>NC_083702.1:47214671-48489671 GCF_033118175.1 Dama dama | reverse complement strand
CTCAAGATCCTTACCTTCATTACCTCTGCAATGACTCTTTTTTCCAAAAAAGATCACATTCATAGGTCCCACCATTCACTCCACATACAACCTTAGGCAGCTTATCTGACCTTCCTGAGCCTCAATAACTATAGCTGTGAAATGGAGGTGCCCTTGCTGTGTGCCTAGTAGTGATAAGCTATGGAAAGCTTTTTCAGTGCCCATGCATAGCTCATACTCCATTGATGGCAATTGCTCTTACTTATGGAGTGTCCGCTGTGTGCTGGGCTCACAGTGTCCCCTGACACCCTTTCTGGTACAACCCAAAAAACCTGTGTATAATTTCTGTGTGCATTCAAGGCCTTCCCAGCTATGTGGGTGCCCAGGAATTTTGCAAAACCCAGTTTTCCTATATGTGTGTGGAACGACCCAGCTGTAAGGGACAGTTCAAATCCTCAACTTATCCTAGGAGACCTTCCGGAGGATTGCCAGGACAGAGAAAACCAGCACCTGACTTTTAGAAATTGTTCCAGCCCTGCATCCTGTCCCCCCACCCCTCCCACTCCCTATCCCCCAGGGACTTTTCTGTGTTTGGCATTGGTAAGGACATTTGTCATCCATCACATGGTGGGCATGGCACAGATGACAGGACTGGGAACACTCCAAGAACAGGAGGGGCATGTTATCTCCTACAAACTGGACAGAGAAGAAGGAGAGTTAGCCGGAAGGAGAGCTGGCAGGAGTGTTCATCTCGGCTCGGCAATTTCCTTGTATGACATTGGGCAAGATTCTGAACTTCTAAAGCCCAGATACTCAGCTAGAGTTCAGTGGGGCTGATTTAGAGTGGTAGTTCTCCTGCTTTGCAAAACAAAAACATAAAGCTGCTTTAAAAGCTTTTCAGGGTCCCAATTTGTGTCACCAGATGTCACTCAAGGCTCCCAGTCCTACCACCTGTGAGAGTCCATTGCCTTCCCGGTGATTTTTTTTTTTTCAAGTGTCCACACTGGCTTCCTTATTTGCAAGTACCTCCCTTGGTATCAGAATCCAGAACTCACCCCTCTTCCTCTCTCACAAGCACTCCCCTCACTCCAATTTCTATGGACTTTATTGAATGTCTAAGAGGGCCCTGAGGAGGAGTCACTTCCCAGCCCGAGCTAGACTGGCACCCTCCAAATGCCTCACCCTTACCTTTTCCTCTCTCTGCTTTCTGTCTCAGTGTCCTCCCATCACCCCCTGTCTCAACACTCCCTCACCATCTCCACTCCCCATACCTGCTACCATTCCACTACTAGGGGAACTACCACACTCCTTCTGTGGTCCCCTGCAGGGCAACTCCACCCACGCACTATCCCCACTAGCAGGCCCAGAGCAGTCGTGATTAATCTACCACAGAACTTCTTCCCACAGAGGCTGAACGTGAACACAACCCTCCACGGGGTCCTGGAGCTGGCCCTTCAGATAAAACCTCTCTGCCCTCCCATTCATGACTGGGAGGATGGGGGCTGGCGTGGGCACACAGCAGGACTGCAAGTTGGCCTCCAGAGCTTGTCAGGAAGATTTCTCCTTGTTATGGGCCATGATCCCCAAGTTATGGATCTTGGGGTTCCTTGTGCTTTACCTCCTTTCTCCTCATTTTTTCCTTCACACCCTTTTCACTACTCCTATTAGAGTTATCTTTCCCGAGTACTGACCTGATCAGCTCACTTCCCCCCCATCAGGCTTAAACATCTCCTAGCATTCCCTAGTGCCCACAGAGATTTTCCCAAGTTGCAGACACGGCATCAAAGGTCCAGAATCCCTGGCTTCAAATACTTTTCAGTGTCACCTCCAGCCAATCTCTGCATATGCCCTAAGGCCAAGACCCCTCTTGGTTTTGTTTTTTCTTTTTTAAAATATCTATTTATTTATCTATGGCTGCATTGAGTCTCAGTTGTGGCATACAGACTTCATGCATACAGCCTCAGTTGTGGCTTCATGGTGGCATGCAGGATTGTTTTGTTGTGGCACACAGACTTCTCTCCAGCTGTGGCTCGTAGGCTCAGCGGTTGTGGTACTCAGGCTTAGTTGCCCTGGGGCATGTGGGACCTTAATTCCCAACCAGGGATCGGACCCGTGTCCCCTGCATTGGAAGGTGGATTGTTAACCACTGGACCACCAGGGAAGTCCCCGCCTCCTCTTGGTTTTCCAAACCCAACTGTGCCTTTTAGCTCTCTGTGCCTCTGTATGTGCTGTTCCTCTTGCCTGGGAATGCCCTTCCCCACTGCACTAGTTTCCTATTGCTTCTGTAACATATCGCCATGAACTCAGAGGCTTAACATAACACACTTTATGTATTATCTTACAGTTCTGGGGCTCAGACATCCCACGTGGGTCTTACTGGGCTAACATAAAGGCACCATCTAGGCTGTGCTTCTTTTGGAGACTCTTGGGGACACTCTGTCTTTTGCCTTTTCCAGGTTTACCAGGCTCCTGCACTCCTTGGCTGATGGTCCCTTCCTCCATCTTCAAAGCCAGCAAGGGCCCATCTAGTCTTTCTCACGTGTCATCTCTGTAACCTCTGCTTCTATCAACGTGTCTCTTTCTCTGACTCTGACTCTTCCACCTTCCTTTTATGGATTGCATTGAATTTGCTCAGAGGATGATCCATATCTCAAGATCCTTAATTTAATCTCATCTGCAAAGTCCCTTTTGCCCTATAAGGGAACACAGTCCCAAGTTTCAGGACTTAGGGCATGGGCATCCTTGGGGGGGCATTACTATACTACCCCATGCACCTATTCTGTCTGTTGAATTAGCTCTTCAGGGGCATTTCAGATGTTCCCTCCTGACTATACCATCTCCTGTTTCCTCGACAGAATTACTCTTCATCTTTTTTTCAATCCGTGGCATTTGGGTATCATTCTGTTAGAGGACATACTTGCCTTCTATTATGGTTCTTTGTGTATGGTCTTGCTCTCTTGGCAGAATGTGAGCCTATTGAAGGCAGAACTCTCAGACCATCATCTTGGGGCAGAAGCAACAGCATGAGCAAAGACAAGATGCAGCATCGGGAGCCAAGCGAGTCCAGCTGAGTGGTATTAATAGCGTGCCGCGCTTGAGGAGGGAAGAGGGGGGTGAGGGTCGGGGAGTCACAGAAGCCTTTGTCAGCCAAGTCAAGTTGGCTGTAGGGTACCAGTGAAGGGTTTTCAGCAGGGGATGTTGAGGCCAGATTTGTGTCAGGAATGATGGTCCTGCACCATTTTCCCCACACAGAGATGAATTCCCAGATCAGGGTCCTCATGACTTCACTGCTCTCTCTGATACTAATTTTTTTTGCTAATCCAGTTTTGGGTTTTCAGTGATGTCCTTCTTGATCTTTCTAGTTGACCGCATGACCCCCCCTAAGCCTTCCACATCCTTGATGTCCCTGACCTGTTCCTAGGTTTCCCTAGGGCGGGGAAGGGCGGGGCGGGCAGTGCAGGGTGATGGAGAGAAAATGCTGACCTTTGTCCTCAGTTAGAATCACAGCCCCATCCCTGTCTCTGCTGTGGGACTCAAGCAAATCCCTCTCCTCTCTCCTTCAGAAGCTTCTTCATCCTCAGAGATGAAAAGAATTGCCTGGGGATTGACAGGAAGTAAATAGAGGTCATTCCCTGGCATCCTCTTCTCTTCTATCTCCTCCTTTCTCTTCCTGCCCCCAAATGTAGGTATTCTCCAAGAGAGCTGCCTGAATCAATACTATTCAAATTACATAAGCCTTGCTTCCCAATTGTGTTTGTCTCCTCTGCCAACTTTTTAAGCTATTATCAAAGAGGAGTGAGGTCTCAGAGCCCCTTTCCTGGGAGAAGGCCACTGAAGGGTTATTGCCTGAAGTTCACTCTGAGATTTTTTTTTATGTGCATCTCTTAATATGCTGAGTATATGGAGGAGAATGTTGCCTCCGAGAGAAGGTGCAAGAATAGGCAAGAAGCACAGTCCTACTGAGAGGCTTTTTAATTAGCCTCATCCACAGATCGATTTTCCTTTCCTGTTTAAACTTAATATCTCTGTAGTTTTAGAGAAATTTGCCAATTTCTCTAAATTGCATGCGGTAAAAGAAAAAGGAGAGATTTGTCCCCAAGTGAGGGAAGGGATTTCCCTTAAACACCTGAAGCCCAAGGACTCCTCTACTGGGACCTTCCATGGCAGAGGAGGTTGGTTGGCAAGTACCCACCAGATAATATATCGGCACCTGAAGCCAGTAACCCCTCTGTGCTTCTTTAATAAAGAGAAAGAGAATCTACTTAGACTTTCTCAGAATTTAAGGCAAAGAGAAAAAGCCTGCAAAGCTCTACTGCTAAGAGAAAATGTAAAAAGTGCTGAGATGACTTAGAGAAATGGGAACCTAGGCCTAGCAGGCCTAGCACTGAAGTCATCTGAAAGACCATCTCAGCCCCCTTGTAACAGCGGTTTCTTCCGCGGAACAATATATGTAAAAATAAAAATTGAGCTGCTCCATCCAAGCAGGGAAGCGGCCCGAGAGTGCCCCCCACCCTCCTCAGGCTAAAAGTGAACTACACCTTGAAAACCGTAGATCTCATCTGATCTCTTCCGTCACATACGGAAAATTGATGGACCAGAGAGGCTGTTAATCGCCCAAGGTTATTCAGCACACGTTCAGCACTTACTCAGGCTCCTGACAAAGATTTATTGAGTGCTTGCAATGTGCCAGGTGTTGTTTTGGGCCCCAGGCTACAGCGGTGCATAGCACAGACCAAGTCCCTGCCCAAATGGTACCTCCATTCCAATGGAGAAGACAAGCAGTATACAAATGGAAAAACATGACATTGGGTAGTAGAAAGTGCTACAGAATATGGTAAGGCAAGGGGATAAGAGTACGCAGGGCTTATTGGTTTCAATAAAATTGACAATTACTCACCATAAGTCATCTGTGCATCACTCTGTCCAAGGAAATGAAATATATCGATTGGTGCCCTGTGTCATGTTCTAAAACTAGAATCAGGGGTGGTGGCAGAGAGACTACTTCCCCTTCCCCCCAGAAAATAATTGTGCATCACTGGAAGAAGGAAAAATGGATGCCGTGTAGGCAAAAATAACCGATTTACACTACCCAGGCTTCATAAGATTTTTTTTTTTAAATAAATGAGAATTCTGCCCTCTCGTTTTTCTTGTGTCACACAATATGCTTTCCTGGAGACACACAAAAAGGAATTGTAGCCATGAGAACTACAGCATGCTGGATGCCAGTTTCCAAAGAGCTTCCCCATACCTGACCCAGCTGCAGAGCAGGATAGCTCCATGCCAAGAAGAGGAGCTTGAGCCTGAAAAGCTGACAGTCACATGTTCTCTAGCCACCTGATGAGCCCGGTGAGAGCAGAAAGGAGCCCAGTATTTTGTGCATTTAGAAGGGATAGAGCCCTGTATTGTGTAGGCAGAGTGGAGAATCGCAATAGCAATGAGGTGGGGTGTGATGGGGGGGTGGGGCAGGAGAGGAGCTGACTCAGCGGTGGGGACCGTGGCACAGAGGTCCGGATTTTGTAGCCCGTGATGCCTAATGACTCCTGGACCTCAGGTTTTCTGTTTCTTTTTTTCTTTTTTAAAGATGGCTGAGTAACTTTGAATTATTCAAATGCAAGTTCAGTGACAACCAGATACAGTTCCAAGCCTGGCCCTCGGTGGCCTGGGCTGTTTGGCCTTGAGAATACAGCCTGGGCTCGTTTAAAGAAACATTCCAAGAAGATGCTGTTCTTGCTTCATTAAAATAATGGTTCCTCCATTACCTTTCTTGCTTTGAATGATACCTGATCACATCCCCCCAGCTGTCTTCTTTGGATAGTTTTGTTCTTGCCTAGGTTTTGTTTGCCTCTAGGGCTGCTTTATTCGTATCAGTTAAGAAACTCCCCGAAGCCCCAGATTTGCTCATGAAATTGTTAACTTGCATCTTCCTCCCCACCATGGCATCGTAAGCTGAGCCACGTGACAGGGGGAGGGAATCAGCTAATACCATTACTTTGAGAGGCCAGAGTGGGCACTTAAATGTTGTAAAAAAAAACAAAACAAAACAAAAACACACGGTTCTGCCTCTCAGCCTGGGGGCGTCTCCCTGGTTACCTTATCTGAGGCTGCTTTGTCTTCACGACACTGGGGTCTAATTCAGATTCAGCAGTATCTCCAGTGCATCCTTGGGAATTTTAAGTGTTTACTGGGAAAGTGTTGTCTTTCTCCTTGTCTTTCCCTTTTCCAGTCCCTACCCACTGCACTTGATGAACATCAAGTAGTATCAAGATGGCAGAATTGCTGCTCTGTGGTGTGGTCGGGCCTATATTCCACCTCCCATGGATGTGCTGACTGGATTTAGGGCTTGGGGAAAGGAGTAGGGGCTGTAGGAAAAGGATTAAAAGGTAGCTGGGCTTAATGGAAAGTTCAGAGGCTTTGAAAAGAATGTAAAAGTGAAAGCGTTTTTCACTCACTTGTGTCCAACTCTGTGACCACATGGACTGTAGCCCGCCAGGCTCTTCTGTCCATGGGATTCTCAGAGGTTTCATGATCAGCCAAATAGGGGTTCACACCCCACCTCTGCTATGTTAAAAAAAAAAAAAAAGCCAAACCCCACTTATTAGGTCTGTGACTTGGGGTATGTGGCTTAATCTCTCTGAGTCTCCTTTTTCCCATCTATAGAATGGGAATCATGTCCATTCTGAAATACAGACTTCAATAAGGAATCGATAGAGTGAGAGATTCATGAACCTTTCTCTTCAGCCTTCCTCCTCTACTGACTCAGACCTAGATGCCACCAATTGCTGCTAGAAGGGTCCACCTGGATGACCCACAGAGCCCTGAAACCCAACTCGCTCACAGCAGATTGCCTCAGCTCCTCTCATTTACACCCTCAGGATGTCTCCTCCTAGAACTCATCTGAGACTCCTGCATCCCACATCCAAGGTGCGTGGGCCAGGTCTGCTAGGTTTAACACACCTGCAACTGGTCCCTCCTTTGTGCTCCCACAGCTCCTGCCTTCGCCCTGGCCCCATCACCTCTTGGGAGCCACCCAACTGGCCTATCTGCTTCTGTGGTCCATGCTGCAGCCGAGATTTCTTTTCTGAAATGCAAGCCTGGTCATGTCACAGCCTGGTTTGCCTTCCAAGGCCCGCATCGCCCCAGCAGAGAGCCCCTTAGCCTGCTAAGCCCTGCATACCTTCTAAAATGTTGTTTCATGCCTCTGTGATTTTGTGGATATCGCCTCCCCCACCGCGAATGCCATTCCCCCTTGGTCTCCCTGACGTGCTCATAGCTACTCATCTTTCAAGATCAGCTCAAGAATCAGAATCACCTCCTCTATTGTGCAGCCACGAAAAGGAGTAAGGTATTGATACATTTTACAACATGGAAAAACCTTGAAAACATTATGCTGTGTTGGAAAAAGCCAGACACAAAAGGTCACCGATTGTTTAATTCCATTTACATAAACCAGAAAAGGTTATAAAAAAAAAAAAAAAAACCGTAGAGACAGAAAGCAGATGGGTGGCTGCCCAGGCTGGGGATGGGGATGAGGGGAATGGGATCTCCTTAATGGGTATAGGGTTTCCTTTGGGGGTGATGGAGATGTTTGAGAGCCTCATAAAGGTTGTGGTTGCACAATATTATGAATGTTACTAAATGCCATTGAATCATTCACTTTAAAGTGGTTTATCTTATGTTGTGTGCATTTCATCTCAATTAAACAAAAAGAATCTTCTATAAAAACTCTCTGAATCACCCAGGTGGAATAGACCCCTCTTTCCAGGCTGGCTCCTCTGACCACCATATGCTGTCTATTAGATTTTTATCAGACCGCCTTCCCCCAGGACTTTGCTGCACTCATTTATTTCCATGTTTGTGCCCCAGTGGCCTGTGAGCATCTTGACGGCATCTGTCCAGCTCCATCCACTCTGCATCCTCTGCTCTAGCATGGGGCCAGACCCCAGGTGATGCTCCCATGTTGACCTTCCCACCCACTTTGTCTTCCTAGAAGGTTGTAACCTTTCGAGTCCTCCTGTTCTGGCGAGAGGAGGCCCCCTTTGCCCTCTTGAGTCAGACCATCCATCACAGCCTTAAGAGATGTCCAGAATACAACCTTCTGAGGATCTCCTGCACGGAGAAGGCATTTGCATCTCCCACACTGTCTTCCTTGCCCCCTCCCACCCATCCTCTGGGAGGGGGATTCACGGAGCCCTGGCCTAGTTGCATAAATGCTGGCATCTCTGTTTTGCCTCCTCTCCTGGGTGTTTCCTTTTTATTTACTATTCTCTCCAATTGTGTGCCATCAGCACTTCACAGCAGAGCTCCCTCCTTCTTTCTGGAGCAGTTTAAACTGATTAGGACAGAACTAGGGCCAAGTAGTGGCCTGCTGGCCCCATTGTGTCTGGACAGGCTGAGGTAGATGGACGGGGACAGGCAAATGGGAGGGGAGACTCCGCGCCTGCAGTGGTGGCTGTGAGCCTGCTGTGACTCACTGCACATCCCTCCGGGCCGCCCTCCCCACCCCTGATGGGACCCAGTCTGCAAATCCATGTGTGGACTGATTCCAGCTAGAGGCCTGGCATGGGCTGCTGGCCTGCTGTGCAGGGTCAGCTCCAGAGCTTGGATCCAAGGGTGCTGCTGGCCTCTCTTCCTGCTCTCCCAGCCCAGATCCTCTCCGTCTCCTTCCCTGGTCACCTGGGAACCATTCAGAGGCACTCCTGCAGTCTCCCACTAGGGTATCTTGCATAACTTGACTAGATTGTTTTTCCAAATTAGCTCCCTGGCATGCGGTGACCTTGCTGAGGGTCAGGGCAAAGAGAGGCAGCCTTTATGGAAAGGGAGGGTCAGCACTGCCTTGACCCAAGGGAGCAAGAGGGCTGGAACTTGAGTGTCTCCCCCTGACAGACCTCAACCTTCTCTGCATCCCCTTCACCAGTTTCTGCTCATTCACCCAAACCAAAAACCTGGGCCTGACTTTGCCTCCACCATCCCCCTCCTTTCCCACCTCTGCCAAGCCCTGGCGGTCCTGTCCTCAGTTCTCTCCAGTCACCCACTCTCCCTGTGTCTGCTGTGGTTTTACCGTCTTCTTAGGTCACCATCTTCTGAGATCTGGCTGTGGCCCCCTTAATCTCTCACTCTGTTCTTATTTCATCTATTTCCCCCACTGCCCCCAGAGCCTTTGTATCAGTTTTTTGTTGCTGTTGTAACTAATTGCCACAAACTTTATGGCTTGAAAAAAGTTAACTAATTAATTAATTTGGGTGTACTGGGTCTTTGTTGCTGCCTATGGATGGGGGCTCCTCTCTAGTTGCACAGGCTTCTCATTGCAGTAGTTCTCTTATTGTAGCACACAGGCTTAGTTGCCCTGCGGCATGTGGAATCTTCCAGAACAGAGATTGAACCTGTGTCCCCTGCATCAGCAGGTGGATTCTTAATCACTGGACCACCAGGGAAGCCCAACTTTGTGGCTTAAAGCAGCACAGACGTATTCTCTTGTAGTTATGAGATCAGCAGTCCAAAACAGGTCTCTGGGCCCAAAGTCAAGGTGTCGGCAGCACTGGTTCCTCCTGGAGAGTCTTCAAGGGGGACTGTCCTCTGCCTCTTCCAGTTTCTAGAGGCCGTTGACGTTCCTTGGCTTACAGCTACATCACTCCATCCTCTGCTTCCATCATTGCATGGCCTCTCCTCTGACCCTCCTGTATCCCTCTTATAAGAACCCTTGTGATTACATTAAGTCCACCTAGAAAACCCAGGACAATCTTCCCCATTTCAAGATTCTGAATTTAATCATATCTGTGAAGTCCCTTTTACCATGTAAGGTGTTAGTTGCTCAGTAGTGTCCTACTGTTTGCAACCCCATGGATTGTAGCCCAGCTCCTCTGTCCATGGGATTTTCCAGGCAGGAATACTGGAGTGGATAGCCATTCCCCTCTCCAGGGTATCTTCCCAATATAGGGATTGAACCCAGGTCTCCTGCATTGCAGGCAGATTCTTTACCATTTTATTGACAGGTTCCAGTGACTAAGATGTGGGTGTCCTTTGAGACAGGGGATGGAAGGTGAACAACGATTCAGCCCACCACAGCCATCTTCCTAAAATACTCACCATTCTCTTCTTAGAAATCTGCGGTGGCTCTCTGTTGCTTACAGATCAAAGGCTCGTTCTGACAGCTGGAGGGATGGAGTCTTCACTGTGTGCCTGTTGTGTCTCCAGCACATTAGCTTCTTCTCACAAGAGTCAGAATCCTCCAGAACAAACTTAAGCCCCTTGCCCTCCTTGTCACCGCCTCATTTTTTGATACGTCCCAGGTCCAGCCAGACTAAACCACTTGCTCCCTCCTCCGTACCACGGAGACTTCTCTCAGTCTGCTGGGCCGGTGCCTCTATGTTAAATGACTTTCCCACTCTTCTCTGCCTTTCAAAACCTACCTCCTTCCTCTAACTCTTGTGGTGTGTCTGGCAGAGCAGTCAGTAGGTACTCACTAGGTGCTTTGTGAATGGGTGGATGAAGGCGAGAAGAAATGAACAAAATGTATAAATGGAGTAAGGAAGACCATTATAACTGGCTAAGCCCCAAAATGACTTGCAGATTTCAGCATAATTGACATTCAGGGACCATATTGGCCAACACACTTCCCTGCCTTAACAGGTTCTGTCAATGCCCTGCCTGTGTCCTCAGCCCCATCCTGAATACTGTGTGTCTGCACTGTGTATCCTCTGGCCTCTGGGGCATGTTCAACCCAGCAGGAAATATGGGGAGTTAATGCCCAGGAGTGACCCTTCATCAGTGAAGGATGGGAATTAGTGGACACCCCCTGCAGCATCCTCACCCCCTCCTTGGTGGGACAATTCTGAGTGCATTCACAGCATCTCAGAGGGTCCTCAGCAAGGCTGAGCCCCAGTTCCCTATGAGAGAACTGTTCTCCCTAATGAGAGAGTGTAAACCTCTCATTAAAGCAACCTTGGGTTTTCCTCCCCGCTCCCAGAATCACCCCCATTCACCTCCCAGAATCACCTCCCAAATCAAACAAAGCCTTGTCTCAGGGTCTGCTTTGGGGGGAGCTCCAGGTGAAAATACCGTACTGTGAGGGGGCAGCATGAGATTAAAATAATAAAGCCTAACGTTAGGTGCCAGGCTCTGTGATAAGCCACCAGCAATCACACCTTTGACCCTCACAGCAACCGTGCAAGGTGGACACTTGTCAGCCCTCTTTCTTCCTCTTTAAATTCTTATTGGAGTGTAGTTCATTTACACGGCTGTGTTCGTTTCTTCTGTACAGTAAAGTGAATTGGTTATACATATATCCACTCTTTTTTACATTCTTTTACCACATAGGTCATTACAGAGTATTGAGCAGAGTTCCTTGTGCTGTGTGGTCCTTATTAGTAGTCCTCTTTTATAGATGAGAAAATGGAGGCTGAGAGAGGTGATTAGACTTGTTCAAAGTCACATAGCTGGCATGTTGCTTCACCTAACTTCCAGTCTCAGCATCCAGAGCAGGAAGGTCCCGAGAAAGGGGGTGGGGTGAGGAGGAAACCATCCTTCAAGGAGGACTTGTTGCCAGGGGGAAGGGGTGATGGGGTTGTTCTTCTGGCTTTGAAGTGCAGAAAGTGCTGGTCTTCTTTTAGCTTCGGTGGGCAGGTGTCCACTCCTTCAGTCTCTACTCTGCGTCTGAGTTGAGTCAGCCTTACGGAGCCTGGGTGGTGTCTGTCCAAGGGGATGGGACCAGCTGACTCCTGACTGCACCTCTCCCAAGGCCTACACTCTCCTCCCCTCCTTTCAGATTTGGGTGCCCAGGTCAGGAGGCCTCTGGGTCTCTTCCTTCCTCTGTGTTTGAGATAAGACCCTCTACTGCTGTCTGCCTGGACAACAGGTCAACCACACTTCTTAGCCCACTCAGCCCTTTAAAGGTTTGCATTCTCCTGTCTGCTCTGCCCTCCTTACTAGGAGGCTGGGAAGTGAAGTGTGCAGTGAATCACAGCTGTCTCATCCTCTCACCTGGGCCAAGGGTTCCCAACCCTGCAGGCTGGGCTCTAGGAAGTTCTGGCATTTGTCCTCACCTGCCAGGTTCAAACTGCAAGGTCAGCTCAGTGGGAACTGCTGATTTCTTAGAACTCCATGAGCTTCCACTTGGTGAATGGCGGTTTATGAGAGATTTGGTCATTGGGTTAGGTTTTCTTCAGGGCTCAGCACATGAGACAGTCTGTTTTATGATTGTGTATATCTGTTTTTCCTTCACAGATATATGGGGTCTGAGTCAGCCACATTGCAGAAAAGGCTCTTGGCTTGTCACTGACCATGGGTATGGGCCGCCATGTCTTTGGGTTCCCACTGTGTGTGTGACCTTCTGAAACAGAGCTTGGAAGACAGTGCTTGTTTCTTAAATAGCACATTTTGTTTTCTAATTACTTACTAACAAACACAAAGAAATGGTAAACAAAACCAAGATAATCAGTTTTCACATTTGCCTGGGAGTCTTTCTAATCTGTTTTCTATTTTATAGCTGTAATTTACAGAATCAGATTATCCAAAGTATACTGTTTATATTATGCCTTTTTCATTTAGTGATGTAACATGACCTCTTTCTCGCAATAAGTACTGCTCTCCTAAAATATAATTTTAAAGTACTGTTTTATATTCCATTTATCTCATGGGGAAACCATAATTTATTTATCCAGTCCCTTTTTGTTGGACATTTGGGTTGTTCCTGCTTTTGTACTTTTATAAATAGTATAAATGTTGGACATCTTTGAACATAAATTCACCCATGCATCTCAGATTTTTTTTCCTGAAGAAAAATGTCTACTTTAAAAGGTAGAAAAAAGACTTTTGCTTTTGATTATTGGTTTAATATTATACTTGAAAATTTTACAAATTTATACTCTAATATTCAGTGTTTAAGTACGCACTTCCCCATACTTTTGACTTTCTATATCATCAGTCACCACACTTGCATGTAGTCATGACTTGTGCCCTACTTTCTAATATTTGTCTTTCTTCCATCTGTCCTTCTGTCCATCCTTTCCTCAACTGTAGCCAGTTAGGCTACAGTTTCTAAAATAAAAAGCTACACTGAAATGTCGCTTATTCTTGTTTCTGAACTTAGCGGGAATCTCTAGAGTCTTATGGTGAGGTATGATGTTATTACAGAGACATTTCCCATAACAGTAAAAGAATGTCCTATGCTCTTAGTTTGTCAAATCTTAAAGCAGATAATGAAATATCTTTTATGGGTGGCTCAGAGTAAAGAAACTACCTGCAATGCAGTAGACCTGGGTTCAATCCCTGGGTCAGGAAGATCCACTGGAGAAGGGAATGGCTACCCACTCCAGTATTCTTGCCTGGAGAATTCCATGGACAGAGAAGCCTAGTGGGCTACTGTCCAAGGGGCCGCAAAGAGTCGGACATGACTGAGCGACTAACCCTTTATCATCACACAGAAAATCGATTGTGTGTCTCTTTGAATCAATTGGTGTGACTGAGCAACATTATCTCCCTAACATTAAACTACATGTTATTACTGGGATAAGCTCTTCTTAGCCAAGACATATTATTATGATCTTTAGAACATACCACTGCTTAGATGGTTTTTAAGGTGATCTTCAGTTAACTTTATAAAATAAATGAAAAAGCTTCCTGGCTGTCCATTCTTATAAACACCAGAAGCATGTGAACACATGAGTGCTTGTGCTCCTTCCAGTAAATGAATCAGGGTCTACTTGACCTGGATGAGTGACAGGCAAAGCCTAGAAGACCCCAGGAGTATGGGGAAGGCGGGTGCTGTGCTTCTGTGCAGAAAAAAAAAAAATGACTCATTTGATTCAATTTCTGCTCCTGTTCCTGGCTGACCATTGGGTGCCAGTGCACAAAGGATTGCATAAACGTTCATTCCATCCCATAAGCAGGCCTGGCTTGGTCACCTCTGCACCCCTGGGAGTTGTGGCACATAGTAGGTGCTTTTAAAAAGTCAACACAAAGAACTGCAAATGACCTTTTTCTGAGCACCAAGTAGCTAAGTCAAGTCCCTGTGTCCAGATACATCCAAGTTGGATCGCCTCCCTCCAACTCGATTCTCCCTCCCTTATGTAGCCAAAGGTGGTCCCAAGGATGGAAAGCCCTAGAAGACAAAGTCATTCTGAGGCTGAAGGGAGCTGATGGGTTTTGAGAGAGAAGGAAGAGCCATTTTTGTTTGTAAGAGAACGGTAAAGGGCGTGAAGAAAGTGGGTTATGAGCTGATTTTGTGTAGAAGACCCTCTGATGCATTTTAACCTCGTTGTTGTGTTCCGTCACTCAGTCGTGTCCAACTCTTTGCAACCCTGTGGGCTGCAGCATGCCAGTCTTCCCTGTCCTTCACCATCTCCCAGAGTTTGCTCAAACTCATGTCCACTGATGCCATTGGTGATGCCATCCAATCATCTCACACTCTGTCGCCCCCTTCTCTTGCCCTCAATCTTTCCCAGCATCAGGGTCTTTTCCAGTGAGTTGACTCTGCATCAGGTGGCCTCTTGGAGACACATAAAACTATTGAGTCCTCAGGGAGGCAGGCTCCCAAATGCCTCTCCTTACCCTGAGAAGGTCCCAGCAGTCCTTGAGTCTTCACCAAGTGTGTTTAATGCTGGTTCCCTATGTGTTTAAAGTGGCAGATATGGACCCTGTTCTCCGTTGGCAAATATTACGGTAGCCCCAGTGCACAGCTTCATGGCTGAGACAGGGGAGGTGTCCAGTGAGAGATGTTGGATGGATGATGGATGAGTGGATGGATCAGAGTTTACTCTGATCCAGTCACTGGGCCAGTTAACACTAGTGCCCAAAAAGACCAAAGGGAGCACGTTTCTCCAAGTGTGTCCTGGAGGGGGCGGAGGGCTCCTCCTGCTTCAGAATACCTTGGGAAAGTTGCTAAAATGCAGATTCCTGGGTTCCATCAGGATGCTCTGTATCAGAATCTCTACAGAGGGCCCCAGGATTATGCATTTGTAATAAGCTCGCCTTGAGAGGTTCTGACACACCCTTCAGTTTGTCTCCCATGCACCAGGTGATCTTCCTTAATGAGACTATGTTGTGAAAAGCTTCCTGTTCACAGCCCACTCATTAACAATCACACCTCTTTGCCTGCCTGTTTTTCACAGTGGAGCGTGGTTAACACATTTAAGACAAGATGAGCAATGGAGGTTTGTCAGAGGTGGCTCTAATGAATTTATCCAAATCATGAAGATGAGTTATAATTAGAATCTGTAATTACCCATCAGCTGCTGGGGAAATAGTAGAGCGTGTCAGGGGCCACCCAGGAAGGCTTTTCAGGGCTCAATGGACAAGATGATGTGGGGGGGAGTTAGAGCTGGAGTCGGGGGAGCCACCTCCATGGAAGGGAGGTCTGATCTACTCAAGTGCCTCCTGTGTGTACTCTGGCTGTGTGATGGCTATTCTCTCCTCTGAATGCTCATGGCAGCCTTATATAGGATAGGTTTCTAATCTAACCTTGTCTTAGGTTGAGTTTCCTCCAGAAGCAGATCCTAAGCAAGGATTTGAGTGCTAGAAAATTATATGGGAGATGAAAGTAGAAGAGTGGAGACTGAGTCAAGGATGGGAAGACCACCACCAAAGGGTGTGTTAGCAAGCCAGCTACTATGGTGGGTGCCTGGGGCTTATTCTCACCAGGGAGACTGGCAGTTGGTCAGAACATATATAGAACATATCTCAGAATTCTCCTTGCTGTGGGGCAAGATTGCTGGGGTATTTATACACCAGCTTCTGTCAGGCTCAGTTGCTACATCCAAGTAATTAAGGCAGACCCAGGAGACAGACGCTAACTCTAATTCAATGTCCAAGAACCAGATGAGTGTTAGGAAAGAAAGGCTGATGGGAACATGGAGGAGAAAAGAATTCATTGTGCTCAGGACAGGCAGCCTAGGAAGCAGCAACTGGGCTCTGGAATGTGACCAGCACTACCCCTACATGACCATCATGTGCCCCGTGGACATTTTGGCATGCTCCTAATTTTGGAGCTCTTTATGCTTGGCTGAAGTTTCTTCTTTGACACTGTGAACTTCAACAGCATTACAGAAACACAGACCACAAACCATGCTTTGTTGTTTAGTTAATAAGTCACATCTGACTCTTTGCAAAAATACTGGAGTGGGTTGCCATTTCTTCTCCAGGGGAACTTCCCGACCCAGGGATCAAACTCGTGTGTCCTGCATGGCAGGCAGATTCTTTACCACTGAGCCAGCTGGGAAGCCCAGAGCGATGCTTGCTGAATATTAATTAAACGTAAGTGCCTCTGAATTCGCTTCACGTGTTGTTGTTTCACGCACACATGTTTCTCTGGGAGTTTAATCCATGAACACTGGCCACTTCTCCTGTGCTTACACATGACATTGTGGGCACAGGTTCCCAGGCCCTGACTGTAACCTACGTTCTCTGAGAGAAGCCGCTGCATCTTCGCAGGGTGAGGGAAGTAATACACATGAGAACCATTTGTCATAGCACCTTTCTCTCAGTCCCCATCACTCTCTGTGGCTTTATGCTTTTTATTTCTTTGATGTACTTAATACATTTTTAAATAATCTTCTTTGTTCATTCATTGACTTGTTTGTCATTTGGCTCTTCTGCTCTGGCTGGAATAAAAAGACTGCAAGCACTTTGGCATCCATGTCCTGCCTGACACAGGGTCTGATGCACAGTAGGTCCTCAATAGATATTTGCTGACTGAGTGAACAAATACAAATATGAGGGTCATCATTGTTTCCTTCGTGCTAATACAGTTTGCTTCCCCAGGGTCCTACATGGAAGCCTTTGGGATGTTTCCAGTTTCCCTTTGTTTCAGGAGGCTCTCTCTGTGCAGGATACTTTGCTCTTCCTTTAATGTTTCCCCAGGACGTAATTCCTGAAGGGGAACTGTGGGGCCTGGAGGGCATAGCCCTGTGCTGGCCAATGGAGCTCTCTGCACCGACTGAAATGTTCTACAATTGTGCTGCCAGTGCGACTGCCTTTTGCCATACATGGCTATTAAGTACTTAAAGTGTGGCTAGTGTGACTGAGAAATTGAATTTTTAACTTTTTAAAATTTTAATTCATTTAACTCGAACTAGCCCATGTAGCTAGTGGGTGCCACACTGGACACTGCAAGTACAGTCTGTGTTTAACTCCTTCTGCATTTCCAGAGCATCCTTCTCAAAAATGCAGCCAGCCCCCTGTGCACCTGCATCCCTCCCCCTGCCCACCTGGAGAGTTGGTGGTTCTTCCCAAGCCAAGGGGGAAGGCATGGCCACCGGAGCAGTGCACTGGCTCATCTCTTCATTCAGAAGACATCTACTGAATGCTCTCCAAGGTGCCATGTATGGTGCTGGGAGACGAGAATTCAGAACTGACACCCATCCCCTCCCTCAAGCAGCTTATCCATGAGTCACCACCTTCCCTTTAGGAAATAGGTGACAGACACAAGAGAGGCTTAGTCAAGACTGATGGGAGTACTGAGGAGGGAGGGATGAACTGGGCTTGGGGATCTGAGTGTGGCCCACAGTTAGGTCTGGGACTGTGTTTTCTACCCCATAAATTGGGTCACATGGTCTAAACAAGGATCAGGGGGCCACTTCTGGGTAAGGCAGGCAGTCTTGAGTGTGGTGGCCACAGTGGAGCTTAGGAGCCTTGGAAGGGTGTGAAGGCTTTTGCATAGCAACACAGTCAAGTCTATGACTGACTCAGAACATCTGGGAGGCTCATCCTGCCTGCCACACTCTTCCAGGTGCAGTGGGCAGTCCAGGCCTAAAGGAATTTGGGCAGAAAATCCAGATGTTGAGCTCTCTGTGTGTGTGTATTTTCCCAGCATGCAGTAGGAAGTCTACCTGCTTTGCCTATAGAGTGCCCAGCTGTGCCCCAGGCACGCTGAGTGCTTTATAAGTCTCTGCAGGATGATTTCTAGAACACGTGAGTGAACAAATGATGAGCTCTGTGACCCCGCACAGCTCTGGGCCTGCAGGGAGATCTGCGTTGTTTGGTACTTTCTGGGTCCTGGTCCCATCTGACAATCTGTGGACACTTTCCCACTTCCCGTGTGACTGTTTACTTATACAGAATTTGTATATGACTTCAGGGGTAGAAAGCCCTAGTGAGCTCCTAGAGGTCCACGGGTCCTTCTTGGAAAAGCTTGGGCTTTAAGTGATGCTAAGCTCCTTTGGGTGGGCTTCCCTGATGGCTCAGGCAGTAAAGAACCCCCCTGCCAAAGCAGGAGACACAGAAACACAGGTTTGATCCCTGGGCCGGGAAGATCCCCTGGAGAAAGGAATGGCTACCCACTCCAGAATTCTTGCCGGGGAAAGCCCATGGACAGAGCAGCCTGTGGGGCTACAGTCCATGGGTTTGCAAACAGACGGACACAACTGAGTGACTAAACACACACACACACACGAGCTCCTTTGGGTTACATCATCTGATTGTGTGTATTAGTTTCCAGTAGCTGCTGTAATACCTTATCCCCACCTGGGTGGCTTAAAACAGTGGAAGTATGTTCTTTCCCATTTCTGGAGGCCAGAAGTTCAAAATCAAGGTGTCAGCCAGGCAGCACTCATTTGGGGCTCCAGGGGAGAACCCTCAGTTCTTTGCCTCTTCCTGCTTCTGGTGGCTGTTGGCATTCTTTCTCTTACGGCTGCGTGGCTCCGCTTTCTGCCTCCCTGGTCAGTCACATTACCTCCTCCCCCTTTGTCTGCCTTCAGCCTCCCTCTGCTTCTCTCTTATCAGGGTGCTTGTCATTGGATTTAGGGCCTGCCTGGATAATCCAAGAGGATTCCCCATCTGCAGATCCTTAACTTAATTACATCTGCAAAGAACCTTTTCCCAAAGAAGGTCACATTCACAGGTTCTGGGAATCAGGATGTGGATGTATGTTTGGAAGGTGGGGGGCTGTTAAACCTGTTATAGGGAGTATGGGGGTTTGTTTGCCTTTTCTTACTGTTGTCTGAGTACTACCTCGAAACGGCCTTGACCTTGATTGGAGGTGTTTTAGTCAGAACCACAGGAACTGGTTTGCATTTTTCCTGTTTCCTCTGGCCCCAGGGAGTCTCGACTGAGTCTCTAATGGGGAGGCCATTCAGGGGTGACACAGAGACCCCACGCTGGGCCAGGCTCAGCTCTAATGTGGTACACCCAGGCCCAAGGCAGTGGGTCGCTCTTATATCCCTGATTCTGCTCTGGTTACAGTTTCTGCAAACCCTCTGTGTGATGTTATTTTTTGGAAACATGAAGGGAGATTGAGCGGGGGGGCTCGCATAGGACCCCCTTTTCATGCGTTGGCAAGCATGGATGGGACTGTCTGCAGGCCATTCTCCTGAGGATGGGGAGTCATCGAGTCTTGTTTTTTTAGGCCACAGGAACAAGATTGCCTTTTTAAAATTGTGTTATATCCACTCTGGGGAACCTTGTGATGGATTCCTTTAGGTGGGGGTGTGGTATTGAACTCCAATGGAGCTGTGTGAATGAATGAATTCTCAGATGAAGCCTGCCCTTTTCCAACTTCTCTGCTCTGTCAAAAACTTGAGTGTTGCAGCTTTGAGAGATGTTAGAATATTCTTTACATGCTCAAAGCTTTGTCCTCAGGAAATGCAAATATCTGTGCTTTCTGGAAAAACATCTTCTAGCAGATAAAAGGCATCAGCCCTCTGAGAACTTCTCCCTCTCGGTCTCTCTCTCTCTCTTTTTTTTTTCAGTCTCTCTTTTTTAACCAGTAAACTGCTGTGATTGCCCCACTCATCCAGTGAGTTCTTAGACACATTCCATTTAGTAACCCCAAGTTCTCATCAAAGATGGGACAAAATGACACCTTAGCTTTAGATACTTTGTAGTGATTATCTCGATGGAAAAATAAATTCCATCCTCAGAAGGCCACAGCTGCTTGCCCCTCAGAAAGCAGTTGCTCCAGGAAAAATAACTTTGAATGCCAAGCCATGGCTCCACCCTTCAAAAAAGTCTCCTTTAATATCTGTTTAGCTGAAGAATGCACCCTTGCTTGTGCCAATATTAGGCAATTAGCAAATGGGAATCTGTTTTGCAAACACAAGGCATCCTTCATTTTATTTTATTCTTTTGGTTATTAACAGCTGTGGAAGTGTAGCTAATATTTGTCCCTTGAAGAACAAACAGCTTGTTTGTGGCTTGAACATAAAGACCGTCACCCACATGTGAAGTGCTAATAATTGCAAGTCTTTAATGGTGCTGTAATTTGCAGATAACAGCTCTTCAAATGTCTGTGTTTTTTCTTCTTCCAGGATTTAACCTTAGCCAGACATGCCTGGCTTAATAATAAGGTTGACTCTCTCGTTCTGACAAGAGCCAGGTTTGAACTTTGGCTCAAAAAATGTTTGAATGAGCCATGAGGCATTCAGATCAATTAGCCTCTCACTCCTCACCCTAGGCCTCTTACTCCTGGGGAGACATCTGCAGGTCAGAAGTCACACCTCCACCCGTCTGTCTGCTTGCTGGCTGGGATGTCCAGGCCACACCTCCTCTGGTGAGCCCTTATGGCTGCCTGGGAGCCCATCTGCAGGGTGGAGCTCCAGTGCACCTTGGGTACCACACAGGCAGGGCTGAGACCACCCAATGGCCCCGCCTGTCCTCCTCCACTGCCTCCTCCCTGGCCCCCCGTTTCCCCTGGGCCAGCACAGAGGCCTCCTCCCTGCCTCCCCTCCCACTCTGACCCCTGCCTTTCTTGCACACACAGCAACCAGGGTGGGCTTTTCAAAACATCATCCTACTGGCATTATTCCCATTGCTCCGCCTGTCCGTCACTTCCTGTTGTGCCTGAAATAAAATCTAAATGCCTTCACATGACTTATTTGATGGCCTGATATTCATCTGGTGTCCGTTGGTTGATACAGGCTCTTAGAAGTCTTGTCTGGCTTATTGCCTAGGGACCCCTTCCTCCTCCCACAGCTTCACATAATCCATCAGTGAAAGGTTAACATCTGGCACCTTTGGGCCCTCCAGGCTGGGCTTCAGCAGTGTGGTCAGCATCCCTTCCGATACTATGGATGTTGCTAAATATTCCACCATCATGCAGCTAATAAGATTCTACATCTGATCTCAGCTTTCCGTCCCTGGGTTTACACCTTTGCCTTCTTCATCTGGCCACACTGACCCCTTTCAGCTCCCTGAACGCCCTAAGCTCATGCCTGCTTTCCAGAGCATTCGCCAGCTCTGTGCCCTCTGCCTAGAATGCTCTCATCTTCAAGCCCTTTTTATCCTTCCAGCCTCCATTGGGCTGTTGCTTCTTCAGAGAGGTCTTCCTCTACCCTGCATCCTCCTCAGGGTCCCTCCCTCATGCTCTGCCTCTGTGCTGCCTTTATTTCATTCGTAGAAGTCAGCCCAGCCTTGATTATCTGGTTTACTCACATGTTGTTATAAACTCTTCCCTGTGAGAATATATGTTCCACCCGGACTAGAACTTTGTCTGTGATGATCACTTTTGAACTCCCTAGTGACCTAACACCAGGCCAGGAACTTACAGGTCAGAGGAAGAGTCTCTTAAATAGAAGAAGGAAGACATGGGAAGGAAGGTGCAGGAGAAAGACAGTGGAAATGAGTGGAGAGGGTGAGGCCCCCCAGATGGGGAGGCAGGAAGATGACAGCTGCACAGAGTGAATGCTTGCACCATGCTGGACCCTGGGCTGAGGGCATGATGACCACACCCTTAAACTCTCACCATGACCTTGTGTGTGTGCTTAGTCACTCAGTCGTGTCCGACTCTTTGTGACCCCATGGACTATTGCCCGCCAGGCTCCTCTGGCCATGGGGATTCTCCAGGCAAGAATACTGAAGTAGGTTGCTATGCCCTCCTCCAGGGGATCTTCCCAACCCAGGGATCGAACCCAGGTCTCCCACATTGCAGGCGGATTCTTTACAGTCTGAGTCACCAGGTAAGCCCAAGAATAATAGAGTAGGTCAGTTCAGTTGCTCAGTCATGTCCAACTCTTTGCAACCCCATGGACTGCAGCACATGAGGCTTTCCTGTCCATCACCAACTCCCAGAGCTTACACAAACTCATGTCCGTCTAGTCGGTGATGCCATCCAACCATCTCATCCTTTGTCATCCCCTTCTCCTCCTGCCTTCAATCTTTACCAGCATCAGGGTATTTTATAATAAGTCAGTTCCTCGATTAACGTGGCCAGAGTATTGAAGTTTCAGCTTCAGCATCAGTCCTTCCAATGAATATTCAGGACTGATTTCTTTTAGGATGGACTGGTTGGATATCCTTGTTGTCCAAGGGACTCTCAACAGTCTTCTCCAACATCACAGTTCAAAAGCATCAATTCTTCGGCGCTCAGCTTTCTTTATGGTCCAACTCTCACATCCATACATGACCACTGGAAAAACCATAGCTTTGACTAGACAGACCTTTGTTGGCAAAGTAATGTCTCTGCTTTTTAATATGCTGTCTAGGTTGATCATAGCTTTTCTTCCAAGGAGCAAGTGTCTTTTAATTCATGGCTGCAATCACCATCTGCAGTAATTTTGGAGCCCAGAAAAATAAAGTCTCTCACTGTTTCCATTGTTTCCCCACCTATTTGCCATGAAGTGATGGGACTGGGTGCCATGATATTAGTTTTCTGAATGTTGAGTTTTAAGCCAACTTTTTCACTCTCCTCTTTCACTTTCATCGAGAAGCTCTTTAGTTCTTCTTCACTTTCTGCCATAAGGGTGGTGTCATCTGCATATCTGAAGTTATTGATATTTCTCCTGGCAATCTTGATTCCAGCTTATGCTTCATCCAGCCCAGTGTTTCTCATGATGTACTCTGCATATAAGTTAAATAAGCAGGGTGACAATATACAGCCTTGACATACTCCTTTTCCTATTTGTAACCAGTCTGTTGTTCCATGTCCAGTTCTAACTGTTGCTTCCTGACCTGCATACACATTTCTCAGGAAGCAGGTCAGGTGGTCTGGTATTCCCATCTCTTGAAGAATTTTCCACAGTTTATTGTGATCCACACAGTCAAAGGCTTTGGCATAGTCAATAAAGCAGAACTAGATGTTTTCTTGACTCTCTTGCTTTTTGGATGATCCAACGGATGTTGGCAATTTGATCTCTGGTTCCTCTGCCTTTTCTAAATCCAGCTTGAACATCTGTAAGTTCATGGTTCACATACTGTTGAAGCCTGACTTGGAGAATTTTGAGCATTACTTTGCTAGCATGTGAGATGAGTGCAATTGTGCAGTAGTTTGAGCACTCTTTGGCATTGCCTTTCTCTGGGATTGTAATGAAAACTGACCTTTTCCAGCCCTGTGACCACTGCTGAGTTTTCCAAATTTGCTGGCATATTGAATGCAGCACTTGCACAGCATCATCTTTTAGGATTTGAAATAGCTCAACTGGAATTCCATCACCTCCACTAGCTTTGTTCATAGTGATGCTTCCTAAGGCCCACTTGACTTCACATTCCAGGATGTCTGGCTCTAGGTGAGTGATCACACCACCGTGGTTATCTGGGTCATGAAAATCTTTTTTGTACAGTTCTTCTGTGTATTGTTGCCACCTCTTTTTAATATCTTCTGCTTCTGTTAGGTCCATACCATTTCTGTTCTTTATTGTGCCCACCTTTACATGAAATATTCGCTTGGTATCTCTAATTTTCTTGAAGAGATCTCTAGTCTTTCCCATTCTGTTGTTTTCCTCTATTTATTTGCATTGACCACTGAGGAAGGCTTTCTTATCTCTCCTTGCTAGTCTTTGGAACTCTGCATTCAAATGGATATATCTTTCCTTTTCTCCTTTGCCTTTAGCTTCTCTTCTTTTCTCAGTTATTTGTAAGGCATCCTCAGACAACCATATTGCCTTTTTGCATTTCTTTTTCTTGGGGATGGTCTTGATCACTGCCTCCTGTACAATGTAATGAACTGCTGTCCATAGTTCTTTAGGCACTCTGTTTATCAGATCTAAACCCTTGAATCTATTTGTCACTTCCACTGTATAATCGTAAAGGATTTGATTTAGGTCATACCTGAATGATCTAGTGATTTTCCTTACTTTCTTCAATTTAAGTCTGAATTTGGCAATAAGGAGCTCATGATCTTAGCCATAGTCAGCTCCCAGTCTCGTTTTTGCTGACTGTATAGAACTTCTTCATCTTTGGCTGCAAAGAATATAATCAATCTGATATCAGTATTGACCATCTGGTGATGTCCATGTGTAGAGTCTTCTCTTGTGTTGTTGGAAGAGGCTGTTTGCTACGACCAGTGTGTTCTCTTGGCAAAATTCTGTTAGCCTTTGACCTGCTTCATTTTGTACTCCAAGGCCAAATTTTCCTGTTACTCCAGGTGTCTCTTCCTACTTTTGCATTCCAGTCCCCTATAATGAAAAGAACATCTTTTTTGGGTGTTAGTTCTAGAAGGTCTTGTAGGTCTTCATAGAACCATTCAACTTCAGCTTCTTCAGCATTACTGGTCAGGGTATAAACTTGGATTAATGTGATATTGAATGGTTTGCCTTGGAAATGAAGAGAAATCATACTGTCATTTTTAAGATTGCATCCAAGTACTGCATTTTGGACTCTTTTGTTGACTATGATGGCTATTCCATTTCTTCTAAGGGATTCTTGCCCTCAGTAATAGATATAATGGTCATCTGAGTTAAATTCACCCATTCCAGTCCATTTTAGTTCACTGATTCCTAAAATGTCAATGTTCACTCTTGCTATCTCCTGTTTGACCACTTCCAATTTGCCTTGATTCATGGACCTAACATTCCAGGTTCCTATGCAATATTGCTCTTTACAGCATCAGACTTTACCTCCATCACCAGTCACATCCACAACTGGGGGTTGTTTTTGCTTTTGCTCTGTCTCTTCATTCTTTCTGGAGTTATTTCTCCACTGATCTCCAGTAGCATATTGGGCACCTACCAACCTGGGGAGTTCATCTTTCAGTATCCTATCTTTTTGCCTGTTCATACTGTTCATGGGGTTCTCAAGGCAAGAATACTGAAGTGGTTTGCCATTCCCTTCTCCAGTGGACCACGTTTTGTCAGAACTCTTCACCATGACCCGTCCATCTTTGGGTGGCCCTACACAGCATGGCTCATAGTTTCATTGAGTTAGACAAGGTTGTGGCCCATGTGATCAGATTGGTTAGTTTTCTGTGATTGTGGTTTTCAGTCTGCCTGCCCTCTGATGTAGAAGGACAAGAAGCTTATGGAAGCTTCCTGATGGGAGAGACTGACTGATGGGGGGAACTGGGTCTTGTTCTGATGGGTGGGGCCATGCTCAGTAAATCTTTAATCCAATTTTCTGTTGATGGGCAGGTCTGTATTCCCTCCCTGTTCTTTGACCTGAGGCCAAACTATGGTGGAGGTAATGAAGATAATGACCTCCTTCAAAAGGTCCCATGCATGCGCTGCTGCACCCAGTACCCCCAACCCTGCAGCAGGCCACCGCTGACCCATGCCTCTGCCAGAGGACACTCACAGGCCAGTCTGGGTCACTCTCTTGTGGGGTCACTGCTCCTTTCTTCTGGGTCCTGGTGCACACAAGTTTTTGTTTGTGCCCTCCAAGAGTCTGTTTTCCCAGTCCTGTGTAAGTTCTGGAGGCTCTATGGTGGGGTTAATTTCAACCTCCTCCAAGAGGGCTTATGCCATACCTACGTCTGCTGCAGCCAGAGCCCGTGCCCTTGCAGCAGGCCATTGCTGACCTGTACCTCCACAGAAGACACTCACACACAGTTCTGGCTCAGTCTCTGTGGGGTCTCTGGGTCCTGGTGCACGCAAGGTTTGTTTGAGCCCTCTGAGCATCTCTGGTTGGTATGGAGTTTGATTCTAAATGTGATTCCACCCCTCCTACCATCTTGCCGGGGCTTCTCCTTTGCCCTTCGACATGGGGTATCTTTTTTGGTGGGATCTAACGTTCTCCTGTCGATGGTTCTTCAGCAGCGAGTTGTAATTTTGGAGTTCTCACAGGAGAAGATGAGTACATGTCCTTCCGCTCTGCCATCTTGAATGCAGTGGGTAGTCTGTCCCTTTTCCAGGGGAATTTCCTTACCCAGGAATTGAACCAGGGTCTCCTGCATTGCAGGTGGATTCTTTACCAGCTGAGCAACTTGGGAAGCCCCACCATGACCTTAGCAAGTTTTTACTACTTCTCCTATATTGTGAATGAGGAGAATGAGGCTCCAAATTGAAAGTGGTAGAATCCACTTACAATGCAGTAGACCCTGGTCCAATTCCTGGGTTGGGAAGATCCACTAGAGAAGGGATGAAAGGTTGTTGCTGAATCATGCAAAGACGCCAGGGTTCTTGGCCTCCGGAGGAGAAGAATTCAATCTGGGGCCAGAGACGAGGCTGGATCATTCAGAGCTTTTGTGTAATAAAGTTTTATTAAAGTATAAAGGAGATAGAGAAAGTTCTGACATAGACACAGAAGGGAGTAGAAAGAGTACCCTCTTGTTAGTCTTAGCACTGGAATTATATACTCTCAAATTAGTTATTACAGTGAATCAAAAGAATGTCTGGAGGTTGTAAAGACCTCACCAGACCTACTCCCATAATTTACAATTTGACATAACAGAATTAGCCAGAAGGTTTTTTGTTTTTTTTTAAAGACTGTCCTCAAGCAGGATCCATTATTGTTATATAATCCTTAGGCATGTAGAGGGAAAAAAAAGTTTGTCCTTTCTTCCTCCTTGAGAATTCCAGACCCCTCTCTCCATGGGGACCCCTAAACTTCTTATCAACCTGACTCGGAATTGACTCTCTCAGGGATAGGCTACCTACTCCAGTATTCTTGGGCTTGCCTGGTGGCTCAGCTGGTAAAGAATCTGACTGCAGTGTGGGAGACCTGGATTTGATCCCTGGGTTGGGAAGATCCCCTGGAGAAGGGAAAGACTACCCACTCCAGTGTTTTGGCCTGGAGAATTCCATGGATCGTATAGTCCATGGGGTCACGAAGAGTCGGACACAGCTGATCAACTCACTCACTTGCCCACATCCACAGCTAGGCAGTGCAGAAGATAGAGTTCAGTCCCGAGCTGGCCTGCCTGCTGCTTGCGCCCTTAGCTGGACGCTGGAGGGAGAGACAAGGCCAGCCTCAACCATGGTGGGTCAGTGGTTCTCAAACTGGTAAGATTCTTAAGTGCTTAAGAATCACCTGTAGTGTTTACTTAAAATGGAGAATTCCGATTTCATGCCAGAAATTTGCTTCAGTAGGCCTTGGATGGGGGCCCTAGAACCATCTTTTTAGTATCCTTTGTACAGGCTTTTTTTTTTTTTCTTGCTCTTGAGGATGACCAGTCATCTTCCTACCTTTGCATTTCCGAGATCCAGTATGGGGTACAGAGCTGGTGTTCAGTAAGCATTATCTCAACAAATAGATGACTGAATGAATGAGTGAATGTTTTCATTTTGGATCCTTTTTTTCCTGCAAGTAAGACAAATTTTGAGAATAATTCAGGTCGTATTGGAATTTAATAGGGTGTTAACTCTAATCACTTTCCTCCTCTCTGGACTGTAACCTAATTGTGTTTGAAAAGTAGAGAAAACTGTAGATTTCATTTCCTTTTTTGCCCATTGGACCAAACATTTTTGTTGTTGTTGCTATTGAATTGTGTCATGCTAATGGTGAAGGATTGATTTTGATGGCTTATTTGACATTATTTATTTGGCCAAATATCCTAACATCTGCTAGCTTTTCTTCTCAAGGCTCCAAAATTTTAGGAAATGGAGTAACAGATAAATAGGTCCCACTTTTTTCCTTCCTTTCTTTTCCTCCCAGCCAGTCATGGTTCCAGGATAGGTGATAAGGGACTCGTGAAACGCTTAAAGCATGTAAACCCTGGGAGACAACCATGCTTCCTGGGGGCCCAGGAGGACTCTTAGGTAAAGAGCGTGGAGGAAGGGTGGAGTCACTGGGCCTGCTCACCATCCTGGATCTTCTCTCCTTGACTTGGTGTACATAATCCCCAGGGCAGCCACATTGTTATTAAAAATCTGCAAGTATGGGGGTGCATTTGATCAGGAGGAGTTGGAGAAAATGAAATGGCATGGCTTGTCTTCTTAGGTTTCTCAAAAGCAAAGGAGACACTTGGGAGGACCAAGCAGCAGGCAGGGTGGAGAGACTAGGTTGCCCCACGCTGCCCATCAGGGAAGTCACGTACCAGAGGAGTCAGCTCAGGAAGAATGTGGCCAGGAGGACGAGCTCTCATTCATTCATTCATTCATTCATTCATTCATTCCACAATTGTTTATTCCACTCCACTATGTTATGTTCATTGCTGTAGCCTCAGCGCCTAGAAAAGAATACAACCATGAACATAACAAAGTCCCTGCCCTCTTGGAACTTATATTCTAGTTGAGGAGAAAGAATATATATAAGTGCATTTTTAAAAAATTAAGCGAATAAATAAATTGCAGACTCTGTTGGATGGTGATGAGTTCTATGTAGAAAAAGCAAGAAGTGGGGAAGCAGAGAGTTTCTGGGGCAGAGCAAGTAGACATTTTACTAGGGCAATCCAAAAAAGTTCTCCTTGAGAAGGTGTCATTTGAGCAAAGACCTTGTAGGAGATTAGGTTCCTGGGAAGCCAACTCTGAGACTCATAGAGAATGATCACAAATTTAGTGATTTTTAAATAACATAAATGCATCATTTTACAGTTCTGGACATCAGAAGTTCTAAATTCAAGGTATCAGTAGAGCTCTGTGACTTCTAGATGCCTTAGGGAGAATCTACTTCCTTTTCCAGTTTCTAGAAACCACCTGCATTCCTTGGCTTATGGCCTCTTCCTTCATCTTTAAGAGCAGCAGCATAGCATTTTCAAATCTCTCTCTCTGACTTCTGCTTCTGTCACTCCATCTCCTTCTCTGTCTCTGACTCTCCTGCCTCCCTCTTATAAGGAACCTGTAGTCACATTGGACCCACCCAGAGAATCCAGGATAATCTCCCCTTCTCAAGGTCCTTCCTGTAATCACATCTACAAAGTCCCTTTTGCTACATAGGGGAACATATTCACAGGTTCTGGCCCTGTCTCCGGGGGTGATAATTCTGCCTACCACAGATGGAAGAGCATTTCAGGCAGGAGAAACTGCTTAAACAAAAACATAATAAACATAGTGCCATGTGTGAATGCACAGGAAGAAAAATTAGAGTTTTTGGTTCTGGGTTCTAACATAGGAGGGGCTAGGGGTTAGTCTGAGTAGAATGGGAGGCCAGGGGATGTATTCTGAAGCTGCCATATTGTGTGATGAGCACACCATCTTTACTTAAATGATGTGTTTGTTTGTGGTGGCTTGTGGAGGGAGGAGTGGTTTAGGGACTGGGAAAGGCCTAACACCATGCTGACTGGGAGGGGCAACGGGTACCCCTATGGTCGGTTTTGTAAATTATAGACTCTATAAATCCACAGTGTGCTACAGCATGGACACTGTAAATGAGACACCCCAGAATCCAGGGTCACTTCCTCCTCTGTCCTCCACCATCTGGGCGGGGAGGTGAACCCCAGGTGACCACAAGAAGGGCCGAGCAGCTCCTGGGTCCCTTCTCAGGTCGGCAGAGGTATGGCTCGGGCTCCTGCTGCCTCAGTGTCTGTCCCGAGTGACCACCAATGCCGACAAAGTTCCTAACCCCAGAGAAAAGAATTGCCTCTGTCACATGGAGTGTCCAGTAGACACAGGATCATAGGAAGAGGCTGGATCCAAATTCTGAAGATGTATGCAGATCTCAGCTGTCTTGCTGGCAGACGATGCAGACCTAGGCATTACTTAACCTCTCAGAGTCTCAATTTCCTCATCTGGAAAGTATGGATAATAACTTCTACTCCACGGGGCTGTTGAGAAGATTTGATGACATCATGTTTGGAAAGTGCCTTCCAAATAAAGAGCTTTATAATTTTTTAAGTGTTGAGTTTTGGGAAGCAGATTCTAGCTTGGAAGGTGGTCATCCTCTTAGGATTCCGTAGCCCCTCTCAGTTAACCAGAAAACACTGTTTTCCAGAGCAGACTGTTGCAAAACATTATGGGGGAACAGAATGTATGGTCCCAGGCATCTGTGCCCTGGCTAAGAAGAGGAGGTGGAGGCCCTTAAGGCTGACTTTTTCTCCCTCTCTCTGCGCCCTGCCTGATTCTTCATGTTGGTGGTTACCTGAGAATCCAGGTCCCCCACACCTGCACCCCAAGTTGGTGGCTGGAGGGGGGTGGTCAGTGTAGCAAGACAGTGAAATGTACTCTCTCCTGCACACGGGAATGCTTCCAACAGCTTGGCCATATTTGAAATTCAAATAGCTGCAGCACTTCCTGCACTGTATTAACTTCCATGATTACTAGGGAGAAAGGCTCCTGACAGAACTCACGGGTCGACCACGTAACGGTTTTGTCTATGGAGCCCGTCCTGGGTCTGCTGAGAGTGGGGGAGGGACTCAGGGGCGCCAGGCACAGCCTCTCCGTTGAGGCCTCCTGCAAACTAAAAGCACAATTTTGCACTTGCTTGTTCAAGCCCAGGGAGAACTTGAGTCTCAACCTCTGACCCACAGCCAGGTTGGCCAGGGCAGGTCCCGGGGGCCCGTGCTCAGCACAGGTTCGGGGTATTGTCCCCGCCTCCCAAATATATACCAAGGAATTGATGTGCCGAGCATGGGCTAAGTGCTTCTCCATAACCATCTCCAGCGCACTTCAGAGCAACCCTGTGAAAACAGGTTCTATAATTCCCATTTTAGAGACTCGAAGAATAAGGCCCAGATGGAAATGGAATCAGACTGACCTGAGTTAGAAATCCATCTCCCAAACCAGATCCCATCTCTCAAGATAAGCGTGTGATTTGCACCATAAACTGATCCTCTCAGTTTTGCTTTATTCACCTGCAAAAATGGGGATCATTTACTGACTTGAGGGGCTTCTGTGAGAAATAAATGAATGAACGTGTGTAAATTACAGGTAGAAACTCTATGAGCGGCAGCTATGCAATGGATTTGCCTGAGTCTGGTGGCTCTATGGGGCCCTTGTCTTTGGCCTGGGTTCGATCCCTGGGTTGGGAAGATCCCCTGGAGAAGGAAAAGTCTACGTACTCCAATATTCTCGCCTGGAGAATTCCATAGACTGCATAGTCCATGGGGTGGCAAAGAGTCAGACCTGACTGAGGGAATTTCACTTTCACTTTTCCATGCTCTGCTCCAAGGGGGCACCATTCAGAATCTGCACTCCAACACCCACTCCTGTCTCTGTAAAAAGGCTCCCAGAAAGGGAGTTTCCAAAGAAATTAGAAGAGACCAGAGCAAAATAATTTAAACTTACAGTGAAACTCCAAACTGAGCCCAAAGCAAGGCCTTCTTAGCATACTCCATCAGCTACATCTGAGTGGAGCACTAGGGCTGGGGCAGAGCCTACAGTTTGCTTGCTGTGGGGCCTTAGGATCTCATAGGGTAGTAGTGCAGTGGGATTCTTGAATGAATAAATGAGTGAACTCAAGCAGTGTCTGGAGAAGCATGAGGCAGCCCAGTACTGAGAAGTAAGAGGCATGGAGAAGGAGGCTTTGGCCAGGGGACCCTGGGCCAACCTTGTGTTGCCACCTGCCAGTTGTGCGACCTCAGGTGATGCAGTCCTGTGTCTGGGCCCTTAGGTTTCCTGCTTGTAAAATCGTAGGTGGGGGCAGTCTAGACTCCAGCACTTTGGCACCCAGTGTCTGGGTCCAGGAGGCCCCGACAGCACCATAGGGAGAACCTCTGCAGTGGGATTTCTCTGCATCCTGTGATGGGTCTGTTTCCAGAGCAGAGACAGGCCGCATCACTCTGATGAGGCAGACTCTTTTTCGTATACTTTTTATTTTGTGTTGGGGTAGGGGTATAGATGATTAAATCTTCCTTGGTGGCTCAGACAGTAAAGAATCTGCCTGTGATGTAGGAGACCCGAGTTCGATCCCTGGGTCAGGAAGATCCCCTGGAGAAGAGAATGGCTACCCACTCCAGTATTCTTGCCTGGAGAGTCCCATGGACAGAGGAACCTTGCAGGCTATAGCCCATGGGGTTGCAAAGAGTCAGAAACACTGATGAGCGGCTAACACTACACCCAGTTAGCAATGTTGTGATAGTTTCAGGTGAACAAAAAAAGGACTCATACATACATATGAAAAGGAAGGAAGTGAAGTCGCTCAGTCGTGTCTGACTCTTTGTGACCCCATGGACTGTAGCCTACCAGGCTCCTCCGTCCATGGAATTTTCCAGGCACGAGTACTGGAGTGGGTTGCCATTTCCTTCTCCAGAGGATCTTCCCGACCCAGTGAACAAACCCGGATCTCCTGCATTGCAGGCAGATGCTTTACTATCTGAGCTATCAGGGAAGCCATGTATCCAAACTCCCCTCCCATCCAGGCTGCCACATAACATTGAGCAGAGTTCCCTGTGCTATATAGGAGGTCCTTGTTGGTTATTCATTTTAAATATAGCAGTGTGTACGTGTCCACCCCAAGCTCCCTAACTGTTCCCTCCCCTCATCCTTCCCCCTGGCAACCATAAGTTAGTTCTCTAAGGCTATTTCTGTTTTATAAGTTCATTTGTATCATTTCTTTTTAGATTCCACATATGGTATTTGTCCTTCTCTGTCCAACTTATTTCACTCAGTATGACAATCTCTAGGTTCATTCATGTTCTGCAAATGGCATTATTTCATTCTTTTTAATGGCTGAGTAATGTTCCATCATTTATATGTACCACATTCATTTCTCTGTTAATGGACATTTAGGTTGCTTAATGAAGCAGAACTCTTAAATCTAAACTGCCTACATCAGCATTTTATCTCCAGAGGGCATGTGAGACCATTAGCATAGATGGACATCCCAAAACCTAGACATGTAAGGCTGCAGGGAACTTTTCCCCTCCTTATTTCACTGCCATTTCATTTTCTTCCCAGCCCACAAGGTGCCAAGCTTCTGGAGGAAGGAGCCCTACCTTCCACTCTTTTGGGATCCCTCCAAGCAGGGCACTGTGTTGACCGTGGGGCATGATAACATCCACAGTCCTGTAGAGTCTGTGTACCTACGCCACATCACCTCATTTGTCAGGCCTCTGCTTTTGCATCTGAAGATAAGGGTAGTAAGACCTCTTCATTTCTAAAGGGAAGATGTGAGGGTTCACGGAATTGATGAGTTTAGCCTAGTGCCTGGTGTGCAGTAAGCGCTCAATAAATGTCAGTGTCTTCTTCCCTTACTAGTAGATCTTCGCTGTACAAATGATTAATGTGTGCTTGCTAGAACTCTTAGTCCTGAGCTGTCCATGGGGACAGGGAGGAAATGATTTGAGTGATTGGGGCTGGCTCACTTGTCTCTGGTCTATATTATGCTTACTGAGTCTCTTTCTCTCTCTCTCCCTGCCTTGCCTTCCCTCCTTCCCTCCCTCTTTTTTTCTTTCCATTTTCTTCTCTTCCCATAATACAGTGGAAGAAAAATCTAATTCCCACTCTGGATTGAGAAATGTTTTTTTTAATGGAGTATTTTTTAAATGTGGAATTTTTTTATGGTGTTTCAGGTCAAGGACTTAACGTTGGAAATGGTGCCCTTTTTCAGAGCAGATGGACCCCATACAGGAGCTCCTGAGATGTTATGCAACAGCACGTTTGGCTTTGACAGGTTTGAAAGGAGTGACATTAAAGAGAGAAAAATATGGCACTATAGAGGATGGGTTTTCTTCCTCTTGCTCACAACATAACTGGAGATGAGATTGGTGTGCTCTGATAGCTCTTTTTGCTCTCTTCCTTGCAGTGTGCAAGGTGGAAACCTCCTTTCTTTTTCAGCTGGGTGCTGAGACTCTGAAGGTGAACTTGTTTAGAGCATGTTGAAGGCAGGGTTGTCTGTGACTCTCGCCACCTTCTCTGGTCCTGAACACTCCTAAGAGTTGTATGAAATGGATACATGTGCTCCCTGGAGCTTATAAATAACTGTCTTCACATGCCCCTTCTAATTCATCCTCCACACACCCGCCACAACACACTATTAAACACAGAACATGTCTCGCTTTAAATTCTCTGTAGGTTTCCCACTGCTCTCAGAGTCCGGGCCCCTTGGAATGGGACCCCTGCCTGCTTCCCCAGCCCCCTCCCTGCCTCCCCTGCCCCCTCCCTCCCTGCCTCCCCAGCCCCCTCCCTGCCTCCCCGGCCCCCTCCCTCCCTGCCTCCCCGACCCCCTCCCTGCCTCCCCGGCCTCCTCCCTTACTGCTTTCCCTCTACCCACCCAGGGCTGCTTCCAAACAGTCGGACACATGTGTTTCTTCCTGCATCTCTGCTTTTCCACCTTTTCATTCATTCATTTAACAAACAAGTAGTGAGCACAAACTATGTGCCAGGCACTGTATTTGCTTCCAAGGTTGAGAATGACACAGACAGGTCAAAAGGTCTCTGCCTTCATAGAGCCTACAGTCTCAGGGGTAGACCGTGGAAGGGAGATTCTTAAAAATTTAGAAAGGTGCATCAATCAAGTAATCACCAATTGTGATGAGTGATGGATTAAAAAAGATAACATGTGATATGGGATACTGAGGCTGGGCTGAAACACATTTATACATGGTGGTCAGGAAAGGCTGTTACATTTCTGTTCAGAAAGTACTACCTCATATGGAGCAGCAAGGGGAATGTGATCTAGGTCTAGGGAACAGCATGTGCAAAGACACATAGATGGGAATGAGTTTGCTGTACTCAGAGACCTAAAAGCAGAGCAAGTTGTCTGGATAGTTGTGAGCAAGAGGAGTTGGAAAACCAGATGCTGGGGCTTGAAGGTAAGGTTATGAGCTGAGCTTTTCTGCTGGGAGCAGGAGTAAGTGATTAGAGGGCTTTAAACAAGGGAGCAATGTCTTATTTATATTTTAATTCCTGCTAAAAGAGAATTAAAAGACGCTTGCTCCTTGGAAGAAAAGTTATGATCAACCTAGACAGCATATTAAAAAGCAGAGACATTACTTTGCCAACAAAGTCCGTCTAGTCAAAGCTATGGTTTTTCCAGTGGTCATGTATGGATGTGAGAGTTGGACCATAAAGAAAGCTGAGCGCCGAAGAATTGATGCTTTTGAACTGTGGTGTTGGAGAAGACTATTGAGAGTCCCTTGGACAACAAGGAGATCCAACCAGTCCATCCTAAAGGAAATCAGTCCTGAATATTCTTTGGAAGGACTGATGCTGAGGCTGAAACTCCGATACTCTGGTCACCTGATGTGAAGAACTGACTCCTTGGAAAAGACAGTGATGATGGGAAAGATTGACGGCGGGAGGAGAAGGGGATGACAGAGGATGAGATGGTTGGATGGCATCACCAACTCAATGGACATGAGTTTGAGTAAGCTCTGGGAGCTGGTGATGGACAGGGAAGCCTGGCGTGCTGCAGTCCATGGGGTCTCAAAGAGTAGGACACGACTGAGCAACTGAACTGAACCGAAGAGAGAATGAATGGGTTGGGGCAGGAATAGAAGTGGGAACCCCCAGATGGGAGGATGTGGCCTAGAGGAGGGGAACCAGTAGAAATAAAGAGAAATGGAGATGGAAGCTAAATTTGGAGGGTAAAACAGATAGGACTTTGCAACTGTTCTGAACATAGTAGGAGAGGGTGGAATCCAGGTGACACTTCGGTTTCTAATTGGAAGGATTGGGAACATGGTGGAACTGCTTACTGGTTCAGGGCAAGAAGAAGGGAACCGGTTTGAGGGAAATCAAGTGTGCACCTGGAGTGTGCAAAGTTCTTGTAACAGAAACTCCTTTGCATTATTCACTGTACATACCCCAGCTCTTAGCCCTGTGTCCAGGATACAACATGTGTGCTCACTCAGTCGTGTCCACTCTATGTGACCCATGGACTGTAGCCCTTCAGGTACCTCTGTCTAGGGATTTCCCAGGCAAGGATACTGGAATGGGTTGCCATTTTCTCCTCCAAGGGATCTTCCCAACCGAGGGATTGAACCCAAGTCTCTTGCTTCTCCTGCACTGGCAGGTAGATTCTTTACCACTAGTTCCACCTGAGAAGTCCAGCTCTTAGCCCTATGCCCAGTGCTCCTAAATGCTTGTTGAATGAATACATACGCAAGTCTACCTAACTAGTGGGACTACAGCTTTGGTCCTTGCAGCTATAGATCTGCCCAGGGATACCCAGAGAGGCCACACTTGAATAGGCCCAACAAGGACAGGCTACAAGGCTCCCAGGGCCTACTGCCACGTGAGAATGTAGGCCCCTTGTCCAAAATTAAGAAGTTCAATCTAGTGACGGGATAGCATTAAACCAAGCCCGAGGTGCTGTGCAGAGGTCACACGCCCACAGAGCTGACCTTGCTCCTAAGTAGCCAACCAAATTCTTGAGCACAAACCTGGGTTCATCCAGGGATTTTGAGATAAAGCCTGATGCAGAACTTTCCTAGAGGCAGCAGAAGGAGCCCAGATGTTCAAGGAGTCCAGTGGGGACAGACTGTGTGCAGCCTACAAATCCTGGGGGGCGGTTCAGACGTGAGTGTCTCCTTGAAGACGTGTCCTCCTGCCGCGTGGGGCAGTCCTGGTGCAGCCGGCAGTAGCCACGGTGGAGGTGGGAAGGCAGAGCCTCGTGAGGGTGTGGGTGGTGTCTTTCCTGGGGCAGGTGGAGGAGTTGGCTCCTGCTCTCTGAACTCCAGGCCCCAGAGGCATGAAGACCCCAGAGCCCCCATGCTGGGTGGGGAGGGGAAATATTTTCACTTCTTTCCTTTACTCTCTCTTTTTCCTGTAATATTTGTATCTGTTCAGTCAGGTTGCTTTGAATTATAATTATTTGTTGTTATAAATAGTAATAACAAATTATCAATAGTAATAAGAATAGTAAGAACAAATGGCTGCTAGTTGCTATTATAAATAGTAATAACAAATGGCTTGATATGTGTCACCTTATCTGCAGGTCATGCAGCTAGTAAGGGACCGAAAAATAAAAAAAAAAAAAATAGTAGGGAATCTAAACCCCTGTCTCTCTGTTTCCAAAGCTGAGGCACGATTCTACATTGCTGGGAGATGATCCATGCCACCTCTTAACTCTGTGATTTTAGGCACGTCTCCTCATTTCTGAAAACTCTTACCGCCTAAGTTGTTGAGATGATTACGTGACTCCATCTAAACTGCTGAGCTCTCATGTTGACTCAGAGAAGGTTACTTGGTGCTTGTTTTTCCTCCCTGTTCCTTCACTGTTGAGGGATGGGATGCTCAGATTCCCTGCTGATTGAAGGATGGCCTTAGGTGGGAGAGAGATGCTTTTATGTCTCCGTGCCTTCTTTCATGCTGGTCTTCCTGCCTGGAATGACCCTTCTCCTTCTTGAGAGGGATCCTTTAAGAGCCAGTTTTGATGGGATTCTTTTTATTTGGTGTTGTTTCCCCAACTAGACTTCAACTACCGCTGAAGGTGTGAGCAACATCTCATTCACCACTGTTTCCTCTTCCAGTCCTGTGGCCATTGCTGAGTTTTCCAAATTTGCTGGCATATTGAGAGCAGCACTTTAAGAGTTCTCTGTACTGCATACTGTACCCGTTAGATTCTGCTGCATAACAAATCACCCCCATACTCTAAATGACTTAAACAATAAGCATCTCTTAATGCTCACACGTCTGGAGAGAGAGCAGGACAGTTCTTCTGGTCTCATGCATCCTCAGAGTCAGCTATCATTTGGTGCATCAGCTCTGCTTTCTGGGCTGGGCTGTCTCACAGGTTTGGGAGTTGGCTGGCTGCAGGCAGGTCTAGGATGGCCTCAGATGGCACATCTGATGGCCCAGAGTCGCATCTGGGCCCTCCTTACAGACACTCCTGCAGTAGGCTAGCCTAGGTTCAGTCACGTGGCTATACTGGGGCTCCAGGAGAGGGAGTGGAATTGAACAGGATTTCTTTAGACCTAGGCTCAGAATTGGGACACTGTCACATCTACTGTATTCTATGATGACATCACAAGGTCCAGCTCAGAATCAGTAGTGAAGGGTACTCCCAGAGAGTATGGATCAGAAATGTGAAAAATTAGAGATACAATGCACAATAAATACTTATTGAGTAAACAGATATGTACATCCTTATGGGGACCATTCTAAGCCTTTTCCATTGTTAAAAGCTGAATGTTTGTGTCCCCCGTAAAATTTATGTGGTAAAGCCTAAACTCACAATGTGATGATGATGTTTGGAAGTGGGAGGTGCTTGGGTCATGGGGATGGAGCCCTTGTGAATGGGATTAGTACTCTTATAAAAGTCTTCCCTGGTGGTTCAGATGGTAATGAATGCAGGAGACCTAGGTTTAAACCCTGGGTGGGGAAGGTTCCCTGGAGAAGGGAATGACTACCCACTCCAGTATTCTTGCCTGGAGAGTTCCATGGACAGAGGAGCCTGGCCGGCTGCAGTCCATGGGGTCGCAAAGAGTCAGACGTGACTAACACCTTCACTTTTCAGAAGAGACCCAGGAAAGCTCCCCTGCACCTCCTGCCATGTGAGGTTATGGCAGAAAGATGGCCATTCATGAACCAGGAAGCCAGTCCCTGCCAGACACTGAATCTGCCAGTACCTGGAGCTAACAGCCTCCAGAATTGTGAGATTTAATTTTCTGTTTATATGCCACCTAGTCTATGGTATTTTGTCTTAGCACCCCAAATGGATTAAGACATCCATATCAACACATCTGATCCTGACAACAACACCCTGAAGTAGTTATTAAGTTGTATCCCCCTTAGAGATGAAGAACAGAAACAGAGAGGTTGTATAAGTGGCCCAACATCACACAGCCAGGAGGTGACAGAACCTGGATTTGAACATGGACAGTCATTTGGCTGCAGAGACCATGTAAGTGGCCAGAAAGGTAGTCTTATCACCTCTCTCTCTCCATAATCCTGGGAAGACCTTACTATTGTTCACAATCCCTTCTATTAGCCTGGAATAGCTGTTTGACAAGTTTATTGTTGATGGCTATGGTTGCTTTTAATCTGAGGGTGTGGGGCTTTGAGATATGGCACTCAAGGCTCATCTAAATACAAACTGCTTCAAAAGCTGTCCCAAATTTTACTGCCTGGCAGCAGAGCTGGCTTGCCGAAAGGTAGACTCCGAAGTTTTATTAACTGTCACCATGGCAATTTCAAAGACATTGGTTATGCCGAAAGATTTCCTGACACTTCTTATTCATAATGGCACTGGCAGGCCCCAGGCAGGCTGATCTATGGCTTTTAATCAACTAATGGATGGGGTCTCCAGGTACAGATTCCCAACGTTCAATCTTGTTAGAGCAGAAAGAATTCTGCGACCACAGAGCCGTCCCAGCTCCCAACCAATAACCAGAGTCCTTTCGGGCAGGTGGTGGTAACATGGCCCTCTTCAGCCCGATGAAAAGCAGCAGTGTCACCCGAAACCCTGGAAGCATGGCCTCAGATGCCTGTTGCGTGCCACGCCCCACACCCTGTCCCTCCTTCTGTCCCTCCTGCTTGGCCCAGGGGACCGAGAGAACCAGTGGCTCAAGTGTTCACCCCCGTGAGAGGCAGTCAGGATGTGACAGTTACAGTGAAGGCTTTGGCAACAGAAAGCAATGATGTTGGGTTCCTGCTATGTCCATTAGTGGCTATGTGACCTTGGGCAGCTTGCTTGACCTTGCCAAGCTTCAGTTTTTTCCTCTGTAAAATGAGACTAAAAGTGCTGTGAAGATTGAAATGGGTGATATATTTAACTTTGCAAAGGTTGGGTGTAAGAACTTGATGATCTTTCTCTGCTGCCGTCTTCATTTTCTTCCACCTCCTCAGAGACGGAGGCCGTCTGCTCCTCCCAGGCTGGAGGAGAAGGGAAGTAAATAGGTACCGGGTCCCTGCTGTGTGCCAGGCACTATTTCATGCAGGCTCTTTTATTTCACTGTCACAATTCCCTGTGGGATAAAGGGATTTTATTGTGATTTGACAGGTAAAGAGAATGGGGTCAGAGAAATTAACTGACTTGTCAGGTCATTGAGCAAGCAGGAGCAGAGCCTGCTCTGAAGCCCAGTTCGTGCTGAGACCAAGGTCCACACCCTTTGGGCAGTTGGCACTAGGACTCAACCCAGATCGGCAACCTCACTGATACTTGTTTAATGAAACAGGGCAGAATCTGGTGGGATGGGCCTCCTCCTGAAAGTCTCCAAAGATAGAAACTCAACATGGTCAGGCTGATGGAGACCACCAAGGACCCAAGAGTGTCCTAGCTCGAAGCGGGCTCTACTTCCTCACATGGTCAAGGGACTTGTTCCAGAGACACGCAGCCAGCTGGGGGCAGGGCCAGGACTTAGACCCAGATGTCTCAGGGACTTCTGTGGCCAGAAGGGCCCGTTAGGGTGAGGGCGAGCTGACAGACAGCTCACTCCATCTGGACACACCCTCCCCAGCTCCTCTCACCACGGAGTTATCAGCTGCCTTGCACGAATGAGGCCGCAGAACAGGGAACCATCCCGTGTCAGGAGCTCGGGGATGAGGCCCTTCTCTTTGTTCCTCTGCCGCCTTCTTCATGCCCACTCTGCGCCAGGCCCTGGGATAGATGCTGGCAGCTTCGTGGATGCCTTGAAGTGCTAAGTGCACTGAGGATGCGGTTGGTCTCTGCTCTCTCATCCTCTCCTGCAGAACTTTGCAGTGTTCTGCCCCAAATGATAAGAAAAATCCAGTAGTAATAAAAACAGCTGACGTATATATGTGGGGAGTAGCGCTGCGCCAGGTACTTTAGATTAATCTCATTGATTCTCCTCATAACCCTGTGATAACAGTGCTACTATCCACTTTTTACAGATAGGGAAACTGAGGCCCAGAGACAGTAAGTGATTTGCCCAAGCTCCCATGCCAGGCCGTGAGGAGTTAGATTTGGTTCTACAGAATCTGAAGCCAGAACCCCGCATTGCTGTACTGAATCCTGTTGTAAATATTTTCATCCCTGTATTGATTTATTTAACAAATGTTAACTGAGTGCCAGGTAATATGACAGACACTAGAGATTCAGCAGTGAATAAAATGGACAGAAATCCCTGCTCTCGTGGACCTGACAATCTGGAGGGATAGACTATAAACAAAATTTAAAACTAAGATACATAAGATGTTAGAGAAAAATACAAGAAGGGAGCTAGGGACTGCTCGGGTGCAATTTGTAGAAGGCTGATTAGAGGTGGCCCCCATGATGAGGTGATTTTGAGCAGAGCCTTGAAGCAGGTGAAGAAGTACCCGTATACCTGTCTAGGGGAAGAATATTACTGGCAGGGGGAGCAGCAAGTGCAGCCGCCATGAGGTGGGTGGGGGCAGAGAGGCCAGTTATCATGCTCTAGGTTATTAGGCATTCATTAAACCACGGGGTAGTGCCTGCTCTTTCTTCAGAGGGAAACCCAGGCTTGCGGGCTGACGTTCATGGCCCTCTGTGGTCCCGCCTGTGTGATGTGGTGTTGAAGGAACGAAGCTGACCCATCAGAGCACCCCCTGCAACCTGGCTAGGTGAGCACAGTGCCCCTACCCCCAGGCACACACCAGCCCCTGACTGTCCTCTCTTCGGAGATTAAAGCTGCACTGGTGGGGGGCAGGGCATAAAAAGGAATCAGCATAGTGAACCTGCAGCAGGATTTGAGGACAGCTAGTCTGAGGGATCGATGGGAAAGGGGACCCAGCAACATCTGGCTTCTCTTGAGTTTTTAGTGGAAGATGAGCTGGCCCCCTCTACCCTGCCAGAGCCCCAGTGCTGTGTGTGGAAAGTGGCAGTTTCTCCCCAGACCCTCAACAGGTTTCCAAGTCAACTGGTTCCTGGTACGAACTCACCAGCCCTGTTCTTTCCTTGGTAAGAAAATGAGGAGAGAGAAAGAGCTTTGGACTGGGGAGAGAAGGCCTGGGTTCTAGGCTCAGCTCTTCAACTCGCAGCTTTGTGACCTCAGGCAAGTGACCTAACTTCTCTGAGTTGTTTCTTCATTGGCCAATGAGGAAGTCCATGGTCCTTCCATGGTCATTATGAGGTTATACTGACATACTGATGGGGGAAAATAGTTTGAAAACTCCATGGGCTCCCTCATAGGGGCCATAGCATTGCTTCTATTGCTCACTTGGCATCCCTTTGCCATCTTACTTTAGGGCTATGCAAGGCACTCGGAGAGAGGGTCCTAGTGTGGGCAAGGTACTAAACAGTTTGTTTAAACTCTTGCCCCCTCTCCTGGGTCGAGTAATATCCCTGAAAATTCATGTCTACCTGGAACCTCAGAAAGTGAAAGTGTTAGTTGCTCAGTCATGTCTGACTCTTTTTGACCCCATGGACCCCCTGCCAGGCTCCTCTGCCCATGGAATTCTCCAAGCAAGAATACTGGAGTGGGTTGCCATTCCCTCCTCCAGGGGATCTTCCTGACCCAGGGATCATACCCAGGTTGCCTGCATTGCAGGCAGATTCTTTACCATCTGAGCCGCCAGGGAACCTCAGAATGTGACCTTATTTGGAAACAGGATCATTACAGATGTTACGAGTTAAGATGAGGCCATACTGGACTAGGATGGGCTTCTAATCTGATATGACTGGTGTCCTGATAAGAAAAATAGGCACACAGAGGACAGACACAGATGGCAGAAGGCCACGTGAAGGCAGAGGCAAAGATGGGAAGGATGCAGTTCTCAGCAGAGGGATGAGTGCCAGGGCTGCTGGGACCCCCAGAAGCTGGGAGGGGGTCTGGGCAGATTATCCTTCCCAGTCTCAGGAAGGAGCCAACCCTGTTGACACCTTGATCTCAGACTTCTGGCCTCCAGACCAAGAGGAAAGAGATTTCTGTTATTTAAGCCTCCCAGTTGGTGGCAATTTGTGAAGACAGTCCTGGGAAACGGATAGGCCAGCTCTCCTTGGTTTTCAGATCCTTGATTCTACGGCTTCTGGATGATCAACTTCCTACTTGGGTCTTCTCTGGCAGATCTGCACAGAAAAAAAAAGACATTTTGTGGGTGGGGACACGGGGGAGGAAAAGAGCATGGATTAGCCTAGAGTAAGAAACCCGAACATCAGAGGTTCACAGCAAAGCTTCCAGAGAAAGAAAATAAACCAGGCCTGGAGCCGGGAACCTAGAGTGCAGAGCTCCAGGCATGATCAAGTGTTCCCCCTGGCGATATTCCAAAGTCAGCTAGACTTAAAGTGTGCTAATGAATAAATAAGGAGAGCCAACCCGAGCCAAGGTTTCTCTGGAGAGTTCCATTGATTTTGCATCACGGGTGGGTACAGAGAAGAGGGTGTCCTGGGAGAAGACTGTGGGGAAAAAAGTCTGAGTCCTTCCTGGTTGATTGTTTCTCTTTGGGGCTCCTGGGGTTTTCCTGAGATTGAAATCAGCCTCAGTTTAGAAATCCCTTTAGTAGAGGACAGAGCAGGGCTTAAAAGCCCTGGGGATCTTTTTTGCACTGACGTTTTATTTGCAGAAAATTTATTATTAAAAAAGGTCTTATTTTCATTGATGCCTTTAAAAAGAGGTGAGATTTTAATATTCATCTAATATTCAATGAATAAAATTATCTTGAGTGCATCTTTCAGCCCTCCTGTGATCTCTCTTGTGTTTGGAACAGTTTTTGTTTTTTTTATCTTGAGAGTTGAGAAATCCTCTAAACAAATGTTTGGGGAAAAACCAAAGCTTTCCTGGGAATCAATGGGTGGGACTTGAAAGTCAGTCAACAAATAGATTTGTGGACCCTTCTGAGGGCCTGGCACTCTGCTGGAACTTCATGGCAAGATAGAATGATGAGAATGGTGATAATGCTGGTGATGAGGTTGATGATGTGCTAGTGATGATGGTGATAAGGGTGACGGGCATGATAATGATGGTGGTGATAACAGTGATGGTAACCATGGTGATTGGGCTGATGGGGATGGGATGATGATGATTATGGTGTTAGTGATGCTCAAGATCACGGTCATGATGATACCGGTGATCATCACCTCTAATGACTGGCCATGTCCTGGCCACCTGCTGAGCACTTTTCACACATGAGCTCATTTCATCATTACAAGGTGACCTGGTTATCTGGGGAGGGGCACCCCAGGTAGAGGGAACCACAGATGCTGAGATCCTGGGGTCTGGGTGGTCTTATTTATTTCAGAAACAGCATATCTAGAGCAGTGATTCTCAACTCAAGTCCTTTTTACCTGCTCAAGGGATGTTTGACAATGTCTGGAAGCATTTTTCAATGACACAACTTGTGGGGCAGGTATTGGCGATACTTCTGGTGTCTAGACGCCAAGGATGCTATTAAACTTCCTACAGTGCACAGGCCAGCCACACCCTGCTCCATCAAGCCGTCAGCCACTGTCCCTGCCCGTCTTGGTGCACCCTGAGAGGACTCAGGAGGGATGTTTATGTCTTTCATGCTCTTGTATGAAACGAATCTCTGCATTTCTGCCTCTCAGGGCTGTTTATCATTCATTCATTCACTCATTCATTTCACAATCACTTATTGAAACTACTGCATGTCCCCAGTATTTGCTAGAGACGGAGGATACTGAGCTGAACAAAGCAAATCAGCATGGGGAAGATAGACAAGTAAACAACTATAATAAGCTGAACCATATTTATAATTTTAGCTTCTGCCTTTAGCATCCTCTGGGCAGATGCTGCTTGCTTTGAGGAAAAGCCTTGATGAGAGGCTTGTGATAGAAGTTGGAGCTTAAGGCCCAGGGGATGGGGTGGGAGGGAATTAGGAGGGCCCAGCAAAGAAAAAGCTGGTCAGTTTCCTCTCTAAAGAGGAAACAGGAGTTGGACTCGCCCCTAAGAGGGTGCAGCAGAGGCAAGAAGAGAGCAGAGTAAAGGAGGAGGGGAGGGGAGGGGGAGGCAAGGGCCGGTGAGATGAGGAGGCTTGAGACATGGAGAGCTGGGGGTGGGGTGGAGGGCCAGGAAACTTTGGGGGCGTTTAAGAAGAGGACCCCACATTCAGTTGGGTTGTAAATGACCCCTTTTCTCCAACAGTTCACTTCAGTCGCTCAGTCGTGTCCAACTCTTTGCAACCCTATAGACTGTAGCACACCAGGCTTCCCTGTCCATCACCAACTCCCAGAGCTTACTCAAACTCATGTCCATCGGGTCAGTGATGCCATCCAACCATCTTATCTTCTGTCATTCCCTTCTCCTCCTGCCTTCAATCTTTCCCAGCATCAGGGTCTTTTCCAAGGAGTCAGTTCTTCACATCAGGTGGCCAAAGTATTGGAGTTTCAGCTTAAGCATCAGTCTTTCCAATGGACATTCAGGACTGATTTCCTTTAGGATGGACTGATTGGATCTCCTTGCAGTCCAAGGAACTCTCAAGAGTCTTCTCCAACACCACAGTTCAGAAGTATCAATTCTTCAGTGCTCAGCTTTCTTTATAGTCCAGCTCTCACGTCTATACATGACTACACCCCAACACAAATGTCCAGCAAAGACTTCTCACACAAGCTTTGTGGAGTGGATTCAGGTGGGCATCACAGAAGGGTCTGGTTATTCTGTGAATGAGACTTAGTGGGAGAGGAGCTGGAGACTGCAGTGACCACACATAAGACCCACTCCTGGGAATCTTTGGACAACTTGAGGTAGTGTCTTTTGACTTCTGAGGGATGTGGAATTGGACCTTGGTTCCTGGCTAGTCCAGATTCCAAAGAGCAGATGGGGTCCCCTGGGATCTGGTTAATGCTCAGCAGAACGTGCTCCTGGTGAGTTAACAGGGAACCATTAAGCCTCTGGGCAGGGCCAAGAAGGACACAGCAGTTCATTCTGGGCCAAGTGGGATCTGCATGTGTCTCACTGAGGAAGGGACAATTGAGTGGGTTTTGAAGGATGAATAGGAGTTGGCCAAACAGTGAGAACTCTTGATGAAAGTGAAAAGAGAGTGAAAAAGCTGGCTTAAAACTCAACATTCAGAAAACTAAGATCATGGCACCCAGTCCCATCACTTCATGGCAAATAGATGGGGAAACAATGGAAACAGTGAGAGACTTTATTTTGGGGGGCTCCAAAATCACTGCAGATGGTAGCTGCAGCCATGAGATTAAAAGACGCCTGCTCCTTGGAAGAAAAGCTGTGACCAACCTAGACAGCATATAAAAAGCAGAGACATTACTTTGCCAACAAAGAGGTCTGTCTAGTCAAAGCTATAGTTGTTCCAGTGGTCATGTATGAATGTGAGAGTTGGACTGTAAAGAAAGTTGAGCGCTGAAGAATTGATGCTTCTGAACTGTGGTGTTAGAGAAGACTCTTGAGAGTTCCTTGGACTGCAAGGAGATCCAACCAGTCCATCCTAAAGGAAATCAGTCCTGAATATTCATTGGAAGGACTGATGCTGAAGTTGAAACTCCAATACTTTGGCCACCTGATGTGAAGAACTGACTCCTTGGAAAAGACCCTGATGCTGGGAAAGATTGAAGGCAGGAGGAGTAGGAGATGACAGAGGATGAGATGGTTGGATGGCATCACCGACTCGATGGACATGAGTCTGAGCAAGCTCCAGGTGTTGGTGACAGACAGGGAAGCCTGGCATGCTGCAGTTCATGGTGTCTCAAAGAGTCGGACAAGACTGAGTGACTGAACTGAACTGAATTAAAACAGTGAGAGAAGCTTGGGGCATTCAAGGCAGTAGGAAGAATCCGCAAAAGCTAAAAGGAGTGAAAGATACTGGTGTGTTCCGAATCCTGTGTGACTTGTTCCTCAGGTGGGCATGGAAGCTGTTGGTCTGGGGAAGTATTGTGGGAGCGGGACCTGCAGGCCTTTGCACCCGTGAAGAGGACTCTTTTGCAGTGCTCACATATATGCACGGGAGGCTGTGCAGTGTGCAGGGCTGAGATCCGAGTTCTGGAGTCAGCTGGCCTGGGTGTGAAGCTTGCCTCTGCACTCATCAGCTTCTCTCCTCACGTTTCACCCTGCTCTGCAAACCGGGCTTCATACTCCATTATCTGTAATTGAAAAAGCCCCAGAGCTCTGGAAACCAGAGGATTTTTTTTTTTTTTTTCATGAACTTGGCACAAATTCATCTGGCAGCTGAACCTGGCCCAGCGGGCGGGAGTCTGTCTGCAGTCTTCTTATTCCAAGTGGGGACAGTCCTAGGAGTGTCTGCAGGAGCACTAAGGCGATGGATCCTTTGAGTGTTAGTAATCTACCCGCAGTATCATCTTTCTAAAATTTAAAAAATTCGTAATTCTCAAACACCTCTGGGTCCCAGGACTGTGGAAAACGGATTGTGTATTTGTAGCTTCTATCTCATGGGATTGCCAAGGGGGATAAAAATCAGTTTATTCAAGTGGAGCACTGAGAACAGTGCCAGACAACACGTGGGTGACACTGGACGGGAGCTCCCCATGTCATGGGTGGGATGAACTATCAAATCTAACGTCCCCCTGTCTGCAGAGTTGGGGTGCAGTGGACAGCCAGGTGGGGAAGAGAGCCAACTGCGCCGACATTTGGCCTGAGCTCCTCGGGGGCCACGTGAAAGCAGGCCTTTGTACGGTGCTGTTTCAGAGACCAGGAGGCATGCCCACTCTGGCCAGTGCTCCCAGTGGGCGTCCTGTGGCCGCAGCAAGCTCGGCCTGGCCTGGCATGTGGCAGACAGCCTGCGAGCTCCTGGCAGCCCCAGGCTGTCTTGTCATCCTCTTGTCCTCAGCACCAGCTGGGACATTCGATAATTGTTCACTGAATTGAATCCATCTATTGACTCTAGAAGCAGCTAAGTTGAGTCTTGCTTGGGATGCTACGTTATTCTCCAGCCCAAGACACACAGACACACACACACAGACACACACACACACAGACACACACACACACAGACACACACACACACACACACACACCAAGACCCAACCTATATTTTGACCCACTCAGGGCTCCAGAGAAACCAGTTTCTTGAAGCGACGCTCTTTTTCCTCCTGTTTTTCTTTATCGGAGACTTTGGAGAAAGGACAAGGAGAACATGCTTTGTTTTACATCAAAGGTCATTCCCTGCCTTGGTTTATGATTTCTGGAGCCGCCTTGCTGCCTGCTGCCCACCAGTACAAAGAGCAGAGGCATGGCTGGCTGCAGCAGCTCCAGGTGTGGTCACTAACCTTCCCTCCAGATGGGATCCGCCCGACCAGGCCGAAAGTGCCCGCCCTCACCACTTGCCAAAGCACAAGGAGGCGCTGCAGAGACCCTTAACCCCCTTGTCTTTGCCTTGACTTGAGAGATTCTTGGGCTCTGCTAAAACCTGTCCAGGCGTTTTACAGCCGGGACATGCCAAATCTCTCCTCTGCCCCTGCATTTTTACATAGGAGCCCTTCCCACAGGAGCTGAGGTCAGCTGAATTGAAAACAAAACCGCACCCCTCAGAAAGGCTGAGCATCACAGAATTAACATTGTATTAATCAAGCGAAAAAGGGGGAAATCTGAAGAGCAAGTGCTCCCTGGCAGCAGTGAAGGTGGAGCTGGAGCCAGCCAGCGTGGGCTGTTTATTTTTCACTTCTGTGGTCCTGGCAGGGGAAAGGCACTCCCAACCCGATTCGCTGAGAGAAAGGGAAGCTGGCCAGACAGTGACCTCGTGAGTGGTTCGAGTTTAAGGGGCTTCAGGCTTCTGGCAGGCCCCTGCCCAGGGCCGTAGGAATCACAGACGGCCAGGAAAGCTAATGTGAGCAACGTACTGTGAGGGCTTGCAGGGTGGGGCAGGGGGCCTTGAAGGGTGACCTTGAAAATAAACAGCGCTTCTTCAAAGACACACTGTGGATGGGGCCGGGTGGGAAGGGATGATGTATACAGATGAGCTATTCTGGGTGGTTTGTGAGCTGAGCGATCCTTCATACCCAGTGAAGGGAAGGACTTGGTTGTTTCCTAATATACTGTGAGTATTTTTTGAGTACCTACTATGTACTAGGCATTCTTTTAGGTGGGTAGAGATATGAACAAAGGGCCCTGCTTTCTGGGGCTTACATTTTGGTGGGAGGAAGATAAGTAACTAAGTAAATCCATAAACACTATGTGGGCTGTCGAAAAAAGGTAGAACAGGATGGGGGGTCGGAGGAGGGGTGGGTGTTCTTCCTGTTTCTGTCCTCTCTGACATTTAGCGTTAATTATTGCATCAAATGGGGCTTCCGAAGTGGTTCAGTGGTAAAGAATCTGCCTGCAATGCAGAAGCTGCAGAAGATGCAAGTTCAATCTCTGGGTGGAGAAGAGCCCCTGGAGGAGGGCATGGCAACCCACTCCAGTATTCTGGCCTGGAGAATCCCATGGACAGAGGAGCCTGGCAGGCTACGGTACATTGGATCTCAAAGAGTTGGACACAAATGAAGGGACTTAGCACTAACGCACACATTGCATCAAAGTTTTCAAGGAGTCTTGAAATTATGATATATAACATCTAACTCTCGCAGTCACTCTGTGATCTGAGTGGTGGTATTCTGTGTCACCTTTGGGACCTTGGCCCCGAGGACCACCCCACACCCCCCACCCTCACCCACTGAACAGCAGGTGTGAGAAGCGCAGTCATAGGAACCAGTGTGGACACGGACCTTTGCAGACCTGGATGCGTCCAATTTATCTCTCAGAGATGAGCCGGCAGCCATCTGTGGGGTCACCCCTGGGCCTCATCACTTAGCGTGTCTGCTAATTAAAGGCGAGATTAACCAACCCTGGTCTTGTGGCACCTCTCCGAGTGCCTGGCTCTGACTGGCTGGGCCCCAGCTGGGAGGAGCCTCTTGTGCTACTTGGGATGGTGGCCAGAGAGGAGGAAACCCACCCAGAATGGAGACTCGGGGGAGAAAGCACCAAGCCATCTGGAAAGCTGAGTCTAGTCTGATGCCTCACTGGCCACCTGGGTGAAATGAGATCTTGGTCTAAACCGGGAGTGACAGGGGTGGGAGGCTGGCATGTGGGCATCTTATTCCCATTCGGATCTCCAGCACCTTAGAACAGTTGTTGGGAATTGTTGCTGTCAGAGAGAACAGATGTGAAGTACCGAATGTGCCAGCCATCGAGGAGGTGTTTAATAAATAATTAGCCGTTGAATGGCTTGATGTGTGGATGGAGAGGCTATAAGTACACAACCGTCCTCTGTAAGTGTTTTCAGCGTAAATTATAACAGCAAACTATTACATGGTGCTTTCAATCAAGTCTTAATCTAAGCATTTATTTATTTGTTTACTTACCTACATACTTATTTACCCACTCTGTATTCTCATGAGAACTCTGTGGAAGAAGATATTATTACCCCATTTTATAGATGAGGAAACTAAAGCACAGAGAGAAGTTCAGTAACCATCGTAATATACAACTAAGTATTAGGGATAAGAGACAGATCACAAGATTTGGACATCTATAAGGATTCTCTGAGTGAATTTAATCTTCTTCTAGAATCTGCTCTTCATTTACCTGGAATCTTAGGGTTGGTAATAGAAATAGAGGCTCTCAATGCAATTTAAAGGGAGAAGGGGAAAAGAAAAAAGAATCGAGGAGAGGAAGTAGTTGTATTTTTATTTTCAAATGTGCCTGGGAGATATTGAGCCCTTCCTGTGTGCTGAGTTCTATACCAAGCCCTTGAGCTGGTTCATCTTATTTAATCCTTAGAGCAGCAATACTTTGAGTTGGTGTGAGTTTTATCCCCAGTGTGTGGCGTAGCTTTTACAAATAGGATGCATGGCAGATGGCGCTGGAGACCCTGGAAAGGAGATGCAGCAGCAGCTCCTCCTTCTTCAATCTAGCAGGTCAGGCTATAAGACGGACCACTGGGGCTCCCTGGGCTCATCCATCCTGACACCACAGTGGGTGAGTTCTCTGTGCCTCAGTATCTTCACCTCTTAAATGGAACCAAGAATGCCTCTCTCTCAAAGATGTGAGGTTTGATGATGCAGTAGCACTAATTCCCCCTAGTACCTTGAGTTGTCAAGAGTTGGATCCCTTGCCTTAGAGCTTTCTGTCCAATTGCAACATTGACCCCAGCCATTGAGCTCCTGGACTTTTCCTCTTGGCCCTGATAATCACCCTGTCCCCCTGCAATAGACATAGCAGACAGAATCTCCCCACTTTTCAGAGGCAGAAACTGAGACTCAGGGGGTGACTAGAACCCAAGGCTCCTCAATAGCTCTTGAACCAGGACTTCCCTGGTGGTCCTGCTCCCAACGCAGGGGACCTGGGTTTGATCCCTGGTCAGGGAACTAGATCCCACTTGCCACAACTATGAGTCTGAATGCCGCAACTAAAGATCTCACATGCAGCACCTAAGAACCAGTGCAGCCAAATAAATAAATAAATATTAAAGAAATACATCTCTTGAACCTAAAGACAGAATAGCTGGCCATTACCAGGTGGCACTAGTGGTAAAGAACCTGCCTGCCAGTGCAGGAGACCAAGCTGCAGGTTCGATCCCTGGGTCTGGAAGATCCCCTGGAGGAGGGCATGACAACCCACTCCAGTATTCTTGCCTAGAGAGTCCCATGGATAGAAGAGCCTGGCAGGCTACAGTCCTTGGGGTCACAAAAGAGTCAGACACAACTGAGCATGCATGCACAAGGAGGGATATTGGCACCAAAGAGAAAACGCCAAGGGGCCTTTGAATATGTCTCATGTGACCAAGCCCTGAACACAGCCTCTCCATCCATCTCTATTATTTCATGGACACATCAAGGCAGTTACAATGATGAAGGGCTCTGAATGGCTATGGACAGGTAAACTGTGGATATAGACAGGAGAACCTTAAAGGCCTCTTCATTCTAGAAGGATAAAGGCCAAAAGGGGCAATGATGGAAGCCTATTCAAGGTGGAAGAAAAAGCATGGATGGAGCATACAGGATAGTAGTAAATCAGTGGCCAACCAGCTTTAAGGAGATTGTAAAACACACAGACTTTGGAGCCAGACTCTTTCAGTTTGAAACCCCACCCTGCCATTTCCTAGCTGTATGACCTCAGGCAGTGTAGTCAGCCTTCTGTTCTTCAGTTTATGAGTGTAAAATGGGCTGGTAGATAAAGCCTGCCTGGAAAGGGCTTAGAACAGTGCCTGGCACAGCACAGTAAGGATTGTATGTGCCTGGGCTGTTACTGCTGCTGCCCCTCGTGGGAACATCAGCAGTTCAGCACAAGTACATCTGATCCTGTACTTAGAACTGGGCCCTTATGGTGCAAAGATGGATGAACTTTGGAGGAACTCATAGGCTGGTGGGACAAGACATAATGACAAAATCAAGCATCGAGAATCCCATAAGGATTAGCAGACTTCAGAGACGGTCTCTGGGAGTGTTAGAGAAAGTCGGAGGTCTCTGTGGTGTGACCGTGGCCTTTTGACCTCTCTTAGCACCATCAGCGGAGACAGTCCCCTCTGGACCACAGAGGTCTCTCATCCCAATGCCTCTGTCCTATAGATGAAGGACGACACTCAGGAAATGGGAGACCCAGGGACCAAGGTGAGGCCCCAGCAAGCTGGTAACCAAGGAGGGACAGAGAAATGTCACATGGAACTTTTTTGGACCCTTTGTACCTTTTTTTTCATTCATGAATATCTCCAGGGTGAGATTTTTTTCACTTGAAGTGTAATAGACATTCAGAAAATACACACATCAAAAGGGTCCAGCTCAGTGAATTTTCCCCACCTGAGCAGACCTGTGTGACTGCTGACTCCTCCAGCATAGGTTAGTCTCACAGCTCTGTGAGCATCCCGTAAATGGAATCACACAGTATGTACTCTTTTGTGTCTAGCTTCTTTTGTTCAATATTATGTTCATTTGATTCACCCATGTCGTTAGGTGTAGCTGTATTTGATTGCATGGGATGAAGAAACCACACTCTGATTTATCCATTCTACTGTTGTGGACATAAGGTGGTTTCAGATTGGGGCTCCCATGGATAATGCTTCTGTGAACATTCTAAAATGTGTTTCTCGAGGCGGTTTGCCTGTGTCCTGCTGGGTCTATTTCTGGGAGTGGGATGGCTGATTCCTCTGTACTTGACCTCCAGCATAGGGCTCGAAAGGAGCCCCTCAGCCTACATTTATTGGACACAGATTCTAAGCTAAACCCTGTGCAGGCTCCCAGCCATCCATCCACCACAGCTGAAAGTTACCTTCCCTAATGAGGGTGTGACCCTGAGTCAAACCCCTGGAATGGAGCAGCATAAAAGATTTATAACAAGTTATCGACACATTTAAGGGAGCACTGCTCCAAACAGCAGACCCCTTACAAATGATTAAAAGCCATGGGAAACAGGGATGGTTGAGCAAAAGCATCAGAGCCTGTTTTCTGAATCGACTCAGCCTTGGAGCAAACAGGCTGGAACCTCAGACCTATAGCTGGACCAGTGAGGCTGAGAAGGGGTAGTGGTCAGCCACACAGCAGGGGTGGGGCATTCAAGAGAAATTCAGAAAGATTAAAGGTTAGGATGCCCTTGGCCCTGGAGGGACGGGTAAGGAGGAGATGGCCAAACATACAATGAATTAGAGGCTAACACGATGAACCTCCACTTTTTACCACCATTTACCAACCTTCCACTCAGTGCATGGCTCCCAGTCTCCCAGGGCAGCAGAAGTCTCCCCTCCCCCAAATTGAGGTTAAAACAGACATCTGGTCCACCACCTCCCACTGAATCATATTCTCCCAGGCTGGGGCCAGAGGGGCAATATTTTTGTACAAGTCCCAGTAGTGATTCTGATAATAGATCTGAAAGCTACTGTTTTAAGGGACCAGTCTCTTTGGCCCACACTGGGCCCCATCACAAAGGAACTCAGCTTTCCCGACTCACAATTCACAGCTTCAGCTCACTTCCTGACTTGCTTAGCTGACCCCAACTCCAAGTTTACCCTTTGCTCTCAGGATGACTTTTTACCATGCACCCTATCTGACTGGAGCTTTAGCTCAACTTGGCAGTGTAAGTCCATCCCAGATTAGCTTCTTGAGGCTGCTTTTCTCCCCTACACTTGTGACAAAAGTTTATTTTTGTTTTATTGTTGAGTAGTATCTCATAGTCTGATTATACCACAATTTTTTATTGAAGTATCGTTGATGTATAATATGTTTCAGGTGTACAATACAATGAGCCACAATTTTTAAAGGTTAGATTCCATTTACAGTTATAAAATATTGGCTATAGTCGCTGTGCTGTGCAATATATCTTTGCAACTTATTTATTTTATCCATAGCAGTTTGTACCTCTTAACCTCCTACTCCTATCTTGCCCCTCCCCCTTCCCACTCCCCACTAGTAAGCACTAGTTTGTTCTCTGTATCTATGAGTCTGTTTCTTTTTTGTTATATTCACTGGTTTGTTGTATTTTTTAGATTCTACATATAAGTGATGTCAAATGGTATTTGTCCTTCTCTATATGACTTATTTCACTTAGCATAAAGTAAAACAAGTCCATCCATCTTGTTGCAAACAGCAAGAGGTCATTCTTTTTTATGACTGAATAGTATTCCACAGTTTCTTTATCTTTTCATTTGTTGATGGACACAGCTTCCTTCCATATCTTGACGGTTGTAAATAACCCTACTATGAAGATTGGGATGCAGGTATGCTTTCAAATTAGTGTTTTGGGGGTTTTTTTGGATGAACACTCAGGGGTGGAATTTGTAGCTGTTATGATAGTTCTATTTTTAGTGTTTTGAGTAACCTAGTATTGTTTTGTGTAGTGGCTGCGCTTTTAAGTAACAACACCCCTTCCTGTTGACCTCTTTCTGGTACCTTTTAAAGGGCAGTATCTTCCCGGGTGCAAGGTCAGCAGTCATTCTCCACATATGGTGGGGTTCTGAATGGACGTCTGACTTGACCTTGATCTTCTTCAGCCTCAGTTTCATCATCTGTAGAGAAATAAGACCTAGATCAGCAAGTTACCATGATTTCCGATAGGTATAGTTGCTGAGCATGGTTTATACAACCAGTTAGGTCCTCAGAGCAGCCAGGAGAAGACAGAACACGAGAGTGATTTCCTGTCTCACCAGCCTCCTGCCTGGTAGCCCTGTGTTGAGTCTCGTCCCTCTAGTCCTTCTCCACACAGCTCCTGGTGGAACCCAGTTCTGACCTGGACTCTTCCTGCACGGCAGCCCCTCAGGAGCAAGGGAGCTAAGGTGAATCCTACAGTCTCCGTGCCAGACCCTGTGGTGGAAAGACTTTCACGTGGATTATTGCATTTCCTCTTCACAGCAAACCTCTCCAGACAGTATAATTGTTCTCTCCATTGTTAAAAACAAGGAAGCAGAGGGACAAAGAGGTCAGCAATAAACATAGGTCTTGCACCCAAGGCTCCTGACGCCGAAGCCCACGTTCTCTCCTATGTGCCAGTTGGCTCTCCGGCCTTTCTGGGTGATCCAGTCACTGCGGGTGAATGTTGACAGCAGAACATGCCACCCCAGCTCAAGGTTGTCAAATACCTCAGGATAGGACCGCCTGGCCTGGCCAGAGAACATCTTACAGCCCCAGTCTCTGGAGTCCACCGTGTTGCCGTCTGAGATAGCATTTCTAGGAGACTCAGGATTAGAGTGATAGCTGGCGTTTCTATAGGACAGGGCAAGATGAGAGCATTCCCCCAGCAGCTGCAGGCCTGATTTGCCTATTTTGCAGAGTCAAACCACCACTTCCTCCAGTAGGCTAGAGAGAGAGAGATTAGCAAAGGAGGGGCCCAGGCCAGGTAGAGGTAGGGCAGAGGGGGCTGGCTGGCCAGGCCCAACAGAAGGTGTTCAGAACTGACTCGGGCTGCTGGGCCCACTGCTTGCCCACCCCTGGTGAGGCTTCTGGGACACAGTGAGATGTCAAATGGAAGCAGGGAGCTTCCCAGCTTGGTATCCATCACCCCCACATCCTCCTAAATTGTGAGCTGAGATTTCACTTTCCTGAAGAATCATGGAACCTAAAGTTCTGGCAAGAGCCAAAGGTGAGAACCTTGGAAATCATCTAATCATTGAATCCCTCATTTTAACCTCTGGGTGTCAGGGGCCCTGGATTCAGTCCCAGTTCCTGCTTTGCTTGGAGGTGAAACCTGGACATGTCAGACAGTCTCCTAGGGTCTCAGTTTTGCCATCTGCACCTGGGCTTCCTGGGCTTCCCTTGTGGCTCAGCTGGTAAAGAATCCGCCTGCAATGTGGGAGACCTGGGTTCGATCCCTGGGTTGGGAAAATCTCCCAACCCAGGAGAAGGGAAAGGCCAGTATTTTGGCATGGAGAATTCCATGGACTAGATAGTCCATGGGGTTGCAAAGAGTGGGACATGACTGAGCAACTTTCACTTCACTAAATGGAGATGGTAATAGTTCCCAGCTTGTAAGGCACTTGTGGATAAAAATTAAATAAGATAAGAACTGAAAAGAATTTCCCACCATGCCTGACTCACAGTAACTGCTCAGAAACGATAGTTCTAGTTCTGTGTTGCTATGGAAACAGCAGCATTTATTCATTCACTCACTCATTCACTCCCTCGTTCTGCAGATGTTTATTAGGCACAAGTTGCATGTCAGGTGTACCCCCTAATCCCAGTACTATCACCAGACCCAAGAGACACCTGACCTGCCTTGGGTGGGGGAGGCATGATAGAAGTATCAGAACAGGCTTCCTGGAGGAGATGAGGCTTAAGCTACCTCCTAGAGTCTCTGTAGAAATTAGTGAAATATAGAGAGCCAGGATTGTAGGCAGGTGTCTGTCCCCCTATCCCCAGCTGGATGGTGAGTTGCTTGAAGGCAAGAGAATGTACACGGTTGAGGTATGCATGCTTGGATCTACTTGCTAACTCACTTATTTGTGCATGCACACACACACATCTGTACTCCTTGTTCATTTCATGTCTGTGTGCTTGTACATAATAGGATGTTTACGTAGTAGGTGCTCAAGAAATATTTGTTGCATTGACTGGAGAAAAGCAATTTGGGGACTTCCCTGGAGGTCTAGTAGCTAAGACTCTGTGCTCCCAAGTCAGCCTGCCCTTATCCTTGGTCAGGGAACTAGGTCCCACATGCTGCAACCAAGACCCGGCCCAGCCAAACAAGTAAATATATGTTTTTAAAAAGGTACTTTGTTTTCCAGTTGGGGATCCAGCTTTTGGAAGAAATCTACAACAGCAGTGTCCACAGGACTGCTGGTGCTCAGGCCTGGTAATGCAGGGGCATTTAAATAAAACTGTGTCTGGGCCTTTGTGCTTAAAAGAAAAAAGCGAGGCACTGGTGCTCAGGCCTTGAAAGATCGCAAAAAGCCACTTGTGTCTCTACCTCTGAAGTACGGTCAAGGGGCCTGTGGCCTCTCTCCTGCTGTTGCATGTCCATGAGGCAGAGTCCAACGGGAAGGTCGACAGACATCACTGTGAAAATCAAAGGACCAGAAGGCCAACTCCCTCTTAGTGCTTGTTAGTGGGAAAATGGTGATAAAAGCTTTTTTTTCCTTGGGCTGGGACGGTCGTGTGGGTTAGCAGACACACCGACACTAAAAATTGCTCCTGCCAAATGCATCAGTTGAGATGGGAATATATACCTATCAGTACTGACAGGCCTTTGGAAAGAAGATACTAGAATATGCTCTGCATTTTAGTGTGAATTCTAGAGATTAGAGTTAAGGTAGGCCTGTAATTTTTCAAAATTTCAAACTCAAAACTATTATTTTTTTTCTACTTTATTCTATTTCATTCCACTTCATCCACCAGCATGTTCCAAAAAGAGCTAAAATTTGCTTTCATGGTTATATAATGTATGGCAAGATAAAGTAAATGTGAACTTAATGACAGAGATAAAAGGAAAACAAGAGTAAAGACACACAAAAAAGGAACCAGGTGTGAGATGAATTTTAAAATGAACATTCTACCACTCTCTATATATGCTCGTTCTGTGGAGCTCTAAACAGGACTCTGAGCTTCCAGGAAGGGAAACCCAGTCAGTTCCACGGTCCCAGTGATTGTCATAGGAACCGGCTGATAGGGACAAGCAAAGCTCTGGCTGATACATGACCTGAGGGGATTTCCTCTGAGCCCTTTGTGGAAAAGAGACAGTGTGGTGAAGAACAGCCCTCTAGAAAAATCCTTACAGAGAGCCTAACGTTACATTAAATAACTCTGTCTACTGTGGTAATGCTCAGCCTTGACCTTCCTCAAAGCACCATTCAGAGGGCCACGTTGTGATTCAGATGCCCAATTCTGCTGCTCCTGCTAAATGACTCGGGCTGGTTTAGCACAGGAATCCTTGTTGAAACTATTGGTGTTTGAAAATGAAAGTCGCTCAGTCGTGTCCAACTCTTTGCAACCCCATGGACTGTATAGTCCATGGAATTCTCCAGGCCAGAGTACTGGAGTGGGTAGTCTTTCCCTTCTCCAGGGGATCTTCAACCCAGGAATCAAACCGGGATCTCCTGCATTGCAGGTGGATTCCTTACCAGCTGAGCCATAAGCGCTGCCCAAGAATACTGGAGTGGGTAGACTATCCCTTCTCCAGCAGATCTTCCCGACCTAGGAATTGAACCGGGGTCTCCTGCATTGCAGGCAGAGTCTCTACCAACTGAGCTATGAGTTTAGTTATATGTTATACATTTTTTTAAGAAGACATGGAGATCCAACCAGTCCATCCTAAAGGAGATCAGTCCTGAGTGTTCATTGGAAAGACTGACATTGAAGCTGAAACTCCAATACTTTGGTCACCTGATGTGAAGAACTGACTCATTGGAAAAGACCCTGATGCTGGGAAAGATTGAAGGCGGGAGGAGAAGGAGATGACAGAGAATGAGATGGTTGGATGGCATCACCGACTCAATGGACATGAGTTTGGGTAAACTCTGGGAGTTGGTGATGGACAGGGAGGCCTGGCGTGCTGCAGTCCATGGGGTCGCAAAGAGTCGGACACGACTGAGCGACTGAACTGAACTGATCTTATTTGAATTTCAAAAGTTGTGACTTCTGGATGGAGAGGAGTTAAAAAGCGATGTAAGGCTGGGAGCCCATCGAACCAGTCCACATGGTAAGGCCCATGGAGGTCAGGACCATGTGGGTCTAGTGTATTGCTGGGCCTCCCATGCCTGGTCTGACATGTGGCACTTTGTCGGTGCTCATAGTAGGTGTTTGTTGAATGAATAGATGGGGACATGACTTGAATAAGCAAGTGAGCAACTGTTTAAAGAGAAGAGTTAATTAATCTAGTCACATTAAGACAGTCAGAGTGGACAACTACTGAACCTTTTTTCTCTTCCATCATTTGAAGAGTCTGAGAAAAGGGACAATGACTTCAATATAGGAAGGATTATATCTCCGACAATAACCTAGTCTCACCCCTTCCCCCATTTTTATGTATTAAATAACTATTTGAAGTGGGCTCAAATCCCCTCTTATCTCACCTCTTAATGAAAGGACCCTAGTTGCGTCATTATCTACAATCCAAGAGTAGTTTCCTGTCTTAACTGCCTAGATTCCCACCATCTCAGCCTCTGACCCTTCAGAACAGCCTTGAGCTCAGCCAGCTTCTAGGTTTCCTGTCTTAACTGCCTGGATTCCCACCGTCTCAGCCTCTGACCCCTCAGAACAGCCTTGAGCTCAGCCAGCTTCTAGGTTTCCTGTCTTAACTGCCTGGATTCCCACCGTCTCAGCCTCTGACCCCTCAGAACAGCCTTGAGCTCAGCCAGCTTCTGGGTTTGCTCTCAGACACACTGAACCAGGAGCAACCTTTGAACTGCCTGGTCCTTCAGAATTTTGAAACTAATAAGAGAAATGGGATTTGTTTGAGTCTCCCCAGAATGTCTACTAAGTCTACTCCCCACCCGCCTTCTCCCTCCTTCCTAAAAAGTATTTAAAATGCTGAGAAGCAGCAGGTTTTGAAAGTTGTGCACACATTTACTCAGCTCAGGGAATGATGGACACATCTGGGCCTCAGATGTTTTCCAGCCCTGCAGAGTGGTAGCTAGTCACAGGTGGTTGTGCACAGAGCTCAGACTAAACAGCAGCTAGCTCTGCATAAAGGCACCTTTCAGATTCCTGGGTGGCCTGTGGCCACTGTCTTCTCCAGATGTAGGAGAAGAACTTCCCAAGGTCTCTGTCCCAAGAGACATCACAAATGCACCCTGTTCGGATGTACTCTGCTCGGACAGTCATGTGACCCGGTTTTGACTCCCAGCTCAGCTATGTGATCTCAAGCAAGTTATTTGCCCTCTGTGTTTCAATGTTCACGTCTCTTAAACAGAGCTCTCAGTCTCTACCTTATAGGGCTGACAATGCCTGGCCCATACTCAGCACAAAGTAGGTGTTATTATTTCCAATTTCCTCCTTCTCTGGGGGCCACTGAGGAATTAAAACTTGGTCCTGTCCTTTAATTGGTAGTTATCACTTTAGTCCTATAGAACGGTCTTTTTTCCTAATCTCTCCCCAGGGCATGATAATGATAGCTCTGATAGTACGGAAATTTATGAGCGCTTTCTCTGTGCCAGGAACTGTGATATAAGCATTTTGTATATACTTACTTGACATATATATCCTATCTGAGATCCGGTACTTTGGCTCCGTGCCTGACAGAGTTTAATGCACACAATAATTCTCTGAAGTAGTCACTGTTATTAGCTCCATTTTTTGGCTAAGTAAAAGAAGGCTGATTGAGGAAGTAAGTGGTATCCAGGACTTGATCCAGGAGAGTCAACCCCAGATCCTATGTTCTCCACTACTTCAGAAAGGGAAGTCCGTAGGTAAGAAGCACTGGTGTGGTATGCGGACAGAACAAGTGGTGCCGAGCGCTATAGGAACCTGGGGGTAGGAATAAGCTACCTACAGAGGAGCTGGCCTTAAAAGGATAGACAGAGAAAACACCGGGTGAGGAAGCATCATGAGCAAAGGTATAAGGGTAAAACCCCAGAAAATGTTGAAGCAGCAATAGCCAGCTCTAACTGGAGTTTAGGCGAGTGGAAAGCAAACACGGACCCGATTGTGGAGGGCTTGGGTGACAAGATTGGATGTTAGCCTCTAGGAAGTAGGGAGCCATGGAGCACTCTTGAGCAGAGGAGGACATCCCCACAGCTGTGCTACAGGAAGATGAACTGGCAGAGGAATGTCAGGTGGAATGAAAGGTGGGGAGAATGGACGCTGGGAGGTTCCTGGACATGATGATGTCTGTTATTTCCTTGCGATTTGAAAGCAAAGATGCATTCCCAATTTTCTAGAACTGAGGTCAGAGCCCAAACTCCAGTCAGGCCTTCTGACTGTAATTTCTGGGTTTATTGCTCCTCAGGCTACGTCATGGCTGAACCTGTTAGAAGGTTTTAAAAGGTCAGTTCAGTTCAGTTCAGTCACTCAGTCATGTCTGACTCTTTGTGACCCCATGGACTACAGCACGCCAGGCTTCCCTGTCCATCACCGGTTCCTAGAGCTTACTCATGTCCATCGAGTCGGTGATGCCATCCAACATGGCTCTTGGAATAAGGGGTCTGAAGGCTACCTGACACTGTAGGAAGAATGATTGTGTGTGTGTGTATGTGTGTCTTTCCTAGGAAAGTGCACACAGTTGTCGCTTGACTCAGGAAATGGTCCCCTGAATCAGCTTCTTAGGGGAATTCACAGCCACAAAAACAGTAATGAACCGCTGAGATTCATCAGGGGTCACCCTCGAAGGTGAAGCCCAGGATTCTGTAGGATCAATTCCTAGAGTCTAAAAGCAAGGATAAATGGAAAAGAGGTGATAGATAAGTAGATAGGCAGAGAGGTTTTGGAGGAAGGACAGTTAGAGGTGAAATGAGCACTCTGGGCCTAGGAACCAAGAGTTGTCCTCTGGCCCATCAACATTCCGTAGAGCAGTGATTCTCTACCGGGGTGATGTTTGATTTCCAAGGCAACATCTGAAGACACATCAGGCTGTCGCAAGTAAGGGAGATTGTGCTATCACTGTGTCACTGTTAGAGACCTGAGAGGATGCTGATCATCCTAAAAATGCACAGAGCAGCCCCTACAACAAAGAATTTTTCAACCCATGTCAGTAGCGCTGAGGATGAGAAACCCTACTTTAGAGAAAAAAAGAAGTCTTGCCTTATAAGTATGCATAGAGGCTCAGCAGGACCACTGGGTTCGTGCCTTCCACTATAAGCTTCCAGGAGAGGCTGAGGACTGACCAACCTCCTGTGGAGTGACTTACATCAGATGCAGATACTTGGACGGCTTTGTAATATCCATTAACCCTCCTTAAAAGGGGGCTGTGTAGGACCCAGGCCTGACTCAGGAGGCCCTGACCAGTGCCCGCTTGGCCTGGTTCCCTCTGGACACTAGGACGCACCTCCCCCTCATTATTGGTAATTCAGGACTTGTTCCCCCACAACCCCGCCTACCCAGTATTGAGAGAGGAAGAAGCTGAATCCCTGGCAAGTGAGCTGATTTGCGCTAGCCTGTGACTATGCAGACACACAGACTCCTTTGTCAAGAGGAAGCCTGCTCAGATTGGATTGATTCAAGCATCTTCGTCCAGTAACCTAAGCATCCAGGGTTCCAGCTGCAGCCACAGCTGGATGCAGGAACCCCGACCATGTCACTGGGTCCCGCCTCGGGCCACTTCTTCAGTCCTCAGCTCTGCTCTCTCCTGGCCATTCTGAGTCTTGTTCTCCTGTGAGGTAAGAGAGTCGCTGGGTTTCCAGGCTATCTGTTCACAGCCCCCAGTGAGGAGTAAGTAAAGTGGCTCTCTCTCAATGGCCCCTGCATGCACCGTTTGGCTCTGAATGAGGGGATATGTCCACCCCTGATCCAGGTCTTGTAGCTGGAGGGGAAGGGTGTTCTGAATGACCAGTCAGAGCAGACAGGAGGAGCCACAGTGCCTGCTCAGGGACTGGAGGTGGAGTGGGGGAGTACTCTAGAGGAAATTTGGGGGTGCTGCTACCAAAGCAAGGAGAATGGGCACTTGTGAACGAAATGACACATGGTCATCAAACCCAGCTAGTCAAGCAGACACTCAGCCCAGGTGTCCTGTTATCGGCATGATCTTTCATCTCTGCCATGGCCTCCTAAGGCAGTCAGAGCGGTTGCCTCCCAAGGTCCCACTCATGGTGCTGAGGCTTGGCCCCAGGGACTGGGGGTGCAGGAGGATGGGGGAGAAGGTGGGCCAAGGTGAGGGCTCAGCCTAGTGGAGTCCAAGATTGGACCCTGCTCTCTTCAAGGCTCGGACTTGTGCTAAGGGGACAGGGACCAACGACTGTGATGAGGCAAAGACTCAGGAAGAAAGAGGACAAGAGGGGCCTGGGTCCAGCACTTAGGAAGTGACTTCACGGTCATTGACTGCCTTCATTCCAGTAAATAGGACTTGCACGCCTACTGTCTGCCCCCTTATCTTCCCCTCCAGGCCGAGGGTCTGTTGTAGGAGATCTCCTCCTCTTCCTGACCCTGCCAGAGCTCACTTTGATGCTGACTTTAATCCCCTTTCATGTGTCAGGCATGTCGGAGAGGATGGCTCCCACCTGTGGTTTCCCTGCTCTTCCTGGGACCTGTGGGTGGTCAGACCCTCTGGCATTACAGGCACTCCCCACCCATTCCCGGGCACCCTGCCAGGTGCCAGGCTCCCAGCCTCCATCCTGCAGCCTCCTCCCCTTCCTCAGCAGCCTCTGGCAGTTGCCTGACCGGCATCAGCTAGAAGCAGGATGAACTTGGTTGCTCTGATTCCGAAATGCCTGCCTGAAGCTCTTTCCTGATATAGAGGAGGTGGCATTGGTGAGACAGTCCAGGTTGTTTGCTTATAATCCAGTACAAACCAGGCATATCAAGGGTGCCTCTGCCTCTTAAATAAACAACTCTAAGTCCTTTCGTGGGTGTCCACTGAGTCTTTACTCTGTGCCATACATTATTTTAGGATCTGGGGATGGTGACGGAAACACAAGGTAGCCCTCCATGCCTTTGCAGAGCTGCCGGTGAACATATAAGTTGTCAGGTGGATAGTATGTCAGATTGAAACGCTCAGTGGCGAAAAACAGAGTGGGCTGAGGGTGGAAGATAGAAGCTGCAACTTCAGACAGGGAGTTCCCGAGCCTCTGAGAAGGTGACATTTGCACACACACCTGATGGAGGGGAGGGAGAGAGCCCTGGGGTGTCTGGGGAGAGGCTGTGATGAGTCCACGTCACAGGGCGAGGGCCGGTCAGGAAAGTGGCAGCTGAGCCCCAGAGGTGAATGGACCCCATTCCCAAAGAGATTATAAGAATTCAGCCTTTCCCCCAGGGAGATGGCAGCCACTGAAGGATTTTGAGTGGAGGAGGGACCTGGTCTGACTTTTTCTGTCCAAATCACTCTGGCTGCTGTTTCGAGACAGGGAAACCACTCCCTGATGTCAAGCAATAACCCCTCAGAGACGAGATGGCGGGACTGGGGGTAGCAGTAGGGATATTGAGAAGAAGCAGTTGGATTCTGAGCTTATTCTGAAGGAGGTCACAGGATTTGCTAAGGGACTCAACGTGGCGTGTAAGAGAATGAAGGAGTCAAGGCTGACTCCCAAGCTTTTGTCCCGAGCATCAAAGGATGGAGTGGTTGTTTCCTGAGATGGGGAAGATGCTGGAGGAGCAGGCTGGGGGATAAGCAATGATCAATGGTCAGTGTGGGATGTATTATGTGTGAGATGCCCTTTGACATCGTGGGAAGATGTCCAGTAGGCATCCGCTAAGATGGAGAAGGCTGCTGGAGGCATGCTCTGGTGTTTACAAAAAGACCTTCATACATGTTCTTTCTTTTAATGTGGATAAGAGTTATGGACTGGTAGATCAGATTATATCCATTTTGGAGATGAATAAACTGAGGATTGTAGGGGCAAATAACTAATCAGAGGTCACAGAATGCCTATGTGGCAAAATAGGTCAGACTCCTCTGATTTCAAATCCATTTCCTCTTTCCTCTCTGTCATACTGGTTTCCAAGATATTTTTTAAATTAACTTATTTATTTTACTTTACAACATTGTATTGGTTTTGCCATACTTTGACTTGAATCGGCCATGGGTGTACGTGTGTTCCCCATCCTGAACCCCCCTCCCACCTCCCTCCCCATCCCATCCCCAGGGTCATCCCAGTGCACCAGCCCCGAGCATCCTGTCTCATGCATCCAACCTGGACTGGCGATTCGTTTCACATATAATAACTTACATGTTTCAATGCCACTCTCCCATATCATCCCACCCTCGCCCTCTCCCACAGAGTCCAAAAGACTCTTCAATACATCTGTATCTCTCTTGCTGTCTCGCATACAGGGTTATCATTACCATCTTTCTGAATTCCATATATATGCATTAGTATACTGTATTGGTGTTTTTCTTTCTGGCTTACTTCACTCTGTATAATAGGCTCCAGTTTCATCCACCTCATTAGAACTGATTCAAATGTATTCTTCTTAATGGCTGATTAATATTCCATTATGTATATGTACCACAGCTTCCTTATCCATTCATCTGCTGATGGACACCTAGGTTGCTTCCATGTCCTGGCTATTATAAACAGTGCTGCGATGAACACTGGGGTACACGTGTCTCTTTCAATTCTAGTTTCCTCAGTGTGTATGCCCAGCAGGGGGATTGCTGGGTCATATGGCAAGATATTTTAAAAATTGATGGGGAAAGACTGCCCTGGAGTCCAGTGGTTACGACTTCACCTTCCAATCAGGGGGCGTGGGTTCAATCCCTGGTTGGGGAGCTAAGTTATCACATGCCCAGGGAGCCAAAAAACAAAAACATAAGACAGAAGCAATATTGTAACAAATTCAATAAAGACCTTTTAAAAATGGCCCACATTAAAAAAAAAAAAATCTTTAAAAATATAACCAGTGGGGACAAGTATAACCAGTGAATATTGTCATCTCAGGCTGAGAACAGAAACCCCAGCTGCACCTCAAGACTGCAGCCCTCCCCTGCTCCTGCCCTGTCCAGGACTGTCTGGGTTGTGGGTAACAAGGGCACAGGTACCATGCCCGAGATGAAAGTAATGGGATGTCTGGTTCACGTGAATGCTCTTCCATTAATGCCTCTTTCTTCTGGCTCCCTGCCACTTGCTTCTTGACAAGAAAGCTCTTCTGGGGGCTCTGCGTTTGTCTGTCTGCGTTTCTGTATCTGTTTTTGTACACTAGAGGCTGGAACAGTGAAAATAGCAGAATGCTTAAACTTGAGAAATGAATAACCCAACCTTGCAAATAAATCAGCTAGTCTACCAGCTCAAGAGGGATTACACCTGTTGGGCAAGAAATGAGATCATTGTTTTCTTGTCCTTCTTCCTTTTTTTCAATACTCTCTTGACGTACAACATAACTTCCTCTGGAAAGCAATGTTTCCAAGGCTGGAACATGAAAGAAAATATATTGTCTCTATGGTTAATCTGAAGAAATGACTTTATGAATATATTTTATTCTGTTAAATATTTCTCTGAAGCTTGCTGAGGTGGCAGGGGTTTTTCTGATTCCACGTTCCTAATAACAGAATACTTGAGCAGTGCAGGGAAGATACCCAAGGCTGGGGCATGAAAATAACTGGTTGGAAGGTGTATACCTAGAGCATAAAAATAACTGAGGCTCTTGGATTTTCAGTAGTGTGTTTGACATTCTACTTGGTGTCCATTACCTCATTAAATTCTCATTTTACAGGTAAGAAACTGAGCTTTATAGGGGAGCCCTGGGTTACTGACCTAGTACATGGCAGGGCTAGAATTTGAATCTGATGCCAAAGCCTTTGATGTTTCTGTGGTACAACACATTTGTAAATCCCATCCAGGCTCCCTGGATGTCATTTAAAAATTCTACCCAGTGTGGGTCAGGGGTCACAGTGAATGGCCCTGACATAGGCAGACATGTACATTAACCCCCGAGCCCACCCTTCCCATGAAGCTCCCCTCCTCGAGGGGTCATGTATTGAGGACTTATGGAAGAAGTGGCTGTTATGCCATCCAAAGCTACCATTTTGAAACTCCTTGGTTGCCAGGAATGATGTCAGGAGAGAAAGACATTGGGATGTATTCCCTGGCTTGGCCCGGGATGCAGCCCTTTCTCTCTCAAACATACACACACAGCACGGGGATGTTTATCTGAGCATGAATTTCCCCTCTAGTTGGTTTTAAGAATTTTAAAACAAATGTTTACAACTCAGCTGTGGGAAAGAGCCATGCCTGAGGATCAATTCTGCAAAAAACACCATTAATCTCAATGGGCCTGGCCGGGTCTAGTTTTGCCATAAATCTGGGTTTGTGTCCCCTTAGTCCTCTAATTCAGGGATTGGCAAACTATGCCTAAGGGCCTATTTTTGTAAATCAAATTTTATTGGAGCACAGCCACTCTTATTCAACAGCAGGATTGAGTAGTTACCACAGAGATTATATGACCCATAAAGCTGAAAACATTTACTGTCTGGCCTTTTATAGGAAAAATTGGATAACCTGTGCTCCAACACACACACACGCACACACACACATGAATTTTATCTAGCAAACTCCTATGTATCCTGCAAGGTCCAACTTAGGTATATCCTCTACTGAGAACTTCTATAGCCAGCCTAGCCCCAAACTAAGCTAACCACATCCTCCTCAGGCTCCCAAAGGACTTTGAATAAGCAAATAATCACTGATGTTCATAGGACATCACGTGCCAGCCACTGTTCTGAGCATGTCACATGGACTGTCTTAACTTTCACTGCAATTCTAAGTAGTAGGTACTTTTTAAAAAGATGTATTTTTTTATTTTTGGCTGCTCTGGTCTTCGTTGCTGTGCACAGATTTTCTCTAGTTGCGGCGAGCAGGGGCTACCGTCTAGTTGCAGTGTATGGGCTTCTTTTCTGGCCGAGCACAGGCTCAGTAGTTGTGGCACACAGGCTTAGTTGCTCTGTGGCATGTGGACTCTTCCCAGACCAGGGACTGAACCTGTGTCCTCCTGCATTGGCAGGTGGATTCTTAACCACTGGACTACCAGGGAAGACCAGTTCAGTTCAGTTCAGTCGCTCAGTCGTATCTGACTCTTTGCAGCCCCATGGACTGCAGCACACCAGGCCTCCCTGTCCATCACCAACTCCCGGAGTTTACTCGAACTCATGTCCATTGAGTCGGTGATGCCATCCAACCATCTCATCCTCTGTCATCCCCTTCTCCTGCCGCCTTCAATCTTTCCCAGCATCAGGGTCTTTTCCAATGAGTCAGTTCTTCACATCAGGTGGCCAAAGTATTGGAGCTTACTTAAGGAGTATGTCAGCATAAATTCTTCTGGCACAAGCAAATATTTCAGCAAAAATTAAAACAACAACAACAAAAAATTACCCCCTTTCATTCCAGTGAAGTTGATCTTTGAGGAAACCTATTGATTGACAAAGACCCAAGCTACATTTTTGCAGTCACAAAACCACAGTCATTGCTAGAAGGACCCTCAGGGATCACTTGGTTTATTAGAGGGAAAGGATAGGTTTAAAAAACAAACCAACAGTATTTGACTACCATTAATTGAATATTTAGTTGAGCAATGAGCAAAGAGTGACACAGATAACAAGGTGGTGGGCATCCAGGGAGGGGGAGCCTACCCTTGGGTTGGCTGGGTCGGGGCAGAAATACCTCTGGAGGAGAGAGATTAAAGCCAGGCTCCCAGGGATGCAGAGGACCAGAGTCCCTGGAGTGCCTTGTCCAGGATGCCCCTCAGAGAGGCAGAGAAAGGTTGCACACTTGGCTTTTCCCAGCTGCAAAGCTGGACGACTTCCCACCCTCACCCCAGCATGCTCGTAACGTCAGGGGCACTTTGGTGTCCTGTGCCCCGGGCCCTCGGACTGCCCCTGCCTCCCCTCTCCTCGCTTCATCCTCCCTCCATTGCAGGTACTCCTCCAACCCCACACCCCTGGGACTCCCCCAGGCCTCCCAGAAGAGGCCAACCAACCACACTCAACACAACCAAAGAAAGCCGTGTCGCTGTTCAAGCCAGCACATGCAGGGATCGCCGCGGGGAAGAGCTCTTGCTGACTTCTCTGCTTACTTATTAGCTTTCTGCCCTTGGGCAGCCACTTGCCTTCCCAGAGGTAACCCGATGGGCAGCTGCCATGCAGGAACAGAGGGCAGGGAAAGAGCTTTGTGCTAATGAGTGCCACCCGGCCTGTGTTTAGACGGCATTGTTTTCCCAGGGCTGCTGTGAGGATCAGAATGACATTAGACAAACAAGAGGCACAGTAGCGCCTGGGGCTGGAGAGGTGAGCTAAGCTTCCCCAGGGCCAAGCCGCAGAGAAAAGAAATCTCTTCCGTAAGAGAAAATATAAGGGAAAGGCCAAGTCCAGCCCAGAGGAGTCACCTGGGGACTGAGGTGGTTCGTGGGGCCTCCCAACTCAGGGTCTCTACTGGGAGGGGTGGACAGGAAAGATGGAGAATGGCGGCAGGAGCCACCATGCAGAAGATGCCCTGGGTGTGGGGCAGGGAGGTCCTCTCTGGGGCAGGACGCCCCGATGGGAAAGTCTGGCTGGAGCATGAAGGCGGCCCTCTGATGGGACTTGCCGGCAGCAGTAAGCAGAGCCTGCCTCCATCAGCAAAGCACCCTCAGAGTGCTAGAACCTCCTCTCAGCCTCTGAAGCCAGCTCCCCTTTCATGGGGAAGCCAAAGGGTCTGGCATTTTTTTTTTTTTTTTTGAGAATCTATCCTGTGCTTGGCGTCCTCCCCTATGTGTTATGGTTTGAATTGTGTCCTCAAAAAAGTCTCATCCCCCAGCACTTGAGCATGTGACTTTTTCTGGAAATAAGTTCATTGCAGATGTGGGTAGTTAAGATGAGATCATGCTGGAGTAGGATGGACCCTTAATCCAATATGACTGATGGCCTTATTAAAAAAGGGAAACGTAGACAGAGACGCAGACGCACAAAGAGAGAACAGGATGTGAAGGTGAAAGCCCAGGTGAGGGTGATGCTTCTTCACGTCCAGGAATGCCAGTGAAGCCCCAGAGTGGAGGGGAGAGGCATGGAACAGATTCTCTGTCGAAGCCCTTAGAAGAGACCGGTCCTACCAACACTTTGATCTCAGATGCCCAGCCTCTAGAACTGTGACATAATGAATGCCTTTGTTTAAGCCACTGAGTTTGTGGTATTTTGTTATGACAGCCCTAGCAAACCAGAACTGTGTGTTACCTTCTTAAACCTCAAGACAAGCCTGCAAAGGGAAATATTATTATCCACACTTTACAAACATAGGAACAGACGATCAGAGGGGTCAAGTCACTTGTCCAAAGCCACAGAGCAAGTAAAAAAGAGGACAGGTATGAGCCTAGCTCTGCTTAGCTCCAAACACACAGACTGTGGTAGACACACTTGAACTCTGAATCCTGGGTCTTGGTTGGAAGCAAAGGATATCTGAGGAGCACTGCGAGATCCCAGGGGGTCACTCGGCAGCATGGGATTCCTGGCCCACAGAATGAGTCCCACCAAGACCTCCACCCTCCCACAATAAGCGGGCTGGGAAAGAAAAGTCAGGACAAGCCTAGAGGGTGTGGAACTGAGTCACTGGTGAGGAGTCTGGGGCAGTCAGGGGTGAGGAGCTGACGAAAAGCCGACAGAGCCCTCAGCCAGCTGTCTGAAGGCCAGGAGCTTCCCTGGCCAAGGCCAGGTATGGTCACGGAGCCGAACGGCCCCAGCTATAAGACTCGGCTTCACTGGAGTCAGGACCCAAAAGGTCATTGAGGTATCCTAGGCATATCTGCCTTTTGCACTCTTCAATGCTCTTCTGCAAGCCTTCAAAGCCTGGGTCTCTCCCTGATGCTCCAGAACAAGTTACTCCCCAAAGGCCTCCCTCATCCCCCTGTCACCTCCCTCAGGCTGGAGCAACCAGCCCCAGGCAGCGCCTCCCTTCCCTGCTGAGGGCCTGGCTCTGCTGTGGCCCTCCTTTCCTGTATCCTGCAGTTAGGAGAGCTCAGCCTCTCCCTCAGAAGGGCCCCAGAATCATTCTTAATCAAGGCACAGAAAGATGGCATCGCAGTCCCCCTAGAGCCTGCAAAATAGGCCTTTCAAGCTTCATCTCCTGGCAGGGGACCATGGGGACCACAGGGGAGCTGTCACTAACAAAGTCAGAGAGATACAGAGATAGGGTGCAGGCTGACAGTCACTTCTCAGGACCCAGGGGAAGGCAGGGGGCAGCCGGGACCCCCAGCTGCCTGAGGGTCCCCTTCCAGGGCTGTTTGTGGGTGAGGTCGCCTGCAACTTCAGCCGTCCTTGGGACCCCACCCCCTCTCCTTGGTGACTAGGAAGGGGGAGTAGAAGGGGGTGTGGCATGTTTTGCAGGCAGCAGAGCCAAACTGCCCTTGGGGTGATTACATTTCGCCTTCTCTGCTGCCTCCTGCAGGACCACTTGGCGGGCATCCAGCCTAGGCATGGGGTGGGGCAGAGCCAGGCCCACTCGCACGGGCTCAGCCACTCTGTGGTGCGAATGGTCCTCTGTCCACGTGCTCTGCAGGCAGACCAGACCTGAGGCAGGTGGCAGAGGGGCTCAGAGTCACAACCCAACCCCCATGCTCTGGGGGAGATGGCCAGGCGAGGCACCCCCAGGAGATGGGGGCCTGCAGAGGGGGCTCCGGGCTGCCCCTGTGTACTGATCCTAGGCCCTGGCCTGTGTATGGCTGGAGCGGGGCACAGCCATCCAGGATGCCATCTCTGACTGGGGCCAGAGGGGCATCAGAGTTCGGGACTGGCTGCCCCCCTCAAGTACCACCTCCAAGGCTCAGCCAGCATCCCACAATCCCCTCCAAGGGGTTCCCCTCCCCGAGTGTTGCCTGAACTTTAGGGAGGGCCTTCCTGTCCTCAGCTGGGACTGCCAAAGGTACCAGTGCCCCTTTAAGTATCAGTTCCGATGTCCATTTCCCATGGGATCAGCCAGGCAGGGCAGCTCCTCACTGTGCCTTATGCAGTCTTTAACAAGCATCCGGGTCCTGGGTCTCTGGGTTCCAATTGCAGCTTTGCCCAGGTCAGATAACTCTATCCTGCCTCTGGTTTGTCATCTGTAAATGGGGATGATAATGGTCACTGCCGCATATGGTTACTGTGAGGATTAAGTATGATAAGACCCAAAAGGATTTAGAATGGCACATACTAAGTACTAAACACAAGTAACTATAAGCAGCTTCCCTGGTAGCTCAGTAGTGAGGAATCCACCTGATAATGCAGGAGACACGTGTTCGATCCCTGGTCCGGAAAGATCCCACCTGCCTCAGACCAACTAAGCCCATGTACCACAACTACTAAGTCTGTGTTCTAGAGCCCAACAGCCACAGCTACAAAGCCTGCACACCCTAGAGCCCATGCTCCACAACAAAAGAAGCCACAGCAATGGAAGCCCACGCACTGCAACTAGAGAGCAGCCCCCACTCACTGCAACTAGAGGAAAGTCCAGAGCAGCAACGATTACCCAGCTCAGCCAAAAAAGCACGGAACTGTGAGAAAGATGATGGTGATGGTGCTCTGAGTGTTCACAACGATGCTGCTGTTACTCCTACTACTAAGATCACTGCTGTGACTGGTAACATCATTATTACTACTACAACTGCCATTTGAGCTGGTAATAATGCTACCCCCAGGGAAAACACCACCCTCTATAACAATTATGGGTTTATAAAGCTTTGGAATCTGTAAAATGTGAATTTGCTGGTCAAGGGTTTTCATCCTGTAGTTCTGCCTCCTGCCACCTCCTTATCCCTCGGCTCTGCCTGCTGCCCCACCATTCCCCAGGAGTCCCCTCTCTCCCCTACTTTCCCCCTCCAGCTAGATCAGCTCCTCCTCCTTCTTTTTTTTTTTTTTTTATTAACTTCCTCTCTTTTTAAAATTTAAAGTTCCTAAAGACTCAGCTAAGATGTCATCTGTTTGTTGAAGTCTTCCTCGGCTTGAGAGAGAGAGAGATAAAGAAGCAAAATAGGAGATCAGGTGTGGGGGTTTTATTGGCCGGAATGGCAGCGGCAAAGATTCCCAATTAGATGCTGAGAACTGGTCTAGGAGAGAAGCCAAATTGGGAACCAGAAGCAACCAAACCTGCCTTCAAGTGGCTTAGAGGAATTCTGCTGAGCACCTTGTAATTCCAAGAAACACAGTTACTGCACTGCGTGCCAGGTACTGTTCAGGTATGGGTGCTCACAGAACAACCCTATGAGGTAAATGCTCTTCTGATCACTCCCTGTTTACAAATGAAGAAACTGAGGCACAGAGAGGTTCATCCATTTGGCTAGCGAGTTCGTGGGAAACAGAGTTGAGTCTACACCTGGGCTGTCTGACTCTGGAGGCCACGTGCCTAACCACAACTCTGTCTTTTCCTATCACAATTGTGCTTTCTATTTCCCCTCCCCTATCTTCCCTTCGTTCAGTTCCGTCACTCCCTACCCCTTGGCTGTGAGCTTACGGTAGAAGGGACCAAGTCATTCTCTATTCATTAATTCAGCAAATATTTCATACGTGCCACCTGAAGATACAAAACATGTGAGCATATTTGAGAAGTACTTAGAACAGCGCCTGGTTCAGCAGCAGCAGCAGCATCACCATCACTCTCGGCATCACCATCATTACCATCATCATCTTCTTCATCATCTATACCCCCTGCACAAAACCTGGCACTAAGAAGATTTTCAGCAAATATTTTATTGAAAGCTGGATGGCGAGGCGTTTCTCACAATCACTTACATTCCCAGAAAGGGACAGCTTTTCAGTGTCAGGAAAACTGATGCTCTTATTCTGAGTCCCCAGAGGAGCCATTTGCCGCCCATCTCCCTTTCTTGAGGTGGTGGATTCATCCTTCCTTCTCCTGGAAGTGGCTCAGTTCCACATCATCTCCCTGATTCCAGTGGGCAGAAGTGATTCCTCCTTCTCACACCAGAACACAGAGCCTGGCCCCGCTGTGTGAGCCCCTTTCCCTTCCCTCTGCATTAGGAGGACCTTGAATCATAAGCACATCCCCAGTGCAGAAGACAGTCTCCAAACAGAAGCTGAAAAATGAAAGGAAGGTGGGGGGCATGGAGCCGGAAACAGCAGCCCTCAAGGTCACTTCTTCAGTGGTCTCCAAGGAATGAACACCAAGAGCATTTCTGAAAATAAAATGTCAGAGACAATGATCTAAAAGTAGAGAGAGAAGTGTCCGGAAGAACTGAGGAAGAAAGTTATGAAAAATGGCATTCTTTGGTATCTCTATTTCTGCATTAACCACTGGAATTTACCCGGAGGAGAAAAAGGCAAAGGCTGAGAAGGTGTCCAGACTGAGAATAGATAGTACTGAGTTTTAAAGTGAAATTAGATGTCTGGACTTCTGGAAAGACGGGTGATGTTCATTTCAGAATGGCTCCATCAGGTCCCCAGCACCCTGAGGACTTCTGTAACTCCTGATAGGAAGCATAGGTCTCCTATGTCTGCTGTAACAAATTACCACAGACTGGGTGGCCTGAAATAACATAAATGTATTCTCTTACAGTTTTGGAGGTTAGAGTCCAAAATGAGTTTCCCTGAGCCAAAACTAAGATGTCAGCAGTACTATGTTCCCTTCCGGAGGCTCTAGGGGGAAACCCCTTTCATTCCCTTTTCCAGCTTCTAGGGCTGCCCACGCTTCTCAGCTCATGGTCGCTTTCCTTCTATAGCCAGTCCAGTCTTTCTTCCGCTGAATCACTCTGACATGGGCTCTTATGCTTCTCTCTTCCCTATTTGGAGGACCCTTGTGATTACACTGGGCCCACCCAGATAATCCAAGACAGTCTCCTAATCTTAAAATCACCTGATTAGCAGCCTTAATGCTTTCTGCCACCTTAATTCCTTCCACCCTTGCCAGGTAACTTATTCACAGGTTCAAGGGATTAGAAAGTGCACATCTTTGAGGACCACGATGTAGCCTACCACATAGTATTACAGATATAGGATTATATGATGATTCTTTCAAAATTGGTAATTCATTTGGACTATTACTCAATCATAAAAAAAAAGGATGAAATAATGCCATTTGCAGCAATATGGGTGGACCTGGAGAATACTATGCTAAGTGAAGTAAATCAGACAGAGAAAGACAGCTATCATATGATATCAGTTATATGTGGAATCTAAAAAATGATACAAATGAACTTACTTAAGAAATAAGAAATAGATTTACAGACATAGAAGCAAATATATGATTACCAAAGAGGAACGGGGGAAGGGATAAATTAGAAGTTTAGGATTAACAGATATACAGTACCATATATAAAACAGATAAATAACAAGGAACTATTGTATGACACAGGGAAACAGGGAACTATATTCAATATCTCATAATAACCTATAATAGAAAAGAATCTGAGAAAGAATATATATGTGTGTGTGTGTATACATAATTGAATCACTTTGCTCTATACCTGAAATTAACCCAACATTGTAAATCAGCTATACTGCAATTTAAAATTTTTTAATTGATAATTTATTTCTGGAACTGGAAGTTGTTTTTCATGATTCAGAAATTGGAATAAACCAAGTTAGTGTGACCTCAGGAGAGTTACTTAACCTCTCTGGTTAAACCTTTGTTTTCTCATCTCTAAAGGGTTGAGCAGTAAACTCTCCTAATGAGCAACTATGGCTTCACCTTCTCATGCCCAGGGCCCGGCACATAGTAGGCACTCAGAAAACATGTGTCCTGACTGGGGGCACTGGATTTAGTGGTGTCAAAGGCTTCACCACTTTAGAATGGTTTCATGACTCATGGTTCTAAGTAATAAAACAAAACACAAGTTTTCAAAATGGATATTCACATCTGTCAAGAGAACTCCTCCCGAGCATTTGTGTCATTTTTCTCTCTGACACATATCCTTGTATGAGAAGGCACTCAATTACACACACACACACATGCACACACACAATAAATGGAAGGATGGACAACTGAATGTGTGTATGTACATGCATGTATATATACACACACGAGGGGGAGAGAAAGAGAGAGAGAGAATGTGTGTGTGTGTGTGTGTGTGTGTGTGTGTGTGTGTGTGTGTGTGTGCATGCACACCTCAGTCTTGTCACCTGTAAACTATAACATAATAATACCAACTGTGGAGAACTGCTGTAAGGATTACAATAGTTAATACACGCAAAGCGCTTAGAATAGTGGCTGGCTCATAGCAAGTGCCATATAAAATCTGAACTATTGTTTCTCATCAGCATCAGGAGTCTCTTGCCACAGCCCTGAAAGGATGTGGAAGTTCCATACGTCAGCCTGCTGTGGAAAGAGGAGGGGTCCCAGCCCCTCAAGGAGACCTGGGGCAGCTGCTGAAGGAAGTGGCATTTACCTTGTGCCCTTCTTGAAGAAAGGGGGACTCGCTCCCTGTGAAAGCCGAGCGAGGGGCGTTCTGGGTGGGAGGACCTGTGGAATCAGAGGTGCCGGGGGCGGGGGGGCGGCATCATATCAGGGAAAGTGAGTCCCTCTGTCACTTGGGGAGTGGTATGAAATTTGATTGGACAGCTAGGTTAGGTAAAGATTGCAAAAGTGAAGAAGTTCCCATCTTATTCTCTGGGCAATGGGAGCCTCTGAATGTTGCTGGAGTGGAGAAGGGTAGCTATGGGCTTAGGACTGCTCTAGGCAGTACAAAACATTTAAAATCACCAACTGAGCAGACAGTTCTAAAAGACGTGGTGAATATAGTGGAGGTGGGGGTGGGGAGGGAAGAAAATGTCCCAAAAGTCTTCTTATAGGGAGGGAGCCATACGTTTTTTTAAAGTTGAGAAACATTGAGTTGTATCTGGGCTACATCATATATTAATATTTCTTGATGGAACTCCCAGAACAGGTGCTAGGAGGAAGAGTCTCCCCGGAAGCACCCTTAACCAGATGCATAGCTGGATAGGGCCCTTTTTCGCCAGCAAGGACTGTGAGCTTTCTTCCCCAGGGGCCCATGGCCTTGTCGAAAGTGCAGTACCTTTTAACAGCAACAACAAATGAGAATTTAGAGTCCTCTTGAGGTTGATTTTGCTCTGTAATCAGCTGCTGAGTTTCTGGCCTAATGAGATTCTAATGTTTTTAAAAGCCAATTTAGTAATCTTTGTATTTTCAATGGATTGTGAAAGCCCTATTAGTTATTTATATCACCGTACACATGCGTGGCTGCAAATGGCAGATTTATGCTTTTATGTGCCATTAACATCTACACTATGTTAACAGCACCATTTAGCCAGCTCTCCAAATGTTGGCCTAATCTCTTCCGTGCCTGTACACACACACACACACACACACACACACACACACACACACACACACACACACACACACACACACACACACACACACACACACACACACCTCTGTCATTCTGTGTGGTCAGCCATAGGGTATTTCAACTTATTAAATATCCTAGTGAATAGTTCCTCACTATATCATATCAAATAAGTGATAAGTCTGTAGTCACCAGGCTATTTAATTAAAGATAATCAGTCTTTGAAGAGTTAGAATACAATTAAATATACTTAACACTAAAGCTCGGTTGAACATGATTTAATCTTTCTTGGGTGATTCAGGATCTCACAGGCCTTGGAGGCCTTTGTTATGAATATAAATGATCTTCATGCTCTTACTCTGCAGAAGTTCCACTGGAAAGAGATTTCCAGTTGGAATTCTGCCAAATGCACAGACTTCTACTATAGAAGGTACCCTTGCAATTACCTGGAAATGGTTCCTAGACATCCTGGGGAAGAGAAACCTGTGAATATTTGTCCTTGGCATAAAAATGTTCTGACAGCTGCTGTGAAATCCGTTTTCCAGCCCCTGTTCTTTCTCTAATAGGGAGAAATTCTCAGTGGGGTGCTAATGTATCATTAACACCTTTCTTTAAAACATACTAATCTTTCTTTTCCATCAAGAGCTCTACCCAAGCCTCATTCATTAATTCAACTTGTGTTTTTTAAGGAAATCTCAGTGAGAAAGAGTAGAACAGAAGAGTTGCTAACAGAGAAAGGCACAGCTAAATTTGTTTCAGGGCACATGCTGTATATTCAAAATAAATCCAGGAGGTCTCTTAAATGGATATATACTGCCTTATCATTCCTGCTGTCTATCAGTTCCTTCCTTCTTTTTCTAACATGATCACCTGCACTAACTAAACCATATTCAGGTACTTAATGATTCAGAATTTAAATTAATCTGGGAATGAAGCAGCTTGAAATAACTTCAACATACCTGTAATAAGAAAAGACAAAAACTGATAGGACTTAAAGGAGAAATAGATAAATCCACTTTGATTGTTGGAGACTAACATTCCTCTATCAGATATGACAGATCCAACAGGTAGAAAATCAGTAAGGACAGAGTTGAACTTAGCACCTTCAATCAATTGGACATAATGGACATCTATAGACTACTTCATTCAACGTCAACAGAATCCTTCTCAAGCTCACATGGAACATTCACCAAGATAGACCACATTCTGAGGCATGAAACACACCTTAACAACTTCAAAAGAATAGAAATTATACAGTCTGTTCTCAGACCTCAACAGGATTAAACTAGATGTTAATAAGAGAAAGATAGCTGGAAAATTCCGAACACTTGGAGGTTAAGCAACACACTTCTGAATATCACTTGGGCCAAAGGAAAAAAAATCTCAAGAGAAGTACCTGACTCTTTGCCACCTCATGGACTACAACCGACCAGGCTCCTCTGCCCATGGAACTTTCCAGGCAAGAGCACTAGAGTGGGTTGCCATTTCCTCCTCCAGGGGATCTTCCTGACCCAGGGATCGAACCCAAGTCTTCCACTCTGCAGGTGGTTGGGGGCTCTTTACCACTGAGCCACCAGGGAAGCCCAAAGTGGTTGTAGAGAACTGGTAAAATTTCTTCCTTAAATGTTGGGTAGAATTCACTGCCTGGGCCTGATGCTTTCTGTTTTTAAAGGTTATCAGTTGTTGATTCAATTTCTTTAATAGATATAGGCCTATTCAGATTGTCTATTGCTTTTTTTTGGCTGTGCTGCATGGCTTGTGGGATCTTAGTTCCCTGACCAGAGATTGAACCCGAGCCCTTGGCAGTGAGAAAATGTTAACTACTAGACCACCAGCGAATTCCCCAGATTGTTGATTTCTTCTTGTTGTGAGTCTTGGGAGATTAAGTCTCTCAAGGAATTGGTACATTTCACCTAAGTTATCAAATTCATGAGCACCAAGTTTTTCACAGTATTTCTTTATATATTTTTTTTAATGTCCATGGGATTTATAGTGATGTTTCCTTCTTCATTTCAGTCATTTCTCTTTTTGTTCTTAGTTAGCCTGGCTAGTGGCTCATCAATTTTTTCGATCTTTTCAAAGAACCAGCTTTGGTTTGAGTCAGGTACGACTGAGCGACTGACCACAACAAAACAACCCCTTTCAGAAAACGAAAGCAAAAGGAATCCTTCCTAACTCATTCTGTGCATTCAATGAGCCTAGCATTACTCTAAATACCAAAACCAGACAACAATACTACAAGAAAACTACAGATGCATATCTTTTGTGAACATAGATGCAACAATCTTGAACAAAATATTTGCACATCAGATCCAATAATGTATAAAAAGAGCATATGACAGTCCTTTCAGCACATCAGTTTTCTTGCCTCTGTGCTTCAGCTTTTGCTGCTCCCTTTGTTTTACCCTTTCCTACACCTTTCTCTTCCCCACAGCCCATGCCATTCACATAGGAAACCTCACTGCATCTTTTGGTACTGTCCTAGTGATACTAGGACAATTCATCTGTGAATCCTTTCCTGTCAACGCCACTCAGGTAGAATATCCCATTTCTACTTGTGCCATTAGTGGAGCATGTTCGAGCTTCTCTTACAGCCCCTGTACATAAGTACACTCATAAGCATGGGTACTTATCCCACTAGATTATGAATTTCTTAAGGAGAGGATCTGTGTATTTTAATTTTGTTTCTTACTGGAGTATAATTGCTCTACAATGTTGTGTTAATTTCTGCTGTACAATGACGTGAATCAGCTATATGTGTACATAACATCCCCTCTCTCTTGTACTTGCCTCCTGCCCACCCCCATCCCACCCATCTAGGTCTTCACAGAGCATTGAGCGGAGCTCTCTGTGTTATATAGCAGATTCCCACTAGTTGTTACATATTTTATGCACAGTAAAATTCCAACCTCTCAGTTTACCCTAGCCTCCCCTTCCCCACACTGTGTCCACATGTCCCTCTCTACGTCTGTGTCTCTGTTCCTGCCCTGCAAATAGGTTCATCTGTACCGTGTTTCTAGATTCCACATATATGCTTTAATATACGACATTTGTTTTTCTCTTTCTCACTTATTTCACTTTGTATGACAAACCCTAGGTCCATCCACATTTCTGCAGATGACTCAGTTTCATTCCTTTTAATGGCTTGAGTTATATTCCAGTATATATATGCACCACATCTTTTTTATCCATTCATCTGTTTTTGGTTATTGAGGTTGTTTCTATGTCTGACTATTGTAAATACTGCTACAGTGAACACTGAGGTACATGTGTCCTTTTGAATTAGGTTTTCAATGGCTTAGTGGGTAAAGAATCTGCCTGCAACACAGGAGACAATGGAGATGTGAGTTTGAGCCCTGGGTCGGGAAGATCCTCTGGAGAAGGAAATGGCAACCCACTCCAGTATTCATGCCTGGAAAATCCCATGGAGAGAGGAACCTTGTGGGCTACAGTCCATGAGGTTGCAAAGAGTGGGACACGACTGAGCGACTAACACTTTCAGGGTGTATGTCCAGTAGTGGGATTGCTGGGTCATATGGTAGTTCTACAGATATCTTCATGTTTTAAGGCCGGCATGCTTATTCTCCCTGGGCACTTCAGCTGCCAAGGACCAGCATGTTATTGAACTCATTTCTGAAAATTCTCCATCTTTGTGTTTTTTACCTCTTATTTCTTCTGATGGTTTAGCTTCAGACTTCCTAAGAGCTTTTCCCATTGACTATAATTCATGATGGGGGAATAATGAACTGTGGTCTGGATGTATCCTAACTGGAATATGGCATGCCTCTCACAGATGTATGTGCTCACCAAGCCAGCCCTGAATTTGTTTCCCACTGCCAAATTTCTTAAAATAAAAAGGAGTTTCCAAGCTGATTGTGCAAACATTTTTAAAAATCTGATAACTTCCTACCTTATTTCTTAATAAATTAAACAGTAGAAGAAAGCCCTCTAGCAGCGTGTTATTGAATTCCTAAATCTTTCCCTTCAAAGAACTTCACTTGGATTATTAACAAACATTTATCGACCCCCTTCTCTGTGACAGGTTGTCCATGTAGATTATCCCATTATGGCCTCCCAAGCACACTAGGAGGTAGATGGCATCAAACAAGTTTCAGAGGGAGAAGCAGAGGCTCAGAGGAGCCCAGTCGCAAGCCCCAGGCCTCACAGCTGGGAGACGGTGAGGCAGGAATCTGAACCCAGCCAGGTCTGTCCAGAGCCAGTTTGAGGGCTGGAGTGCTGCACCCCAGCTGCTTCCTTCCCGCTTCTTAAAGCTGGGACTGGTGCCAGGGCCCTCCACTTTAAATTCTGGGGACAACCTAGCAGAAAACGAGGCTTAGCTTGGCAGGCAGGACACAGGACAGTCTGTCTCCTTCTCACAGCCAGAGACAGACAAGGCAGAACCCAAACCTGGGCCCAGGATGGGTTGCGGAGCCCCCTTGTCTCCCATCACCATCATCACATCAAGGGGAGAATGAATGAGTGCTGACGGTTGTCTTATTTGGTTTTCTCTTGGTGGGTAAATAGCATCCTGATCCATTGATAGAATGGAGACACAGAGAAGAGCTGAGTGGAGGGAAAGGATGGCAGGGTGTTGTATTTGCCAAGGAACCATCCTATAGGAAGGTAGGCATTCAGGGAGGCAGAACTGCCCGGATCACCCCCAGCGGAGACAGAATGCCAAATGTGGTGGGTCCAGGGTCCCACCCAGAGGAGTGGTTCTCATATTTTCTATCCTAAATGACCTAACCAAAAAGCTGTCTGTCTCCAGTCACACAGGATTGTGGAAGGATGATCTGCAAGACTATTTGAATCCAGACATTAGATAAACAAGGCAGCACATTGTGGAAGAGGCCATCCAGTAGACACTTGCTATCGGTTGGAGGCCTTAAATATTTCTTTTCTTTAATCAACACAATAAACTGATGATGTGGATAGTTTAAGCCCTCTTTGCAGACACGGAAGCCGACTGAAAGTCTGGGAAACGCTTTGTCTAGGTTGCCCAGCGGACCGGGGCAGGACGGAAGCCTGTCTCTGGCCTCTGGCCTCCCCTGGTTAGTCAGTCCCAGGTTGGTTATGGCTGGAAACGTGGACATTCAAAGGCACTGGTTCATCATCTTTTAGCACTTGCCAATCCCTTTGAAAATGTGAATGGATTTCTCCTTACTGAAAAGAGACAAATGTATAACCTACCCCACCGTGATAGATTTCAGTAAGACGGTGACGCCTTCAGCATAGTAGACACTCCCCAATGGTCACCTGCTCTCCAAGGTGACCATATTCCTTTAGGTCCAAAGTCATGTTTGAACCTTAGGTCTCCCCTGTTTTGAAACTTGGGTCAGTCACCACGCTGTGGCTGTCCTTGGCTCCAACAACAGAAATTAATGAGTACTCCAAAACACTCAAGCCTGTATCTGACACTAAAATATGCAGCTGGGACCTTCTTAATGACCTAGTTGATTTTTATACACAAAAAAATGACTCTAGTTTATGTGTGTACCCCGTATAGAGTCATCAAAACAAAAGAAAAAAAAGGAAAACCCTGGTATATAATCTTTGCATAATAGATCAGTTATAGATTTCTCAAATCCTAGTACTCTAGCTTTCAAAGCTTCTTTGAATAATTATATTTTCACATTTAAACTTCATAACCCTCTAAAAGAAGGATGAATAATTCTGAGGGAAATTATTTATTCTCACGGTGAAGCATAAAGCAGTTCAAAGCTGCGTTTATACACTTTGACCGATTTTCATCTCAGTTAACATATGTCAAGCATGTACTATTGCTCAGCACGTGCAAAGTAGTTTAGTACACACAGTCTCATTTCATCCGCCACCCTCAGCAGTGCCATGAGGGAGGTGAGGCTATTCTTATCACTCCCATTTCACAGAAGAGGAAACTGAGGTCCAGAGAGGTTCTCTGACCTGCCCAAGGTTAAACATGGCTAGGAAGTGGTAGAGCCAAGACTGGTGCTCTGGGTTCCAGATTCCAAGTCTGGAGTCACATTTGAGGCACATTTGCTTGTGCCTCAACCCATGTGTGAAGCAATGTTTCAGATGCCAGCCTGGGATAAGAACTTGCTGTGTATAATGCAATTACCAAGAAAGCAAACCTGTGAGTACATGTCAGGCCTTTTGTATTGTTCATTAGAGAACGTCATCCTCCCTGACAGTTCCGGCTCACTCCCCGGTCCACTTTACTGTGAAGCCCCCTGACTGCTACCCCCTCCCCCAGCAGAGGGCCTCATCCCCCGAACCTTGGGTCACTTGTCCCCCTGGATCGTGGTCACCTGCTATCATGTGCACTTTTAAGAGTGGTAAATCTCTGAATTAGAGTCAGGAACTTCAGAGGCATCAGATGAAGGGTTGGCCCAGCATTCATTGCCATGGCAACGGCTACTTGACTTGACCTCTGACCAAATGTCTGGGCAGGTGAGCAAAGAGGAGGAAGCAAGGATGACTCAGGGCGTCCCTGCCTGGGGTGATCGGGGGATGACTCAGGTATTAAGGGAAAAGGACAGGCAGGAGGCTGGCCTTACATGATGAGCATTTCTGTGAAGAAATTTCGCCTTTCCTGAAAAGCTGAGGGTCCGTGAAGTGCGGGGATCACCTCTCAGCCTTCTCTACAGCCGATATGGAGCCCAGCCCAGTGCCAAGTAGTATCCAGTAAATCATCAATCTGTATTGTCCAGTTAATGCCAAGGTGTGAACCAGCCTGGCTCACAGAGTTTTTCAAACTGCCAGTCATGACCCACTAGTGGGCCATGAAATCACCTTTGGTGCGACACTCAGCATTTTTTATTGGTAAGATAGAAACGAAGTGAAGAGGGAAAAAATGGAGCATGCCTCGTACATAGTAAGGATCAATATTATTTTCCATGACTTTTTTTCATGGAAAACATGAAAAGCGTGTGTAGTAGTGGTGGTGGTGGTGGTGTAGTCGCTGAGTTGTATCTGACCCTTTTGTGACCCCGTGGACTGTAGCCCACCAAGCTCCTCTGTTCATGGGATTTTCAAGCAAGAATACTGGAGTGGGTTGCCATATCCTTCTCCAGGGATTGAACCCACATCTCCTGCTTGGCAGGCAGATTCTTTACCACGGAGCTACCTGTGAAGGCTGTGTGTACTGGGTTGTGATGTAAAGTATATTCTTATTGAGTCCAGGGTTTTTGAAAAACAATAGTTAGACCATACACAAAAATAAACTCAAAATGGATTAAAGATCTAAATGTAAGACCAGAAACTATAAAACTCCTAGAGGAGAACATAGGCAAAACACTCTCCGACATAAATCAAAGCAAGATCCTCTATGACCCACCTCCCAGAATATTGGAAATAAAAGCAAAACTAAACAAATGGGACCTAATGAAACTTAAAAGCTTTTGCACTAGAAAGGAAACTATAAGTAAGGTGAAAAGACAGCCCTCAGATTGGGAGAAAATAATAGCAAATGAAGAAACAGACAAAGGATTAATCTCAAAAATATACAAGCAATTCCTGCAGCTCAATTCCAGAAAAATAAATGACCCAATCAAAAAATGGGCCAAAGAACTAAACAGACATTTCTCCAAAGAAGACATACAGATGGCTAACAAACACATGAAAAGATGCTCAACATCACTCATTATTAGAGAAATGCAAATCAAAACCACAATGAGGTACCATTACACACCAGTCAGGATGGCTGCTATCCAAAAGTCTACAAGCAATAAATGCTGGAGAGGGTGTGGAGAAAAGGGAACCCTCTTACACTGTTGGTGGGAATGCAAACTAGTACAGCCGCTATGGAAAACAGTGTGGAGATTCCTTAAAAAACTGGAAATAGAACTGCCATATGACCCAGCAATCCCACTTCTGGGCATACACACTGAGGAAACCAGATCTGAAAGAGACACGTGCACCCCAATGTTCATCGCAGCACTGTTTATAATAGCCAGGACATGGAAGCAACCTAGATGCCCATCAGCAGATGAATGGATAAGGAAGCTGTGGTACATATACACCATGGAATATTACTCAGCCATTAAAAAGAATTCATTTGAACCAGTCCTAATGAGATGGATGAAGCTGGAGCCCCTTATACAGAGTGAAGTAAGCCAGAAAGATAAAGAACATTACAGCATACTGACACATGTATATGGAATTTAGAAAGGTGATAACGATAACCCTATATGCAGAACAGAAAAAGAGACACAGAAATACAGAACAGACTTTTGAACTTTGTGGGAGAATGTGAGGCTGGGATATTTCAAAAGAACAGCATGTATACTATCTATGGTGAAACAGATCACCAGCCCAGGTGGGATGCACGAGACAAGTGCTCCGGCCTGGTACACTGGGAAGACCCAGAGGAATCGGGTGGAGAGGGAGGTGGGAGGGGGGATCGGGATTGGGAATACATGTAAATCCATGGCTGATTCATATCAATGTATGACAAAACCCACTGGAAAAAAAAAATAATAATAAAAAATAAATAAATAAAATTAAAAAAAAAAGAAAAACAATAGTTAGAAAACAATCTCAGAAATTCATTTGACCAGTTTCCTGATTATATGAACATTAAACGCTAATAGTCATTTGCACTGTTTATCCATTTATTTATTACTCAAAAAAATCTGTTCTGGTTGCCTTCTCCACTGTGTCAGCCTATTAGGTATGAAGGTAAAATATTCAAGACCAGTGACTAGGGCAGTGTGGCTGGAGCCACTGATTATGCAGCAGGGGGCAGGAGAGGTGTGTCTTCAAAGGAGGAGCCTTTGTCTGCTGGGCTTCTGTGGTTCAAACAGGGCGAGCAGTGGACTTGAATTTTGACCTTTGCCTTCTGTCTGTCCCCTCGCCCTGACAGTTGGCTTAAATAATTCAGCACCTGTGTGCTGATACTGCTTCACTGGACTCCAGCTGTTTTGTCATTGGCAGTCTTGTTTCGCCAGTGAGTTTATTCTTGAATACATCTTCGGCTTCTTTTGCATCTCCAAAATGCCTAGCAGATTTAGGACTACTGTAGGTACTCAGTAAATGCTTCCTACTTATTGACAACTGCTTTTGTTCAGGTCCCTGCTAATCTTCTCATCTTCTCCTACCGTAGAGCATGTATTGCATGGCTTTGTGGTTACGTGTGTACTAGTCCATCTCCTTCACTTAGACTGTGAGCCCATTGAGAACGGGAGTAGGTGTATCCTGTCCATCAGCATATCCTCAGTCCCTAACGCAGCACAGCACATGCCTGCCTCACTCATTGTCTCCTCCGTGATTGACATACAGTAGGTGTATCTGCTAGTCATCCCCATAATAATACTGAGTAACGAACAACCCTGGGTATCTCAATGGCATATTAAATTAACACTTGCTTTTGTGGGGCAGCTCCAAGCTACAGATTGTACTGGATCGGCTCTATGGGTCTCTCACCTTCCTTACACCAGCAGGCTAAGCAGGGTGTGTTTTTCTCATGACAGTGCAAAAATGCAAAAGAGCAAGTTCAACTGCACAGGTGCTTTTCAGACGTTTGGTTCCATCATATCTCTTAACATACCTTTGGCCAAAGTTCGTGAAACCCAAAGTCAAGGAGCGAGAGAGCACACTCTGCCTACGGAGGTTGTGGCGATGACAGGAACAGTGACTAGTTCTGAATAGTCAATCGAAGTGAGTTCTCAGGTTCTCACTAAATGTTCATGGAGTGGAAAGGACGGGATGAAAATAATTGGATTCCAGGGATCTCCCAGGGGTATTCACCATACAAGTTACAAAAGCCCATGGGGGCTTTTTAGCTCCTGAAATACAGCTCTATGGAGAAAGTCAGAGCTTTGTCTGACAGATAACAGCCCAACCACCCAGAGTGGAATTTGCTGGGGAAGTAAAGCAAGCCGTCAGAGGACTGCCAGGAGAGATGTCCTGCAGGGCGCTTGGGGTGGCAGCTGCCTCAGGAAGGCTGGTGGGACCATGACCACTGAGTTCTCAAGAGGTGTCTCTGCGCAGGTGGGGTCCCTGTCAGCTCTGAGGAAATTATTTTCTTCTGTGTCCTTTGGGCATGTGCGCATACAGATGAATGAATGTTAAATCATCAGGAGACCTTTGGAAAGACCTAGACATCATTTCCTAGAGGATGCAGAGCCTTGGTTCCCATATTTCCTTTGCGGTACCAACTCTGGTGTGGTTTGAGGCTGTGTGTGGGGTTTGAGGGGTTTTGCACCCCTCCTTTGGGTAGCAGAAAAATAACAATCTATTTTCCTTTCACCCTCTGTTCCCACCACCTGCAGGAGTGCTCTGCCTGCCAGACAGCCTGAACCTTCACCGGGACCCGCAGCGGACCAGCAAGCCGGGAGAGCTGCCCATGTTTAGCCAGTCCGAGCTGAGGACCATCGAGCAATCCTTGCTGGCCACCCGTGTCGGCAGCATCGCAGAACTGAGTAAGTGGATGCTGGTTCCCTCCCTACTCTGTGCCCAAGGGGCTGACTGTGCTCAGGGCAGTGCTCTGTAACCAATCCGGTGACTCCTTTTATTAAGCACCTGCTGTGTACACAGATCAGTGTTGATGGCCGTGGTGAAGGCAAGTGCTCTGGAGTCAGGTAGACTGGTAAAGACTGCTTCTGATGGAGGTCAGCCTCCCACCCTTTTCTAAGCCTCCATTTCCTTTTCTATAAAACAGAGAATATGGTAATACTTCACTTAGAATGTAGTTGCGGTGACTCAGCAAGCTGACACCCACCTGGGAGGTCTCTGCAGTCCCTGGCACATGGTAAATGCTGTAAAGACTGTTGATTTCCACAACGGGACCACGTCTGTTCAGAATCCTCCACTGGCTCCCCATCTGATCCACAGGAAAAGCCAAAATCCTCAAAATTGCATCCAGGCTCCCCACCTGTATCCCTCAGACATCTTCCTCCACTTCCTCCCCAGGCCTGCTGAACTCAGTCACACTGGTGACTGTTGTTCCTTGAACGTAGCAGACATACCTCAGGGCCTTTGCACACACTGTTCCCTCTGCCTAAACCACTCTCATCCTCCAGATAGCCACATGGCTTATTTCCTCATTACCTTCAAGTCTCACCCAGATGTTACCCCTTAATGAAGTTTTCCCTGGCCACTCTATTTAAAATTATAACACCCTGAGAACCCTGATCCCTCTTCACTGCTTTACCTTTCTCCCCAGCTATTACCCTATGACATGCGCAGTATTTCTTTTTGTTTTTCAGTAACAAGTCCACTGAGATATAATTCCTATCCTGTTCACCTACTTAAAGTGCATCATCATTCAATGGCTTTTAGTGTGTTCCAAGTTATGCAACCATAACCACAATCAATTTTAGGACATTTTCATCACCCCAGCAAGAAACCTGAGAGCCATTAGCAGTCATTCCCCTCCCTCCTTCCCCCAGACACCTCAATAGTTGACTCATTAATTTTTTTAATTGTCTGTTTCCTGCTGTTAGAATATTTTCTCACAGAGAGAAGAGGTATTTATTTTGTTCACTGTTGTAACCTCAACACCACGAATACTGCTTGGCGCATAGTCAGTCCTTGGGAAATATGAAAACAGGGAGAGACAGACAAAGAGAGAGACAGGAAGAGGGAGAGGGAAGGGGCAGAAAGGCGGAGAGAAGAAGGCTGGGGTGTCCCAAGTTTAAGTAATGATTGCTATGCTTCTACACCCTCTAATTCAGGTCTGGGCTGAGTCTGGCCAACCAGAGAAATATAAAACTGTATTTGCTTATGATCCAATTGATCGTCAAATGACACAGTCGTGCGTTAGTTCCGGATGGAACTAGAGTAATGATCATAGAAACGCTAGAGTATGTTAAAGTATGAGGTAGTGTGAAATTCTAGAAAATTCTGAATGATAAAAGACTTCAGGACTCATAAAGCAACTTGTGCCTCTTCCCAAGAATTCCCTGTATACCCAGGACAGTCATCCTACCTTGAGTATATGGCTCGCACCTGTGCAAAGGGAAGCAGTCGCTGATTCGAGCTGAAGGGGCTCCTTATGGTCACTAGAGCTACTTTCTTGGCACCTGAATTTGGAAATTGTGCTTCCATTCCCATCAAACCCCCAAAGTCATGAGATGCCTCTGATTACAGAGTCTTCCAGCCACTGGTCAGTTATATGATTGTTCTTAAACTTAAGGATTCTGTGGACCCCTTTGGCAACCTGATGAAGCCTGTGGACCCTGCCTTAGAACAGTACTTTTAAATGCATGAAATAAAGTGTACCAGTTTATAAAGGAAGCTAACCATATTAAAAGACAGTTACCAATATATTTTAGCTAAACTGTGATATAGTCATCATATGTTTTTTATTAGAACATTATAAAACAAGATCTAGCAGCCACTCTGATGACCTATTATTTTGAGGTGGTAATGTGTGTGAATGATATTTTGAGATATCTGCAACAGTTGGAACGGGATAAGGAAAGGTCTACATTTTAACAGCCCCCCAGAGATTCAGATGTAGCTGGTCCAAGCAGATCCCTTGGGGAAACATCTCAAAGAAGAAATGCCATGTTGTTTGGGACTCCACCAATTTCCAGGACATGCCCATGACCTTGGAAAGGCCGATTCTGGCTACAGGGTTGGATCATGTCTACACGGGTGCCACCTGGGAGGAGGCCCCCACACGTTCTCCTCTGGGGCCTCAAAGGTTTGTCCTGAAGTATTTTAAGGGCCCCTCCTAGCACCTGGGCTGGAGCTCTGCTCAATTCCAGTGCTTCTCTTGAAGGAAAGGATTTGCTAAACAAATCTGCACTTCACCTAAGCAGGCAGTCCACAGGAGCAGCTCGTCACGTAAATTGTTTTTAAGGACAATGCGCTCTGTAAATTAAATGCTGTCGTTGCCGCTGAATATTGACTTTCGCATATGAATTGTTGGCACACAAATAGGTGCTGCTAATTATGAATAGGTTCCCTCCGTTCATTAAGTCAGCCCCATTGAATGTGTGTGCAGAAGCATGTTGATAAGCCATGTCGGCGACGGAAAGTAATAAAATTGCCTTCTTTTCTGATCTGACTGTAATTTAGACTGACTTGCTCTATGGTCTGAATCAATACAGCCTTGCCCTGTCTGTGTACATAGAGAGCTGTTCTTCATATTCAAAGGTTACTCTGCTCATACGGATTCCAGAAACCACTGTTGTTCCAGCAATGGCGGGATGGAGAGAGTTTGTTCCCAGCTGTCCCTGCTCTTCTTGAATCGGGCTGCTCGGGGTTGAGGGCAGAGCCCCTGACTATTGCCTTCTTAATAGCCAACAATAATAGATGTTGACCTAGGGATCTATGAAAAATCTACATGGGCTACTTCCAATGTAACCATTATTATCCACATAGATGTGGGAATGAAGGTAAGAAGGGGATAAATAACTTGTCTAAGATTAGCCACACCTGTGAGTTGTTGACTTGAAATTGAATCCAGTTCTCCAGGCAGAGCTTTCATCACTAGACATGACTCCCTGTCTCTGGGGGAAGCCTGGGCATTCCTAGGTGATATGGGTGAACTGTATCTGCCTCTATTATATCAGAACGTTAGTCAGACCTTTGTTCTTCCAGGTCTGAGGATCTAGTTTGCTCTGTACCAGGTATTATGAGTGCTGTCCTCAAAACTAAATTGGAGATGTGAAAATTCACAAAGGTTACCAAGTATTTCACCAGCAGGTAGATGACGGTAGACCCACCCCCATTCCCCTACTCCCCTCACCCTGCCCTTGCCTGCTGAGACTTCTCCCTGTATACGCCCTGCTTCTATCCTCAGGGCATCATATTAAAACCCCAAACTGCCTTCTTCAGTGGCAATGTATAGTGGTGATGTTATGGCTTGGGGCAAAAATACATCCACTATTTCCAGACCACCTACTGTGTGCCAACTGCTTTAAGCACATGAAAGGTATTATTATTCTCATTTTATAGATAAGAAAACTAAGACTTGGAAGGATAAATGTTTTGTCAAAAGCCACACAGCTCATAAGTGGCAGAGTCCCATTTCAAATCATCTTTTCTTTTTCTGCTTTATGTGCTGGGTCCAGTTGAGTTCTGCATTCTAAGCACCTGACACATTGCCCTTAGCTTGGGAAATATCTGTTGAATGTCCAATGAATACACGAATGACCCACAGTGCACTAGTCTATGAAACAAAAGCTGAAGAAAATGCTGCAGGGGAGGGGAACTCAGTGAAATTCTTGTCAAATATTTTGTGTTCTATTGAATTCAATTTTGAACTCAGAGAGCTGGAACTGGAATCTCTGTATGTCAAATTATTTGAAAGTGAAAATGAAAGTAGCTCAGTCTTTGCGACCCCATGAACTGTAGTTTGGAATTCTCCAGGCCAGAATATTGGAGTGGGTAGCCTTTCCCTTCTCCAGGGGGTCTTCCCAACCCAGGGATCGAACCCAGGTCTCCCACATTGCAGGCAGATTCTTTACCAGCTGAACTGAGCCACTCACATTATTTGAGTGAGAAGCTCAATCAGGAGATCACAAAGGTCCCCAAACTGACACAGGCTGGTGATTCTTAACCATGAGCCCTAGGAAATTAGCAAGACAGTACTTAGAGTCCAGTGGGCAGACCAGGCCTCCTTACCTGAACTGGGTCAGTCCATCCCATCTCCAGGGAAAGCAGAGGCCCTGGCTGTGCTCATTTTTGAATTAACTCGACTCTGCGTTTGGTCCCATCCATCCCATATTTGTGTCCTCCAAGACCTTGTTGCAGCTCTTCTGCCCAATGTTCCTTGCCTTGCCCCCAAGCTCCCAATTAACCTGCATTGGACAGCTATTAAGTAGAGTAATTGCTTTCTGTTCTTTAAAGGGGAAAAAAATGAGGGCTTCATTGAAAAATGCCTCTTTCTGTTTTCTTTTTACACTAAACTGTGAACTTGCTGTACCCACTCAATGTGTTCCTTGAAACAGGACCATTAATTTACAACTGTGCATAAAAAGGGTTTCTGGGTTGTCTCTCCTCAGGGGGGAAAAAAAGCCCTCATTGCTTGGACAAGGGGGCTCTCAAATGTAAATGGGGAAATGGGGTCTTTTCATAAGGCCCTGCTGCCTCTGGCCACTAGAATGCACCTGTGACCTTTTCTATGGTAAAGTGTCACTGGCCTTAACCTTTCTGTGCCTCAATTTCCTCATCTATAAAATAGGGAATGAGTTGGCTTTGTTCAGTCGCTCAGTCATGTCCGACTCTGTAACCCCACGGACTGCAGCATGCAGGGCTTCCCAGTCCATCACCAACTCCCAGAACTTGCTCAAACTCATGCCCTTCGAGTTGGTGGTGCCCAATCATCTCACCCTCTGTTGTCCCTTTCTCCTCCTGCCTTCAATCCTTCCAGCATCAGGGTCTTTTCCAATGAGTCAGTTCTTCGCATCAGGTGGCCAAAGTATTGGAATTTCAGCTTCGGCATCAGTCCTTCCAATGAATATCCAGGACTGATTTCCTTTAGGATTGACTAGTTTGATCTCCTTGCAGTCCAAGGGACTCTGAAGAGTCTTCTCCAACACCACAGTTCAAAACCATCAATTCTTCAGAAGCAAGGAACAAGCATCTTTTAATTTCATGACTGCAGTCACCATTTGCAGTGATTTTGGAGCCCAAGAAAATTTTGGAGGCAAGTTAAACCACGGTTTATGATGCTGGAGAGTGCCTTGATTTCCTCATCTGTGCTGTGTGACCTAGGTCAAGTAACTTGATCACTCTGATCCCCAGTTTTACCATCTCTGAAAAGAGAGTGATGATACCTCCTAGCCCAGGGTTGTGGGAGGTTCTGAAAACATATCATAGAAAGTGGTAGCTGACTGTGGATGAACAGCAGGGAAGGAATTGAAGGTGCTGTCACAGTGCAGGTTTAGGCGAAAGGAATCCATGTTGGAATATGCAGTCCTTTGTCTCGGGGTGATCACAGTGGCCTGCAGGAAGACAGCTTAGAGGGAACTGCACTGATAACCTGAGTCTAGAAGGCAGAGCTGTTTCCCAAAGGGTAGCAAGGGAGATCGCAGGTAGTACAGAGAACACTTTCTATTTTTAATTGCCATGAATTTTTTATGGGTACTAGAAAAATATTGGTTTTCCTTTTATGACACTGATATAAACTTTCCTTTTTCAATGAATATATTGTGTGAAAGAAGGAGCCAATTTAAAGAAAAATGTTAAGTAAATAAATTTGACCTGCAGCACACAGATATGTGAGAATTCATGATGCTGATTCTCAAATGACTGACATTTGGGAAACCTGATTATAAGCGGATTCTCAAGTAGGTTCCTAGAACCAAACTCTAGCCACCCAAACTCAGTGTAGCTAGTGACAAGAGGGTTTGTTGCTTTGGGTTCATGAATGAAGCTGACGTGGAAGCAGCAGATAGCATATACATAGAGTGGGATTTGAAGTGGAGCTAGTGAATGTAGAATCCCCATGCCAATTTCATCTCCCATGACCAACCCTCATCAGAGACATCCTTTAGGCCTGTGATCCAGAGACTGGGCTGATGACAATGATGACTGATGGTTATGTAGATAGTTATGATGACGAAGATGATAATGGTGGTCATGATGATGGAAAAAATGGTGCTAATGATGAAGATGATGACGGTGGTGACAATACAAAGTAAAAGACATATCTGAATACTTATTTTACATTTAGAATGTGCCCAACCCTATTTCAAGTGCTTTAAGTGATTTATATGATCGCCTCATTAGGTGCTGTTATTATCTCCATTTTCCAAATGAAGAAACCAATGCTGGGTACTCTCTACATGTTATCAGTTTAATCCACACAACAAGTTCACAAAGGACATAATTATCCCCAAATACAGAGACGTTAACTCACCCAAGATCATGCAGCTGGTCAGTGGCAGGTTGGAGACTCAGACTCAGAGTCTGACTCCAGAAAGCTTGTCCCTAACCACCAAACACACTGCTCCTCCAGGAACAGGGCAATGATTGAGTCATGTCTCTGCCCATTAAGTTCAATAGGGGAAGCAGATGAATGGGCATTTAAAGCATGTCTGAATTAAACACGTAACATGTTAGACTTTATCATCAGGTGTTGTAGGTACACAGAGTAAAGGGCAATTGATTCTGACTGGGGGCATCCTGGAGGGCTCCCTGGAAGAAGTGGCATTTGATCACAGCCTTGAAAGTCTTCAGTAGTTGAGAAGATGAAGGGGAGGTTCCTGTAAGGTGAGAAAACAGCAAGAGAAAAGGCAGGGAGCCTGGAAGTGCAAGGCAAACTGAATGATGCTCTGAGGACACAGTTAGTCCTTCCCAGGGTCTTCCCCAAGCCTTCCCAGGGTCTTGGGGACCTGGAGGGGTGACGTATGGCCCCAAAACATGGATCCTCTTGTCATCTCCACCCGATTTTGATATTTCTTATTTTGAGCTTTTTTATGAGCACTTTCAAGAAAGACAAAGGGAAAGATGAATGTACCCCAGACTGGCCCTAAATAGGAGGTACTAGAAAGTAAACACCACCTCGCTAAGCTTTTTATTCTGATAACACCAAGAAGCACATTTCAAAATTCAAAATTCAGAAATAACAGAAAAGTTGGAAGGGAATACCCACAATCCCTCTAGGCAGAGAAATCCTTGGTCAACGTTTTGCTTTTTTCCCCCTGTTATTTACTCAGTGCATATTTTTAATAACATAATCCTGATCACTCTGTATGCAATTTTGAATTTCACCTTTTTTCCACTTACCATTTTAACACAAAGATATTTTTTTCATTTATTGCAGCTCTCTGTAAACATTTTTAGTAACTGCATAAGTTTTATCACATACCAGAGTTTACTTAACCATGCTCTGATTTTCAAACATTTGTTTCTTTGTCAAATTTTGGACTCTGTAAATAAGGTTTTGGATAAAAATCCTTGTGCATGAAGATTTTGCTGCATTTTGGATTCCAACCTTGGGACAGAGTCCCAGAAATGGAATTACTGAATCAAAGGAAAGGAGCATTTGTTAACACCTTGGCTACACAATGCCAAATTGCCCCATCATGAACTTGAAGCTGGCCCAGGCTGCAGTGTTCTGTCTCTGTAAAAAGGACTTAGGTCAGTGTAGGGTGACAAACACAGACATTAGAGTCAGGCAGACCCAGGTTTAGAATCTTGTCTCTGCCTTGTGACCTTGAGCCTTGGTTTCCTTATCTGTTAAAACAGGATTTCTCAACCTGGGCATTATTGACTCTTGGGCAAAATTCTTTCTTATGGGGACTGATTTGAACATTGTAGGATGTTTAGCAACATCGCTAGCCTCTACCTACTAGGTACAGTAATAGTCCCCAGGATGTGACACAAGAAATGTCTCCAGATATTGCCAAATGTCCCCTGGGAGGCAAAATCACCCCGCTCGCGGAGCACTGCAGTAAAGCTAAAATAATGTAGTTCAGTTCAGTTGCTCAGTCGTGTCCGACTCTTTGCAACCCTATGGACTGCAGCACGCCAGGCCTCCCTGTCCATCACCAATTCCCAGAGTTTACTCAAACTCATGTCCATTGAGTCGGTGATGCCATCCAACCATCTCATCCTATATCATCTCCTTCTCATCTCGCCTTCAATCTTTCCCAGCATCAGGGTCTTTTCAAATGAGTCCATTCTTCGCATCAGGTGGCCAAAATATTGGAGTTTCAGCTTCAATATCAGTCCTTCCAGTGAATATTTGCCGATTTCCTTTAGGATGGACTGATTGGATCTCCTTGTTGTCCAAGGGACTCTCAACAGTCTTCTCCAACACCACAATTCAAAAGCATCAATTCTTCAGCACTCAGCTTTCTTTATAGTCCAACTCTCACATCCATACATGACTACTGGAAAAACCATAGCTTTGACTAGGTGGACCTTTGTTGGCAAAGTAATGCCTCTGGCTTTTTAATATGTTGTCTATATTGGCCATAGCTTTTCTTCCAAGGAGCAAGCGTCTTTTAATTTCATGCCTGCAGTCACCATCTGCAGTGATTTTGGAGCCCCCAAAAATTAAGTCTGTCACTGTTTCTACTGTTTCCCCATCTATTTGCCATGAAGTGATGGGACCAGATGCCATGATCTTAGTTTTCTGAATGTTGAGTTTTAAGCCAACTTTTTCACTCTCCTCTTTCACTTTTATCAAGAAGCTCTTTAGTTCTTCTTCACTTTCTGCTATAAGGGTGGTGTCATCTGCATATCTGAGGTTATTTATATTTCTCCCAACAATCTTGATTCCAGCTTGTGCTTCCTCCAGTCCAACATTTCTCATGATGTACTCTGAATATAAGTTAAATAAGCAGGGTGACAATATACAGCCTTGACATACTCCTTTCCCTGTTTGGAACCAGTCTGTTGTTCCATGTCCAGTTCTAACTATTGCTTCTTGACCTGCATACAGATTTCTCAGGAGGCAGGTCAGGTGGTCTGGTATTCCCATCTCTTGAAGAATTTTCCACAGTTTGTTGTGATCCACACAGTCAAAGGCTTTGGCGTAGTCAATAAAACAGAAGTAGATGTTTTTCTTGAACACTGTTGCTTTTTTGATGATCCAACGGATGTTGGCAATTTGATCTCTGGTTCCTCTGCCTTTTCTAAATCCAGCTTAAACATCTGGAAGTTCACGGTTCACGTACTGTTGAAGCCTGGCTTGGAGAATTTTGAGCATTACTTTGCTAGTGTGTGAGATGAATGCAATTGTGCAGTAGTTTGAGCATTCTTTGGCATTGCCTTTCTTTGGGATTGGAATGAAAGCTGACCTTTTCCAGTCCTGTGGCCACTGCTGAATTTTCCAAATTTGCTGGCATATTGAGTGCAGCACTTTCACAGCATCATCTTTTAGGATTTGAAATAGCTCAACTGGAATTCCATCACCTCCACTAGCTTTGTTCTTAGTGATGCTTCCTAAGGCCCGCTTGACTTTACATTCCAGGATGTCTGGCTCTAGGTGAGTGATGACACCCAAATAACCATGGTTATTTGGGTCATGAACATCTTTTTTGTATAGTTCTTCTGTGTATTCTTGCCACCTCTTCTTAATATCTTCTGCTTCTGTTAGGTCCATACCATTTCTGTCCTTTATTGAGCCCATCTTTGCATGAAATGTTCCCTTGGTATCTCTAATTTTCTTGAAGAGATCTCTAGTCTTTCCCATTCTGTTGTTTTCCTCTATTTCTTTGCATTGATCACTGAGGAAGGCTTTCTTTTTTCTCCTGGCTATTCTTTGGAACTCTGCATTCAAATGAGAATATCTTTCCTTTTCTCCTTTGCTTTTCACTTCTCTTCATTTCACAGCTATTTGTAAGGCCTCCTCAGACAACCATTTTACCTTTTTGCATTTCTTTTTCTTGGGGATGGTCTTGATCACTGCCTTCTGTACAGTGTCACCAATCTCTGTCCACAGTTCTTCAGGCACTCTGTCTATCAGATCTATTCCCTTAAATCTGTTTGTCACTTCCATTGTATAATTGTAAGGGATTTGATTTAGCTCATACCTGAATGGTCTAGTACCCTATAGAACCTTGTGAGTACTAGAGACAATGCATGTGAGGGGCTTTTTCACAGTGCCTGGCAGAGAGTAGATGCTCAATGAACAACAACTGGGCTGTTGTTCACATAGAGTCATGGGACTCCACATTTTCCATTTACAGGTCCCCTTAAGATCTTCTTCGCCCACCTACCCCTAAAAGTGAATTTCCTTCTCTGATTCTTTTTTTAGTTTCTTGCATATATTCTCCTGCTGTGGGAAATGGAGAGAAGGAGGGTCAGACTCTAGGTTAAGGCTTAGCAGATGGCAGAGAAGTGTAGGGAAGTTTAACCCCTCACTACTGTCTGTTTAACCCCTGCATCACTGTCCAGATATTAAGCTTAGTGGATTGTACTCTGGTTAGGTCGTCTTGATGACACCTTAGGACTTTGGCAACATGGAAGTTTTCTTTGCTTTGACAATCAGAGTAAATAGTGACCACTTGGACTTTTGTCTCAAGAAGGACTTTAAAGCTGCATCTCCACTCAGTGGATAAGAGTTCTGTGATTGATTAAGCATGTCTGCCATGGACATGGAAGAGAAAGGGGAGTATTTGCCGTTTTTACCCTCAGCTGAGACCTTATCTCCATAGTCCGGCTCCCACAAAGGGGATGAATAGTCCTCTTGTCAATCTTCTTTTGAGGAAGTAGCCCCTCCCTCAGATAAGAAACGGGAACCTAGAAGGCAGGCCTTGGGCCTTTAGAGAAGAAACTCCTGCCTTTCACTGAGCCTCACTTCCCTAAGTTTGGATTTTAGGTACAAGTGTCTTGTGAAAAGGTACAGCTGGATGGCAGAGAACTGATGGGCTCTGCAGGCCTGGTTTCAGCTGGGTAATGAGGGGTGGGGAATGGGGGAGACAGTCCCTGACCCCCCACAAGGAGCTAGGCTGGAGAGGGAGGGTTAAATTCTAGGAGTTTATGTTTCAGTAATGAGTCTGAAGACAGAAAGCCTTCTTATCCAAGGGCCTCTCTCTTGTCTCCTCTATTTTTTCCCTTCAACTGATTGAATGAGGCCCACCCACATTCTGGAGGGTAATCTGCTTTACTCATAATATACTGATATAAATATTAATCGCATGTAAAAAAATAGCTTCACAAATAAGTCAGAAAGAGAAAAACAAATGTAGTTATATTAATGCATATATATGGACTCTAGAAAAAGGATATTAATGAACCTATTTGCAGGGGAGAAATGGAGATGCACATGTAGAGAATGGACTTGTAGGCACAGTTTGGGAAGGAGAGAGTGGGATGAATGGAGAAAGTAGCATCAACATTCATACACTATCAAGTGAAGATGAATAGCTGGTGAGAATTTGCTATGTAGCCCAAGAGAGACCAGTCTGGCTCTCTATGATGACCTGGAGGGACAGGATGCAGGGAGAGGAGGGAGGGTTGGGAGGGAAGGAATATATATATATAATTACAGCTGGTTTGCATTGCCGTATGGCAGAAACCAACACAACATCTAAAAATTTTTTAATATATATTTAAATAAGTTTAAAAAACTAAAAAAAAAAAAAAAAAAATAGCATCACAGCAACATTTAGACTAGTGTTTGACCAGATAGCTGGGCACCATAGCCTAGCCCAGCTGACACACAAAATCCACCATCACAAATGTCTTCAAGGAACATCTCCCCACGTGTGCAACACCTCCCACTGTGGAAGAGATGATTTCTGGAGGGACAGGGGCAGTGCCTTAGATAACACTGGTCATGGGAGTGACGCTTTTCAATTCTATTTTCATTCTAATTGCTTTCAGAGGAAAGGCTCCACTTGATATGAGCCCCTAACAACTCTTTCACTTGCTCTTTGTAACAAAAGAAAGCAGGACCAGAATTCAGGTATAAATTAATTACACTCTTTTTATTGAATTAACTTTCACAATGACCTTCTGTTTACAGCAAGGGATACTGATTTCCCATTTATGGCGGTGACATAATGTTTCTTTTTCAGATATATGTATTCAAAAAATAAAATGAGTCCATCTAAGATTAAGTAAATAATTATACAGGTGGTGCTTGGATACAACTACATTCCTGAAGGTTGCTTACAAGCAACCCACATTTGAGAAACACAATCTTAGTCAAGGAAAGTCAGAGCTTCAGGCCCAGCCAGTCTCCCATAAGAAGATATTCTCTCCACAGCCAACCTGGGAGTATGCAGGTTTGGTTTGACAAAGGAGAAAGCTAGTTTTTTTCTAAGAAAGCATGAGAAAGTCCAGAGTGTTCTCAGAGTTTGCCAGTGCTGAGAAAAGTAAAACATGCCCCTCAAGGAGCATGGTTAAGTGCATAGATTCTGGAGCCAGAATGCTGGGGTTCAAATCCTCTTTCTGCTGTTCATAGCTCTGCCTTGCCGAGAAGTTATTTCACCTCTTTGGGCCTCTGTGTCCTCATCTGTAAAATGGGTTTATAAAGGTGCCTACTTTATAGGGCGTTATGAGAACTCAATGAACTAAAGTGCTCTAACTGTGCTGTCACATAATAGGTGTCATTTTGGTCTGAGTTGCTATCGTTGGGAATGACGGACAAAGAGAATACTGTATCACAGTGTCCTGAGTGACAAAGAAAGTAGAGTGTGGCATCTGACACAGGGGAGTGGGGGAAATTCCAGAACGGTGTCCTGGAATATAATATATAAGCTGACACCTGGATGATCAGCAGGAGTTAGCCGGGAAAAGAGGAGAGAGAGAATGTTCTAGATAGAGGGAATAACAGTTTATGCCCAGGCTCAGAGCAAAGAAACAGTATAGTCCATTCTGGTGCTTGCAAGAGAGGCAGTACTGGTTACGGCAGAGGATGTGACAGAGGGTGTGTCCCAGATGCAGAAGGCTGGAAGTAGACACGTACAAAGGGCTTTCTGTGCCTTGTTAGAAATTGTGGGTTCCAAAGGGCAGGACTGGGGTTATCATAGCAGCCCACCATGCTTAAAGCAGCACCCCAACCCTGATAAGCCATTGACAGGCGTGTGGTGAATGAACAAACGCTTCCCTCGCTGCCTGATGAGACCACTTCCATTGAATGAGGGAATCTCGAGATGAGCATCTCTGCATCTCTTCTCTGTGAGTCTTGGCTGCCTGAAGGATCTGAAATCTTACTTCTGTCCACAGGTGACCTGGTGTCCCGAGCAATGCATCACCTGCAGCCCCTCAATGCCAAGCACCATGGCAACGGCACCCCCCTGCACCACAAGCAGGGGGCGCTCTACTGGGAGCCCGAGGCCCTGTATACCCTTTGCTATTTCATGCACTGCCCGCAGATGGAATGGGAAAATCCCAACGTGGAGCCCTCCAAAGTCAACCTCCAGGTGGAAAGGTAAGACATGTGTTGGCTTTGGATGGCCAGAGAGAGAAGCTCCCATCGGGCCGACACCACTTTGTGGTGGGTGGGTATTGCCTCTGAGGAGGTGCAAGGGTGGGGCTGTGGGTGCAAGGGGCCAGAGCTGCCCAGTTTCCAGAAACTCACTGGAGGTTGGATCTTGTGCCCTGAGGAGTATCTGAGACCTAGGTGCGTGCTAAGTCGCTTCAGTCGTGTCTAACTCCTTGCGACCCCATGGACTGTAGCCCACCAGGCTCCTCTGTCCGTGGGGATTCTCCAGGCAAAAATACTGGAGTGGATTGCCATGCCCTCCTCCAGGGGATCTTCCTGACCCAGGGCTTGAACCAGCATCTCTTATGTCTCCTGCAATGTTAGGCGGGTTCTTTACCACTAGCGCCACCTGGGAAGCCCTGAGACCTGAGTGGGATCTTTGAAATGGGTTTGCATAGGGCTGGTCCAATTGGGGATAAAACTGGCCTGGGTCAGAAGAGTGGGTCTTCAAATTCCGGAGAGATGAGGGTTTCTGCAGGGCCAGGGGGCTTCCTTGTGAAGGCAGCTTTGGGGGATGCCAGCCCTATGGGTGGGAGATGTCTGTCTTCATTTCATCCTGGCTGTCCTGGGGACTTGAGAGGGAGACTGTAACACCTGCTCAGCCAGGAGTGGGCTTCTCGGGTGTGCAGGAGGCAGTATAGCAAGTCCCATGAGTCAGAACCCTCCTGGCAGAGAAGGAGGGGAGGGCTTCCTGGAAGAGGAAGCTCCCTCTGATCCAGCTTCTGCTGCTCCTCAGCACCATCCATCCACTCCCCTGTGCCTCAATCTCCCCATCCATAAACCAGCAGCAACACCAAGTGGTTTCCAGGTTCCCTTCTGCCTGGAAAACCCGTGGATTTTCTGAGGATGGTTTCACCCTGTCAGAGGCAAGGAAGGCATCCAAAATGCCATCAGTCCAGAAGGCTGCCTGGACGCATCCCCTCTTCCCACGCGGACAGGTCCAAAAAGCTCATCTCCCCTACGCGTGGGTGCTCAGTCGCTTCTTTCATGTCTGACTCTTTGCGACGCCATGGACTGTGGCCCACCAGGCTCCTCTGTCCATGGGATTCTTCAGGCAAGAATACTAAAGAGAGCTGCCCTCCTCCAATGATCTTCCCAACCAGGGGATCTGTCTGCGTCTCCTGCATATTGTAGGCGGATTCTTTACCCACTGAGCCACCCAGGAAGCCCCGCATCTCCCCTAGCATCTCACAAATCAGGCCCATCCTCCAATGTACACAGGCTTGTTCACTGTAACTACTACAGTAGTGACCCTGTTTATTGAGTGGTTAAAAGAGCCGGCTCTGTGATCCAGACTTGTAGGTTCGAATCCAGGCTCTTCCAATTAAAAGCCAGAGTATCTTGGAAAAGTACCTTTAACCTCCCTGTGCCTCAGTTTCTTCATCTATACCATCTATAAAATAAGAATAAATCCTTCATAGGGCTATTTGAAGCCTGAATGCATTGAACAGTGCCCAGCATGTAGTAAATGCTTCATAAACATTCCCTTTTATGAATGTTGGAGATCTTACCACACATAGCTGAACAGCTCCCAGTTTGGGCTCAATGCACTTTTTCTCTATTAAATGATTCCAAGTGGTTTGAAATGTTCATTGGATGCTCTGATTCTGCCAGAATGGATTGGTTTTAATTGGGCTCCTAAACCAAGTCACTTGGCTTTCAGTTAAAGAAGAGGAGAGAGCATGGGTGAGACAGAAATTGCCTCTTTTTTTTTTTTTTTTAAGAATCCCAAGTTAGCATCAATATTTCAAGCCAGTCTGGAATTAACTTAATCAGGGGATTAGCCACGTCTGCCAGTATCCAGGCCAAATCAGTGGTTCCCTGTGTATATTTTCATGTGCCAAACATACCCAAAGTGGAGAGGTGGCAACGTGGTCCCCAGGCAGAAAACAACCTCAGTCAGACACACCGAGGCTTTGTGTTCTGAGTATGAATCATGGTGGCTGGGAGGATGGAAGCCGTTGGTCTCAGCTTTGGGGTATCTAGTCTTCAGCCCCACCCCAAAAGCCTATAGAATGGGGTAGTTCCTCTGATTCATCTCCTCCCCACACTCTTCAATTCCTGCCTCTATGTAGATGACTCCCTCGTATCTCCAGTTAGACATCACCACCTCTGAGCGCCAGGACCTTATGCAACTCAGCCTTCCAGTTTCACTGCCAAGCCTCACACTGGCAGGCTGGATCTTCTCGGGACACCTTATCCTTTTCTGCCCAACACAGCAAATGTGTGTGTGTGTGTGTGTGTGTGTGTGTGTGTTTATAGCCTGTGAGCTTTGTGAGGACACAGAACACATCTGTTTTGGTTGTCACTCCGTACCTAATGCCAAAGTCAACCTCTGGTATATATCACAAAGTCAATAATTAGGTGTAGGATGAAAGAATGGACAAATCCATTGATCCAGCTGCCTATGGAACATTTCTGTCAGGAGTGTTCACCACCACCTTAAAACTAAGGCCAACCTCTTTCCCCTCAAACCGACTGTTCCTCCTTCCTCCCCAGTCTCCAAGAATGGCATCACCATCAACCTGGTCAAACCAATCAGAAAACTGGGGCTCACCCCACACTCCTTCCTTTCCTCCCCTCCTTCCTATAGCTAGCTAGTCAGTAGGTCTTCCTGAGGCTATATCTGTGCCATCTCCAGTTCCTGTAATCCAGGGGTCCCCAACCCTGCCCCCACTCCCACATTCATGGCCTGTTAGGAACTGGGTTGTGCAGCAAGAGGTGAGCGGTGGAGAAGCGAACAAAGTTTCACCTGTGTTTACTCCGATGCCCATCCTCATTGCCCACGTTACTGCCTGAGCCCCACCTCTGGTCACGTGAGCAGCAGCAGTAGATTCTCACGGGACCGCAAATCCCACTGTGATCTGTGCATGTGAGGGACCTAGGGTGCACGTTCCTTACAAGAATCATCCTGAAACCATCCCCCACCCCTGGTCTGTGGGAAAGTCGTCTTCCATGAAACCAGCCCCTGGTTCCAAAAAGGCTGGGCCTGCTATTCTAACGCTCCCTCCCCAGATTGCTGCCACACCGCGTGGCCCAGGCCCTCGTTCCCTTACTGCCGTTGTTGGTTCAGTCGCTGAGTCACATCTGACACTGCATTGCATTTCTAAATGGTCTCCCTGGGTGTGACGCTTCATATTCTCTGATCAGCTCCATCCTCATGGCCACCAAACTGAAACTCTAAAATATAAATCTCATCGTGTGACCTACTCCCTGTCCCCAGCTCCACACCATTGCATGGCTCCCGTTGTATTTTCTGTTATGTAGTTTCCATCTTCCCTTCTGGAATCTATTTTCAGAATTCAGAGTGTAGTTGAAGTGACTATTAGTCTAGGGAGACCATCGAAGGGTTGCAAACTTTCTGGAGCAAGTTTTAAAGAGGAATGAGCTGTGAGGGAGAGCCCAGTAAAGAGAACGTGTCCTGTAGTTTGTCGGAGTCATTTATGTCAATATTTCCATTCCTCCTTGGTTGAACTTTCAGGCGACGACACAAAACAAAAAGAACTCTCCACCTTTTGAGTTCTGTTCACTTTGGTCTCGGGAAAGTGTGTGGATTTGGGGGTCAGATCAATTTTTGGAATCAGATCCCGGCTCTGCTTCTTCCAGTTCTGGGACCTTGAACAAGTCATCTCACCCCTATTGAAACTCTTCTCTTCCACTGAGAATGAGAATAAGACCAGCCTCTTGGGACTGGTGTAAGCCATAAATTAAATATTGTAGCTAAGACATCCAGTGCCACGCTTAGGAGGAGGAGAGCTCCCCTTATCCTGCGAGAGTAGCTGATATTATACATCTTCTTTTTATTTTTTGGCTCTAAAATGCTATTGTCGTTGTCCCTGAAGAAGCCTGTGTATGATTCCTTCTAGACAAAAAGCTGTTTCTTCCCATTCTGAGCTAGAATAGAGCTTGGTATTTACTAGCATCTGAAAACACAGGGAAGGGCTTCAGAGGAGGGAGGACTCTGTTTTCTGTCAAATGTTTACAGCCGCTTCATACCAAAACTTACTAACCAGACGTTTTCAATGGGAGGTAGCATCCTAATTTGGAGCTGTTTTATCTCTTTCTCTCTTTTCCGCAAAATCAAACAACATTGCTTTCACTATCTATGCTGGCAAAGTCAAGTAAGGTGACGGTGCTTATATGTTTATCATAGTCTCTTCTAAAACAGGAGCTGAATATTGTGTGCTTTTTATCCATGCCCAACAGAAAGTCTGAGACATATTTGATGACTGAAATAAAGATAGTTTTGTGCCTCAAACCATCTCTGCTTGTCAGAAGAGCCTTTCTTGGCTGAAGTATCTGGAACTAGGTCTCCATATACCATTTTCCTCTTTCATGTGGGCATAGCTTTTGAGTTGCTACATTTGTTTTGAATAGTTTCATTTTTCATTGTGGGGTTTTGAAGAAGCTCAGTGCCAGTATAAAATCTCTGTAGTTTAAGTTGTTCCAGAGCTTTGGCTACTAATTTTTGAGCTTCTTAAATCTCACACTTTATGTTAAAAAAAAAAAAAAACTCAGATAAATTTTGTAAGATTATGATTAAGCTATATGTATTTCCCAAACAGTAATGATAAATGTAAACACCTCAATTCCGAGGGTAGGTGTCACATGTGGCTACTACTATTTTTTAATAGAATCATCTTAAATCTATGACAAGATTTTCCTGCCCTACATCATTACTGGGGCTTCCCTAGAGGTTCAGATGCAGAAGACCTGGGTTCAATCCCTGGGTCGGGAAGAGACACTTGCTCCTCAGAAGGAAAGCTATGACAGACCTAGACAGCAGAGACATCACTTTGCCAACAAAAGTCTATATAGTCAAACCTATGGTTTTTCCAGTAGTCATGTACAGATGTGAAAACTGAGCCATAAAGAAGGCTGAGCGCCAAAGAATTGATGCTTTCAATAAAGAATTGATGCTTTCAATAAAGAATTGATGCTTTCAAAGTGTTGTGCTGGAGAAGACTCTTAAGAGTCCCTTGGACTGCAAAGAGATCAAAGTAGTTAATCCTTAAGGAAATCAACCCTGAATGTTCACTGGAAGGACTTATGCTGAAGCTGAAGGTCCAATATTTTGGCTACCTGATGCAAAGAACTGACTCATTGGAAAAGACCCTGATGCTGGGAAAGATTGAGGGCAGGAGGAGAAGGGGACGACAGAGGATGAGATGGTTGGATGGCATCACCGACTCAACGGACATGAATTTGAGCAAACTCCGGCAAATAGTGAAGCACAGAGATGCCAAGTGTGCTGCAGTCCATGGGGTCACAATGAATTGAACACGACTTAGCAACTGAACAACAACATCATTACTGGAAATACTAGTGATTCCTAGATGTATTTGGACATGAATGATTTCAGTCATTTGTCACCATAAAATTAAAAAGAGGAGGATAAATAGGAGTGTTTTGTCGCCTGGGTTAGCTGGTAATGCCTGAGAGGAACAGTGATCAGCTTCACATGGAAGACTAGGCATTAGGTACTTTTATTCTACCCCAGTCTCTTGAGGAAACCAACCAAATTTTACACCTAGGCAGTGGCAGTTCTCGCCCCTCTGATAAGCAGAGCTGTGCAAACAGATGTGTCAGACTGTCTACCAGGGAAATCTCAACCACAAACATGAGCCTCCAATCACCAACCATTTGAGGAAAATGAATGGGAGAAACAAAACAGTCTTAACAAACGGAAGAATTTACACTTGAGGAAATAGACTTAACCAAGCAACAGACATTTGAAGCTAACGATATTCAAATACATCTTCCAAGAAACTTTACCAGAAAATCACCACAATACATCAATACATGACAAGTGATATCCAAATGTTAACATATTCCAATGGAAATAACCAAGGTTATGCAAAATTTCTGGCCTTCTGATTGTAACTCTTCCCCATTCTTTCCCATCAAGGAATGTATATCAGAACACAGGTGAGGAAAGTATCCTTGATACAAGCAACGCTATTAGTAGGAATGTTTAGTTGCAAAAGTTGAACCTGCTTAGCAGAAAGAAAACCTCTGGGAGGCCCAGTGTAAGCAGAGGGTTAACAAATCCTTCCCTTTCCTGCATGAGAATTTGACCTTGGGTTAATTCTCTAGCTCTGTTGCCCTGGAAACATGATAAAATTTGCAATATCAATTGTGTTACTAAGCAACATTGCTTATGGTCAAAATGACCCTAGATTGGTACATTAGATCTGGCCTTATAGTACTATAAATACTTAGTAAATATCCAGAGATTTGGGCTTCCTTGAATTCACTGATCCCTATGATAGTGATGTCCCTTTCAAGGACCTTGGAAGCTATTTCTGTGGAGTTGTTATAGGAGATGCTGGGATTCGTAAATCAGGGCAATTCTCACAACTACCCAAGTGGATCTTATCTTCTTGCACCTGAGCGTCACCTGGGTAGAAGATAGCTCTGAGATGGCTGGGTGAATTGTTATAAGGCCTCCCAGTAAAAGGAACGTTTGATGTTGTCACGCAGGACAAGAGTGGCTATGATGGTTCCATGAGTCTAAATGTTCAGCAGAGCTTAAGAAGGCTTCTGGTGTGGGACTTCCCTTATGGTCCAGTGGCTAAGGCTCTGCATTCCCAATGCAGGAGACCCAGGTTCGATCCTTGGTCAGGGAACTAGATCCCATATGTTGCAACTAAGACCTGGCACAGCCAAATTAATAAATATTTTTTTAAAGAAGACGACTTCTGGTGGGCACTGAAGCTGGAGAACAGCCTTTGAGGCCACACAACATGGAACAATGCCCATGTCGCGCCCCAGGACTGCTCATAGCCACAGACGCTGGACCTTCCATCACTGACGCTGGACAGTGGTCACTCCCAGCAGGACCTCTGTCGCCGTCACCCTTGAAGCTAAATGTCTCTGCGACCTCCTTTGTCATGTTCCATTTATGTCACACCACGTGCTTCTCAATCAGTGGAGCCTGGGTCACATCCCCACACAAAGCAGGAGGGGCAACTGGGAACATGAATTTCTACCTTATTGAACCATTAACTTATGATATGGGAAATTCTCCAAACAGTAAGGTCATCAGTGGTTCCAGGCACCCAAAATCTTGACAGAGGGTCACTACACTCTTCTACTTTACTTTTCAAAAAATAAATAGCACACAAGTGGATCATTTGCACAGTTCAGTACTTTTGACCATGATTAGCTGCACAGCTCACAACTGATTGGCTTACACACCTCAGGGAATACTCCCCAACATATGGACTCCCTAGGCTGACATCCTAGGAACTTCGATAGCAAGAAGGAAGAGACAGGACTATTTTTTTTTCCTGGCATTCTAAGCAGCAATGCAGGATACCTTTTCCCAGAGGAAGAATGCTACTTTCTTCCTAAGGGCCGTGATCACATCTGGCACAAAAGTCCCCTAAAATGTAACCCCGGTGCTTGTGGGTCCTGGAGAAATTCAGAAGCAATGGATGAATAGGGACAACCCACAGTGAGAGAACCATGTATTTAGACCTGTTTTCTGCAGGGCAATTTGTGGGCTTGCCTGCAATTCCAACCATTGTATAAATGGTTCTAATGAAAAAAATGCATGTTGAATTCTAAATAATTACCTTAAGAAACAAAGTTTTAAAACATGATCTATGTGTGACATGAGTGTTGCTGCAATTTACTTCATCTGGCCAGGGTAAAGGCAACTCTAATCCCAATATTTTTCAAACTGCAGGTTACAGCCCATTAATGGGCCATTAAATCAATGCAGTACAGAGACTGGCAAACGATACCCCGCAGGCCAAGCTTGGCCCACTGCCTGTTTTTATAAAGTTTTATTGGAACACAGCCAAACTCACTTGTTTACATATTATTTATAGCTTCTTCGGCACTTGTGGTTAGTTGTGACAGAGACCAAATGACCTACCAGGCTGAAAATACTATTTATCCCTTTCTTGAAAAAGTTGCTAGTTCCTTGTGCTGTGGTTGTAACTTGCATTTTTAAAAAACTAAGTAAAATTGAATAAAAAAATAGAGTCGCTTGCCTGGAGGAAGATAACTGTACTTCTTGAAACTTTTTTTGTTGTTACTTAACTGGAGTTGATAATCTTGCCAAAGTCATGCAGCTAACACTGCAGAACTAGTCTTTGAACTCTTGGCATCAGGCCCCACTCCGTTTGTCTTTGCTAGTCTGTTTTGCTGTCCATGGATTATGGTTTGAAAGAAATATTTGAAAGCCTCATCCCTAATCTCGAGAATCTTTTTGTAATCTTTATGAATGTTTACAGGATATAAAACTAATATACTTATTAAATAAAATATAAATATACAAAAACTTTGAAGGAGAAACTTTGAGTCACCCATAGTCTCTGCATCCAGGAATAAGCACTGAGACCTTATAGGAAATTTCCTTCCAATCTTAGTTTTCTGTGTATATGCAAAAGTTTTTTGGTTGTTTCACAAAATAAGGACCCAAGGGTAAATGCAGTTTTGTTGATCCGTGTCATTGAATAGACTTCAAAAGCATGACTTTTCCAATGGACTGTCCCATCATTGGATATAGAATTTAAAGTCAAGAGAGCTGAGCCACAGGCATGTTGAACATGCTTCATGCTGAAGATGATAAAACGAGGCCCAGAGGGACAAGTGTACGTGGAGTCACAAGCATATTTTCAGTGCATTTGCAAAGGCAGTGCCTCTGTGCCTCTGCACATGCTCCTCCCTCTTCTTGGACCACTGTCCCCTCTGCTCCATCATCTCACTTCATCCTTCAAGACTCATTTGAGGCATCACTTCCTCCAAAAATCCTTTCCTATTGTCTAAGGATGCACTGAGTGTCCAGGGCATAGCTCAGTGGATAGCGTTTAGTAAGTGCTCAGTAAATGCTTGCAGAACTGAATAGAGCTGGGTCTGAAACCTCTATGTTCTGGCTATCGGCCCAGAGAGCCGTGTGGCCATTGCCAGCTCACAGCCCTCGGATTGGCGCTGGCTCTACTGCTCACTTGCTCCAGGTTTGTTTCCCTAGCTAGCCACAAAAGTAATCACTGACACGTAACAGGTGATCCATAAATGACCAGGGTTATTATTTACTTCCTTAACCCAGATTGATGTCTTCTTAGATATTTTAAGAGATTTTGACCAGCACTTAGTATGTGGCAGGTCCTGCTCTACATACTTTATGTTATTAACTAATTCAGTCCTTAGAATACCCCTTGAGGCAGGAGCTAGCCTCACCTCTCCCCATTTCACAGATGAGGAAACTGAGGTGCAGTGAGGTTAAATAAGTTATACACTTGGCCAAGTCTATGTGCATGCTTGCTAAGTCACCTCAGTCGTGTCTGACTCTTTACAACCCTATGGACTGTAGCCCTCCAGGCTCCTCTGTTCATGGGATTCTCTAGGCAAGAGAGAATTCTCTAGGCAAGCTGAATTCTTCAGCTCTCTTGAAGTGGGTTTCCATTCCCTTTTCTAGAGGATCTTGCTGACCCAAGGATTGAACCCGCATCTCTTATGTCTCCTGCATTGGCAGGCAGATTCTTTACCATCAGCATACCACCAGTGCCACCTGGGAAGCCCTGGGCAGGTCTGAGAGTATCAGAAACATCAAATGAATGCTGTGTGTCTAGAGGGAAGGAAGCCCTCTCTGTCTCTCTCTCTCTCTCTGGGTGGGGAAAGGAAGGTGAAAGAACAGAAAACAAGACCTTGTTCTGAAGAGTTGTTGGGTGGAACAACAAATTAGACAGTAAAGAAGGTTGAGAGAACCGCCAAGGTATCAGTACTTTCTCCTATAAAAAATGAGGAGCTAGAAGGAATTCTGAGAAGGAAGGTGAAGACCAGAACTACATCTGATACTTCGTAAGCCCTCCCTTGGTGGAGGCATAAGGGCGCCTAAAGAAAGGTGATGAACATTTGATAAGCACCTACTATTGTGCCGTGTGCTACGCGAGCAACTTGACTTACAGATTTTAACTGAATCCCTACACTCCACCGTGTGAGGTAAAATGCCTTCATCTACAGGTGAGACTAGTCACTGCTAGTAGGAAAATGCCATTTGGAAGCTTTTTAGGTAATGCTAAGGACCTTCATAGCACATTAATTATACCTCTGGACATTTTTTATTCTGGAGCCATAATGCCTGAGTTTATATCTAGGTTCTAATACTTTCTAGCTCTGTGACTTTAACTTAACCACATTACTACTCTGAGCCTCAGTTTTCTTATCTGTAAAATGGGAGCTTCAGAGGGCTGGTGTGAAGCTATCATGTGTTAATATATAGAAAGCAAATAAAATCCAGCATGCATTAGGCTCTTTATAGGCAATGGCCATTATTAGTCTCATTGTCAAGGTGCTTATAACCTAGGGGCATACTGTAGGAGGGCTCCTCAAATTTCAAAATGCATTTGAATCCCCTGGGATCTCATTAAAATGCAGATTCTATTCATTATGTCTGGGGTAGGGCCTGAAGTGCTTCTTTTTTAAAAAAACTTTGGCTGCGCTAGGTCTTCACTGCCACACCTAGGCTCTTCCTTGTGGAGCTCAGGCTTTCTTCGGGCTTGGCCGGGGCTTAGCTGCCGTGGGGCCTGTGGTATCTTAGTTGTTCAGTCAGGGATCGAACCTGTGTCCCCTGCATTGGAAGACAGATTCTTAACTACTGGACCGCCAGGGAAGTTCCTGAAGTGCTTCATTTCTAACAAGCTGCCGGGTAGTGCCAATGTTCCACAGAGCATCATCATGTGAATAACAATATTGTAGATTTGTGTGTTTGTCATTCATTCCCCCAACCTCCTCCAACCCCCATTTCAAGTTTCATAAACTCCAGTACTTTGGCCACCTAATGCAAAGAGCTGACTCATTGGAAAAGACCCTGATGTGGGGAAAGATTGAGGGCAAGAGGAGAAGAGGGCAACAGAGGATGAGATGATTAGATAGCCTCACTGACTCAATGAACATGAGTTTGGGCAAACTCCAAAAGATAGTGAAAGACAGGGAAGCCTGATGTGCTGCAGTCCATGGGGTCACAAAGAGTTAGACACAGCTTAGCAACTGAACAACAACAAAGGGCAAGAGATGAACCTTTTTTGGTGATTTTCATCTCTCTGGCAGAGTTCAACACATAATAGGTGTCCAAGAAATATTTCCCAGGTTTGGGGGACCAGATTGAGCTTTGCAAGGCCTCCATTACCCTTCACAGGCTTCCTTGGTGGCTCAGTGGTAAAGAATCCACATGCCAATGTAGGAGATGCAAGTTCGATCCCTGGGTCAGAAAGAAGCCCTGAAGAAGGAAATGACAACCCACTCCAGTATTCTTGTCTGGAAAATCCCATGGACAGAGGGACCTCACAGGCTATGGTCCATGAGGTTACAAAAGAGTTGGACACAACTTAGCAACTAAACAACAATGACAAATTCCCCTTAATTCATGGAGGTGCTGGATCCTTCTGCAATTTGCCAAAATGAATGGATTCCAGAGATCAGATGTGGCCAGCCTGCAGAACTCTCAGGCTTTGGAGCAGCGACCGAGGGAAAGCGCTGAGCATCCAAATATAATGATCATTGTCCAATTAACAAGGTGGCCAGCAGAGGCTCAGAAATAGCAAATTAGTCACAAGCATGCAGGAGGAAGGTGAGGCAGGATTTGACAGGTGTCCTCCCCAGGGAGATCCTAAACACATCAGCTTCAGGGCTGTTAAACGCCTCCAGCCCTCAGGGCTAGTCCAACAGCTTACACTGTTATCCAGGAGTTTTTTCCCAGTCGACGGGGGCATGATTGCTCCTGACCACAGGTAACAAGCTGGGTGGTTCAAGTTTAAAAACAGTCCCCTCTCCCAACTTGGGGAGTTAGTCTGATCAAACACGTGCATGTCACTTGTTCATTTCAGTATCCAAGTCTTTTCTGAATCCCAGTTAACCATCTGGTCTGGTCTGACACCAGCTTCTCCTTATTTTATGGGACAAGGAAGGAAAACCTTACCTTCATGACAAAGATAAATGTACTAGCATTGCTCTGTCCAATATGGTAACCAGTAGCCATGTGAAACTGTTTAAATGAACTTAAGTTGACTAAAACTACAGCTTTGGTTTCTTAGGACCACTTACCTCTTTTCAAATGCTCAATAACCAGATGTGGCTAGTGGTTCCTGTACTGGACCCAGAGATGAGACATTTCCAACATCACAGAAAGCATCACTGAACTAGAGACGCAATGCACATAGTGTCCCTCTTATAGGAAAAACCGTCCATGAGACTCACACACCTGAAGCAATAAGGTACAAAGTGTAGGGACCAGCTCCACTTGGAGGTGTTTTTCTTCTTTCTGTGTTTTGATCATCTTAGAGCAAAGTTTTTCAAAGCAGTCATCATCATCATCGCTGACAAATATCACCACATATTTATGACATACTAGACAGATGGGGAGACAGTGGAAACAGTGTCAGACTTTATTTTGGGGGGCTCCAAAATCACTGCAGATGGTGATTGCAGCCATGAAATTAAAAGACGCTTACTCCTTGGAAGGAAAGTTATGACCAACCTAGATAGCATATTAAAAAGCAGGGACATTACTTTGCCAACAAAGGTCCGTCTGGTCAAGGCTATGGTTTTTCCAGTGGTCATGTATGGATGTGAGAGTTAGACTGTGAAGAAAGCTGAGTGCCGAAGAATTGATGCGTTTGAAGTATGGTGTTGGAGAAGACTCTTGAGAGTCCCTTGGACTGCAAGGAGATCCAACCAGTCCATCCTAAAGGAGATCAGTCCTGGGTGTTCATTGGAAGGACTGATGCTAAAGCTGAAACTCCAACACTTTGGCCACCTCATGCGAAGAGTTGACTCATTGGAACAGACCCTGATGCTGGGAGGGATTAGGGGCAGGAGGAGAAGGGGACGACAGAGGATGAGATGGCTGGATGGCATCACCGACTCGATGGGCATGAGTTTGAGTAAACTCCGGGAGTTGGTGATGGACAGGGAGGCCTGGCGTGCTGCAATTCATGGGGTCACAAAGAGTTGGACACGACTGAGCGACTGAACTGAACTGAACTGAGACTCTCTACCTGGAGAAGGCAATGGCAACCCACTCCAGTACTCTTGCCTGGAAAATCCCATGGACGGAGGAGCCTGGTAGGCTGCAGTCCATGGGGTCGCAAAGAGTCAGACACGACTGAGCGACTTCACTTTCACTTTTCACTTTTCATGCATTGGAGAAGGAAATGGCAACCCACTCCAGTGTTCTTGCCTGGAGAATCCCAGGGACGGGGGAGCCTGGCGGGCTGCCGTCTATGGGGTCGCACAGAGTCGGACACGACTGAAGCGACTTAGCAGCAGCAGCAGACTCTCTACCTGGAGAAGAAAATGGCAACCCACTCCAGTATTCTTGCCTGGAGAATCCGCATGGTCAGAGGAGCCTGGCAGGCTACAGTCCATCGGGTCACAAGGAGCTGGACACAACTGAGTGACTAACACACACAGACTCTCTGCTAAGCGCATTGGTCGTTGGGTCTGCACTAGAATCCTGAGCATAGTAGCATATCTTACACTATCACAGTCTCGGCCTTCTTCTGAGGAACTTCAGGCTCAGAGAGACTGTGCAGCTTGCCTGGGTCACACAGCAAGTCGGGGCAGAGCCGAGATGGAAAGGCAGGAAGCTTGAGTCCGGAGTTTGCTCTGTTAACCGGCTGCCCTGCCACTGGGATGGGCAGGATGTCAGGCATAAAGCAGGGAGCACAGGATTCCCCAGAAAGGTTAAAGGCCAACAGGAGCATTCTTGTTTTAATATGTTTCCCGCACCTCTTCCCTTTGCCTGCTAATATTTTCCCTGGCTTAGGCTTCAGTAAGTATCACTAATGTAAGTGGAATAATAATAATCAAATCACTTCATCTGGTTAGAGAATAGCTAAAAAAAAAAAAAAAAAACCTTTGAGAAGAATGTTAACCTCCTGAAACAAACAGCTGGCTATGTGAATACAGACCCTGCCCTCTTAAATCTTTACCTCACTGCTGCTTGAGCTTTTCATTTCTTATTGTGATGTTTTTAATTACTTGTTTTATTTACTAATGGACTTCTTATTCAGTTGTTCATTCTTCGTTCATTCGCTGAACATGCATCCAGTGCCTCTTTTTAATTTAATTAAAGTTTTTATGTTTGGCTGCTCTGGGTCTTTCTTTCTATGGGAGGGCTTCCTCTAGTTGCGATGAGTGGGGAGCTATTCTTCATCATAGTGTGTGAGCTTCTTGTTGTGGTAGCTTCTCTTATTTCAGGGCACAGGCTCAGTAATTGTGGCGCGTGGGCCTGCTTGCTCCATGTCATGTGGGATCTTCCTGGACCAGGGATTGAACCCATGTCCCCTGCATTGGCAGGTGGACTCCCAATCCCTGAGCCACCAGGGAAGTCCCTCAAGTGCTTGTTTTAAGCATAGTAATGAGAAGAGCTGCTTGCTGAGCACCATTATAAGCACTTGGCATGAATTAACTCACTTATCCCTCATGAGAACCCCAGGAGGGAGGTATTGTTATCGTCATTCCCTGCTTATAGATGTGGAAAGTGAGGCAGAGAGGATCAGCAACTTGTCCAAGTTCAAGGGCTCAGAAGTGTCCCCGCGCTGGGGGGAGGGGGGAGGCGAGGAAGCCCAGAGACTTCTAGGCTCTGCCCTGAGCAGCTCATTTATCATCAAAGATAGAAAGTGCCAAGGGTGACAAGGGAGATGTAGATAAACTGCTGGGGGGCTCAGGGAAGGCGGTTTTGAGTCAGACTTTGAAAGACAGATGAGATCAGGCATTCTAGGTGGGAGGAGCTGCTGGCAAAGGCTCCAAGAAAGGAAATCACAAGATACATGGGGGGAAGCACATGCCATAGACCAGAGGCCAGACTGACCTTCAGCTGGTTGGCAGAAGCACAGATGTTAAGCCAGTTGTTCAAATGCTGAAGTATTTCTGCAGGGGTGGGTAAAAAGCTGCTGCCCCACCTGCCCTCCTCCCACCCTGCCGGTGTCCTGCCGTCCAGCTGCTGCAGCAGGGTGTCTGGCCCCATAGAAGGTCCTGTCTGCGTCAAGACCACAGGAGTTAGGTGGTGCCTGGGCCTCCCCCATAGTCAAGGATTTAGAAAATCCATACTGAGTTGAAAGTCTATGGAAGAAAAATACATCTTGCAGGTGTTGATGGGCCTCTGTTCCTTCAATGCTGGGGTTAGGGTGAAGGTTCACACAAGGGAAATGCCTGAGCAAGATACAAATGCCTGCTCATCTTTCAAGACTCAATAGCATCCTCACCCCTGCTGTGAAACCTTCGTGCCCCTCACTTCTGGTGCCCATGAAGGCCGCTGTGAATGATTATAACAACTCTTGAGTGCCAATGTGAGCCAGGCCCTGTGATGAGCTTTTCCAGCTTATCCCTCTTAAATGTCCCAGTCTTCCTCTGAGATACTGTGCATGCAAGCTAAGTCGCTTCAGTCATGTCCGACCCTTTGCTACCCTATGGACTGTAGCCCACCAGGCTCCTCTGTCCATGGGATTCTCCAGGCAAGAAAATTGAATTGGGTTGCCACGCCCTCCTCCAGGGTATCTTCCCGACCCAATGAGCAAACCAACATCTCCTGCGGCTCCTGCATTGCAGGCAGCTTCTTTACCGCTGAGCCATCAGGGAAGCCTCTGAGATACTGTAACTCTGCCTGCATACAAATGTGGAGGCGTGGAGAAGTCTCAGGACTGACCCAAGGTCACACAGCTAAGCCAGTAAGTGCCTGGGCTGGAGGCTGAGCCTTGCACTGTGATTCCAGAGCCTGTGTCCCCTTGACCCGCTCCTGTGTGGCCCCCATCACCACTCTGGCCTCATTTGCTTCCAAATGTCTGTCTTTGCTGCCAGACTTTGAGCTCCTCTCCAGCAGGGACTGGGCTTTGATCATCTCTTGCTCTCTCTGGCAGCCAGCCAAGCCTGGCACAGAGTGGAGGGGGATATGAAGGTGATCTGAGTGCATGGCAGCGGGAGGATGGAGCAGGGGATGACGGAAGGACCAGTGAGAATGTTCCTGCAAAAGTCCCAAGAGGATGGCTTGGTGGAGTGGCAGAGTCCCCCAGTGAGAGGGGTCGCCTCTGGCCTCCTCCCTCTGCTGAATGGTCCAGAGGAAAGCTGTATTAGCTTCCTTGGATTTTTGGTTCTTTCTCATTTGCCCAGAACCCTCAGTCCTTTGCCTGCCCTGTTTCCAGGGCCTCGGGAACCATACGTGAATATTCTGAACAAGCAGGAAAACATTTTTTTAAAGAACAGCAGCACAAATGAGCCTTTGAAACTGCCTGGTGTAAACTGTGGGCTGCCCCAGGGTGGCAAAGGCAGTGGGAGCCAGAGTGCCTGGTACCAGAAAGGCCTGGAGAGAGAGAGAGAGGGAAGGAGGGCATTCTCTGAGCTCAGCCTGCTTTCACTCCATCTGCCCTTGTGCCAAGTTTTCACTCCTTTTTCATCCTTTCAGAAATAGTGATATTGACAGCTGCCCGCACAGAGCTGGGTTTCACGTGTTACAGGAAAGAGTCCAGGCAGTAAATCTGGTCATTTGCCCTGAGCAACAGAGCATCTGGGTTGCCTTTTCATTCCTCGAAGTCTGACTTCCCAAACAAAGCCTATACGTGTCTCCATGTACCCCAGTCTACAGTTTTGCTAGGTTTATTGATTTAATCACGTTCTCCCCTCCAACCATTCTGCTGTACTCATGGACTGCATATGTTTACAACTGTAATACAGGTGCTATAAATACAGATTTTTATACAGATCCTGTCTTTTTATTGAAAACCTGTATATGCTTATCTTTTTTAACTGGAAAATACAGAAAAATATAAGAAAGAAAATTAAAGTTATCTACAATTCTACTACCCAGAGGTGGCCAAAATGATTTTTTCACGTATTTTTTCCTTTTTTTAATACAAATTAAAATAACTGTACTGTGTATATATAATTTTATATCTTTATTATTTCACTTACTAGTATGCCATAAGCATTATCCTAGCACTACTACAGAGCATTCATAAACATCATTTTTAATGACTACAAATATTCCGTCTTGTGAAGGCACCATAATTTGCCTAACGGTTCCCAGGTTGCTGGGCATTTGAGTTGTTTCCAATCTGTGAATTGCTGTTCTTTTAAAACTGCCCACAGTGGTGTGATTAAAACACCAATGTAGAGGGAATGGATATAAAAAGTGTAGTCTGTCTGGAGCAACTGAGGGGTTAGTTCACGTGCCCCTGATGGCCCATGTGAGGGAGAAATTGCAGGAGGAGGAGGGCCCTGAGAGGTGGGCTTCCCCAGCCCTGGCTCCTGCCGCTTTTTGCAGGAAGAAATGCCATGTGGGAAATATCAGGAGGGGCACCACCCTGTCCATACAGTTTCTAACCACAGTCATTACCAAAATCTCCTGGAGCGAGTGCTTTTTGGTTTCCGGGGATTGTCCACACTTGCAACCTTCCTGGATTCCAGAAGTGGAAAGACCAGCCAGAGTTGCTTTTCACAACTTAAGAGACTGGAAGAAAAGTCTAGGAAAGGCATGAGATTTGCCCAAAGCCATACAGTGAGTGGTCAAATAAAACCAGAGGGCTGGGAATTCCCTGGTGGTCCAGGGGCTATGACTCTGCACTCTAGCGCAGGGGGCCTGGGTTTGATCTCTGGTCAGGGAACTAAACCCCACACGCTGCCAAACTATAAAAAGAAGTATCCCACATGCCTTGTCGTGTCCGACTCTTTGAAATCCCATGGACTGTAGCCCACCATGTTCCTCTGTCCATGGGGATTCTCCAGACAAGAATACTGGAGTGGGTTGCCATGTCCTCCTCTAGGGGATCTTCCCAACCCAGGGATCAAACCCAGGTCTCCCACATTGCAGGTGATTTCTTTTACCATATGAGCCACGGGGGAAGCCCAACTAAGACCCAGTGCAGCTAAATTTAAATTAATTAATTAAATTTTTTTAAAAAGAAATGAAAAGAAACCAGGGGGCTGCTCTAGGGATCCCTGGAATCCCCCACCCTCCTTCCCATGTTGTTTCTAGAACAGAGAAGAGAATTCCAGCATCATCATCAAGCAAGTTTTGAGCTTGTTCTATGTACAGAGTTCATTGCACATGTACTTGGCCATGTCTGTAGAGAATGAAGTTTCCACTGTTCCAGGAATTGTTTGTTTGTTGGCTGTGTTTGTTTATAACTCTGGATTTAAAGTCTTCGCTCTGTTTTCACCCTGTAGATAAGAAACATTCCCAGGGAAGACTTCCTCAGTTCTTGCAAATTGGTGTGAGGAATTCGGTCAAGATTCAACAGGTCAGGTTCAGGCCTGCCCAGGAATTTGGGCAGAACATGCTGGCAAAAGAAGGTTCATATTTTCCCAGGCTTTGTTCTCACTGAAGAGTTCAGACTCCAAGGCTGGAGCTGGTCCTTTGGCAGTCCTTTGTCACACTGCTCTCTATGGATTCATTATATAGAATTCCACCCCTCATATGGCCATTCTCCAGCCCCTTATGGCAGCATGGTGTGGAAAGAATATTGTTATGAAGGAAAAAGGGAGCCAGGAAATAGTCAAAATCAAGGACCAACCTATTGAAAACACTGACTGCAGATTCTACTGCCTCCAAAAATCCATCCCTGGAGGCACTGCCCCTTCCAGACCCCAGAGCACTTTACAGGAACATCCCGCAAGGCGCTTCTCATTGTCAGCCTTGCATCATGGTTATCTGCCCTTCCTTCTTTGATGGCCACTTTCTGCTCCAATCCCCCAATTGAAAGTCATGATCTAACAAGTTTACAAGGATAATTAAGGGCAAACAGACATCACCATTAGGGATGCCCTGGGAAACTGAGGTTATGTGGCCACACTAACCTCCCTTGCTAGATTGAACACCAGGGTTCAGGTTTTAAATCCTTGTGTCTTCTGCAAAACTCAGCATGGACCCTCGCTCTAAGGAGAGAGTCAGTACATAGGGAACAAGTTTTAAGTGCTTGGCCTGCTCCATGAATGGTCCTCCCTGTTCACGCCTTTATCATCTCTCAGGTTCATCCACGCCAGTACCTCCCCTCCACTTATCCCTTCAGCTTCTCCAGTCCACACAGAGCCCCCTAAGCTGGCTCTCCAGTTCCTCATCTGACTTCCTCTGCCTGGATTCCTCTTCTGAGTCCTTCTTTCTCCCACTTGCAGGCTTAGGACGGCATTTTGTAACATACTCCTACCCTCTTCAGCTTCAGCTGATTCTGATTCATTCTGCCATAAGACTTTGTACCTTCATTTATCAAAAGGCTTTAAGATAAGCTTCTTTTCTCATGTTTTTCACATTAGATCATGAGTTCGTTGAAGACTAAGGTCTTTTCAATATCACCAAGTATAGAAGTTGATGCATAGTAGGAGCTCATTTTATTCATTCATCTATTTGACATATATTTATAGCATATCTATTCTATGCCAGGCAAAATATCTGTCTTCACAGAGCTTACATTCTACTAGGGGGTGCAGAGGAAGAACAAATGCATAAATAGTAAAGTATCAGGCACAGATAAGTGACATAAAGAGAAATAAAACTGATGCCTGAACCAAGTACAGTGATGAGAGGTACGATTTTATCCAGGATGGTCAGGGAAGTTTCCTCCAAGGAAATAGAATTTGAGCAGAGAAATAAAGGAATCAAGACAGTAAACTAGGTGGCTATCTGAGCAAAGATCTTGCCAGGCAAAGAGAACAGCAAGTGCCAAGGCCCTGGTCCAGGAACATTCTTGGAACATGCAAGGAACAGCAAGGAGTTCAGCGAGGCTGGAACAGAATGAGTGAGCATGGTAGGAAATGAAGTCCAAGGTGGACAGTGTTAGATCTCGCAGAACTTTTTGAGTATATAGAGGAGTTTGGTTTCTAGTCCATGTACAGTGAGAAACTCAGTAAATATTTGTTAATCTGAATTATTTGAGTTGAGTTGAATTGAACTGAACTGAATTGGTTCACTGAACTGAACAGAACTGTGTCTTTTCTTGGTGTATAGACCACATACAATGTTTGAAACATGCAAAATCCCTAACAAGATTGCCCTTATTATCTAAAAATGGAAAAGTGCTATAAATAGTCCCAGTTAGCAATTTTAAAACGTGTTCTGGAACTGGCACAGCCTTATAGATTATTCCAGAGAACTTGTTGCTGGTAACAATTTGCCAGCCTCCCCTACATTCCCTAGTTTTATTGTGGTGGTAAATCAGGTACAGGGAACATCTCAACGCAAGAGAAATGTGGTCCCAATGCCTGCCCATCATTTATGTTTCATGTCTGACTTTCCCAGAGTCTAAAGTCTTTGAGGGTCACTGGGATTTATTTGGGACACTTGGCCAAGTTCCTGAGCCTAACTTTTTATAGAGTTTTTACCCAAGCCTAGTTCTCATTGAATTTTAATTATGTGCGTTTCTACTCTTAACACAACTGAAAATAAACAACATGTGACTTTTTTTTATCATTTTACTTAGTCCTTATAAAAGCCACTCCAGTGACTCATCACCCATAGTAAAGTGAGAAAGCCACCAGAATTAAGCTAAGCAAATTCACAGGATTTAATCATACATTCAGTGATTCATTTAACAAACATTTATTGATTCGTTCAACAGTCATTCTTTCATTCACTCAAAGAATGTTGGTTGAGGACCTATGAAGTTCCAGGCACCACAGAAGTGCTTGGGATAAAGCATAGAACAGGATAAATCCCTGCTGTCATGAAGCTGACAGTCTAGTGGAGGAGACAGAATAAACCAGGACACTAATAGAAAATCTCATCCTGAGTGGCAAGCGCTATGATGTGCAAGTTTGGGGGATACAAAGTGGAATAATTCATCCCCCTACAGTTAGCTGGGATGGTAGTAAAGACGTAAATTGTAATAATAATATGATATATATGGTATTATGGAATTATATACACAATGCTTATCAAGGCAGAGGGAAACAAAGGACTAACTATATGAGTTTGGCGGTGGGGGGAGGGGGGGGGCTTGGGAAATACTTCCCAAAGGAAGTGATTTGAACGGTGTCTCAGAGGATGCATAGAACTTAACTGGATGGAGAGGATAGAAAGAGAGAGGGGACAACAGCAAGAGTGAGGCAGGGAGGTGTGAGCAGACATGTGTGTCCCAGACATGGCTGGTTGTTTCGTGTGGCTGGAGCACAGTGGTGCTGGACCAGCGTGAAGGGAACAGAGAGTGAAGACGTGGGTTGAAGCCAGTTAACAAATGGGCAGGCTGAGGAATTTATACTTTTATCAGATGACCACACTTATGTCTTAGCACATTCATTGTGACAGCAATGTGAAAAGATGGAAGAGAAAAACTAGAAAATAATGCAATGGTTCAATCCTAGAAAGAGTCTTAGATCTGTGGCCAACCAGTTAAATGTGGAGTGTTGGACCCTTAGGATGAAGAGGGATTCCAAATAGCCATCTAGACCAACTGCCCATTCAATGTTTCCACCTCCTTCCTAAGGTCCTACCCAAGGGACTGCCCTGCCAAGGCAGCAGCCCTCGAGGCTTCCTTCCCATCCTAGCTCCAGAGAGCCAAGACTCCTCTGAGGTCTTACTTAAGTGGAGATGAGATCTGCTCCCTGGAGCTACCACCACTACTTTCTACATTTGCTCCCTGAGAACACACCAGTCCAATTTCTAATTCAGACACCATTTTACTGTTCAAAAACAATTGTCATTTACTGAAATTTACCTTCTGTGTGCTGGGCAAGCCTGGAGGGCATGTATTACCCTATTTCCCCATTTCCCAATTAGATCCTGCGCTCTTGGCCATGTAACTCGCTGAGGTTTGGTCACTGACTCAGTTAACTGGCAACACCAGGACCAAAACTCACGACAGTCTGACACCAGACCCTGAACTCATAGAAACAGTTATCAGTTTAACTGGACAAACACTTTTTAGCACCTACTTCTTTGAACCCCCTGCCTTGGGTATCGCAGAAGGGGAAAACTGAAGATAAATAAGTGCGGATAATGAAATCCAGCGCGCCACACTCTAGTGATTTGAACAGTGGAGTCAATACCCTGACATTGTGATAATGTGTACTTGACTTTGGCCTGCCGTCTGACTTTTCCAGAGGAAAAGTGATTCATATTTGGCCCATGTCATGGGCCTGCTTCCTGCGGGTAGCACTGAGGCAAGCCCAGTGCAGGAGCCGTGTCTGGAAAAGAAGATCTCTAGGAGGAGGCAGCAGAGAGATGTACCTGGAAAGGTGGACTGCTCGCGTAATAAGGAAAGAGGGATACAGCAAGACCAGCGAGGCTGGAAAGCTGGGAGTGGAAGGAGAACAGGAGTGAGGAACTGATAGGAAAAGCCCCGAGAACCCAGCCTGTGTGCTGAGCAAGTGTGCAGGAGCGCCCTCTTTCGGCAGTGTGTTGTATTGCTACAGTTGTAGCTGGAAGATGCTGACGAAATGGTTTTGGTTATCAGAGCTACCTTCCTTGTTGTTGTTCAGCCGCTCAGTCATGTCCTCCTCTTTGCCACCCCATGGACTGCAGCACGCCAGGCTTCTCTGTCCTCCAGTGTCTCCTGGAGTTTGTTCAAGTTCATGTCCATCGAGTCAATGATGCCATCCAACCATCTTATCCTTTGTTGCCCCCTTCTCCTCCTGCTCTCAATCTTTCCCAACATTAGGGTCTTTTCCAGTGAGTCACCTCTTTGCATCAGGTAGCCAGAATATGGGAGCTTCAGCTTCAGCATTAGTCCTTCTAATGAATATTCAGAGTTGATTTCCTTTAGGATTGATTGGTTTGATCTCCTTGCAGTCCAAGGGACTCTCAAGAGTCTTCTCCAGAACCACAGTTCAAAAGTATCAGTTCTTTGGCACTCTGCCTTCTTTGTGGTCCAACTCTCAGATCCATACATGACTACTGGGAAAAAGTGTTTATCTTAATCTGATGTTTAAGTTGATAGCAACTTAGACCAAGTGTGAGGTGCCTGGTGTACATGATGTACATGAAGACGCCTAAATGTCGATCTTTAATTGTACTTCCATACCTGTTACCTCATCTTCTCAGTGGCCTTGTGAAGAAGGGCCAGTGAACATTACCCTCATCTTGAGGTGAGAGAGGAATCTAAGGGTTTCATGACACCTTTGCTTTATCTACTCACCACGCACTCAGCTTCCATTCAGAACCAACGCCTGCACCCCCTCTGACCACACACACCCGCAGCCCACCCTGCTTGCCAGCCCATTCCTCCATCTCAGAGAAGTGACTGCTCCTGACCTGGCCCAGTCCCCCTCCCTGACCTGGGCTCATCCCTGGATGGGATCTTGTTACACTGCCTCCCCTGAGACTGGCCCCGAAGCTTGACCCCTTCACTAGGAGAGGCAGCAGGAGTGCTCATGAGAGGACTGGACAGGTTGTACCAGTGGGTAGGGGACACACCCAGATCTTTCCATCTCATCAGCTAATCAGCCATGATTATTTCACTTATGTGGCTGGAGAGGGTCACGCTGGAATACTGACATAGACAAGGAATCCTTTCCTAGATAGCACCAAAGTCCAGCTTAACAAATAGCCCTTTTGGTTTTCCTTTAATTAAATCCTTCCTGGTTTCTGTCATCTCTCACTTCCAGATTCAACAAAATGTAGAATTGGTAACATTTAGTCAGAGAAGTAAATTGTGCATATGTTTTCTTCTCATGCATATGGGGAGTCCATAAATCTGCTCCATGACCACATGGTTGCTTTGTGTAGGCACCACAATTGTCTGGCCTCCTGCTCAAGTCCCTTCCTTGATTTTTAAGTCTCTTAGGATTTTTCTTTTCTTTCCTTCCTTTCTCCGTATTCCTTCTTTATTTTCCTTTTACAGGGAAATTCTATCCCATTTCCATCCCCTATGTTTCCAAAGGACCCCCGCCCACATGCTACATGGTGACATTCTCTATTTTGTTATCCCAGTTAATCTTGGGGCTTTGGCACAGTCTGAAAAAGACTTGAGCTAGACTCACAATATGAGTTAGATAGAGCTGAAATCACAGGACATGTCTCTGGACTTAATAAAACATGGATTCTTCTGTCTTGGCTCAGAAAGAATTCAGTGAGAGATAGCGTACAGGTAAGGAAAAAGTTTATTAGTACAGGATGCTTGTGAGAGATAGAAGCGGGCAGACAAGGGAGTGCCGCAGTGCGAACTTACGGACTACAGTTTTATAATCAAAGGAAAAGTGGGGAGGGGCAGAAAACCACCTTCTTCCTTATTTTTAGTAAATGTCAAACTTCCAGCATCAGCTCCTCCTCCATGTAGCGCGGGACAGTTTTCTTGTCCCTACATGGTCAAACTGGGACTGTCATGGTAAAATGGAAAATGAGCAAAAAGATGGCAACATATACTAAAATATGGTAAATCATCTCGGTTTCAGTATAATGTCCTTATCTTTTTTAGTGTGGGCAAAGGAGCATGTCCTAGGAGTCATTAAACTACTGACATTACTGGGCAAGATGTGGGTCTCATTCCACCATTGTTTTATTGTTTGGGGGCATGTTTCATGTTTCTGCTACATGGGTTTTGTTGCTAAGCACGCCTGCTTGGTTTTGCAGGTGGCAAACCTGCTTTCTTGAGTGATCATTAACTTGCAGAGGTCTCCCATATACTTTCCTTTACTTACTCACTAAACTAATCCCTTAGTGGGGTTAACTATTAATCAGTTACTTTGTCCCTATCAGAACCACAAAATAACGATAACAGTACCAAAAACACCCCGAAATCTCATGTCATTAATACTAAGAAAGACCACTGTACCAGAAAAATCTCTCCCAAGGTTTATTATTAAAATTGAGAACAAAATTTAGCTTTGAGTTTCCTGGCCTCCAAGGCAAAAAGAGAAACATGGACTATAAAGCTCTCATCATATAATTTAAAAGAATCTTATCTGACTTTAGTAAGTTCAGTCCAGGGCTGATACTCAGGTCCTCTTGGTGATCTGAATCACCGGAAGTGTTTAGTGAAAGTCACTCAGTCATGTCCCATGCTTTGTGACCCCATGGACTATACAATCCATGAAATTCTCCAGCCTAGAATACTGGAGTAGGTAGCCTTTCCATTCTTCAGGGAATCGAACCCAGGGATTGAACCCAGGTCTCCTGCTTTGTGGGCAGATTCTTTACCAGCTAAGCCACAAGGGAAGCCCAACAATACGGAGAAGCTCTTAAAAACAATCTGTAACCAAGTCCAGGGTTCCACTGAGGGAAATTATTGATCTGTGCTCAGAGCAGTCAGGTACTTTTGGAGACACACGGTCCCATCTGTAAACAATAGCGTTCATTATATAAACGTGGCCCCCTTGGTACGGGGTGGGGTAGAGTATAGAAATCACCCTTTCCTACGTGAGTAGATCTTAGACTGCACATGGCCCAGTCTCCTCCTCCATAGGTGAATCGAAATGCCTCAATGTTCAGTGACTGAGTCAATGCCACACTGGTCTTTGGAGGAGCCATATAAGAATAGCCAAGTAGGAGGACTTTGGATTCTGGCAGATGTGGGATCAAATCCCAGCTCTGCGCCAATACTTGTGGTATCCTATAGGTTACTGAGTCTTGCAAAGCCTCAGTTTGCTCGTCTGTAAATAGGGATGATAATCATAATTACCTTCCAAGGTTGTTTCTGTAATCCAATGAAATAATATACATTTAAGCTTTTTGCACAGAGTCTGGCCCATTGTAAGCACTCCAGTCGATGCTATTAAAATCCTAATAATGATTATAATGATGTAGACCTTGATAATAGGAAGAAAAACTGAGTCCAAAATTAGGTTGCTTAATATCTGCTGTAGCCCTTTTTTCACTTCCCCATTCACCAGGATTCTTGTCTGGAATTATACTGAACTGAAGGATATTCCTTAGAACCACACCATCCAGTAAGGTGGGCACTAACCACTTGTGACTAGCAAGTGGTGGTTCAGCTGGTAAAGAATCCACCTGCAGTGCAGGAGACCTGAGTTTAATCCCTGGGTTGGGAAGATCCCCTGGAGAAGGAAATGGCAACCCACTCCAGTATTCTTGCCTGGAAAATTCCATGAACAGATAAGCCTGGCAGGCTAAAAGTCCATAGGGTCGCAAGAGTTGGACACAACTTACTGACTAAACCACCCAAAGTTAAATCAATTAAAATTGAATAAAATGAGAATTTAGCTACTCAGTCGCACTAGCCACATTTCAAGTGTCCAGTAGCCACAGAAGCTTGTGGCCATTGTGTTGGACAGCACAGATTCAGAGCACTTCCATCATAGCAAAAAGTTCTGTTGGAAGCTGCCTTCATGGCTCTTTCCCCCCCAGCTTCCTTGTGGCAGTATGTTATTGATTTATTTATTTCAAAATATTATGCTGTTACTCTAGTTCTCTGGTCCCTTTACTGTGAGTGCACGTGAGGCCCGCAAAACCCCAAGGACATACAAGTCACGTGGTCAGTTAGTGGCAGAGCCTGCTCTAAAGCATGTTCCTAACTCAAGGCATGAGTCATTCCGTGGAGGCCTGGGGAATCAGCTGTCTTCAGTCTGTGATTTGATGGGTAGGGGTTTTGATTGATCAGGGCTGGAGTATGAATTTAATCCATCCTGTCAGACTGCCAAGTGCAGGGTAATGTGAGTTCAAGGGGTTTATTACAAGAGAGCTGGAATATCACTTTCTCAAAGCTGCAGCCCAGTGGCAAGGACACAGGGGAACCTCCAGACTATGCCCGGCCTCGCCTTTAGCTCCTCTTTTGTTGTATTAAAAGAAAGATTCTACGTGGTGTGTTAAAAAGTGATCTGTTAATGGAGTGCTATTCAGCCAAGAGAAAATAAAAAGAAAATCCTGACATAAGTGACAGCGTGGATGGGCCTTGAGGACATTATGCTAAGTGAAATAAGTCAGACAAAGACGAATACTGTATAATCTCACTTATAAGTGGAATCTGGAAAACCTGGACTCAGAGAAGCAGAGAGTAGAGAGGTGGCTGCCAGTGGCAAGAGGTAGGGGAGTTGGGGAGATGTTGGCCAAAGGACCCGAAGCTCCAGTCATAAGAGGAATAAATTCTGAGGATCTAATAATATACCACATGGTGACTGTAGTTAATAATATTTTATTATGCACTTGAAAGTTGCTAAGTGAGTAGATTTTAAAAGTTCTCACCACAAAGACAGAATGATAATTATGTGAGGTGAGGGAGGTGTTAACTAACCCTACCATGGTGATCATAACATATGTGCATCAAAGTGTCATCCTGTACACCCCACACTTACACTCTGGTATGCGTCAACTCTAACTCAATAATGTTGAGGGAAAATAGCTAAAATTCCTTACAAGAGAACTTTTGCAAGGATGAAGTCTTTGAGATACGTTTCTGTCTCCAAGAGTATCTGTATTCTGATTTTTGTGGGTTAATTATGATGAGCTCAAAGCCACTGTCAGTAAAATTTCCTGAGGCTGATGAACAAAATCAACTTCCTATGACATAGTTTACACTTTTAAATGAATAAACAATTCACTGTAACAAATACTTTAGTAAATGTAGTTTCTAGGAACAAATGTTAATCCTATCTCAAGGTTACAAATTCATAGTCTTTAGAAGATAACTATTAAAAAAATGTTTATCTTTTTTTGCTAAGCAGAAAGAAACTCAAATCCATGGTGACAAAAATAAAGGAAAAGCAGAGATTTAATGTACATGTTATGGGAACTGATATGAGTGTCACTTAGAATTAGATTTGGCTGTCAGTGACAGAAAACTCAAATAGCAGGTGTTTAATCAAGATAGATGTTTATTTCTCATATAAACCAAGTCTGGAATTAAGAATCTAGGGCAGGTGTGGCCACTTAACCAATCATCCTTCTATCATTGCACTGTGCCATGTGGCTTTTACCTCATAGTTCAGTTTGGCTGCTTGAACACCAGCCATTCTGTCTACATTCTTGCCAGCAGAATGGGAAAAGACCAGAAAAAGTTGGGCCTCTTCTATTTAGGAACTTTCCTAAAAGTATCACAAGAAACCTCTGCTTATATCTTTGTAAGAACCAGTCTCCTAGCTGAAAGGGAGGCTGAAAAATGTAACCTAGGTGGTCATGAGCCCACGTGAAGACTGGGGGTCTTATTATAAAGCAAAAAGAAGATACATATAAAGTGAGAGCCAGCAATCTCAGCCAGAATATAAAAAACTCCCCGCTCTCTTTCTAAACAGTTATGGTGAACCTGTTGTTTTGCGTTCTCAGAGTGAATATTTTTGCCAACCCATTTTTTATATTTCTTTTCAAATGTTTCTCTGATTTTGTGTTTTTCAACTGCAATTCAAGTATTAGGAGTTTACAGTTTTAGTCCAGAAGTTACAAGGCCCTGGGTGGTTCGTCCCTTGCCTCTCTCCAGGGCTGCCTCCTACCGTCCACCTCACTCCACCACTCCCGTCCTTGTCAGCTCCAGCCTGTGTGTACTGTAGCCTCTGCCTGCAAATGACAGAACACAGTTACTAGCCTCAACTCCGGGTCTGTCTGCCTGTACTGCCGCTTATAACTGTGTGCCCTTAGGCCAGTTATATAACCTCTCTGCTCCCTTTCATGCTCAGAACCACGCTTAGTGTAAAATGGGCCCTTAATTTCTGTTCTTTCAAGCCACCAAGTTTGTGATGGTTTGTTGCAGCAGCCACAGGAAACACAGGAATATGCATCTCATTCGGTTCCCAGATGATTTGGAGCTCCCTCTGCCAAAGACGGAAAACTAGACCGAGGACCTAGATTGAAATTCAGGAGAACTGTGAATTTTGCACTCGCCAGCATTTCTACTCCTCTCTGGTTCAAATTGTGAGAGACATGTTGAGCACTTAAATGCTGATGAGAAAGTCCAGAAAGGAGGTGGAGGTTGAGCTGTGGGACTGTAGGGAGAGAAGTGATGGAGTCACGTGCCCAGGGAAGTGGGGGGGTGGGGAGGGGTGGAGGAGTCCTTCCTCTCCAGGGTGGGAGGGAAGATGAAGACTAGGGGAGGTGCAGCTGTTTGTTGGCAGCCGGGAGTTGAGGAGATTATTATAATTTGTGTACCATTTTTGCTCTGTCTGAACCTGCTTGAACCTCAGAACTGTATTCATGACCCCCCAGCCCTCTAAATCACCTTCTTCAGAATGTGTGACAGGAAAGACAAAGAAGGCTGGGTCACCACTCACATGTACCTGCTGGCATTATTAGCAGACATCACCTCCTCACCAGTGCCCCTTGGCACTTGCCCCATTTCAGGGCATTTGTATAATTACCCATTGGTGGCGTGGACTTTCACATAGCAAAGGACTTGTGCTTTAGTACTGAATGGCTTGCTCTTCCGTAAAAGCATTGGCCTTACCCTACCCGTGATTCCTTTGTCTCATTTCCCAAGAGGTGTGGCCGCACACTTGGGATGCTAGGACGTGGTCCTCTGTGATCCAGCCCTCAGCTTCCTTCCTGCCTCTGCCAGTTGTGCATGAGGCTGAAGGGGGCAGGATGCATGTAGACAGAGGAGGCTACCTCTCTGCAGACAATTAAGTCCCGTGGCACCCACTGCAGCTGTGTATGAGGCAGAGTTGTCCAGAGAAACAGAACCAGTAGGATATGTGTATGATCCACTCAGGGAAGAGTCAAGGCTGCAGCTCAGATCTGAAGGCAGTGAGCTGGCAGAGTCCCTATTCTTCGGAAGAGATCAGTCTTTCTTTTTCTTCAGGCCTCCAACTGATTGATGAGGCCTACCCATCTTGTGGTTGTTATTGCTGTTTAGTCGCTAAGCTAAGTCCGGCCTTTTGCGACCCCCGTGGACTGCAGCGCACCAGGCTTCCCTGTCCTTCACTGTCCCCCAGAGTTTGCTCAGACTCATGTGCATTGAGTTGATGATGCCTCCCAAGCATCTCATCTTCTGTGGACCCCTTATTTTCTTGCCCTCAGTCTTTCCCAGCATCAGGGTCTTTTCCAATGAGTCGGCTCTTCACATCAAGTGGCCAAAGGATTGGAGCTTCAGCTCTAGCATCAGTATTTCCAATGAAGATTCGAGGGTTGGTTTCCTTTAGGATTGACTGGTTTGATCTCCTTGCAGTCCAAGGGACTCTCAAGAGTCTTCTCTAGCACAACAGTTTGAAAGCAGCAGTTCTTTGGTTCTCAGCCTTCTTTATGGTCCAACTCTCACATCTGTACAGGACCACTAAAAACACCATAGCTTTGACAATAAGGACCTTTGAGGTCAAAGTGGTATCTCTGTTTTTTAATACGCTGTCTAGGTTTGTCATAGCTTTTCTTCTAAAGAACAAATGTCTTTTATCTTGTGGAAGATAAATTGCTTTACTCAAAGTCCACAGATTTAATTGTTAATCTCATCTAAAAAATACTTTCAATATCCAGCAACATCCAGACTACATATCTAGGTAATATGTGTTTGACCATGTATCTGGGTAGCTGTGACCCAGCCAAGTTGACACATAAAATTAACCACCACAAAGTATATATATATTTTTAAGTTTTATTGGAATACAGTTGATTTACAATGTTGTGTTAATTTCAGTGAAGAGATTCAATTATACATATACATATATTCATTCTTTTTCAGATTCTTTTCTCATATAGGTTATCCGAATATTGAGTAGAGTGCCCTGTGCGGTACAATAGGTCCTTGTTAGTTACCTGTTCTATGTATAGTAGTACATATGCTAATCCCATGCTCCTGATTTATTCCTACTCCCAACATTTCCCCTTTGGTAAGCATAAGTTTGTTTTCTATGTCTGTGAGTCTATTCCTGTTTTGTAAATAAGTGCATTTATTTCATTTTTTTAGATTTCACAGGTAAACAGTATCATATGATATTTGTCTTTCTCTATCTGACTTCAGTATGATAATCTCTAGGTCCATCCATGTTGCTGTAAAAGGCATTATGTCATTCTTTTTATGGCTGAGTAATATTCCATTATGTATATATAATGGAATATATAACTTTCCATATAATATATATGGTAATATTCCGTTATGTGTGTGTGTGTGTGTGTGTGTGTGTGTAGTGAACACTAGGGTATCTTTTTGATTTATGGTTTTCTCCAAGTGTATGCCCAGGAGTGAGACTGCCGGATCATATAGTAGTTCCACTTTTAGATTTTTAGGAACCTCCATACTATTCTCCATAGTGACTATGCTAAGTTGCTGCTAAGTCGCTCAGTCGCGTCCGACTCTGTACGACCCCATAGACCGCAGCCCACCAGGCTCCCCCGTCCCTGGGATTCTCCAGGCAAGAACACTAGAGTGGGATGCCATTTCCTTCTACCCATAGTGGCTCTACGAGTTTACATTCTCAGGAACAGTGTAGGAAGGTCTGCTTTTCTCCACACACTCTGTAGCATTTACTGTTGGTAGATTTTTTTTGATGATGGCCGTTCTGACCACTGAGTTGATTCTTCACTGTAGTTTTGATTTGCATTTCCCTGATAATCAGTGATGTTGAGCATATTTTCACGTGATTTTTTGGCCATCTGTGTTGTCTTCTTTGGAGAAATATCTATTTAGGTATCTTTGGAGATAGTATCTATTTAGATATAACCATCGCCAAGTATATTTTGTGAGTATTTACATTCTCAAGATGATGCTAAATACAATCATGGATATAAAATACCTATCAGACAATAAGATGGGTGCTTGGTTCAGAGCAAACTCCCCAAGACTGAAGATGATATTTTGTAAGATTGTTGGGAAACTGAAGGAGAATCCTGGTGGGAGGCAGAACCCACCTCCCCTGATAAAAGCTGAAACTTGCTCTCCCAACCTCCCCCACAGCCTGGGGCAGGTTTGTGACCCAGGTTTAGCCAATCCAATAGAGCACACACACCACCCTCCCCCAGCTTCAGTCGGGAGATCCAGGTACAAACAAGCTCCTTCTGTTTTGTTGTCTCCTGGGCCTCTCGCCCCTCTTACGGCGCTCACCCTCCTGGCTTCACCTTCTCCCCCTTAAACATGATAACACAATTCACCATTTCTGATTTCTGGCTTGAGTCATAATACTCCCTAGGGCCTGGTTATTTAAGTGTGGTCCATGGATTGATTGGTGGCTGAATCATTGCCAGAGAGTTTGGTAGATATGCAGAATCTTGGGCCCTACCCCAGACCTACTGAATCAGAATCTTCATTTTAAAAAGATCCTAGATATTCATATGCACATTAATATTCAAGAAGCTCTGCTGTAGCCCACACCCTTGGCTCCTCCCTCTCTAGGCTGTCTGCAGGAACCACCCCCTTGGGCAAGCCCACCGTACTTTGCATAGTAGGGCTGTCACTATAGTAACCAGCCATGGCCACCTCTGACCTTTGCCATCATCTTCCTAGCTTTGGTCTCACCACTACAGTGAGATCACAGTGAATATTGCTATAGAAACCAGCCCTGGATATTGTCTAGTATCAGTTCTGCTGCTTGTCCTTCATTCCCTGTGTCCCTGAAATTATGAGCCTCCCAAACCACAGTCAAACATCTAAATTCTTCTCCAGCCTAAGAAAGCTCAACAAATAACAAATACGAAAAGTCAGGAAAAAAAAAACAAAAAACAAAAAGAAAAGTCAGGGCCACACGATTTATAAAGAAAGGCATAGCAACTGCAGAGATTTGCTTCAATTTGAAAAAAGACGGGAACATCGCTCTATGTACCAAGGCCTTTTCCTCCATCCAGCAGGGAGAAGGCTGAGTGATGCTAAAAACAATGCTGATGATGATGACGATGATGACAGCTACTGCTTGTGAGCACTTTCTTGGTACCAGGCACCGGGCCGCATGCACATCATCCCATGCAGTCCTTACAATAACCCTCTGTGCTAGTTTCCCGTGGCTGCTTTGAAAAAAAAAAAAAAGACTAGTATGAACACGGAGGTTCAAAACAACACAGATTGATTATCTTACAGTCCAGGGGTCACAAATACAAAATCAGTTTCACTAAATTTAAAATGTCGGCAGGGCTGCCTCCTCCTGGAGTCTCCAGGGGAAAATCTGTTTCCTTGCTTTTTCCAGCATCTGGAGGCCATCTGTGTTCCTTAACTCCTGGTCCCTTTCCTGTATTAGTCCAGCTTTTTGCTTCTGTTGTCACATCTACTCCCTCCTTTGACCTTCTTTTTTTTTTTTTTTTCCCGGACTGTTCCAGGTATTAGTTGCAGCACGAGGGATCTTTTAGCTTCGGCATTCAAACTCTTAGTTGTGACATGTGAGATCTGGTTCTCTGACCAGGGATCAGTCCCAAGCCCCCTGCATTGGGAGCATAGAGTCTTAGCCACTGAACCACAAGGGAAGTCTCACCTTTGACTGTCTCACTTTCCTCTTCTAAGTTCCCTTGTGATTTCATTTTGGGCCCACCTGGGTAGTTGAGGCTTGTCTTCCCTGCTTAAAATCCTTAATTTAATCTCATGTACAGGCTCTGTTTTATCAAATAACCTTGGCAGGTTCTGGGGATTAGGTTGTGGACATTCAGCGGGGCGACATTATTAGACCAACCACACCCTTTGAAGTAGGTATTGTTATTATCCCCACTTTCCCAGTGAGAGGACCAAGGCATGACCATTGGAATACAGTGAGTCCTCCATATTTGTAAGGCCCACATCCACAGTTGGTTGAATCTACGGATGCAGAGCCTGTGGTACAGAGTACCCACTGTTCTATGCCATTTTATATAAAGGATTTGAGAATTTTGGTACCAATGAGGTTCCTAAAACAAATTCCCCTTGGATACCAAGGGACAACTATACTTTGTTCAAGGTCACTCAGTTTGAGGGTAGAGCTGGAATCCAGCTCTCGCTCAGCCTGTCTCCAAAGCTCAAACTTCTGACCTCTGCATGGGACAGCCTCCAAATGGCTTTGAACTCATCTTCCGTTGTCACTAGGAAATTAATGAAACCAGCAGCTCTTTAAAGAATCAGCTTCCAATGGAAGTTCCTCCACCTCAGACTAAAATCTCAAGGGCTGAACAAAATTTAAGTCAAACCACAGGCATTTTCACCTGCTGGGGCTTCTATAACAAATTAACCCAAACTGGGTGGCTTGAACAAAAGAAATTTATCTTTTTACAGTGCTGAAGACTGGTCAGCAGGTGTGGTTTTTTCCAAGACCTCCCTCCTTGGCTTGTAGACAACTGCCCTCTCACTGCATCTTTCACATGGGTGCCCTTTTGTGTCTCTCCACGTGTCCCAGTCTCCTCGTCTCATAAGGACACTTATAAGTCACACTGAATTAGGGCCCACTCCAATGGCCTTATTTTAATACCATTACATTTTGAGGTTCTGGCACGTAGGGCTTTGATGCATGAATTTGGGGTTGATATAATTCAGCCCATATCAACAAGAACTGCTCTGACCTCAGGAACAAGGCAGTTCAGACCTCTGAGATGATTCCAGAGCCCTCTGGACGCCCTCACTCCCAGCTTTAATATTTGGTTCACATTCTCCACCCTCTGGTCTCCAAACTCACTTGCAGTTACCCTGTCAATACCCTGGTTTAGTCTCCTGGGACTGCTGGGACAAATTACCACAAACCTGGTGAGTTAAAACAATACACACTCATTCTCACAGTTCTAGAGGTCAGTAGTCCAAAATCAATTTCACTGGCCAAAACCAACTTGTCAGCAGGTCTGCTATCTTCTGGAGTCTCTGAGGGAAGACTCCATTTCCTCACCTTTTCCGGCTTCTAAAGCTGCATTCCTTGCATTCCTTGGCTCGTGGTTCCTTCCTTGCATTCCTTGGCTCGTGGTTCCTTTCATCTCAACCCAACAGCAGAGCATCTTGCTTCAGTATCACCTGTACTGAGTCTCCCTATTTCCCTCTTCTAAGGACCCGTGTGATTGTATTTAGGACCTACCCAGATATCTAGGCTAATCTTCTCAAGTTCCCTAACTGGACCACATCTTCAGACTTCCTTGTGCTGTCAGTATTCACAGGTTTGTGGGAATATGACCTGATATCTTTGAGGGCCATTATCCACAGTGATTCTGCCTCACATGTGTCCTGGCCACCGCATCTGTCCTGGAGGACCAAATAGGACATGATTCACGTGAAGTCCCCTTGGTTTGAGCTGTAACGGTCTTTTCTGCCTCGGGGCCTTTGCGCAGTCTGTTACTTCTCTCTAAAATACCCATCTCTCTACACATTCGCATAGGGTCAGTTCCTTCACATATTTGAGGTTTTGACTCCTCTTCAGAGAGGCCTTCCCACCACCCCACCTCAACCTGTTTATTCTCTATCCCAGCAACCTGGCACCAATCACGGTTTGCAATTGCTTTATTACTTGGTTGGTTTACGGGTTTCTTATATGTCTGTCTTCCTGTTAGACTGTTAGCTCTATGAGAACATAGATGTGTCTTGCTCTCCACTCTATCTCCAGCCCCTGGAAACATACCTGCAATATGGGTGCACCCTAAACGATTTTTAGGGTTTATTTTTAAAATTTTATTGAAATGTAGTTGATTTACAGTGTTATGCCGGTTCCAGGCACACTACAGTCTACAACAACATATTGCGTATAGTTCCCTGTGCCATACAGTAGGACCTTGTTGGCTATCTGTTTTGTATATAGTAGGGTGTAATTGTAGGCTGCCAGGCTCCTCTGTTCACAGGATTCTCCAGGCAAAAATCCTGGAGTGGGTGCCATGCCCTCTTCCAGGGACTCTTCGTGACCCAGGCATCAAACTCCCATCTCTTATGTCTCCTGCATTGGCAGGCAGGCTCTTTACCACTAGCATCACCTGGGAAGACCATTTTAATCCTAAACCCCTAAGTTATCCCTCTCTGCCTTTCTCCTTTGGTAGCCATTACTTTGTTTTCTACGACTGTGAATCTATTTCTGTTTTGTAAACAAGTTCATTTGTATAATTTTTTAAGTTCCATGTATAAAGAATAGCATATTAATCTTTGTCTTCCTCTATCTGACTTACTTCACTTACTATGATAATCTTTAGGTCTATCTATGTTGCAGCAAATGACAATATTTCATTCTTTTTCATGGCTTAGTAATATTCCATCACCATCTTCTTTATCTATTTATCTGTCAACAGGTATTTAGGTTGCTTTCGTTTCTTAACTGTTGTAAGTAGGGCTGCTATGAACACTGGGATGTATGTATCTTTTTGAATTGGCATTTTGTCATTATTTACGCCCAGGAGTGGGATCACTGGATCATATGGTAGGTAACTCAGTTTTCAGTATTTTAAGGCCATAATGACAATTTTAATGGCACTGCCCTATTTGAATTGATTGTGTTCCCCCACCCCTCTGTTCACCTCAGGCCACGTAGTCAGAGGTTATTAGATCTGGGTTGCTCCTGAATTCCCAGGGGATTTTATTTAAAATGCAGATGCCCAGGCCCCACCCAAGACCTACTGAACCAAAACTCTGGGGGTGAAATCAGAGCCTTGGCAGTTTTCACACACTCCTTGCTACCCTCCCACCCCCCACACCCTACCCATCTATTTACCAGCCCCCTCCCTACCCATCTCCCACACTGGGCCTTGATTCTTAGGCTGAATCTGCTTCACTAAACCATGAGTTCCTTGGGCTTCCTCTAGGTTTTAGTCACTACACACTTCACCAACAAAGTGTTCTCTTAAAAAATGTATCAGGAAAGCATCACCCTCAATGGTGAAAAATTGAAGGCATTTCCCCTGAAATCAGGAACAAGACAAGGGTGCCCACTCTCACCACTACTATTCAACATAGTGTTGGAAGTTCTGGCCACAGCAATCAGAGCAGAAAAAGAAGTAAAAGGAATCCAGATAGGAAAAGAAGAAGTAAAACTCTCACTGTTTGCAGATGACATGATCCTCTACATAGAAAACCCTAAAGACTCTACCAGAAAATTACTAGAGCTAATCAATGAATATAGTAAAGTTGCAGGATATAAAATTAACACACAGAAATCCCTTGCATTCCTATATACTAACAATGAAAAAACAGACAGAGAAATTAAGGAAACAATACCATTCACCATTGCAACAAAAAGAATAAAATACTTAGGAGTATATCTACCTAAAGAAACAAAGGACCTATACATAGAAAACTATAAAACACTGATGAAAGAAATCAAAGAGGACACAAACAGATGGAGAAACATACTGTGTTCATGGATTGGAAGAATTAATATTGTCAAAATGGCTATTCTACCCAAAGCAGTCTATAGATTCAGTGCAATCCCTATCAAGCTACCAACGGTATTTTTCACAGAACTAGACCAAAGAATTTCACAATTTGTATGGAAATACAAAAAACCTCGAATAGCCAAAGTAATCTTGAGAAAGAAGAATGGAGCTGGAGGAATCAACCTGCCTGACTTCAGACTCTACTACAAAGCCACAGTCATCAAGACAGTATGGTACTGGCACAAAGACAGAAATATAGATCAATGGAACAGAATAGAAAGCCCAGAGATAAATCCACGAACCTATGGACACCTTATCTTTGACAAAGGAGGCAAGGATATACAATGGAAAAAAGACAACCTCTTTAACAAGTGGTGCTGGGAAAACTGGTCAACCACTTGTAAAAGAATGAAACTAGAACACTTTCTAACACCATACACAAAAATAAACTCAAAATGGATTAAAGATCTAAATGTAAGACCAGAAACTATAAAACTCCTAGAGGAGAACATAGGCAAAACACTCTCTGACATAAATCACAGCAAGATCCTCTATGACCCACCTCCCAGAATATTGGAAATACAAGCAAAACTAAACAAATGGGACCTAATGAAACTTAAAAGCTTTTGCACTACAAAGGAAACTATAAGTAAGGTGAAAAGACAGCCCTCAGATTGGGAGAAAATAATAGCAAATGAAGAAACAGACAAAGGATTAATCTCAAAAATATACAAGCAACTCCTGAAGCTCAATTCCAGAAAAATAAATGACCCAATCAAAAAATGGGCCAAAGAACTAAACAGACATTTCTCCAAAGAAGACATACAGATGGCTAACAAACACATGAAAAGATGCTCAACATCACTCATTATTAGAGAAATGCAAATCAAAACCACAATGAGGTACCATTACACGCCAGTCAGGATGGCTGCTATCCAAAAGTCTACAAGCAATAAATGCTGGAGAGGGTGTGGAGAAAAGGGAACCCTCTTACACTGTTGGTGGGAATGCAAACTAGTACAGCCGCTATGGAAAACAGTGTGGAGATTTCTTAAAAAACTGGAAATAGAACTGCCATATGACCCAGCAATCCCACTTCTGGGCATACACACTGAGGAAACCAGATCTGAAAGAGACACGTGCACCCCAATGTTCATCGCAGCACTGTTTATAATAGCCAGGACATGGAAGCAACCTAGATGCCCATCAGCAGATGAATGGATAAGGAAGCTGTGGTACATATACACCATGGAATATTACTCAGCCATTAAAAAGAATTCATTTGAACCAGTCCTAATGAGATGGATGAAGCTGGAGCCCCTTATACAGAGTGAAGTAAGCCAGAAAGATAAAGAACATTACAGCATACTGACACATGTATATGGAATTTAGAAAGGTGATAACGATAACCCTATATGCAGAACAGAAAAAGAGACACAGAAATACAGAACAGACTTTTGAACTTTGTGGGAGAATGTGAGGCTGGGATATTTCAAAAGAACAGCATGTATACTATCTATGGGGAAACAGATCACCAGCCCAGGTGGGATGCACGAGACAAGTGCTCCGGCCTGGTGCACTGGGAAGACCCAGAGGAATCGGGTGGAGAGGGAGGTGGGAGGGGGGATCGGGATTGGGAATACATGTAAATCCATGGCTGATTCATATCAATATATGACAAAACCCACTGGAAAAAAAAAATAAAAATAATAAAAAAAAAGAAAAAAAAAAATGTATCAGGAGAATGCAGTCTTTTTCCCTCTTAGCATTCTCCACCCTTTCCTTAACTCAAGACCCTAGCATTCTTTCCCATCTCCAACCTCCTCCAAAAGAAACTTCACAAATACTATTTTTCTTTCCCTCTGAGTAGACAAGATAAGATTTTTAAATGAGTTGCTGGCAAAGAATTCATGAGCTTATAAACTATTGAGGTCAGAGTGACGAAAAGAAGGCAATGTTGAAAGGGGAGAACAAGTCCATAGAAAATCCCAGAGGCGGTGGAATCTGGGGTTCAAGGTTTCTTATTCGAATGCTCGCCACCTGTCTTGGTAAAAGTGTTATTTCGAAGGCAGTAGAGCGTCTTTTTCTCCTCTTCTGTATTCATCAGGAGTTGACTATGTGCCCCAGGCCTCAGCATCTAACATGAAAGACAGCTGCTGAAGGGCAGTGTTACAGAGGACCCCGAGGGGTTGGGAGTTGTGGGCCGTGCTTGAGGGACTGGGACCAAGCAAAGGAGAGGCAGGCCAGGAGTTGGAGTGCCGCCCCTGAGAAAACAGCACAGAAGGGCATCCTGGTTTGGTTTCAGCGGTGATGGAGTCATGGTGACAAAAATAAGTTCTGCTCACCTGAGACTGTAGAATCCAATTCAATTTCAAGTCAGTGTGTGTTTATTGAGTGCCTGATTCGGTTTAGGTGATGGAGAGAATGGGAGAATGAGGACGACAGCCTCAGCAGCAGGCTGATCTAAGCAGAAACTCCCTGGGAACCTGCCCCACAGGTCCACAGGTTCAGAGACTCGATTTCATCTGTTTTGCCCAGTGAGGAATTGATAAATCTTAGTCTGTTTCATGAGCACATTATTTATTAGGTGCTCACAGCCTGCCAGGCACCGTCCTGGGACTGGGGATGAGCTGGGTCGGTGAATTCAGCAGTCCCAGGCCCCTGTCTCATGGAGTTCACCTTCTCGGGTGGCATCTGCAAGGCTGCTAGGTCAGGCCGCTGGGGTGGCGGCCACCGCGGGAAGGGTCCGTGTCGGGAGGAGTCCCAGGAGAAATGTTTAGGGAGAGGTGGGGTTTGAATAGTGGTTGGAAGGTTAAGTAAGGTGTGGGTTTTCAAAGGATTGGAAACCTTAGAGAATGGAGCTGAGTGAGAAGGAATGAAACGACCTGCCATTGAAGGTCCATGACCAGATGGGCCCCCTTGGGGTAACAGGTGTATGCTGGGAAGTTGGACAAGTACCACATGGGGTTACTGCACATGGGCTGTGAAGTCAAATGTCTTGGGTCTGATTCCCAGCTCTCACATTTGCCAACCTTGTGAGCCAGGGCATGTTACTTAACCTCAGTACACTTTATTCTCCTGATCTAGAAAATAGGCATAATCATAACTAGCTTGTAGGTTGTCCTAAGCATTTAGCTGAGATCATGAATGGGATGAACTGAGATGAATGTAACTGTTAAGTCTTAACATTGGATAAACAGAAAGCATTCTAGAAAAACTGGAACCTGCCACCAGAATGGGGAGACACCTGCATACAGTGAGGGGGCTGCTGACTTGGGTAAATAAACCCTTTACTTACCACTTTCTTCTCCCACCCATGGCAGCCACGCTGGATTGAACAGCAGCTCCAGGGCTAGGGTGAGGCAAGAAAGCTGCTGGAACATGTTGACATGATCTGGCTTTCCTAAATTTTACACCCACATGCCCCACGTGCCTCAACCCAGTTGTAGCCATAATGAATGAATAGGAAACCTTTTTGATCTGCACCGTGCATTTCTCAAAGTGTGGCCCCTGGTCTACCTAAATCAATATCATAGGGGCTGCTTATGAAAATTATATTCATGAGCCCTGTGCAATCAGCATCATTGGAGATAAGGCCAGGAAATCTGCATTTACACGTACACACACAAAACCAGGTGACCCCCAGGCCCTATACCATACTTTAGAGCAGAAGCTCTTTGAGTGTGCCCCTCTAGGGCTTCCCAGATGGCAAGGTGGTAAAGAATCCGTCTACCAATGCAGGAGACACAGGAAATGGGAGTTCTGTCCCGGGTGAGGAAGATCCCCAGAAGTGAGCAATGGCAAACCACTCCAGTATTCTTGCCTGGGAAATTCCATGGACAGAGGAGCCTGGCGAGCTACAACCCCTAGGGTCTCAAAGAGTCGGACAAGACTGAGCACGCAGGCACCTCTAGTAGCATCAGCCTCAGCATAGACCCAGAACTCATTAGAAATACAAATTCTTGGCCACCTGCCCTGATCTTCTGAATTGGACACTCTGGGGGTGGAGCCCAGCAATCTGCATTTTAAGAAACTCTCCAGAGACTTCTGAGGCGCGTTATGTTCACTTGGGGGAGGTTTGAAAAACTATCAATGTCCAGCCTCATCCTACACAAATTAAATTAGAATCCTGGGATAGGACTCGGGTATCAGGATTTTCCAAAAGCTCCCTGTCCTCAGTCCTAATACGAAGATGGAATTTATAATAATCACTTTCAGGAACAGGAAGATGGCACAAATGTATTACACCTAGAAAGTTCAGCCAGAAGCAAGATCTCAGTTGCAGCTGGACCCCTACTGTGACCCCTTCAGCTAGTGGGGAGCCGAGACTTCCCGCAGCTTGGGGGTGTGGCTAAGGCCCCAGAGCACCACCCCCTCCTCCCCAGCACGTCGCTTGCAGCTCTGGGCTGCCCCTCCAGGTTCTCCCAGAAGACTGCTTCTTCCCAGATGCTGAAGTCTGCCGGCAGTCTGGTGCTTGAGCAGAGCTGAGGCCTGGGAGAACTTGGGAAGGATGACGGGAAGCAGCTAGCGGTGGGAAGGAAGTGTTGGAGGGCACTTTAAGATTGGGCTCACCGTGGGGAGCCCCAAGTCCTGATAACCCTAGGAGTGGATTGGATTCTCTGCTAAGCACCTGACCCTCTGCTTGGTGCTTTAAGTGACTCATCTCCTTAATGCTCCTTTGATCGCCGAGGGAGATTACACTCACAGAAGAGTCACTTCGTATCCTTGCAGCCACATTATCCCCCATTTACAGATGAGGAAACTGAGGCCCAAAGACTCCAGAGAGCCTGCCCCGAGGTCACCGGTGCGGTCCGGATGTCTCCAAAGGTTCTCTCACTTTGAATTGAGAGACTGGGTCTCCAGGGAAAAGGGGGAGGCGGGTGATCGGGAGGCGGTGGGGAAGTCGGCGGTGAGCCGGGGTGGGGCTGAGCGGGCAGCCCCTGCTACTGCCGCGCTAACGCGTCTCGGTCCCTCCCCCGCCGCAGGCCCTTCCTCGTGCTGCCGCCGCTGATGGAGTGGATCCGGGTGGCCGTGGCGCACGCCGGCCACCGCCGCAGCTTCTCCATGGACAGCGACGACGTCCGCCAGGCCGCCCGGCTGCTGCTGCCCGGCGTGGACTGCGAGCCGCGCCAGCTCAGGTAGGGCGGCGGGCGGGAGACCCCGGGGCGGCGGGGCTCTGGGAGGGCGCCCTTCCTCGCACACCCAGCCCCGTCCCCGGTGCAGGGAGCGCGGCCGCAGCGCGCGGGGGCTCCGGGCTGGTTTGCGCCCTGGGCGGTGTGCGCGGGCAGCCTTGCTGTCATGAAGATCGAGGCTCCTCGGGTTTAAAGGAGAGACGCAGGCTTGACAATAAGCAGGTCCCTCGAGTTGCAGGGACGGAGGAGGACTGGGAGCAAGGCTATGTGGGAATGCTCCTGATTCTTCGATTACAAGATATCCGTGTGCCTTGATCTTGATTCTAGGCGTATTCTTTCTATTCCGTTCCCTCTCCCTCTCATCCTGCCCCTCTTCTCTCCGCCTCTTCCTTCCCCCTCCTTCTCTCCCTCCCTCTCCGCCTCGCTTTCCCTCTCTCCCTCTCTCTACTAGAAGTAAATTGTTGTCTCCCTGTAGTTTTCTAACTGAACCGTGCAGAGAAGAATTTCTGGTTGGGTCTGAGCGCGCCTGTGCTTTTTCATTTGTATGGAATGAACTGGCTCTCCGTCCATCTCTCACCCCTGCATCCAGGTCTCTCCTGCATCAAGGTGGGAATTATTCATGGGACCCCATGCGGGGTGGGGGTTGGGGGGGGGACTCACTTTTATCCAAAGTGAAAGAAAGGAAACCACTCACTCAGTTGAGTCAAAACCTGGCTGTAAATGCAGACAATACAGAAACTCAGACATAGGTGTGTGTGCATGAGTGTGTGTGCTTTCCCGACTCACAGGTCTGTTGTCTAGGTGTCATGGACACCATTTTCAAATCCCCATTGCCCACCAGGTGAGTGTAGCCTGCCACGTGGCCAGGCTTCAGAGATTTCCACCCTTCCAGGATCTGATTGGAAGTCCGCAAGGGGCGGGTTTGCAGAAAAAAGCATAGCCCACTGAAGTCTCTTAGATGCCCCACCACCCAGGGACATGGAGGGCCCTGATGGAAGTCAGCAAGCATTTATTGAAAGCTTACCACAAAGTGAGCAGTGTCATAACTGCTTTACACAGACTAATTAATATTGAATGAAATGGGTATTATTATTATGCCCACTTTACAGACAAGGAGACTGAGGCACAGATAGATTAAGTAACATGCATAAGGTCAGAAGATTTGCAAGTGGTGGAGCCAGAATGTGAATTCAGGCAGCCCATACCTCCAGACCCCATAGTTCTAACCCGATTTGTACTCTCCTCAGGAGGTTTCTGTCTAGACAGAATCTGTCAATGCCACCATCCCTTACACTTTGTCACCTAGAATAACAATAGGTCTCGGAGAGAGACACCCGGGAGCAGCCATTTACTGAGCACCCTCTGTGTGGTGCATATTAATTGCAATAGGAGATTTGCATTCATTACTCTGATCCCTGAAGCAGCCTCCTGAGGCTAGTGTAAACTTCCCATTTTACAGACTGGGAAGTTGTTGGTGGGACAGCTGATAGGTGTAGATGTCAGGGATGCTGTCCTTGTGACTCTTGCTCCGAAGCCCATCCTGTGCCCGTGAGACTCTCCTGCCTCCTGTTTCGTGGGTGTGGCACCCTACCTGCAGGCTCCCTCCAGCTGCCCCTGCTCACAGTCCCCAGCTCTGGGCTGGGATGACCTTGAGACTCCAGCTCTCCTCCTTGAAGCAAACCTGAGGCCGCTGGGTGGCGGGGAAAGTAGAATACTTCCTTAACTCTTGCTGACAAAGTACTTCTTGTTTGTCATGCTCTTAGGAAACCTCACAGCCTAAAGGGTAGGCACCTGGGCTCCTGAGTCCGGCTGCCTGAGTCCACATTCCACCAACATGGCTAATTAGCTGCGCAACCTTGCGCAAGCTAGTTAACCTTCCTGGACCTTCATTTCCCCACCTATAACATGGACATAATAATAGCACCCCCCTTCAGATATTGGTGCAAGCACAAAGCAGGATCGCAAACATAAAGGACCACACTGACAATGCCTAAAAGGAAGTAAGTACTCATGATATGGTCATTTTTAGTGAGCATGATAAGTTTCTACTATCAATGTAGTAATAACGGAGGTTCATATCTAGGTATTGCTTTATCTTAAGATTTTCTCATGTGAACCTCAAAACAAACACTCTTGTTAACTGAACTGGGAAAATAGTGCTTCCCTGTTTTACAGAGAAAGATATCAAGGCCCAACAAGATTAGGTACCTCTTCTAACATCACACAGATGTTAAGTGACAGAGTTAGAAGTCGAACATCGAACCCAGACGCCCAGAGATAGAACCAATTTTTCTGGCCCCTGCCCTGGATCTGGAGTCAGCTCGCTTGGGGGATGCTGATCACCTTCTTCCAGATGCTTCTTTTCCTTTCCTAAGTCCATAGGCTGAACATGAACTCCAAGGACCACTGTCATCTGTAGGCCCCTCCCCCAGCACAGAGCTTTCACTGCACGGTCTAATGACCAGGTGTTCTGACAGTTGCACCAAGGATTTCAATTTCAGGGTTTGTCCAGTTTGACGCATCAGCCCTGCCATTCAGGATGTGAGTGTGATCACCTGCCAGGCCATGATGCACACAGTGAGCAGGGAAACAAAGGAAGCCAGTTCACCTGCATCTCTAAGCTATTTTCAGGCATTTACCTCTCAGTTCTTGACTCATTTGTGCACAGGATGATGATTTGTGTCTAGGAAATATGCTAACTGGTTGTTCCAGCTAAATTTTCCTCACGTTTGGAAATCATTTTCAAAAAGAAAACTAAAATATAGTATTTAGTTAAAATTTTTCCTAAATAATAAATGTAAGATAAGTTCCATCAACTAGACTAAATTCAATACATGATATGATCAGCCAGTTGTTGTTGTTGTTTTTGAGTATTTTTCAGTCTGGGCAACATATAGATATATCTATACATATATTTTCCAATCACATTTAGTGTGATGTGAAGTAGGAATTATTGTCTCCAGTTTTCAAGGGATGGGATCAAAGAAGTTTTGTTCATTTAGATAGCCAACAATAGGTACTAGACACCTGCCTTGCACTAAGTCTTCACTGTGTGCCATCCCAAATTCCACAAGGCAGACTTTATTGTCCCATTTTACAGATAGGAACACTGAGGCTAATTGCAGTTATGGGACTTGTCCAAAATCACACAGCTACTGTAAGGCAGATGAGGTGTAAGATGAAGGACTTTGCAAGTTGACTTGTCTCTCTGCTGTCCCAGACGTTCATCTTCGAAGTTGCTAGGCAGGCTCCTAGTTCTGAATCATTTGGAGCTTAACATACTACTATAAGTAATCAGTCTTAGAAACTGTGTTGGTAGTTTGGTATTCTAACTGACGCGGGAACTTGGGACGTGGTGTTGGCAGCTGAAGTGTCAGTGACTATTAGAACATATAATTACCTACCAGCCAGCCAAAGTTTCCTGGTGGGAGGCAGCCTGGACACCAGCCGGGACAGAGCAAGCAGAGTCAAGGATTCCCAGGTCTGACGCTAGTGCTGCATTAGTTTTCACAGTGACCTTGGTCAGTCCTGTGGGAGCTCTCCTTTTGTCTTTATTCTGCTACAGTAAAGCCTCACCATGGCAATCGAGTTTATACCAAAAAAACACCATTTAATGCGGCTGCAGGTTGTAAACCAACAAGGGTGACCCATTTATTCTTCCTTAATTAAAGTATCAGATCATCTTTCTTTTCTTTTTCCTGTCCTTTGGGAAATGGAGAGGAGGGAAGTTAGAATAAAGGAAAGAACAAATAAATAATACCCCCTGGCAGCATTTATACATTTTCTTATTAGGCTTTGTACATTTTCCTGTTAATAATTGGTCTTGAAACATTTCAGAAATACAAACAGTAAATGCTGCTGTTTTCCCCACATTTGTAAGAGGCACTTCTGCTCCAGAGTGAGGCTGTGTTAAAATAATGGTAGGAAAGGGTGTTCTCACATCCTTTCTTAGCTGATAAATGACACTGACCAACAGCAGTTGGAGGTTGGAACCATGAGCTCCCTCCAGGAAATGGCTAATCTTTTTGCAAGTGTTTCTTACTTCCAAACCAGCCTGTGAGCTGTCCAGAAGGGGTAACTTTGGGGATGGTAAGATGCTAAGAGTATCAGACTAGGACATTACAGATAGGAACGGTAAGGCTAGTCGTGGTTATGGAGCTTGTCCAAGGTCACGCATTGTGTTCTTTCCTTTGCTCTTCTGTTACATTTTTCAAGCTCCTAAGGCCAAGCCCCACACTAGATGCTCTCATCTGGATCTGCTGCTTTCTAATGGGTCACCTTGGGCAGGTCACTCTGCCCATCTCACAGGACCAGGTTCATCCCCTGTAAAGATGGGGGTGACAACTGTTTCGTGGGATGGGGAACTTCACTAAGAGGTCACATATGAATTTAACAAATTTTACCACTTGGTAAAATTGGTCCGCCCCTCCTAACACTTCTTAGGTCTCTTGGGCGCATTTTGAGGTTAATTTGTTGTTCATTGTTCAGTCGCCAAGCCGTGGCTGACTCTTTGCTACCCCATGAACTGCAGCACACCAGGCCTCCCTGTTCTTCACCATCTCTTGGAGTTTGCCCAAGGTTAATATGTTAATAGGTTTTATTATTTGTCTAGTTTAGGTCAAACTAGCTTCTAAGACAAAGACTGTGCCCCTGAGGCATCTGAACTGAAATTCTGTTGCCTCTTACACAGCCTTATAATGACAGCTGGAAGTTCGGTTTCGTTTACCAAACACATATGGGGTGCTGATGGCCCGCCAGAACCTGGGTGGGATCCAGGGACATCAAGTCAGGGAAAACCCAGCTGCTGCCCATCACAGAGGAAGCAGGCCTGGTGCTGCTGGAGCTGCTGGTCCTTGTTCCCATACGCTTCTGTGGCCCTTTAAGAAGAGGATCACCTGGTTGAGGGGAATTCCAGCCCTTAGTGTCGGAAGGAAAGATGCTCTCCACCCACTCCTTCCCCAGCCTGAAGGAGCCAGGTCTTTTCCGAGCTCTGAGGAGACTCAAGTGCTGCTGGGGAGATGCCTACTATATAAGCAATAGCAAACAGATCTGCGAGATAATCTCAGAGTCTGAATACAAAGAAAGTGAAGTAGAGTGTGAAGGAGAGAGGCCCTGAGGAGGGAGGGATGGAGCACCTCAGGGCCTTGGAGAGGATGGGACGGCCTCAGGCTCCTGACCAGGGACTTCTGGAGAAACTGGGGCGGGGGGCGGTTTGCGGGAGGGGGTACATCTAGAGTCGCATCTATGCCAGCCGTTTCCCTTGGTCAAGTTCGCATGGGCCCCTGAATTCAGACCTGGGTCTCCCCATTCTCTCCCTCAGATCACCTGCAGAGGCCGATCACCTGGCCCTGCACGTGCCTCTGTGGGGCCCTGGAAGGCTCCCCAGCCTCTCAGAGTGGGAACTGCTCTCTTCTATCCTCTCCTCTCCTCTCGAGTGCCCTTGTCCTTGCCACTCCTCGGCCTCTTCAGCTGGGTTGGCTTAAAATTGCAGGCACGGGATGCCAGTTCCTTCACCTCCAGCAGACATGAGACCGCCCTCTGGGCCCAGAGATGACCCTGTGGGAGCTGCTGCCACCCCTGCCTGAAGTCACTGCATTAGCGCTTCCTGCAAGATGGGAAGCCGCCCTCTGCCTGCTCCCAGGATGGGCGCTTTGGGGCCTGACTGTCCTCCCATATCGGTGTCAGGGAGGAGCCACAGAGCAGGTCCAGGAGCAGAGCTGGCAAGCGCCCTGCGCTCAACAGGCCCAAAGCAGGCCCCACTGTGTGCCTGGCCTACTGTGAGTTAGACTGGGAGTGGGTGCGCAAAGAGGTCAAGGAATTGTGGAAAAATCTGGCAAATGCTCTACTATAAGGCAGTAAAGATCTAGGTCTGAGAGCCTGAAATGCAAGAAGTACCATTTGTTGTGAATCCTGAGAATAAACAGATTTACTAAGTAGAGAAGATAAAGCTATGAGAGGAAGGGAGAGGGTAGTAGAAAAAATAAGTCCACACAGAGGGAACCACATATACAAAGGCCAAGGTGGGAGTGGGTGTTGGAAGAAACATAAGGAATTGAAACTAAGAACACAGGTTCAACCAGCAGTGCTCTGAGCACCTCCTGTGGGCCAGACCCTGGACCAGACGTTGGACACCACAGAGAAATCTTGGCTAAACTCAGCCCAGGGAGGGTCTTTGATGCCACACCAAAGAATTTTGGCACTATCTTGCGGGAGGTAGGAGCCGTACCAGAGGGTTAAGGAGGGGAGTGACAGCAGTGTTGTGTTTTAGAGAGAGGGGCTGAGGCAGGGAGGGGCCTGGAATGAGGACACTCTTACAGGGATCCAGGCGAGAGATGCTGGCAGCTGGACTGATGCAGAAGCAGTGGGCATGGAGAGATGGGGAAAGATGCTAGAGAAGATAAAACCTGGGGACACAGGTGAGGGGCTGAGCATTGTTAGAAATGGCCCTGGTGTGCTGTGGAGAGAGGGGCCTGGGGTTAGTGTGGGTACCAAGTTCCAGTTTGGAAGATGAAAGAGTTCTGAAGGTGGTTGGTAGTGCATGACAATGTGAATTACTTAATGCCACAGAACTGTACACTTAAAATGTTAAAAATAGGGACTTCCATGACAGTCCAGTGGTTAAGACTCTGCATTTCTGGTGCAAGGGGTATAGGTTCGATCACTGGTTGGGGAACTAAGATCCCACATACTGTGTGGCGTGAAAAAAATTTTTGTTTAATATTAAAATTGTCGGTTTTTCTGTTACATATACTTATTACAATTTTTGAAATTAGTCCTGATGTGTTATCAAGTGGAAAGGACCATAGAGAATAGTGTATGAGATGTCGTCACCCTTGTGTGAAATACATAACTGAGTATTTTCTATATCCATGTTTAGATTGTCTCTGGAAGAGTATACATGAAACCAATAACCAGCCAAGGAGGGGAGTTAGAAAACTGGGTATATCTATTTTCTATGGCTGCTGAAACAAAGCACCACAGACTTGGTGACTTAAAACAACAGACATTTACTGTCTCACAGTTCTGAAGGCTAGAGTCCAAAATCAAGGTGTCAGCAGGGCTGTGCTCCCTCCGCAGTATCTGGAGGGGGATCCTTCTGTTCCCTTCCAGCTTTTGGCAGCCCCGTGTTCCTTGCCTTGTGCCGGCATCACTCCAGTCTCGCCCTCCTTCTTCACATGGCTGTCTTCTCTCTGTTTCTGGTCTAAACCTCCACCTTCCTGTAAACACCAGTCAAACTGGATCAGGGCCCACCCCCAGTGACTTCATGTGGGGCTTTGCCAGTGGCTCAGCAGTAAAGAATCCGCCTGCAATGCAAGAGATGAGGGTTTGATCCCTGGGTTGGGAACATCCCCTGGAGAAGGAAATGGCAACCCACTCCAGTGTTCTTGCCTGGAGAATCCCATGGACAGAGGAGCCTGGTGAGCTGTAGTCCATGGGGTCACAAAGACATGACTTAGTGACTAAACAACAACAATGACCTCATCTAACTTGACTGTATCTGCAAAGACTCTATTTCTAAATAAAATTACCGTCACTTCATAGTTGTCGGGTAGGATGCTTAGGATTTCAGCATATCTCTGGGGGAGGCGGGGGGAGACCTAATTCAGCCCATATCATATGGGGGAGCCAGAAATGGGAGGGAAATTTACTCCTCTGTTGTGTGTGGTAGCCTGTGCATGTGATAACTCTTTCCCCTCCAAAAATTTTTATATTAGAGTTTGACTCAGGTTTCTGGGGAGTGTGTAGCTAAAGATGCTATTAAAAAATACAGGACACAGACAATGTCAGAGAAGTAACGGGTTCAGTTTTGAAAATGCTGAGTGCCAGATGCTGCCCACTTGGTTGTCCATGGAAATGAGAGGGTCTGTGTCAAGCTCCTCCATCAGAGGAAGCTTGCCAGGGAATTAAGTGCTCATGTTGTCATCTAGTTAGTGAAGGAGCCGAGCAGAGTGGCTAGGAGTGCAGGCCTGTAGCCAGACTGCCTGGTTTCAAATCCTGGCTCGACTTCTTACTCTCTGTGTGACCTTAAGCAAGTTATGCACTTCTCTGGGCTTCAATTTCTGTATCTATAAAATAGGAACCATAATATTCCCACTCTTTATCAGAAGAATTAAGTAAAATGATATAACTAAACCATTTAACACCACGTAGGAAGTAAACTGGGCTTCCCTGGTAGCTCAGCAGTAAAGAATCTGCCTGCAATGCAGGAGGTATGGGAGACACAGTTCCATTCCTGGGTCTGGAAGATTCCCTGGAGAAGGAAATGGCAACCCACTTGAGTATTCTTGCCGGGAAAATCCCATGGACAGAGGAGCCCAGTGGTTTACAGTCCATAGAATCGCAACGAGTCAGACATGGCTGAGTGACTGAACACACACACACAGCAGGTAGATCATGTAGCATGCTCGTGTCACAGAAGATGCACATTAAATATTAGTGAATATCCTTGCTCCCCCACTGGGGACCAAGGAGGTCAGCTTCTCCCGATTGCCGAACACAACAGCCTCAACTTCCTCTAAGAGAGACGAGGAATAAATATCTTGAAGCGATGTGCTAGTGTGCCAACAAGCGGTGTGGTTTGTAGCCCAGGCTGAAGGCAGGTGTGTCTGGGCCCTTCTTCTCTAGTGGCTCAGTAACCCCTCCAGGTGCAGGAAGAAAATTGATTGGGGCTGACTGGCTTGGGGGCCACTGTCCCCACCTCACTGATTTCCGAGTTCCTCTGGATACTCAGGTTCTATATTTTCTCTGAAGTGTGGGATTTTTGAAGACCATCATTGGATGGTATCCTGGAACTTTGACCAAAGTGGTTGATTGTCCATTCCCAGCTGTATTTGCAACCTTAGATGAAGTCACTAGCAGGAAATGACAACAGAAAGGAAGACAGATAGAGAACAAATATGGCCCTTCATTGATGGGGTCTTGTCCCAAGTGGGCAGAGGTTAGGGAAGGGGGGCATAGAATACTCCAGAAGAAAGAGTCATAGCTCAGCCTTTATCTCAAAGAGTAGCTTCTTTCTCTCTTTAGGGCTGGGCCAGAAATCTGTTTCCTTGACTGCAGGGCCTGCCACAGAACATGGCACATAGTTGGAGCCCAGTAAATACTTGTTGAATGAATGAATGAATGATACAAAGGGCTGTTACCAAGTGTGTTGCTGATACTAGATGTGACAGAGAGGACTTTTCCTATCTAATTCAGATGCAAAATGGCTTCAACATGGAGACAGCGGTAGACAGGTGAGATTCAGACGGGGAACTCAGAAGAAAGGTCTTAACTGAGATGCTTTTGGGAGGCACGCTGGCAGACCGGTGGCCACTGAAGTCATGGGTGGGCCTGAAGCCCAGGAAAAGGGCCAACGAAGAGGCGTCATCACGAGGCAAAAGACTAGGGCTCCCAGGTCTGAGAAAAGCCTGAAGAAAGTGAGGTAGCAGATGTAGGAAACTGAGATGGGGAGGGGTTGCCAGCATCCAAGGCTATCCACAGGCAGAAAAGATGCAGACCAAAAGGAGGCGACTTGACTGGCAGTGCGGGAGACACCAGTGCCCGCAGCAGCAGTTTCAACAGCCCGGTGTGGGCAGAAACCAGATTGCAACAGCAGACAGTTTGCCAACACTTGGAATTTGTTCTGAGCTTCCAAAGTGTTGAAAGTAAAACAAACACATTTGGTGCTTACAGAAAGGCAGAAAACTAAATCTTAAATGGTATTTGGGGCTCACGTCCAACTGGGCCTTCAGATTCAGTCCGGAAGTTTGAGAGTATGTAGTCTGCCACATGGGATTTGACTTCCTAGGAACAGGGGTTTTTTGGCGGGGAGAGGGGTCCCCTCTTGAGTCTGTTAAATTTCTGTCCAAGATGCTTATTTTCTCATCTGCGAGCAAACCTCCCAAACTCTAGGTGAAAATGTTAGTTACACAGGAGTGTTAACTTCCCTTAGCAATGAGCCAGCCAACCAGTACTTACCACACAGCCATATCCTTATACAAAGTCCTTCATATAACGTCATGACAATGGTGCTCTGGGTAACGGTGAAGGAGCAGGTCCCATCCTTCAGAAAGTTTGTAGTCAACCCAGCGATTAGAGCCCATGTGCCGTTTTTCCAAAGTGAACTTGTCTTTTATCAGCTCATGAAATCACCCTATGACAGATGAAGAACCACCAGACTGAGTGATCTCCAAAGTCTTTTCTAGCTCTGTGGGTTATTCAGTTTTGTGGTCTGATGTTCTGTGTGTAAGTGGTGTGGCACTTTTCCCCGTGGGGGAAACTGAGGTGTGCCGAGGGTGAAAGAATGAGTGGAGCTTCAGCCCACACTCCTGTATTGCACAGGATGACAGAGGGAACTCACAATCAGTTGTAGGCTAGACACTGTCCCGGGTGCTTCTCACATTGTTCAGTCTCCCCCATCTGCATACAAGACTTTATTTTCCTCTTCACACCTGAGGGAACTGGGGCTCCAGGAGGCTGGGAAATCTGGCTACCATCACATGTAGAAAGAGCCTCATCTTGCGTTGGAACCAGGCCTTTCTGACTCCAAAGCCTAAGTTGTCTCCACTATAACAGTAACTTCAAAAACAGATATCATATATTAATGCATGTATGTGGGATCTAAAAAAATGGCATAGATGATCTTATTTGCAAAACAGAAATAGAGACACAGACATAGAGAACACAGGTATGGACACCAAGGGAGGGAGGGTGGGATGAGCTGGGAGATTGAGGTTGATATATATACACTAGTGACATTAATGATAACATAGATAACCAACAAGAACCTACTGCACAGCTCAGGGAACTCTATTCAGTGCTCTGTGGTCACCTAAATGGGAAGGAAATCCAAAAGCGGGGGGAGATATATATAACGTTTAGCTGATTTACTTTGCTGTGTAGCAGAAACGAATACAACATTGCAAGGCAACTACACTCCCACAAAAATTAATGTTTAAGGTAACTTCAGTCAAAGAAGCAGCATTGGGAAATGGGAAACAAACATTTGAACGAGGCACACTGGTTCATCTTGGAAGGATCCGCCTCCAGCCTTAGTTCTCCTTAGAAATTTTTATGCCTGTCAGTCTCTTGTGTCAATCTACACTGTCAGCATCATCCAAGGCCAAAGAACCCTGTGAAGAATTAACATAAAAATAGTCCAAGAAATGTATGAAAAGAGGCTCAACCTTACTAGTAACCCTGGAAATGCAATCTGAAACCACACCCTACTATGTATTTCATTCCCATCAGACTGGCAGATTGGAGAAAAGCTATAGAAGAGCATGGTCTCTTAAACAGCACCAGAGGGGACTCTGAATCCACTTTCAAGTAAACTTGAAAACACATAATGCTACTCCTAGGTCTATACCCTGGAGAAACTCTCCCCTATGTACAAAGATGTTCATAGATGCAGTGTTTGTAATAACAAAATACAGAAAAGAGAAAGGAACAAGCTTTCTACTGGAGAACAGATGAATAAATGCTGCTATGTTCATTCACAGGAATGCCAACTAGCAAAGAAAATAAATGAACTAGAGCTACATGTTATTATATAAATCTCAGAGACAATATTGTGCAAAAAAAAAGCAAGTTGAGGCAGGATTTGGGTTTAATGCTAACATTTACATAAAGCCTACCAACATGCAAAATAGTCTATATATTAGTAGGAATTCATAAAATAGTAAAAGTGTATATATATAAAGCAAGATAGCTGTGATAAATGTCAAATTCAGGGGAGGTGGTAATCTCAGGAGGGTAGAAGACATGATGGAATCAAGATAGGTGTACAGAGGTCTTTGTATTTACAATGCTTTATTTTTTCAGTTGAGTTGGGTAGTGGACATGTTGGGATTATTGTACTGCTATATATTTTATGTATGCCTAAAATAACCCACTAACAGTAAAAGTTACTTAGCCAGTGTTTGCAATAGCACATTCGAAGGCTGGTCCTGGGATACTAATAAGTATTATTTTAAAATTTGAAGTGGTTCAATAAATTTGGAAGACACTGGATTAAATAAAATTTAACAAGCTTTTTAAAAAAATTCTGTCTTTAACATCCCATATTTCTTGTCAATCCCCAAAAGAAGGTTGTCCTATTAAATTATTTTACCATAGATCAGGAGTCAGCAAGCTAGAGCTGCCTGCCACCTTTTTTTGTATAAGAAGTTGTATGGGGAAATAGGCATGCCTATTTGTTTAGCATTGTTTATAACTGCTTTCACTACCAAGGCAGAGCTGAGTATTTGTGGCAGAGACCAAATGGCCCATGAAGCCTAAAATATTTACTCTTTGGCCCTTTACAGAAAAAAATGTGCAGATCTGGGGACTTACTTCCCTGGCAGGCTAGTGCTTAAGACTCCATGCTTCCATTGCAGAGGGCACAATTTTGATCCCTGGTCAGGGAACTAAGATCCTGTATGCCGCATGGCATGGCCAAAAAATAGAGGGGGAAAAAAATGTTTTCAATGTGCAGATCTGTTTATGGGATTGGCGTTACTAGGAATTAATTTGGGGATTGTAACAATACAACTTTGCCCTTTACATCTCAGGAATTGGTTCATTTATTTGTGAAAATTTTTATAAAGAAGACTATCCATTCTTTCTAGAATTCCTTAGAAGGTGGTATTTCATCTTTGATCTTCAGCGCCCAGTGCAATAGCCATTATATATTAGTACTTCATTGAATTGATTTAAAGATCCATTTGTGGAATGGATTGATTAGGATAGAGATTCATTAGCTGTAACATACATAGGAAATGCTTGTGACTTGGATAAGATAGGAGCTTAACATTTTCCTCATCTAACAATCAAGGCTTGGGCAGTCTGGGGTGTTATGGCGGCTCCAGGTCAGAGACCCAGGCACCCTCCCTCTTGTTGCTCTGTGATCCCTTAGGTGATACCTTTCTCTGCACAGCCCAACATGGCTGACCCCACCCACCAGGGCTATGGCTGTCCAATGGGAAGAGGGAATGTAGGATAGGGCCTGTTCCAGAGATTGCACACATCACTTCCCCTCACTCCCTATTGGTCAGCACTTAGCTGCAAGGAAATCTGGGAAATGTAGTCTTTATTTGGGCAGCCATGTGCCCAGCTAAAAATTCAGGTTCTACAATTCATAAACAAGGTAAAGGATTCTGGAGGACAGCACTGAGTCTCTGCCCCAAAAAAAGATACATTAAGGGCTTGCTAAAATCAAGAGTGACTCCTTTCTGTAAGGAAAGGCCTTGTTTTCAACTCTTAAGCCATGAGTGGGAGGAAGGCTCAAGAGGGAGGGGGTATATAAAGAATCCGCCTGCAATGCAGAAAACCTGGGTCTGATCCCTGGGTCGAGAAGATCCCTTGGAGAAGGGAATGGCAACCTGCTCCAGTATTCTTGCCTGGAGAATTCCGTGGACAGAGGAGCCTGGCGGACTACAGTCCATAGGGTGGCAAAGAGTCAGGATGTGACTGAGCGGCTAACACTTTCACTTTTTTTTCATGGGTGATTCATAGTTGCTGTACAGCAGAAGCCAACACAGTATTGTAAAGCAATTACCCTACAAATAATAGAATAAAATAAGCTATGATGCCAGAGCAAGAGACATGTAACTACAGTTCATTATTTTCTATTCAAAGTAACATGACAACATGTTCAGATATGAACACACCAGTTTGGTTTACCTACACCTGGTGTTTGAGATGTCTTTTTTCGCATATTGGAACAGACCTAGAATTTCTATTTTGGCAAAGTGGGTTTTGCCACTAACTGAGCATTTACTTCTAAGGAGGAGAAAGTGTTCAGGCCCCTTGCTACATCTCACAAGGCAGAAAAGATTGGCTGGGAGGAGGACATGGAATCACACTTTTGTTACATTATGCATGACAGGTTTAATGAGCTGGCTCTTTTCTGTACTTCAGTAGCAGCATTAAACAGCAAGTGGGCACATCTTTTGGACAAAGATTTCTCCGAACTTTGCAAGTATTATATGTACCATTTGCTGCAATCATATAATTTTTTTCTCAGAAAGGTGCACAGAGATATTAGTGTGATTTACTTTAGCACAAAACAGTCTCGATTTGTTCATCTTTTTGCTACCCAAAAGAAAAGGAAAAACTCCTCATTGAGGGGACTTGAAGGCTCTGAAAAAGAATTTGGCTTCCTTGGGAAAATGTGTTGAGGAGGGGACCTGGGGGCCTCTATCCAAGTGAGGCCTACAGTTCTCTGATTTGCCATTTCACGATTCATTTCTGAAGGAACCATTTTATTGTCACGCTTACAGAATCCTGTAATGAGAACTGCCTGATACATGAGATGATGCAAAAAAAATTGTATTTCCCTCCACCAGGGTTTCTCAGCCTCAGCGCTGTTAACATCTTGGGCTGAATCACTGTTGTGGCGTCATCCTGTGTGTTGTAGGATGTTTAGGGGCATCTTTCACTTCTACTTGCTACACGCCAGTAGCACCTTCCTAGTAGTGACAGCCAAAAATGTCTCCAGACGTTGCCAGATGTCCCCTGGGAGACAGAGTAACCCTGGTTTGAGGTACCTGCAACACCTAAAGGTATCCATAGGAAGACTTGCTAAATGACCTTGCTGCTGCTGCCAAGTCGCTTCAGTCGTGTCCGACTCTGTGCGACCCCATAGATGGCAGCCCACCAGGCTCCTCCGTCCCTGGGATTCTCCAGGCAAGAACATTTCAGTGGGTTGCCATTTCCTTTTCCAATGCATGAAAGTGAAAAGTAAAAGTGAAGTCGCTCAGTCGTATCCGACTGTTCATGACCCCATGGACTGCAGCCTACAAGGCTCCTCCATCCATGGGATTTGCCAGGCAAGAGTACTGGAGTGGGTCACCAGTGCCTTCTCCGTAAATGACCTTAGAAGACGTGAATTCTGCTCCTAAATACATCTAGTGTGAAAGTGAAAGTGTTAGTCGTTTAGTCATGTCTGACTCTCTGCGACCCCATGGACTGTAGCCCGCCGAGCTCCTCTGTCCCTGGGATTTCCCAGGCAAGAATACTGGAGTGGGCTGCCATTGCCTTCTCCAAGCAATCTCCCTTTGACCCTAGAAATTAGTGAGATCTTCTCAGGCTTACAGTTTCCTTAGGAAGGTAAGGTATTGAGCTGAGTGTTGTCCCTTAGCACTGACCTCCTGGGATTCTGCAGGCCAGAAGCTGTAACCTTGGGTCTAGAATATGACTTGAAGGAAAGAACAATTTGGGGGCAAGAATTTTCAGTGAGGGACACAGCAGGCATGCAGGCAAGAAAGAGGTAGGGAAATGTGTGTATGGAGTGGGAAGCAGGCCTTGTGGCTGGAACAGTGAGAAGGAAGAAATGATTGGGAAGTGGGGAACTTTCCAGAGGGGCGGCCGCAAGACAACCTTGAATTTGAAGCCTGTGATTAGGAATCTAGGTTTCTTTGGCACCCAGCCCAGGACTTGGCAACTAGTGGCAGGATCACAAAGAGTCAGACACGACCGAGCACATACACACATATGCGTGTAACAAAATATGTATATTGAAAGCATATATATATATAATAAAATATATATGTTAAAATTAGAACAATTCCTTGTACACAATACGCACTATATGAGTTATTATTATTATATCACTATTATTATTTGAAAACCAATAAAATATTTTTAGTAAGCCTGGAATACTGCTTGAAATATAATAGGTGATCAGAATGAATTAACCAAGATTTTGTAAAATATTGGCTTCTTCATACCCATCTATGATACTAGAATTTATTCCATACCAACCTTCCCTAGTCCATAGTCCAAACTCAGACATCCCAGAACCAGGCAAGGAACACCAATAAGTGGACCCGACTGGAAGTAAGACAAGAACGAGGCATGTATATGCCCCACATCAAAGTTTGCCAGCTGTTTTCAAACCTTGTGCTGGTCAGCAACGTGGGTGTTAGGGATACACTGACCTGTAGTTTGCCCCTCTGCTCCTAGGCCTGGCATCTCTCCCTCCTTCCTGGAGTGCCCTTCCAGGCAGAGACAGAAGGTGGCTTTCCTTGTGGCTCTTTGAGAACCACTGGGCTGCTTTTGAATAAAAGTGTAAACTGGCAAATTCTTGGGCTCGTTTCCTCCCACTGGGCCTCATCCAGTGCCCAGTAAGCTGGGAAACTAGACACACTTTTCTCCCAAGAGACCCTCTTGGCTGCAGTAATAAGTATTTGCAAGAAATAAAAGCAAAAACTGAGAATTAAATTGTCAGGATGGAGTCAGGGAGAAAAAGCTGTTGCCCAGTATGTAGTGGTGTATGTGCACCAGAAAACACGTGAAAAACTCAGAGACTGTCCATGCTTGGAGGCACCCAAGAGCTTGACTAGCTCAAGACCCCCATTTTATACACAAGGAAACTGAAGCTGTCAGTGGGGGCAAGGAAAGACCTGCCTTGGGACTAGGGGACTGTACAGTTGGAGGGTTGTTCGGTTGGAGGATGGGGAAGGGGGACTGGGATTCCAGATGGCCTGATTAAATCCCTAGAAAGAGGACCTGCAATTATAACATAATAGTGTCGTATTAAGTATGCATCCCATGTCTTGGGCAATTACGGTCGCACACTGTGCTGAGCAGTTCAAAAGTATCATCTTTAATCCTCCTCGCAGATAGAGACAGCGAGTACTGTTGCCGTCACGCCTGCTTTGCAGACAGCGTAACAGAGGCTGAGGGAGGTTAAGCTCCCCACCCCTGGTAGCAAGGAGGAAGCCGGACAGGGATGTAGAGCCTGCTGCTGGGCCCTGGGCTCCGCCTCCTGCGTTGTTGCAGAGGTTTGGTGTCAGACGCTCAGACTTGGGCCTCAGTTTCCTTGCCAGTATTATGGGCATAATAATAGCAACAGTTCCTTCAAGGAGAGAATCCTTTGAAGTGGTGGGAACTGAGTACTTCACATAGCACCTGGTACATAATGAGCATGCAGGAAGGTTTCCACTGATGAGGAGGTCATGGTTGTGGGAACTGTGTAGGCCTTTTGGGGTACAGGTCCCAGGGTTATGGGAAGTCCCTTTGGAAACCCAGTGGTTGCCAGCACATCACTAAGAACTGGGCAGTGTAAGACTAGTCAGTAGGACCAACTCTGGATCCAGACTGCTTGAGTTCAAACCCTGACTCCTCCTTGTTAGCTGTGTGACGATGAACAAGTTAATTAACCGCTCTGTGCCTCATTTTCCTCATCTGTAAGATAGGTTCCTGATGACAATAATGCCTTTCTCATGGGGTTTATCAAGGCTTCCCAGGTGGCTCAGACGGCAAAGAGTCTGCCTGCAGTGCGGGAGACCCGGCTTCGATCCCTGGGTTGGGAAGATCCTCTGGAGAAGGAAATAGCAAGCCTGGAAAATCCCATGGATGGAAGAACCTGGCAGGCTATAGTCCAAAGAGTCAGACATGACTAAGTGACTTCAATCATAGGGTTATCATGAGAGTTAAACAAGTAAAACATTTTTGTAAAATTTAAGATATGCCTGGTCCATGGTCATTGCTTTCTAAGTCTTTGTTAGATGAGTAAAGCATGTAATGTTAGTGTCCCTATTTTACTCAGGAGAAACTCAGAGGAGATTAAGTCACTTGTGCAGCATTACCAGTGAGAGAGGGCAGAGCCAAGTGGTAAACCCAGGCAGTCTGGCTTCTGAGCCCACAGCCTAGGGAACTTAGCAGCATTCCACTGGAGCTCAGGGAACCTGGAAGCTGCCAGTTACCTTCTACACCTGTGGGGTCTAGATTGATCCTAGAGATGGAGGAGGTGAAGGGGTCTGAGAGCCTGGCTGGGTAGGCCCACTGCATCCTGAAAGGCTCTACCTTTTCTTGCTATTGAACTGTTCCAGAAATTGTGCTTTCATCAAATGTGACTCCCATCCCTCCTCCCTCCCCAGCTGCTGTCATCACTTCCAGTTTGCTTGCAGAAACCCAAGGACAGAAATGGCAGCCCTTCTTGGGGCAGGTTTCCCCACTAGAAAAAGGGCTGCCTTTATTCTGGTAGAGTTTGTTAGATACAGTGTCTAATGTGAGGCCTTAAGAAGTGCTGTTCCTAAAATGTTCTTTAGTCTCCATGTCTGTGAATCTGCTTCTTTGAAATATAGTGTGTTTTCTACAGTTTGCACCTCGCTTTGTGATTTGTAATAATGATTATGAGATCTCTCACATTTAATGAGAGCTGTGTGCTAAGCTCTGTTCTTTTCCATGCACTGTACATGGATTATCTCATTTAATCCCCACCCAAAATCCTACAAGGAAGGTATTATTACTAAAAGCTCATTTTACAGATGAGAAAACTGAACAACACAGAGGTTAAATAACTTGCCCCATGATCAAGTAGTGCTAAATAGTAGAGCTGGGAAAAACCAGAGGTCATGCTTGGAACCTCTATGTTAGCGTTAAAACTAATAAATGAATAAAATGTGTCTGAGCCTTCACCAGCTTGAATCTGTCAGTTGGAGTGCATCAAAGGGAAAAAAAAAAGATATCAGCAGAATGTATCAGCTTTCGCCTCAATGCCACCTCCTTCCCAGAGGAGAAAAGGCAGTGCAATTAACTGCAGTCCTCAGGCCTGCAGGCCTCCTGGAAAACATCTTTCTGAAGTCATGTTCCTGAAGTGGTGGGAAATACTGACCCAGTCTCTTGGGGCCAGGGCCCTTGAGAAATCAGAGAAATTGACCACCTTGGTAGCTGACCTTTTACTTAAACAGATCAGATTTTGGATGGCATCACTGAAAGTCACTCAAAGGGAAAACCACAGAGTTGATTACCTTCTGGAAAAGCCCCAGGCGACTGGCTTGGTAGACTTCTGCATAAATAAATCCTGCACGTGGGCAGACACGCACATTTGTCCAGGCCACAGGGAGACCTGCTGGTCCTTCTAGGACCAATCCCCCAGAGACTTTCCAGAAAGAGTAAATGGAGCTCTGAGTCGTGTATATAGGAATGCTGCAGGAATTAAGATTTTGCAGAGTTAAATTTCCTAACAAACCCAGTTGAACAGAAAGTCATGTTTTCATAGACCTTTATGGCAATTGTTTCTTACCTGCTTCAGTTTGCCTGCCTGCATGGGCTAGCAGAATTCAGTAACCGAAACAATTATTTATTTTGCATGACCAAGGGATTCTTGATGAACAGGTGGTTCCTGGGGTCTGTTCTCAAGAACGAACAGCGGTTCATGCATGGATCACCCATCAGTTAGTGACATGAGGCTTTAGGCACTGTTGGGGATACAACAGATAACAGGATAGATGTGGTCCTGCCCTCAGGAAGTTGACCTGCTCATGGGGGAATGGATAGTTAGGGATTTTGGGATGGACAGGTACACACTGCTGTATTTAAAATAGATAACCAACAAGGACCTACTGTATAGTACAGGGAACTCTGCTCAATGTTATGTGGCAGCCCAGATAAGAGGGGGATTTGAGGGAGAATGGTGGTGGTGGTGGCGATTTAGTCTCTCAGTTGTGTCTGACTCTGAAACCCCGTAGACTGTAGCCCACCAGGCATCTCTGTCCATGAGATTTTCCAGGCGAGGATACTGGAGTGGGCTGCCATTTCCTTCCTCAGGGAATCGTCCCCAGCCTGAGTCTCCTGCATTGCAGGGGGATTCTTTACCAACTGAACCACCAGGGAAGCCTTTGGGAGAGAACGGATATATGTACATGTATGACTGGGTCCCTTTGCTGCCCACCTGAAACCATCACAGCCTTGATAATCAGCTATTGTTGTGGTTGTTGTTTAGTCACTGAGTCATTTTCAACTCTTTTGTGACCCCATGGACTGTAGCCCACCAGGCGCCTCTGTCCGTGGAATTTCCCAGGCAAGAATACTGGAGTGGGTCACCATTTCCTTCTCCAGGGCATCTTCCTGAGCCAAGGATGGAACCCGTGTTTCCTACATTGGCAGGTGGATTTTTTTTTTTTTTTACCCCTAAGCCACCAGGAAAGTCCATAACATCTATTCTCCATTATAAAATAAAAAGTTTTTTTAAAAAGTATGCCAGAGACCCTTCTGGTGGTCCAGTGGTTAAGACTCCACCTTCTAATGCAGGGGGCATGGGTTTGATTTCTGGTCAGAAGATCCCACGTGCCACACGGGGTGGAAAAAAAATTAATTTAAAAACTGTGCCAAAAAGAAAAAAAAAAAAAGCTTTTTAAAAAGTGAAAAAGTAAATCAATAAAATAGTCAGAGGTTGTGAAAGGTGCTAACGAGGAGACAGATGAAACTGGCCTGGAGCTGAGGTGTATAAAGATCGGAGAGAAATTTACCTTCCTTTAGATGGTCAGTGAAGACGTCCTTCGAACAGGACATCCAAGCTCACGCTTGAGGAGCAAGAAGGATCCAGGCCTGCAGAGAGCCAGGGGAAGGGCATTCCAGCGAGAGGGAACTATACAAGTAATATCCTCGAGGTGGGAAGGACCTTGGCCAGTTGAAGGGACAGAAGAGCGAGACGAGTTGCTAGTGAGAGTGAAGGCGGGAGGGAGGTGCTGGAGAGCAGGTCAGGGCCAGTGCCCCGTAGCCTGGCAGGCCGAGCCTGGGGAGCTGGAGTCTGTTCTCAGTACACGGGAAGGCACTGAGAGATGTTAAGCAGAGGCAGAACATGGTCCTTTAGACATTTTTTTAATTAATTTTTTGGCCCCACCCTGCAGCCTGTGGGATCTTAGTTCCCTAATCAGGGATTGAACCCATACCCTTGGCAATGAAAGTGCCAGAATCCTAACCACTGACCCTCCAAGGAATTGCCCCATAGATGTTTTAAGCTCACTCTCAACTTGTGTGAGAGACTGGTTCAGATAAAGAGAAGAATGAAAGTGATTTTGCGTGTGTGTGACAAATTAAATCACATGGAAAGCTTTTACTAAAATATTTCAAAAGACAACTTTCCAATATATAAAAACCTAAATAACTGTCCCTTTCCAATCCTCCCATGCTAATGACCCAAGCCAAAGCTCTGTCATATTCTGAGCCTGAAAGATAAATTCTTACGTCTATGCTTGGTGCTCGGCAGTCATTGTTGGTCAGCAACTGTCTGGAATACCACAGACCTGAGATTTAAAAATATGCCCAGGCCTGAAAAGACTCTGTCTTACAAGCAATTTCATAGAACTGAAGTTACGACCTCTGAGCAAGAGATGCTGGTGTTTAGAACCAGGGTATGAGCGGTAGAGGTGGAGAGAAGTGAGTGGATTTGGGGGTTGAGATTTGAGTGGCAGCATTAACAGCTGAGGGAACGGATATGGGAATGAGAGGAGGTGCTAGCCAGAGCACCGGGGTGGGCAATGGGGCCTTTTATGGAGGTGGGATGACAGGAGGACGAGGATGGAGAGTGGGTGTGGACATGTTCATACTAAGTTACATTTGGGACATGCTCAGTTTGAGGGTCTGAAAGCCATCGAAGCTGTTTGATCCATTAGGTAGTTGTATGTGTGGGCATGCCAGCGTGACAGAGAAGTGCCAGCGTCGGGCTGAGGGCTCAGATCAGCCTGGTCAAATCCCGACTTGTCACTTACAAGCTCTGTGACTTGGGCAGTTTCCTTATCTCTGGAACAGGGCCCCCAAGAGCACCTACACTGTTGTGCTGGTTGTGTGAGTTAATACATGAAAAGAGCTTAGATTTCAATAGTAAGTATTCAATAAATGTTGGCTCCCTGTAATAACAATTATCATCATCATCATCTTAGTGACAGTAATTTTCTTGCCATTTCTCTCTTTCTAATTAAAATCAAGGACCTCTGTAGCTGGTAAACACTTCTCCTGATGTTCCTGGAATTATTGCTTTACCAGTCTGGAAGCTCCATGAACATGGGGTGGTGTCTGTATCTTTCCATAAGCTCCCCTCCCGATGCCCACTCACAGGACGCACCTCAGTAACCTTCATCCAGTCACGTGGAATTTAGCTTGATTCCAAAAAAAAAAAAAAGATGCTTATTTAAGAGAGGCAATCAGGCATTGAGGAGAGCAGAAGGGCCTCAGATACATACAGGAGAGAAAATTGCAAATTCAGTGATGGTGACAATTCACAGCATCTTTGCTCCCCAAGATTTCACAAAGCAACCTCTTCCAGAGTTAGACAGTGGTCTGTTACAAGAAAGGTTTTCCTTACCATTAGTCAGAACAGATACCCTCTCCCTGAGATATGCACACACATCCCCCTCTGGGCTCCAGACACCTCAGTATAACACCTGCAGGCCCCACCTCTCCCTTTCTGGAAGCTTCTGTGATGTGTGTCCCAGGATCTAGCCCTCTTCTCTCTGTCCTGTTCATTTTGTCCAAAGCATCTGCCTTAATCTATGTGTGGGGAACATGTGTCCCTTAGATAAAGCCCACTGCCACACCAAGCATCACCCCTCCCTCTCTCTACACTTCGGTGGGGCCCATGATCTCATTTCCTGTTCTTTACAAACCACGGCACGTGGCTCTACCCTTGCCCAGATTTTTTTTAAAAGTTCAATTTGCTCAGTATTTGTGAGAGTATTTTTATTTGCTGAATCTGGCCACGTTAGCTGTAAGAACCCCAGGTCCAAATTCCCATGAAGTGGACTAAGACACCCTAGCGCACAGCCCCGTTCTGTGCCCTAGAATTTCTCATCGTGGGTGCTGATACCCTGGCCTAAAGCCAGACCTGGCGTCTTCAGCGCTCGCCCACCCACACCTGGGGAGCTCTCGGGCTTCCCTGGAAGGTCTTCCAACCAGGGTGGTCTAGGCACCCCCACCTGCCATGAAAGTCTTAATCTTCGAGTCCAGAGCCTGGGTCCAAGTCCAATACCTTTCTTAGTTCTTCCCAGGGCTCTCGCACAAACAGGCCCTTGGAGGCCTGGCGTGACGCCCAGTCCCTGAGGCCTGTGTGCAGATTAGACCCCAGGTCAACACCTCGCTTCCTTTCTCTGGATTCCATCTTCACTGCATCAGCTCCCTCTGGTGGCCAGACGCAAGCTCCTAGTATCCTCTAAGAGCCCTACCATCACCTATGACTGGGCTCCTATTTCAGGACAGCCTTCCTCCAAGGTTCCTTTGCCAGCTGAAATGAGTGATAGATCAGGAACCCGGTGAAAGGTCAAGGGCACACCCATCTCACTCGATTCCTAAGACTCCCTCTGCTCTTCATCCCCCAGGTTCTTTCCCCCAGGTCCTAGCCCTACTGAGGAGCCTTAGTGCCATAAACTCTCAGAGCAATACTTCCTTTCATCTCCCCCAAGAATAAAAACGCAAGTTCCCTGGCAAACTTAACCATTCCTCTTGCCACAAAGTGGGTTAGTGAGAGGCAGGACTGGAACCAGGAATTCTGAACCCCTGGCTCTTTTCCTGAGTATCCGCCCCCAGAACCAGCAAGGAGCAGGAATATGAAGGGGTCCGTGCCAGTGCTGACTCCCGCTGATGCTGGGCATGGAATTCACCAGCCATCATCTGAGAAATGGGTGCTTGCTCATAGAGAAGTCAAAATCCTCGTCCTCTGCTCCTCCCAGCCTGCACTCAGCCTTTGTCACTTCCTGCTTGAGCAGTGACTTCTTTCCATCCAGCTGGTTCTTTTAGCACTAACACATCTCTCCACCTCTAGGGCCAGCTCCCCTCAAATTCATCCTCCACTCTCTCCCAGAGTTGGCCCTCCAACCATATCACTCCTGTGCCTGCTTAGAAACCTTGAGTGGCTCTTAAGGATAGTCTTAGGATTAAGTAAAGTGCCCCTCCCTCAGCTCCTGGCCCTCTGCCTGAAAGTTTATGCCTCAGAAACACTAAAACCTCCAGTTCGCTCCTGTAGCCCACCACATCTCATGTGCACACCTTTACTCGGACAAGCCCAGCTCCAGCTTCTCCTACACTCTGTCCTTCTCTCTCCTTATTTAAGGCACATCTCAGGGTGCACCTCCCCCAGGAAGCCTTGCTGGATCCCCTTGGTTCTTTCTGGTGCGCGTCTCTGATCACCTGTCACTGCAGTTGCCACGAGGCAGCCCCGTGACCAGGGCCTGTGCCCTCTGCCCTTCCGGGCCTTATGCCCCTCTTGCAAACAGGCACTCAGTAAATGCTTGGTCATTTGATCTGATAATTCACCATGAGAAGGCGGTGACATCCTTTACAAGTAGAATTTGTACCCCTTTCTTGAATCCCTGATTCTCCTCCCTACACTTCCCTAACCTGGCTCCCTATGCCTCACTGGCTCAATTACTTTCTGATGCATATTGCTATTAGGACTCTTATTTCATCTTGCCAGATCTCTGCCATGCTTCCACTTTGGAAGTAGTGACTCCAGGCCTTCTGTGTGCATTCAGCTATTTTTAACACCTCCACATACTGTGTGCTGTCTGAACTGGATGCAGAGACTTGTTAGACAGGGTCTCTGCTCTCAAAAGTCCCCAGCCTGGAGGAGAATTTAGACAAGGAAAGAGGCAAATTAGTATGACCTGTGATGAGGGGACAGGGTGACACAGTAGGTACCCAGGCCAGCTCTCCACATACTGCCCTGGGCTCACATCCCAGTTCCACTGCTTGTCGGCTATGTAGCCTTGGGTGAGTCCCGTATCTGTGTCTGTTTCCCATGGTTAAAGGTGTGGGTGATGATAGTACTTACCTTTTGGGGTTATGTGGGGAGTAAATGAACTAACTCATGTAAAGACTATACCAGAGAGCCTAGCCCAGAGTATACAATCAGTACATATTAGCCACGATTATTCTTAGCTCAGTATGCTGTGGGAGTGGAGGAGAGACAAGGCTAAGCATCAGTTACAAAGGAGGAAGGATCAAGAGATACCCGTATTCTAACTGGAGCCTGGGTGTGTGTGCGACCCATGGACTGTAGCCTGCCGGGCTTTTCTGTCCGTGGGTTTCTCCAAGCAAGAATACAGGAGTGAGTTGCCATGCCCTTATTCCAGGAGCTGGAGCCTAGAAGCGAGCAATTAACATGAAGAGCAAATGAGAAGTCTCCTCGGTGCTTCCTGATCTGTGCTCTCCAAAGACCAGCCCCTGGTGAAGCCGCTGCATCCAACTGACCATCTCTTCCTTCCTTAGGGCCGACGACTGCTTTTGCGCTTCTCGGAAGCTGGACGCAGTGGCCATCGAAGCCAAGTTTAAGCAGGACCTGGGTTTCCGGATGCTGAACTGTGGGCGGACGGACCTGGTGAAGCAGGCAGTGTCTCTTCTGGGGCCCGATGGGATCAACACCATGAGCGAACAGGTACAGGCCCTCGCAGTGTCTGAAGAGCCTCCACCATGTGACCTGCCCTAGGGGAGGGAAGCAGCAGGCACTCAATAGAGGCTCCCTCTACTGGCGATGTAGGGTGATTTTGTTGTTGGTGGTGGTTTTTTTCCCTTAGTTTTTATTTTTTTAAGTTTTTTAAATATCTTGTAAAAGTATCCTTGTTCATCTTTATAGAAGTTTCACGTGATCATTGCAGCTGAAATGGAAAATAGAGAAAAATAGACTTATTCCAGAAAGGAAATAATGCCATCATCCAAATAACTATCATTTATATTTAGCATGTGTCCTTCAAGTCCTTTTTCCGGCATGGTTAAAATTAGTTCTCTGCTGGCCTCTTAGTGCATCATGGAACTAATCCAAGCAGATTTTCACCAAACTTTCAGGATATGTTTAAGATACACAAAAGTCATTCTGAAGGACCCTAGGAGACGCCTCAGAATTAGTCAGCCATCTCCCAAACCCCTAAAAGTGAGGTCCAGAGAACTTGTGTGTCTACTGGGGAGATGTCCCCATGTGGGTGAAGATGTCACGGGTGGAGAAAACAAACAGCAGCTTTCAATGTTAGCCCCAGATGGAAAATCACAAGACAGATGGAGCTGTTTCTCACATGAGCAGCTCATGCAGCAAGTTTCAGGGAAGGGATATGAGCTAGTAATTTTCTTGAGCAACACCACGGAGCCCTAATACACACACACATTATTTAAAAAAAAGAAAAAAACAGGGATTTATTGTACTTTTCTTTTTTTCAGTATTTTATATTAAAGATACTTCATAATATCATTAAATGTTCTCTTTAAAATCACTTCAAATGGATACATTGGCTCAGATGGTAAAGAATCTTCCTGCAATGCGGGCCAACTGGGTTCGATCCCTGGGGCGTGAAGATCTCCTAGAGAAGAAAATGCCTATGCGTTCCAGTGTTCTTGCCCGGAAAATTCCATGGACAGAGAAGCCTGGGGGGCTACAGTCCATGGGGTCGCAGAGTCAGACACGACTGAGCAACTAACAAAGTGGTCATATTTGTTCAGTTAAACATAGTTCAGTTGTTGGATTGTTTCTAATTACTTACATCAATAGTACTGAGAGAGATCTACTCAAGTCTTTGCTCAAATCTGATTATTTCATTAGAGAAAATTTTTAAAGTGGAAACAGTTGCTCAAATGCATCAATTTATCTTAAGATCTTCAATCTCAAATTACTTCCTCAGAGACTGTTTCCTTGTACACACTCTCCAACTATTTATGTGTACCCTATTAATCTTTTACTTTCTTTTGCTTGTTTTTCATTAGAGCTTAATTGCTTTTCTTCTTTATTTCAAAGAGCTCTTTACATATTAGGCATATACCCCTTTGTTATAATGTGACACATATGTCTCAATTTATTGTTTACCTCTTAATTTTGCTTATGTTTTCAATCTTATGTCCACAATGTCATGACTTTCTTTTGTGATTTCTTCCATTACTTTTATACCTTTTAGAAACAGATTCAATTAGATGTCTTTTATGATTTTAATTTTTTTTCTCTATATCTCTAATCAAACTGTAAATGATTTGGTGTAGGGTATGAGATAAGGCTCTAACTTGAACATTTTCCCACATAGCTTTCTTCACAGCAGTGTTTATTGAAAAATCCACCCCTTACTTATGTTGCTTATGGTACTTTGTAATAAGCAGGCATCATGGGCAAATATAGAATTCTGAAAACCATTCCTCATTCGCTTGCCTTTTGCTTGTAAATGATAACATCAAAGCAGATAGAGTGCTAGGGTCATACTCAGAGGCACCAATTTCGTTTGACACTGACCAGCAGGCCATAATGAGCAAAGATGACACTTGTTAAATCCAGAGAGAGAAAATGCCATGGAAACAGTATTTATTGATCAGATAGCTTAGGGCTGATATTACAGAATCCAGAAAGTTCCTAAGAGGTTTCAGCTAAACCAGCCACTTGTTTTAGCAAACACTCTTAGATCTGTTGCACCCTAAGACACACAAACAAAATCCTCCAACTTAAGCCCAGATAAATGAAAAAAAAAAAAAAAAAGACAATTTATGTTTCCCTTCTTGCTTCCATGTTGGTTTTCAAAATATGGAGGATTGTAGGGCTGTACATTTACTTTAGAATGCTGGATTTGGAGAACAAGCATAGTCTCCTTCACATGAGTAAGATTTTCCATTTGTTATTGTCGAGTGACACAGCCACCTTGTAAACCTTCTCCGTTCTCTGGTTTTTAACTCACCGCAGGGCATGACCCCCCTGATGTACGCCTGTGTCCGTGGGGATGAGGCGATGGTTCAGATGCTGCTGGATGCCGGAGCTGACCTGAATGTGGAGGTGAGGGTGCAGAGGGCTGCAGGGCCCCAGGGCCTGGCAGTCCCCGGGGAAGGCGAGCAAAGAGAGGGGGGGCTTTATCTCTCAAGAGCCACCACTGAGGGTGCTCAGTCCAGCAAATAGGTCAGACCAGCTGTTGGATTTCCTCCATCCTGAGGCCCCAGCCCAACCAGACTCCAAGGAGCTGCCTGCAAGCATTTTTCATTTTAAAACAACCCGTGCGGCTGCACAGAGCTCTAACTTTTCCCTTGGCTCAGCAATACCGAGTCTCTGATTCTTCCCACTGATCCATTCCTCCTGGGATCCGGCAGAGAGAGCTCTCCTGAACCACCAGCCCTTCCCACTGCCAAATACAAAGCTGGTCCATGTCTCCTGTGACCCCCAGATTTTCCACCCTCCCTCACCGAATCCTGATTGGCCCACCTGGTTGGCTCGCTGAAGCCATGGTTCTTAAAGCTAATGGCAGAGCTTCCTCAAGGCCATGTGATATAGTGGAAAGCGTGCCCCCACAGGCTTCAGAATTGGATATGTGGGTTCAAATTCTGAAACTGCTGCATCTTAGTAACTTGCTTTTCTGCTTGGGCGAGTAGTTTCACTTTCCTGAGCCACGGTGTTCCCCTTTGTGAAATGGGAGAATAATCACACCCATCTCAGAGAGCTGTTGGAAGAAATAAATATAGAGGAGCATCGGTTTGGAATTCAGTTAATACTGGTTCCCCCCTCAAGGCTTATGATAGGTGAAATTATACTTCTTGACCATATTCTATGCTGTCTTAAGACCCACTCTAACAGAAAAGAAACATAAAACAACCGACTCTCTTCTAGCAGTTCAGAAGTTGGGAAGATTGGTGGACTTCCTGAAGTCCTAACTCAGCCACTCCAGAAAACTTTTTTTTTAGTTCAAAATTAGATGCTCTTGTAGTCTTAGTACTGTGCTTTTTTAAAAATGTGCTTTATATTCATCTGAGGAAAACAGGCAGTAGACATGGTTTTGGATCCAAAACCATTTGGGATCTTATAGGTTTTCAAGTATTGGGGATTTTTGTTCCCTGCTATGAATCCCCGAGCACCGTGCACATCCCTGCAAGAGCTCCTCAGTTTTGGGTCTCTGGTCCTCTAGCCCATCCCATAGCTCCCAATTCAAGGTCCTCACCTAGCCAGTAATTAGTGAACTCAACTCTTCTGAAAGCAGCAGACATCACAGTTGTATGACCCGGGAACGTTTAGAAGAAAAGCCATGGGTGGGTGGCAGACAAGCCTGCGGGACCCTAACTTGTCCTGTCCACTGTCCTGCAGCCTGTCTCTTGGTCTGGGGTGTTTTGAGGTCCCCATGTGGGAAGGCCAATATCAGATTTCTCATTCATGCCCAAGGAAGGTTTGTGCCTAGGTTTCCAGTAGCATGAGGGTCCTTGTCAACCAGGAAGCCAGCAGAAGCATGAAATGAGGACAGTGTGGGAGGAGCTGTGACCAGGTGGTGATCTTCCTCCATCAGAAGGGAGGTGGTCTTGTTTGGCTTGGAAGCTCGAAGCAGACCTCCCCTTGTGTGGGGTTTGCCACTGCCGAGAATTTCCCCTAAAGATGTGGATGTGATGGTGGCGGCCTCACCTGACATCCTGTATCTCTCAGAAGCCCCGCCCTCCCTTAGACAGGAAGAGGAGACAGGCAGGGGAGCTGGTTGTCTGTAGCCACCATTACAGTTTCTTCAAGACTCCTTAGAGGCAGTCAGCAGTCACCCATTTAACTCTCTTCTGATGAGCAGCAAAGGAGTTTCTCTTGTGCACAGAGGATATAAAGTCAGTACTCTGTCCATCTCCAGCATTGCCCAAGGCGCCTTCAGGACATCCTTCTGTACATCTCTAGCCCGCATGCCCAGCCACAGATAGCTCAGATTTGCTAGTCTAAGTATTGTGAAGGTCACATTTTGAAAATAATTTCAATTTGTTTATAGGTTGTCAGTACTCCTCATAAATATCCATCCGTCCACCCCGAGACCCGCCATTGGACGGCTCTGACTTTTGCTGTGTTGCATGGACATATTCCTGTAGTTCAGGTATTAACGTATTTCCCTATCCACATCTGACCTTTAATTGTACCTCTTTCCTTACACAAATCTATACCTCTCCCAGCATGCCTATTCCCCCAGAGATTCATATTGGTTAATTGCAATGAAATACAGCACATTCATATCATATGAATGAAAATACCATGTGGAATGATCTATATGGCCTGGCTTTAACCAATATGAACTTATCACATACCTACATGCAGCCTTACACACAGAACGGCAAACCTACCAAGTTGTTCCCAGTTGCTCCAGGGTGGGGCCTGAGCTATGATTTTGTGGATTTGTTCATTTTTACTCATCATAACGTGAACCTAAGACGTGGCTGGTGTGAGACCTTAGAAACTTCCCTTAGGTGTGACCCCAGTGTTTGCATAGAGTCTAGGGGTTTCCAACCAGTGGAAAGAAGCAGCCGAGCAGCCAAGGGAGTGGTTCCAAATGACACTTGGCTTGGATCCCACTTATGAAGAATTCCACATAAGAGGTCTAGGGTAGGGTCTTCATGTGTGTCTTCTGAAACAGATACCCAAATATGGAGATATGTCCTCATCCAGGATGCTTTGGGCACATAAGTTGTTTTGCCCTCACCATTTCTGGTTGTTGTAGAGTTGGTATTCAATGGATAGCCATCCAGTATATTCTAGATCTTAAACTCAGTTCATTCTAGATCTTAAAACTTTACTTCATTGGAAGAAAGAGATCAGTACCCCCAGTTCCCTGACCACATCTGGCCCCATAGTGAACGCTGAGTTTCAGGTACATCAGGAACTCCCCTCCTTTTATGTGGTCCAAGCCTCTGAGAATTACACAGAGCAGAAAATAGTATGTCAGGAACCCCTCGGCAGTGTTGGAGTTCCATAGGAATCCTTTATTTTTTCCTAGGTTATGGGAATCCTTAACACATATCAAAGGCATGTTTCAGGAGGTTGAGCGTGTGACATGTCACACCAAGATCTGACTTCTGCCTGTAGAACATCTTGACCAGCCCACTCCTAGTAAAGGAATCTAAGAAAGAAGGGGTTGGAGGGTGGCCTAGTGGATACAAATAACATCTCTTAATGTGCAGTGGCATCCCCAGCCTTTAAATCAGGAATAGGAGCAGCGGGCAGCCACGCAAAGCCAAACGGAAGTCAGGTCACCTCTCTGCTTCAGTTTCACACGTGATGGAATGCCAAGTAGGCAGCCCCTCCTGACTGTGCCCTCAGCTAGTCCTGTGCAGGTAAAACAGGCATTTCCCCCTCATTTTACATCAGCAGTGCTGAGAGCACATTCACTGTGAGATCCGGCATGGACAGAATCTCCGTTTTTAGGAAGCCCAGATATCTCAGAGAATGTCAGAATGGAGTCATACGCGGCAGCACTCCGGGAAGCTCATTCTGCCACTTTATTCACGGATCTTGCTGGCCAGGAAGCTCAGCATTTGCTGAGCTGAGTTTCTAGGATGTTCCAGAAGGGATTCTTGTCCTGGTTGGCCCAGTGATCCCCAAAGTCCTTCAGAACTCTTAAGATTCTACGGTTCTAAGAGACCCCTCTAATACTCTAAGGCTGTGTCACTGATCCCCAGGGGAAGTTCTCCAGCAGTGTGGTGCCCCGAACTTCTAGCTTAGTGCTTCTAGAAACGTTAATGTGCATAGAAATCACCTGGAGAGCTTGTTGAAATGCAGGTTCTAATCATTTGTTCTGGGGTGGAGCCTGAGAACCAGCATTTCAAACTCCCAGGGTATGCTGATGCTACTGTCCGTGGACCACAGTTTGAACGATTTGAGTGGTCTGAGGCCCTAGGAGATGTGAGAGGCTCTCAGTTCACCCTCTGGGGTGCAGTTGCCGTCCCCCTGTGCACGTGGCCATGGACCCAGAGGAGAGCAGGAACTTTGGCACCACACTGATTTCCACCAGCTTTTCCTGGCGTGTCCTTTGAACATCTCAATGGCCACTCTTCCTCCACAGCTCCTCCTGGACGCCGGGGCCAAGGTGGAGGGCTCAGTGGAGCACGGTGAGGAGAACTACTCAGAAACACCCCTCCAGCTCGCAGCCGCCGTAGGTAAGAGTCTCTGACGCTCGTCCCAGCCAAGCGGCTCCAGCACCCTGTCCCTTGATGTGTCTGTGACTGTGTGTTTGCTTGATTCTCTTATCAAACCCCCTTCTCTGGGCTTGCAGGAAATTTTGAACTGGTTAGTTTGCTGTTGGAGCGAGGCGCGGACCCCCTGATAGGAACCATGTACAGGAATGGAATTTCTACCACCCCCCAGGGTGATATGAACTCTTTCAGCCAGGCCGCAGCCCATGGACACAGGTAGGCTAGGATGGGCCATGAGGTCCCAAGTGGTGCTTGTTAAAAATGCAGATTCCCAGGCCTACCCCAGACTTACTGCATCTCTGGATGTGGGGCCCAGAGGCAGTCCGGGCCTGGCCAACTTCACATACTGCACGTCCACGGGTCCTTCCCCAACCGGCTTTCATCTCACAGACATCACTCTTTGCCAGTGCTGGTCAGAGTTCATCACATCACCTGTCACGAAGTGAGAAGAATCCATTTAAAGAAGAATAAAACCTCTCATGTTTGGTTACTTGCCACCTACATTTCCTTCAGGATTTACCCCATCAGATTTTACTACGTGTAACCCCAAACGAAGCAAATTCACCATGGGGGGTGTGCAGGCAGACTGTTAAAAGGGCAGAGTTCTAGAACCTTACAGATAATTTGGGGAAAACACTTAGCCCAAGTCATCCTCAAGGAAACGCAGCCAGTCCCACCCCACCATCTCCTCCCGCCACAACAGGTAGTGCCCTGGTCACACCTCCGACACCACCACCCCAGAGCTGTCCCGTCCTTCTTTTGTCCCCAGCTGAGAGGGTTCCCCGCATCCCCCGCCCCGCCCCCACCCTGGCACAGCCCTTGCATCTCTGAGTGTCTTCCTCTCTGGGTTTATGATTGACAGGAATGTGTTCCGCAAACTGCTCGCTCAGCCAGAGAAGGAGAAGAGTGATATCCTGTCCCTGGAGGAGATTCTGGCTGAGGGGACTGACCTGGCGGAGACAGCCCCGCCCCCCCTGTGCGCCAGCCGCAACAGCAAGGCCAAACTCAGAGCCCTGAGGGAGGCCATGTATCACAGCGCTGAGCATGGCTACGTGGATGTCACAATTGATATCAGGAGCATAGGTCAGTCTGGGGGCCTTCCACGGCTGGGCACCATGCCTCTGCCCAGCTCCAGCTCACGTACCCACATGAGCGTGTGCACACACACACACACACACACACACACATGCATGCACGCATGTGCACACACCCCTTGCAGCTCAGGGAACTTCTTGTTTGCTGGTTGGAGCACTTCTAGGCTAAGGCCCCACATGGTCCCCATAGACAGCAGCATTCTGCCGGCCCCAGAAACCCATCCTCAGGCCACCCTTCCACGATTCCCAAACCCTGGACCCTGAGTTAGGAATCCGAATCACCTGGGGAGCTTGTCTGAATACAGATTGCCAGGCCCTACACCCAGAGGCTCTGCTGTCGAGGGTCTGGATGGATAAAGGCTGGAAATCTTTATATTTAACAATCATCCCAGGTGGTTCCCAGTGGTTGGGGAATCGCTGCCTGAGAGCACTCAGATCCATGAAGCAGCTGCTAGCATCAGCTAGGATGACGGCATACCGTCCCTGGTGGGGCTCCCCCTACTACAGGGGCAAAGCCATGCCCAAGGAAAAGTTGGGTGTCTCTCCCTTGAGCAGCCTAGCCCAGGGCCATCTCTTCCATGCATCTGGGGAATGGGCTAGCAGCCTTCACCCAGCTCATGGCACCAACCCCGGCCCAGAAACAGCAGGGCGGAGCAAGGGCTGTAAACACTGGGTGTGGCAGGTCAGGGTGGGCGGAGAGCTCCAGTGCTCTTCTGGAAACTTGTCTCTCTCGGAGAGTGGCTGTTGAGTATGGGGGATATTATGCCATTCCCCTGGCAGCCTGCGTAGCTGGATTCTGAGGCTCAAGACTCTGAATGGTGCATTTATAAGCAGTAGCAAGTGCCCCAGCCTCACGGTGGCGGGGAGAAGCGAGTCACAGCCATCAGCTGCTGGAGAGGTTTCTATTAAGGAAGGAAGACCTGATGAAGTGCCTGCAGATGGAAATGTTTTGCCTGCAGCAGCAGTATCCTCCTGTGTCTTCATATTCAGATGGAAATGCCCACCCTGGCCAGAGCAGCTGACAGTGAGGTCCACTGTGGATTTCACCAGCTCAAAGCTCTGGGCATAGAGGCAGAGGGGATGGGGAAGGAAGAGGTCAGAACTCAGAAGGCTGCAGTCCGCATTACAGTTTCAATACTCTACACGGTGATTATACTTTGTATACTGTAGCCCCTAATAACACGAGGAGCGTGCAGAACTGGATACCCATAACGAACTCGAATCAGGACCTTTAATTTTAACTTCTGCAAGTCTTTGGGAACGAAGAAACAAAACAGCTCTGACTCTAGGCATTGAAAGGCGGTCTCCTGGTGTCATGATCTGGTAATGCCCTCAGGAGAGGCCGGCTTCCACATAAAAACCCGCCTTCTCCTCTGGTTGTTGTCTGCCCTCCCCTCCCTCCCCCCGCCCCCCGCCCCCCCCCTTCCCAGGTGTCCCGTGGACCCTGCACACGTGGCTGGAGTCTTTGCGGATCGCCTTCCAGCAGCACCGCAGGCCCCTCATTCAGTGCCTGCTGAAGGAGTTCAAGACCATTCAGGAGGAGGAGTACACAGAGGAGCTGGTCACCCAGGGCCTGCCCCTGATGTTTGAGATCTTGAAGGCCAGCAAGGTACGAGGGGCTCCTGCGGGCAGAGAGCACAGCTGGGGGGTTCTGATCTCGGCACTCCTGCCCCTCGGGTGGGAACCCTGCAGTCTCTGGTCTGGTGCACACGTACCCTGGCTGCTTACAGCTGCTTGTGCGGCCACTCGCAAGGCAACCACTCTGCTGAGCACCTCTCCTGTCCCAGGCACTTGGGCACACAGGACAAAGTGAAGGATAGCTTCCGGCCGGGGAACTTGCACAAAAGTGGGGATGCTACAGCCCAAGGGTACCTGAGGTGGCTTGTAAAACAGTGTTAAATTGGGTGGCAAAGGCTCTGAGGAGTGTGGGAAGGTTGGGGGAAGGTGTCACTGAGATGCTGAGGCCAGGGCGGGCCTGGACAGACGGTAGGACATGGGACATTGGGAATCCAAGGGGAAGAGGGAAATGGGTGTAGTCGCCTTGGATGCAGACCCCACAGGGGTCCCTGGAAAGCCAGACCCCGAGAAGGCTTTTCAAGTCTGAGGACAGGACGAGCCTAGCCCTTGAGGCTCACTCACCCATTCTTCAAGGGCCCCTGCGTTCCTGTTGACACTTCGTTCCCAGCATCGGGGAAAATGCTGCAACCCCTTCACAACAGGTCCTTCTAAGATAGTGGAGGCTGTGAAGTGTCAGGGAATTAGGCCTCTGAACCAAAAGGGCTGCATGGATTTCCCTGCCAAAGCAGGGAAGAGCGTGGAGCAGCCTTCTCTGTAGGGTGTGAGGGACGGCCCCACAGCAAAGCCCCGGCAACACGTCCGGCTGATTTCTGAGCCCCGGAGCACCTGGCCCAGAGTCCCGTGTGGGTCCCATCAGGTATTCTCATTAGCACCAGAGACTCAGGGGCCCCTGTGGGCTGGATATATGCCTGATTCCACTTAGACCCAGAATGGGAGCAGGTGTGCCAGGCCTCAGGTAATGAGCCTCAGCGATGCCACAGAGCAGAACCCACTGGAAGCATTTCAAAACCAAACTCTCCCTGCCCCTCAGCCCTCACCCGTCCCCCCAGCTTGAAAAGAAATAAATAGATAAGCCCTGAAATTACCTAAGAGACCACCTTAGTGAAAAACATTGCTGGGTCTGTTCCCAGGGTCTGGTGTTGTAATTGGTTTGGGGTTTAGTTTTTTTTTTTCCTTCTATGGGCTGTAATGGGAATTTCAGAAATTACTAAGGCATGCTGTGTATTAAGGAAACCTAACCTATGGATTTTTTAAGTAAAATTATTTTGAAATATGACATACATCAAAAAAGTGCCCAGCTCATGGCTGTGGAGTCTAATGAATTTTCACGAGGCAAACTTACCTGTGTGATCAGCATCCAGACCAAGAAATAGAACATGGCTAGCACTCCTTCAGGCCCCTTGTGTCCCACTCCACCACTACCCACCTCCACAAAGAGCACCCAACAGCAGCTGATAACAGTAGCTAGAGGCCTAAAAGAAAGGAGGGAGGGCCCTTTGGCAGGAGATGTGGACTAGAGCGGGCTTCCCAGGTGGCACCAGTGGTAAAGAACCTACCTGCCAATGCAAGAGACGTAAGAGACGTGGGTTCAGTCCCTGGGTTGGGAAGATCCCCTGCAGGAGGGCATGGCAACCCACTCCAGTATTCTTGCCTGGAGACTGCCATGGACAGAGGAGCCCAGCAGGCTACAGTCCGTGGGGTCGCACGGAGTTGGACACGACTGAAGTGACTTAGCCCACACACATGCACGTGTACTAGAGCCTGCTCCGTGTCCAGCTGTCCTGATCTTGGAGGGGAAGGGAATCCAGGGTTGGGGCAGGAGCACTCATGACCAGGAGACGACAGTCTGGGAAAAGGCACATTCAAGAGTCAGGTTTGCCCTATATGACCATAGGAAAGCCCATCTATGTCTGTAACGTATATATATATGAGTGTCCATATTAAATAGGTGGCTCAGTTATAAAGAGTCCACCTGTCAATGCAGGAGCTGCAGGAGATGCAGGTTCGATCCTTGGGTCGCAAAGATCCCCTGGAGAAGGAAATGGTAACCCACTCCAGTATTCTTGCTGGGATAATCCCACAAACAGAAGAACCTGGCAGGCTACAGTCCATGAGATCACAAAGAGTCAGACATGACTGAGCAGACATGCACGACAAGGGTGTCCATAGCAATGTTACCTGTGATGGGAAAAAATTGGGAACACCCCCAATACCCATTAACGTGGAATGGGCGAATACACTATATTCACAGCGTGCGTGTGTGCTAAGTCGCTTCAGTCGTGTCTGACTCTCTGCACCCCTGTGGACTGTAGTCCGCCAGGCTCCTCTGTTCATGGGATTCTCCAGGCAAGGATACTGGAGTGGGTTGCCATGCCCGCCTCCAGTATATTCACTGCATGAAATAATAAACAAAAATGTTTTTTTTTTTTTTCAAGTCAAGTTTTCCCTAATGCCAGAGAGGTGGGAATGGGGGTGGTCAATGGCAACCCCTACTGGTGAATTGTGGTAATTTTTTAACACAAAAAACATTTCGCATTGAGGTATAACCAATTAACAATATTGTGGTAGCCTCGGGTGAATAGCGAGGGGTCTCAGCCATACGTGTGCATGTATCCACTCTCCCCCAAAGCTCCCTCCCATCCAGGCTGCCACATAACGTTGAGCAGAGTTCCCTGTGCTATACAATAGGTCTTTGTTGGTTATCCATTTTAAATCTAGCAGTGTGTACATGACCTTCCCCAAATGGAAGCAACCTAAATGTCCATCAACAGAGGAATGAATAAAGAAGATGTGGTACATATATACAATGGAATATTACTCAGCCATTAAAGAGAGTGAAATAATGCCATTTGTGGCAACGTGGATGGACCTAGAGAGTCATAGTGAGTGAAGTAACTCAGAGAAGGAGAAATACCATATTACATCCCTTGTATGTGGGATCTAAGAAGAAATTACCCAAATGAACTGACAAAACAGAAGGAGACTCACAGACTTAGTTAGGGACTTTGGGAGATGTGGTATTAATACTGACTCAGTTCAGTCGCTCAGTCGTGTCCAACACTTTGCGACCCCATGAATCGCAGCATGCCAGGCCTCCCTGTCCATCACCAACTCCTGGAGCTTACTCAGACTCATCTCCATTGAGTTGGTGATGCCATCCAACCATCTCATCCTCCATCATCCCCTTCTCCTGCCTTCAGTCATTCCCAGCATCAGGGTCTTTTCCAATGATTCAGTTCTTTGCATCAGGTGGTCAAAGTATTGGAGCTTCAGCATCAGTCCTTCTAATGAATATTCAGGACTGATTTCCTTTACAGTTGACTGGTTTGATCTCCTTGCAGTCCAAGGGACTCTCAAGCGTCTTCCCCAGCACCACAGTTCTACAGAGGGCGAAAAAGAGGTGATCAGTTCCTGGTGGTTACAGGGTGAAGTCAAGCATTCCCCAGGCACAGTGATGTTCCTCTGGTCAGAAGGTGTCTGGAGAGAGATGATGGCAGAGAAGTTCAGAGAGTTGAGAAAGTGCTGCAAAGCTCTGCCCTCAGAAAGTGTCCTCTTGGAAGGCATGAGTAGCAACGCATTGTTCCTGCTCTCTCCACTAACGAATTCCTGTTCAGATCATGTCTGCTGCTCTGTGTGAACAAACATCTGGTTCTATCAGAGTAGTGAACAAGAATATAGAATTCCTGTAAATATTAATGAATCCACTTTGTAGTCAACTTGGAGAATCACAGCCATCCCATCAAGTGAAGCAGATGCTTTCTCCCCATCTTTGACGTGTGCTTGGTCAGGTATTACTTGACATCTGGTTGCAGATGTGCTTTTTCGCTCCCACTTCTATCCATTTATTTATTTGGCTGCACCGGGTCTTAGTGGCTGCACACAGGATCTTCAATCTTCGTTGCAGCATATGGGATCTATTTCCCTGACCCGGGATCGACCGGGGGACCCCTGCTTTGAGAGCACGGAGTCTTAGCCACTGGACCACAAGCGAAGTCCCATCCCCACTTCTAAATTTTATCTTTAAATATCTAAAGAATTCAGTTTCTCTAGATTTCCCTAGGAGTAGAACAATGCAGTCATTGTTTAAAAATAGGTCTGTTTAAAGAGAGCTTCTGGCCGTTTCTCGCAGACATAATTCTTCTGGACCTTTATCCACTCCACAGTCATGAGTGCCCGCTGGGCTACAGCGGTGGTGGGATGTTCTTCATCCTCCTGGAGCTTACTGTGTCCAGGGAAGGGGCAGACCCACAGTAAGCAAGGACATAAATCAGCAAAAGAGGGTGAGAGCAAGATGAACGCTATGAAAAAAAAAAATGATCTTGGACAACGATGTAGTCTCTGGGGGGTGGGACAGGCACCTGTCTAATCTAGACAGGATGATAAGAAAAGTCTCCCAGAGGAGGTAGTGTGTGAACAACCACCTAAGTGAGGAAAAGCTGCCAGCCACACGCAGGCCTGGAGCAAAAGCCTTCCACTCGGGTATCGGGAACCTGAAGGAGCGGAGTTCCTGATGGGAATGTGCTTGATGTGCTGGCGCAGCTGGAAGTGGAGGGACACAGGAGGAAGTGTGAGAGGTGAAGTCAGACTGCATGGGGCCTTTCTCCCCGTGCAGAAAGTCAGACTGCATCGTGCACATTTGGGGTTTTCCTCCACGTCCACTGAATAGAACACCACTGGGGACTAAGCCAAGGGTGAGATGTGAGCGTTGCAGCTTTTTTTTTTTTCCCCTTGTGATTTGCACACTTTTTAAGTTTTATTTTCCCACTTTTTAAAAATTTACCTTTTTAAATTAAACTTTTTATTTTGAGACAGTTGTAGATTCTCATGCAGTTGTAAGAAAACGTACAGAGAGATTACTTTGCTTCCCCCAGTGACAGTATCTTGCAAAATGACAGTTAAATGTCACAACCAAGATACTGACATGGTACTGTCAACATGCAGAAAATTTCTATCAGCCTAAGGCTCCCTTGCATTGCTCTTTTTTTTTTTCCGGCTTGGGAATATTAGTTCCCTGACCAGGAATCAAGCCCAGGTCCCTTGCAGTGGAAGCGCAGAGTCTTAACCACTGGACTGCCAAGAAGTCCTTCTTTTTTTTTTCATGTTGCTCTTTTATAGCTACCCCCATATCCTTCTGCCCCCACTCCCTCTTTATGCTCTGGTAACCACTAATCTGGTCTCCATTTCTCTACTCTTGTCATTTCAAGAATGTGATTTAAATGGAATCATACAGTAGGTAACTTTTTAGGATTGGATTTTTCTCACTCAGTATAATTCTCTGAAGGTTCTTCCAGGTCATTGCATCTGTTGATAGTTTTTTCTTCCTGCTGCTGCATAGTACTCTATGGTATGGACCGATCACAGTTTATTAACCAGTCACCCATTGAAGGACATCTGAGTTGTTTCCAGTTTTGAGCTATTACAAATAAAGCTGCTATAACATTCCAGCACAGGTGTTTGATGTGAATATGTCTTCATTTCTCTGGGATGAATGCTCAGGAGTACAATTTCTGGGTTGTATGGTAGTTGCATATTTAGTTTCTAAAGACGCCGCTAAACTGTTTTTGAGACAGGCTGCACCATTTTACATTCCCACCAGCAAAATATGAGTAATGAAGTTTCTCCACATCCTCACTGTTTGGTGCTATTGCTATATTTTTATTTTAGCCCTTCTGATAGATGTGTAAGTGGTATCTCATTGTGGTTTTAATTTGCGTTTCCCTGAATGGCTAATGATGCTGAACATATTTTCATGTGTTTTTTGCCATCTGTATATGCTCTTCAGTGAAATGTCTGTGTCCTCTGCCTATGTTCTAATTAAACTGGTTTTTCACTGTTGAATGTTGAGAGTTCTTTGTAAATTCTAGAGAATAGTCTCTTTTCAGATATATGGTTTGCAAATACTTTCTTTCTCCCACTCAGTAGCTTATCTTTTTAGCCTCTTAACAGGGTCTTTCATAGAGCTTTTAATTTTAAGGAAGTCCAATTTTAGTTTTTCCTTTTGTGGAGATTCTGCTTTTGGTATCAAGTCTGAGAATGCTTTGTTGCCGTCCAGTTGTGGACTTGCGTCTGACTCTGCAGCGCACCCGGCTTCTCTGTCCTTCACTAACTCCCAGAGCTTGCTCAAATTCTTGTGCATTGGAGTCAGTGAGTCCATCCAACATTCTCATCCTCTGTCATCCCCTTCTCCTCCTGCCCTCAATCTTTCCCAGCATCAGGACCTTTTCCAATGAGTCAGCTCTTCGCATCAGGTGGCCAAAGTATTGGAGCTTCAGCATCAGTCCTTCCAATGAATATTCAGGGTTGATTTCCTTTAGGATTGACTGGTTTGATCTCCATGCAGTCCAAGGGACTCTCAAGAGTCTTCTCTGGCACCACAATTCAAAAACATCAGTTCTTTGACTCTCAGCCTTCTTTATGGTCCAACTCTCACATACATACATGACTACTGGAAAAACCATAGCTTTAACTATATGGACCTTTGTAAGCAAAATGATGTCTCTGCTTTTTAATATACTGTCTAGATTTGTCATAGCTTTTCTTCCAAGGAGCAAGAATCTTTTTAATTTCGTGGCTGCAGTCACCATCTGCAGTGATTTTGGAGCCCAAGAAAATAAAACCTCTCACTGTTTCCATTGTTTCTTCATCTATTTGCCATGAGGTGATGGGACTGGATGCCATGATCTTCATTTTTTGAATGTTGAGTTCTAGGCCAGCTTTTTCACTCTCCTCTTTCACCCTCATCAAGAGGCTCTTTAGTTCTTCTTCACTTTCTGCCATTAGAGTGGTAACATCTGCAACTACAAGGTTGTTGATATTTCTCCCAGCAATCTAGATTCCAACTTGTGATTCATCTAGCTGCTTTGCCTGGCCCAAATCTTGAAGGTCTCCTCCTCATTTTTTTTCTAGAAGCTTTATAGTTTCATGTTTTACATTTAAGTCTGTGATTCATTTCATCTTGAGTTAATTTTTGTATGAGGTGTGGGACTTTGATCAGAGTTGCTGTTTTGTTTTTGCTTTGCCAGTGGATGTTCACTTGCTCCAGCATCCTTGTTGAAAAGACTCTTTCATCAGATTACTTCTACGCCTTTGTCAAGTCAGTTGGGCATATTTGTGTGGGTCTGTTCCTGGGATTTCCGTTCTGTTCTGTTGATCTGTGTGTCTGTCACTGCACCATTACCACAGCTTTTTTTTTTTTTTTTTTTTTTTTGATCCATGCCATGTGGCATGCTGTAGCTTAGTTCCCAGACCAGAGATCAAACCCGTGCCTCCTGCAGTAGAAGCTCAGAGTCTTTACCACTGGACTGTCAGGGAAGTCCCCACGCACAGTCTTAATTACTGTAGCTAAAAAATAAATCTTGAAATTGGGTAAATTATTTTCTCCCATGTTATTCTTCTACAAAATGAATTCATGTTCTTTGCCTTCTATATAAATTTTAGAACAAATTTGTTAGTTTGTGTCCTCTCTCTCTACTACTCTTCTGTCTTAAGTTATCTTTATTATTTGCTTCTTTGAGGTTTTTTTTTTTTCTTATTTTATTTTTCTTTTTCCAGATTTTTTAAGTAGAAGCTTGAGACTGACTTTTCCTTTTTTTCCTTCTTGTACATTTGATACTATACGTATCTTTCTCAGCTCTACTCTGTCTGTGTACCATGGAATTTGATATGTTTTATTCTCATTTTATTCAGTTTAGTGTGTTTTTTATTTCCCTTGGAACTTCCTTTTTGACTTATGAATTATTTAGAAGTGTGTTATTTAGTTTCCAATTGTTTGGAGATTTTTCTCTTATCTTTCTGTTATTGATTCCTAGGTTGATTCCATTGTGGTCAGAGAACATTCTGTATTATTTCAATCCTTTTAAAATTTTGAGGCTGGTTTTATGGACCCGGATATAGTCTATCTAGGTATATGTTTCATGGGCACTTAAAAAGACTGGTTTTGGGGATTCCCTGGTGGTTCAGTGGTTAGGATTCGGTGCTTTCACTGCCGGGACCTGGTTGTGGGCGTCGGACCCCTGGTCAGAGAACTTAAATCCCTAAACCTGTGCAGCATGGACAAAGGAAAAAGGACTGTTTTCTGCCAGTGTTGAGTGGAGTGTTCTGTAATTGTTGATAAGACTGTTGGTTGATGATGATGTTGAGTTCTTCCATATCCCACAGATTTTCTGTCTCGTTGTTTAACAGTTGAGAGAGGAATAATAAAATCTCCAGCTGTGACTGTGGGTTGTCTGTTTCTTCTTTTGGTTCTATCAGTTTTTGACTCACATATTTTGCAGATCTGTGCATACACATTTAGGACTGTAATATCTTCTCGGTAAATTAACCCTTTTATCATTTTATAATGCCCTTCTCTCTTCTGCTAGTTTTTTTGCTCTAAAATCTACATTATCTAATATTAACATAGCCTCTCCTGCTTTCCCTTAATTAATGTTCATGTGATATATGTTTTTGCCCATCCTTTACTATCAACTTGCCAATTTTATTAGGTTTGAAGTGACTTTCTTATAACAAACATATAGTTGGGCTTCTCATCCACTCTGCCAATCTCTTTTAATTGGTATATTGAGACCTTTTATATTTTACTCAATTATTGCTACTTTAGAGCTTTTTTTTTTTTTACTTTTTTTTTTTTCAACTTTAAGGCTTATGTCTGCCATCTTACCTTTTGTCTTCTGTTTGGTCTCTCTGTCTTTTCTCTCTTTTCTTTTTCTGCCTTCCTGTGGACTATTTGAACATTTTTAAATTCCCTGCTGCCCTGGAGGCTTGAGCCTTGGGGCCCTTTGAGCTAAAAGCTCCAAATTTAAATGTGTCACTCAGAGGAGAGTGTCCCCTTCTGTCCCAGCACAGCCACCCCACCCCCTCCTGCTCTAGAAAAGACTGAGCCTCAAGCTTGGTTAATTCCATCTGCTGTCTTCAGGTTTGGGTCCAGAGCTAATCAAATCCATAGGTTAACCCAGTTCACTGCCTGAAACTGACCATCTGACCCCACCAGAGCTGTTAACTGAAACTAATGACAGCATGCCAGGGAAGCAAAGGGAATTATTGCAACAACCTCACAGCTCAGAGGAGGCACAGAGAAGCATGTATAGCACACACCTTGACAAACAGCTGAGTTCAAAGACCTAGTGATGAGTCTTCTCTTAAGGCTCTTGTCTCTGAAAGAGAAGCAGTCAGAAAGTCTTGGAAATGATAACATCTTTGGTGCTGGCATCACCATCATCCCTCACACAGTGTCCATCCCTCAGGACCTAGCCAGTACCTGGCAGTTAGCAGATGCTCAAGGCATATTTGAAGAAAGAATTTATGAATGGATGAACGCATAGCTTAGTGCATGGGGGAAGGGGCACATTAGTGGAAACCTTTGGGGGATGAATAAGTCAAGCCTGTGGAACTGTTGATGAACTGTCTTCTTTCCCTTTCTTTCCTGAACATATAGTGCTTCCATCGTTTCCCTATTTCCTCACTGGAGCAGATTTTTTTAATAGTATTATCTCATTTTTGGAATGACTTCAGATTTATAGGAAAATCGAAAAGATAGCACAGAGTTCCCATAGAAGTCCTCACCTGCTTCCCATTATTAGCATCCTGTGTGAGTGTGGTATATTCATTATAACAGTGAACCAACATGGATTTGTTATTGTTAGCTTAAGTGTTAGTCACTCAGTAGTGTCCAACTCTTTGTGACCCCATGGACTATAGACCTCCAGGCTCCTCTGTCCATGGAGTTTTCCAGGCAAGAATACTGGATTGGGTTGCCATTCCGTTCTCCAATTGTAGCTAAATCCCATGCTTTATTGCTATTTTCTCTGTATCCAGTGTCTTTTTCTGCTCTAGGATCCCATCCAGGACACCATGTTACATTTAGTTGTCATCCCTATTTAGGCTGCTCTTGGCTGAGACAGTATCCCAGCCTTTCCTTGTTTTTTTCTTGTGTGTGTTGGTTTTTTAAGATTTTTTTTAATGTGGATATTTTAAGTCTTTATTGGATTTGTTACAATATTGCCTCTGTTTTATGTGTTGGTTTTTTGACCCTAAGGCATGTGGGAATCTTAGCTCCCTGACCAGGGATTGAACCTGCACTCCCAGTACTGGAAGGTGAAATCTTAGCCACTGGGCCTCCAGGGAGTCCCAGGCTTCCCTTGTTTTTTATGACCTTTTTTTGAGAAGTGCTGGTCACTATTTTATAGGCTGCCCCTCTAGTGGAATAGGCATTGATTGTCTCATGATTTAGACTGAGGCTTTGGGGAGGATGACCTCAGAGGTAAAGTGCCTTTCTCATCACATCAAGGGTACATATTATCAGTATGACTCATCACTGGAGATGATGACCTTGATCACCTGGCTGATGCCATGTTTGCCAGATTTCTCCACCACAAACTTACTCTCCCCTTCCTCTCACTTTCCAGACTGTGCTCTTTGGAATCAAATCACTATGTGCAGCCCTGACATCAGAGTGGGGAGCTATGTGCCTCCCAGATAATTTCAGAACAGGCGGCCCCTGTCTTTACTTTCTTGGGTGATAAAACACACATTGAAGTGAGGAAGCAAAGGGCTTCACAGTGCGGGTCACCTCTTAAGATGCTGAATAAGCACCTATTGAATTGAATTAAACAATCACCACCACTACCAAAAAAAAAAAAAAAAGCCCTATGAAGGGCCCAGTTGCTCGGGCTTCTCTCTTTTTTTAAGTATTTTTACTTATTTATTCATTTATTTATTTTTGGCTGTGCTGGGTCTTCACTGCTGCTCGCAAGCTTTCTCTGGTTGTGGATAGAGTGGGGGCTGTTCTCTAGTTGCAATGCGCGGGCTTCTCGTTGCGTGACTTCTTTGTTGTGGAGCACAGGCTCTAGGCTGTGGGTCCAGTAGTTGTGGCGCACAGACTTAGTCGCCCTGTGTCACTTGGGATCTCAGTTCCCAGACCAGGGACTGAACCTGTGTCCCCTGCATTGGCAGGTGGATTCTTAACCACTGGGGCACCAGGGAAGCCCCCAGGCTTCTCCTAAGGGTCATCAAGTCCAGGAAGGGCATCTTCATTCCCTCCCAGAGTTGGTGAGACGGGGGCTGACTTACCAGCAAGGCTCCTGAGACAACCCTGGGTGCAAGTAGTGAGTCCAGCACCATTCATCAACACAGTTTGCACAGAGCATCTTGCAGGTCACCGTCTCATCTTTCACGTGACATGCAAGTACTCACTGGGCATCCCTAATGTGTCGGACTCCCTGGGGTCATAGGGATGATAAAATAGGGTCCACCTAAGGCAAACGCTAGTCGAACTGTATTAGTTTCCACTGCCACAATAACAAATGACTGCGATTTAGAGGCTGAAGACGACACCCGTTTACCATCTTGTGGTTTCCATGGGTCAGAAGTCCAGGCATAGGGTCTCAGCTGGGCTTTCTGTTTAGGGCCTGACAAGACCAATATCAAGGTGTCAGCAGCTGGGTTCCTTCCTAGACACTCGGGAAGAATCCACTTGCAACTTCATTCGGGTTTGGGTGGAATTCAGTTCCTCATGGTTGCATTTCTTTGTTGAGGGTCAGTAGGGGTCATATTTTTTCCCAGTGTCAGGGCCTGCATTCCCTCTCAAGCTTACCGTGTGGCCCCCACTGTCTTCAAGAAACAGTTCATCAAGTCCTTCTCAGGCTTCCAGTCCCTATGACTTCCTCTTCTCCTCATCCCTCCTGAATTTCTCATGCATTTTAAATGCTTATGTGATTACACGGGGCCCACCCAGATAACACAAAGTAATCTCCCTTTTGGCAACTACTTAGTGACCTTAATTACTCCTGCCAAGTCCCTTTTGCCCTGAAAGAGAACAGATTGACGGGCATCATGGTATCTCATGATGTTCCTAGTCCCAGGGGTTAGGGCATGCAATCTTCTAGGGCAGCGGTTCCCAACCGTTTTTGGCACCAGGAACCGGTTTCATGGGAAACAGTTTTTCCATGGACTGGGGAGTGGGGGGAATGTTTCAGGATGATTCGAGCACATTACATGTATTGTGCACTCTATTTCTATTACATGGGCTCCACCTCAGATCATCAGGCATTAGATCCCAGAGGTGGAGGACTAGGGACCTACCACCTGATGCTTCTCCAACATCAGTTTGCATGGGAGTCACCTGCAGAGCATGTTAGTGAGGATCTGATTCAGTGGGCCTAGGGTGAGAGTCTGCGTTTCTCGGAAGTTCCCAGGCAGTACTGCTGCTGCGTGCTGGTCAGTGGAGCATATTTCTGTGGTCAGGCTTTGTTGTTGTTTAGTCGCTAAGTTGTGCCCAACTCTTTGCAACCCCATGGACTATAACCTTCCAGGCTTCTCTGTCCATGGGACTGTCCAGGCAAGAACACTGGAGTGGGTTGCCATTTCCTTCTCCAGGGGATTTTCCCAACCCAGGGATTGCACCCAAGTCTCCTGCATCCCCTATATTGGCAGGCAGATTCTGTACCACTGAGCCACCAGGGAAGCCCATGGCTGGGCTTTAAACCAGAGGAAATTCACAGTTGCCAGCTGAGGTCGAACCTAAGACAGAATTTCAGAACATTAAACTTGTGGTTCTCAAACCTAAGGGGACATCAGAATCAGCAGAAAACTTGTTAAAATACTGATTGCTGGGCCCCGCCCCCAGTGTTTCTGAGTCAGAGGTCTGAGATGGGATCTGAGGGCATGCATTTCTAACAAGCTCAGGTGGTCTGGGGACCACACGTTGAGAACCACCGCTGGAACCATGAGCCAGTTGCTTTGTGCGGGTTAAGTGAGAGGAGCAGGTAACACCTTCTGTTAGAAGGCCTTCATCTTTGAAAGTAGAATCCCTTTTTCTATCCAATATAATTGCCTCCGCTTGGGCACTTCTCTGCACCCCATCTGAGGTAACATGGTGTCTTGTAGGATCAAAGGGTTGGATTTCTTTTCATTTGTTGAACTGCAATCCCTCTCTTTCAGGAACACAGTGAAGTAGATTCAAGCATAGCTTGAACCGATAACATCATTAGTAGTCCCAAACCTATCTTTTTAAAATCAAAAATAGCATTTATTGCATTTAGGTACAAAGCAACACTTGTTGATTGTAAAAAGATATATATATAAGAAGAAAACATCATCCCACCCAAAGGTAGCTACTCTATTTTCCAGACCTTTTTCTATACCTGTCAATCCAAATACATATGTAGCCTTTTATTTCCAAAACTACATGGTACAAACTGTGTTGTAACCTACTTTTCTTAATGTATTGTAAATATCGAGTTATCTAACCACTGTTTTTTAGCCCCTGGTTTCAACCCCGTTCACCCAATAAAAAGCATCCCAAACATGCTGATTCCTGGCCTCCCTCCTGCATGCCTGCAGTTGGAGGGAGATTAATGGGCCAGCCCGGGCCCCCGTGGGACAGGAAGGAAGGACGTGAAGGATGGAGGCTGATCAGAAACAGGCTCCCGGAGTACTGGAACAGCCGTAGTTTTCCATCGCAGAACTATTCCTCCAAAACACACACACACTTTTTTTAGGAGAAAGTGATTCAGCTGAACACTTCTGGATCCAGAAATGCCTCAGCACCAGAATCAAGAGCAAAGGAAAGCTAAACCAGGAGCCTTTGTGTCTTGGTGGTGGAGAGTGCGGGCACAGGACCAGAAGGGCTTCCTGCTGCCATTTTTAGGCTAATTAGCTGCTCTCGGAATGTTTCAGCGTTGATAAAGCTGTGCTTATGGTAAAAACTTATTTTCCATCCTGTGAGTTGCAAAACTTGCTTTCCAATGAAAGTAAAGAAATGATTAGATATTTAAGTTGATTTCATGTCCTGGATATTGTAAATAGTGCTGCAATAAACACGGGCACAGTGTCCTTCTGCATTATGGTTTTTCACTGGGTATATACCCAGTAGTGGGATTGCTGTCCAGCGACAGATGAATGGTTAAAGAAGATGTGGTATCTATACACAATGGACTATTACCCAGCCACTAAAAGGAGTGAAATAAGGTCATTTTTAGAGACGTGGGTGGATCCAGAATCTGTCCTACACAGTGAAGTAAGTCAGAGAAAAACAAATATCATATATTAATGGATATAGGTGGAATCTAGAAAAATGGTACAGATGAACCTATTTCCAAGGGCAGAATAGAGATGCAGACATAGAGAATGGACATGTGGACACAGTGGGGGGATGAGGAGGGTGGGATGAATTGGGAGATTGAGGTTGGCATATATACATCTCCATGTGTAAAATAGATAGCTATAAAGCACAGGAAGCCCAGTTCAGTGCTCTGAGATGACCTTGAGGGTTGGGATTGGGAGGGGGGTGGGATGGAGGCCCAAGAGGGAGGGAATATACGTATACACATAGCCGATTCACTTCGTTGTACATCAGAAACTAACACAACATTGTAAAGCAATTATATTCCAATTAAAAAATGATTGGAGCAAGAAAAGATTTAATTACAAGTTAAACTTCCACCATAAACCTGCTAGAAATGTTGGGCAAACTGAACAAGCAAACCCAGGGCCTGTCGGGCAAAGCGAAAGTGTGATGTCCAGGGAATTTCTCTCGGAACCTGCAGGCAGTCTGTGGGCTCCTCTGGCCCACGGTGGGGGCAGGGGGCCCGTTCCTACATGGGGGCTTGGATGAGGTCTCGTACAGCCCCCATCAATGTGAGCTGTTCTTCCCTTTCCACAGAACGAAGTGATCAGCCAGCAGCTGTGTGTCATCTTCACTCACTGCTACGGGCCCTACCCCATCCCCAAGCTCACAGAGATCAAACGGAAGCAGACCTCACGCCTGGGTGAGTGGGGGCTTCCTGGGTCCCGCCCTGCACTGTTGTTGCTTTGTGGTTTGAGGACAGGAAGGAAGCAAACGCAGCAAAAGAAGAAGGTGGGCATGTTGGAGGGCAAACAGGGTGGATACAGGAGTGAGGCAGGTGGAGATCACAGTATCACCTTTGTTACATGATTAAACTGTCTAGAGAACATACATTGGGGATATGGACAAGGGGACTCACCAGCACCTCATCCCTTCACTGAGCGCCTTTCTTCTGCGCATCACTGATGGTGATGACCGCCCACGCCCTTCCAGTAGCCGGGTAGAGTCCAGAGAAGGCTGAGAGCTGCATAGCCACTCTCCCCCATCCTCTCCTCTAAGAAGTTCCTCTTCTTTGAGATGGAACAAGCAGGGTACAGTGACAGGCCGTAGTATGCCCCTAATGGAAGTTCGGCAAGGAACTGGAAGGAGAGATGAGCAAGTGTCACCCTCTAGACAAACACAACACACACACACACACACCCCCAGCGGAATGGTGCTGAACTGAGGAGATGGGATGCCCTGAACTTCCATCAGGTTGGCAGTAATTACTCTTCACCCTTCTTGGACACTTGCTTTGAGCTAGCCCTAGCCAAGCTGCCCGCTACTCTCTCAAACAATCCCTGGGCTACCCGGGAGGCAGGCAGTGTTATCCAGGTCACAGCTGAAGACAGGGAGGCTCTGCAGAGGCTTCAGCATCAGTTCAGTCAGAGCTGGAGCCTGAACCCAGGTCCCCCACCAAAGCCACAATCCCATCTTTCTCCAGTCGGCCTCTGGGATCTTCCAGAAGAAACCTTTCCATCGGGCACCAATTTCATGCAGAAGATCCTGGGGCTGCTAGCAACCTGGTGAATCACCCAGGGAAAAAGGCAAACACCTGACTGCCTTGAAGCCTGAAGCGTGAATCTTCTTTTGCAAAGGCTTGTCTCTCACTGCCTGGGGACTGATAAAATATTACAGATAAAGGATTCCCCTTCCCATTAAGGTTGGGGACTTTCCTGCTTCCTGTTTCCTTTTCCTATGAAGACCAGGAAACTTTGGAGAAATGGAAGCAGCTGAAAAATGCTACTGTTTAGCAAAGCCCCTACTTTTGAAATAGATGAGCTAGTTTAAATTAGTGAAAAGGCTGATTTCATAGAAATGCTTTAAAGTATTTTTGTTCCTGTCACAAATAACCTGTTAATTTAAATGGCACAAATTTTTGCTAAAGTGGAAAACTTAGCAGCTGAGTCAAAGCTGCTTGTTTTCTTTATGCCCATTCATGTCAGTCAATTCAGTAACTCAGTTGTGTCTGACTCTTTGTGACCCCATGGACTGCAGCACTCCAGGCTTCCCTGTCCATCACCAATTCCCAGAGCCTACTCAGATTCATGTCCATCAAGTCGGTGATGCCATCCAACCATCTCATCCTCTGTCCTCATCCCCTTCTCCTCCTGCCTTCAATCTTTCCAAGCATCAGGGTCTTTTCAAATGAGTCAGTTCTTTGCATCAGGTGGCCAAAGTATTGGAGTTTCAGCTTCAGCATCAGTCCTTCCAATGAATTTTCAGGACTGATTTCCTTTAAGATTGACTGGTTTGATCTCCTTGCAGTCCAAGGGACTCTCAAGAGTCTTCTCCAACACCACAGTTCAAAAGCATCTATTCTTCAGTGCTCAGCTTTCTTTGTAGTCCAACTCTCACATCCATACATGACTACTGGAAAAACCATAGCTTTGACTAGATGGACCTTTATTGCAAAGTAATGTCTCTGCTTTTAATATGCTGTCTAGGTTGGTCATAGCTTTTCTTCCGAGGAGCAAGCATCTTTTAACTTCATGGCTGCAGTCAGTCACCATCTGCAATAATTTCGGAGCCCAAAAAATAAAATCTGGCACTGTTTCCATTGTTTCCCCATCTATTTGCCATGAAGTGATGGGACCGGATGCCATGATCTTAGTTTTCTGAATATTTTAAGCATGTAGGCAACCCAAAGTGTACTAAAACTGCAAGTAGTTCCACCTTGTAGAAAGCAGGTGTTAATTAAAATATTACCAGGGTAACAAATCATAAAGATCCATCAAATTTACAGACTTTAGAGAGTGAGGATTACACTGCTAGGGCATAGCAATAATTTCTGACATCTGGTGCCTTACAAGACACCCATTAGAGCAGACATTTGCAAGCGCTGCGTCAGTGACGCAGCATAAAATCTGCTCTCCTGTAGCTATAGGAGAGGAGAGAAAATTTTTTTTCCTCCTGAATTTGCTGAGATTTCTTTCAGCAACAATTAAAAGGGCCTGGTTTTCAGGCCAAGCATTGTAATTCCAAACACCAAGAGAAAGAAGACAGGCCTGAGAAGTTCAAAGCTCACAGATGAAAGAAAAAGGACATAATATAATAATTAATAAGTGGAATATAAAGCATATAGTATTCTGCATCTTCAATATGACATTCCAAGCTCAGATAACTAAAGGTGGTCAAATAGTTGTTCCTTAGGGACCTGCTTATAAGGAAAGAGAAGAGTGAGTAGTGACAAAAATCCCGAAGTGGCATCTCCATAAGGCCAGGAAGGTCATGTAAATGAATGAAATGGGTTTGGTGTAAGACAATAGGGAGTGGTGGGGACTGTGGCAAACTGGAGAGCACACGCCTGATTTTTTTATATGACATTGTCCTCTGCCCTCCCAGTGAATTCTAGGGGAGAATGGTAAAAAGAGCTAAAGGTAGGAGATGTTAGCAGTTTGGGAAGCGGAAGTGGGAGATAGTTGAAGGTGGATAGTAGGAGTGAGAGTCTGAGCAGAGGGAGATGGGTTGCTGGCCTTCCTCTATAGCCTTTCTTCTCTTCGTTGTTGTTGTTTAGTTGCTAAGTTGCGTCCAGCTCTTTTCTGACCCCATGGACTGTAGCCTGTCAGGCTCCTCTGTTGATGGGGTTTCCTGGGCAAGTATACTGGAGTGGGTTGCCATTTCCTCCTCCAGTCTCTTCCCTTTACATGAAAGGTTTTAGAAATTTGGTTTTTGTTGCATTTTTTAATTTAAAAAAATTTTAAGAGTATAATTACAGATGATTTGACATGTTTATGCTTTTTGTATATGGTATAGATTAAAGCTTTTTTATTGGGAAGAGGTCAAGAGGCTAGAGGTACTGACAGAGAAATATGAGTAGCGGATACCCAGGGCCACCACCTAGGGTGAATCAACCAGGAGGAGAATCAGCCAGAAAGGCCAATTCTGGTTCTGAGTTACAGCAGGGTCTGTGAAGGGGGCCAGGCCAGGGGTCTGACTTGGAAAGTGAGCATGGTGGAGTCGGGTAGGGGTAGAGGTGCCTGGGCCAGTTGGTGGATTTGCCAGCGAGACCACAGTGCTGAGATCAGGACGGACTGGCACCTTTTGTAGCCCGAGTGGAAATGCCTAAGATACCAGGCAAATTGGAGGATTCCGGCACTTAGCAACGCAGGCCCTGGAGTCAGAATGTCCAAGGTCACATCCTGGCTTCTCCACCAGCCACTCGCTTGACCGAGTCACTGCGACTCCCGGCTTCATGCCCCTGTCGCACAGCTGACTGTGGCCCCTCTCTCCCAGGGCTGAGTGAGTTTCCACCTGTCGGTGCCAGCTCGCACGGTGCCTGGCACATCTTTTTTCTTGGAGATGAGGGCAGGAGCCTGGCTCCTTGGCCTCTGATCCTGAGAGAAGGTTTGGATTTTGAATCCCCTGAAACACAGCAGCAAGCGCGCGGGAACCACTTCCGTCCAGAAAGGAGGGCGCCGAGCTGGAGAAGGAGGAGTGAGGTGGGGTGGGTGGTCACCCACCGCACCTGACGGTCATCTGAACTCTGGCTGGGGGTGAATCTTCTAAGGGGAAATGCTACTTTTAATCACAAATAAGCTGTGAAGATCCCCTGTGAAATATCGAATTCCAGTTAATTGCACATTCCTGTAACTGATCCTGTTTCCTGTTTGGTCACAGTCTCTCCAACAAGTATTTTATCACCATGGCCTCCCTGTCAGCTCTTATGGGCACTTTTCCAAAAGAGGAATCCAAACCTCATCCTTCTCTCCTCTAAAGCTACCCTCTCTCCTTTTGCTGTTCCAGATCCTCATTTCCTTAACAATAAAGAAATGTCAGATGTCACCTTTCTGGTAGAAGGAAGACCATTTTATGCTCACAAAGTGCTGTTATTTACAGCATCTCCAAGGTATGTATCATCAGTTTTGAAAGCACTGAATTATAAGGGTGGTTATTACTATTCTCTAAAATTCAGTTTGGATGGTATCATCACTGAACAGGCAGATTTTCTTCTCAAAATCTAGGTTCCAAGATTATAGGGCATTTGTATACCTTGTTCAGGCAGCATGATTCACAAAGACAAAAGGAAGAAGCCGCCTAGGAGTCCATCCGTGGAGGACTGGATTTTAAAATGTAGTGTATACATACCTTGGGCTTCCCAGGTGGCGCTAGTGGTAAAGAACCTGCCTGCCAATGCAGGAGACATAAGAGATGCAGGTTCAATCCCTGGGTCTTGAAGATCCCCTGGAGGAGGTCATGGCAACCAACTCCAATATCCTTGCTTGGAGAATCCCACGGACAGAGGAGCCTGGTGGGCTACAGTCCATGGGGTCGCAGAGAGTCAGACATGACTGAAGCAAGAACATGCACACACACATATACATATATTATTCAGCCTTAAAAAGGAAGCCAGTTCTGACACATGCTACAGTATGAATGGGGACATTATATGAAGTGAAATATGCCTGTCATAAAAAGACAAATATTCTTGTATATGATTCCTTTTATATGTACCATCAGTGATCAAGTTCACGCAAGTGAAAGCAGCTCAGTTGTGTCCGACTTTTTTCTCCAGGCCAGAATACTGGAGCGGGTAGCCATTCCCTTCTCCAAGGGATCTTCCCAATCCAGGGATTGAACACAGGTGTTCTGCATTGCAGGCAGATTCTTTACCAGCTGAGCTACCAGGGAAAATCAAGTTCATAGGGACAGTAAATAGGAGGCTGGGAACTGGGGCTAGAGGAGGGGGAGTAGGAGTTGTTTTTTGAGGACAGGGTAAGTCTTGGAGATCGATTGCACAATGATGTGAATATACTCCATGTAAATATTAGTAAACACTCAAAACTGGTTAAGACAGTAAATTTTATGTTATGTATTTTTTAACCACAGTTTGGAAGAAGAGTACAGGGCAGTCTCTAGCATAATCAGGAGTCTTTGGGTGGCTTAGCCAAGACACTGTTCCTCTGGGCAGATGGAGCGCATACTGAGCACAGAGCTTCGTGAGTAGAGAGTGGATTGGATTGAACTTCCTTAGGCAGGTGTCCTCATGCAACCTGAGAACTCACACTGCAGCCGTGAAATGCCTGCTCTCCAAATATCAGGGAACTTAGGCATGAGGCGCTCAAAATACACAGGTCCTGAATCTTACTTTTCCTGAACTCTGGAGTTGACAACAATAAAGCATCATCCCTGCAAACTCCAGGAGATAGTGAAGGACAGGGAAGAAAAATACACTATCCTTTGCATGGTTCTGTTGTGACATCATGGAAGAGCTATATCAATACTGTGTGTGTGTCTGTGTGTGTGTGTGTGTTCAGTCGCTCAATTGTGTCCAACTCTGCGACCCCATGAACTGTAGCTTGTACCAATGTTAACTTCTTAGTTTTAACAAGGTACCATGACTATGTCGGATGATAACATCGGGGCAAACTGGGTGAAGGGCATAGTGGAACTTTCTGTACTATGTTCCCAACTCTTCTATAAATCTGAAATTATTTCAGATGTAAAGTTTAATTTATAAAAAGAGACATGTCTGAGCTTATTTCTAAATGTGTTGAGTATGGGGGACTTGCCTGGTGGTTCAGTTGCTAGAATCCCCTGCACTGCAGGGGACGAGGGTTCAATCCCTGGTCGGTACACTAAGATCCCACGTGCTGTGGAGCAATAAGCCCACGCTGCAACCTTTGAACCCAAGCACCACTACGAGAGAGTGTGTGTGCCATATTGAAAGATCCCGCATAGTGCAGCGAAAATCCCACGCGCTGCAACCAAGACCCGATGCAGCCAAATAAGTAAGTAAATAGAGTATCAGTGTGTTCCACTGACTGGGTCTCTACCCACGAGGAACCTAGTTTAGCCAGTGGCAGGAAAATGCATCTAAAACCCCCAACAGAAGGTCATTCCTTTAGGGAGATAGTTAGGTAATCAACAGATGTTGATGCCTATGACGTTAAATACCCACCGTGCATCAGGGCCAGTCTGGCTCAGGCTCTGAGGATGCAGCAGAGGCAAGAGTCAGCAGCAGTCCCTCCCCTCTTGGAACAAAGGTTGTGTGGGAGGAGGAAGGAGTGAGTTGGAGCGCTCCATGGGCGCCTGAGCAGCTTGAAATTTGAGTCAGGAAGGACTCCAGGAAGGAGGCAGCCTTTGTGGTGGGCCTGCAAGGTGGAAGGGGTTTTTTGTTTCTTACTTTATTTATTCTTTTGGCCTCACCGCACAGCTTGTGGGATCCTGGTTACCCAACTGGGGATCAAACCTGGGTCTCCTGCAGTGGAAGCTCAGAGTCCTAACCACTGGACCACCAGCTGGAATTCCCTGGACAGCGTTTTAAAAGGCATTTGTTCTTTTCAAATCACCTGCTTGAGAAGTAATTTAAAAGTTCTAGGCACTGTTTTTAACTTTAGCATTTTAACTTCAAATTGGATTATGGTATCATATCAGGGGACATTATATTAGACAATCTATGGACATGTCATCGTATTTCCGAGTTGGAGGATATATTACATGTTTCTGTCATCAGAGAGCTGAGCCTTGCAAGCTGTGGATGTCTTTGTGAGTCTTCTCTCCCCTTTCATGTTCTCGCTCAGGTTCAAAGCACTCCTCTCCAGCAAACCAACGAACGACGGCACCTGCATCGAGATCGGGTACGTGAAGTACCCCATCTTTCAGGTGAGCCCCCGTGGTGACCGGAACTCAGCCTGTGGGTGCGGGGCACCAGTGGGTCCCACCCAGCCTCTGCCTGTGGATCAGCCACCACACTGTCATCAGCTCCTGCACTTCTGGCCCTTGTCTTCGCACTGCCCCTCCCCCTTACCATCCATGCAAGCCCACGGCGTTAACTGAGCACCTGCTATGTGCCCAGCACTGTGCTGGGCCTGGAGATCCAAGGATAAAGGGCATTCTTCCCCTGGGGCCTCACAATCCAGAATGGATAACTCTGAGTAATTAGTCAATTACAATATAAAGTTGGAGTGAGTGTGAGAGAACCAATGCGCTATGCCAGCTCAGACCAGGGAGGTTGGGGAGGGCCCCTTGATGGGGTGCCAGCTGGAATACTGCAGGCTGAAGAGACCCTGGTGAGCTCTGGGGAGGCTTGGGGCATAAGAAAGGGAGTTAGAGGGACTTCACTGGTGGTCTAGTGGCTAAGAGATTCCAATGCAGAGAGCCTGGGTTCAATCCCTGGTTAGGGAACTAGATCCCACATAATGCAACCAAGAGTTTACGTGCCATGACTAAAAAAATCTCACATGCCACAACTAAAGATCCCACATGCTGAAATGAAGATTGAAGATCCCACATGCTGCAACTAAGACCCAGTGCAGCCAAATAAATAAATTTAAAAGGGGGATGGGGCCAGTTAGAACGTTGCAGGCAGAGAATAGGAGGTATGAAGTCCCCCAGAGATGATTGAGCCCAGTGTGATCAGGAACCAGTGGACTTTAGGGAGTCCAGTGTCATGTTAATGTTAATAGGCTAATTAATATTAATAGGTTAATGGTTAATATTAATAGGTTCAGGTTAATAGGCGTGAACCTAATGTAAATAGGAAGGAAGGCTTGTCAGAGGCCAGATGACATGGCCATATCTCTGTTCGATTGAAGGCAATACTGTTTGGTTTATTGGACACATTTGAGGGGAGCACAGCAACATTCTTCCTTTTCCTCCATCCTTCATGTCTGATTCACTGGGGCTTTTTTGTGTGTATGGTGGTGTCTTTGTCTGGTTTTGGTATCAGGGTGATGGTGGCTTCATAGAAGATCTCTGGGAGTGTTCCTTCCTCTTTTGGAAGAGCTTGAGAAGGACCGGTGTATGTTCTTCTTCCTGTGTTTGGTAGAGTACACCTGTGGAGCCACATGCTCCTGGATTTCGTGCCTGATTCATAAATCCAGCCCATCAGTGACATGTCAAGCTAATAGAAATTCACACCCCTAGCCAGCCTCACAGCCCTGTTTCTGGGCCTCTGCCTCTCATCAGCGGTGTGAAGGTGGATGGGCTGCTTGCATCATCCAGGGACCCGCAGGGGAGACTCTGGCCCCTCCCTGCCCTCCTCCTACAGCCAGGGCTAGTAGGCCAATGTGGGTGACCTGGGGATGGAGTTTATAGAATTCTGAACAGGACCTGATTCCTCCAGTTCAGTTCCAGAAGGACAGCCCTGGGAAGACGTGGGGAAGACACAGCCTGGCCCTCAGGAGACTTGCATTCCAGGAGGGTTGAGGAGACCACGCAGAGATAAGCAAGTGTCAGGGCTGGCCACAGTCTCCGGCCAGAGGTCCTGGTCTGGACTGTGAAGGACAGGGCTACATTTCAGGATCTAAATGCTACACCCCTGGGTTTAAATAGCAGCATCCCCCTGTTTGAAATCATGATCCTTCGTGTGACCTTGAAAAAACTGCCCAGCCTCTCTGAGCCTCAGTTTCCTTATCGGGTGAATAGGAGGGAAAGGGTATTCCAGAGGGATAAAGAGCACAACCAAAGGCGCAAAAGTGGGAAGCCCTGGTGTGTGTTAGAGGGAAAGTGATTATAGTCCATTCAGCTGTGCCTTAAGGTAGACCGGACACTGAAAAGATACACTGGAGCCACGTAGTAGAAGCCAAGTGCCAGTGGCCAGATGATGGTTCTTCCCTCCATTTACTAACCCTGGCCCCCCAGATCCTGTGATTCAGAGGGCTACCAGGAAACCACCATGCCCTCACAGTAAGCCCTGAAGCCCGTTCAGGTACCTATATTTCCACCACTAGAGATGCATTCCTTTGGTTATGTTGAAACTTCAAAATAAAGAATCCTTATAGAATAAGCATGGGCAAGACACTGTCTTCTCTGAACCTCATTTTCCCCATTTTTAGCTCCAGCTATGAATGAGGCACTGGCCTTTGCTTGCATGTAGCTATCTGGATAAATCTTGCCACTTTTAGAGGTAGGGAAACTGAGGTCCAGAGAACCTGGTGCTAGTCAATGAGAGAGCCATTATTTGAAGCCAGTCCGGTCTTTGTTGTTCAGTCGCTCAGTCGTGTCCAACTGCGACCCCATGGACTGCAGCATGCCAGGCTTCCCTGTCCTTCACTATCTTCTGGAGCTTGCTCAAACTCATGTCCGTTGAGTCAGTGATGCCATTCAACCATCTCATCCTCTGTTGTCCCCCTCTCTTCCTGCCTTCAATCTCTCCTAGCGTCAGGGTCTGATTGCTAATGAGTTGGCTCTTTGCATCAGGTGGCCAAAGTATTGGAGCTTCAGCATCAATCCTTCTGATAAAGATTAAGGATTAATTTCCTTTAGGATTGACTGGTTTGATTTCCTTGCAATCCAAGGGACTCTTCTTCTCCAGCACCACAGTTTGAAAGCAGAGAGGAACAATAATACTAGAAGCTCTGTTTCTTGTGCAGCAGCTACGTGCAGGGCTCAAAACCGGCAGTGCTCAACCCCAGTGCAGAGGAATCATTTGAGGAGCTTCGACGATTCCCAGTGTCCCAGCTGTCGTTCAGGATCTGGGCTGCAGCTCAGGCATCAGCATTTTTAAGTCTCCACCCTCTGCCATCATCCAGAGTCATGTGCAGCCAAGGTGGAGAACCAGGGCTCTAGGTTACAGTGTTTCTCGAACTTTTGGAAGCCTCAGAATCTCCGGGGAAGCAGTGGGGGTGAAGATAGTTGCTGTTAAGCCACGAAACTTGCTGAAATGCAGATTCCTGAGCCCCACCCCCAGAGTTCCTGAGTCTGTAGGCCTGGGATGGGGCCCGAGAATTCATGTTTCTAATGAGAACATAGGTGATGCTGATACTTCTGGTCCAGGGACCCACTCTGAGAACCATGCCCCATGTCGTCTAATCAGTTCAGGCCTCCCAGCTCCCCCTCCGGGTGGCTCTTCTCCGCCCAGACAGACAGGTAGAGGAAGTGGCCAGGCTTAGCTTCAGACCCAGGCCTGGCTGACTCCCAGACCTGATCTCTTACCTGCCTCCCTGCTATGGGGCCTTGGGTCCTCCCTAAAAATCACCCAGCCCCAAGGAAAGGCCCTTAGTGTTTGGGGCATGAGCCCAGTGCTGAAAACCGTGAACCCCCCTCTCCAGCTCTCTGAGTGCCCATGAAGGGGGCACTTATGCCATCAAGCCTAGGACTAAGGAGGGGTTCTTATCATCAGAACCTGACCTGTGGCAGGCACTCAATAGATGCTGGGGACCAGTTCAATGAGAGACGTATGCAGGAAGGCACGGCCCCAGGGGAATCGAATGCCTCTGTTTACTTTTGACCAGGGAAGGCTTCCCAGCCACGTTAGCCGTGAGTTACTGTAATGGGCAGAGAAGGTTGAGCAGACCCCGGGGAATTCTCCACGTGCCTGCCCCTTCCCCATAAAAGAAGAAAAGCCTCATTCGTGGCTCAAAACAGGCCAAGTCAGGCTGAATCTGACCCAGAAGGAGGCTCCCAGGGGCCAGCTCACTTCCCTTCCATGCTGAACAGAAGAATTTTAGTAAATGAGACGGCTTTGAGTTTCCTCCATGCAAGACTGTTTAACATCACACACGGGCAAGAGCCCCTTGCAGCTGAGGCTGCACCTGGGAGCAGGGCCTCCAGCAGGCTGTGGACGCCGTTTACATCCTGCTTCATGCAGGTTGACAGCTGCCAAGAAAAGCAACTCCATAAACAGACCCCTTGGCCTAATCAGGGTCTGTTTCACTCCCTTGCAGAAAAGGCTCATGCCGGCTGAGTCTGAAGGTGGCACAGCACAGCCCAATTTAATTCCATTAGCCCCATGGTTAATGGGGCTCCATGCCTGCTCCTGAAAGCAACATTTCAAGTCAACAACACAACCTTGAGGAAATGAGATAGCATGCTGGAGAAGTGCTTTGTAACTGGAGAGACCCTGTTTTCAGGACAATTATTATTATTATGGCTCTTACTATCACTATTATTGATTTGGCCTTTATAAAAGAGGGGTCCTTGGGGAATAAATGGATTTTAATAAAGCCAGTGTCTCAACGTTTGCCAAAGATTAGATGCTTATGACCTGTCTGGGTTCGGGGGAAGAGTAAACAGTGTTACGTTATCATTTCACAAAGCCTCAATCATCAACACTAAAGCCCCACTCTGCCACAGGCAGTTGGCCAGTGGAAGACTCAGACACAAAAGAGGAAGGGGAGGAATGGTGTTTCTGGTTAAAGTGTACTTGCCGCTGGCAGGCACTGGGAATGCAGAGGTGGGTAAGACCCACTCTGCACCCTCAGACCCCAGCAGGAAATAACACTGCAGTCGTGGGTGGTATGCCACCCAGCACAGGGTGGGAGGCAGCTAAGAGAGCTGAGCAGGTCTGCGGAGGCTTCGCAGAGGTGACTGCTGAGCTGGATCCTGAGAGAGGGGCCAGAGATCAACAGGTGGAGAAGAAGGGAAGGGCATCCAAGCAGAGGGAACAGCATGGGCAAAAGCAGAGTGAAAGAGATGGTAGTGGGTTCTAATAAAGGCAAGTGGTTGGGAGTGGGAGACCAAACCAGTCAATCCTAAAGGAAGTCAACCCTGAATACTCACTGGAAGGACTGCTACTCAAGCTGAAGCTCCAATACTTTGGCCACCTGATGCAAAGAGCTGACTCATTGGAAAAGACCCTGATGCTGGGAAAGATAGAGGGCAGGAGGAGAAGGGGGCAACAAAGGATGAGATGGTTGGATGGCATCACTGAATCAATGGACATGAGTTTGAGCAAACTGCGGAAGATAGTGAAGGTCAGGGAAGCCTGGTGTGCTTCAGTCCATGGGCTTGCAAAGAGTCAGACACAACTTAGTGACTGAACAACAACAATTGAGATGAGAAGGGTGGAGTAGTAGGTGAGATCTGAAAAAGTAAATTGATCCAAAGCCACAGCATCCATTTCAGCAACAGTGAAAAATGGAAACAACCCACATGTCCATCAACTGGTGGATGGATACACAAACTGTAGTACATCCATACAACGGGATGTTGTTGAGCAGTGAAAAAGAAGTGACGGAGTGTGATACATGTGACCTTGAAAATACCACGCTAAGTGAACAAAGCTAGATGCAAAAGAACACATGTTGTACAATTTCACGTATATGAAATGTCCAGAAAAGGCAAATCATAGTAGATGTCATGACTGACCCAAAGAGGAAATGGGAGAGACTGCTAACAGGCGCGAGGTTTCTCCAGGGGGCGGGGGTTGAAAATGTTCTAAAATTAGATTGTGGTGGGACTTCCCTGGCGGTCCAGTGGTTAAGACCACACTGCCACTGCAGGGGGCACAGGTTGGATCCCTGGTATGGGAACTAAGATTCTGCATGCCAAGTGATGTGGCCAAAATAAAGTAAAATAAAATTAGATTGTGGTGGTGGTTGTACATTGTGGATACCTAAAAACCACTGAATGGGGTACTTTGTTTTTTGTGGCACCAGGTCTTCACCATTGTGCACGGGCTTTCTCTAGTTGAGACGAGCAGGGGCTACTTTCTAGCTGTGGTGTGCCGCCTTCTCATTGCAGTGGCTCCTCTTGTTGCAGGGCATAGGCTCTAGGCATATGGACTTCAGTAGTTGCGTCACATGGGCTCATAGTTGTGGCTCACAGGCTTAGTTGCTCCAGGACATGTGGAATCTCCCTGGCCCAAGGATCAAACCCATGTCCCCTGCATTGGCAGGCGGGTTTTTAACCACTGTATCACCAGGAAAGTCTGAACTCTGTACTTTAAACCAAAGCATTTTTAGATTCCACATATAGGTGACATCATACGGTCTTTTTCTTTCTGATTTACTTCACTTAGAATGATGATCTCTAGGTCCATCCACGTTGCTGCAAATGGCATCATTTCAGTCTTTTTTTATGACTAATATTCCATTATGTATATATATATCTGTATTCATATATAGATATAGATACACACACATCTTTATCCATTCATCTGTCAATGGACATTTAGGTTGTTTTCATGTCTTAGCTATTGTAAATAGTGCTGCTGTGAACATTGGGGTGCATATATCATTTCAAATTACAGTTTCGTCTGGATACATGACCAGGATTTAGGATTGCTGGATCACATAGCAAGACTATTTTTAGAATTTTTTAAGGAATCTCCATACTGTTTTCCACAGTGGCTGCACCCATTTACATTTCTACCAACAGTGTAGGAGTACTCCCTTTTCTCCACACCCTTTCCAGCATTTATTATTTGTAGATTTTTTAATAGTGGCCTTTCTGGCCTGTGTGAGGTAGAAGTTTGTTATAGTTTTGATTTGCATTTATCTAATAATTGCCCTTGCTGAGCATCTTTTCATATGCCTATTGACCATGTGTATGTTTTCTTTGAAGACGTGTTTATTTAGGTCTTCTGCCTGGGTTTTGGTTGGGTTGTTTGGTTTTTGTTATTGAGTTACATTAAAAGCGATTACTTTAAACCCACTTGCATAAAGTAGATTGAAATCAGTCACAAATGATGTCGAATGACCTGAGTAAGAAAATGGAAGGTCATTCATACTAGAAAGATTTTTCACCCTCAGAGAAAATTAAAAAGCTAACATTTACTGAGTTCTTGCCATACATCTGCCAGATCTCTATTGGGCCTCTTACATGTATTAACTCGTTTAAATTCTCATCACAACCCCATGAGGTAGGTAATATTATCCCCACTTTACAGATGATGAAACTGAGACATAGAGAGCCTAACTTAATTCAGGTCTCACAGCTTTTAAGTGGCAGAGCCAAGTCAGAAACTGAAGCAGTTCAACTCCAGGACCTTGCTCTTAACCAGTGTCCTGAATTGGTCAGACTGTCAGAGCCAGAAGGGACCACAGAGGGCAACCCGGTCCAGTCACCTCATTTTACAGACATCCAGAGATGGGATGTAAACAATCTACAGGTTTTTCCAACACAGCTGCTTAGGGTCAGGCAGCTAAAGTCAATGTGTCATCTAGGCAGGCAGAAAACATTAGAGAATGGTGGAGACTATGGCCAACTCGGGAGGATACACGCCACCTAATGTTTTAACATTCAGCTTCATGGGAGGTGGTGACAGCCAATACTATCACAGCCTTGGGCTTAATTCTACCTAAGAGACACCAGTTTGCAAAGCTCTGGGACTTTACACACCATCCAGTCATGTATACGAAGCCTGGCTTGGACAGTTCACACCATCAATAAAACATTGAGACCCTGGACCCTTAATGACTTCATCTTGGCCCTTATCAAGCTATAATAAGGAGACAGTGGTCTTCTGGTGGCCCAGAGTCACCCTTTGAAGCTGAAACCAGAGGTTTACGGCCAAACTGGGTTGTATTCCCAAGAGAGCTGCGGCTGGTTCAGGGTCTTTAAGTCATGCCACATGTGCTGCAGTTCTGGGCAGCTCGATGGGGTTGGAGGTGAAAAGACAACCCATGATTGTCACCCATAGATGGGGGAAAACTATCCTGGGGAGCAGAGCTTAGAATTGTTTAATTTGGCCCTGAGGGTGAACCACAGGGTGACAGATTACAGCATGGTGTAAGAAAACATATCCAGCCTATAAAACTTGTGAATGGAACTTCTTGAAAGGCCGCAATCCAGGGGGAATGGCCACCCCTGAGAAGGGGTGTCACGCAGGGACTCAGAGCCACTCTGAGGCTTCGACTGGGTGGCGGTAAGATGACTGTATCTGCGTGCTGTGGGTTCTGTGCTCACCGTGTTCTGTCTTCCAGCTGGTTATGCAGTATCTCTACTACGGTGGCCCAGAGTCACTTCTCATTAAAAACAACGAGATAATGGAGGTGAGGAGCCCGCCGTGGTCCTGAGTGGGTGGCTCACATGGGTGGTGTCTGGGGACAGCCTGTGTCTGGTTTGCATTTGGATGCAGGCTTGGGGGTCCTGCCTGCCTCCTTCAGATCTCTCAAGGACTTATTCCCAGAGCCCCTCCCTGGAAGGCTGGGGTGCTGGGTGCGCTAGTCCGAGCTCTTTCAGTAGCAGCTGAGTGAAGCCTAATTTTATCTGGCTCTGGGGGTGGAGGGAAGGAAATTTACTGAAGAGTTTGAGGCTACCTCTAGTTCCAGGCACAGCTGGAGCTCAAATAGCATCATCAGAAACTGTCCTTGACAATTTCTCCCTTGTCATTTGTAGGAAAAACATTTCATCTGAAAGCTTTCCTCAAATCTCAGCGTGTCCATTGAGGCAAAAGCTAAGAGGCAATTACAAGCTCTCCGGCTTCACTCAGCAGCTCCCTGGCTCTCCCCATCTCCTGTCCACCTCTCGTAACTGTGTTCTCCCCCTCCTTGCTCCTCCGGCCTTGTTTCTGCCTCCCATCTGTCCAAAGCCAAGATTTCCCCTGCTCCTTCCTAGGAGTGGGACTCTTGTGTCAAAGGTGGTAGCTTTAAGTGAGTGAAAGTCATTCAGTCATGTCCAACTCTTTGTGACCCCATGAACTATACAGTCCATGGAATTTTCCAGGCCAGAATACTGGAGCGGGTAGCCATTCCCTTCTCCAAGGGATCTTCCCAACCCAGGGATTGAACCCAGGTCTCCTGCAATGAACCCAGGTCTCCTGCATTGCAGGTAGGTTCTTTACCAGCTGAGCCACCAGGGTAGCTTTAAATCAGAAGCCAAAATCACTCTGCTAGTCCTGAGAGAAAGAGCCGGGACCCCATTCAGGTGCCAGAAGTCCGGGGGGCCTGATGAGAGATGTTAAAACATGAGGAGTCGTTCAAGAAGTGACCCCTCATGGTGGTTCAGACATGGACTCTGGGCCAGACTGGCTTCAAATCCAGGCTCTGCCCCTTCTTGGACCAGTCATTTAACCTCTCTGATCCTCAGCTTTCATACTTACAGGATGGGGATGACAATATCTACCCCACTGGGTTTTGAAGATCTTAAGAGTTTCTGTTTGTAAGATGCTTACACAGTGCCTGGCATGTGTCACAGTGCCTGGCGTGTGTTCACTGTGGAGCCCTTTATCCCTTTGTTCTTATTCTGTGAAACCTTCTGTGGTCACTCCCCCGCCCCCCTGAAGTTCCTCTCTTGTCTCTCTGGACCACTCCTCTGACAAATCACAGCCTCAGAACTTAGACTGCACTCTGAGGACTCAGACTCTTTTATAAACCTTTTAAAAAGCTATTTTCAAATTAAAATAATGAACATACATTTCAATCATGTAAATAATACAGAAGAGCTTTATAATACTTAAAAAGCCCCTCATCCAGCCATCTCCCTTCCATCCCTCCGTCCTTTCCCCAAAGGCAATCCCTTTGAACTCTTGCTTCAGTTCTTTTCTTCCCCTTCTTCTGTTCAGCATCTTCCGAGGCCAGGTGCCCTGCTCAGGGCTGGGATATAACGGTGATGCAGAGGGGCAGAGATCCCTGCCTTCCCAGCCTCTGGGGAAGGTGATGGGCATGACATCATGTCTGGTGTGAGAAGGGCTGTGAAGAAGACTAAGACAGGTTAAGGGGGCCAGACAGTGATGGAGCGAGGAGACCTGAGGTGATATCTGTGTTGAGACCTGAATGAACGGAGGAAGTGAGCCACCTCGACATCCATCCTGCTAACTAAGAGCGTTCAGGCTTCCCAGGTGGCTCAGTGGTAAACAATCTGCCTGCCGATGGAGGAGGTGCAAGAAACACAGATTGAATCCCTGGGTCAGGAGGATCCCCTAGAAGAGGAAATGGTAACTGGCTCCAGTATTCTTGCCTAGAAAATTCCATGGACAGAGGAGCCTGGTGGGCTACAGTCCATGGGGTCACAAAGAGTCTGACACGACTGAGCACACACACACACACACACACACACACACACACACAAATAAAAATGTTGACCCTTATTTCTGGACGTAACAATTTTAAGCATCTCTGCTTGACTTCCTGCTGCAATAGATGGAAATCTGATTCACTTTGACCCCACGCCTCCCCTCTGCCATCTTCCCCCACAGTCGAGTTCTGTCGCGGGGTCCTAGTCCACCTGTGTAACCTTTGTGCTTTAAAGTGATGTATCAACGCTTTATGCTCAGTGTCTGCACCTTGGGTTCTGCTGTAGGAGATGAAGGGTTTTCTCACCACAGTCGTTGCTTTCCTTCCACCTCCCAACCTCTAACAGGCTCTTTTTATGCTTTTTTAGCTCCTGTCTGCCGCTAAATTTTTCCAGCTGGAGGCTTTGCAGCGACACTGTGAGATTATCTGTGCAAAAAGCATCAATACCGACAACTGTGTGGATATTTACAACCATGCCAAGGTAATCAATCCCATCTCGCTGTCCAAGCATGCCCCATGCACTTTTGTGGGAGAGGCTTTCTCTGCAGATGCTGCGAGTCTGGGCAGAGGGTGGATGCTGGGTCTGTGCATCCAGGCTGAGCTGACCTCATTCTTCTAAGGTCTGCTTCCTACTTTAGGAGAGATGTCTTTCCCTTCTTCCGCCCCTCCAGAATACAGTGGAAGCAGAAAGCCAGAAGTTTTAAAAGCATAGTCATCCTCAAACTCTAGCGTGTGCATGAATCACATTGCAGGCTCTGCTTCAGCGGGCCCACACTGGGCCCTGGTTCTGCATTTCTAACAAGCTCTCAGGTGAAGCCTCTGCACCTGGTCTAGGCCACAGGCCACACACTTAAGCAGCAAGGTTCTGGAACAGTGGTTCTCCAAGAGGTCTCCAATCTGGCAGCACCAGCATCATTCGGGAGCTTGTCAGAAATGCACATTAGAGGCCCCACTCAGACCTACTGAGTCAGAAACTGGGGGGTCAGGCCTGGTTGTTTGCAGCTTCACAAGCCCTCCCTGTGATTCTGGAGTTGTTCATGGGGGAGAACCATTATTCTGGAACTGAGGTTCCCAACACTGGCTGCATGGAAGAATCACCTGGGCACTCACTTAAAATCCGCATTCCTGGGACCTCTCACAGACCAATTCATCAGTCTCTGGGGGTGGAACCTGGGAAAGAGAGATATTTTTTTCATAACTTCCTGGGTGACTCTCAGATGTGCCAAGGTTGAGAACAGATTGTCAGTGCTAAAGAAGTCCAAGGAGTCCTCCTAGTCAGGTGGACCCAACATCTAGGGAGACATTTGGAATCTGTTTGGCCTATCACCCCAGATCTCTGCTGGGGAGTCCAGCAGTCTATATTTTTAACAGGCTCCTAGGGCAACTGTTGTGATTTCAGCCCTAAGACCAGTCCTCTCTCCAGTTTTTGAAGTAAAATCAGTGAACCACCAATTTCATCCAATTCATTTCACAAGTGGAGATTAAAATCATATGTCCAGGTACCACTTCATTTGGGTTCATGTGCTCAGGACAGGGGGATTAGCATCTGCTAGAAAGAAACAATGAGATGAATTAAGATTAGGAGTTTGTTTAAAACTAAGCATTCCTCTTTGATAGAACTGGAGCTCAGCACATATGCCTCCCACATCCACAGTCTGTAGAGGAACCACTGATGTGAATAACAGTTATTCTGCTTGTTGTTAAAAAAAAAAAAAAACAAGTCGTGGTTGAGATATTATTTTCTGTCTTAAGTCAACATTCTCTAAGCCCTTTTCATGTGCAGGCCCCTGTGCTTAAAGCCCTGTGGCATTACCTTTTTTAATCCTCACCACAGTCCTTTCATTAGTCCATGTTATAATAAGGAAGCAGAGACACAGAGAAGTGAAGTAACTTGCTTAAGGTCACACAACTATGACTGAGATTTTTTTTCCGCTATGGTGAAATATATGCAATGTGAAACTTACCATTTACCATGACACTTACCATTTCTAAGTGTATACTTCAGTGGCATTAAGTACATTCCCATTGTTGTACAACCATCGTCACTATCCATCTCCAGAACTTTTCATCTTTCTAAACTGAAACTCTAAACCCATTAAATACAAGCTCCCCATTCCCCCCCTCCTCCATGGCCCCTGGCCACCATCATCCTACCCTCTGTTGCTATGAATTCTACTGCTCCAGGTACCTCATATAAGTGAAATCATACAGTATTTGTTTGGTTTGTTTTTGTGGCTGCCTTCTTTCATTTAGCACAATGTCTTTAAGGTTCATCCATGTTGTAGCATGTGTCAGAATTTCATTTCAAGGCTGAATATATTCCATTGTATGTATGTCGCACATTTCGTGCATTCATCCGTGGTCACTTGGGTTGCTTCTACCTCTTGGCTACTATAAATAATGTTGCTGTGAACAGGTGTGTGCAGATATCCGTTGTCGTCTCTGCTTTCAGTTCTTTGGGTGTATATGCCCAGAAGGGTAAACCTCACTTCACAGCACAGAGTCTTCCTTGTGTTTACAGTCTGGCCTAATACCTGTTTGAAATATTTGTGATCATTCTTGATACTCAGAAGATTTTCTGATGGGTCATCAGTAAATCAAAAGATACAGGGAGGCTACTTGCTCCCCACTCACAGTGGGTGTTTTGGTTAAATGAGACTTTTACCAAAACCTGGTTTCTTGGGACACAACAAAAAAATTTTTTTATCTTAAACTGGTTACTTTGCAGAAAGCGTATCCAGAGAAAACTCTCTACCCAGGAAGAGGGCCTGATTAGTTTCACCTTCCTCTGCCCCCTCCTCTGGCCATGGACGCCCAAATTGCCCTGTGAGCCCCACATCCACAGTAGCTTTGCTGTGGTCTATCTCCTTGGGAATGCAGCAAGGCCTACACACCACAGTCCCATTTTAATCACTTCAGCCTCCTTGGCAGGCAGCTTCTGTAGCTCTCTTGCTATTTAATAACACAGCCAATGCAACGTGAGCCCGGACTGGGAATGCGTTTGTGCTACAGGCTTACAGCACCTGTGGCCAAGAACTGCCTTCATATATGTACCTCTGCAGCCGGCCAGCCTCTGCCTACCCTCTCAGCCTCATCCTGGGGCATTTCCAAGGTCAACACCTGCCCTTCATGATACTTGCATGGAGGCCAGGGCAGTGCCAGCCCCGACCCCATGCGCCCTCTATGTGCCCTGCAGCATTAACCGTCACCTGCCATGTGGATTCTGTTCCTGGCAGATTGTGCTGCAGACTGAGGCTGGTTTAGCAAAAGAGCCAGAAAAGAAAGAAACCAACACTCGGTTTGGAACCCTCGGAAATGCAGGCATTTAGGCACTAACAACCATGTTTCAAATATCAGCAAGTTCTTGGCAGCATTACTTCTGTTCTGCACCTAACCATTAGCGACATCTGTGAAGTTTTATCCAGAAGAGAAGTCCAGCCCATAAATGCATGGCTTCATCATCTTTGTTTTCCTAGCAAAGCTGTCCCAAACTATTCAGTCATGAAGAAGAGGCTCTGGAGCCTCTGATGGCTTTTTCGGGGTGTCTTTCAGCTTGAGAAAAAGAACAAGCCTGTTCATCAGATTGAATCTAAACTAAGGCAGTGCTCAGTGGGGCACTGTGATGAGAAGAACATGGGTTTGGAAACCAAGGGATTCGTTCCCTAGTATTTATTGTGTGCCCACTATTTACCAGGAGTTGTATACACACTTTAATGTGTGTATTCAGATGTGTAATACACATCTGGTAAGACATGTTCTCTGCACTTGAAAAAATTTTTGTCTAGGACAGAAGAAGCAAACTTCTTCTGTGACAATCCAGGTAAATATTTTCACAGAGGCCATGTGGTCACTTTGATCCTCCTCAGCTCTGCTTTGCAGTACAAAAGCAGCCAGAGACAATATGCAAATGAGTGGGTATGGCTGTGTCCTAATAAAACTTTATTTATAAAACCAGGCTCAGTTCAGTTCAGTTGCTCAGTCGTGTCTGACTCTTTGCGACCCCATGAATCGCAGCACACCAGGCCTCCCTGTCCATCACCAGCTCCCGGAGTTTACTCATACTCATGCCATCGAGTCGGTGATGCCATCCAGCCATCTCATCCTCTGTCATCCCCTTCTCCTCCTGCCCCCAATCCCTCCCAGCATCAGGGTCTTTTCCAATGAGTAAACTCTTCGCATGAGGTGGCCAAAGTATTGGAGTTTCAGCTTCAACATCAATCCTTCCAACAAACACCCAGGACTGATCTGCTTTAGGATGGACTGGTTTGATCTCCTTGCTGTCCAAGGGACTCTCAAGAGTCTTCTCCAACACCACAGTTCAAAAGCATCAATTCTTCTGCGCTCAGCCTTCTTCACAGTCTAACTCTCACATCCAGGCCACATTTGGCACCCAGGCCTGTAGTTTGTCAACTGTTGGTCTAGACGGTGAGAGTTCCAGTCCCTGTTCTGTCTGTAATTAGATATGTAAAAGTAGGCAAGCATATGATGTATAGTCACCATTCAGTAAATATCACCATGTATAAACGTAAGTACTTATTATTCTCTAATTACACTAGCTTACAATAAGAAACGCACCTATACAAAGTGAGTGGCTAGGAGTGATAAGAGAAGGGGGCTCTCTGTGTCCCCAGAATCAGAGATCGGCAACTCTGAGCCACACTTTCCCCACATGTACAATGAGGCCTTTTCTCTGTAACTCAAAAAAACTGGATTCATCTTGAAAGAATTAAAACATTGCTAAGAACTCCTCCAGCTCCAGCATACTATGCATCTGTGTAACATTTGGGTAATAACAAACCTACTCACTTGATAAACCTCAACAAGCTCCCTAAGCCTCTCAGAATAAGCTGGTATGTCCACGTCTTAAATACTCAGAGCATGGTACTCACTAGTCTAAGCCCCCTCATTTTGTGGCTTGGGAAACTGAGGCCCAGAGAAGTGATTTGACCTGCCCAAAGTTGCATATGATTTTTATGAAGACAGGTCATTGGCTCACTGAATTATCACATGGGGTCAGTGAGTTCAAGGTTACAGGCTTGGTCCTACTATGGGCCAGTTAGCTGAACTAGGTTCCATAGATGCAGCCAATTCCCCTTATCCTAACCTAGCCACCTACTTTGTCCACATGGGTCCCTGGATATAAATGAGTGAGATGAGAGTAATAATTGCAAATAGTGTACAGTTAGCATGACAGCTAATACTGAGTGACTGCTGATGCTGACTGCAAACAGTCACTGTTCTGAACATGTCATGTATTACCTCACCTAAGGCCAGCAACAGCTTATTAGGTGGGTATTATTATTTGCCCCCATTTTAGAGATAGGAATACTGAGACACAGAGATTCAATAACTCACCCAGCAGCAGATGGCTGGAATGGCACAGTCTGGAATAAATTCCAGAGCCCCCTCCCTCCCCCCCGCTTCCTATCCTGCCTCCCCTAAGTGTGACAGATGACAGAGTCCCACCATCAGTTATGTTCCACTCAGTACCCCCAACAGGTTAATGATGTGAGGACATAATTTCCAGTTTGAAAATGAGGAACCTAAAGCCAGAAGCCAAATAAAGCAGCACAAATTCAGAAGAATGGGGGCGCCCCGATTTGAATCCAAGTCTCCCACTCATTCCTCCTTTGCCCAGTCGGCACTGCCTCATTATCATTCCACCATCCACAGCGAGCAGCTGCAAGTGCGTCTATGGCCTAAGGGACAGAATATTAGGGAGTTCAGAACAATGAATTCCAATTCAGATAATTTAGATAATTCAGCATCTAAATAAAGCAGCAGGATATCATCTCAGGGAGCACTTAAACTAACTTCTGAGCATGCAGCTCATTGCAAAAGAGAAACTTGCAAGCTTTGAAAACCAAAGAAAAGGCCTGAATACAGACAGCCAGCCCTCATACCCACATTTGTTTCTTCATCTCAAACATGAATTCCTCCAGCAAGCATGTTTCCGAGATTTAATGGGATCAGGCTAGAGGCAGTGCATGCTAATGGTTAAACACACAGCCTTCAGGACTTGGGTTACAGGGTTCACCTCCTGGTTCTGCCTTTGACATGTTGTGTGAATTTTTGTCAGCTACTCTCTTGCCTCAGTTTCCTCATTTGTAAATCAGAGGTGGTAAGAGTACCTGCCTCAGGGAAATTTCAAGATTAAATGAGATGATGCACATGAAGTGTCCAGCACAATGCTGTCAATGCATGTTTGCTGCTGATATTGTAACTCTGAGAGTGAACTGCTCATTCACACATTCAACAAATCCGTACTGCATCTACTGCCTGCCAAGTCTTCTGCTTGGGGTTGCAACGTGAGGCAGGTTGATGTCAGCCCTGCCGTATTGGTTTAGTCTGTCGGGAACTATGTCTCTCCATCAGTTTCTCAGCGTTAGCACTGACTGATAACGTGAGCTACATAATTGTCTGCCGCGGGGTCTGTCCTCTGCGTGGTGAGATATTTAGCAGCTTCTGTGGGGGCTTCCCAGGTGGCGCTAGTGGTAAAGAACCTGCCTGCCAGTACAGGAGATGTAAGAGATGCAAGCATGATCCCTGGGTCAGAAAGATCCCCTGGAGGAGGGCATGGCAACCCACTCCAGTATTCTTGCCTGGAGAATCCCATGGACAGGGAGCCTGGAGGGCTACGGCCCATGGGGGTCGCAGAGAATCGGACACACCTGAAGCAACTTAGCATGCATGCATCGTGTAAAGAGATTAGAACTGTGTCTGCAGAAGGGAGAGGGCTTGGGGAAGCACACACAGCCACGTGAAGCCAGCTCCAAACTGGCACCTCTCACACGGCTACATCCTCTTAGGCAGAGCAACTCACAAGGCCAAGGCCTGGAGAAATGAACTCAGCCCTCCGATGGGAGGAGCTGCCAGGTCACGTCCACTTGGTGAATACAGCAAAGGATGCAGAATCAGGGCCACTGTTGCAGTCAAGCTACCTTAATAGGTACTCACCAGAATATAGATGAAAACAGGTGCTTTCAGAAACATAACCATCTCGTGCTTCCTCTCCACTCTCCACAGTTTCTTGGAGTCACAGAGCTCTCAGCATATTGCGAAGGCTACTTTCTCAAAAACATGATGGTCCTTATCGAAAATGAAGCCTTCAAGCAGCTCCTATATGACAAAAATGGTGAGGGCACGGGCCAGGATGTGCTGCAGGACTTACAGAGGACGTTGGCCATCAGGATTCAGTCAATCCACTTGTCATCTTCCAAAGGCTCTGTTGTATGAGACGTCCGGTCCAGGAGTGTTCCCGGGGACTTGCCAGTTCGGCTGCTACGTTGGCTTCCCGTGGACCTACACGTCTCACCTCGCGTCTGTGTTTGGCTGAGCCAAGGAGCTGCCTCAACTGCCTCAGCTGCTCTTGACAAAGCAAATGCAGCTCCCGTGAGCTCCTGTTGAGAAAGGAAGGACATGCCACTGGCCTACAGATCCGAGTGCACCTGGATCCAGAGGTAGAAGGCCATGGGGCAGCCACGCTGACCTCATCTGAAAGCCCCCTGGGGCAGTTGAACACCCCTTGCCAAGGACCTCTGTCCAGTGGGCGGACTGAGAACTAAAGGTCATTCAGGTTCCAGATTGACAGTTGGAGAACTTCACCGTAGGACCCTGAATAGCATTATATTTATTACACATTAAGGACCTTAGTAGCTGCAGTTCCATAAGAGTCAACAGGATAGCAAATTGGTGAGACTGTTACCAATAACGAAGACAAATTTTTAGGGGTGGGAACTTTTTAAAATGTTCATATAAAAACCCCCAAAACAGGGCAGCCTTGTAGTTTAAAATATATTTCTAAAAGCTTAACAGTTCATTTTCAACTGAATTGTGTTTAGGGATCTGTGTTTTGAGATTTCTTTTCTTTTTTGAAGAAAAAAACAGTAAGTAGCAGGTCTGTACTGTATAAACATGCATCTGACAAGATATTGCTGATATTCTACACAAGGTGAAATAATAACCTTGCCTTAGTGATCATGGTTACACAAAAGAGGTGCACTGCCAATAATTATCTCTAACTCAGTAGTTGAAAAAAAAAAAAACCTGCATGCTGATTGTGGTTTCGGGGTGAGAATAAAATCCCCCCACATTAAAAAAATCACACATGCATTTGCATGGGCCCGAACCTGTAAACTGTTACGTTTGTGCTTCATTTTTGCCAAGGTAAAAATGTCCCATCACTTCTTGCTAAAAGTCCATTTGGTGAAACTAACATATCCATTTCCTTCCATAGTTATGAATGTCCCTGAGATGCTGTTGCAGAAGTGTGTTCATAGATGATGCTGCATAGGGGATGGGGGCGGGGCACGTTGGAGAATTTACTATTAATCCCAGAGTTCTCTCTGTATTCTCAGAAGATGTTAATAGTTTGTTACTAGCCAGAGAATATGACTATGTTAGATTATTTTTAAAGATGAAATATGTATGATAGGATGGATTCTCTCTGTATTCCAAGAGTATACAGTATAGGGTTATCTATAATGAAAGTTTATATTGACAGGGTTCCGTTTGCTCTGCCATATATTATAAGCAGAAGAGATTAGTGAAGTGCCACAATATTCCAAACAATCTCTGAGTTGCTGCCTTTTCTTTCTTGTCCTTTCATTTGAAACCTAGATAACATACAGTTAAAAACTAGGAGAATGACTCTTACCCTTTGGGATGGCAAAGTTTTGTTGATAAACATATTTCCTAGCATGCCTTTGGGAACTTGTGCACAGACCCTAGAGTCTAAAGGAGCTGCTGTTCAAACACTGTACTAGCCCCCTGAGCCGTTGTTCAGAGGACCAAGGTCAAGTCCTGTTTCTTGGGTGTGACCCATGGCACACGCGGGCCACATCCGTCTACAGTATTGGCTCTTCTCTGACGCTGATACAAGGCTTCTCTTCCACTTGGTCATTTGCAAACCTCCCCAGCCCCTACCATCCAATGAGGAAGGGGGGAAAAAATAAACTGTCTACAGAGGAATCCAAGTTACAGATACACAGCATGTCCTGAGTCTTTGCTGTCTCTCACCTCCTCCTGTCCTCAGAGTTGCTGCGTGGATGTTTCCTACCGCGACTGACTTCCCTGTGAATGTCTGATGCTAGCTCAGGGCCTTTGGGCATGGATTATGTACAGTGGCAACTCCTGATGGGCTTCTGTTATAGTTTGGTGTGCTTTCTCTGTCATTAAAAGAAATGATTTTCCCAAGTCGCGCATTGTTTTCATGGTACCTGTGAACTCATACCCAGCTGTAGCCTCAGAAAGTCACTCAGTTCAGAAATCAGAAAAGATGACCCCGCAGAAAAAAGAATCAAGGGGAATGAAGACGCTAGATACAAGATAGGTGCTCGTGTCGCGGAGCACCTTCTGCTCTGCCAACTAGAACTTGGCTAACCCAGCTCTAGTCCCCTGGGACTGCGGACCCCTCTGGGTGCTACCCTTGGATTTCCTTCCCATCAGGCAGAGGACGTATAGGTGCCACTGGGAAGTACTTTTGCCTCCTGCAGTGAATACATCCACAGAGAGAGGAGTTCTGAGTGTCACTGGTGTGCCTTGATGACGATTTGGGGGGAAAGGGGTGGGAAGTGGAGAAAAACAGGTGATCTCAACCTGGCATAACCTACCCCCAAGGGCCAGTGTGAAATGATGTTTATGGATGGGGGTAGCATTCTGGGATTGGGGTGAGGGTCATGGAGGGTCAAAGTTCACCCTTGGGAGGTCAAACCAAGTCCCCAGCTGGTCCCCTCTGGCTCCTGACCCAGCCCAGGTCTGGTGGAGATGAGGACCCCTGCTGTCCCACTGAGACCTCCGGGGAGCCGGGGAGGCCCAGGCAGCCCCCTGGAGCCCTGGGCCAGTGAGACCCAGTACACAGCAGACGCCACAAGCACCTCTGGCAAGGGCTGGTCACCCCTGCCTAGCACTCGAGGTCTGTTTCTTCTTTAGGAAACAACCCAAGCAACTGAGTGCCAGGGGCCAGGACTCTGAGTCAGGCCAGGAGAACAGAAGGTCAGTTTATTTTTAACTGCATCACCCTCTGTTTAGCATCAGCGTGAAGAAGGCATTTAACATGTTCCTCTTGGAAGCTAAGGTGTGTCTGCAGCATTTGCCTTTCACTTGTCCGACAGGGGGCTTTGTCACTCCATTCTTAGCCACTATACAAGGGCCCCTTAGTATCTGGGGGAGGCAGGGGAGCCTCCCCACCGGCCACACAGCTCCGTGCACCCCTTCCGTTTGCAGTGAGAAGTCAGACGGCTCCTGCGCCTGCAGCCACGAGTATCAACACAAACGGCTCTACTTGGCTTCTGCTGCCCCTTCCCTCTCAGCTTGCAATGGATCTTATATACAACAGGTTTGAGTGCCACCCATTCTCCCCTGAAGAAAGAGGATTCTTCACCCAAATCGCACCAAGATGAAGGTGTGAGCTCCCAACACAGGAAGGCAGAAGCTGGAAGATGTGCAGTCAGGCCACAGGTAAGGATGGAGGAGATCTGTGAGCCTCTCCACTCCAGAGATTTCCTGGGATGCCTCAGGCAAAAAATACTAACTCCAGCTGGGTGATGTTTCACTCAGGGTTGTCTCCTGTAGGCTGTTAACACACAGCGCTTATTAACCTCAGGCTGTGTGCTCTGGGCGTGGATATAGGGCAAGATCCTAGGTGAGTCTTTGAGAAAAAAAAAATCTGTTTCAGTCATCCTGGGGTCCCAACTCACCTCCCCCCTCCACTCGCCTTACATACGCCAGCCTCAGTCCCAGCTGAGTGGTCAGAGACGTATTCACGTCCTCCCACTCCTGATTCCCTTTCCCACCGGCCCCAGGTGGACACCCTCCCCAACTGGGGGAGCGTTTCCTGGGCTTGTTGGCCTCAGGGCTCAAGTCGGGGGGAAATTTCCCAGCTTCTCCACAGCACGTGCTACTGGGTGTCAGGCTCCAATGCAGGCCTGAAACCTTGGCTGTCTCAGCTGATTCAGCCCCTGATTCACTTTGAACTGGTGGAAAAGTTACTGCACCATCTAGTTCTCATTTTCCTCTTTTAAGAAACTGCATTTAAAAAATAGCTAGGTAGGATGTTTTGAGAGAATGCATCGAAACATGTATATCATCAAGGGTGAAACAGATCACCAGCCCAGGTTGGATGCATGAGACAAGTGCTCAGGGCTGGTGCACTGGGAAGACCCAGAGGGATGGGGTGGGGAGGGAGGTGGGTGGGGGGATCGGGATGGCGAATACATGTAAATCCATGGCTGATTCATGTCAATGTATGGCAAAAACCACTACAATATTGTAAAGTAATTAGCCTCCAACTAATAAAAATAAATGGAAAAAAAATAAAATAAAAAAATTAAAAATAGCTAGTTAACAGGGTTGTTGGGAGGATATTAGAGAAGGTGTTTTGACAGGGCCTCCGCTTGCAGTAGCAAAGAAAAAGCGTTCTGAACTTCTGAGACTGAGCAGAGAGAAGAGGAAACGGATGACTCACCCAAGGAAAGGAAGATTGACCCGTTTGCCATTCATTTCTTGAACTTTCTGCTGCAGTGTTCCCCCATGATGGTTTATGATTCTCTAGGGTTTTGCTGCTCTTCCAGGGGGTGTGAGAAAATTGCACCGACACAATTGTGTTGCAAATCTTCTTCCTAGGATAGTACCCTTTGCAATGTCGGTGAGCAAGAAATGTTTAACTTAATGAAACCAAGTTCAACTAGATTTTCTTTCATGCCTGCACACTAGGTCACTTCAGTCATGTCCAAAGCTTTGTGACCCTATGGACCTGGGTTTTGCTTTTCTTTTTTGGGGCAGTGATATCTAGCAGTTTGTTTCCTTTAGGAACTTCACGCTCGTGCGCAGTCTCACCCAACTCTTTGCGACCCCATGACTGTAGCCCACCAAGCGCCTCTGCCTATGGGATTTTCCAGGCAAGAGTACTGGAGTGGGTTGTCATTCCCAGGCAGCGCGGTGGTAAAGAATCCAGCTGACAGTGCAGGAGTCGCAGGAGACGTGGGTTCAGTCCCCGTGTTGGGAAGATCCTCTGGAGCAGGAAATGGCAACCCACTCCAGTATTCTTGCCTAGGAAGTCCCAAGGACAGACGAGCTGGGCAGGCTACAGTCCATGCGGTCGCAAAGTATCTGACATGACTGAGCGCGAGCGTGCAATTCCTAAAGGAAACAAACTGCGGGACATCACTGCCAAAAAACCCCAAGATCTCTGTCCGCATCAAGTCAGCAACTAAGCCCATGTCCTTTGCTGCCACTTGAGTGTAGGGACACTCATCCCCAGTCCGTCAACCAGGAAACCTCCCTGGTGAGACTTCAGGCCACTCCTGTTCCTCCCAGCTGGCCAGTGCCTTGAATAAAGCAGCACGTGCCCTTCAACAGGGCTGTTACAGAAGTTGGTAGGATGCCTATTTTTTTCACCCTCTTTAAAAATAACCCAGCACATTTTAAACTTCCTGCTTCATAGGAAAAAAAAAAAAAATAGAACTCAAACTCAGCAATCACATTGCACATTAGTTCCCATTCCTGATGAGGCAGTCAGATAACAGAGCCCCGCAAAAGGACGTGTCTCTAAGTTTAGCTCTGAATATGAAAAGACTTTCTGCCTGTGTGAATAGGCAATTAAAAGAGATGCCCTGATGTCGCTGATACATTCTTTGGATGTTGCTTTTCAGAGTTAACCTTTGGATGCGTTCTGAATTTTAATACCATTGCAAACCTCTGGTACTCAGCTGCAGAGATAGGAGGCAGGTGGTATAACATAGGGGCTCCAGGCTGGCCACCAGTTCTCACCTCTGGGCCCATCACTGCCGTCAGCTGCTTGGGTGAGCTTGGCAGGGCCTCTTCATTCTGAACCTGTTCCTTTCCTCAACTCAAAATGAGAGTCTTTCTGAGCTGATGTTCTGCTGGGACATGTCACACACACTGCTCTTACTACATTTACGGATTATATAGATAGATATCTCAGAATGGTGGTGATGCTGTTTAAGTGTGATAGAACATTCTGGACTGCATCGGAAAAGGGACCTCAGAGTATGATGATGATGTCACAGTAAAACAGGCAGGAAAGTAAAGAAAGGCCTTGCAACAGGGCTCCCAGGCTTCCCAGGTGACTCAGTGGTAAAGAATCCGCCTGCCAAGGAGGAGACACAAATTCGATCCCTGGGTTGGGAAGACCCCCTGGAGAAGGAAATGGCAACCCACTCCAGTATTCTTGCCTGGAGAATCCCACAGACAGAGAAGCCTGGCGGACTACAGTCCATGAGGTCTCAAAGAGTCAGACACGACTTGGCGGCTGAGCGTGAGGACAAACGAGGCCCCCAGGATATGTTACTGTAAGGATGCCTCTCACCAGAGCATGGCCTCAGGACTGCCATCTCCTTTTGTTTTCTTTACTTTTTGTTTTTCAGTAATTATAGATTGACAGGAAGTTGCAAGGAGGGTGCAGAGAGGTTCTGTGTACCCTTCCCCCAGTTTCCCCCAATGGTAACATCTCACGTGCCTCCAATATAGTATCAGACCTGGAAACGGCCACGGGCACAATGTGAGTTTATGGCTCTATGCCATGTTATGACGTGTTACATGTGTTTAACCAACACCACAATCATTTTCCATCAGCACAAAGATTCCCCCTCATGCTGCCCCTTTATTGTCACTCCTACCCCCTTCCTCCTCCACACCATCCTTAACCCCTGGCACCCCCTGATCTGTTTTCCATCTCTGTAGTATTGCCATCTTGAGAATGTTGTATAAGTGCAACCATATAGTAAGTGGCTTTCTCCACTCAGCACAATGCCCCTGAGATCCATCCAAGAATGAATCTTGCGTGTATCAAGGGTTTGTTCCTTTTGTGTTGCTCAGTAGTATTCCCCAGTGTCCCATCTCCTTTTCACCAAAAGTACAAGCATGTCAGAAAGTATGGCAGTGAGACAGCTTGACTCTGGCAGCTGCCTCTCCGGTCAGAGCTCCCAGAAAACAATGGTGTCTCCTGAGAGCTGGACAGGACTGCCCCGCCCCGCAGCACTGCGGGGAGACCGTCCCATGGCGTTAGTCCTACCGTTCAGTGTGGTGACGGATCACTGAGATCCACTGCTCTCACTTGGGTCTTTCAGCTCTGCAGGAAGGTCCTTCTAGGAATGACTGACTTTTCCCAAACATCCCACTGACAGTGTTGGAAAAGGTTTCTCACATTCACTTTGTATACACATCACGGGGGATCTCATTGAAATGCAGGTTCTGATTCAGTGGGGCTAGGTCGAGCTTGGGATTCAGCATCTTGAACAAGCATCCAGGTGATGCTGATGCTGCTGGTCCAGGGACCACACTTTGAGTAGCAAAGGTGTAGCGTGTGGAGATTCATCTCCAACATTTCCTGCTGCCAGACCAACCTGGGGCTTTTGTTCTATCACCTGGCCTTTCTGGAATTTCAACCTTGTGGACTGAGCCTGTCTTTCTGACCCAGACCGTGAAGACATTTAGTACATCTGAGGGAATCATTTCAAATTCTGTTTTTCCAGGTGGTTTCAGAGTTACCCCTAAGGAATTATTTGCACAGAACTCCATATTACCCTCCCTTTTTCCTGATCTGCGTTGGGTCTAAATCAAATGTATTTATCTCACAGGTGTTTACTGATGTTGTAAGATGCATAAGGGACTCTCCTCTCTGCCACCAACACCCACCCTCTCCCCCGCTTTTCTTTTCCCTTTTTTCCTTCAGGGCAGGCAGTAGAGGAAAAGGAGAAAATTCTTGTTTATTTTAAGGCTGTTTTATGAGGCCTCTTTCTGCACTCACGGAGACCCCCTGGGAGTGGTTAGGGACCCAGGAGGATCAAGAAGGGAACAATCAAAGGCAGCTGTCCCTTCTGTGGTTCACTTGAAAACACTTTGATAGTGGAGAGAGAGGAGTGAAGCATCTGGCTGAGACGGCTGCTGGGTGACCTTGAGACTCCACAGCATGTGCTGCAGGGGAGGGAAGGGGCAGGATTTCATCCATAATTCCTCCTCTTCCCTTGTCAAGGGAATGACTGCACTTTTTCAGCACTTCAAAGGCATCACTCTCATACATTAAACATCGTGGTTGGGGGCCGGGGGGAAGCTCAGACACCATTTTCCGTTGAACAATAAGAAAGTACCTAAAGTCTGTTTTCCTAGAAATCCTCTGGACCAGGGAATGAGCCCCTGCCCCGGAAGTGTGAGAGTTTCAGTTGACCGTTACATTTAATGTGAGTCAGGTGTGTGGCGTGGTCACTCAGGAGAGTTAGTCTGGGTCCAGGCTACGTCAGTAGAAGCAGAATGGCTGGGGTGCGGCTGTGATGGTTCTCTGTGCTCTGGAGGGATCCCCACCGGAGCTGTGCATCCAGTGAGGGCCTGGATGAATCAGGGTTCCCAGCAGCAAGCAACTCCAGCTAATTTAATACAAAACGGAATTTATTCAAAGATGTTATTTTTTCCCACACTTATTTATCTTTTAGTTGAATGAAAATTGCTTCACAATGCTGTATTGGCCTCGGCCATCCATCAACATGTATCAGCCACAGGTGCACATGTGACCTCTCTCTCCTTGATCTCCCTCCCGCCTCCCACCCCTTCCCACTCCTCTAGGTTGTTACAGAGCCCAGCCTTGAGTTCCTTGAGTCATGCAGTGAATCCCCATTGGTTATCTACTTTACACATGGTAGTGAATATGCTCCCATAGATGATTCATACAATTGTGGAGAGGGTTAGAGAAACCATGTTAAAGACGAGGCTGTTAGGAATAACTTACAAGCCGTGACACAGGAAAGTCCTGACGAGGTCATTGCTGTCAGTGCTGCCAGCAGATACCGGGAAGGCAGGAATTAACAATGGCAGGCCTGCAGTTACCAGGGGCTTGATTTCCATGACTACTACACCCACAAGCGCCTATCCCATTCCTGCACCAGGAACTCAACCTCCCCGAGATGCTCAGTGCTTCTGCCTCCGTCTGCAAGAACAGTGTTTCCCCTCAGTGAATCCCACTGCCAGAGCCCGAGATACGTGACTCTCTTCGGTACAAGGGAGGCTGGAGATTTCAGTTCTTACTGCTGCATTAGGGAGAGGGGACCTAAACCGTGGATTTTACAAATAGAGAAAGATGATGGGCAGCCATGAAATGACAGGTTTGCCCTGCACTTAATGAAAGCCACAGAGAAACTGCAGCCCCATCAGAAGGAAATAATCAGAGAGTGCCAGAACAGCTGAAGAAATGGGGCTGCTTCTCTCCATAGAAGAGAAGACGTGGGTGACCATCGTGGTTATCTTCCGAGGGAGAGATTTCATACATACGAGGAATTAGCCTCATTCAGTATGGCCACAGGGATTAGAGCTGTTCCAATGATGGGCTCTTCAAGCATTTCACCTAAGTACAAAAAAGAACTTTTAAAAGTCAGAACAAAGCCTTCTCAAGATAAGTGACTTCTCTCATGAGGTAGTGAATCCCCCATCACCAGAAGCATTCAAGAAAATCCTGGTCAACCACTTGCTAGAGATTCAAGCAGTAAACAGAAGTGAGGTAGAATCTAAAGGTCTCTTACAAGTCAGGGATTTTGTCCTTATTAGTTCTTTCCTTCTGATAGTAATCATCAATTTGGCCTTAGAAAAGAAATCAATCTTCATAGATCTTACATAGAATTTGATCTCCTGGCCTTTACTTTTTGCCAAGGCTTCATTTTATTAAAATCTGCCACCTTATTTATCCTCATACAGTTAGTGAGGCAGCAGATCTATTCATTAGTCTTACTTACCGAATACAGAAGGAAGAGAAATGTTCTACCAAACCTCACCAGCTGGAAAGAGAAAAAGTAGCTAGAAGCAGTTCAGTCACTGAAAAATGGAATTTCTTTTTATAAAGGGGAAAAGAATAGATTTCAGTAAAGCAATCAAGTTAGGGAGGGCCATTTTTTAAAGTAGAAATCCAGGTATGTGAAATCATGTGTGTCAATGCCACAAAATGCATAACATTTTTTAAGGCAGAGAAAAACCATGAGTGGTGCATTAGTTTGGCCACGAGTCCTGGCAAGTGAGTTCTCCTACCAGCCTCAGTCTTCTCACCTGCAGAATGGGAAGGAACATCAGGGGAATTCCCTGGTAGTCCAGTGGTTAGGACTTAATGCTTTCACTGCTGTGCGCCTAGGTTCAGTCTCTGGTTGGGGAGCTAAAATCCTGCAAGCCGCATGGCATGGCCAAAAAAATTAAAATTAAAAAAAAGGAAGAATGGGACTGTCACTGCATTGATGAAGTCAGAGGTGGAGAGGCAATTTTGCAGCAGCGGGGGGAGTGGGGAGGAGGGTTCTGTCAAAATGCAGAATGCAGTGTTCACCAAGGGCTGGGCAAGCAGGGAGAACAGGAGGTAAACTGGGGTTTGTCCCTACCCTGAAGCTGGCTGCCTCCAGTCTTATCACTGTCTGATCAGTTAAATCCAGCTCCCGCACAGCCTCAGGTCCCCAGAGGCCAGCAGTGGCTCAGCAGTCATCCAGCCCTGGGCAGCCTGACAGCCCCCCCTTATTGCACTGTTGAGGAGTCACCCACCAGATTCCAGTTGGACACGCTATTGACAGCCTCACTCCCTGGAGCCCCCGGGGACTCCTGCTCTGAGCTCTCCCAGAGTAAGGAATCTTACTCCGTGTCAGTCTCTGTCACGTTTCATCCCAGTGGTGGTGGAAGTGGTACCCAAGTTTGGCACCTCTTTTTGCTGCATCAGAGATGCTTCTATGTGACCGAAATATCATTTTCAGTGCACGGGAGACTGGCATTTTCCCATTCCTTTATATTTCATGTTCTTCTCTTATATCTGCAGAAATTGGTATGACAGGATGGGGTTGGTTTTAGAGAATGGTTTCTTGATAGGTAAACGACCACCACAGCAAATCATTTACATTCCTACCGTGGAAAGACATTCTGCCTGGATACAAACATGAAAAAACGTAAAATCCAGCGTTGCTCTGACTTGGACATTATAGTAAGATCAAACCCTTATTCAGCTTTCATCATGTGGCAGATACTATACCAAGTACTTTATATGCACTATCTCAATCCTCACCATGAACCCTACCTGATAAGGATCTGTGTTTCCATCTTACACACGGGAAAACTGAGGTGCAGAGAGCAAAGCTGAAAGGCAAGAGCAGGGAATTCCTTGGTGGTCTACTGTCTGGGACGTCGCGCTCCCAATGCAGGGGGCTCGGGTTTGATCCCTGGTCAGGGAACTAGATCCCACATGCCACAACTAAGACCCAGTGCAGCCAAATAAATAAATAAATATTTTTTTAAATAAATAAATAAAAGGTAAGTGCACAGCTGGGCTGTGGACCAGAGCTGAGCTGACTTCTAAGCAGGCCCACACCTCTTCATTTATTGCCTCCTGTAAAGAGAGGTGGGGAAAACATGCTGCCTCTCTCCTCCCCAGTGCTTTAAAAATGACCATTCAGATAACTATTCAGAAGAGGAAGAAAAAGCCTTATGGGCTAAGACAGAGGTTAATCGCGTATATCTATGGTGAGCTACTAGTCCAAGGTCAGCGGCTTCGGGATGTAGTTTTGTTGTGAGTTTTGTTCGGTGGAGAAAGGAGTGTTGAGTGCTATCAGGGTTTTGACCAGATCAGCCAATATTTCATGCGTATTGATTTCACTGGGGACGGAGAGGAGTATGACCGGCCCCTCAAGGTGCTCCCTGACACAGACACAGCCTGGGCACCAAGTTACTGCCTGGCTGACTCCATGCAAAGTGAGGTGGTGAGAGGTGGGCAGACAGCCTCCAGGGACCCACTACCCCAGGATCAACCCCATGCCTCTTTGGCAGATGGGTCACCAGTTGTGATCATGCTTTGCAGGGTGATGGTTCAAACAGGAGACGTGATTGGCCTATTTATGCCTCTGAGCCCACCCCTTTCCCATTTCAGAAATATGACTTTTATTGGGCCAAGGTCCCACTGACCTGAGTCTTCAGCCTTGTGGATAAATAGAAAAAGCATCAGAGGGAAAATTTCCTGAAGGCTGACTTCACCCCCGAAGAGTGACTCAGTGATGGACATCACTTCCCCTGGGCACACAACTATGAAGCATCTCCTGGCTTCCAAGACTGTTACCACAGGGTGTGAAGAGCAGAATGTGTTTGTGTTAACACAGAATTGGATTTATTCCTCTTTCCCTGCACAGGGAACAATCTGAATTTGGGAGTTTTGGATTTGAGTCTCTTGTTAAAGCTGAGAAAGACTTCAAAGACTCAACTGCTTCTTAATGGCTTTTTGTTTTTGTTTTTGTTTTTAATATTTATTTGGCTGTGCTGGATCTTAGTTGCGACACCTGGGATCTTCAACCCTCATGCAGTATATGGATCTAGTTCCCAGACCAGGGATTGAACCCAGGCCCCCTGCATTGGGAGCTTGGAGTTTCAGCCACTGGAGCACCAGGGAGGTCCCTAGGGCTTTCTAAACGAGGAAAGGCTCACAGAGCCTGCGGTCGAAGGCCCCCTTTATTCCTTCCACGGCCCAGTGCAGCGCAGCAACCAGACTCCTTATCTGACTTCCACCTGGAGGACTTATTTGCCTCCAGTTGCTAAGACCACCTTGAACATGAATTTTGCTTTTAGCTGCAACCTTTCAGAAGCACCTCAGGAGGCAGCGGGCGGCGGCGGCGCGGGGCTCTCTCGTGTTCGGCGTCGAGCCCCGGCTGCTGCCGCGGTCTCCAGAGCTGCTGCCTCAGCTACTGCCGCCGCTGCGGTCGTCCCTGACCGTCGCGGCTTCGGGGTGCTCCCCGCAGGGCTCCTGCTGGTGTCCCTGGAGCGTGGGAGGCTGCTGAGCGTGACCGGTGGTGTCCGGCAGGAGCTGCGTGTCTCACCCTGTGGCGGGGAGGGCGTCCATGGCTGCAGCCAGCAAGGGCAACAAGTCCAGAGTCCGGAGTATCCGCTTCGCAACAGGCCATGACGCAGAAAGCTTCCAGAGTCGTGTCCACTTTGATGAGAAGCTGCATGACTCTGTGGTCATGGCCACCCAGGAGAGCGACAGCAGCTTTCTGGTCAGGGTTGGACTCCTGAAGATCCTGCACAGGTATGAGATCACCTTCACCCTAGCCCCAGGGCACAGGCTGCGCAAGGACGTCCGAGACGCAGCTGTCCCCAGCCTGCACCTCCAGCTCCTCAGCGTCATGCCCACCCCAGAGGTTACAGCGTCAACTGTGAGTACTCCGCGCACAAGGAGGGCGTCCTCGGGAGGAGATGCTGCAGGCCTGTGAAGGTGGCGCCGACACCTGCGTGCGCGTGCCGGCGCGGGCGCGCGCCACGGACGGACACCGCGGCACCCCTGAGGCTAGACGGCGTCGAGTGCCGGGGTGCTGAGCTAGGATAGACTCAGCACAGTGACTGGCACGGCTTCGACGGAGGCCCTCGGCCCCACCTGCCTCGGGGCCCCTCAGCCTTAAACACAACCTCATCTCCCCAAAGGCTGCCTGACGGTGTGGCTTCCTCATCCTTCCCCAGGGTGGGTGGATGTGGAGGGTCCAAGGGCCTCTAAGCTAGAGCCTTGCCCACGCCTCTCGCCTCATTTGTGCCACCTCCCTGCCTCTCCAACATCCTCTTCTCCCACTTTCTCCTGTGTGCCTCAGTCTCCTGCTGGAAGAAATGGATTGAGCCCCCCAAGGAAGCTATCTGAGGAGGGCCACGGGAGGGCCTGGGGTGGGTCATACCCGCCCCTACCCCAAGCCATAAGGGCCTAGGAGAGGAGGGAGCTGGCTCTGTGGTGGAGCGGCCCCCGTTACTACTGCTGCTGTCTCGCTTTAATCACCTCTCCTGTCTCCTTTTTCCACTGCTGTCCATGGTGAGGAGAAGGGAGATGCAGTTCCCAGTCCCTACCCACTAGGTCTGTGTTGTTTTTAAATGACTGGTTGGGATAAAATCCTGAAGAAATAAAACTTCCGGGGGTGGGGGGGAGAAGCACCTCAAGAATAAACCACCAGAAGCTCCTCACACTTCCACAGGCACCCGAGGTTTTTATGGCTGTTCTTTGTTTTGTGATAGACCAGCTGGAACCGAGGAGAAGGAAATGGCAACCCACTCCAGTGTTCTTGCCTGGAGTATCCCAGGGACAGAGGAGCCTGGTGGGCTGCCGTCTATGGGGTCGCACAGAGTCGGACACGACTGAAATGACTCAGCAGCAGCAGCAGCTGGAACTGAAACATCCTTCTGTTTGTCTAATTTCCTACTGTACATACAGAATCTTCATCTTCAAAACATCTGTGTTTGGGGGAACAGGACCCGACTGAGAAAGCCCAGCATGTGCTTTTTTTAAAGTGAAATAGGGAAATAAGTAAATAACTGTGATGTCCAGGCAGCAGAAAGTCAGGACGTTGGACAACATCATGGTTCAGGGTTGAATTGCACGGAAGGGGCCTCAGTGGCAGCCTGGGGTTAGATAGACTGGCCTTGGTTTGTGATTTAGTGTGTGGGGATCACTTGGCTACTTGATCGATTTTGTTGAGGGAAGGTCATGGATGCAGGCAGGATGCAGCATGAGCTGAGGTTGTGTATCGTTGGGTGGGAACTCGGTCACTTCAGTCGTGTCTGCCTCTTTGCGACCCCATCGACTGCAGCCCTCCAGGCTCTTCTGTCCATGGGATTCTCCAGGCAAGAATACTAGAGTGGGTAGCCATTCCCTCCTCCAGGGGATCTTCCCCACCCAGGGACTGACCTTGCATCCCTTCTATCTCCTGCATTGGCAGGCAAGTTCTTTACCGCTAGCACCACCTGGGAGGCCCATGGTTGGGTAAAATCCTTTAATCGTCCAGTGAGGAAGGCACAGTCCGGCTCCTTCTCCTCCCACTGCCGCCTCTACTTAGAATGAGGAAAAGAGCACCAGAGGGAAGCGGACGGCACTGGCTCCCCCCAGCCCCACACTCCACTCACTCTGGCCCTTGTTGGCAACTGTGGGCAAGTCGGACGGCTCTCTGCCTGACCCCTGCCTCTCGGTCTGTGCAAGGGTGGGTAGCTTTCCCTAAAAGACGTGCCCAACTTGACTCCCTTGCTTCTCTGAGTGGGCTCCCCAGACAGTAGCATCAGCCTCACTGGGAGTTTGCAGGAAACACAGGATCTCACTACCACCCCAGACCTACGGCCCCGGACTCTGCGTTTTAACTGGAGGCCCAGGTGACTGCTGAGTACGCTGGGGTCTGAGATGCTTTTCTGTCCTCCCAAATCGCTGTGACTGCATCAGGCATCTCGCAAAGGATATCCCAAAACATGCCTGAAGAGACCATCTAGAGATGTCAGGGCTTGCGGGGCAGACCAGGGTGGGACGTGGGAGAAGACCTTTCATAATGTTTTCGTTGTTCAGCTGTTATAAGTCGTTCTAAGACCTCCGTGTTCTCAGAGATGTTTTCTGATAGTCATTTGTGCATCCTTTTGCTGCCAGTCACTTCTCCCTGACTGGAGGTGTGAGATGTTTTTCAAGCCCACTGCGAATGTCTGGTAAATTGCCTTCCCTACCGGGTGGCTTTTTTTCCCTGCTGGGTCTCACCAGGAGACACTGTGAAGAAAGCTTTGAAACACCACATATATTATTAAATATATGCAGTCACCCTTTCCAGTCAGCTGTTTCTGATGACAACTTAGGAATTAGTTTCTTCAGCAAGCATTAGATATAAGTCACTCCATTCTGGGGAGGGATGACACAGAAAGCTGAGGGCGTTTTTTAAAACCACATATGCCTGCGTGAGTTTGGCCAAAAGCAGCTTGTGTTCCAAGTGGGACAGAGAGGCCACTCAAGGGGCAGGCAGAGAAGGGGATCAGGGGAAAGAAGTGTGAATGGCTTGAGGATGTTTCAAGGGTACATGGGCAGAGGGAGTGGGGCTGACTGTCTGAAACATCTTCCTTAGAAATGTCCTTTGAGAGCATAAAAATTAGAACAAGAAACTATGGTGTTTACAGACTGCCCCAAACTCCTAGGATTTCAGCCTTTAGATTATGTCTCTATATACCTATTAACGAAACATGATCTTTTTGCTTTCTTTTTTGCAAAAAGCAAGTCTTTTCATCCAAAGGAGATCAAGGCCCTGCCTACAAGGCAGCGTGGAGAAGGAGTGTTGGTCAATGATCCAGGTAAGCCAAGGCCAACCTCCCACCCAGCTACCTCTTTACACAAACCATCATCACAGACTTCTCCAAAACTATCTGACCAGGGCACCAGCCACGCATGTGCCTGGGACTTGGTTTAGCAAACCGCCTGCCTGTGACACCCGCCACTTACTCTGTGATGGAGGTTCTCTGTGAGGGGAGGGGGCTGTGAGCACCCCTCAGGGTAATTGGCAAGGTCTGGAGATATTTTCGGTGTCACAGCCGAGGGAGGGGGGGCTGCCGGCATCTAGTGGTAGAGCTGGGATGCTACTAAACATCCTACGAGGCACAGGACAGGCTCCACGGCAGAATTATCTGACCCTCAGTGTCATCAGTGTTGAGGCTGAGAAGCTCTGTTCTGGGAAAATGGGTTTGCGTTTCCATTTGCTGCTCAGCACAGCGCTGTTGAAGGAATCTGGGTCAGAACTTCCTCCCATAGTTTCTTGGGTCACAGGCGAGTCTGCATGAACAGACTCTAGCGATGAGCCGAGATGGCTCCAGATCCTACCACCAGGTTTAGCCACCTCAGCTATGTCACCACAGGGCTTCCTGGGAGGGCAGAGCCCCCTCGTTTACATTTTAGTCTCCAAGGGGATTTCTGAGATTTAGCTTCTTCCAATCCTGGTATCTTGGCATAGATGGAGGCCTCTGGGAGGTCAAGAGAAATCCAGGTCATATCCATTTTGGAAGCTCCAAGTATAAAAATGAAGAAAGGCAGAAATGAGCTTACAAAAATACCAATTAATTTTAAATACTTGCATATAGGGAATTAATATTTCTACCCCTGAATAATAGAATGCAATATACTTGTGCTCTTCACAATATAACTACAATATTTATAAAATTCATATATTATTTCAGAGTGCCCTGCAAACAAAGTTGTCCCGTAGTACTACACAACCTTATAGGTGGACAGTGAAAGTCTTTTCTTCAGTCTTGTCGGTCTGTAGCTCTAAATATACGTTACCTGGAAAAATATTAAAGATCTAAATGTACAGCTCTTTGAGGCTATGTCATTAGCAGCAAAAGTTCAAAGACAGAAAATAATAGTTAAAACATATAAAAACTTACCTATGTATGTATGTATCTGTGTAACTATATATTTATGGTCAAAACATATAAATACTGGATAGCCTAGGTAGTATTCTGAGTTAAATCAATAATGCATGAATATCCTATGTTGTTTTCAATCCCATTTTACAGATGGGAAAACTGAAATGGAGTGAAATCAAGTGATTTGCCAAAGGTCACATACTTTACAAGTAGGTATGTTCGTAGAATCAGGTATGTAAGTAAACTCAGGATTCAGGCTGAGGGAGGTGGACTCTGGAGGCCACACCCTTAAGTCTTGTGATAGACAGCCTCTCAAAAGGAAAGACACGGGCTCAAGAAGATGTGCAGAACCACTGAATGGCTTGAGAAAGCATCAGTGTGATTGATGCTAGCAGTAGAGACGCTGGAGTCAGACAGATCTGAATTCAAATCCTGATTCTGATCCTTGTTAGCCATGTGGCCGCGGGCTTCTTACTTCACTTAAAGCTGGTTTCCTCTGCTGGAACATGGGCAAGGTGGTCCCCAGGTGTCCAGTGAAGCTGTGTTGGGATCTGAGAATTAGCACAAGGGTACCACAGGGTACACAGCTGTGTGATGGTAAAACTGAAGCTCAGAGGGAGCAAGCCGGTGGCCCAAGGTCACGCAGCAGACTAGTGACAGGCCTCTTCTTGACACATCAGCCGTCCTCAGTTATTTCACGTAGCCGGTCCCCTCCATCCCCAGGGAGTGTCGTTCTGAAACTTCCCATTTCGGGGCTGCAGATAGGCTCTGCTCACCTGCAAGTCTGGGCCGTCATACAGGGTGGTTCGTGCCAAACTGGGTGAAGTTGTTGTTGTTCAGTCGCTAAGTCGTGTCCAACTCCTTCACTATCTCCCAGAGTTTGCTCAAATTCATGTCCACTGAGTCAGTGATGCTATCTAACCATCTCATCCTCTATCACTGCCTTCTCCTCTTGCCCTCAATCTTTCCCAGGATCAGGCTATTTTCCAATGGGAAATTAGAGATCGCAGTTAGAGATGCTTCAGTTCAAGTCGGGGCAAAGAATGCTCAAGCTCCAGGCACAGTCCTTGAGTGGCCACTAGGTGGAGCCACACTTCCACATTCGGGGGCTCTCATACTGTCTCCAGAGGAGTGATTGAGGAGTCTCCTGCGTTTCCTCACTCACTCATTCACTCAGTAAATATTAACTCAGTCCCTACTCTGTGCTAGGCAGGGTGATACAGCAGTGAACACTGCACTAACAAACCCCGTGATAAGAATCTGATAACTCTGTTTTAGTGTCTCATAAGCAGGCAACAACTGCATCATTCTACTCACTCCATCCTTAAGAGGGCTCCAGAGATGTCATGCTTCCACTTCCTATTCAAATATTCACTGGGCATGCCTTCTCCTCCAAGCTCTGGGTGTCCCAAAATGGATCACTCTCTGATGGACAAGTCAAACACGGGCGTTCAACTTGACCTGTGTGATGACTGATGTTTGCCAGAGGCTGGCCAGAGGAGCCCAGAACTTGACTTTAAATGTCTCCAGGACCCTTTAGAGTCAAGTCGTTTCTCTGTTGGCATCCTGAAGCGGGGAGATTAAAACCTTTGCCCCACCCATCCTTTCTCTGCTTCTTGTGAGCAGCTGGATCTGTTTCCCAATCCTTGTTCTCATGACAATGGAAATAGGGTTCTGTCTCCTCAGAAACCTCTGTTAATGTGATCAGGTGGGACTTGAGATGGTGGGGATGTGACTGATTTCTTTCACCTGGGGCTTTGGTGAAGCTTCCGTCTTCCCCAGGCGCACATTCCTGCCTTCCCTTCCAGAAGGGGCTGTGTGGGTGTGAAGGGATCCACATAAGAATGAAGTTGGAAGACTTGGGCCCTGACCCCATATCTTAGATCAGTCACATCCTTTTTCTGGGTCTCAGGCTTCTCATCTGTGGTAAATTAAACACAGCCACCAATTCTTTACAGACCCCCCCATCAGGAGATGGCAGCTTTCCCCACTTCCCTCCATCCCTCCTCGGCCTTGCTCTAGCATCATCTCCCCCTAGGTTAGCCATACGGCACCCTCCTGATGGTTTCCCCACATTCACTTGGTCCCCCCGCACACATTCTACACACCGGAGATCAGATGACATGAAAACATAAGTTACATGTGTCCTCTGTCTGTCGTATGCCCCCTAGTCATGGCCCCCAGCCTCCCTTACCACCAACTGCCAAGATGGTCACCATCTAGCTGCACCCCCCCTCCACCTGTCTCCTCCCGTCCCCTCTGCTCCAGCCTCACGTCTGGGATTGGAACCTCAGTACCGCACCGCTGGTCACCGGGAGAGAAGTTGGAGCAGAAAACCAAGGTAGAACTGGAGTGAGCAAGCTTATGGGATTGAAGTTTCAACTTAAGACAAACAATGAGGTCTTACCCAGAACCTTCCTTGAACCTGAGGAAAGGGTTTTCTTTCCTAAGAAGTAGAGGTGGTGGTGGCATCCAGAAGGGAGCGTTTGGGAAAATGCAGAGTTTCAGTGCAGGCTAAGTAGTCAGAAACCTCAGCTGCCCCTCGGCATCTGGACGGGGAACCAGGTAAGTCAGTCAGCATCAGGCCGCCCCAACCACATTCACTTACACGTCTCAGTTTTCCCCTGATTTTGCAGCTCTGGTCCTCTGTTAGGGTGTCAGCTCCTCTTAGGGGGAGGACTATGGTATATTCATCTTTGTAGCTCCCTGTCTCTCAAACAGAGCTCTGCACAAAGATGTCAGAGAAAATGGGTTGTTTTTTTAAAAATAATTCTAAGATATTTATTTATTTATCTGGCTGCATCAGGTGTTAGTTGCCACACATGGGATCTTCGTTCTTTGTTGTAGCATGTGGGATCTTTAGTTGCAACATGTGGACTCTTGGTTACAGCCTGTGGGATCTAGTTCCTTGACCAGGAACTGTCAGAGGGCCCCCTCTGTTGGGAGAATAGAGTCTTAGCCACTGGACCACCATGGAAATCTCCCACTGCTGGGAGCAGCGTCTCAGTTTCTCTTCTAAAGAACTCTCCTCTTCCACACTCTCACCCACATGCTCCATGTAAGAGCTGACTTCCTCTCTGGCTCCAGAGTTGGACACGTGCTGTGCTCCAACCAAGCAAAACATCACCTTCTCCTGACTATAGTGACTGGTTTAGCAGTGGGCAAGTGACCATTTCAGAACCAAGGAGACAAATCAGACAGAAAAGCGGAGTTTACAAAGGTAAGTGCTTTTCTGTTAGGACAGCAAGCAATACAAGCTGCAAACTGCTGAAGGCCTGGAATTAGCTAAATGCATTGGAAAATAGAGACAAAAAAATGGGAGAGAGTCAAATCCTGATGACCTGGGTTAAGCCCCTGGATCCAGCTTGAGTCTGAAGCCATTTATGTCATTGCTTCCTTGAGTCATCAGAGCATGTAAATTCCATTTCTTGCCCAAGTCAAGAGTTTGGTTATCTGTCACTTGCATCTGGAAGAGTTCTGACAGATAAATGAATGAATGAAAAAGTCTACCAGAAAACTTGAGGCATAGAGAAAAGGATTCTGTGCTAAAAGTCAGGGTGGTATGTTGCTATTTACTAACTATGTGACTCTATGCAAGTTGCCTGATGTCTGTGGACTTCAGTTTAGAACTCTGATAAGCATTCACTTGGGACTTCCCCGGTGGCTCAATGGTAAAGAATCTGTCTGCAATGCAGGATACCTGGGTTCGATCCCTGGTTTGGGAAGATTCCCCTGGAGGAGAAAATGGCAACCCACTCCAGTACTCTTGCCTGGAGAATCCCCATGGACAGAGGAGCCTGGCAGGCTATAGTCCACAGGGTCCAAAGAGTCGGACATGTCTGAAGCAACTGAGCAAGCAAGCAAATCATTCATTGATTCAACAAATATTAACGGCATTTATTGTGCCAGGCGCCATGCTAGGTACTGATGGGCTCTACTCTAGTAACAAAGCCCTGATGGTTCCTATTTTCATGAAAATGAAAAGTTCAGTTCTAGAAAAATAAAATTGATTGTGTCATGGCAACATCTGTTTGCGGTAGAAGTCTCTACCACTTAGTAACTGGTAGCTATTAATATCCTTCTACTCCTTGTCAGCTAACTAATATTGTAAGGTTAGCTATAGGAGAGGCAAGAAATAGAGCCTAGTGTAATGGGGGTGGGGGTACCACGCACTTCACTTCCTTCTCTGGCTTGGGACCAATCAGAAATCATGTTTATGAGCCTAATTATACACAGCACTGAGCTAAAGGGTGTAATGACAGCCTTGCATGGGCTTGGGTCCAATCTTCTAAGACCTTTAGCTCTAAGAATGAATAGCCAACATGCTACCAAGTACAGTGTTTTTCTGGCCTCTGGCAAAGAGACTCTTCTGAGTTAAATATGCTCATCAGTGTTCCCAAGAATCAGGCTTAGAAATGGAACTACTTAAGCATGATCTCTTTCAATTCTTGTTATAAGGAACTAATAATGCCAACTGCAGTTGGATTTTCAATCCTAAAGGGAATTCACAGCTTGGGTTGAAGTGGCAGAATGTCAGATCTAAACCCAGTAAAAGAGTGTAAGTTCAGCAGGCCCAAGGTAGCTAGAGCCATACTTCACTTTCTATTCTTTATTTACTCATTTAACAAATACTTAGACCTGCCTGAACCAGCCACTCTGGTTCAAATCAAATACCCACTCTGAACCAGCCCCGTCATGGAGCAGCAGCTATCTCATGAGAGGGCAGCCCAGAGTGAATGAATCCAGAGGCAACTACTCAAATACGAGCCCACTCCTGCATACCAGGGGTGTACACCTAAGCCCAGCCAGATGTTAATAAGCCATTCTTTACTAATAAATCAGCTCATGTGCTCTGGTCTAAATATAGCCCAGGTTCTTGCCTGTTCCCATAATTATTGCTGCATTTTAAAATGACCTCAAAGCTTAGTGGTTGGGTACTGAATGCCACTGAACTGTACACTTAAAAATGGTTAAAATGGTAAACTTTATAGTACATTTAACCACAATAAAGAATTATGGAAGGATTAAAAAAAAAAACTTAAGGGTTTGAAACAACCATTTAACTATGCTCACAGATTCAGGGGAGAGGGGTCAGAATTGGGGGCAAGGCGCAGTGGGGAGGGTTCATCTCTGCTCCACAGGGCCGGGGTCTCAGGTGGGAAAACTCAAAGGCTGAGAGGAGGGGTTAGGGTCTGTGTGCTGGAACTGTGTGAAGGCTCTTTCATTTATGTTCTGGCTTGACTCAAAAACCAGGACTGTCTACTGGGGCACCCACGTGTGGCCTCTCCTTGTGGTTTGGATTCCTCAAAACATAGTGGCCAGACTTTGTATATGGCAGCTCAGAACTCCAAACATAAGTGTCTCATGGGGGGAGAAAAGGCAGAACTTGCATCCTATTTATGACCTAGCCTTGGAACTTCTGTCGTGCTGAATATTGGTCAAAGCAGTCATAAGCCTATCCAAATTCAAGGCTGATGTGGGTAGAGTTAGACCCCAGGTTTTGATGGGGGAGCATCAAGAACACATAGTGGAAAACACGTCTGAAGGAAGATATTGTTGCAGTCATTTTTGAAAAATACAGCCTGTCATACCACCTTTAAAAATGGGCCAAAAGCAGGGCACTTCCCTGGAGATCCAGCGGCTAAGACTCTGTGCTCCCAAAGCAGGAAGCCTGGGTTCGATCCCTGGTCAGTGAAGTTGATCCCACATTCTGCAACTAAGTGTGTGAATGCAACTAAATATCCCACATGTCGCAACTAGGACCTGGCACAGACAAATAAGTAAATAGATATAAATAAAAGGTTTTCTTTTTTTAATAAAATGGACCAAAAGCAAAGAAGCTACAGAGAAATTGCTTTAGAGAAACAGTCCTGGAAGAGATGAACACATACTCTGCCTACCCTAGGGATTAGCAGTTCATGCCTGAGAGGATCCCTCCCCAGGCTGGGCAAGTTCCAAGGGGGTCTTGCTGAGTGTAAGAGTTGCTGGTGTCTAGTTGTAGTTCTGCCAGTCCCTAACTGAGTGTGATCTCATGGTAGTAAGGCTTTTCACTCCTGAATTTCCTCACCTTTAAAATAGAGGGGGAGTTCCCTGTTGGCCTAGGGGTTAGGATTCGGGGCTTTCACTCCTGCAGCCAGGGTTCAATCCCTGGTCAGGGAACTGAGATGCTGCAAGGCGCATGGTGCGGCCAAAATATTGGAAAAAATTAAATGGAGGTAATTTTTCATCATGTTTCATCAATATTGTTGCAAAACCAAGCAAACTATTGTACATAAGGAAAATGGGTTGCAAACTGCCCACAAATTGACCCCATATGTGGACAGCCCATTCTGACAATAAAACTGGGGCAGAGCACATGCCGCCGGTTTTCTTTGCCACCACTGTCTCCATAACAACCACCCTCCTGTTTTGCTTGCCAGTCTCAGATGTAGGGAAGAGAGATGAAGGTCAGAGAGGGCAAGTGACCAAGACAGAATCACAGAGCCAAGAAAATCAGCTCTTGAAAATATCTAACCACCTGATGACCTGTCCTACCAGTTTTTCCCCAGCACAAAGAGCCTCATTTCTGCTCCCCACCCTGAACCAGTTTCACAGGGTATTGAAGGTCAGCAGCTACAGAAGTTCATCATGATTTAATTTTTGTAGAGATAGGTGGCAAGTGTCCATAGTGTGTGAAAGTGTTAGTTGGTCAGTCGTGTCCGACTCTCTGAAACCCCATGGACTGTAGCCCACCAGGCTCCTCTGTCCATGGGATTCTCCAGGCAAGAATACTGGAATGGGTTACCATTTCCTCCTCCAAGGGATCTTCCCAACCCAGGGATCAGACCCAGTTCTCTCGCATTGTAGGCAGATTCTTTACTATCTGAGCCACCAGGGAAGCAGATGCCCATGGTAAGTGCCAATTTGTCGTTGACAGTATCCTAGCTACTTGCTAGCTGTGTGGCCTTGGGAAAGATTATATTCCCCCATGCATAAAATGGGAGTAAGATCTCCCACAAAGGGTTAAGAAGTTACCAAGTTTACATAAGGCACTTAAAACGGTGCCTCCTGTATATATCAAGCACTTTGTGTTTGCTGCTGCTACAACCACTACCTTGTACCTTGTATATAAGTAACATGCAAGAATGTAATGAAATGTAATGGCTAAACTATCTCCTTGAAATGATAATTCATTCGGGGGAATTCCCTGGTCATCCAGTGTAAGGCTGGGGCTTTCACTGCTCTGCCGAACTTGGGGAACTAAGATCCCACAAGCCCGCCCAGCCAGAGAAGAAGAAGAAGAAAAAAAAAAAAAGTTCATTTTGGAGAAAGCTTTTAAAAACAAACCTAAAACCTCTACCATTGTCAGCTCTAAGAACATGGAGGCAAAATAAAGGTTGGTGTAAATTTGGCTCTGACCTTTACAGTTCCAATTTCATTTATTTATTCATTACTCCCACGAAGCCGCAGACATCGTCATGGATGTCTTCTAAAACCCATTCACACCACCGTACACAGCAGCCTAGCTCTCGTGGACTCCTGACCCGGCTGCCTCGGAGACCAACTCTTTCCCCACCCCTTTCCCGTTCGGCGCTTTCGAATGACGTCAGAAGCGGGCGACAACCCCTAAGGAACCGGTGGCCAGCGCCTGCGCTCTGCCCCAAGCTGCGGCCGGGAATCCTTCTCGGAGCGTACTAGCCGAAGGGCTGCGGGGGATTCCAGACCCACCGGGGCAAGTCTGTAGCGTGAGGCGTCGCTGCGCCGAGGACCATGAACCGCAGCCGCCAGGTGACGTGCGTGGCCTGGGTCCGCTGCGGCGTGGCCAAAGAGACGCCAGACAAGGTGAGGCCTGGTCGCTCCGAGGTATAGGGGGAGCGGCCTCTCTGCAGCATCCTGGGTCAGCGCCGCCTGGGAACCTGGACCCGGAATGCGCGGCCCTGGCGCCGCTGGTGGGACTGCCGGGGTTGGGGCCGGCTGTGGCCTGTTTGCCGTGGCTAGGGCTGTGGCTCCGAGGGTCTGGGACTCCTGGCCCCTTGGGCCCCGCCCCCTCGCCGTCCCTTCCCCCGCGATTCGCACGCACGTGGGCCTCGTGGGCTGGAAGGAGGCGGGATGGTGCTTGCTGAGACCTTCCCGCGAGCCCTCTTGACAACACCACATAGTCTCCCATCACCCTAGTGCGTTTTCAGGCAAACCGGGAAGAGGGGGCACATATCTCCGCCCGGCGTTTAGAGGAATGAACTGGATGAAAACCATGGTGTAGAAAAACTGATGTGGAGACTACGGTGTCGTGAGCCCGAGAGTTGAATTAGGAGTTTCTCGCAGTAGTGCAAATGAAATGATGAGGCCGTGGGGGTGCGGGGGGTAGAGGTAAATGGTGACACGTTATGAAGAGGAAAAGCCTACAGGAGAGACTGAGTCTGTAGCCGAGGAAATTACCTAAGTTATTCAACAGATATTTAACGAAGTGCTGTCTCTGTTCCCAGCATTGTTCGGGGTCTTGGGATAGGCATGAGCAAAACAGGAAAAGTCCCTGCCTTTATGGAGTTGACATGTGCATATATAATTCTTTGTCAGTGGGAATAAATGTTAATGAAAAAAACGGGCGGGGTAGTGTTTGTTTCAGGTTATTGAGTCAGTTCCACCAGGACATAGACTGTTTTATTCTCCAGTTTCCCCAGCATTTGGCACACGGTAGGCATTCAGTTGGCGCTAATGGTAAAGAACCCACCTGCCAATGCAGGAGACAGGAGAGAGGCGGGTTCTATCCCTGGGTCGGGAAGATCCCCCTGGAGGAGGGCATGGCAGCCCACTCCAGTATTCTTGCCTGGAGAATCCAATGGACATAGGAGCCTGGCAGAGGACAGTCCATCTGATTGCAAAGAGTCAGACACGACTGAGCATGCATATAGAATAGGGACAGGAAATAATATATTAAAAATTACTGAAGGAAGCAAGAGTTGTTAAAAGGGGACCAGAGACTTTCAAATACTTGAGGACACTGATTTCCAAACATGTCCACACATTGAAACCACCTGGGGAGCTTCAAAAACTACCAGCTCCCAGGTATTGTGATTTATTTAGTTTGGAGATTAAGAGTCCTTCAGGTGGGAATTCCCTTGTGGTCCAGTGGCTAAGACTCTATGCTCCTGATATGGGGGGGCTGGGTTCGATCCCTGGTTAGGGAACTAGATCCCACATCCCACAACTGAGACTCTATGCAGCCAAATAAATAAAAATAAATGTTTAAAAAAAAAAGAGTCCTTCAGGTGATTCTAATGTGCAGACAGATTTGGGAACCATTGCTTAAGAGTTTGTAGGAAGAAAAGATTGGATTTATTCTACAAAGTCCCAGAAAGAAAAATTCAAAGCAGTAAGAGAAATTAGAAAAGTAAGTATCTCCTAATTAAAATTTTAAGAACCGTTAGTTTCTGGAGCTATCCAATAGGATTTCTATATAATTAAAGGCATTTTGGTACAAACTGGGTGGTTGATTGGTTCATCATCTATGAAGAATGGACGGAACACAGTAAGCTTACAGTTTGGCACTAAAGAGGATGACCAGTTTTGAATAGGATGTCCAAGTGGAGAGTCTTATAGTCAGAAAAATGGAACTACAGTGCACAGGGATAGAGAAGGGAAAGTTTGGAGTAATCCATTCAGAGAGAATGAGCTTTGCAAGGTGGTGACAGTACAGTGAGTGAATACTTGGCAGTGATGCTAGGGAAAAGGTCAGGGGACAAAGGCAGGAGTGCATTGTTTGGGAATATCCGCAGGGAACATGGGGAGAATGGCCACCGAGCTGAGGTAATCAGAAGAAAATGAGATGAGCTATCACAGAAGGCAGTCTATACAAGTCCATCTTTTTTTAAAAAAGTCTGGAGAGAACATGATTTTTGAACAGTTCTGGGTGAGAAGGGATCTTCATTTATAAGGACATGTCAGAAGTCCATTTATGTTAAGTTTAGAGACTTTGGATTGATATTTGACTCTGGATGTCTCTTAAAACCATGTTTTAGATTAGTTTGCAATCTTTTTAATTCAGGGACTTAAAAATGGTGACCTTAAATATATCATAATGAAATGTTTGCTCTCTTATAGGTAGAACTTAGTAAAGAAGAAGTGAAACGTCTCATTGCTGAAGCAAAGGAAAAATTACAGTAAGTTTGGGGATGTTGATTCCTGTAGTCAAGTCTAGATAAAATGTAAATCTTAAACGATGATAACAAGGTGGTCTTATTATTGAACGGTGCCTTTTGGCTGATCTTTTGACTTTTTCTTTTTTCTCCGGCGTAGAGAAGAAGGTGGCAGTGATGAAGAGGAAACAGGCGATCCTTCAGAGGATGGCATGCAGAGTGCCCGCACCCAGGCCCGACCACGGGAGCCCCTGGAGGATGGCGACCCAGAAGATGACAGGACACTGGATGATGATGAGCTGGCCGAGTACGACTTAGATAAATATGATGAAGAAGGCGACCCAGGTTAGAATTTAGTCACTTATACTGGTTTTTAGTCACAAACTCAGTGCATTAGATCATGATACTAGCATTCCAAAGCTTTACTCTGAAATCCCATCGTCCTTTATGTCAGTCAGATAATCTGGGTCAAGGCTCAAGGCAGACAGCATGTTTCCTAAACTGGCTTAAAAAAACCAGTTCAACCCACTTATCTAAGATCTAAAATACAAAACAAAAAAAAATTAATACTGTATATTTTATTGCAAGTAGTGGTTAATCTGTAATTCATTTTTCTTTATCTGCAATAATGAGAGAGAAATTATTACCTCCATTTTACAGAAAAAAATACAGGCTTATAGAGATGAAATAACTTTGCCAGTGTCACACAGCTGGTGAATAATGGAGCTGAGGTTTTAATATTCTCTGACTCTAAAACCTTCATGCTTTTCAGTGTACTTCCTCAGATGCAGAGGATACTTTTTTCCATTGGACTCTGGGCTGTAGGTCCCGCTCTGGGTGGCTTCCATGCTGTTAGGACCAAGTACCATGGAAATACAGAGAAGGGAGAGCTGACCAGTCCAGAGCAAAGCCATTCAGACGCTTGCTTCCTGATACTCTCCATACCCCGCCGAGCACTGGCTCTGCCCACCTTGTCCCATAGAAATTCCCGTCTGTTACCTGTCAGATGTTTAAGACCAAAGAGCCCTGCCTCCTTAAAGTAGCTTCCCCTGGAAATTGAGAGTATCTTCCTTCTGAGTTTTATGTTCCTCGGGGTCTATTCTGTCACCTTTGTAGACATGCCATGAAAGAATGTTGCTTTGAGGTAAATTTGGTGTAAAGGGTAGTATCTCTTCTTTCAGATTCACTGGGCAAGTTAGCCTGTCAGCAGTTATGAGACATCTTGCAATAAAGAAACCCACTTCACTTTATGAGGCTCATCAGTTTACGATTTTCTTTGACCAGGCAACACTTAATGTGTTGATACCAGTGTTTTAGGGACCTATTTATTTCTGGGTCTATAAGGCCACCTCTCTGTAGCACTTTTGAATAATGATTACAAGGAGCAAGCTAGAGATCTGAGTAGAGTTCTGATATTTTCTAAAAGGAGGTTTCTTGGTTTGAGTTGATTCTTGTATTGGAAGAGTGTGTATTTCAAGACTATTAGATGTGCATTCCAGGACCAAAAGTAAATGGCTTTTAAATTCCTATTTATTATTATCTACAATTTACTTTCCCAGTTATAAATGATTCAGAGTTAGTTATGAAATAGACAGTCGGATCTAAGTTCAAAGATGGGATGTGTGTGTGTATTTTACCTGCTCAGTCTGTCCAGCTCTTTGCGACCCCATGGACTGTAGCCTGCTTAGCTCTTCTGTGCATGGAATTCTTCAGGGAAGAATACCGGAGTGGGTAGCCATTTCCATCTCCAGGGGACCTTCCTGACCCAGGGATCAAACCCAGGTCTCCTGCGTTGCAGGCGGATTCTTTACTGTCTGAGCCACCAGAGAAGCCCATGTCTTAGGAAAAATGCTTTAGTCTAAAGGACTGGCTTATTCATTTCATTGTATGAATTCTTATAGATGCTGAAACTCTTGGTGAATCTCTCTTGGGTCTTACGGTCTATGGGAGTAATGATCAAGATCCTTACGTCACTCTGAAAGATACGGTAAATATCTATGTGGTTTTTCTAATTATCCTCCTTAAGTGTTTGAAAAACCTTCCCAAATAGCTGATTCTAATCAATAACTTTTTCTGTCTCCACTTAGGAGCAATATGAACGTGAAGATTTCTTGATTAAGCCCAGTGACAATCTCATAGTTTGTGGCAGAGCTGAACAGGACCAATGCAATTTAGAGGTGCATGGTAAGTGGAATATCTCTTACTAAAAGGTTCTGTACTTAAGTGATATTAAAATAACCATCATAGTAACTACTATGGATTTCTAGGCACCAAATCCTGTTGTATCTCATTTTAGTTGATTCTGTTCATCTGTCTTAAAATTTTGAAGCTTAAAGAGATTATTAGGTTAATACCTTTTTTTATAGGAAACACAGTTACATTGTATGAAAATTAAATCCCTTGGGCTTAATGTTTATTGGCACCTTCTAGGTTACTTGTACTCTATTAACTTGGATTTCTTTGCAGCCTTTAAGTTTGTTGCAGTTAGGCCATTTTTATCCCATGGCCCATTGTGATCTATTTATACAATCAAAAAGACTTTAAATAGCAATTATTTCAATGTGAAGTTATTTTTCTAATTATCTTTGAACTTTTTACATATTTTAAATGTAAACCATGTTGGTGGGATTTTTTAAAGACCAATTCAAGTTTCAAAAAATTGGAACTATTACAGTTAGTCATCACTGATTTTTATACATTCTCATTTGAAAGTTTAGCCATTCCTTTGAATCCTGTGATTCACAGGAGCTGAGAAGTTGAAGTAAAGTAATTGTATTCCTGTTTCATTCTAAGTTAGGTCATTAATGATATGTTTTATTTGGATTTGGTGTGAATCTCCCAAGTTACTTGGTATATCTCTGTTCAGGAATAATTTCAAAATTTCTCTCTAAATCTGAAAAAAAGACATGGTCAAAAGAAGATTGTTTTAAGGTTTCATCGTCATCTTTCTTTAAAATGTAAGCTGAGTACATTGACCATCGTTGAGGTTCTTACAGGACCACAAGTTAATAATTTTCAACACACATTCTCATCATAAAGTGATGTGATAGAACATTACATGGAATCTGCTAGTCCCAAGATCTACCCCAAATACCATGGTCTGAAGAATTTTTTAAAAATCCTTAGCTCATCTTAAATTGCTTCTTTCTAGTAAAAAGCATATTGGGGAGAATTTCTGGTTACTTAGGCTCTATGTTTATCAGTGTTTCATTATATAATTTTTAAGATTTCTTACTGATTTTAATAATAAATATTAAAGCAATTTTTGATAAGCATTTAAATTTCTAAAACTATGAGTTATTTCTCTCCAGTACTGACTTGTTTTGACTTATGACCAAATAGATCTTTAAAAGATAAAATAGTGATGAAGCACTTTTAATGGAGACCTTGTGAGCGTTTTCTGTAGTCGGTGAACCAGAAGGTCGGAGCGTTTTAGCCAGGGAACATGCAGATGGAGCGTTCAGCCTGATGATAATTTTCTGTCAGTGTTTGTGTTCCCCTCTGGGGCTTACCAGGTACTAGGAATATATTAGACATGAAAAACTTTTGCCTAACAGTAAATACTTTGGAATTTCTTTAATGTCATCACTTTAAGTGTATTAAATGTATGACTTTAAGCAAGTGACTGCCATAGGTTTAAAAGGGAGTCTCTGTTCTCTTGAGTGGGATATGATTTCTTACTCTGATGTAATAAAGTCTCTTTTCCCAATCTTTTCAGTTTATAATCAAGAAGAAGATTCTTTTTATGTCCACCATGATATCCTGTTGTCTGCATACCCTTTGAGTGTGGAATGGCTAAATTTTGATCCTAGCCCAGATGACTCAACTGGTAATTAGAAAAAGATTGCTCAATGGTTCTACTCCTGTGTGTTTTTCCTAGCTACAGACATCATCTATTTTGTATGAATGTTTCCAGAATGGTTGATGTTTTATGAAGTTACAGAGTTTTCAGACCACAGCCACTTAATTGTTTGGGGTCTGTATGTCTCCAGACTTTGAACACGCTAAAGAGGTAGCTGCTCACTAGGCGGAAGGACAGGGCCTGATGAGGGCTCAGAACTGTGAGGAGGTCTCCTGAAAACCCAGTGTAAACTGGCATGCTGTGTCCATTGTCATCAGGTAGAGTTCAGTGCACGACCCTTTTCAGAAAACATGAAGTAGAACCAGAATGAAGAGAGAATTAGGCTCTTAGCTTAGTCCCTTTGGCCTTAGCGGCACACTGTTCATTGCCCCATCACACTTAATAATTAGGGTAAAAACTGTTAATACTCACACCTCACGTCTTGTTTGCAAAACTTGTTCACATTCATGATCTAGTCAAATCCTCATCCTTACCACAGCCATGAAGGTAGGAAGGGTTCTGTCATTGTATCAGTGAAGACCCTGGGACCAGGAGACGGAGTCCTTGTCACTCACGCTGTGGTCTGAGGACCAGCAGCGCAGCATTGCCGCCATCTGCGAACTGGTTACAAATGCAGTTTTAAGGCCCCACCCAAGACCTCTGGAAACAATATGCATTTTAACCACATCCAGGCACATGAAAGTTTGAGAGAACTTTCTCTAAGCCATGAGTCAGTCTGCAGTGTAATGTATTTCATTAGAAGTTATTTTTTAAATCTCAAATTATCATTGCCTCCTGTAGGAAATTACATTGCTGTGGGAAATATGACCCCTGTTATTGAAGTATGGGACCTGGATATAGTGGACTCTCTAGAGCCAGTCTTCACACTTGGAAGTAAGCTGTCAAAAAAGAAGAAAAAGAAAGGAAAGAAGGTAAACAAGCTAATAGATATTTAAACTCTAATGATAAATAGAAATAGGTTTGGGGGGAGGTGGGAGCAGGGGTTGAGAATGCGCTGTTTCAGTTAGACGGTTTTGGTGGAATAAGATAAAGTAGTTCCAGAGTTACTGTAGTTTCTAGTTTCAGAAGGCCCATCCAAGGAAAGATCGATTTCTGATTACATATAACCTACACTAGCACATTATTCATCCTTACACAAGACAAGTTACTCTTAGATTATGATCCTCCTTATGTATATAGTGGCTATTCACACTAATATGCTACTTTTGAACTTTTAAAATGTTTCTCTTTAGCCTTGAGTATGTTGAATTCTAAATATCCTTGTATTCCTATAACTTTTTAAATTGTTACATTTTTGGTTGGGGGTTGATTTATAGAATTATAACAGATAAAGAACTACTATAGTTTCTTCCCTGTAAAGAACATTTATCATATCTCTGAAGTAAGAGGGAGACAAGGTGTTTCTTTCCCTAGATCTTGGAGCAAGTTTATGTAAGATCAGAATAATCTTAAGGTTTTAAAGAATCTTTCAAATTAATAAACCAGTTTTATTGGGGTGATGCTTTAATACCAAAAGTAATTAAACAATTATTACAGAATTCCTCAGCAGATGGGCATACAGATGCTGTCCTTGACCTTTCTTGGAATAAGCTGGTCAGGTAAGAAGAAATACTATTTGCAGGCTTGTTAAAGACTGTAACCACTGTGATTTTGCCTCACGTCTTCATTCAGTCTCTCTACATTGTGTTTTCACATCTTTATGTCCTTGTTTTCTTCTCTTTCCCTGCAGTAGACATTGCTGGGATGCAGGAATGCTGCTATCTGTATCCTTGCAAGCCCCCCCCACCTGCCGTCTCTTCACTTGGCAGATGCTCATTACCTGTGTGGGGACCAGGTGCCCTTCTTCCAGCACCGCTGGGAAAACCAGCATGTGCTGCGGTTGCAATGCCAGTGGTGTGGGAGAATTGTTACTGCAGGGAAGACATTTTTCTCACGTCGTTTAGTTTTGACAACATCTTGTCCACATGTTCTTTTTTTGTAAAATATTATCATTTTAACCATGTTTAGGTGTACAGTTTTTTGGACATAGTTTTTCTGGACATCTCACACATTGTGCAATCATTACCACCATTCAACTCCAGAAGTTTTTCTTCTTCCAAAACTGAAACTATATGCCCAGTAAATTCCCCATTTCCTGCCCACCCACGCCTTAGTAACCACCATTCTCCTTTCTATCTCTATGAGTCGACTCCTCCAGGTACCTCTTATAAGTGGAATCATATAGTATTTGTCTTCTTGTGACTGGCTTATTTCACTTAGGAAAAGGTTCATCCATGTTGTAGCGTATAGCAGGAGTTCCTTCCATTTTAAGATCAAATGATACTCCATTGTACATATATGCCATATTTTGTTTATCCATCTGTTATGGACACCTGGGCTGTTTCCACTTCTTGGCCCTTGTGAATAATGCTGGTGTCATTGACATACGTATAATAACGTGGGTTTACATGTATTCGTTAGAGTCCCTTCTTCGAGTTCATTTGAATATACAGCTAAAATTAAAATTGCTGCAGCTAATGGTATTTCTACGTTTAACTTCTTGAAAAACCACCATACTGTTTGCTACAGCAGTTGCAGTTTACCTTCCAACCCCAGTGCACAAGGGTTCCAGTTTCTCCACATCCTTTTGAACACTTGATACTTGCTGTTTTTGTTATTGTTGTCTTTGTAATAGCCATCCTAACTGGTGTGAAGTGGTATCTCATTGTAGCTTTGAGTTGCACTTCCCTAGTGATTAGTGATGTCAAGCATCTTTTCCAGTACTTATTGGTCATTTGTATATCTTCTTTGGGGAAATGTCTATCCAAATCCTTCTGTCCATTTTTTCAGTTGTTTGGTTTTTTTTGCTGTTGTAAATGAATGAAATGTGGTTTCCTTGGTGGCTCAGATGGTAAGGAATCTGCCTGCAATGCAGGAGACCCCGGTTCGATCCCTAAGTTGGGAAGATCCTCTTTGCTGTTAAGTTGTAGGAGTTCTTTATATATTCTGAAAATTAATCTCTTAAGAGATTTGTGATTTGCCAATATTTTCCCCCATTCAGTGGATTGACTTTAACCCTGTTGAAGTGTCCTTCAAAGCACACAAGTTTTTCATTTTGATGTGGTGCAGTTCATTTTTACTTTTGTTGCCTGTGCTTTTAGTGTAATGGAGAAGGAAATGGCAGCCCACTCCAGTACTCTTGCCTGAAGGATCCCATGGACAGAAGAGCCTGGTGGGCTACAGTCCATGGGGTCACAAAGAGTTGGACGTGACTGAGCGACGTCACGTTCACATTAGTGTAATAGTGAAGAAATCATTGGCAAATCCACTGTCACGAAGATTTTCATCCCTTAAAGTTTTATAGTTTTAGCTCTTAGGTTTAAGTCTTTGATATATTTTGAGTTATTTTGTATACTCTGTAAGGTAAGAGTTCAACTTAATTCTTTTGTGTGTCATCCATGTATTTTTTATACTTATTACCTCAAAAGGGCCATTTTCCTAATAGTACAGTTGGTTTGAGGGGCTACTGAGGCAAGGAAGGTAAGCATTAGAATGAGTACAACTTACTTAGAGGGGAAGAACAAACTTGATTACCCAAGACAGTTTTTTTAAAGGCATTTCTATTACTCTGGACACTTCATAATTTGAGCATTCTAAGGAAGATCCCAGAGTGCTAGCTTACTGAAGGATATCCTGCCTTCTCATTTGTGTTCAGACCTCTACAGAGTTACAACTATTTGGGGAAATGGACTTGAGAACGTTGTTTAGGTTAGTATTTCCCAAACTTAGCTGCAAATCAGAACCTCTGGGTAACCTCTCAGTATATTGAAAATCTTGCATTTCTTTTGTTAAATTTACTCCTAGGTATTTTATTTTATTTTTTGGTAGGGTTATAAGCGGAACTCTTACATGTAATGCTCTTGATTTTTAAAAGATTACCCGATTTGTTTCCTCCCTTTCTCAGAAATGTGCTGGCCAGTGCATCAGCTGATAACACTGTTATTCTGTGGGATATGTCCTTGGGGAAGCCAGCGGCTAGCCTTGCCGTACACACAGACAAGGTATAGTGATTTCGTGGATAAAAGGGATTCTAAAAAGCTGGGGCATATATTGACTACAACAAATAATCCCAAACATTTATATATGACTTTCGTGAATTACAAAGTGCTTTGACATGCTAACCCACTGGATCTTCACAGAGCCCTTTGTGATAGTTATAATTATTATCCTCTTGAGCAGTGCAAAATTAGGTACCGAAAGGTAAAGTGACTAGGAACATTAGTGCTTTGGAACATTTTTTACAGAGGCTCCTAGAAAGGGATGAAGGGCGTCAGTCACGTAATGGGGTTAAAGAATTTAACAGTTGATACTGCAGAACCCAAGGATCTAATGTGCTAATGCATGTTGTGAAACTTCCAGAATGTGTAGCATTGCCCAGTAAGTTTGACCACTCCCCTTTTTCTTCTGACTGTACTTTAACATCTGAGGGACATAGGTATTCTGCCTAGCACAATTTGGGGAATGCTGCATTGGGTCTTTTAAGTATCAGCTTTTATTTAGAAGTATGTTTTGTCCTTCTGATTATGTAGTACGTTTATGCTTCTTCACATAATACATTTCAAAGGAAAAAATTTGTAGGAACACTACTAAGTTGATTCCCATCACGTATTAGGCAGTTTTACCAAAACCAAACAAACATTTATCTATTAATTTATGTTTCTTCCTCTTAGGTCCAGACTCTCCAGTTTCATCCATTTGAAGCACAGACTCTGATTTCTGGATCATATGATAAGTAAGAAAGCATTTTAGGAATTAATTGTTGTTGGTTTTTTCCCTCTTGAACTAACTCAGAAAGTGTCACTGAATGTTCAGATAGAATTTATTACTTTGGCTTTTATGTGTTTAAATCTTTACTAGTACTTATTTGTCCTTTCAGCTTGATCTTCTCAGTCTGCAAGGGAATATGGTTCTGTTATAATTCCCAGCTAACATCTTCAATTTTTAGAGGGTGTATGAGTTGGACGTTGCTCTGAAGCAAGCCATCCCCAAATTCAGTGTCTTAAGCGATGAATATTTGCTTCTTGTCCTGTGCAAGGTTGAGCTAATCGAGGCTAGATTCAACTGATAGCTCTACTAATCTTGACTTGTTTAGGCCCAGAGACTCTGCTGTTTCACATCCTTTTAAAACTAGCAGGCTAGTCCACATATGTTGCCACAGCAAGGTCAGGAGTACAAGCAGAGACACCAGGGCCTCTTAGACATGGGCTTAGACCTACTACACATCTCTCTCACTCTAGGCTGAAACAGACATCACATGGAGTGGAAAATGAACTCTGCCTTTAGGGGAGGAACTCCTAGATCACTGACAGAGGGCATGGATGTGGGGAGAGATGAAGAATTGGGACCACTGCAGTCCATCACAGGGGGTTTCCAAATCATGTGTGTGCTCTTTACGGATTGGAGATGGGAGAGGTAGCTAATAAAAACAGAAAATAAGTTGCAGTCTTTTATTTTGTATCCTTATCCTTGTGTAGTTTTGTATCAGTCCCAACTACAAAAGTCTATTCATCTGTTCCCCCAACACAGTAACCTGCTTGTAGAGAGTAAATGTGACTGAGACATGTTAACCTGGCTTCCCTCATAGCTCATTTGGTGAAGAATCCACCTGCAATGCAGGAGACCCTGGTTCGATTCCTGGGTCTGGAAGATCCGCTGGAGAAGGGACAGGCTACCCTCTCTAGTATTCTTGGGCTTCCCCTATGGCTCAGCTGGTAAAGAATCCACCTGCAATGCGGGAGCCTGAGGTTGGATCCCTGATTTGGGAAGATCCCATGGAGAAGGGAAAGGCTACCCATTCCAGTATTCTGGCCTAGAGAATCCAATGGACTGTATAGTCCATGGGGTCACAAAGAGTTGGACACAGTTGAGTGACTTTCACTTCACTTCATTCATCTGTTCCCCCAACGTGGTAACCTGCTTATAGAGAGTAAATGTGGCTAAGACTGGCTCTGAGCAGTATTGGAGAAAGACAAATTAGAAATTGTCCTTTTCTTTGGGTAATGGAGACGATTCATCTTTGAAATAGAGGATTCAATCTGGGGGAGGTCAAGGCCACTGTGACATCTGGAGCCACCAGTGTCTTCAAGTGACAGGACCAGAGTTCACCAATTAGTAAAAATCAACTCATCTGTTCTTTTAGAACCTTAAAATAGGCTGTAAATAATTGGGTCTTGATGTCATGGTGGGGGTTATTGAGCGCTTAGAACCCTGACTGTGCCTGGACACGCCCAGGTCCGTGGCTCTGTATGACTGCCGGAGTCCGGAGGAGACACACCGGATGTGGCGCTTCAGTGGGCAGATTGAGAGAGTGACCTGGAACCACTTTTCACCGTGTCATTTTTTGGTAAGAATATGCGCATTGCTGTTTATTAGATTATTAATGACTTATTTTCTTTACTTCCATTGTAGAAAAGCTTTTTCTATATCAACAGTGTGAAGTATTTGCATTTGGGGTTTATTTAAAAAAAAAAAAAAATCTCTCAACAAGAGAACAATGAATTCACCACAAAAAAAATGGTAAACATGTAAATAATTTTGCTAATTTCCAACCATTCCAAAGCATGCCACATTTTTAGTTGTAATAATTAGTTGATCATTGTAAAATTATTTTGTAATACTGAGCATGACAAATACTAAGGCACACATATTTTCTAGGTTATTTGCTAACATGGTTATCAGTACTAAAATCACAGAAATTCATTTTGTTTCCAATGATTAAATCAGTTCAAGAAAATTTTCCTTTATTTAAATATTAGTACTTCAGTGGAGCTCCAGTGATGCTAATGCTATCATGTTTAATAAATATAGCACTTACACCTTCTCTGGTGGTCCAGACAGTAAAGAATTTGCCTGCAGTGCAGGAAACCCAGGTTCGATCCCTGAGTTGGGAAGACCCCCTGGAGAAGGAAATGGCAACCCACTCCAGTATTCTTGCCTGGAGAATTAATTCCATGGACAGAGAAGCCTGGTGGGCTATAGTCCATAGGGTCACAAAGAGTCAGAAACGACTGAGTGACTTAACACTTACTTACTAATGTACCACTGTCTCCCAGATGGGAAGAAAGTTTATGATCATTTTGTGAATACCCATAATATCTGCAGAGAACAGTTTTCCATGTTGCATCCAAAGAGGCCACTGATATTTCAGTTCATGGAAAAATAAAATCCCAGCTTTTATCTAGAAGCCAAGGAATCATGTATTTCCTAATTTTCCTAAAGCAAATATCTAGTGCTTTATAAATGAGGGACAGAATTCTTTGGGGAAAAAAAAAAAAGCTTTCTTTGAATATGTGAGGTTTCAGTAAGGTTCCTGCAGTTGTGATTCTAGGGGCATATCATCTCAACCCTCTGCAGAGGTGCGTGTGATTCCCAGCCTGAGCCACCTCAAGCCAGATCCCATCTTGCAACATCTCAGGTGAAGCCCCAGTTACATTGGAGAGCTGGCTCTCAGCAGGCAGGTGCACACATGTCCTAGGTTATTTGCTGCCAAATGGTTATCAGCCCTAAAATCACAAACATTTAAGGAAGTGGAAAGTAATCAAAGTAAAATGGTGTACCTCCATCCCTCAAGTCTCAAAAGATGAAACGCCCCTCCTTTTCCTTTTTTGTGCCCATTACAGCCCCACCTATAAAACTGCATCAATTGTCCCATTTTTGCCACTCTTTCCTGACTCTTGCCCTTGGCCTATATATAGGTGCAAGTCTCTGTCTCCCATCAGTGACCAGGTCTGTCTCTTAATCCCTTCAAAGTTTTCTCTTCCTTTCTTGAAAATGGGACTGTAATCTGCCTCAGTCCTTTCCTGATTAAACCTCTTTGCCCAAACACTGACAGCATTGTCACTTTCTTTAGAAGCCTTGCCTCCTTGGGTTCTGTTATTTTCCTTCCCTCTTTGATCCTGACCTCTGTGAGCTCCTCCTCAGCCTTTACCGTGAGTGGCGTGTTCTCCAGGCCTCTGTCCTCACACGGCGCTCTAAATTCTGCACTCACAGAGCAAATCCCTTCTCTTCTCATGGATGTAACTTCTGCCTCTGTGCCACCGTATTTCTAACCCCAGTCTGTATCAACTACATTGCTTCATACTCATATCCAACTTCCTAATAGACCTGTCAGCTAAACTAGTCCTTGTAAGAGCCAACTCACCGTACCACAAGTGAATTCCTTATGTCCATGCTAGTTTTTAATAAGCGTCTCAGGTATGTCAGGTCCATAGCTGATTTTCACAAGGATTTATACTATTTACCCATTGCTAAGTTTTATTATCATGTAACATTGCTGTGCTCATCTTTTACTCTTTCCAGGCCAGTACAGATGACGGCTTTGTATATAATTTGGATGCACGTTCAGATAAGCCAATTTTTACACTTAACGCACACAATGATGAAATTTCTGGTGAGCAAGAATATGGTTTCTTTCATTTCTGTTAACCTATGATGAAGTAAATTTATTTCAAAGTGAGAGTCCCTGAACTAGTCTTATCTTCCTCTAGGTCTTGATCTAAGCAGTCAAATCAAGGGCTGTCTTGTGACTGCATCAGCAGACAAGTACGTGAAGATCTGGGACATATTAGGAGACAGGCCAAGTCTGGTTCACTCTCGCGATATGAAAATGGTAAGAATACTCATGGGCATCTTGGTTCTTTCTGTTTCTGATCTATTGTTTTTCTCTAGGAATCACTGCACAAAAGAATATGGATTTGTTGGGAAGTTAATTTGGGTCTTAGTCAAATTCTGGAAGTTTTCTAATTTAGGGCAATTTGGGGAGAAATCAATGACTGTCTGGTTCCTTTTCCAACTTTCATGATTAACAGTTGCTTGTGGAAAACCAGGATGAGGAGGAGGTGGTTTTCTAGGACAGAAGTAAAATGGCTACAAATTTTTTTTTACAACTTTACTTTGGAGTATGGTTGATGAACAATGTTGTTTCAGGTGTCAGCAAAGTGATTCAGTTATACTTACACATGTATCTACTCTTTTTCAAGTTATTTTCCCATTAAGATTGTTACATAGTACTAAGCAGACTTCCCTGTGCATTGCAATAGGTCCTTGTTGGTTATCCATCTGAAATACAGCAGTGTGCGCATGTCACTTCCTAACTCCCACCCCTGCCCCCATTCCCTGCTGGTAACTGTATGCTCCACAGCTTTTTAACCTTAAAATCAAGCCCATCTCTGAAAATCTTGAACCTTTTAGGGCACCACAGCTGTTGAGGTCAGTGTATCACCTACCTCTTTGTATAACTATTTAATAGTTCTTACTACACTGAAATTACTACATAGTAGCAAAAGTTTTAGAAATGATTAGAATTCAACAATTCATCAAATATTTATTGAGCATAGTGTATACCAGGCATTTTAAAAATTCAGCTGTAGATATAGAACACTATACAGCCGTTGAAAACTGTATACATGAATGTTTGTGTATTTTAAAATATGGGTAGGCAGTTTTATAGAGCATTTTTTCCAAGTATTTATCTTAATTGAAGGATAATTACTTTACAATATTGTGATGGTTTTTGCCATATATTAATATGAATTGGCCATAGGTATACATGCCCCCCCCATCCTGAACACCCCTCCCCACCTACAGAGCAGTTTTCATAGTATTATCCCATGCATATATTTAAATACTTAAGTGTTCAATGTTTATATGTAATTCTAGAAGACCCTGTGCCAAAACATGAACAGCTGATTATCTCAGAGTTATTTTTATACTTCTTGTTTATATTTTCTATGATGCATGTAGGCTTCCCTGATAGCTCAGCTGGTAAAGAATCCTCCTGTGATGCAGGAGACCCCAGTTCGATTCCTGGGTTGGGAAGATCCCCTGGAGAAGGGATAGGCTAGCCACTCCAGTATTCTTGGGCTTCCCTTATGGCTCCGCTGGTAAAAAATGCAATGCGGGAGACCTGGGTTCAATCCCTGAGTTGGGAAGATCCCCTGGAGAAGGGAAAGGCTATGATGCATGTGTTATCTAGTAATATGTTGGGGTCCTTTAATGGACCGGAACCTTGTGGTACGGAGTCGACGATAAAGTAAAAGAGAGAAAGAGGCTGATATCCCTTTGTTTACGCAGAGGACCAATAAAGTCCTTGACACAGAACTTGCAGCGCTCACGAAGGCACCAGGCGCCCTCTCGAGGGGGTCTTAGAAGCCCGGGCAGAAAAGTGAGCACGACGGGTCTCCACGCTCCAGAGAGTCAGCCAGAAAAAGAGAGAGAGCGAGAGAGACAAAAAAGACCCGGGGACCTAAGCTCTGATGGAGCAAAGGTGCTTTAATGATTTTCCTATGAGTATATATAGGCTGTGGTACAAGAAACTTCTTTCGGGAATGATAGAGATCAGAAAACCGAACGTACATCAACCGTTACCAAGGGAACAAGGGGTAATGTTAGTCACAAGGTCAGGAGGCAATCCATATCTCAAGAAAGGGGAACGAGACTAAGCAGTTTTGTCCTAAAGAGAATGTTTACTAAAGGAGACCCAAGCCTGCCTCACACAATGACCTCAGTCCCTGGGAGCAGCGTGCTGTTCCACTTGAAGAAGGACAAAGGACTCATGAGAGACAGCACGTAGGAATCCTCCCATCAAACATTCCCTGACAGTAATAGAGTTAAAAAACAAAACATTAAACTTTTAACATTAAATGATTGTACTATAGCATTATTACTTAAAAAGGAGAATTCGTTTCTGGGAGTATTAAGCAGATTAAATTTACTAGGAAATCCCTATTAGATGATAATAGAGATGTGAGCCTGAGTGGTCAGAGCATGCACCCAGTCTCACAGAGATAATCCCACCAACTTGACTGTTTTGACTGTGAAGTACCTTTACAGGAGCCCTGAAGGAGATTCTGGTGGGTTGGTTTTCAGTGACATTCAATCGTAGGGTCTTGTAGACAGGAGTAGGGAATCGAGATTAGCGCTTTCTGGGAAGATTGAAATCACTGACTGTGTTCTCTTCTCAGGGAGTTCTCTTCTGTTCTTCCTGTTGCCCTGATTTGCCATTTATTTATGCTTTTGGAGGTCAGAAGGAAGGGCTTCGGGTCTGGGATATAAGCACAGTCTCTTCAGGTAAGAATTCCTAATTTCCTGCTTTTTCTGGGTAAGTTCTGTAAGAGCTAACATAGAACGTGTGGCTTGAGTACATCAGGGAGACGGCAAAGACAGACCCAGTGTTCATCCTCCAGTACAGTCGCTCAGGAAACCGACAAGATCAAGTTGTAATATGGAAATGTTCATATTCACAAATAAGTTTGTCTTCATACTTTAATTTTAAAATATCTATGACAAAATTTGAATTCTAAAAATGAAAGATTTTATTTAAAAAAGGGTTTTATTGGCAAGCTGGAAGGGTATGTAGTATGATCTCCTCTCCCACACTCCCGAAATCCAGCTTCCCTGAAGGGGCCAGGTTCCCTTCTATTACTTTGATGTAATTTGGAATGCTGCAGCCCTACTCTGATTCCTGCATCTTCAATTCCCTGACGAAAACAAGTCCTAAATCCCCAAAACAATTCTATTGTGGTCATGAAACGGAGAAAGATGAAGGCAGGAAATAATCAGAATTAAGTGTAATAAGGGAAGGACAGAGTCACTGTCATGAGGGATTGGACATTTGTTATCAAGGTGGATTCAATAAATCTAGGACAAGGCAAAGAAAGTAAAGTATAAAAAAAAAAGTAGACCAGTATAAAACAGTTAACCTCATTCAGAACATTATTTTAGACTTTGAGTTGGTTACTTTCCAGTTTATAAAGTGCTAAACATGTTTTTCAAAAGAAGATCTCCCACAACAGGGTAGAGAACCTCGTTGCTCATTTTTTTATATTATTTTCTGATCTGGTAGTTTCTTAACCATTTATTTTATGTTTTAGTAAATGAAGCATTTGGAAGACGAGAGAGGCTTGTTCTCGGCAATGCAAGAACTTCGTCTATTAGCGGCCCCTTTGGGAACAGGAGCTCAGAAACACCAATGGAGTCTTAATGAAGATCATAGTTTGCTGTTTTATTTATCCTAACTGAGTTTTAAAAAGCTGGCCTAAAGATGCCCCTTGTGCAGCTGCAGCCATCCAAGTGACTGGACCAGAGCTGCCTGACCCCCCCTGCAGCTGTGGAGGCAGCACTCGGGGCTGGCCTCCATGCTGACCTCTCAAGCGTGTGGCACACAGGGCTCCACTTGCAGTCACTTCTTGAAAGGAGGAATAAAAAGGTTTTTAGAAATTCATTCCGTAAATGTGCCATCTGTCACAGGTAGTCTAGGATGTAAAATAAGTAGTACTTCATGGAATCTGAAAAGGAGAAAATCCTGTAATCTTAAGAGATGGGTAAACCTAGGCCTTGGAAGGTGGTGATTAGGCCAAGGGTCCAGAGTAGACCATGAACAGAGGTGGGTCCATGGGGGACTACACTTTCCTGACAATTGTTCTCCAGTTAATGCTCAGGAGTTAGAAATCTTAGTGCTGCTGTTCTATAAGTGGCATGCCTTTTCTGTCCACAGCATGGTATTCAGTGTTACCAAGCAAAAGAGACATAATGATAAAGGGTTCAGTCCACAAGAGGATATAACATTTGTAAATAAAGCAAATGGTAAGTGACTCATTAGACCAAATGGACTCAGATAATACATGGAATATTCCATCCAAAAGCAACAGAATACACAGATCATGTGATGTTACACCACAAAGACAAGTCTCAATAAATTAAAAATCTTACAAAACATCTTTTCTGACTACAGTGTTATAACATTAGAAATCAGTTACAAGAAAAAAGGTAAATTTTACAAACATGGAGATTAAACAACATGCTACTAAACAACTAATGTGTCAGAAGAAATCGAGCAATGAAAATACAAAATATCATAATTTATGGGCTACAGCAAGAGTAACTTAAGGAAAGTTCCTAGCAATAAATGCCTACAATCAAGAAAAAAGACTTCAAACAACCTCACTTTACATCTCAAGGAACTAGGGGAAAAAAGCCCAAACTTAGGAAGGGAAAAGGTCAGCATGGGAAATGGAATAGAGACCAAAAAGACAATAGAAAAGATAAATGAAACCAAGAGCTGTTTTCTTGGAAAGGTTAAACTGACAAACCTTTACTTGACTCAGTAAGGAAAAAAGAGAGAAGGACTTAGAACTGAAAGGGAAAATGTTATATAACCTTGATACCCCAGAAATACACAGGATAATAAGAGACTTCTATGAGCAACTGTATACCAACAAATACCAAGACTGAATGATGAAGAAATAGAACATCTGAATATACCAATTACTAGCAAGAATGTTGAATCACAACAAAAACCTCCCACCGAAGTCCTGGACCAGATGGCTTCACTGGTAAATTATATATATTAAACAAGCTAACTTTTAAACCAGTCCTCAAACTTCCATAAAATAGAAGGGAATACTTCCAAACTCATTTTAGAAGGCCAGCATTACCTTGATGCTAAAACCAGGTAAGGATGCCACAAGAAAAGAAAATTAAAGGCTAATATTAATATCCCTTATGAATATAGACATGAAAAATCTACAAAGTATTAGCAAACTGAATTCAGCAACACATTAAAACGATCATACTCCATGGTTAAGATTTACCTCAGGGATGCAAGAGTGGTTCAACATCTGTAAATCAATTAATGATACCACATCAGTTAATATGAGACCACATTAACCAAAAAGTCATACCTGACAATTCAACATCCACTTATGATAAAGTGGGTACAAAGGGAATGTACCGCAACATAAAGGCCGTATGTGACAAGCCCATAGCTAACATTCAATGGTGAAAAGTTGAAAGCTTTTCCTTGAAGATTAGGAAGAAGATAAGGATGCCCTCAACTTAAATTTTTATTCAGTGTAGTATTGGAACCCTTAGCCACAGCAGGAAAAATAAAAAGCATCCAAATCAGAAAGTAGTAAAATCATCACTGTTTATAGATGACAAGTATAGAAAACCCTAAAAATGCTACAAGAAAAACTTAGAACTAATAAATTCAGTAAAGTTGCAGGATCCAAAATCAATACACAGAAATCTGTTGCAGTTCTATACACCAATAACAAACTATCAGAAAAAGAAATTAAGGCAATCCCATTCTCAATTGCATTAAAAAGAATAAACTACCTAAGAATAAATTCAACCAAGGAGGTAAAAAAGCCATACATTTAAAACTAAGACACTGAGGAAAGAAACCAAAGACACAAGTGGAAAGATATTCAGTGCTCACGGATTAGGTGAATACTGTTGAAATGCATAAACTAACCAGAGCAGTCCACGTCTTCAATACATCCCATTTTAAAATTCAAATGGCATTTTTCATGAAAATCGAATAAATAATCCTAAAATTTGTGGGGAACCAGAAAAGATCCTAAATAGTCAAATCTTGAGAAAGAAAAAAGCTAAAGGCACATGCTTCTTGAGTTCAAACTATGTCACAAAGCTATAGTAATCAAAACACGCATAAAAACACACATAGCCCAATGGAATAGAATAGACAGCCCAGAAATAAACCCACATGTTGTTAATTTACAAAAAGCAAGGACATACAGTGGGAAAGGGCAATCTCTTCAATAAAAGTTGTTGGGAAACTGGACCACACACAAAAAATTTACTCAAAGTAAAGACCTGACTAGTAGACCTGAGACCATAACACTCTCAGTTCAGTCACTCAGTCCTGTCTGACTCTTTGCAACCCCATGGACTGCAGCACACCAGGCCTCCCTGTCCATCACCAACTCCTGGAGCTTACTCAAACTCATGTCCATTGAGTTGGTGATGCCATCCAACCATCTCATCCTCTGTCATCCCCTTCTCCCTCCCACCTTCAATCTTTCCCAGCATCAGGGTCTTTTCAAATGAGTCAGTTCTTCGTATCAGATGGCCAAAGTATTGGAGCTTAAGCCTCAGCATCAGTCCTTCCAATGAATATTCAGGACTTATCTCCTTCAGGATGGACTGGTTGGATCTCCTTGCAGTCCAAGGGACTCTCAAGAGTTCTCCAACACCACAGTTCAAAAGCATCAATTCTTTGGCACTCAGCTTTCTTTATAGTCCAACTCTCATATCCATACATGACTACTGGAAACATACACACTAATTTCCTTGACATTGGTTAGAAAAAGCAAAAGGAAAAAAAAATAAATATGTTGAACTACATCAAACTAAAAAGCATCTATGCAATAAATGAAACCAAAAAATGAAAAGGCAATCTACAGGATGGGAGAAAATATTTGCAATTATATACCTGATAAGGAGTTGAGATCCAAAGTATAGAAAAAACTCATACAACTCAAGAGCAAAAACAATCCAGTTTAAAAATGGACAGAGGATCTGAATAGACAGTTTTCCAAAGACATACAGAAGCCATAGGTACATGAAACGGAACTCAACATTATTAATCATCCAGTAAGTGCAAATCAAAACTACAATCAGATACCACCTCATACCTGCTGGAATGACTATTAATCAAAACAGAAATAATATGTTTCAGCAAAGATCTGGCGAAAAGGGAGTGTAAACTGGCACAAATACTACAGAAAATGGATGGAGGTGCAGCTACTCAGAAAATTAAAGACCACGCTAATGTATGTTCCAGGAATTCTACATCTATGTATTCAATCGAAGAAAATGAAAACACTTAACTCGAACAGATACATGTAACACCAGTGTTCACTGCAGTGTTACTTACAATAGCCAAGACACAGAAACAAGCTCTGGATGGATGAATAAAGAAAATGTATACACACAAACACACACACACAAAAACTAGTCATAAAAAAGAAGGAAATCCTGCTGTTCGTGACATGGATGTACCTTGAGGGCATTATGTTAAGTGAAGCAAATCAGAGAAAGACAAATATTGAACTGTATGATTTCACTTCTATGTGGAATCTAAAAAAAAAAAAAAAACACTACCACTCAAGATGATAGCTACAGAGAAGAAACTGGTCGTTGCCAGAGATGAGGGGAGTGGGTAAAGTGGATCAAAAGGTATAAATTTCCAGTTACAAAATTAAGTTCTGGGGATGTAATATACAGCTTGGTGACAATAGTTACTAACACAATGCTACATATTTGAAAGTTGCAAGGGTAAATTTTTTAAGTTCTCATAAAAATTGTGTTGAATGGTGTTAACTAGGACTTACTGTGGTAATTCACAATATAGGCAAAATTAATCATTGTTATACATCTGAAACTAATGTTATATGTTAACAAAAAAGGGAAAGAATGTAAACCAGTAAGGGTGTGCACCTTTAAGCAAAAGACAAAATATATCTTAACTGCCTCTGTCAGTAGACAAAGTGTATTACTTCGCCCAAACTTTATTTCTCCTAAAAGAACTTCCTCTCCTCCAGTATGAGTTAAATACAACAAAAAAGCAATGATACAACTATATTAAAAGTGAAGACTCAGAGTGCCCTAGAACTCTGTGGCAGGTTAACTGGGAGTACTCTCTGAAACAAAATCTGTAATAAATAGGGAACAGAATTATGTGGTGGTAAATCAGACTTTATTTTTTGGGGCTCCAAAATCACTGCAGATGGTGACTGCAGCCATGAAATTAAAAGATGCTTACTCCTTGGAAGGAAAGTTATGACCAACCTAGATAGCATATTAAAAAGCAGAGACATTACTTTGCCAACAAAGGTCCATCTGGTCAAGGCTATGGTTTTTCCAGTGGTCATGTATGGATGTGAGAGTTCGACTGTGAAGAAAGCTGAGCACTGAAAAACTGATGCTTTTGATCTGTGGTGTTGGAGAAGATTCTTGAGAGTCTCTTGGACTGCAAGGAGATCCAACCAGTCCATCCTGAAGGAGATAAGTCCTGGGTGTTCATTGGAAGGACTGATGCTGAAGCTGAAACTCCAGTACTTTGGCCACCTCATGTGAAGAGTTGACTCATTGGAAAAGACCCTGATGCTGGGAGGGATTGGGGGCGGGAGGAGAAGGGGACAACAGAAGATGAGATGGTTGGATGGCATCACCGACTCGATGGGCATGAGTTTGAGTAAACTCCGGGAGTTGGTGATGGACAGGGAGGCCTGGCGTGCTGCAGTTCATGGGGTCGCAAAGAGTCGGACACGACTGAGCGACTGAACTGAACTGAAGGTGAACCTGATAGGAACTTTGCACAGATGTCCCATTCAAATCTCTAGCCCTAACGCTGAAATGACCTTCCACAGAAGTCCTAAACTGTCACTGAGCCCCTACCAGCCAACCATTTGGTTTAGGTGCCCAAAGGAATAAGCGGTCTCCCTGAGCAAGGCAACTGCCATAGGCTGACAGCCATCTCCAGAGAAAAATTCAGTTGTGAGCAGTCATAGGCCAGCATCTCTGGAAAGAGGTTCATGAAAAGGATTCTAGGCGGTCCAGCCCAACATCCACTACACAGTCCAACATCTAGTTGCACAAATGCTGGACTAAGAAATACAGATCATAGGAAATCCCAAGGAACTAAGTCACTGAGGAACTATAGCACCAACAGCCAGGAGAAAAGAAACAGAAAACTGTACCAGAATTTTGGGACTATTTTTTGCTCCTTAGGAACATGTGGACTATAGAAACGTAGCAAAGGGCCTGAGAAGCTGACCTTTTTTTTTTTTCACTGAAGTGCTAGTAGGAACCAATTGGTATTGAGAAGCATCAAGTAGGTGCTACTTGAATAACCTCCCAAGGCTTTGGGTTGGCCTAGAAGTAATGACTAACCAGAAACTGTACCTCCCACAAACAGACTGAAGGCAAGTTTTGAACCATCTGAGTTGTATAATTCATGAATGTAATCCAGGATTGTTAGTACCCTTACCTGCCTACCAAAACCACAAGTTCTCTCTAGGGGAAGATAGCATCATATTGGGCCATACATTTTTATTATTTGATATGTGATGAAATCAGGGCATAAAAATAACCAGGTATAGAAGGAAACAAAACATAATTGAAAATAGAAAACAAAACAAAAAACAGATAATAGAAACACACAAGAGATCCAAACAAAGGGGTTATCAGAAACAGATCTTGGGGCATCCCTGGTAAAGAATCTGCCTGCTGATGCAGGAGACACGGGTTCAATCCCTGGTCCAGGAAGATCCCACATGCCACAGAGCAGTTAGGCCTGTGCACCCAGGAACCACAACTGTTGAGCCCACGTGCCACAACTACTGAAGCCCCGTCCCCTAGAGCCCCTGCTCCTCAACAAGAGAGGCCACCACAAGGAGAAGCCCACACACTGAAATGAAGAGTAGCCCAAGGCTCTCGGAAACCAGAGATAAGTCCAGCACTGCCAAAAATAAATAAAAGTACCTATTAAAAAAAAAAAAGGAAACAGATTTTGCAATAACTATCTTTAACATGGTGAAAAAACTTAAAATGGACAATTTTGGCCAAGAACTAGTAATTCTATTTAAGATGTAAAGTTTATATAGACATGACAAAGTCCATAAATGGCCTTAACAACAGATTAGATATAACTGAAAAGAGGTTCTCTAGAAGAGAAAGAGTGAATAGGACAGAAGCAATACATGCAAAATTACTGGCTCGTAGGTTTCCATGACTACTTAGTCATCAAATTACTGACTAAACAAATGGCAGATTTGAAGGGACCAGCAGCCCCACTACAGAATATACCAAAGAAAACCCTATTTAAGCACATGATGGTAAACTGCTGAAAACTGTAGCAAAGGCTAAGACACAACCACAGTGAGGCAGAAAGGAGAATTTATCTTTTTTTTTTTTTTTTTTGAGGAGAATTTAAAGGAGCAACAATTCAACATACAGTGAATTCTTAACAAAAATAACGGAAGCTGGAAGATCACAGAAGTATATATTTAAGGTACTGAAGGAAAACAGCAGCCAAATTTGAGTTCTCTATCTAGCAAAACGATTCTTCAAGAACAAAAGTGAACGTTACACTCAAATGAAAAACAGAACTTCCTGTCAGGAGACCTACACTAGAATAAACGGAAGAGGCAAATATTAAAATGCACAAAAGGTAATTCTGTGACAAAGAGAAATCTAAAGAATCAAAGTGCCAAGAAAGTACTGGTCAACAGTTTTATTAAAATTTTTGATATGCAACAATCAGGGCATAAAAATAATCAGGTAAAGAAAGAAACAATAAAACATAATTGAAAACTGAAAAAAAAAAAAAAGACACTAGAAAGTGCTGCAAGAAGTCAGTAGCCAAGCTTGAATTTTACTCTATTTCTTGAGGCAAAAAATATCCTTCAAGAACCATGAAGAGTTTTCTGATCACTATAACCTAAAATGGGGGTTGGCATATTTTCAAAAAATAGCCACATAGTAAACATTCTAGCTAGCTGCATATGTCACAACACACTTAACTCAGTTGTAGCACAAAAGTAGCCACAGACAACATACAAATGGACATTAAAAAGTAAGAGAGAAAAGGCAGACTGTTCATTCATTTTCAAATACCGAACACTTATTCTGTACCTAGTGCCATACAGACGTGGAAATTCAATGTGAATAAGAAAACAAAACTGTCCTAATGGGACAATTCTATTTACTGATTAAGTCCTCCTATTAAAAGTGAATTTCAGCAAGCAGTAAAAATTAGCTTATGAGACCCAAACCTAACTTGATAAAAACTATCAGTTCATGAACCATTAATATTTCCTGTGTAATTCATGAACATGACTTCAGTCATTTTAGTGTGAATCCTGCTAAAAGACGCTTGCTCCTTGGAAGGAAAACTATGACAAACCTAGACAGCATATTAAAAAGCAGAGATATCACTTTATTGACAAAGGTCCATATAGTCAAAGCTATGGTCTTTCCAGTAGTCATGTGAGAGAGTTGGATCATAAAGAAGGTTGAGCACTGAAGAATTGATGCTTTTGAATTGTGCTGGAGAAGACTCTTGAGAGTCCCTTGGACAACAAAGAGATCAAACCAGTCAATCCCAAAGGAAATCAACCCTCAATCTTCATTAGAAGGACTTATGCTGAAGCTGAAGCTTCAATAATTTGGCCACCTGTTACGCAGAGCCGACTCATTGGAAAAGACCCTGATGATGGGAAAGATTGAGGGCAGGAGGAGAAGGGGCACCAGAGAATGAGATGGCTGGATGGCATCACCAACTCAATGGACATGAATTTGAGCAAACTCCAAGAGATAATGAAGGACAGAGGAGCCAATTATGTTGCAGTCCATGGGGTTACAAAGAGTCGGACATGACTGAGCAACTGAACACCTGCAGAATGACTTGGTATAAAGCTACAGCAACTTGGGTTCACCAAAATCTCTCTAGAAAGGACTGCAGACTGAAGGATGGAGTAACTATTTTAGTTTTGTTTTGATTTGGCTTTATGACCATCCCCAGACTAGGGACAGCTAGAGGCCGACTTGGCATTTAGCCTCAATAGGTAATTCTCTCTCAAATTTTGTATTCTCCTATAAAGAATAGGTACCCAAAAAATGCATCTTTCCTGGATATCTCAGGAAAGTTCAGTTCAGTTCAGTTCAGTAGCCCAGTCATGTCCAACTCTTTGCGACCCCATGAATCACAGCATGCCAGGCCTCCCTGTCCATCACCAACTCCCGGAGTTTACTCAAACTCATGCCCATCGAGTCGGTAATGCCATCCAGCCATCTCATGCTCTGTCATCCCCTTCTCTTCCTGCCCCCAATCCCTCCCAGCATCAGGGTCTTTTCTAATGAGTCAACTCTTCACATGAGGTGGCCAAAGTACTGGAGTTTCAGCTTCAGCATCAGTCCTTCCAATGAACACCCAGGACTTATCTCCTTTAGGATGTACTGGTTGGATCTCCTTGCAGTCCAAGGGACTCTCGAGTCAAACTACCACACAATTGCACTCATCTCACACGCTAGTAAAGTAATGCTCAAAATTCTCCAAGCTAGGCTTCAGCAATATGTGAACCAAGAACTTCCAGATGTTCAAGCTGGTTTTAGAAAAGGCAGAGGAACCAGAGATCAAATTGCCAATATCTGCTGGATCATCAAAAAAGCAAGAGAGTTCCAGAAAAACATCTATTTCTGCTTTATTGACTACGTCAAAGCCTTCGACTGTGTGGATCACAATAAACTGTGGAAAATCTCAGGAAAAGTTAGGTATAAAAAATAAAGACATTTCATTATTTTATATAAACATATGGCTCTGCCTAAACATATGTATAATAATATGCATAAGGATTCTTATTTAACACATATAATAAACATTTTAAATGGTAAAACAGGACTGACATTCCTATTTCCAGCTTGAAAGTACTAGGTGTGATGAATGCTAAGTAATGGGAAGTACATTCAGAGTCAAGATAATGGGCCTCTGAAGCTACTCCTTAGAGTAGATCTGGACAGCTGGGATCAAAGAATGGGTCTAGGGGACATGGGTGTACCTATGGTTGACTCTTATTTATGTATGACAGAAAACCACAAAATTCTGTAAAGCAATTATCCTTCAATTAAAAAAATAAATAAAAGTGGCAAAAAAAAAAGAACAGGTCTAGGCTTGCAGTTGCTGCCAAAAGCCAGCACAGGCTGTGGTGACTGAGCAGACAGGCAACAGTGCAGTTCCATCGCTCAGTCGTGTCTGACCTTTGCAACCCCATGAAGTGCAGCATGCCAGGCCTCCCTGTCCATCACCAACTTCCGGAGTTTACCCAAACTCATGTCCATTGAGTCGGTGATGCCATCCAGCCATCTCATCCTCTGTTGTCCCCTTCTCCTCCTGCCCCCAATCCCTCCCAGCATCAGGGTCTTTTCAAATGAGTCAGCTCTTCACATCAGGTAGCCAAAGTATTGGAGTTTCGGCTTCAGCCATCAGTCCTTCCAATGAATATTCAGGACTGATTTCCTTTAGGATTGACTGGTTGGATCTCCTTGCAGTCCAAGGGACTCTTGAGACTGGTGATGGAAGTAAAGTCTGATGCTATAAAGAGCAATATTGCATAGAAACCTGGAATTTTAGGTCCATGAATCAAGGCAAATTGGAAGTGGTCAAATAGGAGATGACAAGAGTGAATGTCAACATTCTAGGAATCAGTGAACTAAAATGGACTGGAATGGGTGAATTTAACTCAGATGACCATTATATCTACTACTGTGGGCAAGAATTCCTTAGAAGAAATGGAGTAGCCATCATAGTCAACAAGAGTCCAAAATGCAGTACTTGGATGCAATCTCAAAAATGACAGAATGATCTCTGTTCATTTCCAGGGCAAACCATTCAATATCACAGTAATTCAAGTCTATGTATGCCCCAACCAATAATGCTGAAGAAGCTGAAGTTGAACGGTTCTATGAAGACCTACAAGACCTTCTAGAACTAACACCCCAAAAAGATGTCCTTTTCATTACAGGGGACTGTAATGCAAACATAGGAAGTCAAGAAATACCTGGAGTAACAGGCAAATTTGGTCTTAGAGTACAGAATGAAGCAGGGCAAAGGCTAATAGAGTTTTGCCAAGAGAACGCACTGGTCAGAGCAAACACCCTCTCTTCCAACAACACAAGAGAAGACTCTTTACACATGGACATCAACAGATGGTCAATACCAAAATCAGATTGATTATATTCTTTGCAGCCAAAGATGGAGAAACTCTATACAGTCAGCAAAAACAAGACCAGGAGCTGATTGTGACTCAGATAATGAACTCCTTATTGCCAAATTCAGACTTATATTGAAGAAGGTAGGGAAAACCACTAGGCCATTCAGGTATGTCCTAAATCAAATCCCTTATGATTTTACAGTAGAAGTGAAAATTCATTCAAGGGATTAGACAGGCAACAGAGGTAGTCAAACCCAAGGGATTGTGGAACATAGAGATTCAGATACAAGTCAGGAATGTAAAGAGATGCAGCCACTTTGGAAAACAGTAAAACATACATCTACCATGCAACAATGTAAATCCACTCTACATACACAAGAGAAATGTAAACATGTCCACACAAAGACTTGTATACAAATGTTCAGCATTATGCATAATAGCCATAAAGTGGAAATAATCCAAATGTCTATCAACTGGTGAATGAACAGACAAGATGTGCTATATCCATACAATGGAATTCTGTTCTGTGATAAGCAAGAATGAACTCCTGACACATACTGCAACATACATGGGCCCTTAAAACACACTAAATGAAATAAGACAGACACAAGAGATCACAGACTGTATGATTCCATTTATATTATCTATCAGAAAAAGCAAATCTGTATAGACAGTAGATTAATAGATTTCCTGGGATGAGGGGTGAGAATGGGAGTGACTTCAGTGGGCATAATGGCTTTTTTTGGGGTGATGAATACATTTTAAAATAAGATGGTGACAACAGTTGCACATCTCTGAACAGACTGCTGTGCCTGTGTGTGAAGTCACGTCCAACTCTTTGCAACTCTTTGGACTGTAATCTGCCAGGCTCCTCTGTCCCTGAGGATTCTCCAGGCAAGAATACTGGAGTGGATTGCCATTTCCTCCTCCAGGGGACCTTCCCAACCCAGGGGATTGAACCCATAGCTCCTGCACTGCAGGTGGATTCTTTACCTATTGAGCCATTTTAAATGGATGAATTTTATGGTAACTAATTACCCTAAGCAAAAGTTTGTTTGTTTGTTTTTGCTGCACCATGCACCTTGCAAGATCTTAGTTCCCCAAACAGGAACTGAAGTCAGGCCTTGGCAGTGAAAGCACCAAATCCTAACCACTGAACCACCAGAGAATCCCTAAAGCTATTTTTTTTTAAATGAAATAAAGACATTTTAAGACAAAATATCTTGAAACTGAGAAAATACATTATCTTTAAACCTACATTAAACTTAAGAGTGAAAAATCATCTCAGATGGGAACATGGAAATGTAAGAAAGAATAATGATCAATACAGGTAAATTTCAGTAAGTATTACTTTATAAAACAACAAAAAATCTGTATAGGACTTAAGATGTCTGTAAAATTAAAATGCCTGACAATAACATAAAAGGCTGGAAGTTGATAAAGCCATGAGTAATACTGATCATAAAACACACATATACACAAGTTATCAACACCAGGAACAAAAAAGGGGAGGTTGTTACAGATCCTGGAGACATTAATAATATGGGAACTTTATATTGTGAAATTTAAACATGTATAATAAGATGTAAAAGTTTCTAGAAATATATAACTTATCAGAAGTGATAAAAATAAAAAATCAGAATACTGAAGCACACTTAACATTCATATCTAATTGCCTCATAGATACATAAGCTAAGTGAGGGACCCATGGAGTTGTCCATGACTGCCCTGAAAGAATTTCTTCCTTCTTTAGCTGTAAGGCTGACAAAATGTCAAACCAGAAGCAGAGTTATCCTGTAGATTATTGTCTACAACACAGGTTGAATTCAGAGCTTCAGCAGATTTCTTGAGTGAAAATTACAATACTGGTGGGGAGGGAGTACATCCTAAAAAACGGAACAATGAGATTTAAGAGTTAATAACTCCAGTCACTCCTAAATGCCCAAAGATTTCCACTTGTCAACAGAAGCAGCTTCTCCCCTGAGAACAGTTTTGACTTTCTTGAATACCCTGTAATGACCACACCAAAATAAAACTCCAGTTCCTTTCATTTACCACTCCTACAGCCTCCTACTGCCTCAAACCTATGACTAAACCAAACCCTCAAATTCTCTATAATTCCAAAATTTGGAGAAGAAAGCTTATGTAGTAACAGGAGCTTGAGGAATATGTCCAAAGGATGCTAGACTGGGAAGGAGAAACATAGTTTCAATGAAGCTGAACGCGTTGTTTTGGGCACATTTCAATATAAGTGGTCACTGGTGATGATCTAAGTCATGTTTCAGCCAGGGGACGAGGTACAGTTTTGTACCCCATACTCTAATAGTAGCTGGATCCTCTAATAGTAGCTGGCTGAAACCCAGCCAGGTCAGACAACTAATGCAAGATCTTATTTCCATGAGGATCTACTTCCTGTACTATTTCTGAATACCAATTACGTGATCAGCTTTCTTATTTTCAGAAAACAGAATCCTCTCAAGCTAACCAAAAGGAATTTACTAAGCAGTATGTGCTGTGCTTAGTCACTCAGTCACGTCCGACTCTTTGTGACCCCACGGGCTGCGGCCCGCCAGCTCCTCTGTCCATGGGGACTCTCCAGGCAAGAATACCAGAGTGGGTTGCCATGCCCTCCTCCAGGGGATCTTTCCAACCCAGGGATTGAACCCAGGTCTCCCGCATTGCAGGTGGATTCTTTACCATCTGAGCCACCAGGGAAGCAGTATAGATAGCTCTTAGAATCACTGCCAAGGTTTGAAATGGAGTATAAGCTGAATTCTAGGAATGACTCCTAATCCCTTGCCGCAGAAGTGAGTTTGCAAGGTATGGTGCTGCTTCTACAATCAAGAAGCTACCTGTCACACGAGAAAGCCTCCATCCACAGAGCCACCAGTGCCAAAACCAGGTCACCCTTGTTAAGATCCAAGCCTACATAATAAATAGATGCCTCAGGCCCTTCCTGTTTCTGCTCCACCATAACTCAGTTCTGAAACAAAAGTCTCACACAAGTGCATTTGTTCAGAGGAACTTTGGTTTTGTTCACAATCTTAGCTCTAAAGGAGTCTGGGAAGCAGTCATCCTTTTTCACAGCAGCACTGTATTGCTCAGTATGAAAGCACCATCAATTAAACATCCCCTTTCTGGAGGACACTTAGGTTTTTTGTCTTTGCTGTTAAAAACACTGATGTATCCCTTCATCCTAACCACACATGTAAGAAAGGACTAGGATCCTGAATATATTTTGTTTTTCACATGTGTGTACAAAAAACTGGAGACTGGATTTCCTGGTCACGAGCCATTGTTTTTATCTCCCTCCCCTACCCCGTTAAAGTCGAAAATGTTCCTTTTGCAAAGAAAAAATATATATACTGAATGAATGGATCATCCTCTTATTCTTTTGCCTCAAAATATTATTTGCATTTGTGAATTTCAGATGCAAAATAGCCTTATTGGCTTTTTTTGCTACAGCCTATCTAGGTCAGGCATCTTGAAAAAGTCCCTGACAGAATATTATGTTATCAGGCATGCTCTGGACTAATTCACTTTTCATAGCTGAGTGCCAAATGTCTCTAACCAATTAAATGCAATGGTCCATAATGGTGTCCTCTGCTTATAAAAGTGCATTTCACAACCCCAGCACAAATACACAACTAGTACAGGTAGCAGTGTGGTGCACCCTGAAATGAGCTGTCAGAATGGTGACATGTAGACTCACGTGGAAGAGATCCCTGCAGGAGAGATACATACATTTTTAAATAAAGTGCTTTTTAAAAAGTGCTCCCAGGCAGCAAAGCAATGAATATGAATGTGGAAAATCTTAATTTTCTCTGAACTTCATTTTCAACAACCATAAAATAAGGGTAAAATCTACTTTTATAATATGGAGTTGCAAAGAGTCAGACAGCAACTGAACTGAACTGATGAGGACTAAACAAATGCGAAACTAAAATATACTTCTGCTGTTACAGAGGATATCCACAAATAAATGTGTCACCCATGTCCTGTAACGTGTCAACCAAGAAGGCTAGAAGTTGTCTACTGACCAGTGATAGCTCAGTCAAAAAGCACTTTCCCAAAGTTAATACTTCTTTCCCATAGAGATTTTCTCTCCTCATTCTGGCCATCAACAGATCTTGACGTTTGTCCCACCCTAAAGCCCAACTCCAGTCTATGCCTCAGGACAAAAGGCGGGGTGGGGGGGGGGCGGATAGTTGGGGGGTGCTACAGCAGAGAACACAAAGACCAAAGCATGCTTTCCACAAGCTCCCTAATTCATGTATATAAATATGCTCTGTCTAAAAGGCAATGGCAACCCACTCCAGTACTCTTGCCTGGAAAATCCCATGTATGGAGCAGCCTAGTAGGCTGCAGTCCATGGGGTCGCTAAGAGTTGGACACAACTGAGCAACTTCACTTTCCCTTTTCACTTTCCTGCATTGGAGAAGGAAATGACAACCCACTCCAGTGTTCTTGCCTGGAGAATCTCAGGGACGGGGGAGCCTGGTGGGCTGCCGTCTATGGGGTTGCACAGTCGGACACGACTGAAGCGACTTAGCAGCAGCAGCAGCAGCAGCAGCCTGCATGTAGGTCGTGGTGAGATCCCAATTTTAGGCAGGTCACTACTTAAGAATCAATAAAGGTCAGTGGGCTACGCACAGACCCCACTTACCAGCCATGTAACTTTGGCTGCTCTTTGGCTTGTGGGATCTTAGTTCCTTCACAGAGGATTGAACTGGGCTACGGCAGTGAAAGCCACAAGTGCTAGCTAACCTCTGGACCACCAGGGTTATGCCACCCCACCTATGCCTTCTTTTATAGTGATCATCACAAGCCTACTGTGCCGATTAAATGTGTTATTTAAGAACACATTTAGAACAATGTGAACTGCCACAAGTGAACACTATCATCGTAATTAAAAACAGTAAAAACAACAACAAAAAAACCAGCTACTGATCTGGTAAACTACTCATTCTAAAATGTTTGGCCTTGTATCTCAAATGTATAGTTTCAGCCTTATTTTTACTATACCACAGATCCAGGCTTGTCTCACCCACTTTTCCTTACTGTTCTTTTCTTAATCTGACAATTTTCACTCCTGCCCCTAGATCTTATGACCTCTTGTACCTGGAATACTTGCCACGTCTGGCTCACCTTAGGTGTAGGTGTCTGCACCCATCTCTTGCATGGTCTCCAACAGAAGACTCCCTCAGACCGCTTCAGGATCACCTGCTGAGTCCAGGAGGCTCATTAGTAGCCTGGAGCTACCCTTGACACCTGACTTTTCTCATTTCCTCAGGTGATCTAGCGAAGCATCCAGATCTCTGCAAATCTTTTGAGTTTCCGGACAAGGGCGTAAGTTCTGGTCATTTTCCTGTTCTCCTCCAATGCCTTTAATCTGGGCCAGAACTTAATAAATGAATGTTTTGGTTTGGTTTTGTTTGCCAATAGATGGTTTTGAAAAGAAAGTTGTCCTTGTCAGAGGACTACACAGGCCTGAGGGCTGCAAGATTGTCAAGTGTGTATATGCAAGAGAAACAAGGAATAACTAAGGAACAATTCTATCGCTTCAGCAACACACTACTGCAGATTGTCTGCCACGACACAGCTGATGCCTTGTCAAACTGTGGTGAAACTGCAATCACTCCCCAGGCAGCTGCTCCTCCATAAGCCATCTTCCTAATGATGATGTGTTCAGTTGGATAGTATTTCCTTTGCCAGGGCTGCCACAACAAAGTATTACAGACTGGGGGGCCCAAATGAGCAAAATTCTTTTCACAGATGTGGAGACCAGAAGTCAGAGGTCCAGATGTCAGCAGAGCTATTTCTTCTGAGACCTTTCTCCTCGGCTTGCAGACACCGATCTTCTCCCTGAGTCTTCCCTCCACGCTTGTCTGTTCAAATTTCCTTTTCTATAAGGAAACCAAGTCACACTGGATAAAGATGTGCCCTGAGGACCTCATTTTAATTTAATCACTCTTTTGAAGACCTCATCTCCAAATACACTCACATTCTGAGGTACTGGGGTTAGAACTTCAAAACACAAACTTTGAAGGAACACAATTCTGCCCATAACAGATATCATTTATGTTCCTGAAGATATGTTTTTGAGTCTTTGACTCTAACATGCAGCTTGATGATCAAGTAATAAACATTTACATACTTGATAAGAAGCTGACAGCTCTAGCAATGTCTCTATTCCTCAAGGAACAGTTAAAAGGGTGCTTACTGGGAAGTGTGTATAGTGTGTATATAGGTTAGTAATTTCTAGACTTTGGTCTTGAAAACTCAATTCATGCCAGTTTTACTTGTCTTACTAAAATCCAGCACTTCTTGGGTCATAAACAGCCATATTTTAAGCATAGAAACCTATGCTGGTAAATTTAAGGGATATCAGCTAGTGTTTACTGTATGGTAAACACTGTGCCAGCCCTTTGCATGAATTAACATCAAATGATACTATGAAATGCAAACTATTGAGTAGTCTCCGCTTACAGTTAAGTAAACGGAGGCATAGGAAGGTTACGTAACTTGACTACGCTTCCAGACCATCATGCAGCAAAGCGCAGATGAGAGAACACTCAGCCAGGCTCTGGAGCCCACCCTAATAATACCCTGTCTCTGCATGAGACCATTCACCCAACAGCAGCAACAGATGAGGCCACATGTGACGGGCAGAAAAGGCTCAGAGTAAAATCTTGTCAAAGGGGCAGCTCCTTATTTCCTCATCCTGTGAGAAAGACTTAGAATGTGCCATTTAAGTATGAGGTAAAAAAAGAAATGGAAGACAGTCATTAGCAAGAAAAAACAGCTTCATTCTCACTTAAACTGTTTTTCAGAAATCCTCTCCTGTTTTTGCTTGCTTTGACATAATAACTATCTTGGGCTTCCCTGGTGGCTCAGACAGTAAAGAATCCACCTACAATGGAGACCCAGGATCAAGTCCTGGCTCCAGAAAATCCCCTGGAGAAGCGAATGGATACCGACTCCGGTATTATTGCCTGGAGAGGTCCATGGACAGAGGAACCTGGTAGGCTACCATCAATGGGGTCACAAAGAGTCAGACACGACTGAGCAACTGACACTTTTAACTATCTTGGGCAGCATTCCAACCAGCATCTGGAGATGATGAAGCTTACCTCAGCAGGAGTCCAAGAGAGAAAGGGCACTTGGAGCTCGGGCACCAGTGGCTTCCCGGGGACAGGAGTGGCTGCCACTAGGACGCCTCTCCCAGCTGGAGACGCTGAGCGTGGCATTGCCTCAGCCCCACCAGTGCTCCCTAACGGCGGCTCAGGACCTCATGTTGACAGCCACCTCTAACCACCACCACCTCACCCACTCCCTCGGCTGCAGACCTGGACTTCTCCATGGAGGCAGCAAAGAAGAGGCATTACCTTAGGAAGGAAGAGGGCAGGGGCGAGAGCTGGAGACGCAGGAAGCACGATTTGTCTGAGCACTGTTCTGCGCAAGCATGCTAAAATTTAATTTCAAAGCTAAGGTACTTAGGAAATACTTTCTCCAACTTCTGACCTTAGAAAAACTCAAGCTGGACCTCATTTTCCCGTAAAAGCCTCAATCCTCTCCTTCCACAAAATGAGATTACAAGAGGTATCGCATTTTTTAAAAAGTTTTTATTTTAATCCTTCCTAGAGGAATACAGATTTGAATGAAATACATTCATTCCATAAATATATTAGCAGCAAAACCTTCCCACCAGAGTCCTCTCCACTCCAGCCCAGAGGTTGCGCCTTAGAGCAGGAGAGCATGTTCCATCAACCGTTGACTTCAGGATGTGTTCGCTTCTTGGTGAAAGCAGGCTATACATGAGAAAGACCAGGTGACAGATAGATGGGTAGGTGAATTAAGCTGGAACCCTGAAAATACATACACAAGGTGACCATTCGACCTTCTGCACTTTCCAAATCCTCTGGAATCCACCGTGTTTAACTGATGAGGTCTTTCATCACAGACAGCTGGGAGCGCCTAACCTTGCAAATGCACCAACGGGTCTTCTGACTTGGCAACATTTTGATGGTGTCTTGACCCTTTCCAGAGAGTGTCCAGATAGAAAGGATCACTCCCTCCTCCCTTTCACGGGCCGAGGTACCTCCTTGTCAGTTGGTCCACATGCCCTTGCTATCCGGAGACAACATAGCAGGCATTACTTGGCTTGTTACACCTCCAGATACTCTCTGTCCGGGTGCTAGAGGCTTCACTGGAGACAGAGATGTGTCGAAACCTTCAAAGATCTCTCAGAACAATCAGATCTCTCAGCCCAGCTTCCATCAGAGCACAGGAGAGAAGCCCTCTGGACAGTGGCCCAGGCGCCTCTCCTTTTTTTCTCTCCACCAGGGCATGCTGCCTGACTGCTCCTTTCTCACCTGCCCTCTAGGAGCCTGTGAGATTCTGAGAAGCAAGATCCACCCTCGACTCCCCAGCAGCCAGGAGAGATGAAGGCAGGTGGTGCTTTAAATATGTGAGCCGTGGTCAGAGTAACAAGCTTACCCTGTTACGTTCCAATCCACTCTGGGATGAGTTTAAGTCACAAGTCTGCATAAAATGTAACACCAGAACCACAATCAGGATGACTGGGACACAGGGACCAAGTCAACGGTTGCTACCAAATCAATGGGTTGGGAGAAAAACGAAATAATCAAAGAATTTAAAATAAATCTCATTTGATGGGCAGAGGGCAGCTCTGACTCAGGTATAAATGTTATCACCCAGATTATCATGTAAATAAAGAATAGATCTCAAAAGCTGACACTTGCCTCCCCATACACCACTTAAAAAGAGGACACGTGCTCTTTTCTCAATCTTTATAAAAGTGTTTTCATTAGGATACTCTTCTATAAGTGCTTTATCCATTCCCATTTAGTCTGTTTTGACTGTTGGCTGGAAGGAATCAAACTATTTTATATAAAAACCATTGTAGTGAATAACTGGTTATGTGTTTTTCCCTTTTGCATTTTCTATCCAGAAGTCAGCTTCTTTCTCTTCTATTTATGTGCAGAGAGAGAGTCATCTGCTGAATACACAGCACTGCCTATGCGACAGTCCTCTGTCCCCACCGAGTCCGCCAGCTCTTCCTCCTCTGAGTCGTCTTCCTCCTCCTCCTCCTGTGCTAATGAACTGGAGGTGGGCCCTTTGCAGGTTTTTAGGTGTCGGGTGAGATGATATTTGGTAAGATAAGCCTTTGTACATTTTTCACAGACATAATCTCGTTTTCCTTCATGTGAATTGAGATGTTTCTTTAAGTGATTTGTCCTCAAGAACAGCTTGTCACACTTGGGACATTTGATCTGGCGTTCTCTAAGAGGAACACAAGGAAAGAACAAAACAAAACATTTGATTTGGGGTTACAAATACAACTGAGGCACACACTTTGCACAACCTGAAGACCTTTGTCTGAGAAGCTCTACCCAACTAGAATCAAACTTCTCTATAGGAGATGCATCACATAAAACAGTCATAAGACGTGTGCAGTTTAAACAGCACAGACTGATTTTGCCTGTTTTAGAATTCTAGGTAAATGGGACTGTACTGTATGTATCTCTTTTGTGTTTTTGCTTCTTTTTGAAAATCAGTCAAGTTGCTTCCATGGCAGGAGGCTACTTACGAATATACCACAACCTGGCTGTGGCACTGGCTCTGTCTGTGGTTAATGGGTTCTCTGGTGGTTTTGTTTTTTATCACCACAGGCAAGACTGCTATGTGAACATTTCTACACTGGTATGTGGGTCTGTTCCTCTAGGGTATATACTTAGGAGAGGCACAGCTGGATCCAAGGATATGTACACCTTCAGTTTTACCACGATGATGCTAAGCTGTTTTCCAACACTGTTGTATATTTCAATATCCATGTCCATCAACAGCCATTTCAGAGCTCCTGTTGCCCCACATTCTTACCAACTGGAAGACTCAAATTTGAAAATGTTTGCCAGCTGACCAACATAATGGTATCTAACTATAATGTTAACAGTAGCCCGTAAAATTATCCAATTCAAGATGTGAACAGCATCAAGGCTGGAGTAATAACTCTGGCCCAGACATCTTAGAGCTGACAAAAAACTTGGGGATCATACAGAGTATGAATTTTTAAGCTTTTTTTGAGCATCTGAACCCTGTGTCTTAATGAAAATCCAACATGTTAAACAGAAAAAATGGGGCACTCAACCCTGACTGAACCTTAGACCCACTTGGCGAGCTTTTTAAAAATAACAAGGCCAGGGCTCTGCCCCTGATCAGAATCCCTGGAGGTGGGGCCTCGGCACCAGTCATTGTTTCTCACATTTCCCAAGTGACTATCATGAGCAGTGTTAGGGGCTGAATACCTAAATTGGTATGCTGATGCTTCAGCTCATAACGTGATGGAATCTGGAGGTGGGGACCTACGGTTAGAAGAGGTTATGAGAATGGGACCCCCATGATGGGGTTATGTCCTCAGAAGAAGAGAAAGAAAGATCAGAGCTTGTTCACTCTCTCCTCCACCTGAGCACATAACAAGAAGGCAGCCAGGAAGAAGGCCCTCATCAGAACCCAACCATGCTGGCACCCTGGTCTCAACTTTCAGACTCCAGAAGTTTAAGAATATAAATTTCTTTTGTTTAAGCCACCACTCAGTCTACAGTATCTTCATGTGGCAGCTCAAGCTAATATAAGCAGCTAGATTAAATGACCCCAGAGAGCTCTTTCAGTTCCAACTATGTAAAACTATATATAAAATTTGATAATTAATGTATCTAATTTTTAAAATTTCATACTAATGAAACCACTTAATGAAAACTTTGTTTTAAAAGGTCATTCTGAGAGTCAGGAATGTAGATCCAGACTCCTTTGGTATTTTAGTGTTTCAGGTTGCACTGTGATTACAAATCATATAAAAGAGCTGACATGAAAGCAAAATATTTATCTAAAACCCATGATAAGAATAAAAGTTCCATTTCTGATGTATTTCTAAATAAAATACAAGCTAATGTTTTCTCCCACAGAATCTGCTCTATTTGTCACTGTAACTAACACAGGTTGGACAATTAATTACAGTTGGATTCATGCAATAAATTCCTAATGGCTGTCCAATATTTGGCCTTCTCCTCCTTCCACCCCCTTGTCCTGCTGCCAGAGTAGTCTCTATAAAACAGACAACTCACCATGACATTCTTTCCCTTAAAATCCTTCAATGCTTGTGCAAGAATGTGAATACATTTAACATCACTGAACTACATACTTAAAAAGGGTTAAGACAGAAAAATTTATGTGTTATATACCATAATGAAAATACACACAGGCACACACACGCACAAAGCCGAGTAGTTCCTGGTACATGGGGAGGAAAAATGCCCCATGACTCTCCATTATTCCCAGAATGAAATTTAATTTTGAACTGGATAAAAGGCTCTTCATCATTTGGTTGCTGCCTCCCTCTATCGCTCTCACATACATGGGATGCTCTCACTATAGAGAATCAGTCTTATTTCACAGTCTTTTTCACATTCATGTTTCTTCATACCCCATTTCGTCTGTCTAGAAGACTGTTTCCTGAATAATTCTAATTTACCTTAATACTTAGCTCCAACTACCAGGAAGCTTTCTCAGGACACTCACAGACTGGGTAAGGTAACCCTCTTCTATAGTCTCTCAGGATCCTACACTTACTCTAACATCTGCAACACAGCATGGCAATTATTTACTCTTCTGTTTCTCTTAATGGCCTCTGAGCTCTTTAAAGCCAAGGACTATTCTCATCTTTGTATTTTCACCACTTAGCAAGTCACTGGACTTCAAGGAGGTACTTTAAAAGTCGTTAATTAAATGAAATTATGTTTCAAAACTACAAAAGAAAAAAGGAAATAAAGAGAGTAGAAGTGAAAATGAGAAAACAAAGCAAGCACGTCAACTCTTTCAGGATAAACCAGAACCTTAGCTTTGTGACCTATGTGGTCGGAACACAGTCTGTGTGGTCAGAGAACACAGGCTATGTGGAACACAGGGGATACAGGCACCACAGCGGGAGAGACAGTGAGCCGGCACACACAAGCCCCATTCATCACCCAAGCAGCCGTCAGCTACGGGTCACTCACTGTGTGTGGATGAGCACGTGCTGCTTGAGGTCCTGCCTCCGCATGAACAACTTGTCACAGTAGTCACACTTGAGGTTCTTCTCCCCCGTGTGGATGACCATGTGGGATTCCAGGTGAGCCTTCTGGGTGAAAGACTTGTCACACAAAGTACACCTGTAGTTCTTTTGACCTGCATATTAACCCGAATGATCACACTGTGAATCAAAGTGCCACGAGCACTCTCAGCATGAAGAGACACATTGTACAGGTATGTGGCAGAGGCAGGAATAAAACAGAACTGACTGGTAACTGGAACCTCACATTCTAGGACTGTCTACCTAGAGCCACTCAGAGCCACTGAATTATATGCTACAACTAAAGCTAGAGAAGTTAACAAACCTGACCTATGACTGCTTACCTACACACACACTCTTTACTGTTTATAGCTAACACATGATACAAGTTCTGGGGGGAAAAAATCACTTATAACCCTAGTGCCTAACTTAATTCAATCTTTTTTTTTTTTTTTAAAAAAAACCTCAAGAATTTTGGTACTTGTCCACAAGCAAACATATTTTTACAATCTAAATTTTAGTTTTCTCTTTTAAAATATATGTCTTCATAAACCAAGGATGAAATAAAATCTTTTTAAGAACGCAGGAAAAAAGTTACTCAGGGGTTAACAAACCTTTTCTTATAAGCCATTCCAAATATTAAGGTTTGTGGGCCACACACACTGCTGGAACTACTCAGTCTTAATGCAAAAGAATAAGGAACAATTTTACCTTCAAAGTTTTGGAGAAAATGACCCAACCAAGAAAACCAAACTAAACCAGTTATTGTTATAGTGCATATGATAGAAACTTATGCCTAAAAGAAAGGGTTTGGTGTGCATGGAGTTTAGAAAATAGAAACTCAATAAATTCTGGTGGTGTTCAACAAACAATATTCAAAGGATAGAAACTGGCTCTGGCTAGTGACAGGGGTGACCTCTAATAGTACGCTCTAGCTGTTTCTGAAGAATTACCTTCAGGTCCAAACACACAGATGAACTCCCTGATTATTAAATGCATTTTCCCAGTCACATTCAAACTATGACTAGGCCACCTGGAAGATGGAGCAAATTAGTAATATTCTCTGAGCAGGCAGTTACTCCACACAATTCATGACCCAATGAAGTCCTCCTGTCAGCCAGCCGATTCTCTAACATCTGATCTCAACCCTATTTGCCAGACTTGTCTTGCTGCCACACCCTTACCAATTTGTAATTTTTCAAAATTCCACTTTATGGTCCAGGACAGCTTACCTGTGTGTATCTTGAGGTGGGTCCGCAGGTTGCTGGGATCACTGAAAGCCTTGCTACAGAAATCGCACTTGTGGGGCTTCATACCCATGTGACCCATAAAGTGGACGTGAAGTTTGGAAGGAGAGATAAAAGCCTGGGGGCACATGGAGCACTTCCACTTCCTCTCTTTGCTATGGCTCGGCCCATGGCTGTTGCTGTGGCCGTGGCTAGGAAGGTGGTTATGGATGTGGCTGCTCAGGTGGGCTTTGAACTCAGTATAGGAACTGCACTCCTTGCCACAGTTACAGAGGTGCACATCTGGGTGTTCAGGAACACCTTTAAAAAAAATTACTCAATGTACTTACTTCAATTTTAAAACTCAAATTTTAAAACTTAGTGATTGTTGCTTCTAATTTTCCCTTCTATCAAAATTTCCAGCTTGCCCACTAACTGTAAAATTAAACACATTTTGTTCAATGCTCTAATCCCAGCACCTCAAATAGTCTGTCAGGCACATAGGGAACACCTAGTAAACATTAAAGTATAAGGCATCTTCCTAGGCAAAAAACTGAAGATTTTGTTGCACGCAAACTCGTGTGTATGTGTGTCAGAAGTTTTATTACAGTGAAAAAGGACAGAGAATGCTTCTGACGCAGACATCAGAAAGGGGACAGAGTGTTAGCACTTGTCATTATGACACAGTGCAAAGAAAGACTATGAAGGTTAAACCAACTCACAGCGTTGTCCTTTATGAACTTAAAACTGTAATGGTTGGAAAAGGAACTCAGGAACTTCAAATTCCCCAAATCAAAGTCCTAACACAAAGCTCATGCTGCCTGGCTGGTATGGCTGCCTGGTTCTTCAGCACGTGAAGAACTTCACAGATCTTAACACTTCTATCGTAAGGTTAATACTCTGCTTTTACATACACAAAGGCATGTGATTTGCTTCTGCTTACACGTAAATCATTACCAAAACTATACTACTGATCCTCAGTATTTTTACTGTGTCACATTCATGACAAACAAGTCTTATATATAAACTTACCAATCTGCTGAGCATAATCCCGGCTGTAATAAAAAAGCAGTTCATTTTCAGGAGGGATATCTTGGGAGGTGCAGAAGTAGATTTTTCCATCATGGGGATAAGCCACCAAATTCTGTTCTTCCCGATTCCTAGGTTATCACATTTAACAAATCAAGCATATTAATTTTATATTATTTATTTACTTAAAAAAATTTTTTGGCCACACTGCATAGCTTGTGGAATCTCAAGTTTTCCATCCAGGGAATGCCCATCAAGCATATTAATTTTGAAATATATACTAAACACATCATATCCCTATAGCAACATCTTATATGAAAACTTAGATGTACTATTTATTTCTCTGGGTCATTTCTCCAATTACCTATATTACCTGTTAGGGTTAACTTGTTTAGAAACAGAATTCTTACTTCAATATATCAGCTCACTGCTCTTTATAGTCAGAAACACTCTAATCTATTGCTAGAAGAAAAGTGAGTAAAATGAAGTCTTAAAACAATATGACAAAGACACAGAAATAGATAGCTCAATAAGAATTAACACACCAGCCTAAGGGGTTGATTGCATGCATGTGTGCTAAGTTGCTTCAGTTATGTCCAATTCTTTGTGACCCTTCAGACAGTAGCCCTCCAGTTCCTCTTCTCCATGGTAATTCTCTAGGCAAGAACACTGGAGTGGGTTTCCATGCCCTTCTCCAGGGGATCTTCCCGACCCAGGGATCAAACCTGCATCTCATGTCGCCTGCACTGGCAGGTGGGGTCTTTACTAGCGCCACCTGGGAAGCCCAAGGGGCTGACCAATAGCCAATATAAAGAAAAGGTACCTACTTGCAAATTCAATGGTAACTGTGTCATTTTTTATTGCACTGGTAAACTGAATAAACTGCTCATAAAAAAGGGATAATTTCTATTTTAATTTATAATCACCATTAGTCAACAACTACTGGGGTGAAGAAAATAAAAAGCCTTAGACTTTAAGCTATGTTCAGATATCACTGTCATTGGATTCTTCAATTCTTTCCTATTTTATTCAAAGTTTTCTACTGAAAAATATCTGAATCATAACTATTTCTTGCATCCAAGTCTACTCTCACCTGGCTTTGCGCACAAACATCATCCAATTACATTCATTTTCATCAGTTGTAATGATGCAGAATTCTAGGACACCATTGTGGTATATCTGCCAACAGAAGGCAAACATACACATCAAATGAACTGACAAGTTCTAGCAATAATCTCATTTACTTTGCAGTAGGTACCAGCTTTCCTAGTCAGTGTGAAAATACATGGTTGTCTTCTCATGTGTCTGTCATTTCACCAGTCACCCTATTTCCAGCAATACAATAAAGACCACTAGAGACCTACAGTTAGTGCTCAGTATACAGAATCACGTTGCTCTTGATTAGTCACATTTTGGCTTGACTGGAAAAGACATAAAAAACTCTAGTTGTCTTCATCACCCACCACCACACAAATGGACATTAAGGTCAGAGAACCACCTCTTCCTATTTTTTGCTCCAGTGAACCCAGCATTCCTGCGTTCTCTTCTGGACAACACAATTAAAGTCCCCAGTGCCAGTGGCACTTCACCTTTTCAACTATCACAAGACCCACTTCTGCCTTAATTCAATGTTAACAAGCATCATTCCCAATCTACTAAGATTCTATACAAACATGTAATAGGAATAGGTGTTTATATCAGAAACTTAAGTTTTCAGTCCCTTTCATTAGAAAAATAGAGAAATAATTTAGCTTCCAAGTCTAGAATTTTTTCCCAAGCTAAATATTTGAGGAATGCTTTAGCTGATTACAAAATAAGACTTTCAACATATAAACAAAGTCCAAAGCCTGAGCTGCCACAAGTAATAAAAAGGAGTAGTCATTGGGCTACTAACAAAATGGAGACTAAAACAGTTTATCTTATATTCAATATCTGACATTTTGTTATGTATTATAATTTGGCTACCAAGAACAGAAAGTAGTATTCAGTGACTGATGGATGAATGGCACTGTATGAATCTTGGCTAAGTGACTTTTACATCGCTTTTGACTACCTCATTACTATAAAAGCATCCAAAAGTCACAGAAAAATTTCAACAACACTGACCTTCCAGATATGATTAACCGCCTTGTCTGTCCATTCTGCTACTTCCATGGAGTGACTTTGCTGGCCAATGAGAGGCCCAAAGCAAGTCCGAACAGGGATGGTTTCTCCAGTCCACACACCTAGCAGTGGAAGGACACCAACTACACAATCAATGATTTAAACATCTAACAGGATAGAGAAGAGTAGCTTAACTCATGCAAAGAATCTTATTTTCAATGAATCTATGAACTGCTGATATTCTAGCACCTCTGAAAGGTAGGTAAGTCTTATGAATTCTATTCTATAAATCAGGAAAAAGTAATGAACAAAGTAGACTGGGTTCAGAAGAAATAGGCAGAGTAAGAAGCAGTATCAGAAATTCCTGAACCACTGTTTATACACAAGGAACCAACCATGTCCCTCCAAGTTGATACATAAAAAGGACTAGACAATATTATTATAAAAAAGTAAAGCAATTACTACAAAATAAATCAAACTTTTAAGATCATTTGTGCTTAAAGCACCGCTCTTTATTATCTAAGAGGTTTAATGCTTTCAACTGACTGATGCCTAAGCTACACCTGAAAGAACAATGAGTCTAGTATCGTATTTTCAAAGAATGGCACAAAAATTCAGATACCATGTTACATTCCAGTATGGATAAGCATACTGTGGCACTCTGTATTTCTTACTCTCTTTTCCTAAGGAGTATTAAGCAATTTATAAACATTTGATAGAAGTATTTTTGGTGATAAAAAGTTATAAATGGTGAATTTTCCGTGTTTTATAAAAGAAACTAAGTTTCATGGAGTGATCTGTCATGATAACTGACAGTGGATGATACAGCTGAAAATAAAAGCCAAGTCTTCAAAGATTCAGCCTTTGAGGATTCTCTCCTCTAGTCAATCCTGATCCTAAAAAAGGGGAACTTTTCAATAAAGTGTTCAACTTGATTTAGTGCTATCACCACTGGAAAAGTATTCCGTAAAAGGATAAATCTTTAGCCATAAATTGACTTTTGGATCAAGTAAGTAATCTCTAAAGCATACACATCCACTTTTACAACTCTACCCTACAAAGGAAGAAGAGACTTTGATCGAGTTTTATGGTTCCAGGGTCTTACCAACATCTGCTCCCACCATTGACTGGCGGAGAACAAGCTGCTTTGGGAGAGAAAGCCTGGCTCTGCTCTCTATTGGACTGTCAGGAACAAAAGTCACCGGTCCGTGATCAGGGCAGTCTGAGGGATAGGCTCGGTCACAGAGAGTGCACCCTGCAGATGACAAATGTGAGACATAAATGGGGTCAGTTCCAGCAGACAGATCAATGACCACCTGCTTTATTTAAATGTGAATTATTAAAATGTAACCAGTATGAACCAAGGTTCTAGGAGAAATGCTCTGATCAAAGGACCACTTTATTACACTTACATGTATATCCACTCATATCCTTCTTCAGCAAGATTTGATTTCTTTGATTTTTTTTTAAATACAACTGGACAAGTGTCCTATTCAGTGCATAAGAAAAACACGGATCAAAAAATAACACTACATTACTTCAGGAATCAAGTGTGTTATTTCTTACATTAAGTGGGTAAGAAATTCCTTCAGATACGATGTTCTGAAGTCAAGAGGATTCAGTCTACCAAACTCTAAGAGGAAAGTGAGCTGAAACACTGCTGGTGATGCAGCGACAACACAGCACAACGGAGTCAGAGATGCTTGTACCACCGCTCGCTCCTGCTTCACTGTTAACAAGCTGGCTGACCACGTCTGGATGACAGGTTCTTAAGGCAAAGAAAATACGCAATCTGCTCTTTAGGACAGCAGGTAGGATCATATTCTTGCAGACATATTTGTTTAACATTCTTAATTTCTTATTGTTCATATGGTCTTTTTCTATTGTCAAAAAAAAAATGTTGACTTCATACATTGTTCTATGCTTATTGTAACTTCACATTTACAAGCTCAGGAGTGTCCTCCTTCTCCACAAATCTTTTGCTCTTTTACTTTACTTTCTCCTTGATAAGGAGTAGTATTCATGATCCTATTTAGTCACTGACTGTTTTCAAACTTTCCAAATTCATTCACAAAATAGCTGTAATACATAAACCTTAGAACCACAGTCTTCTAGGTGCCTTTATTCCCCTAAACAACCTATTAGAAATTACCACTTAAATGGCATAAAATATCAGTTAACTTTTCATATTTAGCCAAAGTAGTAATAATATATTACTTCTTCAAGTACTGCTTGATTTAAAATTCTTTAAAATCAGACTAGAGATCCCCTACACTCTATGAGGACTTATTCTCCAATGCTTTTAATTATAAACCATGTTAACTCTTCAAACAAAGGAGATTCAGATTTCATACGGCAAGAAAGAGTCACAGGCTTCCTTCAAAGAGAATACCAATGGCGACTAAGTACGTGTAAGATGCTGAACATCATTAGTCATTAAGGAAATGCAAATTAAAACAATGAGATGCCATTTCACACCTACTATGATGGCTATAAATAAGCATTTTTTTTTTACAAATAAGATTCAATTATTACTAGGAAAAAAAAGGAAATCTTGGCAAAGATGTAGAGAAACTGGAACCTTCATACACTGATGCTGGGAATATAAAATGGTGCAGCCACTTTGGAAAACAGTCAGGTGATTCCTCAAAAAGAGGAATTTCATTCCCATATATATCCAAGAATTAAAAACATTCATTCATTCAAAAACTTGTATGTGAATGTTCATAACAGCATTGACTATAATAGTCAAAAAGGAGAAACAAAATGTTCATGAAAAATAAATGGATAAACATTAAAATGTGGTATATCCATACAATGGAATATTATTCTGATACATGCTATAACATGGATAAGCCATCATAACATTATGCTAAGGGAAAGAAGCCAGGCACAGCCATATACAGTAGGATTCCATTTATATGACATGTCTAGACTAGGCGAATCCATAGATAGCGAAGTTTAGTGTTACCTGAGAAAGGGGGGTGGGGGTGAGAGCGACTGCTAGCAAGTTTTCTTTATGGAGTAACAAAAATTTTTGAATTAGATAGTAGTGATGGTTCACAACCTTGTCATTATACTAAAAACTACTGAAGAGTCCACTTTTAAAATGTGTATGTGAATTATATTTCTTCTGAAAAACACTCAGAAGTAAGAGGTTCCACTTGCCCACTTGAAAAATGAACAGACTTCCCCGGCAGTCCAGTGGTTAAGACTCTAGGTTTTGACTGCAGGGGGCACAAGTTTGATCCCTGGTCAGGGAATGAGGATCCCACATGACACTAGGTATAGCACCCTCCCCGCAAAAGGATAAATAGACTGATTTAAGCCACTTCTTACCTTCTCCTAAATTAATGACCATACATTAATTATAATCCTAAATTATTTTAAAATTATAAATTTGAGACTTTAAAGGGTTAACACAAAAGGTCACCCCACTGCCTGGCTTCAGTAGTACCAGAAACCGCCTCCTACTTTTCTGACCATCCTGTTCAACTTACTTCAGAAGCTCTTCCTCTGCCACTGTACCTTAGCATACCTAGGCTTGTCATTCCACACACTTAACTAGGATAGGATTTCACCTCACTTCCATGGCTATGATTAACACCTTAATGCTAAGGATTCCTGAATTATTTCCAGATAGATCTCTGAGCTCCAGATTCAAGTTCTCATTTGACATCTCTAGGTATCATTGAACACTGAAATCAACATGTTTGACACTGGACTCACCTACACTCGTCAAAAACAAAACAAGGGACTTCGCTGGTGGCCCGGTGGATAGGAATCTGCCTGCCAGTGCAGGGGACATGGGTTTGATCCTTGATCCGGGAAGATTCCACATGCCTCGGAGCAACTAAGTCCACGGGCCACAACTACTGAGGCCCATGCTCTAGGACCCGTGCTCCACAAGAGAAGCCACAATGAGTAGCCCCCACACTGCAACCAAGAGTAGCCTTCACTGGCCACAACTAGAGAAAGACCTCGCAAAGCAAGAAAGACCAAGCGCAGTCCAAAAGAAAGAAAAAAAAATCCACTCCACCTCCATCATTCATTATCCTAAGGAATGGTCACAATCCACCTAGTTTCCCAGCCAGAAACCAGTAATTTCTCCTTAAACCTTCTCTCCTCCAACTTCACCCAATCAAGAAGATCTATTGAGTTTTCTGTTAATATTTTCCATCATTATCTGTATTCTAGATTGAAATACCATGACCTTACACTTAAACTATGGCATCGCCATCTTTACCTCTCTGCCACTAACAAGCCTGCTACCCTCACACAGCAGAACCCCTGTCCCAACCCTCCCTCCTCAAAATCCCTGTCTGCTCTTTGAAGACCTTCTGGGTTCTGGCTCCTACTTCTCTCATCACATACCCTCTCCCCACCTCTGTTTATTTTTTTTTTTTTGGGGGGGGGGGGGGTTGTACTTTTTTTGGTTGTACTGTACCACATGTAGGATTCTAGTTCCCTGATCAGGGATCGAACTTGTGCCCCCTGAAGTGGAAGCTCAGAGTTCCAACCAATGGACCACCAGGGGAGTCCCTCCCCACCCGTTTTATGCTTCAGCAATTCTGAACCACTCACGACTCTTTCAAACTATAGGTGCCAGTTCCCATGGGGGATGCTGCTCCTCCTGATTCTCCACTTTGGACATGTCTGCTCTTCAGGTCTGTGTTAACTCGTATGTAGTCTTCCCTGTGCTTTCCATGGTCTGGTGAGATGCTCCCCCGGCTCAGGCTCCTTTAGCACCGTACACTTAATCCCATCTTTTCACTCAGTACACCACAATGCAATAGCCTGTTCACTGGCCTGTGCTTCCCTTTGGACTGTGGGCTCCTTAAAGCCTCTTGCAGATTACTTTTTATGCTGCATCTAGTACACAGGCTGGTGCTTACTAGCACTCAACATGTTGACTGCATGGATGAAGCAGTAGTGACACCAACAACTCGACTATTTTTATATTTTGTTACTATTGCCCCATAAAAAGAGCTTTTACATGCCAAACTGTGGTAATTTATATGCATTCTGAGCAAAAAAAAAAAAACACAAAATTTCACTTGTATCTACTTACATTTCTCCAGGGGGATGAAAAATTACACATGATCTAATAAATTTGTCTTATGTAGAAAAAGCACATGGCAGGTCACACAGAACACCTTACTGAAATTTACTTATATAATTAACTCTGTGAAATCTTGGGAAATACCTTAAGTATTAATAGGCTAAGCTTATCTGTAAAATACAGAAATGATTGCTTCCTTACTTCAGGAAGATGCTCTAAGAACCAACAGAATGTCTATATATCACTTGGCTTATTTGAGAAAAAGGCACCACATTAACACAAAGGACAGTACATAGGCAAATAAAAGTTTCAAAGTCCAGTTACTTTCTATACTTCCTTAATTAACACCTGACCTTGTGACTAAACCTGTTAAGGATGATGACCCTTTGTATCAATATCTCCAAAAGAAAAAGGCTAAGCACACTCACAAATTGTAAACAAGGTTGCCATATTTTCCTTGTTTGAATTGGAGTCTTCCATTTGCAGTGAAGGTGGTACAAAAGAAAGACTGTCTGAAGACACATCTACATGACCCGTCCCCATGGCAACCTCCTGGGTGATGGAGGAGACAGCCACAGGTTCTAGGCTGAGGCCAACTTCATGGAGGGAAACGGACTCTAGGGAGGCGAGGTTGTGTGAGGTAGAGAGTGCCACGCTTACAGAGTTGGTGCTCATGGCCACGGTGTGGATGGAGTCACTGAGGGCACTGTCAGACATCCCGCTGACCCGGCTTGCAATGTGGTCTGTCTCCATGACCACAGGGAGCTCCAGGCCGTTCCCATGCATGGGCATCACACCACCATGGCCCACAGTCTCCGCTGCAAGGTTGCTGCTCACAGAGTCCACAGACAGAGGTTCGTGACTTCTGGAGCCATTTGGGATCTGGGTGTGCTCGCCTGCAACACCATCCATCGCCAGCTCTTCTGCCATTCCATCCGTAGAGATTGGGCTGGTGACCCTAGAGACGTTCTCCATGGTGATTGTTGTGTCCAAGGCCACCTCATGACCATCCGTGGGATGAAGACTCTGGGCACCATGTGTGTTCACAGAGCGAGAGTCTATGGAAACAATGCCTGGTTCTAATCCAACATTTCCATTGGACTGATAGGGATCTAGCGCTGAAGGGTTATTGGCGATAGATAATGCTGTATTACCATCAACATTTATGGAGTTAGGGTGAATATACTGAGGAGGTGGCCTGTCAGCTAAATAAGACAAAATGCCTGGGAAAAGGAAAAGATGAGATATCAGGAATTTTTCAGTGTATTAAGAATTCCAAATGCTAAAAGCTATTTTTCTTACAAATGCAACTAAAGTAAAATAAGCTCCTATCTATTTCTTTGGTTTGATATATACTTTATAAACAGCAACATAATACACCATAATTCAGTTTTGTGAAACTCAGAAATCATAAAAATTAACTATGTTCCTTTGAAGTCACTAGAAATTAACCATTTCTGCCTTTAATAATATATACATGGTTGGAATTCCTGAGTCCTAAGATGCTGAAATTTGCTCTGTAAGAGTTAAAAGGTCAAATCATTTAAAAGCAGATAGTCCATGTGAAAAATAAAATTTAATTAAATATAACTAAATTTTTATTTATTAAACTATCAAGCAACATTAGGCTCTATTCAAAATAAGTCACAATTATACTTGCTTTATTAAAACAGAAAAAATATTTGAACATTCCTGTTAATGAGTATGTGGTGAAATGGTACATGTGGCATCTCCAGTAGAAGAAGCCCAGATTTCTAAAATGTCTTTGCAAAGTATTGAGTATATATAATAAAGACCTCAAAAATATTCATGCCCTCTTGCATTAAGAAACTCCACTTATGGTAAACAGCCCTAAATGCATTTTGTAAATAATATACCCAAAGACATTTACATAACAGTAATAAACAAACTGATAAAAAGTGCCCATCAATAAAGACTGATATAATAAACCAAGGAATGAAGTATCAGTAGAATATAATGTGTCATTAAAAAGGATAATTATGAAAACCATGTAGCAGCTGGGGAAAATAACTATGTAAAAATAGAGAAAAACATTAAGTGAAAAAAAGGGTACATAATTGTATTGCAAGTACTACAGTCTTCATTATGGAAACAGTAAAAACCCCTACACAAAAATAAAAGGTAGGATGGAAGTACACCAAAAAAATGGATAATGGGACTATGAATAATTCCCCTCCCTCTTTATTTGCTAAATTTTCTGAAATGGGTATATAATATTTTAGAATAAAAACTCAGTAAACTTTATAATAAATAATGACACTATAGCAGGACATGTGGTTGGTAGGAATTACAATTGGAGAATTATAAAAACTGAACCAAGAAGGTGCTGGAAGAGACAAGGGAGAAACTGTGCCATTAAGAAATTAACCTTAGTCAAACTGCTATATTAATAATATCCATATGATCTAAGAGGAGAAGTACATAAATACAATTTTCTTCCCCACATAACTTAGTATCTAACAGTGACAAAGAGAAAAAAGCATCATTCAAGTCTTCGAGAACTGAAGTTAACAGTCGGCTGCTATAAGGACTTCCCAGATGGTCCTGTGGCTAAGACCCCACACTCCCAATGCAGGGGGGCCTGGGTTTGATTCCTGGTCGGAGAACTAATCCCACATGCTGCAGCTAAGATTTTGCATGCTACACCTGAAGATCCCACATGTCTTGACAAAGATCGAAGACCCCAAATGCCACAACTAAGACCCAGGGTATCTAAATAAATAATTAAAACAAAACAAAAAAGGGTCGGATGTATTATTTCTTGTAAATTCCCAAATAACCATAACACTTACCAGGTAGAATGGTCCTGAAGTAACTGCTCTCAAGGTGGGGGTAAGGTGGTGGAGGTAGGGTGTAGTTTCTTTCAGGTAACCCACACATCACCCCTCGATCCCCAATACCCATTGGGAGCATCAGAGACAAAGCAGAAGGTAGAGAGCTCAGGGAGGGACCCAGGTTTGGAATCGCCACTGGCAAGCCTACAAAAAAAAATTGTTTTCCTCAATTAAAAGTAAGTACTTTAAAATTCTGTAATCACTGGCTAAACTCTTAGGAAGGTTTTTGCAACAGGCAAAAATCTCACCCAGTAGCCTTTTACATCCCCAGATAGACAGTACTGGCAGACATCCACAGACAAGCCCTAAATTTAGTCCACAAGTCAGTTTTAAAATGCCAACTTGATCGTTCAGTTATCTGTATTGCTCTTGGGTACAAAAACATTTAACTACAATTTAAAACCTAGTTTAAATACAATTTAAGAAAACAAATTATTTAGACATAAAAAGAATGGGAAGAAATATACGCCAAATTTCAAAGAAATATATCAAACTTCAGAGTGGTCTCTGAGTAGTGACAGTACAGATTTCTAAAAAATATTTTTTATTATACTTTCCATTTTATATGGTGAGAATGTATCACTTTTAAAAATTTCACAGATATGCTTCTACTTGGGGAAAAAACCTAAAGTTAGATGTAAAACTGTACATAAATATCTTGATATAATCTTTTGCATATATGCTCTACTTCATGATTTTTAAAAATTTACACATTATATCCACCTTGGACTACATCTATCCACACAATGCTGAAGTGACCCTGTGGCTTCCCATCATAATGAACTCACCAACTTGGACAGTGCAGATTTGCACTATTTTTGCCAGTGGCAGTATTTTTAAACAGGTTTTTCCTCCTTAATAAGAGTGTCTACTAAATGGAATGCCTAAGAAATAAAACAAATTGAGTTAAGAACTAATTTTTTAAAAATTTCTTTTGTGGACACTAAAAGGAATACAGAGACCCTAATTTAGATGACTCTTATTTAACTGCTACATTTTAGTAATTAAGCAGGTAATTCTCTAGAGAGAACTATTTACACTTGTAGATTTAAAATATTCTTAAGCATTAACTCATATTTTGATAAAAAGAGTCCAATACATTACAATGTCAGAGACCCGCAAGAATCACTAGCTTACTGCTGTAAGACTCAAGAGCTTGCTTCTTTTCTATTTCAATAGAAAGAAAAAATTCAACTAGGCAGATAAAAAGGTTTTAAATGTACAGTGATGGGGGAAAATGAGCTTTCCCTACACTATTATTCTGTCCGAGTTCTGAGGCTCAGGGGGAGGTTCCATATAGGAGCTTCATCTCTGAGACCTCCTCTTTGGCCATAATTCTAGGTCTGGCGCATTTGTGGTTAGTGCCGGTTTCAGGCATGATAGGGAACAAAGCTGAATTTCTCATGTGTTCTAGGAAGAGTTAGTACAGTAACTCTGATTCTCTTCTAATAACCCAGGGACAGAATGTCAAAGGCAAGAATAGATGAAAGGGCAATCCTAGATAAACCGCCAAGTCAACTACAGCTCTGGACAAAAGGGCACTGACTCAAGAAGAGCACAAGCAGGACAGCCTGCCGCCCCATCGCCCACTGGAGCCTCAGCGCTCCACAGAGACTGCTGCCGCAGGTGAGGCCGCCACTGACCTGCGGGGCTGCTCCCGTCCTCTCGGAAAGGGGCTCTGACCCGCTCCACTGGGAAGGGCTAATGCAGTCAAGTGCTGAAATCCAGTCCCTCTCCCTTACCACTCACCTGGAGCAGGGATGGCATTGTGAGTGGGTGAGGCAGCCAAGCCCAGGTGACCCCCTGAGACTGGCAAGGCATTGCTCACGGAGGATGAAGTCAGCTGCTCCATCCCCACAGGACTCAGGTTCATTTCATTCATCCTAAGAAAGATTGGACACAACCAGTTATACAAAAATTGCCTCAGTGACTGTTCAAGGTACCGAAGAGCCTAAAACAATAGTGGTGCAGAGATTCGACTTGATCAACTACAACTTCATTTCTAAGCGCACAGCTCTCCAATATTCTATTGATAAGGAAATTAGGATTCAAAGATGTTAACTTGGCTGTCATACAGCAGAAACAGGATTTAACTCAGGTGTGCCTTGCTCCAAATACTAAGCATGCTATTTATAGCAAAGTTTGCAATCCTTAGAGTACACTGGCAAAGAGGCGTTTTTGTGTTTTTAATTCACCTGTTTTCTTTCACAGTATCTCATTTCTCCAACTGGTTTATAACTTCAAACCAGGACTTGTTTTAACTTACTCAAAGAATTTTTACTGACTCTTTTCACCAGAAGGTAAAAGTGATACTGGGCCTGAATTAGACTGCAAACAGTGTGAAGAAGCACCATATCTTCTCCATGGAGCAGCACTTTATTAACACTCTATATAGATACCTTAATAATTAATCAATAATCTTAGTAAAATCTTCTGCATAACAAGGTTCACTAGGTAAACTGTGCTAGATACTTTATAAAAAAAATTACTTCATATTAGCTCACTAATTCTTCAAAATAAGGGAATTGAGGAAACTGAGGCTCAAAGAGGGCTTATCATACACCCCAAATCACATTGCAATTAAATGGAAGAACACAGATCATGCTGCCAAACACTGTCAAAAATACATCAAACTTTTTAAAATCTACAGAACATTTTTAGCAAGCTGAAGAATCTGAGAACTGCCTTTTCTATGCAATCCATCTTGCACTGTCATTAGCAGTATCATTAGAGTAACAGGAACACTGAATAAGACTCTACTGGAGGTTATCAGTAAGTATTAGTTCCTATGTTGGAATTTAAAGACTGTCCAAAAAAAAAAAAAAGAATTTAGAGACTGCCGTATCATAAATAATTTCAAGAGGCCAGCCAACAGGTTACCCAAAGAAGGTCACCAGGAACCTCCAATCCTTATACTGAATATCACAGTGATGCAAGGTCTTATGTGTGTGCCTAAGTACACGGGAGGAGTGAAGAATAGGAAGGGGACGGAGGATCTACATACTCCCTAGCAGTGAAAACAAAACTTAATAGATTTTTAACCTGAAAAATGGCTACATCAGCTATGAATCAACATGAAAATAGTAATAACTAACACTGATTACTCCCTTACTATAGGTGTTAGACACTGGGCTAAGTGATAACATGTAATGATCTCACCTAATCCTTGTAACTGGGCTTCCCTGGTGGCTCAGTGGTAAGTAATCCACCGAGCAATGTAGGAGACAGGGGTTCTATCCCTGGGTTGGGAAGATCCCCTGGAGAAGGAAACGGCAAACCATTCCAGTCAGTATCCTGTTTGGGAAATCCCATGGACAGAGGAGCCTGGCAGGCTACAGTCCATGGGGTCTCAAAAGAGTTGGACAAGACTGAGGGACTAAAGCAGTAACAACAATCCTTATAACTACTGTGAGGTAGGTATTATTGTTAATTCACTTTAGAGATGAGGAAACTGAGACTAAGAAACTTAACCCAAAATTACATTAACTAGTAAGTGGCAGATTTAACTCCAGATCTGCCTAATTTACAGAAGTCACAGAATTGGCATTTAAATCCAGGTTTACCTAATTTGAGAGAGCCAAGCTCTTAACTAAGATAATTACAATAAAAGAACCATTTTGCCTTTGACAGTTCCAACACTTAGGATCTATGGGTTTACATAGTGGAGAACGCTTAATGTCTGACATAAACCTATTCCTCCTGCATTATTCCATATTCACAGACTTCAACCTTAACCCAGGCCAGGTATCTCATAAACTTAAACTTCCAGACATTAATAAAGTGTACAAAGCTAACTGAGGACACTACCCTGTACAGAGTAGGCACTCTGATTTGGATGAAGCAATGCAAACTCATTCTTACTAAAAAGGAAACTAGAATCACATTAGCAAACGAGGTGCAACTTATGAGGGATGGCACAATAACTGTATTTAATCATGACATACAAGGAAGATCCCACATGCTGCCGGGCAACTGAACCTATGTGCCACAACTACTGAGCCCGCACGCTTTACATACAGCCCGTGCTCCGCAACAAGAGCAGCTACAGCAATGAGAAGCTGGTGCACCACAACCAGAGTAGCTGCCGCTCACCGCAACTAGAGAAAGCCCGCATGCAGCAACCAAGACCCAGCACAGGAAGGAAGGGAAAGGAAAGGAATGTAGGAATTCCCTGGCTGGCCAGAGGTCGGGGCTCTGTGCTTCTACTGCAGGGGCCATGGGTTTGATTCCTGGTCAGAACTAAGATTCTGTATGCCATGAGGAGAGGCAAAAAACAAAAATTAAAAATAAAAGAAGTGACTTGACAGAAAACAAAATTCTGTAAAGCAATTATCCTTCAATTAAAAACATAATTTTAAAAAATAAATAAAAGAAGTGCAAAACTCCATACAAAAGACACCATAGCTACCATAAATTTGAGTTTCTGGGTTTGGAGTGGTTTAAAACAGACTTCTGTAACTCTTTATAGCTACAAACATTAAAACTTTACAATCAGTAGAGCAGGAATGACCTACAAAAAAACGATTACAGTAATTCTTTGAAGTACAATTAAAAGCTTCCTGGTGGCTCAGATGGTAAAAAGTCTGCCTGCAATGCAGGAGACACGGGTTCGATCCCTGGGTTGGGAAGATCCCCTGGAGAAACAAATGGCAACCTACTCCAGCATTCTTGCCTGGAAAATCCCATGAACAGAGTTGTCTGGCAGGCTACAGCCCAGACACAAAGAGTCAGACACAACTGAGCAACTTTCACATACATACAATTAAAAGTCTGTAGCTTCAAACTCTATACTGAAAATTCCTGAGTATTAATCTGTGCACATAATCTCAAGATAAAAATCAAAATGGTGTTTCTAGGCTGACTCTTAGGCCTTCTCAAACCAGTTCAAACCAGAGTTAATGTGAGGCTCAGCAGATTTCTGCTTTGTTGTGAGTCACCAAAATGTGATGATCTCAGCAGCCATAAACCAAAGGTAACTAGTATCCCACAGAGAGAAAGCAGATGAAGGGAATTTACAATATGATCCTCTTAAGACACTCTCATTCCAAAGTGCAATTCTATCCTAGCTACTTTTCTTATATGGGATTCTAGGAAGCAATGCTGGGAGAAGGGCCAGAATCAAGATACTGTGCTAAGCTCGAAATTCTTGCCTATGTATATTCGTTGTAGAATCATTCCCTTCATATTCTCTAGTTTACATGACCTATGTATGACCCATGGGGCTTCCCTGGTGGCTCAGACGGTAAAGAATCTATCTGCCTGCAATGCAGGAGACCTGGGTTCAATCACTGGGTTGGGAAAATCCCCTGGAGAAGGAAATGGCTACCTGCTCCAGTATAGGGCTACAGTCCATAGGGTTGCAAAGAGTCCAAAACAACTGAGCACACACACACATGTACGAACCATTTGCTGACCTTATTAACTTTTTGTTAGAATGACATATAAGAACCTAACTGAAATGCAGCCACTTTGCAAATGCAATGGACAATTTCCAGTAATTTGAGTGAATATTTTTAATCTTCCTTATTCTCAACAGCCTATGAAAGGGCCCTTAAAAAACAGCCAAATGTAACTTTTTCTGGCACACTTTTATACTGTAGGGTATAATACTTTCAACATTAACATGAAGTCTGAAGAATTAAGAACTTAATTTCTCTCCACTACCAGCCAAGCCAGATGGTAACCAGCAAAATTCAAGGTGAAATATGGTGATGAGCTAAAAATACAGCTTGAAACTCAGATTCAAATATTAACTGAAGGCGCAAATAACTCAAGGGCAAGGATAAAGATGCACAATAAGTCAATAATCAACGTGTGGCTATTCGGAACAACTACTCACACGTGGCGCAAATCAAGCCTACTGAGAGCATATTCAACCCAATACTGGTCTCTGGATTTCCTGTTCCCCTTCGGACAAATCCATTTGCAAATCGCACCTGTAACCTGCCCAACAGCACCAAAAACAAAGGCATTCTAAAGTCTTATTTGCTACATGTTTTCCAAACATGTCACCAGCGCTCGGCCCACCAAGCTACTCACCTGTGATGCATCTGCTGGGGGCCAAGGGTCAGAGAAAAGCGCACACGGGTGGCGGGGAACCGGCATCAGGGTCTGCGTTCCAAGGTCACGTGCTACCGCATCTTGCTTACAACCGCTGCACAAACGCGGCCACTCGTCCCCGGGACCGCCCGGGACCGCCCAACTTCTCCCGAGGGTCGGCGGCCGCGCACCCTGCCGCGAGATGGGGCATGCCAGGGGACACCCGGGGCCTTTCCTCCAGAAGCTTCGGGAGGCGGGCTGCCCGACCTGAGGGAGAGGACAAGGGCGGTCACCCACACGAGGGGAGGATGCAGCCCCCGTCCTCCGCCGCCGGAGAGCCTGGGCCTGCGGACACCGCCTCCCAAGAGCGGCCAAGTCGCCCGCCCGCCGGCCTGGGGCTCGCAGGCCGCCCTCGCCCCGTCCCGGCCGGGCCCGCGCGCAGCCCACCTGCCGGCCGCGCGGGGGGGCGCGCGCGCCTGCCCCGCCGCTTTGTTCCTCATCCGGGCAGAGCTCGCCTCGGGCCCTCCCCGCCCGCACGACCCCCGCGCCCCGGGGGCCGCTCGCCTAACGTTTCCCGCCCGGCCCGGCCCGGCCCAGCCCGCGGTCTCCTCAGGGCCGCACCCTCCAAGGCGCGTTTCCGGCTCCTCAGCCACTCTCGGCGCCCGCCGCTCCGCCCCTCGTGCGTGCGCCCCTCCCGGCCACGGCCCGCAAGCGGCGCCCGCGCGCTCACTCCCGCTCCCCTGGCCCATCCCCCCACTCCCGCGCGTGCGCGCGGCGGGGACCCTGACCGGAGGGGGCGGGCCGTGAGAGGCTCGACCTGGAGCGTCGCGTCTTAGTCCGGCCTGGTCGAATCGATCGCCGAGCAATCGACCCCGTTGCTAAGTAACCGGGGCTGGCCTGAGCCCTGGGAGCCGGTTCTGAGTCGCAAAAATCCCCCAGACTTTGGGTTTCGGTCTTCATGGCATCCTTCAGTTAGGAAAGCGTGGGTTCACGCAAGCCTACAAGATTTGAAATAAGGGATTTAACCAGCTATGTTGGCGGTGTTGCCCAGGAGGAATTGGGATTGTATCCAAAATATTTGTCACTACAAGTTACATCTGAAGGTCTCTCAATTTCCCTGCTTGAAGTCATAAAGGGTGGTTTTCGGGATTTTTGTACAGATTACCTTTCCATTCTCTCTTTGCCATTCTTTCCCTCCTGCAAGCCAGGCGCTATGCTAAACCCTAGGGATACTGAGATGGCTTTAAAGGAAAATGATCCCAAATTCGCAAGGATTGGATATTGTCTGTAACACACTACCTGGTAGCCTCCTTTCACCAGCGGAATAAAAGAGACCCAGGAATTCCTCCTTTCATTCAGAAGACACTGAATTACATCTCAAACGTAGGGATAGAAAAGAACACACAGGTCTTGACTTTCAACAGCTTGCAATGTACTGGGGACTGATGAGTTTTGAAAATTCAGTCTCACGTGGAAACAGAGGCACATCCAGTGTTTTGGACGAGAGCTAAGAGAGGTGTCAACTAACATTAATATTTCCCTTCCTTCTCAGAAGGAGAAGTTGAGGGAACTAATCACTGAACGTTTGGCAGGTCACATTGGTTCCGCTCTCCTGTTGAGGACAAATAGAAACCTAAATCAAGAAAGTCTCCATATCACAAGAGAGAGACACTTTTCCCTAAAATGTCACATCAAACCTGGGGCCTAGGGAATGCTGATGTCCTATAAAAGCTAAATAATTTCATTCTGGTTTTCCATTCTGCCTATTTTTTTTTTGAATAATTATTTCAGAAGTGTATGTAAACATACACTGAAGCTGAAGCTCCAATACTTTGGCTATCTGATGCCAACAGCTGACTCATTGGAAAAGACCCTGATGCTGGGAAAGATTGAAGGCAGAAGGAGAAGCAGGCAACAGAGGAAAAGATGGTTGGATGGCATCACCGACTCGATGGACATGAGTTTGGGCAAACTCTGGGAGATGGTGAAGGACAGGGAAGACTGGTGTGCTGCAGTCCATGGGGTAGCGAAGAGTCAGACACAATTTGGCAACTGAACAACAACAACATAAACATCAGACCAGATAAATATGAGAGCTAAAACTATGTTACTGACAGAAGAAAATACAGGAGAAAACCTTTACAATCTTGATAGGAACAAAAATCAAGAACCATTAAAAATTTGACAAATTGAACTTCATTAAAATTAAAACTTTTGATCTTGAAAAGACACTGCTGACAAAATGATACATCAAGCCAGAGATAGGGAGAAGATATTTGCAAAACAAATATCCAGCAATCCTGTACGGATGTGAGAGCTGGACCATAAAGAAGAAAAGAACTGAAGCTATCAAATTGTGGTGCTGGAGAAGACTCTTGAGAGTTCCCTGGACTACGAGGAGATCAAACCAGTCCATCCTAAAGGAAATCAACCCTGAATATTCATCGGAAGGACTGATGCTGAAGCTTCAATACTTTGGCCACCTGATGCAAAGAGCCGGTTCACTGGAAAAGATTCTGATGTTGGGAGAGATTGAGGGCAGAAGGAGAAGCAGGTGACAGAGGACGAGATGGTTGGGTGGCATCACCGACTCAGTGGACATGAGTCTGAACAAACTCCAGAAGATGGTGAAGGACAGGGAAGCCTGGCACACTGCAGTCCAGAATTGGACGCGACTGAGCAACTAAACAACAATCAACCACAACAATGGAGCTTACATAATAGTGAAGAAAGACAGACAATAAACAAGTACTTAAATATAAAATATACCAGATAACAATAAACACCAAAAAATATGGCAAGGAATATAGCCAGAAAGTGCCCAGGGATAGGAGCAGGAACTTTAAATACAGTAGACAGAAAAATTGTCATTGAAAAGGTGACATTTGAACCGAAAGAGATGAGGGAGTGACCCATGTGCATGTTTGGAAGAATGTTTCACTCAGAGGGAACGTCAAGTGCAAAGTCCCAGAGGCAAGAAAATCCCTGATAAGTGTGAGGAACTGCAAGGAGGCCAGTGACACTAGCGCTGGATGGTCCAATATGGGAGCCACTGGCCACATGTGGTTATTGAGCCCCTGAAATGTCCCTAGTTAAAACTGTATAATTTTAAATTGTGTCATTTTATCTTCTAAGGAATATGTTACTGGCCCCAGTTCTTCACTCCTCTTCTAACCATGCCCTTTGCAAAGAGACTTCATAGCTCAATCATCCTAGGAAAAAGAGAAAAAGCTTTTTTCTGCCCCTTGATTCTGAGTTTGCATGTTAGACGTATACTACAATTCAGCTTAAATCTTTGCCCCTCAGGCTCAAGAATTAAATGATTGTTTATTGTCTTAAGCTACTGATTCTTGGGATGGTTTATTTGATGGCCATTCTGAGAGGCTGCCTGCCTTTTCCTGGATACCACTGATTTCCTGCTTTGAACTTTGGAAACCGTTACATGGGTATAAAAGTAAGCACTGGTGTTTGGAACATGGATGCAATGAACGTGAACTTGAGCAAACTCCGGGAGATGCTGAGGGACAGGGAGGCCTGGCGTGCTGCAGGCCATGGGGTCACAAAGAATGGGATGACTGGACAACTGAACAACAACAAGTTCCAAGTATTTGGTTTAACTTTTCTAAGGGTTGCAGAATGGCTTGTTTTCAAAATGGAGTGGGTACGGGACTAGACCTGGGATAATTTTGTGTGTTGTATGGACTTAAAAAGCAGAACATGCGTGTGGCTGAACTAATTCCATTCCTCAGATTTTAAGAAGCTACATGAATTTCAGTGGATGATCACCTAGGCTAAAAGTGCTGAAGGAGCCTGACTTTGCTCAGGCTTGGCAGTAAAACACCTCTATTTGAGACTGAGTAGAATCAGAAATTGGGGGAGAATAATCTGTGGAGTTTAACCAAAAAAATGTTGATGTTGATATCTTTGAATATAAATCTATAAGGTAAGGTTATTTAGGCTCTAGGTTTTAATTTATCCTTTACTGTTGTTTAGTCATTGTGTCCAACTCTTTTGTGACCCCATGGACCATAGTCCACAATGCACCTTTGTTCATGGGATTTCCCAGACAAGAATACTAGAGTGGGCTGCCATTTCCTACTCCAGGCAGTATTCCCCACCCAGGGATCGAACCCACATCTCCTGCATTGGCAGGCAGATTCTTTACCACTGAGCCACCAGGGAAATCTAAATCTTATTTCTATCACGAGGTAATAAAACATGTTTCCCTGTTCCCCCTGTGGCAGCTGGTGCAAACTGCAGGTATGGTGCCAGGAAGGTGTGCAGCCACTGGTTTAGGAAACCAAAATCTGCAATATGATATCAAATACTTCACAAAAAGAGCCAGTCTCTTAACCCCACATGCTTAAAGCAGATGATAAGGGACCCATCTGAGTTTTAGGGGTGGAAAGTTAGTTTCCTTGGCCTTAGAGATATCTTTAAATCTACTGACCCTGACCTTTGGGGGAATCTATTCCCCCTTTTACAAGCAGATCTAAATTGGACTACACAAACCTAGTCCTAAGCATTCTTGGCAGTTTTGCATATCTGTTACTTGATCTAGCCAGTCTTAAGAAAGACATTTTTAAAGTTGGAGAGAACATTTGTCTGGATCAAAACTGACTGGGGAGTGACTGGAAGTCGGAAGCTATTCTTTTGATCTCTTATGTAAAAAAGAAGGCAGTTCCTCCCCCGGACCAAGACACCCTACTCCCACCACACACACATATACATACTCACATCATGCGAGTAAAACAGTGCTGCTTTCATTGGAAAAGCCACTTATTTCCAAAGCAGTTGCACCTTGAAAAAGTGTAAGAAAGAGTGCAGCATTCTTTGTCTACCATGTAGACCATGTAGTAATCATAATATTACTACACCCTATGAAAACACCACTATGGGATCAGGATGTGACTATTTTTGATTGTGATAGTAGTTGTGGAAAGAGCTTTCCCGGTGACTCAGTATAAGGAACTGCCTGCAATGCAGGAGACAAGGGTTCAATCCCTGGGTTGGGCAGATCCCCTGGAGAAGGAAACTGCAACCCACTCTAGTATTCTTGCCCGGGAAACCCCATGAACAAATGTGCCTATCAGGCTACAGTCCATTGGGGTCACAAAAGTCCGACACTAAATAACAACAAATTAGTAGTGGGGGAAAAAATCCTGTAGATACTTATTTCTCAGAGAGAAAATTTTTAAGAAGCCGGAAAACCTGGCTCAAGCACTTTAAATTATGTGATAAATCTGTTGATTTGCGTCAAACCAGACTATCATTTGAGTTTTTTATATATTTTATTTTAGTATTTTAAACTTCACTAGATCAGAGAAAAGCAAAAGTAATATTTGTTTTCTGTAATAATTTAAATAGTAGAAAGATCCATAAAGTAAAATGAACCACCGCCCCCCCATCCCCAATACAATTTAGGCAGCCAATGATAAAAGTTTAGTATGTGTTTTTCTAACTTTTTCCTCTGTGCTCACACAGACGCATATAATGACAAATGCATCATCCAGTTTAAGTTCATGCTGTGTGTTAACTCTACCATTTGCTTTTTTTTTTTCTCACTTAACACGTTATGGTGGCCATTTCTGCAATTTCTTATGTGTAGATCTAATCCATTATTTTTAATAGCATAATGTTCTAACAGTATTAGCCCTTTCTCTACTGATGGACATTCAGCCTATTTCCATTTGTTTTCTTGTTTTAATCACTGTAAACAATGCTGCAATAAATATTATTATATGTAAATCCACACTGGTGCATTTATTTTTGCAGGATAAAACTGTAGGGATCTTGAGGCATAGAATATGTGGTGTGTACTATTAATGTTAGCAGTTACTTTCCCCAAAACTTGTAGAAATGTATGTTCTGCCACTTACCAAATCCTTGCCTGTCCTGGATGTTAGCAATCTTTTAATTTTTTGCCAATCTGAGGATGAAAAATGGTATCTGTAAGTGTGCTCTCTTTTGTTCCCCTCCAATCTATTCTCTATTTGGCAGCGATCTTTAAAAAAAAAAAAAAAAAAAAACTTTACCATGTCATCTCTCTGCTCGAAATGCCTCATTTATTTCCCATCACTCTTAGAATCATGGCTAAGAGTCACGCTTGGACATGGCCAAAAAGCAACTTGTGGTCTAATTTCTGCCTCTCTGGTGGGGTTTTCGCCCAGTAGGGCTTTCCTCTCCTGAGAAATCAAGATGACATATTAGTTTGTTTGCTGGTATGAGTCTCAGAGGAAGCTACTCCTTTTTAAATGTGACTAACTTATGCCTGAAAGGAATAATTATTTCTATTTTATTTGCCTTGATGGAAGCGCTTTTCCAATTGCTTCAGGCTGATCATTTAGAGTAAACAGGGAAGCATAGTACTTGTCAAAAAAGCATGTTAGGGCGACACCTTGGCTCCTGAGGAACAGGCAGAAAGTCTGATTATAAATGTAGGGGGAGGTTGCGTCTCTTGTTTTTAAGTTGGACTTTTAAAATGGAAGCTGCCTTTAATGTGCTGGTTTGTAGAACAGGAAATCTGATTTTCAGTGTGATAACACATTCTTTGACATTAACCAGTACAGTTGGATTTTTAATGACACTTTCATCTTCAAAGCTCTTCACCAACAGGGTGGATTAATTATTCATTTTTTAGTTATGTTTTAAAAAGACAGTCTTCAAAGCCATCATCCTTTCTCCTTGGAAATGGGGCTCTCCCCCTTTCAAATGTTGCTTTCTCACCCTCAAGGGTGAAAATAAATTGCATCTCTCTCTTTTTTTTTAAACAAAAATAATACAATAGAAATATACTCTTTACACTATGGAGAGATGATGTCCTTATATCCTGGGTGGGATTAGAAGAGGTCTGGAAGCAGTGTTTAAGCTGTGTTTACAGTAAGCACTGAGAAATAACTTTGGCTAAAAGTATTTGTTACTGCTCAGCCTTTTGATGTGCTCTTAAAAAGTAGCACAAATACATCACCGCCCAGTCTTCAACATAATAATATGCAGACCCTTATATTTGTTGCTAAAGTGTATTTCTTTTCTGTTGCCTTCAAAAAATGTCTACTTGGGTTTTTTAAAGGTTTAGTTTTGGAGAAGAAAACCCTCAAACTTTCCACGAGGTCCTCCCTGACTTGACACATTTTTTAACCACAAGGGAGCAGTCTTCCCTTTGATGAGGTCTTCTCTCCAACTCTCCAGAAATGAAAGAGCAAGTGTAAGTTTGCAAACAGTCTAAAAGCTCCTTCCATTAGCCCTGGACGCCGGAAACCACAAAGGGCAGTCAAGTTTTGATTTTCAAGGAGAAAGCCTCTGGTAAACTTTCGCTCAGCCGCCAGTAGATCTGTTGGTTCCTGGGAGGAGCTCTTCTGAAACCTTGAAGATTTCTGTGTTCATGAAGACCCAGAGCGGTGGATTACAGTAATTGTAAAGCTTTTGATGGCTTTGGAAGATCACCCAGTGTTTGGTGTGCATTCTCATTTCCAGGCCACGAGATCGAAGAGAGGAACCCCTTTTGTTATCTTTTGAAATAAGAAGATCAGAAGGGAAGAGAGGGTTTGAAGTGTGGATTAGGGGGGGTCCTAAATCTTTGCCTATCACCTTCTCCTGGATCATTATAAAAAGATCGAGGAGTGCAATGAACTTAGGGAATCCTACAACGTTTTCTTAAAACTTGTTCTGAAACCTAGCTTCCGGGCCCAGAAACTTCTCCAAAAGCTGACCAGCAGTGTCAGGCAGTCTGAATGGACCAGGATCTCCGCTTTGAAGATTTTCAGTCTCATCTTCTGCTGGGAGATTCATCTCTGGGGTGATTGGTTTTCTCTTTGGCGAATGATGGAGAAACGTCCACAGGCCGGACTGCTGACCCGGCCGTATCACCTGCGCCGGGTGCCCCTGGGCTTGCCGAGGTCCCTGCCCCGCCTCCCCCTGCGGGACTCCTTCAGAGTCTCCGTGAGTCTGGACCCCGCGAGCTGGGAGCCGGCGCTCAGCGGCGGCGGCGCCCCGAGGCGGCCCTACCTGCCCCTCCGGCTGGACGGCGCCTTCGAGCCCGCCTTTCTCCGCAAGCGCAACGAGCGCGAGCGGCAGCGGGTGCGCTGCGTGAACGAGGGGTACGCGCGCCTCCGAGACCACCTGCCCCGCGAGCTGGCGGACAAGCGCCTCAGCAAAGTGGAGACTCTCCGCGCCGCCATCGGCTACATCAAGCAGCTCCAGGAGGTGCTGGAGCGCCACGCGCGAGGACAGGAGGGTGCGGTCGGTGCCGGCTCCTCGCGCAGGGCCGAATGCAACAGCGACGGCGAGTCCAAGGCCTCATCGGTGCCTTCGCCCAGCAGCGAGCCCGAGGACGGGGCCAGCTAGCGAGCGCCCGCCCGGCCCAGCCCGCTCCCGCGGCTCTGCGCGCATTTGGCGTCTGCTCTAAGGTTCCCTCCGGAGGTAGTTTGCGTTTGCTATCTTCCGCCCCCCCCCCCCCCCCCCCCAGAAAGAAATCTTAGGAAATAGAAATGAGTGCTCTAGGGGGAAAAAAGATTTTGACATTCTATTTGTTTCCATCCACACTCCACCACCACCCCTTGTTATGTGCCTGCAACTTAAAGATGCTAATGAAACTCTTCCTGTATCAAATAAAAGCTGTACCAGATTCAACGGCTTCCTGATGGATCAACGGGTAAAGAATGCGCCTGCAATGCCGGAGATGCCGGTTTGATCCCTGGGTCCGGAAGATCCCCTGGAGAAGGAAAATGGCAACCCACTCCAGTATTCTTGCCTGAAAAATCCCATGGACAGAGGAGCCTGGCAGAGGTAATTAACAGTCCATGGGGTCTCAAAGAGTCGGATACGACTGACTGAGCGACTATGCACGTACCAGACTCTGAACTGCTCAAAACGGTAATTTGCCACAGTCAGCAGGGGTGGGTAAATTAGGGATGTAAATACTGAAACAAAATTCAACCAAAAACCAAAGAAGAACTTTCAGAACTAACTAAATGACAGCCCTAAGATGAGAGGAAAGGTTTTCCTGCCTTTGGGAACTGATGAGAAATGCAGTGACGCCGTGCTTTGGATGAAGGTGATCCTAGGCTGACACTGGAGAGCACGTTTGAAAGAGCCAGCCAGACCAGCCTGGGCTGTTGACTGAGCGTGTTGAACCTCGGTACTAGAAAAAAACATTACATATTTGAAACATCCTGTTTTACCAAAAAGTGGCCATGTGAATAATAACATATGTTAGTATCAATGATCTTTTTGGAAGAGAACTCAGATTTGTATGAAAACTTATTTCTCCAGTTGTGTCCATTTTCCTTTCATCTCCCCTTGTTCTCACTCCACCTAACCTTCAGTTAAAGGAACACTGTGACTGTAAAATAGAAAAGGGAAAAGGACCTGCTCCTTTCAACCAGATTGAAGGGGAAGGAGGGATGGAGGCTGGTGCATTCTCAAACTTCTATCACCTTGAGGGCTTTCAACCAAACTGCAATTGAAAGAATTTGACAGTCTTTTAAAAATACTTAATTCTGGTCTTTTGTTTGTTTGTTTGTTTCCTGAGAAACAATTATAAATTCAGTAGGTAAGTCAAATGCTTGTTGACATATGAAGATAAGCTTCCTCTCGTTTGAGTCCCTCTCAAGTTTTCTAATATGCCGCATTCCCCTTTCCACAGAGACAGCTTTGCTAATAAGGGGGTGGGGAGGTGGAGGAACCAGGATAAGGATGAAAAGAGAAAACTAACAAGGGTGAGCCTTTTCCAGGTATTCACTGAAGTTCTACACTGAGGTAGGTTTTATTACCCCCTTTCTTCAGATATGTGAACCAAGGGATGCTAATAAGCAATGAACATCTTTTCAGAAATTGTGCTGCTTTTCAGATTTTGCCCAATTTATTCTCATAAATCTGTGAGGTGGGTATTATATGTATTTGGAGTTAAAAAAAAAAAAAAAAAAAGACTGGGAGAGATTACATGCCTTGCCCAGGTTAGTGTTTCAAGAATTAGCTGAGCTGAGATCTAGTCCAAAGTCGGCCTAACCCCAAAGCCCAGGCTTGCTTCTCTCTGACTTCTCTCCCCTGCCCTGTCATTTGCCAGCTGGGTGACTGAGCAAATGCTCCTTAAACTCCCTGCAACTCAGCTTCCTTGTCCTTGTCCTACTATTTCACAGAAGCGTAAATTAAAGACCTTGGTAATCTGCAAGCTACAATCCAATGATTAAGTTAGTAGTGTTATTTATTAGCTCTATGGAAAGTAGGCCTGGTTAAAAAATGATCTCTAGATGGAGTGTGATTTCCTCAGTGTTTCAGAAGCAGGGTAGAGTAAACCACTCTTCATTAGCATTCTATCTTCTATTGTAAGGTCCTAGGAGACATGACTGGTTAAATGCTGAATCCATGTTAAAATGTATTATTGATATTTATCATGATGAATTATGGGATTCTATTGTTTCTGGCTGCTCAGATAAATGCTGTACCATGATTTACCACCAAGCTTTACTTTTTCTTAAGAAGCAAGTGGCAATTTGTGGTTTGAATGAGCAAGAAACAGCTATTTTCCTACCCATTACTTAGTTACATTCTCACAAACTCCTGTAATGTATCCATTTTGTTCTCCAAGCCATTCTTACTCCAGTGGGGGTTTCAGTGAAGCAAGTACGTATAGATGAGATATATTTTCTAATTAAGAAAAAGAGAAAACACTCATGTTATTATACCTTCCTGGCTGAGTTGGAGGAGGGGCGAACTAACCACGCTGTTCATTGGAGAACCTTGAGAGACTCTTCTCAGGAGTCTTCTATAGGTGATAACACTGTTCATTCCTTTTTTCTGCTCCAGCTAATGGGCAGGCATGTTGACATTCTCTTTTCTATAGTAGTAATAATAATAAAGTATACTTTCTTAATCTGTACAGGTTATGTGGTTGCTTTCAATACAGGAAAAAAGAAATATTTTTTTTTCATTTACTTCTTCAAAATATGTGTTATGAAATGTGTGAATAAATATACTATACTTGGCGGACATGAGTGGTTTACAAAGATAACAGGGGCTTCTCTAGCGGTCCAATGGCTAAGACTTCAAGCTCCCAATGCAGGTTCAATCCCTGGTCAGGGAAGTAGGTCCCACATGCCACAACTAAAGATCCCGAGTGCTGCAGCTAAGACCTGGTGTGGCCAAACAAATTTTTTTTTTTTTTAAAAAAAAGGGGTGGGGGGAGAGGACAAAGCAGTTTTAAAACAGAACTTTCTTTCTGGATAAAATGCCTTGAGAGACATCTGGTGAGACTTTTGTTTTCAGTCCTATTGAGAATAAAGCAATGATTTTGAGAAACCTTTTGGAATAATAATAAAATCCCATGTCAATCATGTAACTTTTTTTAAAGGGGGAAAAAAAATCAGGCAGTTTTTCTGCAACTTTCCTAATGGCATAGGGAGGCATGCCAATCCAAGAATAAGACCTCTTAAAATGTTCAATCTTCCCCTTCTATGATTGAACATCTAACTAACCATGGAACAATTTGATTTTCAGGAATTCCCCAGTGGGCCAGTGGTTAGGACTCTGAGCTTTCACTGCTCAGAGGATCCAGGTCCTTTCCCTAATCAGGGAATTAGGATCCTGCAAGCTGTGTGGCAAAACTGAAAAAAAAAAAAAAGACTCAAAAAGGACAAAATTACCAAGTGACATAAACGCAATGGAGTGAATGGGAGTTTTAGGGAAATGATGCCTTCATGAAAGGAGAAACATTAATGTCATTCAAGATCTTGTTTCTTTGGATACTCAGCCCAAATATAGTAATTAATTATACTGTATTGCTTCTGGAATATTCATAACACTGATTAACAACTGTGACAACTTACCCCCACCCTGAGGGTGCAAAGGCAGAGGGGCTGTCGCGGGGTGTGGGCAACTTTGCCCTCCGGCTTGGTCTCTCACCAATCTGGTAACCTTGGGCGAGTCCCTAACTTCAGTGATCTCACGTCCCCATGCTAGAGCACATGAAGATTGGACTGCATGATCTTTTAGGCCTTCAAGCTGGAAGATGCCTTTCTTCTGATCTGTGTGAGATCCTACACTAGGGGAAACATGGTGGTAAGACAGGCCCACTTCCTGCCACACAGCTCAGTGGCTCTGTGCTTGTGTCATCTCTTCCTACTGGAAAGATCCAGTCCCAGAGCAGCCGTTTATGCTTTACTGAATCCTAACTGCTATCACAATGCTTCATTTTAAAAAGGCAAGCTTCATAATCTTATGTGGAGTAGACTTTGAAGAATCTTACGATCTGGAAGAAAAATGAACCCATTTCAACCTCAGTATGAAAAAGGGTGTGTGTTGGAACTGGTGTTCAAAATGAAAAATGTTATGACACAGAGAAAAGAGGCATTTATTTTATCTTCAAATGAGCAGAGGACTAGGAGGAAAGGCATGGGGGGATATAGCCTTAGGCATATGGAATACACTGGATTTCTCCCTAAAAGCAAGGAACTGTATTTAGAGAACAGAACCTGAGTAACAGGAGATTAGAAATGATGGTTGAGGAAAGGTTCTGGGAGGCACTGAAAGCCAGGTGAAAATAACTTGAAGTTTATTTTGTAGACAGTGGCAAACTATTAAAAAAAAAAAAATTGGGGGGGGGGGCTTGGAGAGAGGGTAAACTGTTCAGTGCTGTGGCTGAGGATCACTCTGGTGGTAGTAAGCGGCAGACCAACGGGGTATTGCAATCATGAAGAAAGAGGAAGTGAGGGCTTAGACAAAGGCCTTAAACAAAGAGGCGGTGAGAATGGGAAGGGATGGATTGGGAGATAAAGTGGGAGTAGCATTGATGGGTCTTGGCTACTCATAGAGGATGGGGTGGTGGATGAGGACGAGGAAGAAGTTAAGAGATGCATCTAGTGAGTTCTCAACAACTGAAGTCAAAAACACAAAAGAGAAAGCAGGTTGAAAAGAGACACGTCTTGTTTTGGGAGACGCTGGGTTTATAGTAATAGGTTACTCCCGTCCACAGTTGACAATGCTGACAGTGCAGTCAGGAGGGAAATCAAGGACAGCTGTAGGCTGAGAGGCACAGGCATATAGACTTGGTGACTGAACAAGAAGTAGATGAGATTTCCCAGGGAAAGAAGGCCTGCTGTGAAGGAGTGGCACAAGAAAAATGCCTTTGAAGAGGACCAAGGAGCTGGAAGGAGAAACAGGCTGTGTGAGACCATGGCAATCAAATGCAGATGTCATTTTGCAAGGAGAAGGGAGTGGACAGCATCATATGAGTCAGAGCTGTCAGGGGATTTAAATGTGAGAGGGACCCATTAGATTTAGCCATTAAAAGATCACCTTTGTGAAAGGAGTGGGGTGAGAAAACAGAGGGAAGGCTAAAGACTGCCCTTTCAAGATGCATCACAGTGAACAGAGTCGGAGAGCTGGGCTGATATAAAGGGGACCAGCTGGAGGAGAACATGGCACATCAAAGAGTTCTGAGCTTGAGGTCTTACAAACAGTTCAAGTCAACACAGAAGCCCAAGGATGACAACGTTTTTCAAGGAGTCTGAAGTCAGGTGGAGGTGAAGGTCCTAGAAACTGGCAATATTAAAGATCTGGGAGGGCACCAGATTAGAAGGTAACCAGTTGAGACTAAGGTGGGTGTTTTAAATCATTGAAGAAGATGAAGCAGATGTCTGCAAATGCCTGCCACTTGTAGGAACAGCGATGACAATGAGAAAAGGGCTGTGTGAAAAGTATGACTGTAGAGTTTAATACTGTCCTGTAAAAATGTCTGGCTTCAAAAGCATGGAATTCAGTTTTTAATGACTTCGTTAAAAAGTTGCACAAACTCCTGTGATGATACAGAAACTTAAATGATATTTGTATTTAATATTTTATAATTTTGTGATTATAATTAACTATGAAAGTTCACCGGTGTTTATTATATGAGATAATGGTAATATACACAACACACCTTGCCTGAGTCAGGCAGGAAATAACAGATGCTCAATAATTAATTTTTTCTCTGTAGCTTCTAGGGCTAAAAAAAAATTCTGAGAGACTAACTTTTACAGAACTGGTATAAAGGAGATACAATGTATCAAGGGTTGGTGAGAAAGAAAAAAACAGTCATATTTTCTTACTTTTGTAGCGACATCTGGAGACGGGAAGAAAAAATAACTTAGGAAAAAGGAACAGGGTGTGGAGGGGAGTAGAATTGAGATGCCCTTTGCCTGTTTAGATCTGGAGAGATGTCGTCTGCTTCTTTGGCCTAGCCATTTCTGATCTGTGGGTAACATAACTTCAAAGGGCTTCCCTGGTGTCTCAGTGGTAAAAAAAAAAGAATCCACCTGCAATGCAGGAGAATGCAGGAGATTCAGGTTCTATCCTTGGGTCAGGAAGATCTTCTCGAGAAGGAAATGGCAACCCACTCCAGTATTCTTGCCTGAGAAATACCATGGACAGAAGAGCCTGGTGAGCTACAGTCCACGGGGTTGCGAAAGAGTCAGGCGTGACTTAGCAACCAAACAACATACCTTCAACTCAGGACACTTGAACTTAACATTCATCCTCCTGACTCCAGGTGCTATAAACCTTAACTGAATTTGAGACCAAAGTCCCACCAGGTCTGGGAAGGTATTTCATAGGATGAGTCAGCGTTACCTAGCTATAACCAAGTCAGCCACGGTTTCAGATGGTGCATTTCAAAAGCTTTCCAAGCTGTTTGTCTAGACAAAGGTTTTCTTCAAAGCTCCCAAAGTTATTGTCTTCTCCCAAAATGGGTAACACTCCCACTTGTCACCTTGGGAATGAGACTTTCGATGGAAATGTGGATCAGTGGAATCCTTCGCAGAATGATCACTTTGTGACCCTTCGCTTTTGGCCATTGCCAGCCCTTTCATGTCCATCATGCAGACAGGCTTCTGGGAGAGGGCAGAGGGCCTGACGCTGCTTTATTGGTCCATGAAACTGTAGAACCATTCCCAGGTCTCTGATTATCATTGCTGAGTTGTGTTTGTTTTTACGCACAGGCTCTCTGGGTGGTGAGAATGATTTTTAATCTGTTCGTAGCTATTTAGCTGCGTCCTTTGCCGAAAACCTGTCAGCAGCCTTTTCTTGTTGGGTTAGTCACTGTCATTAACCATGGTCAAAATGAAACTTAAAAAAGCAGCAGAAGTGTGTCTGGACAAACTGCTTTTTGCCTGCAAAGCAAGCCTTTAGGGGGGCACTGAAGCCATTTCTTATATCCCTGACAGTAGAAACACCTCTGAAGAAGGAGTCAGATCTCAGAATCACAGAACTAGAAAGGGCCTTGGGAAATGACCTGATTCAACCCCAGGAGTTTTAGTGAGATGAAGGATTTACCCATGGGCAAAAGCATACCTGTTCTCTATTAAAAGACCTCTAGTAACAGAAATTCTCCATCAGCTGACATTTCCTGGGGGCCTACCTGACAGCAGGTTGGCCCTTCTATGTGTTATTCTCATTTGATCTTTACAACCATCCAACGAGGTATGTATTACATGTCGCTTTCATTTTAAAGATGAAGAACTAAAATTTAGGGCATTAATGTATCATACAGATCAGTGGTAGTTAAACCATCTATGGATGGCCTTCATCCATCCATTCATCAATCAGAAAATATTTACTAGTTGCCTATACGGAAGAGTCAGTAAACAAGCATAAATATGTTTTCAGGTGGCAATAATGGCCAAGAAAAATAAAGCAAGGATTTTTCTAATTCAATGACTTTTCACTCTGATTTTCAATCAACATCTCTTCTTACTATTCTAAAGCAGCCCTGTGCGGATTCAAATGACTAGACAAATCTCAAACAGAACAGCCGCTCTGAGGAGTCAAAGAAAGAAAATTAAACTTGGGAGTCAAAATACCTAGTTCTCCATGCCTGGCTCTGTCATTAGTTGGTGCCCTTCGGCAAGCTACTTGATCTTTCAGGCTACATTCCAATTTGTAATGAAGGGATAATACCTACCATGCAAACCTAATTAAATTTAAGTGAATGGCTCACATAATCCTTTCTCCCACCCTCCCTCATTTGTTTGTTGGCTTGCTTGTTTATTTATAGGTAACAAATGAATTTAGAGATGCACATTCCATAGACAGAATACAGTCCATTTGAAAAGCTGTGAGGCCCTGAAATATGGAATGGTTAGTTTTCGCAGGCTGGGTAATTTCACAGGCTAATGAGTGGGAGGATTATCCCAACTATTACGGGGAAGAGGCGGCGATGTCCAGGAATTGGGCCACTGCCCACTTTTTGGCCTTTCAGTGGTTGGCCCTAGAACTGTCATCGCACTGGTGGGTGTCATTTTGCATATGCTAATATATTACAACAAGCATATATGGAGGCTCAAGGCCCATTGGAAGTTGAAGCTTTTGCCATCTTGGATCTAGTTGGTAGTTGGTTCTAACCAGTTTTTGTCACATCCTATGGCTGTCATTCTTTTAATGGCTGTTTAAAGGGGAATGCCCCCTTCCCTCCAGTTTCATTCCCTCCTCAGAGATTTTACTCCCATATTCTAATGGGAAGCAGAGGGGTCAGTCTTCTGAGATTGCTTCAAGGCTGAGTAAGGGCATCAATCCTGCCTAGCCCTCCCTCATTTATTAAGGAATAAAACCATATGTAAAAATGCTGGGTACACTGCAAAGCAGGAATGGTGATTTTTACGTGTAAAGCACCTACTATATGCTTGGTACTTTTTTCATTTACTACACTTCTATCTGCAAGGTGCAACTGCAATCACCACTCACCTCTCTATGATATGTCCTCCTTACAACACGATCTTCAGATCACTGGTATTTCAGATATTAGTTTCAAAGCAAGGGCCTTTAAAGATCAGAAACTATTAATAACTTGGCACACTCCAAGGTGCTTGATTAATAATTAATAGCATCTTCATACTCAGCTGATCCAGATGGACTCAAATTATGCTCTCTGGACAACGTGAAAATCCTATGTAGTCAAGCAATGGAACAGAAGCAAAAATAAGGACATAAATAAGTAAGGACAGAGGGGTAATGTGAGTTTTGTATTGGAGTATCAGGCACAGCGAGTTGTAAACACTTCAGCAATACAGATGATGCTAAAAGCAATTTTCAGAAATTGGAGAAAGTAACTTTAAAAAAGCAGTCTTAAGAACAAAATAGGAAAACCTAAAAAAAAAAGTTATCTTGTATGTAAGCTTTTAAAGGTTATATGAAGATCAAAATGGGAGCATCTTAAGATCTGCAAGATTTTACTTCAATATTTGAATCTTCAGTTCCTTGTTGCTCGACAAAACATTTCACAAAATTAGAAAATTAGTGAGTGTTCATATTTTATGTCTCATAAATTGGTTTTTGCACCCACATGTTGATGGCAGGAATGACACAGTCCATCATCAATGTGTGAATGTCAGTGCTTTTCAAAAAGATATTACTGATAAACCTACTGACTTTAGAGGCCTGAAAAAGATGTGCACAGTAATAAGACTCATTTCATGCCTGGTGAAATCAGACAGTCCCTTATCAAAGTGCATTCCCAGCTGTGTCCATGTGCCCAGGCATGGGGAACATTTAGAGCAATAGAAACAGCTGGTTACTTCAACTTTGTTTGAACATTCATTTTTAAATGGCATTTGCCTCAAATGAGAAAATGACATCTTTAGAACAAGGAAAACAATGTTTGTAGTTTTCTTTTTGAACTCAAAATATTAACCATTACCTCCCAAGGGTAATAGGGCCAAGTTTAGGAGAAAAGCTACATGTAAGAAAAGCTTATAATACAGAAATGCCATGGCACAAACCATTTCTATTTCTCTACCTCATTTGCTCCCCTCTCCACCCCCCAGAGTGACTTTCAAAGTGTCCAACAGGATGTAACATATGTATCTTGGATGACCGGCAGCATTTCCTGCACTGACATCACAGTTCTGCAAGTAGATTTTGCTAAATGACATCACTGGGAAAGCCCAGTTAGAGGGAGTCCACCCTGATACTCACTGTTGCCTCATCTCTACAGATGAGAACTGAGCACCTGCCAGAAGCCTGTTTCTCATCCTCAAATGCCCTCCAGTGTCCACAGGTAACCTGCATCCTTAACTCATCTGTGCATAATGATCACTGGTCCAACCCAGAGGCACAAGTAATATACAATTACTGTATTAAGATTACTAACTTATTGGTAACTTTCAAACTCTAAACCCATTAAAGTTACTGAGTGCTCAAAGTAAAGACATGCTATTTCATGTCACATTTTTTCAGAGAAGTCTGCTTTTCTCTAGCTGGCATTTAGAAGATACTCCAATGGGGGATTTTATTGTAAGTTGAGGGATAAGTGTTAGAAAAGAATATCTTTAAGGCACATCTCTGAAAGCAACCGGGGAGAAAATCAGAAAACAGAAACACTGACCAAAGTGAATCAAGTGGAAATACTGTCCTAAGCTATGAAACATTAAGCATGAAATATAAACAACATACTACAACTTTATTAGATTTTTCCATTTTAGTGTCTGGACTCAACTATGGCCTTAGTAACCTATAACTTTAACATCTTCGGGTATCATAGTACATAGCACCTCATCTGATTAGGTGTCACAAGACTAGTCAACCTGTCAACACAGAGTAACCATTAGCATCACAGCTGTGGCCATTTGATGTTTTATAGTAATTCAATCGCAAATGTAAAGATACTCAGTATTTTGTGGGGGTTCTCTGATGCTGCTTTGTAAGTTATTATTCAAGAAAAGTCTACCTGACCAGGCCTAATTAATGACAGACACCAGCTGATGCCATTTTTACAGGTAAGTCAAAACTCTGCCTTATATTTAGAACGACAAAGGTAACAAGTCTACGAAGAGTTATTTTCTTTTGGGTACCCATCCCTACACCTCCACACACATCCCTCCTCTATAACTTGTCCCATTATCCATCTGTTCAACATCCTGCTTTGACCCAATTGTATATGCCAAGTAAGAATAGTATTTAGAAAAAAAAAAACAAAAGAATAGTATTTAGGGTTTTGCTCAGGGCAGGACAAGGCAGTTTAAGAGTGGACAAGTGGACAAAGTGACAGAGGGAAAAAGACATTCCAAAACCTTCCTATTTAATGGAACGTTCTTCACAATACCTCACAGGCTGGAAACAGAGGCTGGCGTAAAGAACTTCATTCTGATGACAAGACTCGTGTGACTGAGTAAGGCAGTTTCTTGACTTAGCCTCACCCCCTAACAGATTCTTCTAAAAGTCTGTGGGATAATCAGGGAGGAAGCATATACATTTCTTTCCAAGTGGGGGCAACATGACTCCTTCCGGAAGGAAAGTTTACAACACTGACTCCAGAATTGGAAGCCGCCCCACCAGCCACCTTGGAACAGGCAGCTAGAGCTGCATACCCTGGAACCTGTCAGGGCTCGAGTCTGATGTCTGAAGAGCGTTTTTGTCCACTTCCACTTCAGGGAGGGTCAGTGGTGTCCGGTGGCCGTGGTCAGGGTTCTATCCTTTGATAACAGCAATTGGCCTCAGTTTAATGGCCTTCTTGCTGATTCCGGCATCATGGCAGGTGTTCACCACATCCGTCACATTCTTATAGGACTCAGGGGCCTGTAGGGGTGGAGTTAAACATTGCGAAAGTCTACTTAAAATGGACTCTCAAAGTATTAATCTCCACGTGTAATTATAGAAATGCACATTCAAACAGCACTGAGTTGGTTTTTTTTTTTTTTTGCCTATAAAATAAGCAAAGATTTAAAAGATGATTAAGTTCAGTGTTGGTAAGGGGGCAGTATGATAAACATTCTCATCTTGTTTTATATTTTTTCTGTATTTCTCTAAATTTCCCCAAAGAACATATATCATTTACATAGTAGGAAAAGTAGTAAATGTAATTGAATAAGGCACATACACCAATATCCAACTGAAAGGAAATGTACCAAATCATTCTCTAGTGGTAACTGTCTTTGGATGGTGGAGTTATTAACAATTTTGATTTTCTCTTATTATGTTTCTATAGTTTTCAAAATTCCTGGAATGAACACATAATTCCTTCACAATAAGGAAAGGTTATTACATTCACATATATAACTAACACTGTATTCATGCATGTGTACATGTGTATATATACATACACCTACACACAGTTTGTCTCTGTGGTTTCTAAGACGTCCCCACCCTCCTTCAGCCTCGCCACCATCAGAACAAGCCTCTTCACACACACCTGTCACCTCCACGCCTGTCAGCACAGCAAGCTTAGAATCTCACTGAACCCCACGGGGCTGTGTGCACATCCCTTCTGAAACCCCGTCTCTCATCCCCTTCCAGTTCCTGAAATGTTTCCACTGTGACCCCCTGAACTCCTTTTCACTGAGTCAAAGGCAAAGAACTTCTTCCCTTCCTGTTTAAACATTCTCTTTGCCTTCTTGTTCTTGCTGAAACATGGATCTACCCAGAGGATGTTACTTCTGCCTCAACTTTCTGAAGTGGCAGCTGTTTTCTCTCCCAAACTGGGTCATGCCGTTAGGTTGAGAGGTGGGACAGGTGTCCCTGCTCTTCCTGGCTCCTTTCAGACCATCTGCCCTCCTTTCTCCCAGTTCTGAATTGTGCAGTCATCCTTTATACCACCCACTACTCTTCCTGCTGCAAGCATCTGCTAGAATCTGTTTCCACTGTTACTTGAAGATTTCTAGCTCCTGGGTCATCCTCAGCCTCTCCAGCTATAATTCTGAACAATTTCAATATCCAGGAAGAGGATCCTTTCAGTACCTGGTTTCCAAGTTCCTTGATTGCTGCTCCTTCAATGCTTACCTCAGCCATTCAGTCCCAGAGTCATATCCCAGGTCTAATCACCAATGCTTACAACTCCCCCAGTCTCAGCTCCCAACATCCCAGGCTGGTGAACACAGCCTAGGTTTTCACCTCCAACAATCCTTTAAACCTCACGAGACCCACAATCTTTCTGCAACCCATCAACAACCTTGATTATCTTTCATTGTGCTGTACGTGCAACCCCGGCTAAAGGAAACTCAACATCTATTTCACGCCTCCACCTATAGAGTTGAACGTAGCTGAAAAACACCCAATCACTGAATTTAAGTTCAAGTGGATCCTTGATACTGTCTTGCCAATCACCTAAATTTCACTAAGCCAATCACTCTCTCTCAAATGATGATTTCATCATATCTGAGCTCCCAGCAAAGACAAACCCCATGAGATCTCACCTCCTTTCATCTCCTCAAGGATATTTCTATTAGCAATAGTAACAACTGCTGTCTCTGTATACTGGCATACATTATGAACAGCTTTATGGTGCATACTTATCAAAATTTCACTTACCTCTTCCATTACCAGCTTGGGTGAGGCGACACGGATTGCAATTCCCATGTCTGCCAATTTGTCGAGGACATCCTGGAAATCTAAATTACGTCTTGACTTTGCTCGGGACAGTGCACGGCCCTAGGTTGGGAAAGGAATGAACTTCATTTATAAATTATGTTCAATCCCAGTGATTATTTAAACCCTTAGGATTATATGCTTTTTCCTTGACTTCTTTTTAAACTACAAAAAGAATTAAAAAACAATCTTTTCCTATTTCATCAATCTTATAATGTGCCTTTTGTTGTAAGAGTCATATCTTTGTGGAAAACAAATTTGCATTTACAAAGCATTTTAAGATTCAGTTTTGTGATTTTGATCACTATTAATTATCAAGTAAATACAAATATGTTAATTTAAAATTATAAATGGTAAGTCTATCATCACATTGTCTGTGATTTAAAACAGTTTCTCAGCCTTAGCACTTACTGACATCCTGGATTAGGTAACTGTCATACACACTGTAAGACATTTAGCAGAATCTTTGGCCTCTACTCACTATATGCCAACAGCAAAATTCCCTTCCCTGACTGTGACAATAAAAAATGTCCTCAAACATTGTTGATGTGTGTGAGGGAAGATGATTTTGATCACTGGGTTAAAAATTAGGAGTTGAGAGGCAACTGGAAATAAGAAAGGGTTAGAGGAAAAAATAGTATGGTTTATATATGTGTGAGGGCCTGTCTGACTGAAAAGATATCCTAGACAGTTTCTATTTTCCACTCCATCACCAGCTAAGAACGTTGATGGCTTAGAAAAGCAGTTAGAAAACTGGTCTGGGGGCCAAATCTGGCCTACTATCTGTTTTTGTAAATAAAGTTTTATTAGACACAGCAAACCCACTTATTTATGTACAGCTGCTTTCTACTAAGATGGCACAATGAAATGGCTCCTACAGAGCTTCTGGCTCAAAAAGCCTAAAGTGTTCACTGTCTGGTGCTTTATAGAAAGTTTACCAACGCCTGGCTTAGAAAAGGCAACATACTGAAATAGGTGAGCAGTCTGCACATGGGTCCTGATTTGCAAAATTGGGCATTTCCTCCAAATCTTGAGTGGATCTACCCAGTAAGGAACAAATTGTGCTGACGGCTAGGTCTGTAAATCACTGAGAAACACTGTGAGGTAAACTTGCATCAGATTGTTTTATCAGTTATGCTAGTGTGACAATTTCTCAATCTGCATTTTGTGGATTCAGAGTTGAGGAACAGTCCCTAGCCATACAATGAGCTCACTAAGGTTGAGATACTTGGTGACCTCAGTATATATTACTAGACAGTATATATTCACTAGACAGTATATATTATGGGGATAAACTCATGTAGAAGACAAGACAGATCCAAACCTCAACTTTGTTAATGTTCAACCAAGGGCTTCCCTGGTGGCTCAGACGGTAAAGAGTCTGCCTGCAGTGTGGGAGACCTGGGTTCGATCCCTGGCTCTTGAAGATCCCCTGGAGAAGGAAATGGCAACCCACTCCAGTGTTCCTGCCTGGAAAATCCCATAGACAGAGGAGCCTTGCAGGCTATGGCCCATGGGGTCACAAAGAGCTGGACACGACCGAGCGACCTCACTTTCACTTTCAAGGTTATTTTCCCATCAAAATGCACAGCAACGACTACACTGAAGAGAGCCTTTCTGAGTGAGCTTCTGTTTTCATAACTCACCGCTCCATGGCAAGTTGTTCCAAAGGTTTCAGTCATGCCCTGCTCAGTACCAGTAAGAACATAGCTACAGGTCCCCATGGTGCCACCAATGAGCACTGGTTGTCCAGTAAGCTGAGGAAGTACACAAATCAAACATGTTAACATTCAGAAATGCATGAACTTTCCATGCCTGAGATTTAAATTTCCTCTTGCACTAAAGGACTGTGGAGAAGCCTGGGCCTCTAAATGCATTGCTCTTAGAACTACATGAAGACAGTATTTTGATCCTTTGATAACTGAGAGGTAAGGGTAGAGGATGGGAGGGAAAATGTGAGGACCAGGAAGATAGAAGACAGACCAAAGGTAAGGGCAAAACAAAACTCAAATGTGTAGGGAAGTGTTTTTAGGAAGAACCATCCTGAGCAAGCATGGCAGCTGCCCTCTCAGGCTTGTTTCCTGATCTGTGAAATGGCTGGTTAAGGGTCCTTCTAACTTGATCACAGCCAGATATCAAAAGGAGAAGAGGAATGAAACAGACTGAGTTTAGTCTTAACCTTGTCTTCTAATCATTCAAAGGCCTTAAAGAGATAATCTTAATGTTATCTTAATGGAGCAGAATATTCTCCATGCAGCATTGTTTAGACGGCACACTGCAAGCACAGATGAAGGGTAAAGTTGTGCTTCAGAGAAGACTGGAAATCACTGTTCTCATGGATGACAGACTGTTTTCTTTTCACAATTGCTGCTTTCCTGTTTAAATTCGTCCATATTTAGAACTGTCCAAATCATGCCCCCACTGCTTAAAACCACAAATGGCTCAGTACGTACTTGGTAATCAACCGCAATGAGCGGATGGTGAGGAGGGAAGGCTCGGGTGGACCCCTTCCTGTGTACTAACAGAGTCCGCTCCTTCCCGTCCACCACATGCTGTTCTACTTTGGCAATATTGTGAGAAACATCATAGATCACGTGCAGGTCCAAGTCATCAGGGGTTGTGTTGAAGACCTTGGCAAAAGCCTGAGAGAGAAAGTTTAATGTTAATAGTGGCCAGAACTAGCTCTTCAGAACTTACTGATTCTGAAAGCTCTGTTCCTGAAGGGAGTGAGGGATCTAAGAGTTCAAAATTAACAAAATTATTAATCTTCACGCAAAGGACAAGAACTGACTTTAGACCACAGAGCAAATTTCACCGAATAAACTGCAACCACTCTTGGGACTTCCCTGGTGGTCCAATGGCTGAGAATCTACTGGCCAGTGCAGGGGACACGGGTTTGATCCCTGGTCCGGGAAGATCCCACAAGCCACAGGGCAACTAAACCCACAGGCCATAACTATTAAGCCCACAGGCCTAAAGCCCGTGCTCTGCAACTAGCGAAGCCCCTCCAAGGAGAAGCCCGTAACTTCTCCGTAACTGGAGAGTAGCCACTGCTCTCTGCAACCAGAGAAAGCCTGAAAGCAGCAACAAAGACCCAGCAAAGCCAAATTTTTTTTAAAGAAACCCTTCAGGGAGGAAAAAAATATTACAACTACTCTTGATCTCACTCTTCAGAGCGCTTCCTCCTCAGCCTTCTGAATTTTAGGGAACAGGACTTCCACCCTCTCCACTGCTCAAGGCAAATTCTAGGAATAATTTTAGTTTCTCTTCTCCCCACTCCTGATACCCTATTGAGTGAGCTTAAGGACATGACAAAAGCTTGGACTCTTTGCCAATATTCTGAATATCTATTACACCAAAACCAAATTATATAGGCTTTGAGTTGATTACACTGTTTTAAATCATTTAAGTTCCTCATGTGTAACCAGGAACAGACGAGCAGCTGCAACTGTACCTGACGGGTTAAGAAGGTCATGGAAGAGCGGTTGACCCAGGCATAGTTCCCAGCCGCTGCCATTCCCTTCAGGTAGTCCTGACCCTCTGGGGAAGCGATCCGAGCACAAGCCAGCTGACGGTCGTTGACTATGATCTTGTCTCTCTTCATGGCTTTTTCCATAGCTACAAGTGCATCTGAAAGGAGAGAGCAGCAAGTCCAGGTCAGCCGGCTTTCCCTTTATAATCTTGATAAATCTGCATCTATCATAAATTCTATAATTTAAGATTTTTATTGCTCTTTCTTGGTCAGACAGTAACAGTAATCTGTGAAGTAAACATAAAAAGTGGAGCTTTTACAACACCATACAAAATAATTACTATTCTCATTTTTTCCCAACAAGCAAGTTAAGGTCTAGTGAAGTTAATTTGTTAATTTGCCAGTGAGGAGAACAAGGGTAAAAAACTACAAGTACACTTTCAGCACTTTATCCCTTAAATTTCTATATGGTTCCCCATAAAATGTACTTTTTAGCACCAAGCCAAAACTTAGGTCCAGAATATACCTGTGGCGACTTGGTGGCCCAAGCCTCTGCTTCCACTGTGGATCATCACACACACCTGTCCCTTATGGTCAATGCCCATTTTCTTAGCAGCATACTCGTTGAAAATCTCATCCACAACCTGGATTTCTGCATAGTGGTTGCCTGCTCCCAGAGTCCCCAACTACAAAAGTGAGAATGTTTGATAAAACAGCAGCTACTCTGGTTTGAAAAAATCCATTTAAAAAGCAAATAGGTAGGAACAATCAACAAAAAGATAACCACACAAACAGTGCTTTATGTAATAAAGAAACTTCTAAGCTTAGAAAGGTTTCATTTATTTCAAGTAATATTCCGCACAATTAACATAGTATACAGCAGTTCCTGCAGTTTGCTGTATCATTATTTGCTTGAGGTACTACACATTTAAAGCTTCATCAACCTAAACTCAGACCATCAGATGGCTCACAGGACAATTTAAACATCATGGAGAGAATGGTCAAATTTTGGGATGAACTCTGATGAATGCTGACTCTTACACAACACATCGCTGGAAGGATATATCCCATAATTGGAGCTACTAGATGATTTAGGGACCCAGAAAATGGCAATGCAACAAGAGTCTTCAGAGGTTGCCTAGTTTTAACTTTTATCTCAATTTTCAGCTAAGAAAACAAGACCCAGAAGGCAAGAGACTTGCCTAAGGTCATAGTGAATTAGTGGCAAAGCTATCACAATTTGCATAAATTTCAAACATCTGGTATATTTTTATCTCATGGACACCACGAACTGACAAGATATCTGTTTTCAACTTAGATGCTAGAAAACTTTCAGCCAAATCTGTAGACTGTCAAAGTTTCTACATTAACTAATTTTGGTATACATTTTAAGTCTTATAATCATATTCCATTTTCTTCCCATTCACTTCTAATTCATGACACCTTGTTTTATTTTATGAATATCTGCAAGCTCCTGACAGCTTTTTAAAAGAATAAGAATGAAGCATAAATAAATTTGTGTTCCTTTCAATGTACTCTGAAAAAAGTTGGGGATATACTCTCCACACACGGAAGACAGACTTTTTTCTCCACCACCCCCTCCAAAAACATGAAAAAAATGAACGTTTCCCCTCCAAAGTGAGTGTTACCTGGGGAAGGCCTCTTTTTTTAGCCCTGGCTGAGACTTTATTGGGATCAGCTTGCAGCATCCTTCCATACTCCTCACAGTGCTCCTTGTCCTCTGCCCAGGCATAGCCTTCTCTCAGGGACCAGTCCACACCCATCTCCAAGGCCTCCTCCAAGTCTCTGAGTGAGTAACAAGGTGAAGGTCACTTCACAGCCAAGGCAGATCAAAACCTAAGAATGACCACATCTCAAACGGCAGAGGAAAGCACTACCTTTATCGCCTGTGCCTCAGGCATCGTGTGAGACATAGTTCGTGCTATTAGCAATTCTAGTTTTTTGAGGAAAGCAGTTTCATAAATAATTGAATATTAAAGTACTAAATGCCACATTGGAGATGATTATAGTTCTTCACATTTTTACAGCCCCTCATACTTTTCAAATTTTATTTACCTCTCTGATTCTGAATTCTATGATGCAGTGATTAAGCAGCCACAGAAAATTTATAACTATAACCAACAACCATTATCTACCACCAACTTTACCACAGTTAACAATAACTTTTCACAGTAACTTATGAAAAATTACAAATAATAGATAAAGCTATCTCAATGTCCTCAGGCAACATAGGGTAAATTTTAAGGTTTATTCCTACCTTCACAGAAGTACTACCAAGCTTTACTGTATCTGCATTTTGAAGTTGAGGTGTATACACATTAAACTCCTAGAAGGAAAAAGCTCTCATCTTCACCTAAGGTCCAGCCTTCTTTCAAAATACTATCAGGAGCAATTACAGTGATCAATGTGCCCTCCCCACAACAGCTCATTTCAAACATTACCTATTAGGACAAAATTCGTATCAAAAATATTTGTAAAGATGCTTGGAATTTCCTAGATGTTTCAAGCACACTTTTCAAAGTGGAACTACATGTCAGGGACCACATAAAATCACAGTATAAGCATCTTCCAAATGTATCAGTTTTACTCTAAGTGTTTTTTTGGGGAGTTGTATTTTGCTTTTTGGTAAACAGGAGTTGTATATAACAGGAAATAGCTAAAATATTTTAATATTGATGTCTGTACATGTATCTGAATAGAACACAAAATTCACACAAACTTTAAAGATAAAACAGAAGATATTAAAGAGGAACACTTATTAAGCACACCCTGTAAAGTGTAAGGTGGACAGTTTTACACGAGACATGACACAGTATATCAATGGCCACTGAAAGGCCACTGCAGTGTAGTCTTACATGGAATTCTCTACTTTGGAAATACATATTGTAGGTGAAGAACAAACTCAGGGCTATTACACAAAAAGGAAGGTCATCAATAAACACATCTTCATTGACAAAGGACAGTGGTGTTCAGAATATAACCTCTGAAGCCAAAGGATCCTCGATGTGAACCCTGACTTTACTTACTAGCTTACTTACTATTGTCTCTTTAAACCTCAGTTTCCTTTCTTGTAAACCAGGGAAAATATCAGCATTATTACCTACAAAAAATGATATACACATCCACCACCACACAATGCTTTGCACATAGGAAATGCTCAGTAAACATTAGTGGATATTATTCTGTTTAGAACTGTATGTCAAAGGCTGTCACAATGAACATGAATTGACTAATGTTTCTAACAAACGTTATGGATCTCATGCTTAAAAAAACAACTCATTACACTTACTGAAAAGTGACTGAACAATCCCTGTCTCCTAAATGTCCTACACTGAAAATGAACGTGAGGATCATGTGATTATTATCACTCATTCCATATATTGGAAACTTTTGTTCTTACTTGGCATTCATTGGGATGACACCTTTTGACCCCACTCCCACAGGAATGTGGTCAAACATAGCTTGGGCAAGTTGCTCTTTCACAGGCTGAACATCACTTTCATCTAAATTGGTTCTCAGCAAGCGGACACCACAGTTAATGTCAAATCCGACACCACCTACAAAATAGAGAAAAATTAAGTTAAATAATAGCAAAACCAGGTGCTTAGGCATTGTTACCAGTGGTTACCCATTATGAATAAAGGGTTTAGAAGATAGCCACTCTTAAAGATAACTATGTTTTAAAGTAGCTGACAAAGTAGCTCACAACATAATTTAAACACATACTAAAGGTACTCTGTGGGCCAAGGAGGCAAAGATAACCATAAGTAACATTTAGACCAGAGATTAAAATGTGAATTACGTGCTGCTCTTTTTTTCTCTGTCACTCTTATCAAGGGTTCATGAATTCTATTAGTCCTTTCAAAGAACCAACTTTTGACTTTGTTGATCCTTTCCATTGTATACTGTTTCATTAATCTTGCTCTTATTTCCATCTTTCTATCTTTTTGGATTTAATTGGTTATGCTTTCTGTTAACTTTTTGAGATGGATGCTTATATCATTGATACTGCAGCCTTTCTTCTTTTGTAATCTGTGCACTGAAGGCTGTGTATTTCTATCCAAGGATGGTATTAATACTAACAATTTTTAGACAGGTTATTTTAAAAATTATCATTAGTTAAAATTATTTTGTAGTTTTCATTATGATTTTCTTTAACCACAGGTTATTTAAATGCATGCTGTTCAATTTATAAACATATGGGGTTTCTTCCCCTTAGTTGTTAATGTTCATGATTTCTAACTTAACTCCACTGCGGTAGGATACTACTCTTTGTATCAGTGGTTCTTAGGTATGGCCCAGAGATCATTTCAAGTCTTTAGGATTAACTATGTAACAATGCTAAGACATTTATTAGCCTTTTAAATGCATCCTCTCTACTGTACAGTGAAGTTTTCCAAAGGCTACATGACATGTGATAACATGTTTGCTGTGAGGCATAATGAAACATGAAAAGTGTCCTTACGTGTTACTGCTTTAAACTTTTTCAGTTTTGATTTCCAGTAAGGTAAACATCGATAAAAGCCTTTGAGACCAACCTTCAATAATTTTAAGAATGTAAAAAGGTCTCAAGTCTAAAGTTCGAGAACTCCTACTCTGATTTCAATGCTTTGAATTTGAGACCATCTTTGTGGCTCAGTACGTGGTTTAGTTTTGGTGAGCATTCTATGTGCACTTGAGAAGAATGTGTATTCTACAATTCTTGGATGCACTATAATGTGGGTGCATATACAACCACACACATATCTTAGAGGTTACGGTGTCAAGTCTGTAACAGGATTGTCCACACCATTCGTGTCCTTAAAGACAAATCTCCCATGACCTCAAAAGAAAAACTACAAGTGCTAAACACTGGGCGCATGTACCTGCACTTTTTCTCTGGATCTTAGCCTCACAAATCCTTACTGTCTCAACAGTTTTCTTATGGTTTCAACAGATGTGTTTTGGTTTTGTTTTGAAAATTTTACACAGCTTTTCTCATTATTCTTGGCAGAGGATTGCTCTAAAATGATCCTGTCCACCAAAACTCTCAACATGTAATTTATACTTTCATCTTTTTTTCCAGACTCTTGAGAGCAAAGATACTACTTCTGGTGTGAAGTATTTTCAGTGAAAGCACACCACAGCAGAAAAGAAGTGTACTAGAAGTGGATAATAACGATGATAATGAGAGCAGATGCTCATCAAGTACTTCCTAAGTGTCTAGCATTGTACTAAGTATTTTAGCATAGCTTAATGCATTTAATCTTCACAAAAATATTATGTCATAAGTAATATCATTAGCTCCAATTTGCCCAAGAGGTAACTGTGACACAAAGATGACACATTACCCAGGGAAGTGTTTTGGTTTGTTTTGTAGCCAATGTCTGAATAATGCCTGGCACAAAGTAGGAGCTCAAATAGTTGTAAATAAATAAATGTTTTATTTGATATTTTAATAGCCTCCAAGTGTCCACAATTAATCCTCTCAGTAAATGAAGAAAAGAAATGATAGAACATGATGAGGCTGACATGCACACACAAAGCAACCACAATCTATTCTAGAAAGGCTATGATTCTGAGAAGCTACATGCCTGACAGCAGACGTGCACAGTGGCCTTACCTGGGGATACCACTGCTTCAGGGTCATTCATATCAAAGGCTGCCATATTTCCAATAGCAAACCCATAACCTGAATGGACATCAGGAAGACCAATGGATCGCTGAAAGAAAATCAGAAAAAGAAATACAGCTTTCTCCACCTGGGATTCTGGCTGCCTGACAGATCTCACTCTAAAACATACTGGGAATTAAAACCTTCCCCAAATTAAGATTCTGTTTTCATGAAATCTTCTCTATTGGTGGAAATTGGGTATAAAAATTCCTAATCATAAAGCTAGATATGGCAGGAAAGACTTTTTACAAAGTCTGACCACTGGGATTTTCCCAGTGGTCCAGTAGTTAACACTGCTTCCACTGCAGGGGGCATGGATTTGACCCCTGGTCAGGGAACTAAGATCCCACTTGCAGTTCAGCCAAAAGGCAAAAAAATCCACAACCTTCCTCGCCCCTCAAATCCTGACCATTAACTAAGAAAGCTGAAAGGAGAAATGCCTCAGTACAACATGATATAGGAGAACCACACACTAATTTTAATACTATTACATTTTAAAGATGATGCTTAGACATTGACAAATTGTGGTCATGTCAGCCTGACAGGAGAGAAATGCCAGATTTACAAAGGTCCTCCGTGTTTAAGAAATCAGACAAATGTAACACATCTGATGGAATGAAAACTGTACACTGTCTACATCTGGGGCCTAGGGAAGTACCCTGACTCAGAGAATGGAGATCACAATGTGGTAGGGATATATGCAGACACCTGAACACTTCCTTAAATGTACAAGCCATGTCTCTTCATTTCTTCCCACAAGTGCTGAACATAGTAACCTGCATCAAGACCTTAAAACATGTTTGCTGGATTTAACATCTACCCCTACTGGTGGAATCTGAAATGTAGACTCGGGTTGGGACCCCATTTCTATCCCCAGCATCCCCACCAGCCTCCTTTTCCAATCATATCCTCAATAGCTATATTGTGCACCTCTCTTCCTTCCCTCAGTCCTAACCCTTATACTTCTTTCCAATCTTCCTCTTGAATAGGGCTACACTGAAATTTTGTGAAAGTGTGGTACACTAATACAAGAATAATGTGTACAACAACAAGAAACAAGAGAACAAACTCTACTCCAAAGGTTCTCAAACACTTAAGAGATTCTGGCCAAAGGCAACCAGAAACTGAGATATTACCCAAACTCAATTATTTCTTTAAATTCCACAGTTATTTCTAGATGTTTGAGGGTCACTGTCTAGATGATACCACTATCAGCTAGGCATGGCCATTCACCTATTCAATAAACTTTCAGACTAAAAGAAAACATAAGTGAATAAAGCTCTGAATACGGACTCACATGAACAATCCCAGGCAGGGCAGCCACGTTGCCAATTTGTTTCATGGCTGGCAGGAAGCCACCAACACCTGAAAACAAAATTTCAATGTGAGAAAAGTGAACACATTTGATTTTTGGCAGAAATATAGTCAAACTTTTCTAGACTGGATTAAATGAAGGGGTAGTGCTTAGGACTACAACAACAAAGTCTTCATGAGTGTGTTTGAGATGAAGTGGGCAAGGAAGGCAGCACACACCCAGGACAGCAGTGAGGGCAACCAGACTAATTACAAGCATGTTGTCAGTCTTCTGTGCAGACCATGAAGGTTGCCTGCAAATACTGTACTTGGAGTTGTAAAACATAATCACTACATCTTATGTTGTCAATATAAAATAAGCATCCTTTTAACTGTTCATAATATTTATTAAAAAAAAAATTAGTTTTACTCTAAACGACAAAGAAGGGCAATTAGGAAGTGTTGCGAAAACACCGCATGGAAAGTCAGGGGATCTGGGGTTGTAATAACAGCCCATCATTTTAGACAAGTCAGCATGACGTGGTGAGACAGAGGTGAAATTTATTTTAGGTTGGTTGACCTAAAATAAAAGGGTTAAAACTAGACTTCTATTTCACCACCATCATCAGAATGTTATACATATATATCTATATCTCCCGGTAGTCTTGCAAGATAGGTGTGATAAACTCTTTTTAACAGATGAAATAACTGAAGTTTAGTGAGACTAAAGGTATACTGACTTTGTAATTAGACACAACTGGATCTGAATTCTGGTTCTGTTGCTGAGAAACTATAGCCTTGGATGAACTAAAATGACTTAACCTCACCGAGCCTTGACTTAAACATCTGTAAAATGGAGATATCTTCCTCTCAGAGTTACTCCAAGAATTACATGCCATAAGCTATGTAAATGCCTGTACATTTACATAGTAAGTGCACAGTAAATGGCTGCTCTTATGGTAACCGTCAGAGGTTAGGTGCAAAACCAACCAGGTCTATCCAGCTAAAGTGCTTTCTATAATGCCAGGTGGCCAAAAATGTGATCACAAATAAGTAACAGGCTTTTGTCTCACTTCAAGTCTTGATCATTCCTCGACAATACTTTTGTATTTTTAATTATCTGAGTTACCATTTTCAGGCCACATGATACACACTAGTTGTACGGCCACATGTAAAATTCTATAATATACGTACCACCACCTCGACAGGCATTCCTTAATTCTTCAAACATTAATTTTTCCAGAGAATCATTTACATAGAAAACTCCTTCAACCTGGTATTAAAGAAAAGGAAAAATTATGTCAGAGCACACAGACCTGATATATAAGTACTGGATAGAATATAAACACTGCAGACAATATTTATTTTGCTTTACTCTTCATAAAACACTTTCACACTACCTTTAGTAGCAGAAAACTTCCTACAAGATGTTCCCATCTTTAAATATATCTTTAAAATGTATTTTACAATGTTCCACAAGTCATTTTGTTTATTCTCCTACTCTCATAAGCCACATTTAAAAGTTCAACAGGTAAAATATTTTGTGTGCATGTGTGATTAAGAAAAGTCTTTCAATAATGCTCTCACTAAAGCCAAAGGTCTCAGTATTCTTGTGCTTCTAAAACATCAGTAGGTTTTGAAAAAAAAGAATCAAAAACTCAGATCTAAACATACAAATGCAATCATCTGACCTAAGCATACTTTTTCCATGTCTAAGACAACAGCACACTACACTTTACTGTCTTCTGTTCTGATTTACAAATCTGTACTTATATAAAGTGAATTAAAAAAAAGCTTAGTTTTACAATCTATGTAATTTTAAGAGAATAAAAAAGCTTGATGATAGAGGCACACACAAGACAATGGAAGAAATAATTATGTAACACCAAAGGCGAGAACATGTTAATCAGGGATCAAATATTATGAAGGATCTGCCAAGGAGTGAAGAACCAAAGACTTAATAACCATCTGAACAAGGAAATTGATTTATCAGGACAACTTCTGCATCTTACCACTGGGAGACTAACAATACCAGTTGATGGAAAATGTCTCCAGCACAATTTTCTGAAGGGTCGCATTTATTATTCACCATTTACTGAGGACTCATTATGTGCAGGCACTGTACTGGACAGTAGGGGAGATACAGAAACTATGCAACGTTGTCCCTTTGTGCAGTTTCCAGTCTAGTTCGTGGCCCAGACTAGAACATGCAGAGTGTGCAAGGAGGCAAGTGCTGTAATAGAAGCACAGAGTTCTACAGAAAAATATGATGTAGAAGGGGCTCAACAGTCTAGGATGACGGCGTGGGGGGGCTTCATAGTTTGTTCCCTTTGTGAACACGGAGCTGGCTCTTTAAAAACAAAAGACATTACTGGTACCGCAACATACTTAGGAGCTGAATGGAAAGATGACATAAAGATGGGAGAGAACTGTTTTTAAGCAACAAAGAGGAATTTTTAGCGCAGCACACGGTTCTTGTGAGAGGAATGGAGATTAAGAGAGAGATAAGAATTCTAAGTGTGAAATTCGCTACTCTTAAAGAGAATGGGAATTCCACACAAGCCTAGCATAAAGGTCAGTAACTTTTTAAGAGCAATATTATCAACGTTTCAACTTTCCATTCCCGAGAGAGGTGGTAGCAAAGTGCCGTTTAAATAGTTAATGGAACGTGCTGAGCAAAATCAGACTTGCTCCCATGCAGAATTAGCAGGAGAGTGTGAATTAAAAGTTAAGCGAGAACTGCTGTCAAAACATGACAATGTGTGTCACAATCCTCTTAGGATGGTCATATGTTTTTTTTATTTTCTACTCCATTCAGAGAACCGGATTTCATAAAAAGAAAGTACCAAGGGAAAAAAAAAACAGAGCAAAAAGGAGGTTTACCGCTATGGTCTTTTCCTCCCCTCAGCGTCTAGCTAAGTGCTTTGCTCATAGGCGACACTCAATAATAATATTGAGTTAAAGAGTGAAGTGGCTCTCAAGAACTTTTACCAAGACGCAGAATCACAAACCTTCAGTACACATGCAGGGTATCTAAAGGGATTTCAAAAGCCATTTAAGAACATATGCACCAAAACCTCACAAATGCTTTCTTTCTTCACTTTAATGAAAGATAGTAATCACAAATGGCAAGGAAGCCCCAAAATAACAAGAGACCAGGTTTTCAAACCCTCTAGTATCAGGGTCCCGAGTCTCCGTTGGGAATACATTATCCTGTTAGACGAAGAAGACACGAACTGTACACCATGTCTTAGCTGAGCTTCTACTAGGTGAGTGAAGGAAGCTGTGCAACCGACTGACCCTCCAGGCCCTACCGACAGTGCCTGTGAAAAAGAAAACACCCCGCCCTGTGACCGTTCTCGTCTGTTTCGAGAAGCAAGACTGTTCTATTAAAACTCCGCCTGTCAAAAACAAAACAAAACAAAACAAAACAAAACTCCGCCTGTCAATTAAAACAAACAAACAAACAAACCACCCACCCCACAAAGAACAGTACGGTGAACTAAAAAACTTGGTAGAGTGAACACAGGTCCGTAAACGTTACATAAATGACCAGCATGACTCAGAGGAGCGGCGTTCGGCCCAAGCAACTCCACTCCGGACTGGCTGACCGCCTAGTGGAAGACCACTGCTGTCTCCAAGACTCAGAACGGTCCATTTATGAGACTTCCGTGTGAAAACGCTTTGCAAAGGCCAGTTTCGTATTTATGTGGATGCCCTGGACGCATTCCGCTTTCTTCACCCTCACCGAGCCGGGACGTCTCCACCGGAGACCTTGGGTCCGCAAGGATAAAGAACTCACAGGCCGGAGGGGAACCTGGGGTGGACGCCGGAGACCTGGCGGAAATCCGTTGGCGGAGGGGGCGAGGGCGGCCCCCGCGCGCTAGGGGTCTGGAGGGGTTGGAGGAGGCCCCGCCCGGTGGGCAGGGAGGCGCTGCGGACCCCAGCCACGGGCCCTGCACCCCCGCCTCACCTGCATGTTGGGCACGAAGCCCTTCTTGATTCTCCAGCAGTTCTTATTGATCTTGTCCAAGAACTGCAGCTCATCATTATAACTGCGACTCATGGTGGCTAAAACTCCCGGCTTGGCTTTGAGGAGCCACTGGCCGCGTTGTTCCGCTGGCTGAAACACCGCCTTCCGGCACTCAGCGCGCAGGCGCGGCCGATTCCGCAGCAGGGTGGGCGACGGCAAGCGCCGAGGCTCAAAACTTGTATCAATCGCGCGCGAGCGCTCTCTCTCTCTCTCTCTCTTTTTTTTCACTAGTTAAGATAGACCATCCTCTAGCGTTTATCTTTGTGGATGTTAACTAGTCACTCTCTTCCAGCTAAAGCTAAGCTAAATCCAGTAGTTTTTAGTATGATCTAGTTATTTTTCCTTTTGGAAGTGCTTTTCAGCACTGAAAAACGCACTGAATCTGGATCAGGTCCAGCTGTTTAAGGAATCCATCTGCTTGGAGTTTCACTTCAGTTCAGTCGCTCAGTCGTGTCCGACTCTTTGCGACCCCATGGACAGCAGTACGCCAGGCTTCCCTGTCCATCACCAACTCCCTCAGCTTACTCAAACTTATGTCCATCCTGTCGGTGATGCCATCCAACCATCTCGTCCTCTGTCGTCTCCTTCTCCTCCCGCCTTCTATCATTCCCAGAATAAAGGTCTTTTCAAATGAGTCAGTTCTTCGCATCAGGTGACCAAAGTATTGGAGTTTCAGCTTCAGCATCAGTCCTTCCAATGAATATTCAGGACTGATTTCCTTTAGGATGGACAGGTTGGATCATCTTGCAGCCCAAGGGACTCTCAAGAGTCTTCCCCAACACTACAGTTCAAAAGCATCAATTCTTTTGAGTTTGGAGTTTACACCCCACAAAAGCAGAGACATTACTTTGCCAGCAAAGATCTGTCTAGTCAAAGCTATGGTTTTTCCAGTAGCCATGTATGGATGTGAGAGTCGGACTACAAAGAAAGCTGAGCCCCAAAGAATTGATGCTTTTGAACTGTGGTGTTGGAGAAGACTCTTAAGAATCCCTTGGGCTGCAAGGAGATCCAACCAGTCCATCCTAAAGGATATCAGTCCTGAATATTCATTGGAAGGACTGGTGCTGAAGCTGAAACTCCAATACTTTGGCCACCTGATGCCAACTGACTCGTTTGAAAAGATCCTGATGCTGGAATGATTGAAGGTGGAAGGAGAAGGGGACGACAGAGGATGAGATGGTTGGGTGGCATCACCGACTGGATGGACATAAGTTTGAGTAAGCTGCAGGAGTTGGTGATGGACAGGGAAGCCTGGCGTGCTGCTGTCCATGGGGTTGCAAAGAGTCGGACATGACTGAGCGACTGAACTGAACTGAACTGAGTGAGGGAGAAAGAGATATCTGCAGCTGAGAAAGAGAAACATCTAAACAGATACCACAATGGAAATTTTGTAATGTTTCAAAACGAATTTGTGAACACATTAAATACTTTTGTCAGAAAAGAGCATTCCAAAGAACGAAACATGACAGTTTATCATTTATTCCAACAACACTGAGGAGGACATCTATTGAGGTCAGATAAGCAGTACAAAGATGAATAAATGGCAGTCGTTACAGATGTCTAGGGCTTCCCAGCCTAGTCTTCTCTGATGACTAAGTACTCTATGAACGTGCTTTTATACACACTGCCTCTTCTTCACAGTGATAAGTGAGCCTTAAGTGTTTTCTATTTCCAATCCTACCTCATGTAAAGAACAGCGACGTTGGAATCAGAAAGGCTTGGATTGAATATTTACCGTTGCTGTTTACTAGCTTTGTATGAAAAATCTCTTTTTAATAATTTTTGTTTCCTTTTCTGTAAAGTGGGATCATAATTCTTCACAAGTGGCCATGAAGATTAAACACGGTAAGCCCTCCAGTAAACAGCTGTCTTCCGTTCCCCCACTGGATTGTCAGCATCACAAAAGCAAAGTGTGGATTCTATTTCCTACAAGTGTGGATTCTGTTTAGTTCCCGTTTCCTCCTCTTCTGCCCCAGTTTCACCCCATTGATTTGTTGCTCCAGCAACATTGATCTATCTATGATTTATCCGGTACTCTGCATTGCCATTTCATTTAATTTGGGAGAGAAAACAGCCTAAAACTTAGAGTGATACAATTTGTAGAGTTTCCTGCAATCACTCTTTCTCTCCAGACACATCTAAGAGACAACATATTCCCTTTTTAAATCAAGTTTTGAAATCTGTACAAGCTCAGTTTGTGGTAGTATTAAAAACACTAGGGAATTTCCTGATGGTCCAGTGGTTGGAACTCTGCATTTCAAGAGGTCCATCCCTCATCAGGGAACTAAGATCCCACAAGCCAGAAGGCCGTGCAGCATGGGAGAGAAAAAACAAACAAACAAACAAACCCTTAAGGACACTACATTCTCTTCTTACCTGTCTTATTTTATTACAAAAAAAAAAAAATCAGGGACAAGAAACTTTGCAAATGAAAAGGCAAAATTGACTTTGATAGAAAACAATTTTAATTAAATACAGGGGACAGTAGCAGTAAATATAAAACATAAAATCCAGTATGCAGGGAGGAGGGAACCCTAGAGAGCTGAAGAGGATGAAGGGATCTCCGCTGACAACTGATGCAAATCTGTATTTGGGACCTTCTCCCAGACCTTCTTAGAAGTAATACATGCCTTGTCCTTGGCCACAGAATCTCATAGACACAGGAGCACACAACATGCACTCAAACATGAATGCACATTCGAACATCTACCCCTCCACACATGTGGGGACACACACACATCCTGATATAACCCTTTCATCCAGTTTGCCTCCCTCTATATTCCTGAGGCCTTGAAAAAGAAAACTCGGGGTTCCACAAGGGCTTTACAATTCCAGTGTGTACTATCTTCCAGCTCTGGGTTTATAGGAACTGTGGGATTAAGGGCCATTTGCTTCCTGGAGTGGACTCTAAACAGGCAATCATGGGGTTGGCTTCCCACTCCACTGTCCACTTATCAGGTGCAGACCTTCCCAACCATGGAAACCTGGCCGCTGCTTTGATGTTTTATACTTCAGGTCGGTGGAGATCAAAAGGAAACCCTGAAAAGGATGCAACAACAAAGACGATGTCAAACTTGGGGGAGCCAAAGGATGTCTAAGTCTGCCTGAGGGGTGAGGGGGCGGGGCTTCTTTACCGGGTCCTACTGTATCATCCCCTCCTCTAACCCCGCCCCCTTGTGAATGCCTCAGACCGAGGAACAGGCTATTTTGGATTCTTGTCACCTTGTGCGACTTAAGCAATTATAGAAGGGGACATGGGGAGGGAGCAGGGGGTACAGAGTAGTATATAGGATTGGAGAATTCTGGCATAATCTTACATCGACCTCCCCAAACCAAGAAGCCCCAGAAGGGAGGAAATAAGGTGTTCTGAAGTTTGTGAATAATGATTAACCAGAAAACCACTTTAAAGCAGGTCCCTGAACCCAGAGGAGTGTCTTTGGTTCAGGCCAAAGTTTACTCACTAAGGGAATCAGGAGAGCCAATCTGGTCTCGAATATGCCCTTTCCAGCTGCATAAACCTCTTCACCTCTCTGAGTCTTCCTTTCCTCATCTATAAAATGGGATTCATAATCCCAGCCTTACAGTGTATCTTGTGGAACAAATAAAATAAAGTGCCCTAGTGCATCTTCTTGTACTGTGGTGTGAATAAACTTGGTTTTCACAGGCAAATCAGATTGGGTCTGACGGTTGTTTTTTTTTTTTTCTGATGTGATTTTTAAACTCAAGTTTAAGGGCTTTTCATGATTAATTATGAGCTTTAAGAGCTAAATATCTTGATTATAAAATTCCTTGGGCTGGGAAAAAACAAAGCAGAAGAAAATAAAACAAAAAGTAAGCAAAATAGGAAGAGGCACATTCTATGATGGAAAGAAATGGGGCAATTAATATTGATAATTCTCACCTCAAGAACTTCAATGTCTGAATTGACGAGTGAGATTCTGTGTGGGTTTGGTAGCGGAAATCCTTGCTGCAATTTTGCTAAAATACAGAATAAGATGTGAAATAACTGGGCACCGGCATGGAAGATTTGGTAAACTTTTTAGTAACAGACTAACAAAAAACTTTCTGATAATTTATCCTTCCACTCTTCCTGGTTCTGTGTCTTTAATTCTCTCTGATATATCCCTAGCATTTTGCTGAAAGAATGGTTAATTAATCTGTGCTTAATAAAAATGTACTCGCAACTATGTGTATCTGGATGGCAGAAAAAAAGATAGCAACTCATCCAATTTGTATTTTGAAAATACCTTAATCAGTGGGTCCTGAGAATATTTTGATCTCCAATACTTTTAACCAAGCCTCACTCAAGATGCCACTGTTTGTGAACAATTGCAGTGTAGGTCTGGGATTGTCATTCGTTAAAACTCTGTCTATTCCAATGGTGATCTTTGCATAAGAACCACAGAGACACCCTCAAAGGAGCTTCATCTCATTTCTGGCTGACCCAAAGGAGACTCTTGACTGCTTGAGGAGAATGGTTTTAATTTCCTTAGCTCAACCAGAGTTAGCGGTTCTTGCTTGCAAGTAGGGTTGCTAACAAGGCTTGAAGCTGGAATATCTAATTTCGAAGCTATATAGTTGATGGTATCAACTCTGTCAATTCTGGCCCTGGCCTGGATTCATAATAACACATTAGAAGTACAAGCTTCAGGATGGAAAGTCCCAGACAATCCCCAACACATAACCAGTGTCCGAGTTACATTGTTTCCCCAGACTCTCTTACCGTTGGCTAGTGGGAGGACTCCAAAGTGGAGAATGGAGGACAGAATATTCTCAAACCTCAAGACCTAAAATGAAAGGGGAAACTGAATCAGTTGTTAAATGAGGGTATTTTGAAAGTACCATGCCTGGTTTGGACATGTACTCTCCCAGACCATATCGGAATGGGCAGCAATAATCAGCATCTCCCTACAGACATATTCTAGGTTTCCAGACACTGAAAGCTATTTTGTGGAAAACCATTTTCACAGGGTTTCCTAACCTTTTTTCCTCATTGAGGATTGGCATTTCTGCCCTCTCTACACTGGATCATGGTGACAGCAAATGCAGAGGGACCACAGAGTGGCAGCAAACGTGGCAGCTTAGGTATCAAGTAAGACAATCCAGAGCGGCCAATAGATGTTCTAGTTAGTGGTTTTTCATTAATTCATTGGGGACTCCAGTCACAGGGGTTTCCCCATGTTGTGCTCTATAGTTAATGGCACCACCAGAACATGCAATTTATCTTTAATAAGCTGAGTAGTTGCATAATCTTACCGAAATGCTTCCCCCATAGCTCAGTTGGTAAAGAATCCACGTGCAATGCAGGAGACCTCGGTTCTATTCCTGGGTTGGGAAGATCCACTGGAGAAGGGATAGGCTACCCACTCCAGTGTTCTTGGGCTTCCATTGTGGCTCAGCTCATAAAGAATCCACCCGCAATCCGGGAGACCTGGGTTCAATCCCTGGGTTGGGAAGATTCCGTGGAGAAGGGAAAGACTACCCACTCCAGTATTCTGGCCTGGAGAATTCCATGGACTGTATAGTTCATGGGGTCACAAACAGTTGGACATGACTGAACGACTTTCACTTTAGCAAACTGCTCGTTCCTGGGAAGACTCGGGTATTAAAAACAAATGGACTATGATGAACTTCAGTTCATTCAATGAAAGTTTTTTTCATCCAATGAATATTTTAAGCATCCTATATGCTTAGCAATAATAAGAACCTCTTTGCAGCTTTGCAAGGATGGCTCTGAAGCAGACTTCCTAGGTGTATCTCTTGTTTTGACCACTTTACTGTGTGATGTTGGGAAAGTTCCTTAACCTGTCTGTGCCTCAATTTCCTCAACCATAAAGTGAAGATAATAATACTAATCCCTTGGGGTTTTATCAGGATTAAACAAGTTAATATTATGTAAAATTCCATATATACACCATTGTCATTTTTTCAGAGATGTCTACAAACATTGCTAAATGCTCCTGAAGGGGAAAATTGACCCTAACTGAGAACCATTTCGCTATAACGTAAGTGACATGTAGAGACAGGGTAGAGACATAAATTGGTGATTTGGTTGATCTTCGTGAAGCTTGGGACAGAGAGTTTCCAAGTTGTATGTTGGGATGACCTCTTCCAATTAGGAGGTCACCAGGCTAGACCCCTCCAAAGAGGCATCTACACAACCAGCCTTAACTTAATTTTAGGAGATGGGTAGAAAATCTTTGAAGAGAAAACTGAACCATACCTAACAATTCATATAGAGCATCATCCTTTGGTAGTCTGAATCATAAACTCTAGAGGATTATTTTATCCAAAAAACGACATGTTCCTGAAAATGTATGTTCCCTCCCCCAGCATTACATACTCTTAACAATCTTTTGAATTCTTTTTAAAGTCTTTTTGAATGTATACAAGGGAATTCCTTTCTTGCTTAATGGTTAATGGGCTTGGTGGATGTGTTGCTACATAAAGAATTTTAAAGCCTACACTCACAGGCAAAGAAAACAATTATCCAGCTACTATATAGATTTCTCATTTTTCCCTAGGTAGGAACTTGGACAGCACTGATTCTTACCTCAATATTGCTGCGATTGGACTCTGGCAAAGAAAGGCGGAATCTGAAAATGAAACAAAACAAAACAAAACAAAAAGGAACAAGTTCCAGAATGGAAGGCTTAAAAACAAGCACATCAGTAGAAAGAAACAAAAATAAAAAGAAATTTTTTTTTCAGTTTTTCGTTTTTTTTTTTTTTTTTCAGTTTTTACTTACTGAACAATTTTTTCAGTTCAGTAAGTAATTATTTAAAAGCCACACAAACTTGTGAGAACATCGAGTTCTAGTACATCTTTTACCCTGTATCTGCTGCTGAAGGAGCAGGGCAGGAAAAACGGAAACAGGATGGGTTGTCCAAGTGCACTTGCTATAAGGGACTTACTGTTGGCAACTTGAAACACAGAACATTTTTGTTTTGGCTGAGATATGTGGCATTTGAGATCTTAGTCCTCCTACCAGGAATCAAACCCAGGCCTTGGCAGTGACAGTGCCCAGTCCTAACCACGGGACCACCAGGGAATTTCCCAGAACATTCTTAAGAAGCAGTTTTTATGTCTTCTTGCCCTAAACTCAACCTTGTAACTTCTCCAAGTTAGACTGGTCCCTTATTAATAAATATGACAATGACAGTGATGATGACAGTGGTGGTGACACGGACTCTTCTAGAAGCTATATGAACATTTAAAATGTAATCTTCCCAATGACTCTGTGAGTGATGCTACTATTACTGCCCCTTTGGCAGACAAGAAAACTGATGATCAAGGAGTTCACATACAACATCTAAGTGTCTCCCTATCTATGCCCCCTTTCAATAAGGTGTGGCCACTTTACTCAGCTGTGCCTCTCCCAAGAATGTTTCTGCTATAACATTTAAGAAATAAATGTGCATGGAAGAGGTAAGTTTGCTTATTATCAGCTAATATCATGTTAGTATGAATTAGGCTTTGAGGTTTCTTTTTTTTTTTAAGGTGACAGCTAAGAGCAAAAACTAGAAAGACTGTCAATTCTGACAAAGATCAGAAATGGTACCACAGGGAACTTCCCAAATATAGTGTTTCCATCTCAGGGGGACGCAGGTTCAGTCCCTGGTTGAAGAACTAAGATCCCACCTACCCTGAAGTGCGGCCAAAAAAATAAATTAAGAAAAAAGAAAAGAGGTGATATCAGAGGCCCTGTGGCACAGATTGGTCTTACTAGAAAGTGAAGACCAGACTTGTTAGGGCAATTGTTACTTGAAGCAAGTAAGCTGAGCAGTTGAACATCACTTGAAGATACTGCTGGGGAAATGTGAGGGGGCTGCCTCCCCCTGGTCAACCTGCTTCTTACGAGGGACAATCTAGGGCAGCCTAGAAATTAGGCCTGCACGAAAGAGGAATATACTTGTGAATCTCCTGTTCTTTCATTATAACCCCAAGCCATGACTGGTTACCGTCTGAGGTTTCTACAAACCAACTATCCTTTTCTTGCGCACGTGTGCTCAGTCGCTAAGCCATGTCTGACTCTTCTGAGACCCTGTGGGCTGTAGCCCGCCAGGCTCTTCTGCCCGTGGGACTATCCCGTCAAGAATACTGGAGCCCGTTGCCATTTCCTACTCCAGGGGATCTTGCCAGGGGATGGAACTGGTGTGTCTACTGTGTCTCCCGAGTTGCCAGGCGGATTCTTCACCACTGAGCCACCTGGGCTTACTTCTGTTTCCTAGTTCTCGATTTACCCCGTTAGTTCACTAACTAAACTCTTCTTGTCCTGGCTCTGAGAAACACAAAAGCTCAACTCAGACCACTAGGTGGCAACCAACTTCACTCCTCTGACCTTGTATTCTCCACTTGGCCCCTAACCTGTTACTTCAAGCCCGGCTGTGCTGGGCTGTGTTTAGTCGCTTCGTCGTGTCTGACTCTTTCCGACCCCGTGGACTGTAACCCGCCAGGCTCCTCTGTCCATGAGGATTCTCCAGGCAAGAATACTGGAGTGAGTTGCCATGCCCTCCTCCAGGGGATCTTCCCAACCCAGGAATTGAGCCCAGGTCTCCGGCATTGCTAATGGATTCTTTACAGTCTGAGGCACCAGGGAAGCCCTAAAGTCCTGCTACTAGCAGCAATTTTTATTAGAGAAACAGAGAGTAGCTGGGGAGAAAGGGAGCTCAAATGGTTCTATGTTGCAGACATATAAAAGTACAACCTATTTTATTTAATTTTGGCTATGCCACATGGCATATAGGATCTTAGTCCCCCCGACCAGGGATTGGACTTTCATCCCCTGTATTGGAAACGTGGAGTCTTAACCACTGGACTTGGTAGTCCATGTAAAGCCTATTTTTAAGGGTTTGGGGGCTTCCAAGGCTGTCTGGTAGTTAAGACTCCACTTTTCCACTGTAGGGGGTGTGGGTTTGAACACTGGTCAGGGAACTAAGATCCTGCATGCCACATGGCAGAAAGAAAGAAAGAAGGAAGAGAAGAGAAAGAAAGTTTTGGAGAAGGTTTACTGCTCTGATCAAACCAGAGCTAAAGTGCAAAATTTAAAACACAGCAAAAGACAAAGGTTCTTCATATTCTGAGTTAATGTAGCAAGTGTGACATAATGGCCAAGTGGACCAAAACACAGACACTCACAATGCCATTCCTGCAACCCCGTGGCCATTGATAACGAATTCCTGCATGCAGTCCCTATAATAATTGCTTATGTCTTTGCCCTCTGACTATAAGCTCCCTGTGGGTTGAGATCCAGTCTTAATTCCCTTTGTATTCCTAGGATTGAGTACAGAGCATGACATATATCTCAAGTAGTGTTCACTCATTCACTCGTTGATTCTTCTAGCAGATATCTATTGAATACCTAGTATATGTCAGCCCTGGAACTGGTACCAGAGATAGAAGTGTGAGTAAAAACCAAACACAGTCACTATCCCATGTAGTTTACAGTCCAGTGGGAAGGCAGACATTAACCAAATAATTGCACTGATGAAGGCTTAATTAAAGGTTAGATAAAAACTCTGAAGGAAAGAAATATGTTAATTGAGGTAAATGACAAAGGAACCTGATCTAACTTGATGGATGCAGTAAACTTTCCAAGAAAGGGCTGTGTCTTAGAGTTGACATAAGAAGGATGAGCAGGATTAAAAAGGCAAAATGCGGAAGGAAGGGGGAAGGGGTCTGGGCCGAGGTTGCAAATGTCTGCGTAGAGAGAACAGAAAGCTAGGGAGAGAGCAGCGGTATGATGTGACAGACAGACAGTGGCTGTCTGTCTGACAAGGCTGGGCTTCTCAGGCCATGTTAGAAATGTCATGTTTATCTGGAAAGGAATCTATGGAATGTTTCTAAGGAGGGGCGGGGGATGTCAGGGCTCTGTAAAGATCACTCTAGTTTCAGTATGGAGATAAGATTGGCAGGGTGAGGTTCCCAGGTGCTTCTTCCATGCTCAGTAGTGTGCTAGGCAATATGAAGTTTTATTGATATCTGTATTTATGAGGGATGGGGAGAAACTGTATGTGCAGGAAGCAATTATAGAACATCACAAAGCAGCTTGTATTCAGGGGCTGTTTTATGGGTTTACACACTACTTGTTGCAGGAATTCTGGGAAGGTGTGAAAAGGTGATAAGACCAGAGTGGATTGTGTGTGTGTGTGTGTATAATATGGGGAAAAATAAATTGTCTTTTGAGAGAAGCACTCTGTATACTACCACGTACAAGCACCCCTACCCTATCACTTAGCACCCAGTACTGTATTTGCTTGTTAATCTGACTGTTACCCTCACTAAGTTGAGAATCTGGAAGGTAGAAACTATTGTTTTTCTCTCAACTCTCTGTATCAAGAACAGGGCAGAACATATACTTGGTGCTCTATAAATTCTCACAGAGTGGATGTATGGATAAATGAGCAGATAAAAGATGGATGGGAAAGTGCATATTGCAGGGTCCCCAACCCCTGGGCCATGGACTGGTACTTGTTAGGAACTGGGCTGCATAGCAGGAGGTGAGCCGTGGGTGGGCGATCAATGCTGTTTGTTCCCCATAGCTCCCCATTGCTGGCAATACTGCCTGAACCATCTCTCCCCATCCCCACACCCCCACCCCAGTCCATGGAAAAACTGTCTCACACAAAATCAGTCCATGGTGCTAAAAAGGTTGGGGACTACTGGACTGCTGGACTGAGGTCACCTCGAGGGTGAGGCAGCTGGAGTGGTATGTTCACTTTAGGGAGGGAAGACAGGCTGGTTTGAAAGGCAGGACCAGATGCTGAAGATCTTGAAAACCCTAGGCTGTGGATTTCATCCAATGATGAACACTTTTGAGGGGAGGCAGATGTTGAGCCTCCTCCAGAAGTAAAGGATTCTCTCGCTGAGGAAGAGTTCCCCAGTATTTCAACCCCATTGCCTTCTGCAGTCTAGAAATCCGCCCTCCCACCAATGAGTCTGGGAGAAAGGGAAGAAGTCACTGGGGGCTCCTTCTCCAATAGGGGCCCCCCTCTGTGGCCTTCCTTTCCCCTGGCCTCAACCGTAGCTCCGTGGGAGGGTGGAGATGGAAATCGGCCTGGGTGCCAAGCCTGAGCTCTGCTGGCCTGTCCGAGCACCGTTCCAACAGAAACTGAACCCATTCTTCCCAGACCTGTTTTCCTTTCTGTTTCTCACCAGATGGCTCACGTTGGGAAAGGTTTGTCTGCCCAACTGTGAGAAGTAGAGCTGGGTGTGATGCTATCTGCTTGTAGGCAGCTCTATTTGCATTCTCTGACAGTGTTGCGTGGGAAGGGTAGTAGAACAACTCTGTGTGTGTGTGTGTGTGTGTGTGCGCGCTCGCGCGCGCGCACCTGTGTGTATGGTAGTGGGGTGGGGTGCAGTTTGGGAGCATCCAAATTCTCGATGGTGGGAATGTCACAAAAATGTTCCAAACTCTAAATGGTTAAGCGGTCATGTGCACTGGATTGCCTTGAGCTTTACACGTGATTAAGAAAAAGGGTTAGAATTAAGTAATCTGTATGAAGGCCATAAAAGGGAAACTGTTGTTTAATTTAGTCTCCGAATTAGTCTCAAAAACGCCTACTACACGACCAATCTGGATCCGAGTTACCTCCAAATAGAACTGTGTTTGGAAAAAAAAAAAAAAAGACTTAAGTGTAAAAAGAACTGTAAGAACTCGGAAGGCCAACTCTACAGCTTTTAAGACCCTCCTGACTTGTCATGTCTTTTGGGACCGATTTCTCCTGTCTTATTTGGCCAAACTTCGATCCCAGAATGGGGCAAGAATAAAAAGCCCTACTACTAGCTGCAACAAAGTTTCTTGAGCACTGATTATGTGCTGGGAGCTGCGCTTTTCATACATTCTCAGCTCTACGGATACAACACTCTAAACAGGGGCTCTGTTATGCTGAGGAAGAAACTGCTTCTTAGAGGGCTCAGTGGACATGCACAAGGCCACAGTCAGCAAATGACTGAGGTAGAATTCAAAATGAGACACGCTTGACTCCAGAGCCTGTGCTTCTAACTGGACATACCAAAGAAGTCAAGTTTGTTACTAATACTCCCAGCTTTCGCTTTCTTTATCTTTCCTTCGCCGAGTTTCTTTTAATGCGATGAGAAAAGGGCTGTGTGCTTTTACCATTTTAAGACACACAATGCCAGTGTCTTCTCTTTTTTTCTATCAGTACTTAAAATTGAGAAAGGACATGCTGCCTATTTCACTTTAACCTGACTCCATGCTCTTGGTCTCCTCCTCCAGGCAAGGATATTTATTTTATACGTTGAAGGTCTAAGTGTCATTTTCTAAGTCTTAGCTATTCACCACATCAAATACAGTATAATGTAGCAAGTAAACAAACACCCATTGCTTTGAAGACTCACTCAGATTCAAGTTCTAGCTCTGCCATTCAATAGCTCTGTGACTCATGTAAAAAATTATTAATAAATAGAAAGCTTGATTAAATTGAGCCAGGAAACCAGAAGGGGGAGCTCTCACACCCTGGGACAACAGCAGAGCCCAATAGGAAGAAGGAAACCTCTTCTTTTCTAGCAAGGACTCAGTTGAAGAAAAGTCATGAACTCTTTATTACAGCCCTCTTGACTTTCTTGTCCCCTCTGTAAAAGGGTTCTCCTTCCCTTGACATGTGGGGGCTTGTACAAGTCTCCCCATGGTTATAGACCCCAAAATGCAATTCTCTGCTTGTCCCAAATTAAACTATCTTTGCTGGAGAAATATCTGGCAGTCTATTTATGTTGGTCAACACTTAGTTAATTGACCCATATAAACCATAAAATGGGGATAATAAACTTCCTCTAGGATTAATCATGGTGCTGGGTTCTGGAGATACAGGCTGTGAGATTTAAATAATATATGTGTGATGCTTGGCACAGGACAAGCAGATAGTAAAGGCTCAATAATGAAGAGTAGTTATAAATAATAGAGCAAAAGGCTATTTCTCTAGTAGCCATCACTGGGCAGGAGGCAGAAGAATGAGGTATTTTCTGAATAAAACTCTTGAAATACTCTTGAATAATTGAATATTGCCTTCCCCTGGCTGAAGCCAGCATCTGAGTTTTAAATTGTCATCTTTTTTTTTTTAAAGACACTTAACATGCACTTTACATGTATTAACTCACATATTTCTTACAAGTCCTTAAAGTAGGTTTTACTATATCATTTTACAGAGGAGAAAATGTAGGCCCAGAGACATTAAGAAACTTGCCTGAGATCCCACAGCTAATGATATCTGGGCTGGGACCTGAACCAGCTATTCTGAGCCTGTGATTTCACCTCCTCTCTAAACTCTCCACCTTGGATTCGCCTCTGATTTCTACATCTTATATCTAGGGAGCCAGCCCTGAGCAGCTCCAGAGAGCCACCCTCAGGCAGAAGATGGTTAGGAAGGCTATGGTGTTCTGGGGGGATGTATTCGGAGACCCTGTGTCCCCTGGTTCTTCCCAGGGGTGTTTCACTGATCCCCGTGCTCTTCACATGCCTTCCTGCTGTGTCTCTATGACGTTGTGTGTGTGTGCCTGAATGCTAGGTGGCTTCAGTTGTGTCTGACTCTTTGCAAGCCTATGGATTGTAGCCCGCCAGACTCCTCTGTCCATGGGATTCTCCAGGCAAGAATACTGGAGTGGGTTGCCATGTCCTCCTCCAGGCGATCTTCCCCATCCAGGGCTCAAACCCTCATCTCATATCTCCTGCATTGGGGCAGGCAGGTTCTTTACTACTAGTGCCACCTGGGAAGCCCCTCTATGATGTCACCTATCAGCAAACCAGCTCCCCCTGAAAAGCCTCTCTCCCAGAGCCCAGGAGCAGAGGCATGGGCGTGTGGGAGACAGGGTTACCACTCTTGCTGCCAAAGATTAAAGCATTCTGTCAGCACAGCCTCTGCTCCTTTGCAGCCTTGCTTCTGGGTTTGGCTGGACCTGAGTGATGCCAGGCCCACCAGCCTTGCCCCCAGTCTGCTCACCTCTGCCTGAGGTTTGCTGTTGTACCTAGGCAGGAACCACCCTCAGACTCAGCGCATGTGGCCTGTGCAGTGCTCAGAAGGACTCCGTGCTTAATTTAATGCCCTGCTGTCTCCATCTTGCAGTTCTTCATGATTTTTTAACAGGGGGGTCTGCACTTTCATTTTGCACCAAGCCTCACAAATTATATAGGCAGTCCTGTTCAGAGACCACCAAGGCCTCAGGGTACAGGAAGCCTGCCCAGTGACCTGAATCTAAAGGAGGTCACAGGGGACTTGGAGGAGACTTTGGGGAGGCAGGAGTTCTACTTTTAGATTTGCGTTTGCAAGGTCAAAGCAGACTTGTGGACCTCAGGAAGCTGGAGAATGAATTCAAACATTTCTTTGGATGATGTGAAATTAACAGGTTACCATCAGTTTTCCTAACTATTCCTGGTGGCTCAGATAGTAAAGAATCTGCATGCAATGCAGAAGACCAGGGCTCCATCCCTGGGTCAGGAAGATGCCCTGAAGGGAATGGCTGAACACTCCAGTATTCTTGCCTGGAAAATTTCATAGACAGAGGCGCCTGGTGGGCTACAGTCCATTGGGTGGCAAAGAGTTGGACATGACTGAGTGACAAACACTTTCACTTTTCTGTAAATAAACATAATGCCCACTGTACCTGCAGTTTCTTACTGGTAGGAATGTTGGAGTTGAGGGTCAGCAGAAAAGCACCTGGGTGTCTCTGCAACTCAAGATCTTTGTTACCTGCTTGCCGCAGCCTGAAGTCCTGTTCTTATTAAATCCTTCCTTCTCATCCTGACAGGAAACCAGACCCTGGCTCAAGGGCAAATATTATTTCTACCTTCTCAGAGCTTGCTGCCTCAGTCAGCAGCCTTGCCGCAGGGATCCCCCATCACTTCAGACTTCCAGCTCCCCTTTCCTCTCAGCCATCGGATGGAGGTCTCACCTGTACTCACAGGACTGTGACTCAGGCAAACCAACTTCCAAATTCTGGCCTTTCTCATGGCCTAGCTCAGATACTGCCAGCTCCGCACCTTCCATCCTTTCCCCTCTCTCTTCCTGCTCTCTGGCTTCCACCCTTTCAACCATTAAAACTGCCATCTCAAAGATCACCCATCAAGGTTAAGAAATTCATCAGCCTTGATCTTCTAGAAACAGGGCTGTATCATGACATCTGGTGACCTGAAACCTTTGGGAGTTCTTCCTCCATAAAAAACCAAAAAAAAAAAAACCCAATATTAAAACTGATCTTCGAAGACTAAGGTGTTATAAAGTCATGGTATAGTCCAGTCTGGGTTGAATTCATTTTAAATTTCTTATTTTAAAATATATGAAAACATTTTCATGTGTCTCTGAAGTTTCATAGGCTCTGGGCACCATGCCTATTGAATTTAATGGAGAAATCAGTCCTTTGAAAACCTGGTAAAATTGAGGAGAAAGCCTTCATGAAATCTTTTATCTCTGGGAAACCACACTACTTTTTGCTTTTATCATTCCTTTTATTGGAAAAGCAACATAGTTATAAAAAAAGTTTTAAGATAACAGCCAACTCATAATCTCATATCCTAACACAATCCTTCATTTGTAATTCACCTTCTCGTCCAGATGGAAAGCTACTTTACATGGTTGATGGTTGTGTTTATGCAGTTCTATATTCTGCTTATTTCATTTCATCTTATTTTACTGAACATATTTTCCGTGTTCCTACAATAGTCTTCCTAGCCATCAAGTTGACTTATGGTGATTGGCTTAACTTTTCTCCTCTGTTGGTTTCCCAGTCTTTTCAGATTCTGATTTGTCTGTTTTATCACTTCCTCTTCCTCCTTTCGTGGATTTAATCTGTGCCATCTGATTATTCTGTATATCCTCACTCCTAGGTTGTCTGATTCATGACTTCCACTATGGGCTTTATAAGGGCTGAAGAGAATGAACTTTGAAGATGATCCTTCCCAGTGGCAATTAGTGTTCAGTGATCTATATACATGACCTGCTCAAACTCTTTCACACTGCATGGCTTGCATTTGAGAGCCAGCCAGGCCACGGGGCATGGTCTAGTTAAACGCTACACTATAGTAATGGGATCTGAATGTTCAGAGACTGAAGGTAACTCAGAGATGATCTTTATGACTTCGTTATTTTACAGATAAGACAGCTGAGGATCAAAGAGGTTAAAAGACTTGATCATGGTTCTGGAACCAGGGAGCAGGGGTTTGAAACTTCATTCCTTGACCTCAAAGTTTCATTCTCTTTCTTCAATAGCATCCATTTTAAATTTGTTGAAAAGGAAATTCATTTTTTATTGCTGTACCATTAGAATGAGAATTTACATTGTAGAATTAAACTTATGCTAATTTTGTTGCCAGATTTATCTGAATATTGTTTACTAGGAAGAAAAAATTCATAATACAATTTTCAGTTAGATCCATACTTTGAAATTATCTGGACTGTTACAGGAGAAATGCTTAATGATTCATGTCTATTGGATGATAACTTCACCTGTGTTGTGAATGTTCACCTGTCTCTTGGCCTGTTGATTCACTTGTTACTACCATCCAACAGTCATATCAACTGAGCTTACCTGTTCAGAGATAAAGAGCAGATCAGTCTTTGTCCCAAAATAGCCAGGGCAACATTGGTACTAGCAACCTGCAGCGAACAAAGACATTCATTAGTAAGATGAGTGAATTTGTCCATTTTGGTCACAAATATCACTACCCATAGCAGAAACATAAACTTCACTTTCATCTCAAAAAACATTGAAAAGAAACAGCTCTTGAAAATACTGTTTTGCAGGTAGGGAGACTAACTATAAAGACTTTCTGTTTGAAAATCTCCTTTAAATTATTTTTCATTTTCTTCTAATCTCTCTTGTCCATGTATGTGTATGTGTGTGTGTGTGTGTTTATGTGTGGGTTTGTGTGTGTGTATGTATGTGTGTGTGTAGCATCTCACTTAGGTTCATTGTTCAGTCATTTTCTCTCAGATTGCATTTGGCCTTCATCTACTCAAATAAACTTGATCTCCACCTTGATGGACTTATTAAAAAAAAAAAAGAAATTTGGTTATTAATGTAACTGAAGAAAAGGAAAGGGCACACAGCATGTGGCGAAGGGTTGAGAGCTATTGAATGAGAACTGGCCTCCATACCTCCCTCTGCCTCAGTCTCAACCCTGCCCACTCCTGTAATTGATGGAGCTCATCCCATCCCTCCAAATCTCTAGTAGAACCTGCAGGTCAGTGGTCTACTGCACAGACAGGATTGGTATCCATAGGCTGCCCTCCTGTCCCCGCAGACTTACAAAGTCCATGGAAACGATGGTTTCTGCAGTCGAGTTCTTGGGCTGGGTGAGTATCATGATGGAGGCGGGGATGTCCAGGGTGAAGTTACCTGGAAGTAAACGGACCACAGGAGGCTCTGTTGCCATGACCTGTACCATGAAGGGCTGGGACAAGATGTAGAGTTCTGCAATCTGCAATCCACATTCAGGGAAAGAGACAGAGATCGGGAGTCATGAGATGAAGAGATATCACAAATCTGGGGTGGCCTGTGGTGATCAATCTTACATCATCACAGTTAGAAAAAAGCTCTTTAATAATAATACCAGTAACAACATAGCAATAAGAACAGCTGGCATTTACTGAACACATGCTGTGTGTCAGGCACATGTTAGGACTTTCAGTATTATTTCATTCAATCTCCACAAAATCTTTGTGAGGCAGATTCTATCAGGATTCCCATTTCACAACTAAGGAGAGTGAGCCTTAGAGAGATTAAGCAATTTTCTCAAGGTTTCAGGCAGGTAAGCTGTAGAACTAGGGTTCAAGTCTAGGTCTATCCGACTTGAGATCTTTGCTCTAAACCCAGGATGCTACACAAGCACTTCTGGGTCCTCCAGGGCAAACCTGAGCCTTTCAGTACACTATGCCCAATACTTAGGTGCCACGCCACCATGATCTTAGTAGTTGCTTTACTAAGGTATCAAATGGGTTCCTGGTTGCTCAGATGGTAGAGAATCTGCCTGGAATGCGAGATCCAGATTCGATCCCTGGGTCGGGAAGATCCCCTGGAGAAGGGAAAGGCAGCCCACTCCAGTATTCTTGCCTGGAGAATTCCATGGACAGAGGAGCCTGGCAAGCTATAGCCCATGGGGTCGCAAAGAGTTGGATACAACTGAGCGGCTAACGCCACTATTACTAAGGTCACAAATGTAAGCCCTGTTCCTTCCTTTCTCATTTAAACTAATTATTTCAAGTGTGGTGGAATTTATAGAAGGAACAGAGGATTTATTCTGTGAACTTACAATGTCTTCACTAGTAACTTGTATTGTATTGTTCAGTTAGTATTTGTAGATATCTGATTAAAAGACAAAACTCTTGGGGCTTCCCTGGTGGTCCAGTGGTTAAGACTCCATGCTCCCGATATAGGGAGCCTGGGTTCAGTCCCTGGTCAGGGAACGATATAGATCTCACATGCCATAGCTAAACACCCCGCATGTGGCACTATAAATAACTAAGTACTTTTTAAAAGACAAAACCCTTAAGAAGGGAAATATGGATGCAAGCTTGAACCAAAAAGGAATACAAAGTCTTCCAGAAGTAACTGCAATGAAAGCAAATATACCATTAAGGAGTCAAACCCTGAGCACTCACCCGGGAGAGCATGTTGCCAAGGGCTTGAGAGTTGTGAAACAAATGGTTGGAAATCTGGAAAATCAAGAATATCATGTCACTGGAAGGTTTATACCTGGGTTGTATTTTCAAGGAAAATGCAGCATTCTCTATAATTTTTATGAATCATGAAGTTGTTGCACCAGAAATGCCTAGTGTTTGAAGGTGATCTATCATTTCATAGCCCAACCACAGGAACTCAGAGGCCCATAGAAGTAAAGTGACTTGCCCTTAGGTCACACAGGAAGTTACATTGCTTTGAGAAGTAACTTTTAACCTTGGGAACACAGTGTACATCATATAGGTATGATCCATATGTAAATGTTTTACAGTGGTTAACAAGAAGTCTTGTTTTATCTTCCTCATTTTCAGAGATTACTGAGATAAACAATACATAAACAATTTATCTTCACAGATGAATGGTTTTCAAGTCTGAAACTAGAAATATCTCATTCTCAGCAGTGTCTGGGAGCTTGTATTGCCACCAGCATTTTGAACATAAGATTTATAACTACATGTATAATTAGGACCTAGAGAATGGAAAGAGTCATGAGGGATGCTCAATGAAAGTTGTTAGTTGACTGGCTGGAGAGAGTGTTCTCATTATAAAAGGGAGGGGCATGACAAAGAGGATCAGTGAATATCTGTGCTATTTACTGATCACTGTCAATGTCAATTGTAATTACCAATAGGAGAAATCTTTATGTTAACATAACACAAACAATAATAATAAAGATGTATGGAGCATGTACTTTACATATATTTAAACCTCTTTAATACCCAAAACAGCCCTATGAGTATGGGTTTATTATTATTCCCATTTTCCAAATGATGAAAATCTGGCATAGAGATGTTAGGTACATTGAAATTGCCAAAATTTCACAGGTATTCATCACAGGTAATAAGTAGTGAAGGGAGTTCTTAGTATTATTTAAGATCAATCTAGAAGAACATAAAACCTGAAATTGGCAGAACTGGAAACCCAGCAACTCTCCAACTAATATCAACATTCATTCTGCAATCCCTTTATTCATCATCCTGCTAGAAGTGATAGTGTCTACAATGGCCCGGGAATAAGAACATTACAACCCCCATAATGGGATACTTAAAATAAGATTAAACGTTGGTGTTGATTGTTATCATCCATTAACGTTCCTCACCTCTTTTGTGGTGAGAGTGAAGCTGAAAGCCCCAGCTGTAAAATAAGCATAGGATGCAGATTTAAAGAAATACTTGGAGATTCCAATGTAGAGCATAGAGTCACTGAGTTCCGGGAGCACAAAAGGAACTGATGGGAAGGGGGGATATTGGAGACTTTTCAACGGGTAGAAAACGCCCTGTGGGGAAATAGAGAGAAAGACCAGCGGATTAGGGGAAGAGTCAGCCGTGCAGGAGGTGGATCCACTCAAGTCGGAATGTGAGAAACTGCGGAAACTCAGTGGGGATGAGAAGACCACGAGTCCTCTGACTCCTTGCCTATGGACTGTGTTTCAGTGTTTTGATCACTTCTTGAGCACATCTGAGCATGTCTTGTTCACTCTGGGGCGTAATCTGGTGAGAGTGTCCTTGTTGGTCCTCTTCTCAGAGAAAGGAAGGCAAGTGCCTGTATCTGGAGGGAACAGCTCTGGGTAGGTCCCCAAGTGTCACATAGAGAATTAGAGATGTCAGACCTCTGACTGTGACTTCTGAGCATCTGGGGCATCATAGACACAAAAGGACCCAGGGTGCTGCGTGGCTTAAAGCGTTTTTGTGACATTTTAAATGCTGACCTCATTAGCTATAGGCTGTTATTACAAAATGGTGTCTCGTGTAACATTTAACTCATTTGAAGGACTCTGAGTCCTTGAAACATAAGTCTGTATGCATTAAAAAAAACAATGATATTAACTTTGGAGCAAATTAAATGTAACCACAGTTAATTACTTTCCTACAATCAACAAACACCATTATCATGAGCTAATGGCCCTGATCAAGATCAGCAGCCCTCAGTTAAATTTACTAACCTGAGAGTTAGGAATAAATAGAAGTATCAATATTTACAATATATGGATCTGTTGAGTTCTAATAAATGCAGACTATCTTACTTGCTGCCTCTTAGCCTCAAACCTTACTCCCAGAGGTAGACAATATGATACTCTTCTTGAAGAAGGCAGACATATGTTATGTAATCCAAACAATCATTTACCAATCAAGAAAGTGTTCAAGAAACTTTTAAAGGAACGTAAACATGAGAGAATTTCTTAAAAGAAAATTAAATTATTGGAAGAGAACGTAGTTATATTTCCTTCTGCACATAATGTTTGTTCCTCGGATATTGGCTGCTAATGGCCAAAATCAGAACTCTGATGATGACAAAATTACCTTCAAATTCAGGTCAAAGTAATTCTCAGTAATTTCTGGGGAACTGACTAGGGAATAATCCAGCAGAGTATAGTTGTCAATCTTTCTTAAAACTAAAAAACAAAAAAAAAAAAAAAAAGAAAATTTACATTCATAAAGGTATAGTATAATGCATGATTAATGTTTATCCAGGACAATATAATTCTGAATCCTCTGTTATTTAAAACAAAAATTAACTATTACCCTACTTCTTAAGTAACACTTGCTCACTTTTCAAAACTCAGGAAAAGTAGATAAATCAAAAGAAGAAAGTAAAAACTTTCATTTGTCACATTGCCCTGAGAGAAACATCAATAAAATTTCGGTTGTTGTTGTTCAGTCACTAAGTTGTGTCTTGACTCTTTGCGAACCTGTGGATTGTAGCGCCCCAGGCTTCCCTGTCCTTCACCATCTCCTGGAGTTTGCTCAAATTCACGTCCATTGGTACACCAAATTTTCATCCATAACCTTTTATACATGCTCCCAGAGGTGAAGAAATTTGCCCACAGCAAGCTAGGACATGGGACTCTTCCACAGGTTCTTTCCTCATCTTTTCTGCATCTCCTTACTCTTTCCCTACCTCGCCAATCTATTATTTTTTATTCATCTATCTGCATTCACTCATCAATCCATCTGTCCAGACACCATCTCCTTTCATCCCTTATGTATTAAACTACTATGAGTTAGGCACTGTGCTGGGTGTTAGAGACACAGAGAAGAGTCAAAGTTCCTCCCCTCAAAGAACTCAAGGCGGAACAGGAAATTAACACAATGTAATAAGAGCAGATCTATAGCTGAGCTCTGGATGGTCCAACTACAAACTGAGTCTTGCAGTCTTCCTCACCTTGGTATCAATAAATCCATTTCTTCCAGTTTTCCAGGTGCTCAACATAAACCCTGGGGTCATCCATCCCTGATTCTTTTCATGATCCACATTCAATGTGTCAGTAAGTATCACAGTCTCTACCCTCCAGGTACATCCTTAATCTGAACACCTCTCACCATCTTCCTCACTCCATCCAGGTCCCTCTCTTCCTTGCTCATATGGGTCACTGCAGTAATCTCTTAAGTGGTCTCCCTGCTTCCACCTTTGACTCTGTCCTATAATTAATAGAAGCCAGAGTGATCTCCTTAAAATATAAGTCAGGACATGCAAGGTGCGACCAGGACTCTCCAACAACTTCTCATCTCAGACTAAGAGTCAGCCTTCGTGATGACCAATAGAGCTCTGAAGCTCTAACCATCTGCTTTCCCCTCTTTGACCTTGTCTCCTGATACTTCCCCCTTGTTGCTCTGTTTCCAGTATGGTCTCCTCACAGTTCCTCCAAGGCACTCAGCATGCTCCCACAGGGGCCTTTGAGCTTGAGTTTTCCTCTGACTGGAAAGTCCTTCATCCAGATTTAGGAGCAGTTGCTCCCTACTTCATTCAGGTCCTTACTCTAATGCCACTTGTTCAGGGGTGACTTTCCCGGCCAGGGTATTTTAAACAACCCTCCCTCCCTGCCCTGCCACCAGGCAGTTCCTTCCCTACTTTAGTTTTCTTCTTACCATTTATTGCACTGATATTGTAGATGTTACTAATTATCTTGCAGGCTGTCTGTCTCCTCTCACTAGCCCCATGAGGGCAGGTATTTCTGTTTCCTAGGCTTACTGCTGTATCTCCAGCACCAAGAATAGCACCCAGCCTATTCCAGGGGCTCAGCACATCATTGGGGGATGAGTGGATGGAGTGCAAAGAGATAGAAACACCCAAGGTATCATGTGAGGATTGAGGAGCTGGAACTATGCTTGAGCTGAGCCTTAAAAGATAAAGAGGAGGGAACAGGGCAAGGAGTGGCTGAGAGACAGGAAGCAGAGCTGTGCTTAGCACAGTGCTGGCAGAGAGACAGGTACTCAGTAAACATCTCTTAAGTGAATAAATGGATGAAGAGGAGAGAAGGCTTTTCTAGGCAGAGAGGACAGCAGGATGGGAGGCAAGGATGTGAGGCAGGAGAAGCAGTTTGATGGCTGGAGCAGCTAGAGGTGGAAGATGAAGCTCAGAGAGGTTAGAAGGAGCTGGACCATGACAGGCGGGTCTTATAGTCCGTGTTAAGGGATTTGGACTTGATCCTGAAGGCAGCTATAGGAGCCACCAAAGGGATTAGAACCAGGGGTAACTGGTCAGGATGAGCATCCATCATTCTGAAGAGGATGGATTTAATACCAGAGCTGGGAATCAAGCTCACGAGCATTTAATCCTCTGCCTTGCATCTTGTCACCTGAAGCCATCTCCTCCTGCAGTGAAGCTAGCTAACCAGCAGAAAAGAGCAGGCCCTACACACCCAGGTCAGTCCCCGCATGCCCCTTCCTGCAGTGGCACTAGTTTGCCGAGGGGAAAGCAGACAGGAGAGTCGGAGCAAAGCCTGCCTGGAGAGCACCTGAGTGTGGGGTGGGTGAAGAAGCACCCGGAAGAGACGGCTCTAGGACTCACCCTCCAGCTTGCTGAGATTGGCATTCAGTGCCTCCACCTCACCTGTGATGATGGGACAGAGCTGGCCATAAAAGGAAAAAAAAAAAAATGCAGGTTATCACATTGTACTGGACATCTCTGTTTCAGGGCCTAGACCCTGCCCACAAAGGCCTTTCAGTGAGAAGACCTTCTCCCTTTGGACTTTCCCTTAAATGAGTTGATGTCCATGGGCCTCAAGTTCCTAATGAGTGGGTGGTGTGCCATTGAATGCTGGCTCATCTTCAGAGCAACTGGGACTACACCCAGCTTGCCCCATCAAAGAATGAGCTCTTGGCCTTCCTTCCTGTGGCATGACAGGATGTGTGCCCAGTCCATGTGCTATGACACCTGGGGAACCTGCTGAGCCTCTCCTGATGGCAGGGACGCCCCTGCCTCTCCCCTCCACTGTCAGCATGCCAGGCCCTGCCCTGGGAGAGTTAGAGCAGGGACTTGACTTCCTCGCTGGGCTGCTTTGAGAGCTCATTTGATCAGACATCTTAGATCAGAACCCCTTTTGGAATCAGAAAAGCAATCTTGAATCTCTCCCAAGCACATCTGTAGGAAGGAGAAAAGGACCAAGGCGGGTGCCGTGTGCTAGGCGTGTGCTGAACATTCAGTGTGGGGGCTACACGCAGAGGCTCAGGAGCCTGGCTGCCTGGGGTTGGATGCCTTGGCAAGTTCCTTGGATTCTTTGGCCTCAGTCCCCTCATCTGCAACATGTGGATGATAACTGCATCTGCTATGTCATAAGCATTCAGTGAATGTTAGCGATTGTTAACCTCATTTTGTCTTCACTACAGTCCTGAGAGGCAGGCACTACTGTCCCTTATTTACAGATGGGAAAATTGAAGCTTAGAGAAGGTGAGCAAGTAGATCAGCAGGATTTGAAATCAGGTCTGACATGGCTAGACCACTGTGTCCTTTTCCAGTGACACAGAGGGAACCCTAGAAGCAAAGCATCTATGAGCTCTGTGTCATATACAAACTCCAGGCAAGCTTAACTACTGGCTTCTTGTTGGAGGCCAAAGGACCATGGCTTGTTTTGAACAATGGATGAGCAAGGGTGGGGTCTCTGAAGGTGACAGCACTCTTTCCCAGCCACTCTTTAACATGCACGTTTGCTGGAAGTCAGCACCTTTCAGGTCAGGATGGAGAAAGATAGGAGAGCTTCAGCATCCTTGGACCAGCCGGGCAACCTTGTTGGACAAGCTGCTTAATGTTTCTGTGTGTTGACTTCCTCATCAATGTTCATTATGCACCTCCTGCCTTCTGAGCATTGAATTCAACACAAGGAGGATGGAGACAACCAGAGACCATCCTTGGCCCTCTTTTCCAGAGATGAATCTCCTTTCTTTTCCCTGTCCTCCTCACCCCTCTCCTTGTCTCTTCAGGAACATGTGAAGTGTTCAGGGAAGATACTGTCAGAATTGGAAAGAGGGCTCACCACCAACTCCATCTTTTCCTTCTTCAAACACTGACTTCTGGAATCAGGAAGTCACCTTAACTTATACTGTTTCACTTGGCTGGAAATATCCATTCTTTTCTCCTATTCCTTACCTATTCAAATCCTACCTGTAATTCAAGGCCAAGTTCAAGTCCTGTACCCTCCAAATATATCTCCCAGGATACTTCCAGTATATATTTATTTAATTTTTCCATTTCTCTGAACCCCTTCAGTTCAATCTAAAGACCACATAGGTATGTACAAGATTCAAGTACTTATTCAGTTAGTTTCACAAGTCTGAACTGGGTTTTCCTAAACAGATGAGCTTATTCCTTTTTCATATCCTCAACAGACTCTAGCCTAGTGCTGGGCATGCAGTAGGCACACAATAAACCAAATCTTTTTGATTGTTTGCCCACCCTGAGGTGAGGATTTGAGGGAGGGAGTGCTGTTTTATTTATCTCTATATCTCTAGCACCAATCATAGTATTTGGCACAAAGCAGGCATTTGAGAAACTATTAAGCTGCAAAGGGTAATGTTTGTGAAAGTGCCTTGGGGAGTGCTTAGCACACAGTTGGTGCTCAGGCAAGGTTTATTGACTTAGAGTTCATCAAAGCATGGTAGAACTGCTGCTGACAGCATGTCACTGTGGCTGGATAATCTTTAAGGACTTACCATTTCATTTAATTTCTTTAAAATGGGTTTCTCCATGGGCTCAGCAAAGGAGTTATACAGGACACTAGGGGAAAAAAAATTTTTTTTAAAGGCTTATACAGAGTCATATCTAGTTAATAACCACCCCTTGGAGCTGCCTGAGAATCCAGCCACAGTCCGGCCACTGCCCCCCAGGGTCCCCTTTCTCACCTGAGCTCTCCAGAAAATGAGACGTCGGCATGGCTCACTTGAGCATAGCAGTCTTGGAGCTTTAGGATCGGGTGACCAAAGTCATTTCGGGACAGGACAACTATACCGGTGAAATAGACCCCAGAGAGAAACAGGTCAGCTGCTCCTGTGTCTTGGCTATTGAGAGAAAAAGTGCAAGGTTACCCATGCCTGGGCAGGGGTGGAGATGGATCTTGTTCCTCTGAATCTATGCCAGAGGAGGGCTTACCCATAGGCTCTAAGTCCCACGAGGGCAAGAACATCATCACCTCTGGATTCCTGGCACTTACAACACATAGGAGTGGAGCTGAATGGCTACTTACTGAACAAATGAAGTAACAAATATGTGAATAGTGACAGTTCTAGGGACCTTGTAGGTATTTCATCCTGAGTGCTCTGGCCCCCATCATGGTTGGGATGTTTTAATATTAACCACAATTCATATATGAAGCTTGTTTAGAGGGAGAACACAAGGGTAAAGTGGCCACAACTTATTTAGGAGGGGCATCTAGATGGGCAGGCGACACTTAGATGTCGTCTGTGAACTCCTTGATGGAGTTCATCTCCAGGCCCCAGGATTTACCTTGTGGCCTGACACAGAATAAGCACTCAATCTATGGTTGATAAGTCAGCAAAGAAAAGAATAATACATGAATCTCTGCTTCTTATCAGGAAAAATGTCATTTTTCTACTCTCTGCAAGACTGGAGTTCTTGAGAGGGAGATGAGTGGTATTCAGTACCATTTGTAAATGGATGCAGTAGGCACTCAATCAATGGATGTTGAACAACCAAATGGGTGAATGAATGTGTTATCCTGGGGCATCAACCTAGGCAGACCTAAGCGTTACACCCAGGATAGTGACTTGCACATAGTAGGCAGTTTGTAAGTGCACCTTGAATTTGATCCTTTCTTTGTATAGAAGAGTGCAAAGGCCTTTTGGTAGAGGCAGAATTGGGCTGAAGCTGACTACCCTCCTCCAACCTCCTTGTGAGGTAGGAAGACTTGTTTCTCAGCAGTTGCCCTTACAGTTAAGGAAGCATGTTCAAAGACTAGCTCAAGGTCAGATGGTGATTCACTGGGACTCTGAAATGTTAAGCTCATGCCCATGCCTCTAACAATCAGGGACTTCTAGCTCTTAGGAAATCTTAAATGGCACATTGATCAGTGACTCTGCCACTCGTGCTTTTCAGGCCCCTCTCCCTTGTCCCCAGAAAAGATATTCTGTTTTAAATCTCTCCTTGAAGAATGTGCTTGAGAAAGATGGTTAATGTTAGGTAGTTAGAATAGGAAAAAGGAGTCCAAGATAGCGGTGGTTAAAAGACAAAGAAAGGGAAAAGCCCGCAAAAATAGAACAGAGTAAGGTCTGAGGACTGGAGTGAAAACATCAAGTGAAACAAACAGCCCTCCTGGTTAGCTCAATTTACCTAGGGCAGGCTCAGGGGGAGGAGAAAAAACATAAAAAGAGGAGCCAAAGTTGAGCCTCTCTCTTCTTTTCTCTTCACTTCTTTTGGGTTGGCCCGCCCTACACTCAAGGATGTGTTTTCCTTTGCTTGCCAAATAAAACTGAGCTGTAATCGACCTGTGACACTGGTCCATCCGTCGCTTCAAATTTTTGCTATGACGAGACAGAACCAAGGAAATCGCACACTCCCTCGACAGTTAGCAATTGAGGGAAAGAAGCCTAGTGTCAAATACATTGGCAAACATGCACAGTTTTGATTTTTTGCTCCATTTCTCCCCAAAATAGCAGCAGAGTTTTCAGTGAAATACTCACAAAAGTGGAGACTTGACTTCCCAGTCTGTGCTGATGTTGGTAGTTCCATGGTTGGTCAGGGCCCTGATTCCAACGCCAGGAACAAAGGCGAGTGAAGTATTTGGAAATGAAAAGGCATTGATTTTTATGCTGTAAAACAAGAAATAGAAGAATTAGTGCAACTCTTGTAGCACATATTTCAGTAAGGCAAACTCAAAACGCAGTTGTAGAACTTCTGAGAGGAACAGGCAATTATGAATTCCTATAGAGGAAGGGGGCTTCCTTGGTGGCTCAGATGGTAAAGAATCCACTTGCAATGCAGGAGACCCCAGTTCAATCCCTGGGTCTGGAAGAGTCCCCTGGAGAAGTGACTGGCAACCCACTCCAGTACTCTTGCCTGGAAAATCCTATGGACGGAGGAGCCTGGTAGGCTGCAGTCCATGGGGTCGCTAAGAGTTGGACACAACTGAGTGACTTCATTTTCACTTTTCACTTTCATGCATTGGAGAAGGAAATGGCAACCCACTCCAGTATTCTTGCCTGGAGAATCCAAGGAATGGGGGAGCATGGTGGGCTGCCGTCTATGGGGTCTCACAGAGTCGGACACAACTGAAGTGACTTAGCAGCATCAGCAGCAGCATAGAGGAAGGGGTCTTCCTTGGTGGCTCAGATGGAAAGAATCCACTTATAATACAGGAGACCCCAGTTCAATCCCTGGGTCTGGAAGAGTCCCCTGGAGAAGTGACTGGCAACACACTCCAGTACTCTCGCCTGGACAATCCCATGGACTGAGGAGCCTGGTGGGCTACAGTCTATGGGATCGCAAAGAGTCGGACATGACCGAGTGACTAATACTTGCTTGCTTGTAGGTATAGGAAGGACCCTCAGGTTTGCACTGCAGCCTCAGGGTACTGCTTCCTAATTCCCTTCAGACCCTTGGCAGGAAGCCCCTTGTATCTAGTGGAGGGGAGAAATGAGCAGGTTTAGAAGCAAATTTGCAAGTTATCAGTCTCCTTCAGTTTCTTTAAAGACAGAACATCGGCATCAGGATCTTTCCCCTCAGCTGTCCCAGTGTTTCTCAATGGGGGGAACATTCATATTTTGGATGGGACAACTATTTTTTGTAGAGGACCGTTGGCAGGATATTTGGCATATATTCCAACTAAATGCCAATAGTTCCCCCTCCCTCACAATCATCAGGACAGTAAACAGCCTGCCTTCCCTCCAAATGCCCTCTTATGTGGACAGTGTCTTCCCTAGTTGAGAAACTTACTTTATAGTATGAACTCCCTCTAAGGATTCTCTGAGTGGTCACTGGCCACACAGGTAATTAGAGGCAGTAGGTGGCAAGCAACAGACATAGTTTGATGGCCATGTGCCTTATGATAAGTTATGATTATGACCATTGATTGAGCAATTGCTACCTGCTTAGGTACTGGAGTAAGCACTTTACATGCATTAGCTCATCTTAACCCTCCCCATAATCCTAGGAGGCCACTGCTGATTTTGTAATCTGCCGTTTAGTGATGAAAAGATGAGAAACTTGGCTGAAGTCATATATAAGTGGTAGAACCAGACATGGAAGCCTCCATCTGTCGTGAGGCCTCTTAACCACTAAGCTATTGCACTACAGATAACATGCAAAGGACACTCAGCTTGGAGCCAAGTTTTCTGCTAGCTGTATGGCTTTAGCGAAGACATTTAAACTCTTCCAGTCAATCACTTAAAAGAAGAGTGTCTCATGGGAAGGCTGGGAAGACAAATGAGATCATCTGTATGTAACTGTTGCACAGGAGAAAGCATTGTTATAAACTAAGATTAGGGAAAATTTTAAAATGTGACAGTCGAAAAGACATGATTATTACTATTTCCTCTTTTTGGCATCTTTTCCTATCTATTCTCTGTCAAATGTCCTGAGTATCACTGTGGGAAGACAATGGTAGAGATTATTGTATCTTGGAAATATTTTCATTTTGATACATATAGGTCTAACTCATTCTTTGTAATTGCTACAGAGTAATCCAAGCTGTGGATTAAAAAAAAAATCTTTGCTTTGTGTTTGGACATCTAGGATGTTTGTGTATCTCTGTATTATAGACAATGCCACAGTGAACATCCTCATTCATGCTGTTTGTGTATATGCTTCTCTAGGGAGGAGAGTTGGAATTGTTGGGTCAAAGAGAACACCTAAAAATATCCTTGCAAATCATCTCCTAAAATAGCACTGCCTGAAAGAAATATAATGTGAGCCATATATATAGTTTAACATTATCTAGCAACTTAGCAGCAGCAGCAGCAGCAGTATTAAAAGGGAAATACTATCATTTCAACATGTAACCAATATATGAGATACCTTATTTTCCTTTTTTGAAAATAAGCCTTCAAAATATGACATGCCTTATACTCATGATATACTTCAATCTAGATATTGAATTTTCATCATAAGTTTTTTGTTGTTGTTGTTTAGTCGCTAAGTCATGTCAACTCTTTGCAACCCCATGGACTGTAGCCCATCAGGCTCCTCTGTCCATGGAATTCTCCAGGCAAGAATATCGGAGTGGGTTGCCATTCCCTTCTCCAGGGGATCTTCCTGACCCAGGAATTGGACCTGGGTCTCATGCATTGCAAGTGGATTCTTTATTGTTTGAGCCACCAGGGAAGCCCTTCATCAAAACTACTTGACTGTATTTAGCGTTGATAAACTTTTCAGCTGAAAAAATTAAAAAATACGGTTCTCAGTTGTACCAGTCATATCTCAAGGGCTCAATAGTCAAATGAGGCCAGCAGCTCCTGCTTGACAGCCAGATCTGAAATTATTGTCCCAATTTATCTGCTCCCATTAGCAATGCATGAGAATACCTGTTTCTCCTCATCTTTAACTTCACTTTATATTATGGGATTCGCCCTGGATTTTTCTGCTGTGGCATTATCATCAGTGTAATTAAATCACTAATTTTGTAAATATATATTTAACGCTCATCTCTCTCACTGGACACAAAGAGCATGTCTGTGTCATTCTCTGCAGTATAGCCTATGACTAGAACAAAGACTTAGTACACTGTAGGTGCCCAACAAACCCTGGTTGGATGGCTGGGATGCTGTGATGGTGGTTTAGTCACTAAGTAGTGTCTGACTCTTGCAACCCCATGGACTGTAGCTGGCCAAGCGTCTCTATCCATGGGATTCTCCAGGCAAGAATACTGGAGTGGGTTGCCATTGAATGACCAGCTGTAGAGCATCTGCCATATTAGACCATGAGGCAACTGAGGCCAGAGGCAGAGTTAAGGATGGGGGAGGAGAAAAATATAAGACAGTTGTGTTCTGATGAAACTGTGGGGCTTCAACAGGATTCTTCCACAGCTTCATTAGAGCTTATTATTTGTGAGACAAATCTGTACCCCGAGTTCATCTAAGTCACTCTCATTTTCTGTCATATACAGCCAAACCTTACTTCTGATTCGTGCTATCACACATAGATACCCCAGGGAACTGAAAGACCTCTGCTTTAAACTATTTCTCTTCTTGATCCAAAACACCTGATGATTGTTGAAGATTATCAGTTATACCTCAAAGGAAATGTGCCAGTTAATGCCTTGAACTGGTTGTGGCCTGAGTGCAAGAGCAGTGTCAGTGTCACGGAAGTCTAGACGTGTCCGGAAGTTGCCTCTACCTCATTGCCACGTTGAGATCTCTGCCCACAGCAGGTGGACTGGCACCTCGCTGGGCACAAATAGTGCTGGGTGCACTGGGTGCACAAATAGGCACTGTGCGTGCAGCACTATTCCTGACAATCTCTGCCCTTTGCCCCAGTTTCTGATGTTGCACCTGCCTCCTACCTACCCCTGAAGAGTCCCCCACTTTCCTCCCATGGGGAGCATGTGTCTTAGAGCGTGGGCTCTCCTCCTCCATTCCTTGATTGATGACTAAAATTTCTGCTCTGCTTTGCTGAACCTGGTCTCAGCTGACACAAGCAGCATTGGGCAAGAGAAGGACCCAGTTGGGGTCTCCTCAATGGAAGAAGGAGGGTAACAGTATAACCTCAAAACTCTATGCTGGGTGAAACAAGGATCTGGATCAATGTGGCAATTCTGTTGTTCTTACATTGATGGTTTTACACTATCATTAACTCTATTAAACTAATCCATGTTCAGCAGCTTCAGATTCTATGAAGTATCTTCACATTTGTTATAACATCTGACTTTTACTGTTTACTGATTTTGACATTTGATTTAATTGCTTTAATGTGGTAGAAAAGATTGTAACTGCCTCCAGAATTCTTCTTAGGAAAAGCAGTTTATTGGAGAGAAAGTTACTTGGAAAAGCATTTAGGAAGATTCTTTGGTACTCAGGAGTGGGTGGAACTGCTACGCATGAAAGCAGGGGAAGAAACTTACATTGTTCCAGAGAAGCAGAGAAGGAGGGGAGGTATAGAGAGCAAGAGGGCAGAAGGCCACGTGCCTTGTAACCCATTCCTATGACCTCTGACGTCTTGACTAAACTTAACTAAAGTAAGATAAGACTTGATGAGAGTAGATTATGAAACTGAGATTGAACCCTGCATCCAGGTTTATGGGGGTAAGCAATGGAACGAACAAGAATTTCATTTAGAATCCCGGGGACAAGGTGGCCACAGTTAACATCTACATTCAGTTACAATTCTCATTTTAGGGATGAGGAGAGGACATTGAGACTCTGAGCAGATGTGTCAGGGGCACACAATGAGCATGCCGCAGAGATGTGACTTGGCCCCACGTGTTCTGACCCAAATACCACACGCTCAGTCAACTCCATGACTCCTCTCGCTTGGGTGAGTCATCTGATAAGCCTGTCACCAAAGGTTGGTTAACTTCTCCTCTGTCTTGGTGTTACACCAGGACTCATGGTGGCATAGCCACAACCTGAGATTTTAAAGATTAATTTCACTGCTAAAAATGCTCTTCTCTTTTACTTACTTGGTAAAATTGTAGTTCACATAATCGATTTTCAGAAATTCAAGAGACTCAGAACCTTTTAAATCTGGCAGCTTTCTCTCCTTGGCCATTTGTTCGATCATCTCCATTCCAGCTTGAACAGCTGTGAAGCAACCAAAGAAAATGATTATTTTTTAATTAAAAATTTTAACTGGACTTTTTAAACTGTTTATTTGGTTTTTTTGGTCATGCTATGTGGCATGTGGGATCTTAGTTCCCCACTAGGGATCAAACCTAAGTCCTCTGCATTGGAAGTACAGAGCCTTAACCACTGGATTGCCAGGGAAGCCCCAGAAAATGTTTATTGATAAAAAAGATGCTGATGGCATAATATCATTAAACACATAAGTGAAATTTATTAAGTAAAATCATGCCCCTAGATACTTAGAAAACAAGATGGATATTATTGTTCCCACTTTGTAGAAGAAAACACTAGTCCTCAGAGAGGCTAATGAAATTGTCCGAGACCGCAGAGCTAACAGCATGAGAATATGTTAACACAGGACAGTGTTAGGAAAAATGTAAAGTATCATTATTATCTTGTTTTGCAGATGAAGAGACTGAGCCTCAGAAAGGTTAATTCTTGCCTGAGTCACACAGCTGAGAACCGGGGGAGACCATGGTCAAATCTGGGCAATTTGACTCCAGAGTTTGTGCCTGATGGCCAGTTCCAGAAAATGATATTACACTGTCCTCTTTCTTGCCCAGATTCTTTAAATTCAGGAATTTTGGATCTGAGATCCTTGGACGATTAGAAACTCTTCAACCCCCTAAAATTCTAATAAAATATTGTGAAGTGTGTGTGTGTGTGTCCATCTAATTTTTCAGGGGAGAGGGTTCACATTTTCATCTTATTCTCAAAGGATACCAGCACCCCCCAAAATTGAGTAACGACTGCTTTCGTTTAATTCTGGAATAAGCCCATCTTTATATAATAGCACCACAGAACATGCTTCTCTGAGCTTGTGGAGAAATAGAGCCTTCCTGCCCATCAGAATGCTTGAGAAAAGTAAGTCACACAATAACAAAGAATGATCTTTTCATTTTAACCTTCTCAAGGAGGAAGCTTTGTTTTTACTCCTTTCATTTTAGCTTAAGCTCATTTCCACTTTTCCATTCTTGTTGGAAATTAAGAAGAGCAGATTTATCCTCTGTAACACTGTGAATAGCATTATAATATGGAGATATAAAGACAGAGGTAAAGGATAGAAAGATGGAAACAAAAGCACTCGCAGACAGCTTAGGTTTGAATCTCAGCACTTTGGCTCACTAGCTTGTGTGACTCTGCAAGTTACAAAATCTCCCTGTCCTTCACTTTCCTCATCTATTACATGGGGATGTTAGCAACTGTGGCGCCATCTGTTCACATATGTGAAAATAAAGTTGGTAATCTTCATTGGGAATTTGCTATTGTAAGATTCTGTTCCAAGTGCTTTATACGCCCTAAGATGTTCACTGTGTATGCATGTGCAAGGGAAAGAGAGGTGGGGGGTGGAATACGAGTCTGTGGCTGTATTTAGATATACCTATTGTCAAGAGGATTATTTTTCAAGCAACACTTTCCCCTCAGCCTTCTTAACATCTCTGGATCAGCCCACTGTCGAGCTTGTCTCAGTCATGAGATACCCCAATATGAGCTTCTGGATTGGGGTCAAAGACTCCACTTGGGTGGTGAGTACAGCCTGGCTTATGAAAGCATCCAACTCACCGTAGTCCAGGGCCCGCTGAGTAGCCCTCGCCTTGATTCCAGGGTAAATGGCCTGAGCAGATGAGATGCAGAGATTCCACAGGAGGAAACATCCCCAGAGGACTTGGACTTGAACTTGGGCCATCTTTGTGCACATCTGCAATTAGCCAACATTTAGAGTTCCTTTATTATTATTATGCTTTCTTACTGGCCAATCCAACTTAGCACTTCTAAGTTTTCTTATTTCATTGCTTACTTCCAGAACTCACTCACTCACTCCATCCATCCATCCATCTAACCATCCATCCAGTGATCACTTATTGAACACACCAGAATATGTTCCAGGTGCTAAAGATGTAGAGATGACCCATGTGTGACGTCTGACCTCTGCTTCCCACAAAATAGTGGATGAATCAGACAAATATACAGATGATTGTAACACAGTAAGATATAATGCAATGCAATACAAGAGTCTTACAATAAATGTAACAACTTGGAGATGTCTTGGGAAGGATATGCTTTGGATATGGCAGTGGGATGGAGGAATTCTTGAGTTCTAGAAAAAATGAGTCAGGAGTTTGGAAAGGTGGCCTCAGCGGATGTGAGACCAACACTTATCTGCTTTAAGATTCTTGTTGACTCTCCTTTGCCCACAGGACAAACAGGTTTAAGCTCTTATCATGGCAATCAAGGCTTTTCATAACTGGCTCTGGACTTCTTCCGTGCTCCTGACCCTCCTCTCCTGTCTAAGTGAGGGTAGTGCTCTGAGCTGTCCACACCGAGCTATTTGCTATTCTTCAGTTTGCCAGTTCTTTCACAATTGAGGGTTTTGTCTTTAACCCTCCCAATATAAAAATACATGCACATGCATCTCTTTCTGTCTCTCTACCTTTGGGTCACATACCCACATCTGTGTGGTGAATGCATCCTCCAGGGCCAGCTCCACAGTTCCTTCTGGGAAAACTTCCCTCACCAGGCCATTTTGGGCTCTTTGCTCTCTCCTCTGTGCTTCCACCCCACTTTGTACAACACACAAGCGTCCATCTAGGCATTTGACACAAGATGAACTTGCAGGCAGGCTCATGTCTTCCACCACTATACCTCCAACTACTGCACCAGCCATTATCACTTCACACTCACTTCACACAGACAATTACAACTGTCTCCTCACTGGTCTCTCTGCTTCCCTTGTCCCCTTCTGGCTATTCTTCACACCAGAGTGGGCCTTCTAAAATAAAGTCAGATCGGAATGGGGAACACATGTAAATCCATGGCTGATTCATGTCAATGTATGGCAAAAACCACTACAATATTGTAAAGTAATTAGCCTTCAACTAATAAAAATAAATGAAAAAAATAAATAAATAAAATAAAGTCGGGTCTTGTCACCTCTGCCCCCATCCTGTTAAAGCCCTCCAGGGGTTCCTCATCTTGCTCAGCATAAAATCCAAAGCCCTTCTACCGACTGCAAGGCCCTGCCCGGCCCACACCTCTACCTCCTCCTTTACTTTCCTTTGCAGACACACCTGGCTCATCTGGACCCAGCCCCACCGGCTAACTTCATCTATCTTGATCACTCTAAGTAGCCTGGATCTCAGGTCTTTACACTTGTTGTTCCCTCTGCCCGGCAGAGTCACCTTCCAGAGCCCACGTGGCTGGGCCTTTCACTTTCTTCAGGTATTTCGAGTGTTATCTCAGTGAAGCCTTTCCTAATCTGTCTAAATGAAACACACTCCCCCACGATCTCCATATTCCCCATGCCTCCCTTGTTGCACTTTTCTCCAAAGCACTAGTTATCACCTAGCATAGTTTCCAGTTACTTGTTTATTTTCTGTCTCTCCTACTAGAATTTTAAGGCTTCACCCAGAAGGGCTTCATCACTTCAGCACCTTGAACAGTGACTGGCATCTATAGGCAAATATTGATTGAATGAATGAATGGCTTGTCTCTTCCTTGAGACCATGCAGTGGGCCAGGTGTGCCTTTGGAGGCCCCACAGTACTCGGTACAGGCCTTGATTTTCACATGTACAGTCCTGCATTGTGATTGTCTTGTCTGTCTTACTTCTATAATTCCAGAGTCTAGTACAATACCTGGCACATGGAAGACATGAAAAAACTTACTAAACATCTTCTCCAGAGAGAAAGACCACATCTTATTCACTATTACCTTGCTAGTGGTTGACATAGACCAAATGTTCAATGTACATATACTGAGTTAATGGATTCAATGAATAAGGTCACTCCATTTTCTTGATGAATGAAGCAGAGGTAGCAACAACATCAGGGATACAGGTTTCTCCTAATGACAGTAGAGTGAGTAATGCATTTACAGGCCTGTTTCTAGTTCTGGGAGTTTACAAGCTGGGGGACCTGTCATTCCTGTATTCACACAGATACCCACGGAGTTAACACACAAACATGAAACTAGTCAGGGAAGCACTTGAGGGGGTGGTCAGGGAAGAGGAAGTTATAGGAGCTGTGTATTTAGACAGAGGGAGGAGTCAGGCCAGTTGGGGCAGGGAAGGACCCCAGAGGGGCTGGGATTCAGGAGCAGTCCAGATGAAAGGGAAGGTCACTGTAAGAGGGGTTTGTGTGTGCGTGTGTGTGTGTGTGTGTGTGTGTGTGCATTAGAGAGAGAGAGAGAGAATCTGTGCTTGGCCAAGATAAACAAAGGACTTCCCTATAGCTCAAGTGGTAAAGAATCTGCCTCTGATGCAGGAGACCGGGGTTCAAGACTTGGGTCGGGAAGATCCTCTGGAGAAGGGGATGGCAATCCACTCCAGTATTCTTGCCTGGAGAATTCCACGGACAGAGAAGCCTGGCGGGCTACAGTTTATGGGGTTGCAAAGAGCCAGACATGACTTGGTGACTGAACAACAACAAAGAAAACGAACATTTGTGTGTGCCCTTGGGTTTGGCCATAGAAGTGGGAATGCGATGAAGCAGACAAAGGCGCGTTGCAGAGAATTTATCTGAAAGGAGCACAGCGGTCTGACCAGGGGAGGGAGTGTCCGAGTAGGGCTACTGCTGGCTTATGTTGGGCTTTTGTGTGAAACGAGAAAGGGTGCCCTCTGGAGATACACCCGCCTCTGTGGGATCAGCAGAGAATGATCCAGGCAATCCCCACACTAGTGTATCCAGCTTGGCGGCAGAGAAAGGGCTGCTCCTCTCACCCCTGGGGCTGGCATTCTGTCCAGTGCGCAAGCTGCCCCACTCATGCAATGGGCTTATGCTCAGATTGGTGAATACTTATAGGGGGCATTTTGCTAGAGGGCCATGAGATCGAGAATTAGAGTCTTGATTTGTCTGTTCTGCATTGCATAGATCCACCTTCAGGTATGAGAAGAGGCTGGTTCAGTCAACCTGCTTACATTTGTCAGCTGATCTGTATATCCCTTGTCCAGAGAAGTCCCCAAACTCACCCCACTGTTGTTGTTGTTTAGTCACCAAGTCATGTCCGACTCTTTGTAACCCCGTGGATTGTAGCCTGCCAGGCTCCTCTGTGAATGGGATTCTCCAGGCAAGAACACTGGACTGGGTTGCCATTTTCTTCTCCAGGGGATCTTCCCAACCCAGGGATCAAACCTGTGTCTCCCTCATTGCAGGTGGATTCTTTACCATTGAGCCACTGAGGAAGCCCCAAACTCACCCCATGTTTCCTGATTAATACCCACACTTAGGCTGTTGCCCTTTACTTAGCCTACAGAAAGTCGATGCATCCTTAAGTTTCATTGTAAACACAACCTTCCTTCTGAAGCCATTTATGACTTCCCTAAGCTAATCTTTGGAGAAGGAAATGGCAAACCACTCCAGTGTTCTTGCCTGGAGAACCCCAGGGATGGGGGAGCCTGGTGGGCTGCCGTCTATGGGGTCGCACAGAGTTGGACACGACCGAAACAACTTAGCAGCAGCAGCAGCAGCAAGCTAATCTCATTTCCTTCTGAACCCTCAGTCAAAATATATATTTATTCACGTGCCTATATTTCCAGTTTTTTACTTATTGTCTGTATCCTCTACCAGAATATAAGGGCTGTGAGGGCAAAGGCCTTGTCTGGTTTGGAGGTTTCAAAGCCTGGCTCTCTCGGAGTCTTGGACATAGTGAGTGACTGATAAGTACTGATAGAGGGAATCAATGAATCATAAGCAAAGAAATAGCCTTTATTTTTTCCTTGAATATGACATACCTTATTCTTCTAGGAACACATTCAAGAGAACCCCCTGCCCACCTGAACCAGGTGCCAAAATGTCCAAAAGAGCAAAGTGAGCCCAGAAGAGAGATAAACACAACATAGATATTCCCAGCAGAATGCACATACATTGAAGTTTATTCATACAGTGGAATATTATATAGCAGTGAAGATGGATACCTCTAGCCACAAACAACTAAAAGGAATAGGATTTATTTCACTCTACATTTTATTATAGCTCTTTGCAGAGGTGGTTAAAGCATTTATACACTAGCAGAGCATATTCATCCATTAGAACAGATGCTGGCCACAGTTCTAGAGCAGGGCTGGGGAGGTGAGGTCCTGGATCATGGGTGGGACAGAGGAAGTCTTGGAGGAGTGGCCAGTGCGGGTATACTGGGGGTGGGGTGGGGGACCCAGAGTAGTGACTATGTGCTATTAGATACTGAGGTATTGCAATATTTTAAAACTGCTATGACCTCATGCATTCAGTGTGGTGTCTCGGCCGTATGGAATTGGCCTTGGTAGTAAAGGATAAGCTACAGAAAGAAACTGGACAGTGCGGAGGGCAGGGCCAGGGGTGCAGCGTGAGGGAGATGAGGGTGAAGACAACACTCAGGAAAGCACAGAGGAACGAGAGTGAGAGCCGAGGAGAAGGAATTCTGCTCGAAGAGGGTCTCTCTGCTCAAGCAATGAGTGATCTGAGGGTTGGGGGAAATATGAGGGGTGGGATAAATGAGTGTGAGGCTCTCCATGTTCTGGGAGACAGGATGACATCAACAGCATCTTATACTCAGGGAGGATGCAGGAGTTAGGTCCAGCTGGACACTACTGAGTGACTGAACACGCATAGCACGCCATCTATCCTAGGCCTTCCTTGATCCTTTAGCTATCCTGGGAGTGGTCCAGGGGTCCTTGAGAGAGGGATAGGTAGGGATGGATGGGACAATGGGAGTAAGAGGAACACCCCTGGGGCTTAGATTAGTGGCTATTTACCAACTGGTATAGAAGTATTTCCACATTTTAACAAAGGATGAGGCCAAACTGATGTGTAGTCATGTTAATATCACTGTAGGCAAAGAATTATAAATGGATGAGTCATGCCTAGGCAGACATAAGAGAGTTTTTTTAATTGAAGTATAGTTGATTTACAATATGTGTGCAAAGCAATTCAGTTATATATATATATATGTGCATATATATGTGTGTGTGTATATATATATATATGTTTGCTCAGTCTCTTCAGTTGTGTCCAACTCTTTGCAACCCCATGGACTGTATATATGTGTATATATATATATATGATATATGTATCATACACAGACACACACACACAGATGCACACACATATATATGTGCTGTGCCAATGCAGGAGACGCAGGTTCGATCTCTGGAGGAGGGCATGACTACCCCCTCCAGTATTCTTGCTGGGAAAATCCCATGGACAGAGGAGCCTGACAGACTACAGTCCATGGGGTCACAAAGAGTCAGACACGACTTAGCACCTGAGCATGAGCATATATGTATATGGTTATTTTCCATTATAGGTCAATATAAGAGAGGGATTTTTAAAGTTAATTTATTTTTTAATTGAAGGATGATAATTGCTTCACAAAATTTTGTTGTTTTCTGCCAAACATCAACATGAAGCAGCCTTAGGTATACATATGTCCCCTCCCAGAGAGGGATTTTTTAAAAGGAGGAAAAGATTTCATAATAGTGGAAAGAAATGAATGTTAGACCAAAAAGTCTATACTCATTAGATGTATGCAAAGTAAGGCAGAAATTATCTCTGCCTGGTATATAGTAGGACCTCAATAAATATTTGCTAACTTACTATCCAACTGGTTACAAGACTCTTGTTAGCTAAGGAAAGTTCTAGAAAAGGTTGAAAACAATGAGAAAACCAAACCATCATATAAATAGTTCTCTATTTCTACAGTGAAAAACCACAATAAACCAAAGCAGAGATATTACTTGTGAGTGGAAGAGCAATTAAAATGATAAATTTATATTTCTTCACTATTCACAAAACTCACAACACTAGTATACTTCTGCCATTTTAGACATGTGGACACAGAGGCTTAGAGAGTTCAAATGACCTGTCCAAGATCCCAGAGCAAGTCAGACTCTTGGGAATCAAACCTGTTCTTCTGGCTCCTAATCCTAGTGTTTATGATTTTTTCTTCATTTAATGACTTGATAGTAATACACTTTTCATTTTCATCTGGGAATTTTAAATAGGGGTTGCTTGATGCCATCTTTTATGTGGAAAGATTCATTAAGTGTCTGGAAATTTTCAAGTATCAAAGTGCAAATCCATTTGTAATTTCTTGGGCACAAATGGAGTTTTAAATTTCCTCCCAGCAGCCAAAAAACTTGTTTTCACTTCTCGGTTCAAGGAAGTTTCTGAAGTGGTCTACTTTGACGGAGATTCAGGAACTCAAAGCTGCATAGAGAAAACACATATTTTTCCTCTCGAAATTTTATGAGTGAGTAAAATTACTGGGCTATAAAGGAATAGATTGTATGTAACTTTCAGTTGAATTGTTTGGTTAGGATGATGATTTATGGGCAGGGGAGGAACGGAACCTTGTCAAACAAGGAGATGACTCCTAAAAGGTTAGGTAATTTGGCTGACAAGTAAGGACAGGGTGAGTTGCCTGTTAGAAGAAGGGATCCAGGATGATTTAAAAACCTGCCAGCAAGTTCCCTGTTTTGTTGCTTCTGAGGAATTCTTCTTTCCATTACTCAAAACCTCAGAAGGCATTACATTTCCATACCAGTGTCCACACAGAATAACACTTCTAAATTAAATGGCTTTTGCCTGAGCCATTCTGATGACTAGAAATAAGAAAACTCACATACGACTTAGGAAAGTCCTGAGAAATATCAACTTACCATTACTGCTCTTGAAGGAGAGCTTTGGCAGACTCCGGAAAAATTAAAAGGTGTGTTGAGTGAATGAAATGTGTAGCCTTTAAAATAAAGGCAAAGTTTGAGAAATTAAGTTCAATTGGTTTAAAGAAGCCTAGTCTATAAGAATATTCCAACCTAATGGTTAAGACAGATAATAAAATTGGTAAGAAGTTTAAATCAACAGGTATGGAATATAGGCAGACTTGAAGAATATTTCAAGGGATTCAGCCTACACATTTGATTTTATACCAAGATCTCTAATGACAAGGGCCTTGAAAATTTACCCCAAGTCTCCCCACCCTTGTCCCCCCAAACTCCATACTTTACACAAAGGAGTTACAAAATTCAGGTAGATGGGAAGGCTGTTTGCTCAGCAGGATCCAGGTCACTGTTGTGGTTTAAGACCTGATCCCAAAGCACAGAGATCACTGAAGTTCCCGTCTTAACCACACCAGTAGAGAGACAAGTTAGAATTTCTTGCCACTGTGCTGGGTTCCCCACTGGAATGGAGGCAAAAATAGAAGTCCAAACTACTGAGCCCCACTTTTGAAGGATGCAGAACTAAGCATGTAGTCTAAACCAACTCTCATTTCTATCTCAGAGCTGTTCACGGTTTTCTGGGTGGGCTGAGTGACATAAAGAAATAAAGCATAGGTAAAGCTAGGCAGACCAAAATAATTCAGGATATGTGACGGCTGGCTGTTCAAGGGGTCCTACCAGATCTGGGTCATCTCCAGCAAGAGAGTAGTTCCCGCTGGGACACTGTGTACTGGCAGAGACTTTAAGGTGGTTCAAGATTCAAGTTGGTTCAATCTTGGTTCAAGATTCTTACCTCAAGAAGAGGAAGTATCCAAAGCCAGGGAGCAGCTTCAGTTCCTTCTGCCTTTGAAGTCGATGTGTTCTCCACTGGAGCCTTGAACTCATCTGCTGCAAAGATGATAATTAAGTCTGAATCATCTAGTTGTGAATCTTTTTAAAAAGCCTCTTTCAAAATGTGATACATAATTGCTTCACTTCAGTTACCCAATGACACGAAGACATGAATGAACACTTCAGTCTCTACCTAGATGAGCAGACAATGCCACCTATGCAACAATTATCTCCCTAACACACACACACACACACATACATGCACGTGCACACACACACACCCATCTTGAGAAATTATTATGGCTACTTTACCAGAAAGCTTCAGAATTCCAGTATATTACAAAAAGGTGCTAAGTTGTATTGAATTGGAAGAGGAAGACTTCTTTCTGGGAGATTAAGTTGGTTTCCCTTGGTCAGGCTGCCTGCCCTGAATGGCGCCACTACTGGAGGTACCTTCAAGGATACCTTCTGGACTTTCAGTGGATCAGATTCACTCTGAAAGCATGAGGTTTGATAACCAGGCCAACCTAGTTACCGTCTTTATCTCTCAGGGTAGGATCACAGAAAGTATCTCTAATTATCGGCTCCTTTTTCAGATTATTAATGACTTTCACTCCCAGCATTCCTTCAAAGTCAGTTTAGGTGGGCTCACCAACTATTTTGGGACTTGGTATCTACCCATTCCCCACTCCCACCCCCCACGTTTTAGTCATTGCACTTTAGATGGCCAGGTATCTGATTACATGAAGCATCTAAGGTCTTAAATTTACAATTTAAGATGGGGTGATCCACTGTTCTGGTTTACCCAGGACACAGGATTTTCAGTAATAAAACCAGGAAAGTCCAGGAAAACTAGGAAGAACAACGCGTATGTTTGCTTGGCATTGTCTGTACTTCTGACAGCTTTTAAGTTTCTCATCTAGCACAGCTCCCGTTAAAGGTACCTGTTTAACTTCAGTTTTCCTAGGGGTAAAGTGGAAATAAAAATAGCATCTACCTTAATAGGTGCTTGTGAAAAAAAGACGTTGATAGCTGTCTTAGTCTGTTCAGGCTGCTATAAAAAGTTTCACAAGCCAGTCTAAGCTCAGCTAAATGTATAAGCTAAGACATAGCTTATAAACAAGAAATCTGTTGCTCACTGTTCTGGAAATGGGAAGTTCACAATCAAGGGGCCAGCATATGTCTTGGTTAGGACTCTGTTGCTCAGCAGGATCCAGATCACTGTTGTGGTTTAAGATCTGGTTCACAGCTAGATTCTTTTGGCTGTGTTCTCACAGGGTGGAAGGACTTAAGAATAGTTTTGGAGCCTCTTTTAGAAGAAATGAATTCCCCAAGTGCTACCTACTAATAACATCACCTATGGGGTTAAGATTTCAACATATGAATTTTGGAGGGACACAAACATTCAGACCATAGCAGTAACCTAGGAGAATGTGTTTTTGAATTGTAAAGCACTATAAAATCTTTATTCATAGGTATGTGGTCATTTCAATGGTGATAGGAGCCTGAAGATACTCTCCTCATAGAATCAGTTGTTGCCAGTCATCATAGACTAGTTCATTCATTAAATCCACAAATATTGGGCACCTACTATGTACAAGTTCATTTCAGTAAAACAGACAGAATTCATGTCCACATGGAGTTTATCTTCCAGCGGATGGAGATGTAAAATAAACAGGCAAACAACAAGACAAACCAAATGTGTAGACTGTGATGTGCTAGGGAGGAAATAAAGGAATGTAGTGGTGAAGGAGGTGGTCTTATAATTGGTAGGGTGATGCAGCTGAGCGGAGAAGTGCTTCCTCTGTTAGGATGGCTCAGGAGGGCTTCTCCGAGGAGGTGTATCTGAGTTCAGATCTGAGCGTTAGAAGCCAGACAGAAAAAGCCCTGAAGGGATTGGGTGGAGGGAGTAGCCAAGGTGGGCAGGTGTGTCTGGAATGCAGTAAGGGCAGAAACGATGATATTAGACATGTAAATGGCTGCATCAGGTGGGTAGTTGGAGTTCCCAGGAGAGGTCGATGAGAAATAAGAATTTCCGAGTCATCATCCACAAGATGGAATTAAATCTGTAGAAGTGGTTCGGTCATCTGAGGCAGTTTCCCATGGTACATGCCCTACAGGAGGAGTATGGGGTCATTTCAGGTGCTACACAGATAAACACGTGGGATTGTAGTGTATTTTATTTATTTTAGTGTACTATAAAAAACCAAGAATCAGACATGGAAGAAGATGAATGACATAATACATTGTATGGGAAAAAAACTTATCAAGTATCTGTGAACATTCCTTTCCTTCCCTCTGAATCTTCCCTCGGAGGCAGCATTGCTGTCTCTTCTCTCCTGCCCCTCTTCTCTTTCTGTCCCTCATTCCCCCACCTCCCCAGGAACTTCTTACTTCTACCTTCATCTCCTGCTTCCCCCAACCCCGTCTTTCCCATCCTCATTCCTTGTTTCTGTCAGGAAGACTTAGACCTTGATTAGCCTCCTATTTGCATGTCAGACCCATTAACCAGCTGCATAAGAATCTGCTCCACTTAAAAGCATGCTGAAGATTGTAAAATACTAATAATTGTATTTTTTCTGATGTAAATATTAATTTTTATTTTTGGCACAAAGTACTGAAAATCTAACTCATCAGTGTTGTGAATCCTGGGATTTTTGGCATAGGATTTGGACAGAAGTCTTGGGAAGCATGGCCTGGATGAAGGAGAGGAGACAGGATGTGAAATGGGGGGAGGGGGAAGCCTATCCTGTAGTCCGTGTGGTTCTGGACTCACACAGACTTGCCCTGCCCACCCCAATTGCCCACTCTGGGAACTTGAGCAATTTACCTATTTCCTTTGGGTCTCAGAGAATCTTCTATAAAAGTGGTTATCACATTTACTTTGAAAAGTCATTATGAGAATTAAACTAAGTGAGATAGCATATGTTAAGTTTTTCCTTCACTGTCGATAATTTAGATGCCCTATTACTTGTATTTTCTCTATTATTTTCAATTAATAATTTAAAAGATGTTTTAAACAACTTTTACTTTGAAGTAGTGTACAGAGGTTAATGTTCATATTTATATTTATTTTTTACATTTATCCTCTATTAGGAAATTAATAAAATTTCCCCTTTAGATAGTTTTCCCTTTTAAACAAATTTATATACACTTTAAGAATTGGGTTGATTTACAAAGTTAATAATAGTACAGCTCATGTGTGATGTGGAATAATTTTGGAAAAACAGTCTCAGATACTTGGAGTTTAAGACACGAAGATAAAAGAGAGTACAGCTGGTCTGTTTTTATTTTATTTGTAAGGGGCCTTAGACATTACCTCAAGCCTTCCTTTCTGTTGGAAGAATCATTTTCTGGTAATTAGCAAAATTCATCGTTAAAAACAACAAAGCCAGCAACATGATATCCAGATATCCAGTTTCATTATTTATTTTAGTCTTCCAGATTTAACTAAGGATTTGCTGGGAATTCCTACTTATCCAGCCTACCTATGATGACAATTGAGAATGCAAGATTAATTTGGTTTGTTTTCAGTCAATAAGTAATGTCCAACTCTTTGCGATCACATGGACTGCATCATGTCAGGTTCCTCCATCCTCCACTATCTCCCAGATAGTCCACTGAGTCAGTGATGCTATCTACCCATCTCATTCTGTCGTGCCTTTCTCCTCCTGCCTTCTAAATCTCCTAGCATCAGGGTCTTTTCCAACTGTTGTAGGAAGGGGGATCCCTTCCAGGGCCGGAAACTGGACTCTTGTCTACCACTCGGAAATGAATTGTCCGAGGAGACACATGTGCTGACAAAGCAAAAGATTTTATTGGGGAAGGGCACCCGGGTGGAAAGTAGGAGGGTGAGGGAACCCAGGAGAACTGCTCTCCCGAAGTCTTGGGTTTTATGGTGATGGGATTAGTTTCCGGGTGGTCTTTGGCCAATCATTCTAATTCAGAGTCTTTCCTGGTGGCGCAGCATCACTCAGCCAAGATGGATGCTAGCGAGAGGGATTCTGGGAAGTGGACGGACAGGCAGTGTCTCCTCTCGACCTTTCCCGAAATCTTCTGGTTGGTGGTGGCTTACTAGTTCTGTATTCCTTATCAGGATCTCCTGTCATAAAACAACTCATGAAAATGGTTACTGTGGTGCCTAGCCAGGGTGGGCGGTTTCAGTCAGTGTGCTTCCCCTAACAACTCCCCCCTGAGAGACTTCATACTCAAGATATTTCTTGGGAATTGGGGTGGAGGTCTCTTTCTTCTGTAACTTCTAATTTTAGTATATGTGCTGCCGAAGCAAGCACTCTTCTGTAACTTCTTCCTACTGTGCATGGGCATAGGCCTGCCTAGCAGAGAAGAAGTGTCTCTCTACCTGATCTAAGTCAATGTATTTTTTGTCTGAAACCAGCATTCATCCTTGTAATAACAGCAATTTAGTTGGAAACTGTTGGCTCCTCTCAGAGATGAAATAGACAGGGGCCAAACAGGAAACCTAACAGGATGGTCATCACCGGTCCCCAGAAACGGGAGGCAACATTTGGGGTGAGGGCTGCAGGGTTTGTGACTTTTTTTTTTTTTTTTGATTGGTTGGTGGTGAAGCAACAGAGCTGTGCTCCAGGAATCTTGTGTTTAGTCTGAAGTTACCATCCTCCACCTGGGTGGGGGCTCCAGTTCTGTACAAGAACTCAAAGACACTGTTATGCATATTTCTTTGAGGTAGGAACAAGGACCCTGTCTCAAGGCTGTACCACATTTGATTGTTTCTCCTCTGTTTCTGTATCCTCTCCCTTCCCTGAATACCAATTGCTTGAATCCACCCTTTGGAACTCAGGGAAAGTCAAGGAGGCTGAATGACCCTATATCCTACAGAGAAGAAATGGAGAACACACAGCAGATCTGTACTCCAGAGCCCCACAGCGTCTTGCTCAGTTTTAATTTAGGGATCTGGGCAACTATGACTGTGATAACTTCCTGTCAAAATGGGGCATAGGACTGCCTCAGCTTGGAGAATAGACACTGAATTGGAAGTATTCCTGAGTTCCAAGTCCTAGATCTGAACCTGGTATGACTAAAATCTCAATCCCTTGGTCTGCCATTTTGTTGTAACAGACCCAATTAGAAGTAGCTGGAGGAGGGATAACTGGAATGTTAATAGACAAAATAAATCTCATTTCTTTTTAGAATAATAGGCCTGAAACCCAGTCTGGACCTGGCACTTCCAGGAGACTTTTAGCCAGGTGGCCAGTTGCCTAGTTTTATAAAAAGTAAGGTAGAAGTTACTAGCTTCCAGCAGACATTGTTTGGAGAATGGTGGCATCTAAGCCTGACACGACTCAGAAAACTCAAGTGTTTAGCAGTACAATGTCTAATCTGAAATCACACCCATAGTAACACCTGGTTATTTCCCAGGATGTCTGAACCATAGCTGAGTACTCTATTTTGACTTTTAATTGTAAAATTTTCCTTAATAGCCAAAGCAGATGTCACCATTAATGATGTCAGTGTTTCTCTAGGTATGAGAAGATGCAAGAATTGGGACTCATAAAATCTTCTCCTGAAAAGATCTAATCTTTTTTTTTTAAAGATTCTGCCAGTTTTTCTCAGAGCACAGAGTGCCTCATTCCTGATTTTCACCCTGAACACCTTTCAGGGCCATTGAAAGTCAGCAGTTGCAGTGGCCATGATTTAATCTCTGTAGATGTAGATGGCAAGTGTCAGTTTTCAGTTGGCAGAGCCCATTTTTGCTCATAAACTTGATCATGATTTTGAGGGGGGCATTTCATGACCACTTTATGCCATGGTGCTGAGAATGTCCATTCTCAGGTTTGGCAAAGATTTTGTTGACTGGCCACTCAATGTGCTGTTACTGGACTAGGCCATAAAACAGTATCCAAAATTCTCTGGACCTCCTGTCTTACTAGCCTCTTGGTCCAGGAAAATATTCCCTCTTGTTGCTCCTTCCCATATCTAGAGTTACAGTGTTACCATCATCGATCTCTTGTGGAACTATATATTATCCTATCAGAGGCCTCAGACACACATTTGGCAGTGTAAGAAACAGCAATTTTGTAAAACAGGTGAAATACAAATAACATAGCCAGCAGTATTAGTAAAGTCACAAGTAAGGCTTAAGTTAAGAGCTTCCATTAGATGTAGCCCAGTATATCTCAGGTCATCTGATTTAGTCTACTCTATAGAATCTTTATCTTTCAGGGAAATTATATATTCTCACCATCTATAAGGCACATAGCTCAGTTTTCTAGTGTTACTAGACTGATTATCCTTAGTATGATTTAATTGTTTCCAACACAGAGGAGACTTTAAACCTAAATTACCATAGCCTGCTGTTATCTATATAAATCCATCCCATAATTGTGGGAGATTTTTTTCCTCCTTTGTTGAAACTTTTCTTGTTGCTCTGATTGAGCTGGAGCAATAGAAAAAGGCTCAAATTTATGGCCAGAGTCAGAGCAGGCATTATTAACTGGCCCGGTGAGGGGATCCTATCTAGTAATGTCACAGTGACCTGAATATGACTATAAATTTTTTTTTAAAGTAAATTTCCTCAGGGCCAACCAGTTAAGTCTTGTAGTAGAGAAATTTACCGAGGTAACCCAGAACTAGACACAGGTAATTGGCCACAAACCCAACAATTGGATTGATTTCTAAAACTAGCATAGGATCAGGCCTATGATAGAAAAGCATTTGATTTATATGCAAAGGTCTAAGAAGTCAAGAAAACATTATAAATGATCATACGAATCAGGTCCAGCATCTTGGGCAAGCTGTCTACCTCTGATGTCATCGTCTTCTCATCCTGGTGTAGTGTAGTTTCTCCTGATAAAAAAGTCCTTCCATCCAGATTGGAGACAGTCCCTTAAATTATGTCTTTTTCCAGTCCTGGTTGCAGGTCATGAGGCATCTGATCTTCATCTAAAGATAGATTACTGAGATAAGCTTCAGAAACAAACTTAGGGTGTTCTTTAAGAATTCAATTAAATTTTACATTAATATCACATAACAGCAAAGAACTATCCAAGAAATGAGTCTTACTACATGCAGACCTCCATTAACAAACTGGGATTTAACATTTTTTGAAATATCTTTTTTCACTCCTAAATTACCCTCATTTTTATCAAATATCACCAAATTAAGACTAGTTTGTTTGCAAAATAGGTCTGTTCTCACTAATTTCGGTCTGATGATTTATATAACCATAAATGATCATAGAATTTTTATTTTTCTGAAACATTTATGGAATCTCAGACTGAACTTTCAAAATAAAACAGGGCTGGGAAACTCACACCAAAGGTTTATCACAGATTTTGCCTAACAAATCTAGGTGAATTCTTCCCTTTTTAAGGTCTCAAAAATTCCTTGAGATTTTTGTACCTGTTGGTGAGATAACCTTCCTAGCTCATTTGATAAACTTACTGGAAACCTAAGAGTTTCAAATTTCTGGAGGAGTCAGATAGAGAGAAAATATAATTGTTTTGCTTATAACGTATAATTTTACCAAATTATTTTCATAATTAGCTTGAGAGGAAGGTTTTCCCTACTCCCGGAAAACACAAGATTCAAACCTGTAATTTCTCAGATAGAAATCATAAAAGTTATAAGCATATTCGCTGGTTCATTCAGTCCTTTGTTAACTTTTGTGAAGTCATCAGGTTTTTCATTAGAATACCAGCTAGAGGTCAAGGGAACTTCAAAAGAATTCGATTTAGGAAGTTTTATTGAAAAGATCAATTAAAAGCGTTTAGAACATTTGGTCAGATTTAGTCAGTGTTGATGGGTGTATCATTTAGCTTGTGATATGTCACAATGGGTGTAAATACCAAGGCTCAAGGTCTAGTGAAAGTCAGCTGCAGCATCTTGGACCTAGTTGGCTCTAACCAGTTTTCTTATGGTTGTGTCATTCCTAACAAAATCCATTTATCTAACTAATTGTAATCCAATTTTAGAAAATCCTGATCATGCATAACTCTTTTTAGTATTTTTTATACTTTTTTTTTTAACTGAAAGCACATTTCCTGCTTTCTTTTAGCAACCAAGAGCTAACTTTTATATTAGCATTTTATAGATTGGTGAGCATAAATACCAGTGATAATTTCTAAAACCCTTGCTTCTCAAAACATTTTAGGATGGCATCAAACATTATTCTTTCTAGTCCCAAATCTCTTTATTTTTTCTGTAAAAGGAAATCAGTGTTTAGTAGTAAATGTTTCAAAATCTTATTTTATTTGGAAATGATCTAACTATTCAATAGACTTCCAACACTTAGCACAACCCTTAGAAATTCAAGTTACACCAATCTGGAGAGAATATTTTAGACAGATATTCCTAAAGAATAATTATTCTTAATAGAGTTTATATAAAAGCTCATATCTCATTTACATTTTTTAGAAGTTTCTTCACTCAAGGTAATTTCCTTGTTGACAAACTTGTAACAGATATAACATTTAACTTATATTAAACCTAGGTACAATGAAAATATTCTCCTTAATGTTAATTACTCTAAGACATGTCTATATTAGATAGGTCAACAAACATTAATATCAGGTATTTAATACCAAATATTTTCCAGTTCACCTGAACCTGGAATTTATTGTTTAATTTAGAAATATTTGATTTGTAAGTGCTTACCTGCCTCTTGATGAAAATGAAAGATGAGAGTGAAAAAGCTGGCTTAAAGCTTAACATTCAGAAAACTAAGATCATGGCATCTGGTCCCATTACCTCATGGGAAATAGATGGGGAGACAGTGGAAACAGTGTCAGACTTTATTTTTTGGGGCTCCAAAATCACTGCAGATGGTGACTGCAGCCATGAAATTAAAAGACGCTTACTCCTTGGAAGGAAAGCTACGACCAACCTAGACAGCATATTAAAAAGCAGAGACATTACTCTGCCAACAAAGGTCCATCTGGTCAAGGCTATGGTTTTTCCAGTGGTCTTGTATGGCTGTGAGAATTGGACTGTGAAGAAAGCTGAGCACCGAAGAATTGATGCTTTTGAAGTGTGGTGTTGGAGAAGACTCTTGAGAGTCCCTTGGACTGCAAGGAGATCCAACCAGTCCCTCCTAAAGGAGATCAGTCCTGGGTGTTCATTGGAAGGACTGATGCTGAAGCTGAAACTCCAATACTTTGGCCATCTCATGTGAAGAGTTGACTTATTGGAAAAGACCCTGATGCTGGGAGGGATTGGGGGCAGGAGGAGAAGGTGACAACAGAGGATGAGATGGCTGGATGGCATCGCCAACTCGATGGGCATGGGTTTGGGTAGACTCCGGGAGTTTATGATGGACAGGGAGGCCTGGCGTGCTGCCGTTCATGGGGTCGCAAAGAGTCGGACATGACTGAGCGACTGAACTGAACTGAACTGAACCTTTCTTTAAGCCAATTAAATAGAGCTCATTTACAAATTAACCTCAAAAATATTACCCAGAGACAAAGACATACCAAGACATATTTAGACAGACACAGTGCAAGATCTAGCTTCGTTTTCTAAGTTTGGTCATGAATTCGATTTTACAATATAAAATTTACCAGTTTATAAAAAAAGTTGAAATAAAAACTTTAAAAGCTTTTCCCCCTTTTCCCTCAGTCTCAGGAGTTAGAGATGGTCTAGATAAGTGTTCCTGAGAGCCCAGGTCTCAAGGCACAGGGAAAGAAAATCAAGTTCTAACAAACTGGCGGCAGGTCTAAACCAAATGGTGGCCAAAGCAAAATGGCCATCAAAAATCACAACACAGAGCACAGAGTTAAAACACACACATATAAACCTGGCAGTCCTCATCAGACACTCCCTTAAGTACAAGAATACAGTCTCTCAGAAAACCTCCTATAGAGACACAGAACTTCACATCCAAGTACTAACAGAGCTCAGGTCTTCAAAGATTTCAAAGGGAGGAAAGGAAGCCAGGTTGAAAGAAGGAGGAGGAGGAGGTGGGAAAGGGGGGCAAAAGGGGTGGCCTTACAGACGTCTCCTGCCACCTGCAGATACCCAGGCTCTTTGCATCAGGTGGCCAAAGTATTGGAGCTTCAGCTTCAATTATCAGTCCTTCCAATGAATATGCAGGATTGATTTCCTTTAGGATTGACTGGTTTGATCTTCTTGCAGTTCAAGGGACTCTCAAGAGTTTTCTCCAACCCCACAGTTGGAAAGCATCGATTCTTCAGTGCTCAGCTCTCTTTATGGTCCAGCTCTCACATTTGTACATGACTACTGGAAAAACCATAGCTTTTACTATATGGACTTTTGTTGGCAAAGTGATGTCTCTGCTTTTTAATATGCTGTCTAGATTTGTCATAGCTTTCCTTCCAAGGAGCAAGAGTCCTTTAATTTCATGGCTGCAGTTACCATCCACAGTGATTTTGCAGCCAAAGAAAATAAAAACTGTCACTGCTTCCACTTTTTCTCCTTCTATTTGTCATAAAGTGATGGGACCGGATGCCATATCTTAGTTTTTTGAATATTGAGTTTCGAGCCATCTTTTTCACTCTCCTCTTTCACTTTCATCAACAGGCTCTTTAGTTCCTCTTCACCTTCTTCCATTAGAGTGGCATCATCTGCATATCTGAGGTTGTTGATGTTTCTTCTGGCAATCTTCATTCCAGCTTGTGATTCATCCGGCCTGGCATTTGGCATGATGTACTCTGCATGGAAGTTAAATAAGAAAGGTGACAATATACAGCCTTGGCGTACTCTTTTCCCAATTTTGAACCAGTCCATCGTTCTATGTCCAGTTCTAATTGTTGCTTCTTGACCTGCATACAGGTTTCTCAGGAGACAGGTAAGGTGGTCTGGTATTCCCATCTCTTTAAGAATGTTCCACAGTTGTTTTGATCCACACAGTTAAAAGCTTTAATGTAGTCAATGAAACAGAAGTAGATGCTTTTCTGGAATTCCCTTGCTTTTTCTATGATCCAGCAAATGTTGGGAATTTGATCTCTGGTTCCTGTGTCTTTTCTAAACCCTGTTTACACATCTGAAAGTCCTCAGTTCACAAACTGCTGAAGCCTAGCTTGAAGGATTTTGAGCATAACCTTGTTAGCGTGTGAAATGAGTGCAATTGTGTGGTAGTTTGACATTCTTTGGCACTGCCCTTCTTTAGGATTTGGAGAAGGAAATGGCAACCCACTCCAGTACTCTTGCCTGGAAAATTCCATGGATGGAGGAGCCTGGTGGGCTACAGTCCATGGGGTCGAAAAGAGTCGGACACAACTGAGCAACTTCACTTTCACTTTTCACTTTTCTTTGGGATTGGACTGAAAACTGAACTTTTCCAGTCCTGTGACTACTACTGAGTTTTTTAATTTGCTGGCATATTGAGTTCAGCACTTTAACAACAACATCTTTTAGGATTTTTAATAGTGCAGGAATTCTGGAATTCTGTCACTTCCACTAGCTTTGTTCATAGTAATGCTTCCTGAGGCCCACTTGACTTCACACTCTAGGATGTGTGGCTCTGGGTGAATGAGCACACCATTGTGGTTATCTGGGTCATTAAGACTTTTCTTACATAGCTCTTCTGTGTATTCTTTTCACATCTTCTTAATCTCTTCTGTTTCTGTTAGGTCTTTACTGTTTCTGTCCTCTATTGTGCCCATCCTTGCATGAAATCTTCCCCTGACAATGTCCAATTTTCTTGAAGAGATTTCTAGTCTTTTCCATTCTTCTATTTCTCTGCATTATTCATTTAAGGAGACCTTCTTATCTCTCCTTTGTTCTTTGCTGGAACTCTGCATTCAGTTGGGTGTATGTTTTCCTTTCTCCCTGGCCTTTTGTTTCTCTCTTTCCTCAGCTATTTGTAAAGCCTCCTCAGACAACCACTTTGCCTTCTTCTATTTCTTTTTCTTTGGGATGGTTTTGGTCACTGCCTATTGTTATTTCACTTATTAATGGCTGACAGTATATTAGTCTCTGCAGATCAAGAGACACCTTTAATTAACACTCCAAAAGAAAAGTAAAAATCAACTAGGTAGCATCTTTACTAAAGAAAGATGTCAAAAAAAGAGAAAGGTGTCAAGATACAAGAACGGACCATGCTAGTTCTTGGTTTCTAGAATGTCTGGGCTATTCCCATATAGAAAGAAGTTATTTGAATGGGAGACTGTTTTAAAGCTTGGAAACAAATTATGTTTTGTTGTTTTTTTTTTTGGAGACGAAAGTGGGAGGAAACAGGGATTCTGTGTGTGTGTGTCTGTGTGTGTGTGATGAACCAGATAAAGCAGTTTTAGGACAAAGGCCATGGCACCCCACTCCAGTACTCTTGCCTGGAAACTCCCATGGACAGAGAAGCCTGGTGGGCTGCAGTCCATGGGGTCGCGAAGAGTTGGACACGACTGAGTGACTTCGCTTTCACTTTTCACTTTCATGCATTGGAGAAGGAAATGGCAACCCACTCCAGTGTTCTTGCCTGGAGAATCCCAGGGACGGGGGAGCCTGGTGGGCTGCCGTCTATGGGGTCGCACAGAGTCGGACAGGACTGAAGCGACTTAGCAGCAGCAGCAGCGGCAGGACAAAGGACACTTTGACTTCCCCATTCCCCAACATTTCGTGTTGGTAAAATCTGGTTTAAAGGAAACCCTGAAGAGTGACATAAGAGGTAGAGAAAAATGAGAGTTAACATTTATTGAATGCTTGGTACTCTATGGGGCTTCCCAGGTGGTGACAGAAAGAACCTGCCTGCTAATGCAAGAGACATAAGAGACATGAGTTCTATTCCTGGGTTGGGACAATCCCTTGGAGGAGGGAATGGCAACCCAGTCCCGTATTCTTGCCTGGAGAACCCCATGGACAGAGGAGCCTGGCGGGCTACAGCCCATAGGGTCACACAGAGTTGGATACGACTGAAGCAAATAAGCATGCACATACAGGCACCATTTATATATGAACTCACTAAATCCCCACCAAAGCTATTTGAGGTCATAATACTATCTCCATTTTATAGATGAGGAGACTGAGAGGTTAAGTAATTTTGCCTAGTCTTAGGCATCACAGCTAGTTTGTGGAGCCAGGATTCAGGACCCAGGTGTTCTGCTTTTGGGAGTCTCTGAACCACTATGGTTAAGTTTACTTCTGTGGTTAAGTTGCATCTGGGAGGCTCTTAACCCCTGTGCTAAGCTGCCTTTTTTAGGAAGGTCACAAGAGGACAAGCCATAGTCTAGTGGATGTGGAAGGTGAGGAGAGAAGGATGCTGTTGCTAGGCAGCACATCTGGTTCTTCAAGCTGCTAATTGAATCTGTGTGAGTAACATAGATATATGTGTTTGTTTGAAATTGCTACTTTACCTCCAACCAGAGGAAGCTGCCTGGAATTAGTGTGGCTCTGGAAGGGCGAGGGAGACATCTAGCAGAGTCACCCAATTGTCTGACAGCACTTCTCCCTCCCTTCACAGCTCAGTCCCAGGCCACATTCCCCCATTGTCCATGTGATAACATTTCTGGGTGGACACCGATGATTGACTCAGACCACAGTCTCTCCCACCAATCACACTTTGGAATGGTTTATGGCAGTGACTTCCTGCTGGTTTTGAAAAATAAACAAACCCACTCACCCAATAACCCTTACTTATTGTTTATTTGAAAGGGAGTTACATTTTATTTTTGCAGTTCAAAATGAATTTAACTTCATGCTAAAATTTAAATGTACATTCATATAACTCTTTAAAATATTTGTTCTTTTTCGGTCACACTGCACAGCATGTGAGATTTTAGCTCCCTGACCAGGGATTGGACCTGCACACCCTGCATTATGCAGGGTCTTGACAACTGGTCTGCCAGGAAAGTCCTGTAATTCATGTAAGTTTTGTGAGATACTCTAAAGGGTGAGAACTATCAATATGTAGATTAAAGCTCAAGATTCAGGAAAACGGATTAGATTTGTAAGGAAATATTGAAACTAAGGCCAACCTGACTTTTTCTTGTAGAGACAGAATGCAGATCTTACTTTTCCAAATAAATATATCAAGACCTCTGAGATAAGCAGGGATATCCTTATGTCATATTTTGAATCTTGCTTAACCAGCCCTCACATTGGAGGTGGGGTTTGAGTGTTGTTAAAGATGGATAAGACCTGCCTTTTCCCCCTGAGAAACTCACAGCCTCAGACTAGAGAAAGCCTGGTACACAAATAATTGCACTACAATGAGATGGAAAACATTAAAAAGGACATTCCAAGTGTTTTTGGAGCAAAAGAAAGGGGCAACACAGTCTGCTTAAAAGGAGGATAGGAAAGGTATTCTAGGTACCAGGATCAGCATGTGTAAAAGCTCAGAGGCAAACCGACTTCGTGGGAGATGGGGTCAAGAGAAGGGGGGAGACTTTCTGGAACAGGGCAGTGTGGGTATTCTTTAGGGGTCACTGGGCAGATTGAAGAAAGGGGTTTCTACCTAGATTATAAAGGGTTTTTGTCATGCACAGAACTTTGAGTTATGTCCAGAAAACTAAAGGAAACTCAAGAAAACAAACAGCCCAATTAGAAGTGGGCAGAAGATCTGAACAGATACCCTCACTAGAGAAGATATATAGAAGGCATATAAGCATATAAAAAGATGCTCAGCATTGTCATTGAAAACTGCATATTAAAACAGTGAGATACAACTATGCACCTTTTAGGGTGGCTAAGATGAAAAAAACAAACAACTGACAATACAAACTGATGGTGAGAATACAAAGCAAAAGGAAGTCTCATTCATTGCCGATGGGAATGAAAAATGTTTTCCACTTTGGAAAAGTTTGGCACTTGCAAAACTTAACCCAGGAGAAAAAAGAAATGACTCTATGGTGGAGAAGTCATGTGGTCAGAATTTAACACCAAATGTCATCTTGATATGATGTGATGATGATAGTGCTTTACCTCAATGCTCTTCTTCCTAGAAACACATTACCTCAGTCATGATATTTTCATAAGAAGATACCAGACAAATTGTCATTGATGGACCCTCTGCCAGATACCTGATTAGTAATCATCAAAACTGTCAAGGTCATAAAAAACAAGGAGAGTCCATGAAACCATCACAAATGAAAGGAGCTTAGGAGGCATGACCACTAAATGTAAGGTGACACCCTGGACAGGATCTTGGAACAGAAAGAATGAGAAAAAAATAGAACAGGAAAAAAATGAGAAATCTGAATAAAGTATGAATTTTAGTTAATAGAAATATCTATATTGGTCCATTAATTGTGACAAATCTATAACATGAAGATGTTAATAAAAGGAAAATTGGATAAGTCTTCACAATAATTCTATAAATCTAAAACTGTTCTGAAATAAAAAATTTATTTTAAAAAAGCCTAGAGTGTAAGAAAAAGAATGTCTATATGTGCATAACTAAATCACTTTTCTGTACAGCAGAGATGACACAGTATTATAAATCAACTATACTCCAAAAAAAAAAAAAAAGCTTACAGGGAGATCCAATGAATGAATTCCCATGGAATAGTGACATCGTCCTTTTGTAATATTCTATAAAATGGCCTATTTTAAAAAATGTAAATTTCAGAACTCTTTGAAAACTGCAGTGACTGTTGCTTGCAGACATTTAGGTGATGTCCTGCAAAAGAGAAAAACAAATTCTCAATGAGGAAGATAGTTGAGAGAAGGGGTATATAATATTCTCATGGACCTTTGAGGTTTTGGAGGATTGTCCTCTAGAGTACCTTACACCTTGGTTGTGCCTTGGAGATGCTCTGGTTCTGTTCCAGGCCCCTCCTACACTCCTGTGGTTGGATTACTTCCTCCACCCCAGTGGTTACACTCTATTGTGCAAAGGATTGAGGCAAAGATCTCACATGGATTAGTTTTCTGTTGTTGTCTTAAGAAATTACCAAGAGCTTCATAGATGAGAACAAAAACCAAAAGGTATCATCTCACTGAATCTTTACAGCATACTCATTTGATATATTTTTGTTACTATTTTCATTTTTACAGACAGTAACTTACCTAGGTTTATGCAATAGTAAGAGGCAGACTGTGGTACGTAATCTCCAAAGATGGACACCATATTAGCCTCACACTTCTTTCTTCAAGAACATTATTTCAGAGAGAAATAAACTTATATCCTGCTTAGAAAGTGAAGTCACTCAGTTGTGTCCGACTCTTTGCGACCCCATGGACTGTAGCCTACCAGGATCCTCTGTCCATGGGATTTTCCAGGCAAGAGTACTGGGGTGGGTTGCCATTTCCTTCTCCAGGAGATCTTTCCAACCCAGGGATCAAACCTGGGTCTCCCACATCGTAGGCAGACACTTTACTGTCTGAGCCACCATGGAAGTCCATATCCTGCTTAGGTCACTACAATTTCAGACCTCTGTTCGAGTAGCTGAAGCTATACCCTGATTTGTTGTTGTTCACTCGCTAAGTTGTGTCTGACTCTTTGCAACCCCATGGACTGCAGCACTTCAGGCTTTCCTGTCCTTCACTACCTCCTGGAGTTTGCTTAAATTCATATCCACAGTCTCTAAACATAGCCATTTCTCAGGTTCTATAATTTCTACCTCTGACACATCTTCCCAGACCATCCACTGTTTCCGTTCCCACTGTCACTCCAGCCCACTGGAATGGGCTGGTCTAACTGGGCTGGTCTCTAATCCAGTGGTTTCCAAGGCAATTTTCCTCCTAGGGGATACTTGGCAGCATTTGGAGACATCTTTGGTTCTCACAGCTGAGGGAGGGGGGTTCTCTTGGCGTTTTGCGGATAGGGATCAGGGATACTGCTAAATAGCAGTATCTACAAGGTACAAGATATACAGTTCTGCACAACAAAGACTTGTGAGGCCCAAGTATCAGCAGTGCAGAACTTGAGAAACCCTGATCTCGCCCGTATTCTACCAGGGACAGATTCATATCTAGATCTGACCCACCTGTCAGACTCACAGCCTCCTGTCATCTTTGGAACTGCCTTCCTCCGTTTGGGGAAATTAAAATATTGTAAGTCTTGCTTCCCCAAGGAAAGAGATCAGACTCTAAATTCCAGTCTCCTCAGGCCAGGAGTTTCCCTGCCTCAGTTTCCCTCAAGCAGATGCATCCTAGATGCATTGAAGTTGCAATTTCGAAGTGAGTGCGGTGAGGATATAGGTTCTTCTGGAAGCTTGGCATTTCGTTGGTGTAAAATCATGCGGCATTTGGAGGTGGCAGCCATTCCCCAGCAGTTACTGGCAGCGGTGATGGCAGCTTCCATCCAGGATGGGGTGAGGCGACTACCAGTCAAGATAGTTTCCTCATCAGGCCAGTTCTTCAGTGTGGTTCTGAGCATCCTCCTAGAAGCTTAACCTGGAGTCACTTCTTCAGGCCATCCCAGAATCCCAAAACTATCCATTATCCTTTTCATTTGCTGCTTTTCTGTTTGGTCAGAGTCAGTCTCTATTGCTCAGAGCTAAGAACTCTGATAGATGAAGACTCCCTTGCTTAAAACTCTTCAATGGCTTCCTATGCATTCTAGTTTGTGTTCCAAATCCTTTGCTTAGCTTTAGGCTCTTCTTTATCTGGGATATACCCACTCTGTCCACACTGAGCTACTGTGTCCATTCTGGCCACATCAAGCCTGATCCTGTCATCCTTCCTTTCTCAATTCCATCGCTTGCCACTCAAGAACCTTCTGGGCCAACCACCCTTCCCTATGTACTCCAGTCCCCAGGATTGTTCTTATCTCTATCATAAACAAGACACCTTTTACGCTCTACCACAAAAGTTGATTCACTTCTCTGTAAGCTCTGCATGGGTAGGAACTTGTCTTCTCAGCACCTAGGATACTCTGGCACAATGGAGGTGATCAGTATGTATTTATCGAGTGAATGAAGGTCAGAATGTGGACAAGTGCTGCCACCTATTGGAAGAAACGTTATTCAACTTTTTTATGATTTGGAAAATGGCTATCTTTACAAGGATGAACGTGACAATCAATACTCTTTTCCTCATCGTCATTATTGCCAGACCCTCTGTGGTACCCAGACTTCCAAATGGACCCCAGTTATCCGTGTCTATTGGTATTCACGCCTTCGGGTTGATTCTCCCACAATGAAGTCTTGGTTGAACGAGTGAAGTGATGGTATGTGACTTCTGAGATGAGATCATAAAAGACACTGTGGCTTCTGCCTTGGTCTCTCTGGGATCACTGGCTCTGAGGGAAGTGAGGGACACTCTGACACCATGCCCTTGGGACACTCAAGCGGCCCAATGGGGAGGCCCATGGCGTGAAAAACTAAGGTCTCAACAGAAAAAACCAAGGTCAACAGTCATGCGATCGAGATCCTCCAGCCCGAGTCAAAATTTCAGATAACTGCAGGTCAAGGCTGCTTGACCTACATCCTGACTGTAATCTCACGAAAGACCAAGACAGAACCAAACAGTCAAATTCTCGATCTACAGAACCTGTGTGAAAAATGTTTGTTGTCCTAAGCGGTTAAGCTTTGGGGTGATTATTAGGCAGCGACAGGTTGCCAATATACTCTCCGACAGATCACCGGCTACAATGTTTTGTTTGTTTTTTAATAAATATTTATTTGGCCGCGCTGGGTCTGGGCCGCGTGTGGAATCTAGTTCCCTTACCATGGACTGAACCGGGCGCCCCGTTTTGGGAGCGCAGAATCTTAGCCACTGGCCACCAGGAAGTCCCTACAAACTGTTTTAAGTTTGCTGTAACGTGGGAAACAACCTAAGGTGCTGATGGGTGTGAATGGTGCTGGAGCCACGGAGGAAATGGAGTAAGAAGCAGGACACCTGGCCTTGCGGAGCGGCGAGTAGTTTGACCTGCAGCAGCCCTTTCCGCGTTAACGTTCTCTAGGAAAGGCGGAGACAAGTGACACCGCTGAACCAGTGCCGCGAGCGCGGCGCTCCGCGGCGGCCTCCACGCCTGCGCAGAATTCATCGCGCGCTCTCAGGTGGCGCCGTTGCGCGCCGAGTCATCGATCGTGAGTTCCCGAGCGGCCTGGACCCGTGTGGGCCGCCAGCGGTCTGCTCGCCGGTGGGCTCCAGGGGGCGCCCTCAAGAGAAGGGGCGGAGCGCTCCTGTTCCAGAGACCAGCTCGGCGGGGTCCGCGGTCGGTTGGTTACACCTCCATAGCTACGGTAGTGGCCGCAGTAGGCGGGAGCTCCCCGGCCGCTCCGTAGTTACCGTCGCCGCCCCGGGGGTCCGGGCCGCTGAGTCCTCTCGCTGCCGCCATGAAGCTGCGGGTCCGGCTTCAGAAGCGGACCTGGCCGCTGGAGATGCCAGAAGCCGAGCCGACTCTGGGGCAGCTGCGCGCGCACCTGAGCCAGGCCCTGCTGCCTACCTGGGGGTACAGGTAGGCGCCGCGGAGAGGCGGGGTGGGGGGTGGGGACGCGGCGGGGCGGGGAGGTGCGCCCAGTGGCGCGGGCCCGCCCCGGGCGGTCACGTGAGGCGGGGCGGCTAGCGGGCCCGGTGGGGCCCGCACCCCAGGACTGTGACGCGCGCGGGCCAGGCGGGGAGCGGGAACGAGGGCTGCAGCTCGCGGGGTCCCGGCTCCCGGAGGTCATGGCCCGGCGTCCCGAGGGTGAGCCTTCGCTTCCGTGTTTGCAGTAAACGAACCCAGGGAGAGGCTAAGGTGCAAAATTCCCGAGTCTTTTGAGATGTGAGCTGGGAAATTACTGGTTTGGCTTAGGTTAAACCTCTTGAGGCTCCCAGGGATTTAAGTTCACCATCTCCAGCTGTCGGAATATTTCAGTGAAAAAGTTTGTAAAGTGCTGGAAGTTAAAAACCTGCTTCGTATCTCGTCTGGAGATACGAGGCCACCTGTAACCTGTACCGCTGCTTTCAGACTACCAGCCTGCAGTCCGCTTAAAACTCTGTTTTAAGTGTTTACCTGCCAGACGCCGCTGTGGGCACTTTGACTTCCCCGCTGGAAAGTTTTGCAAAGTGTAGCGTATCGGTCTGTTTCAAATAATATTATTTTCCTGGGCAAGATGTTGCCTTTTTTTTTTTTTTTTTAAGGCAAACTATGGTAAACGTTGGCCTTATGATGACCCCGGAGAGCTTGCAGTTTGGGGACAGTGACTTTGAGAAATAACGGATCGAATTCTGTTATTTATGGGGTTGCAGATGAGGCTATCCTGGGTATCCTGGAGACCATAACATGGAAGTAGAGGGACAAAAGTGAGGGTGGTCCTCTTCAAATACTGAGCTAGTGAATTTGGAATTTCAGTGTGCTGAGAAAAAATACAAAAGGTGTTCATTGGGGCTTTTTAGGTGAATTCATCAAAAGAAAACCTGCTAACTGACTCCTTTCGTAAGACTTTCATAAACTTACATTTTATTTTTAGGAAATTCAGTAAAATGAGGTTTTATTATGAACTCACCCTTTCATTTTTCAGTTTAGGACATTACATCCAAAGTAAGCCTTTTTTCCCTCCAAATTAAAAACATAAATACAGAAAACGGGATACTGACAAAATTCCTTTTAAGTGTTATAGTAATTGTCCGACACGTCTATTATTTTTCTTGATGTTAAGCCTAAGTGTTTTGCATGCTGGTATCATTACCGCACCACAAATTATCAAAATTAACTTCTCTTTTAAAAATAGCTTGTATACATGTATACATATTACTTTTTAATTAGGTGGGACAATCTGGAAAGGATGTGAAACCCAATATGACTAGCTTTGTTTACTCAAGAGCCCAAGTTAGTTTCTCTTTCAAGTTTGTTTTTACAGTTGAGGCTGGTTAACCGGAAGGAATGTAAGCTTCAGCTTGTGAAAGTGAATTCATTCTTCTGACAGTATGTTCATTTTATAATAAATGGGCAGTTTAAAAATGTGTCCATAAGACCTTATTACTTTTAAAGTGTCCTTGCTGAGCAAGTGGATCTGAGATTGCCATAAAATAATTCTCAAAGGCCTGGAGTTTCTAGGATGGCATTTCCTGATTGAAGTTCATTTTTCCCCCCACAGTGTCAGAAAACAGGATTGTTTTTTAACCATTCTCCTCGAAAACCATATGTTACTTTAGAAGTAGGTCCTTTACTAAAGGGGAGGGGAGGCCGACATTTTATTAAGCAGACAATTCTTTACTTTTTTTAATGAATCGCTATTTGAACGAACATTGTGCTAGATTATCATTTTAAAAAACCAACCTTATGCTGTGACAAATCATCCATAAACACAATTCATTTGAGGTGTTTCTTTTTTTCCTGCTAAAAATGGGATGTTGTTTTTTTGGGCACTTGGCTGATTTTCAACATTTATCAAAACATTTGAAAGCAGAGGCATAGCTACTTATTTTCTCATAAGCAGCAGTTGTTTCTAAAGCTTCAGTAATTTCTGTACCAAAGACACTTTAATTGGTAAGAAAATGTGTATTTACATGTGAAAGAAAAACATAAATGAATTACTGGGAGCACTTTTGAAAATGAATCATTGTAAAAATAAATAAACAGAACAGTTTTCAAAGGACGTCATCCTTTGTTAACCTCTCAAAAACTTAATGAAGTTAGCATTGCTGAGTATAAATGTCTCATAAAATGTTCTGCAATGGTTTGTTAATTATTCCTCACCAGTGTGTAATGAAATGATTATTCTCTGAAGATCAGATAATCTGTGATGCAGAAAGGATGGGAGTTCATTACTTCAGCCTAATTTGAACTCTTAGCTTGCTTAGCACTGGGTTTTTGGATTTGTGTAGTCTTCCACATAATAGGGACTACCCTGGTGGCTCAGACGGTAAAGCGTCTGCCTACAATACGGGAGACCTGGGTTTGATCCCTGGGTTGGGAAGATCCCATGGAGAAGAAAATGGCAACCCACCCTAGTATTCTTACCTGGAAAATCCCATGGACGGAGGACCCTGGTAGGCTACAGTCCATGTGGTCACAAAAAGTCGGACATGACTGAGCGACTTCACTTTTTCCACATAAAGGACTTTAAATAAGACCTCAGTGAGAAGGGTGGACCTCTTACTGAGTCAAGAGGGATGAATTTATACTCAGTCATCTGTGTGCACTCATCTGTTTGTGATTATGCATATTCATTAGGACATGGGTCTAGTATTTTGGAACCTTCATAAGCTAACTATCATGGAAGGATATTGGATAGTTAGCCCTGATTTCAGCCTCATCTTGATCTTTTCACCTAATGTTTGTTGGTTACATCTGTTCCATAAATACTTTTTATTTGCCAAGTGCTGGAGATGAAATTTTGAACTAGATAGATAAGGTCCTCAATCTCATGAAACTTAAATTCTAGTGGTATGGGTGTAGAAGAGAGATGATAAGCAAATAAATGATAGTTTCAATTAGTGATGTTACAATAAAAGTAAAGCACAAGAATGGAATAGAGTGATGGAGGTTGGGTAGAAGGCATCTCTCAAGAGGTGACATTTGGGTTGAGACCTGGGTGGTGAGAAAGAATCAGTCATTTGAAGAACTGGAAGAGCAGATGCATAGGCCTAGAGGCTGCAGTGAGATTGATCTGTCTTAGAGGAAGGAGTGGAAAGCTCATGTAGATGGAGAATAGTGGGTGAGAGGATGAGTGGGGTAGGTCAGATGCTGGGCTTTGGAGGCCATGTTAAGGCCAATTCCAAGGTCAAATAGAAGCCATTGAAGGGTTCTCAGCAGAGGAATGATGTGATATAATTTGTATTTTGAGTAGAATATATTTCATTGACTCTCAGTTGCATCAGCCCTGAGATGCACATTCTTAAGTCACACTAAATGAAAAAATGCTGTCCATTAAGCTGTGATATGTCATCAATTTTAAGATGCATCCTTTTTTCAAAGATGACAAAGTATAAAAAAAGCATATATCTTAGAATTGATGAAAACATGGATTAATGATAGAGAATTACTGATCCTATCCCTCAGGCCGGAATCTGTAACATAGGCATTTAGTGAGAAGAACAAATAATTTTGATAGTTTTCCTAGACTTTGGCTTTCTCTTTATCTCTGTTTTGTTTTGTTTTTCTTAGTATTGCTGGGGTCATACCGTGTACTCTGTATATGTTTCAAATGTATTATACCGGGGCTGATGGCAATAGGTAGCTCTTACTGTCCTTATTCATCTTTCTTGGCAGTTCCGATACCCGGTTTGCAATTACACTGAACAACAAGGATGCCCTCACTGGAGATGAAGAGACCTTGGCTTCATATGGGATTGTTTCTGGGGACTTGATATGTTTGATTCTTGAAGATGACATTGCAGCAGCTAACTTACCTTCATCCACAGTTTCAGAGCATTCCTCACTCCAGAATAATGACCAACCCTCTTTGGCCGCCAGCTCCAGTCAGTCCAGCATACAGGATGCACGACTGCGTGACTCACTCCAAGGACAGGCAGCCCAATCTGAAGTCTGGAATGATGACAGTATGGTGGGTATTAATATCAAAACAAGAAATAGAGTAGTTGATAAATCATACGGAATAGCTCAACTGAATTCTGTACCAGTCAGGGTGATTACCATCAATAGACTGAAGATTATATTCTTATAGAAATTTTTTTAAATTTTAATTACTTTATTTTATTTATTAAGTATAGTTGATTTATACATTCCTTATTTCATTGTATTTGGGAATTCATCTAGTACTGATTGAATTTTTAAAGAGAAACAGGGAGAGTATGGTTTCAGATGCTAATATTAGCTCTAAATTGCATTACAGTCACTTGTCCACTCACTTGTCAATGACGTGACAAATGATCTGTTTAGAGAGGTGGTGCTAAACATTTTTTCCCGTTTCCACATGCATGAAGAATACGATAAGTATTTATATCAGGATGGCTCAGAGAGTGCCTGTGGTTCTCATGGAGTGGGTGTAAAGTTTGATAAGCTCACCAGAGGGTTTTGATATCTTCCTCCCATGTCATTATTAGCCGCAGTTCAGTTCAGTTCAGTTGCTCAGTTGTGTCCTACTCTTTGCGACCCCATGAATTGCAGCACGCCAGGCCACCCTGTCCATCACCAACTCCCGGAGTTTATTCAAACTCATGCCCATCGAGTCGGTGATGCCATCCAGCCATCTCATCCTCTGTCATCCCCTTCTCTTCCTGCCCCCAATCCCTCCCAGCATCAGGGTCTTTTCAAATGAGTCAACTCTTCATATGAGGTGGCCAAAGTATTGGTGTTTCAGCTTCAGCATCAGTCCTTCCAATGAACACCCAGGACTGATCTCCTTTAGGATGGACTGGTTGGATCTCCTTGCAGTCCAAGGGACTCTCAAGAGTCTTCTCCAACACCACAGTTCAAAAGCATCAATTCTTCGGTGCTCAGCTTTCTTTACAGTCCAACTCTCACATCCATACATGACCACTGGAAAAACCATAGCCTTGACTAGACGTGCCTTTGTTGGCAAAGCAATGTCTCTGCCTTTTAATGTGCTATTTAGGTTTGTCATAACTTTCCTTCCGAGGAGTAAGCGTCTTTTAATTTCATGGCTGCAATCACCATCTGCAGCCCAAAATAAAATCTGACACTGCTTCCACTGTTTCCCCATCTATCCCAAGAAGTGATGGGACCAGATGCCATGATCTTAGTTTTCTGAATATTGAGCTTTAAGCCAGCTTTTTCACTCTTTTCTTTCACTTTCATCAAGAGGCTTTTTAGTTCCTCTTCACTTTCTGCCATAAGGGTGGTGTCATCTGCATATTAGCCTGGGGTAACCTTTAAAAACATTCTTCTCACATATATTCTCTCCCACATGTCTGTCAGTAAATAATAAATGGCCAGAAGTTAGGCATAAGAAGCAAAGAGCGTATATACAGACGTACCTGTGTTATTGTGCTTTGCAGACACTGTGATTTTTACAAACTGAAGGTCTGTGGAAACTATCAAGCAAGTCTGTTGGTGTCATTTTTCCAACAGCATTTGCTCGCTTCTATCTCTGTATCATGTTTGGTAATTCTCACAATAGTTTAAACATTTTTGTCATTATATTTTTATACCTTTTTAGTTATATTTTTGTCATTTTAAAAAATATTTTGACATTTATATTTTTTTATTATTTGTGATCTGTGATCTTTGATGTTAGTATTGCAAAAAGGTTATGACTCAGTGAAGACTCACATGATGGTTAGCATTTTTTAGCAATAAAGTGTTTTTTAATTAAGGGTATCTACATTGTTTAGACATAATGCTGTTGCACACATAATAAGTGCCATCTAGTGTAAACATAGCTCTTATATGCACTGGGGAACCAAAAAAGTTTTGTGACCTACTTTATTGCAATATTTGCTTTCTTGCAATGGTCTGGAACCCAGCCTGCAACCTTTCCAGGTATGCCTGTAATTCATAATTTCGTCAGGTAAGTGGTTTTAATGAGCATTTTCTCCTTCCTCAAAGGAAGGAGCCTTTGAGGAGCCTCATTTTTAAGTAGTGTGGATTGTCATTGGCCCCTGGGTTTTAACAGATGAATGTAGAACTCTACAAGCCATCAGGGCTCAGATCCTCAAGGATTTTGAAAGAACAGCCTGTTGCTCCCTTACATTCTTCCACTATTTTACTCATAAAATGTAACTTTACTTTCTTCTGCTCCTTTTCTAATGGAAATAAACTTAAAAAGAAGAAACATGTGCTTTGCATTAAGAGTTGAGCACATACCTAGGAAGTAGTCTTTCTGAGTAAAATTAATGTAGGTAATTCAGTCTTACTGAAGCAGTGTATTATATCAAAAAGCCCCGAACTATGAGTCTGGAGATCTTGGATTGTTTCAAATTTTTGTTAGCTGGTAACCTTGGTTATATTATTTAATCTGAATCAAAATTACAGCATGTATAAAAAGGCGACCTCATCTGTCTTGCCTATTTTGTGTTTGGGGTAAATTAGAAAACACTGAAAAACATGAAATTGTAGGATATTGTCCTTCATCATTTATTCAGCAAGCATTTATTGGGTACCTACTGTGTGCCAGGTACTGTTCTTATGTTACAAAAGTGGGTGACATGTCTTTTCCTTTCTAAGCTTGTTGTCATGGTAGGATATAGACATGAAATCAGAAAATAGCAGTACAGTGTGGTGAACTGCAGTAATTAAGGCCTTTGCAAGGCAGAAAGATAGTCTACTGTAATACTTGAAGAGGTGGAGGAATACCAGACTGGAGAGGGAGGGACTGCAGGATGTGAACTTGATACAGAGTCAAGGGTCAGGTGATGAAGGGCCTTGTACGCTAAGGGGTTTAGGAGTTTGGACTTTATTTTGTAGACTTGCATTTCTCAGCATGTCTTCTGTGGAAAACTTATCTCGTGAGTTTAAAAGTGTTACGGGGATGTTGAATGTTGAGGAAGGAGGATAGTGTTTCTTGGTTAAATGTTAGGCATGCTTTCTATTATTCCCTGGACTTCTCAGAGCTTTATAATGCCAGAATGTATTTTGTGGATATGGAGGGTGAGGTTAGGTGGCTGTGACATGTAGCATTTTCCACACTCATTTGATTGTAGACCTCTTTTCCTAAGAGTATTTAGGGTCATGTTCCAAGGCACAATATACGCCTGGTGGTGCTGTCTGCATAGGGGAAGTACTGGCAAGAATTTAAGCTGGGACATAGGACATAATTGGATTCTCAGTTGTCAGAAAACTCTGGCAGCAGTGGGTGGGGTGTCTTGGGAGACAAGAAAGTGGAGTCCAGGGATACCTGGGGAGGCTGTTCCTGGAGGTTAGGAGATAAATGAGTCTGAAGTACCACTAAGGTAGAAAGGGGCAGATTTTAGCAAGACTTAGGAGATAGATTCAGTGGAACTTGGACGACTACTCATGTTGAGGTGGGGCTTATAAGGTTGAGGGGGAAGTCTAGGATGATTTTCAGGTTTTTGGCATATCAGCCAAAATTCAGTTCAGTTCAGTTCAGTTGCTCAGTCGTGTCCAACTCTTTTTACCCCATGGACTGCAGCACGTCAGGCCTCCCTGTCCATCACCAACTCCCAGAACCTACCCAAACTCACGTCCATTGAGTTGGTGATGCCATCCAGCCATCTCATCCTCTATCATCACCTTCTCCTCCTGCCCTCAATCTTTCCCAGCATCAGGGTCTTTTCAAATGAGTCTGCTCTTTGCATCAGGTGGCCAAAGTATTGGAGTTTCAGCTTCAGCATCAGTCCTTCCAATGAACACCCAGGACTGATCCCCTTTAGGATGGACTGGTTGGATCTCCTTGCAGTCCAAGGGACTCTCAAGAGTCTTCTCCAACACCACACTTCAAAAGCATCAATTCTTTGTTGCTCAGCTTTCTTTATAGTCCAACTGTCACATCCATATATGACTATTGGAAAAACCATAGCCTTGACTAGACGGACCTTTGTTGGCAAAGTAATGTCTCTGCTTTTTAATATGCTGTCTAGGTTGGTCATAACTTGCCTTCCAAAATTAATGGAGATCAAAGAAAATCCCATGGACGGAGGAACCAGGTGGGCTACAGTCTCTGAGGTCACAAAGAGCTGGACACGACTGACTGAGCCTGCACACAAGATACTCAGGAGGGAGGAGCAGATTGCAGGCTTATTCATGGTTTAGGAGCCCTCACAGAAAATGTGCACCATTTCTGAGCTCAGTAATGTGCTTGAGCTCTGAGCTCTAATCTCAGTTCACTTAGGATACAAAATATACTGTGAATAAATGAAAGTCTGTTTAATGAATTCATTGTTTTTGTTATCCTTTTCAGTTGGGGCCTGGTCAGCATTTGGAAGCTGAGCCAGTTCCAGATGTTGTGGATGTGGAGGAGGGCGCAGGTTTCTATCCCACAGAGCCAATGCTCTGCAGCGAATCAGTGGAAGGGCAAGTGCCACATTCACTGGAGATCCTGTATCAGTCAGCTGACTGTTGGAACCCCTGCGATGCCCTGATAGTATCCATACATCTTCTCATGTTGGAGTCGGGTTACATACCTCAGGTGAGATTACGGCCGAGAACAGAAGTTTCCTGCTAGAAAAGGGGTCGTGTTCTAGGTTTCTTTCTTAAATGTGTCTGGGTATTAATGTAAACTGTTGAAGACAATGCTGGGCATACCAGTAGGCAGTCAGTAAATGTTCCCTTCCCTCCTTCCTTTTTTCCTCCTTTATTTCCTTGTCAGCTTTTAGTTAGTATTACAGAATTGATGACATCTATGGTTTAAAAAAACCCAAAAGATTTCATATGATAATATGTATAAAATGTGGTCAGTGCATGTGGATTGTGTATGACTAGATAGATGGCTCACCGGGTTATTTTTTTATGTTAGTGGTTCTATGAATTGCCACTGACCTTAACACGATCCCGTTAGGAAGAGGGACACTGACCTTAAGCTGTTGTTGCTTACATTCATTCACCCTCACCTGTTAGACAAGTACCTGCTAGTGTCAGGCGCAGTGCTTACCGTCCCAGTGGGGCAGGAAGGCAGGTGGCAGACTGCCTCACTGTATTGGCCAAATGGTAGGAGAAACGTGTATGTACGGAGGATGCCATGCCAGAGATTCACGAAGGAGACGTTCAGAAGTTTTTCAAACTTTAATGTGCATAAGAATACCTAAGGGCTCTTATTAAATGCTGATTCTGATTGAATAAGTCTAGGGTGGAGCCTGAGATAGTAGTGAGCATTCTGGGCCATGTTATGAGTAACCAGAATGTAGAGTAATTCAGTGATCAGCGAACATGGGGACCATGCCATGCACTGAGTCAGGATTTAGAATGTACAGATGCTGGGACAGTCTTTATCCTCAAGGAGTCTGTAAGTGGGGGAGAGAAACAAGTAAAAAGCAAATTACAATGTATTATGATAAATAATAGAAGCATTGCAATAGAAATATGAACAGAATGTTAGGGGGTGAGAGGGTGGGAATGACAGCAAGGATTTGTTTTGAAAAAGGCTTCACAAAAGAAATGGCATTTGAGCTGGGCTCTTGAATAATGATATGGCTCTGCTAGGCATGGAAGTGAAATTTTCAAGTGAGAATTCAGTCTCTATCTCTGATATTTTATCTATTTGGACCAAACTTTTGATGGTGGATAATGTAACATTTTCTTTCTTTCACAGTTTTATTAATGATTTGACAAACTTTATTAAAGGGACTGTACGGAATGCTTATTTGCAGACAGGTTAGGGACCTCTTGGGTTTTTCATTTTTTTGAGAGTAGCGCACTGTCCTTCATTACCTGTTTCCCTCTATTTCATGTCATTGCCCAGGGGACTGAAGCCAAAGCTGTGTCCATGCCGGAGAACTGGAGGTTGGGGGGCGTGTATAAGCTGCAGTACACGCACCCTCTCTGCGAGGGTGGCTCTGCTGCGCTCACCTGTGTGCCTTTGGGAAACCTCGTCGTCATAAATGGTAACTAGCTGGAGGAGTCATGCTCGTTAGCTTATGGATCTTTACAGGTTTCGCTCCGAACACTTTACAGCCACTTCAGTGATTGGCTGTCACAATATGGCTAGGAATCTTTCTCAAATTTGTTTGATCCCCAGACCACTAATCACACGGGGGCCAAAAGGTTACAGAATACAGGGCTAATCATACTACTACGTCACAGCCTAACTTGCAAGGTCACAGCTATCAAAGAGTGAATGTGAAGTGGTCAGTTTTGCTTCAGTTTCTTATAAAAACAGCTCAACAACACTTCAACAATATATTAACCTTTATTTACTGGTCTTAAGGTACTTAATATAGAGAGTAGCTGCTAAATGTGTTAGTTTCTGATGTTTGTTCCTTTACTGATTCTTGACAAATGAGCTGCTTGTGAACTTCATGGCCGACAGCCATTCCAGGAGCATTCCAGGCCTGGGTCTTTGAAAAGGAGCAGTATGTCCTTAAATCTTTCCTTTGCCTGAGACATTCTGCTCAGTGCACATGTGCCCAAGCACATCACTGGCTCCTTCACAGAATGAAATGAAGTGCACCTTTGTGTATAGGATTAAAAAATGAACCTTCTGGTGATGTCAAGAGTATTGGTCCTCTGGGTCTAAAGAGAGATGACACTGTGAAAGCTAGCAGGATGCTTTTAATAAACAAGGGAAGACTCATTGCCAAGGGTTAAATAAAAAATAAATGGAGTTTTTAGTGACCTCGTTACAAATAATGATTGTATTGTGTTTAACTATTAACCTTGTTGCATATCTTTCAATTATTAATAAGCTGCTGTTGGTAGTACTTAGTGGGTTTCATATAAAGGTGTCTACTGTAGTTTTTAAAATGGTGTTTTACTTAACGTGACTGCAGGTTTGCACTTTGGGCTTCGCTGTGAGGCAAGGAAACACGCAGAGAGCAGTTTGTTTGTACAGTGTGTCTGTAATTGGGGGCAAGGGAATGAATGCAAGTCCATATGAAAAAGTGAAGCAGTTGGTGAAATGACAAAACTTTTTCATCATCTTTCTTTTGCTATTTCAGCTACCCTAAAAATCAACAGTGAGGTTAGAAGTGTGAAAAGACTGCAGCTGCTGCCAGAATCTTTTATTTGCAAAGAAGAATCAGGTATTGTAACCATGATTTAGCTTTTGGGATAAAGGTTTAAGAGGTTCATGCAAAAAGAAAAGAAAAAAAAACAAAACAACGGAAAGATAATGTTCAAAGACTTAAAATTTCTGGATGAGCCTAAAGCAAATTGACGACAATGTTACAGAGTTTCAGTTTCTTTCCTGTTTCTCTTAGGGTCTTGGATGCTAAATTATAGTTATACTGCCATTACGCTGTATAAATATATAATATAAGTATACTGCCAAACTATATTTAGCATCATTATGGAATGATGCTATTATATAATCATTACACAGGATTGATACTTCATAATTTCTGAATTAAATCTTTGGATTTTTCTAGCATTGTATTTAACCAGTATGGAGAGGAACTGTGTTTTGTGGAAACCATACAATACAACTTCATTATGGAAGATCATTAAAAGAAAAACTGTACTCAAAATGTTTGCTTAAACTTAACATAAATTTGGTTACTGTTTTATACAGAGTGTAACTTCAAAAGTTTTTATTCTAGGCGTGATTTTGCTTGTATTCTATAATACTAATAGATGCAAAGAAGATAGTTTTTCTTTTGTCAGTTAAACCCAAAGTGTAACAGACAGGTAGGCAGTTGAAGGAGAAGAGATGAGGTGGGAAGGGAATTAAAATCTTTTGGAGTACTTGTTTTTTGCTGGACATGTGCCTTTATGGATGTATTTTTCATTTTGTCTTCATAGTGAATTCAGGCGGGTTTTAAAATCGGGGGTGGGGGGTGGGGACTGGTGTGATACATTATAGCAGGGAGATGGCATTTACAGCAGTGTCTTTTAGGGTTGGCTACATAGATCTAGATCTTTGCTTTGAAGGCCTTGAGACTTATTTTTGTCAGTTCCCAGGGGAGATCAGACTCTGAGAGACTAACTTATATGAACTGAAGTTGATAGGAAAGGGAGACCTCAGAATATGTATTTTTAACGGTCTGTGAACAATTAATTAATGTCATACCAAGTCAGTGTTTCTCAACCATTTTTTCATTATCAATCCCCTAAGAAGGCTTTGTACACAATCCCCCACCCCAACTCCCAAATCATTCTCCCTCATGAAATTTTAATTTCATAGATACACTATATATTTGTTTGTATACTGTGGCCCTTTGGAGGGTCACAAACCACTATAATAGCTAGGATTTTTGCTTGGTTGGAGGCAGTATTGTTTCTTTTGAGAATGCATGAACTAGACTGATGAATCTGTATAGATGGTCTTACCATTAAGACCAGAAAAACTTGAGAGTCCTTGGCTACAACACTGTATGTTCATCTCTGTACTATGGAGGTCCTTACTGTGGGGAGTATAAATACTCTACATTAGAGCAGGAGAGGTTTTTATGCCCCTTTTCTAGATCAGGAAACAGGTCTAGAGGAGGTTAAATTACTTCAAGGACACAGAGTTAATAAATAGTAGAATTTAGGATTGGAGTAGATTTGGCTCCTGAGCCTATTTTTTAAGAACAGTGTTTATAGGAATGTCACTCAAATTATTTGATTTATGTTAAGTAAGGAATAAGGAAGTAAAAAAGGAGGAAGAAAGTTAATACCGTTAGATTACAAGTTTATGTGAACGCATGTTAAGTCACTTCAGTTGCGTCCGACTCTTTGTGACCCTTTGGACTGTAGCCCACCAGGCTCCTCTGTCCATGGCATTTTTCAGGCAAGAATACTGGAGTGGGTTGCCATTTCCCTCCTCCAGGGGATCTTCCTGACCCAGGTATTGAACCCACGGCTCCTGCGTCTCCTGCATTGTAGGCGGGTTCTTTATTGCCTGAGGCATCAAGGAAGCCACCAGTTTGTGGATTATGTTAATTTAGTATTTTCAGTATGTACTTTGTATGTTGGGTAGGAGTATGCTGCTCATTTGATAAGTAATTTAAATCATTTTTACTATGGTTTATAGTATAGTACCTAGTATATGCTCTGCACTATTACTTATTCTTTTATTTATAAATTGCTAATCACTTCTTTAGTAGGTCCATTAAAGATTTTGTTTAAAGAGGATTCAGCCTTCAGAGTTACAGTGTATACTTCCTCTTCTACTGAAGACTTTAGTTCATTTCTCTTTATGTAGGAATTATTTGTGAAAACTTACTTAGCACTTTGATTTGGTTTGGCAGAAGCAGAGGACACCATTTCAAGTTTTTCCATTTGCTATTGTGTTTTGACTTTTCATTTAAAAAATATTCTAGGGGAAAATGTAGCCATGATATACAAAGATCTTCAGAAACTCTCTCGCCTCTTCAAAGACCAGCTGGTGTATCCTCTTCTGGCTTTTACCCGGCAAGGTGAGAAATGATAAATCATCATAGGCTGAAGGGCTGGAAAGAATCGGAAGTTCACATATGTTTAAGGATGACATGTGACTCTTCCCTCTTTTCTGCTCCTAGTGAAATTCTGCTCTTTTAAGCTTAAATGCTAATTCCTTAATTGCTATTCACATCCTCTTTGTTTCTTCATTGCATTTTATACGTATCTTTATTATAGCCCTTCTTCCACTGTATCATAATTTTTCACATGATTTCTTTTCACCTAAGGTTATGAATTACCCGGAAAGCAGGGAAATATGTCTTACTCACTTATGTATTCTCATGGCCTAGCACAGGGTCTGGCCCATAATTGGTGTTCAATAAATACATATATAAATAATCTATAGCCTGTAAATTAGGTCTGCTTTTTAAAAAGCTGTTTATTGGGGCTCTGTGCCTAGGTACTTTGGATATTTGACATGCATTCTTAATGCTAACAACTTTGAAGTGGATTTTATTCTCATTTTATAGGTGATGAAACTGTAATTCAGCAAGGTTTATAATACACTCAAAATACTTGTATTAATAAGCTTTCTTTGTGTGTTTTATCAGTAGTAAAAAATATTTTAAAATCTTAGTGACTTAAATTGAACATTTATTTCTCACTCAGGTACATGTGTGTGTGGGTTAGGTTTAGCTGAAAAAGTGGTGAGAGTTCCTTATGTAGGACTTGCTCTTCTGTAGCACAGGGGAAAGAGGACCAGTGACCTTGTGTTGGTTCTTAAAGCTTTAATTCAGAAATAGTATGCCACTTGTACTCTCATTTCAGTGGACAAAACAAGTGAAAATGGCCAAACCTCGTGATAGTGGGATGGGGAAATACAGGGTAGAAAATAATATGGTGGAGTCATAATCTACCACAGTCTTTGGCTGATAAATAATTTCAGGTTTTTAGAGATAGATATGTGACTTTTATCTGCTCTTTGTATGTAGAAAAATAGTATTTTAGGTCTCAAGTGGCATGGTGCCAAGGCTGTTACAACCATAGTTCTCTTCTTCAGTTGATGGTGAGGGAAAAGAATAATGTGAATTTTAAAACCTTGTATTGGATTTTGGTTATCTTTGCTAATGAAGAATAGTATCCCTATATTCAAAGTAACTAATAATAATAAAAGAATTGTCACTTGACTTTGGAATATATTATTCTTTTCCTTTCTTGGTTTTGCTTCTGAATTTGTCTTCCTCCCTTCTTTTTCAGCCTGCTAGATATCAAATAATAGTAATCTAACACTCAAGTGCTTATTGCTTGCCAGATATTCTTCTGAGCACTCTGTATGTATTTACACATTTAATTCTCAACTCAGGGAGGTAGTATTAACCCATTTTACAGATGAGAAATTGAGTTGGAGCTTAAATAACTTGTCCAAAGGCATACAGTAAGTGGCAGCATTGGGAACCAATTGTAAAAGCCAATGAATTATCCATTTTCTGTAGTTGAGTAGAGAATTTTTTGTTGTATTGAATATATCTTGAAACAAAGGAGGCCATTGACTAGTATTTAAAAATTGTCATAGTTACTCATTTGATCTGTATTACAAAGTATTTTGTCTCTCTAGTAAAACATAAAGAGAATAAGGGGCTTAGAGTTAGTAGTAGTAATATAGTCAACCAGGGGATAAAAGTTTGTTATAGATGACTTATGCCTGGATAACTGGAAAATACCATCTAATTTATCATCTCTACAAAGCTGGCCACTTTGGTTGATGTGAGGAAAACTGGATCTTCTTTACTCAGTGAGATCTATTCTCTTTTTCCTTTTAGCACTGAACCTACCAGATGTATTTGGGTTGGTAGTCCTCCCATTGGAACTGAAACTGCGGATCTTCCGACTTTTGGATGTTCGTTCTGTTCTGTCTCTGTCTGCAGTTTGTCGTGACCTCTATATTACTTCAAATGATCAACTTCTGTGGAGGTGTTTGTATCTGCGGGATTTTCGAGGTGATTTCCGTGATGGCATGTTAACAAGAAAAGTGTTCTTTGTTACCGAGGTCTTAATTACTCAGCTGGCCAGAAGTTTTAAGTTGTGGGCTTTTTTTTAAGAGTAGGAAATAGTCATAGCATAGCCTTATTATAAAGAGATTCTAAGCCTCATGTACCACTGCCTGTGCCGCCAAAGCTCTCCCCATTCATGTTTGTGTTCTCTGCAAGTACAAACAGTCTTTTAGACCAAGTAGATTCTTTTAGTGTAGAAAATTGAGGTAAGACAGGTTTAATGCTGGATGAATGAAACATTTTAAAATCCTTACGTTTTCTGTTTTCTTTGTAGATGGTAGCGTCAGAGGTCGAGACACAGATTGGAAAGAAGTAGGTATTTGTAAATACCAAGGCTCATGTCTGTTGCATGGAAATAACTAGTGAATTAACATGTTAAGGGCATATTTTCCACTTTTATTATAATACAATCTGTTTTGAGTCTATTGCTAATTTTTAGTAAATGAAAATGTTTTCAACTTTTACCTTAGACTTTGTCCTTAGTGTCTTGTAATTACACAGGAAAAAGATCTTAGCATGATGACTGTTTTCACCTTTACGTAATATAGTCTCCCTGTTTGTAGTAAAAACAAAACAAAACAAAACTGAGTTGTTTTTGTGCTGGAGTAGTCTTCAGCTGTTCGGCTAGTTAGAATAGTAAGTTATGAAAAAAATAAGTTATATTGTTTTATTTGCAGATAGGACTATGTTCCACCCTCTGAAATAGTCATCTATTTTGTTATTTAAATTAAGGTCTACTAGGGACATAATTTAGGTGAGAAAGTGAACTTAAGTTCTGACTGCTCCCCTCCTTCCCTGCCAATACCGTAACTTTTTATATTCTATGGCATGATATTTTCAACAAATATTTAAATTTTCCATTTTCAGGAAAGGCTGACGTGCAATTCATATCAGCTTGAGAGTGCTAGATTGCAGTCTTGAGAATACATGTCACTCATTTATCCCTTCTCTGGATGTGTTGTTACTCCAGATTGGCACAATTGCTGAGCTGCAGTGTGGTTAAAGACTAGAGTTCCTTTGGCATTGTGTTCACAGCTACTACCTTATTCATGCAGGTTCCCTTCAGTGCACTAGCTTCTTTGTCTGCCTCCGTACTGTGGGAAAAGAAAAGTATATATACATCTGTTCAACGAAAGCCAACTGGAACTTTGGGGAAGTGTCCAACTCACTCATTATGTCTTATTCTTATCTGTCTGCAGCTGTACAAGAAGAGGTACAAACAGAGAAAAGAAGCCCAGAGAGGGCGGCATGTGATGTTCTTGCCCTCATCACCCCACCCCATTCCATTCTACCCCAGCCCCTTGCACCCCAGGCCTTTCCCTCCCAGTTCTCTCCTCCCTCCAGGAATTATCGGTGGTGAATATGATCAAAGACTAACCCTTCCCTATGTTGGGGACCCAATCAATTCACTCATCCCTGGGCCTGGGGAGACACCCAGCCAGTTCCCTCCACTCAGACCACGTTTTGACCCAGTGGGCCCACTTCCAGGTCCTAACCCCATCTTGCCAGGGCGAGGTGGCCCCAATGACAGATTTCCTCTAAGACCCAGCAGGGGTTGGCCAACTGACAGCCGGCTACCATTCATGTGACTGATTTGTTACCTCACTCTGGAGCTTGTTTTGGTTTTGTTTCTTTAAAACTATAGATGTCATCTTGCTGGGGTGCTACCTCTGCTGTTTTCTGATTGCGATGGTGGGACATGGACTTACAGAAACCTTTTGTAGACATATTAGGTTGGTGCAAACATAATTGTGGTTTCGGACCATGAATTTTAAATCATAACTAGGCTCAAACACATCTTTATTAATCAAAATAGGACCATTACAATCAACAAATTTTTGCAGATGAGAAGTCCTGTAGCATAAAAACCCATGCTTCAGGATTCAGTGAACTCATGGAAACCATTTTCTGCCACTTGCTGGTTGTAGAAGCATTTGCCCTGCTGAAAGTTGTTCAGATGCTTGAAGGAAGTGGTGGTCGGCAAGAAGTCAGGTGAACGTGGCAGATGAGGCAAAACTTGACTTCATAGCCCAATTCCTTCAACTTTTGAAGTGTTGGTTGTGCTACATGTGGTCAGATGTTGTCATAGAGAATTGGGCCCATGCTGTTGACCAGTACCAGCTGCAGGTGTTGCAGTTTTCAATACATCTCATCGACTTGCTGAGCATACATCTCAGATGTAATGGTTTCGTCAGGATTCAGAAATTTGGTAGTGGATCAAATGGGCAGCAGACCACCTAACAGCGACCATGATCATTTTTTTGGTTCAAGTTTGGCTTTGAGAAGTGCTTTGGAGCTGCTTCTCGGTCCAGCCACTGAGCTAGTTGCTGCCAGTTGCTGTGTAAAACACACTGCTCATCACATCACAGTCTGATCAAGAAATAGTTTGTTGTTCCTACAATGAGAGAAGATGACACTTCAAAATGGCGATGTTTTTGATTTTTGGTCAGCTCATGAGGCACCCACTTATCGAGCTTTTTCACCTTTCCAGTTTGTTTCAAATGCTGAATGACCATAGAATGGTTGATGTTGAGTTCTTCAGCAACTTCTCCTGTAGTTGTAGGAGGATGAGCTTCGATGATCGTCTCAGTTGGTGGTTGTCAGCGTCCCATGACTGGCCACTGTGCTGCTCATCTTCAGGGCTCTCGTCTCCTTTGCAGAACTTCTTGAGCCACCAGCGCACTGTGTTAGCAGTTACGAGGCCAAATGTGTTGTCGATGTTGCAAGTTGTTCTTGCTGCTTGATGACCCATTTTCGACCCATCTTGAATAAGAAAATCACTCAAATTAGCTTTTCATCTAACATCATTTCCCTAGTCTTAAAATATAAAATAAGTCATTAGCAAAAAAACATAAAGCGAGAAATGCACATTAAAATGGTATACTACATAACCACATTTATTTAAGAATATTGCAATATCAAACAGCAATGTTAAACAATGCAAAACTATAATTACTTTTGCACCAACCTAATTGTTAAAGCTCCAGGGGTGGTATGGCTCACAGGTTACTTTCTCGACAGGGTTGGCCTTGGGAATATGGTTCCTGACATCCCCTCTCTCAGTTACCATCTAGAATGAAGGTTACACATTGATAATGTTCCACACCAGAATAAAATATTAAGTGTAAATTACATGGCAGTCTTGACTTTTATTACAGAAAGATATGTAATATTACAATATTACTTGGACATTTGAAAATGATCAGAGAAGCTATTCACTGTCATCAGATTGTTGCAGGGGATTATTTTTGTTTTGTAGTGGCACCCTTTCTTCACATGAAATCATTTGCAAAAGCCTGATTTATGGAATGAACACAAGCAGAGCCAGTTTGGTTGGACTGGATGTGAGGTGAATGGACCCCCGCCAGCTCAGTCCCCTCCCCCGTATCTGCAGCTGCTCCTCAGGCTCTGGGCTCCAAAACTCTGCTTTTTGGCCACCATTGGGTTGTTAGGGACTCCTGTTTCTGGCTTCTTCTGGAGCGGAGTTTGGGTTCTTTTTCCTTGTGTTTTGAATACTTGGCGCCTAAGCTGTAAGTAGACAACGTTTCTAACAACAAAGTACAGTGCTTTGAGTGCTGCTCAGGTACTTGTTCTGCAAAGAAAGCCTCATCATTTGTAGAATATTTTGCTTTTAAGACTTAAAATACACAAAATTCAAGTTTTATTTTGCCTACAACAAGAAAAAGGTCAAACACAAATAGCATACAAACAACTATAGAAACATGCTACAGTGACAGATTAAAGTCTGAATCACAAAACAGGAATAAAACACTGTTAGTATCTGCAGAAAATAGGAATATTGCCAATGTCTTCCTGCTTTTTTAAAAATCGGTTTTGCATATAAGGAAATGGCTTGGAATGCTGTGTGCTGCAAGAATGTCAGAGTCCTATGTACACGTGAATTTTTTCTTTTTTTTCGCTACATGTGTGTACTGTCTTTTTTTCCCATCACAGTGAAGAAAGTTCAGCCAATAATATGATTTTCCAGAGGCCATGTTACTTTCAGTAGCTTAATATACAGGTAAAGGATTAGGGCTGTTGACAGTTTCTTTTTCCTGTGGTATTTTGTAGTATCTGAGCTATAGCTTAACTTTTAACAAAGTGTCCACCAGAGGCCATATGGCTTTAATTGGGTCTAGGTTGAAAGAGTCACCCTGAAACTTTGATGGGTCCAAAACTGGTTCTCCAGCACACCTCTTCATGGCCTTATAATGTTAGGATGCGCTGTGTGTGGTATGTGTGTGCATTGTTTGGATGTGCTCTGTGTGTGTGTGTGTGTGTGTGTGTGTGTGTGTGTAGTGGGGATGGAAGGACATAGTGATAACCAGAAGCACTGTGTACTATAAAACAGGAGTTCTCAAAATGCGGTCCTTTTGAAGTGGAGTGGTCCTGGAGAGGTTCGTGAGAGGTGCTGGTGTCCCGAGGAAACAGATGCTACTTCCCAACCTTATCTCAGACTTACTAGCCCATGGGACAGATCCCTCTCAGTTTAGGATACCAGCGGGGTGTCACACACCTAAATTTGCAGTCCTCTCGAAAATTTAGTCCTCTCCCATAATAGTTTGTTCTGAGTTCTTAAAACCACCATCAAAGCTTTTCCTCTTCACTAGCTCATAGTTAGAAGCTTATAAAATCCATGTTCTTCTCATTAAACTGAGACTGTTAAGCTGTATGTGTTGCTGGTGAACGATGGGAATGAAGTCATGGTGTGGTTGTAGCCTGTTTGCTGCATGACTTTCTGATGTCACTGTGATGTGTTGTGATGGATGAGCGCCGTGGTAGATGCAGCTCCATATTGCTGACTTGTAGCCTTAAGGACTTTCTCTGGCCCTCATTTTTCCCTTTATTTTTATTAACAGAAGTTTGCCACACCCCCAACCCCCCTCACCCCCCATTTATTAATGAAAGCTCTGGTTTTGCATGGTTGGAATCAATCATGGCAGGTAGCCTCTCAACAATGTAGATTTTGTGATTCCCTAGGTACAAAAAACTGATATCTGTCTTCTCTCACTGTAGCTTGTCTCTCCAATTCCTGAGATCACTGCCTAGCTTAATATCTCTGTGATTCTGACACTCCCCTTTGCTCTCTATACTTGGGAGCCTGAACCAAGGTTTGTCTTTCTCCTACCCTGCCAAATTACAGAGCCTCGGGAGGAGCCAGGCAGGGTTAACACTCCTTTGGACAGCCTCCAGTTAACTGCAGAAAATGTGGAGTGGATAAAACATGGAAGCATTAGTTAGGTCACATGACAAGGTTTCATCTTAATTAAATGGCCCTCTTCGGGATTCCCTAACAGGTTATAGCACTGGAAGTTTCTGCTATCCCAGAGCAAAGCAGGTGAAATGTTAATTAAGAGGGAAGGAGATGTTAATTTGCTTCTGCTCCAGACTCAACAAAAGACCAGAGAGAACAGATACTTAAATATGATAGGTTGGTAATTGAAATTACAAGTAGTAGGACCAATCAGTGGAGAAGCAAATGGCACCCCACTCCAGTGCTCTTGCCTGGAAAATCCCATGGACGGAGGAGCCTGGTAGGCTACAGGCCATGGGGTCTCCAAGAGTCGGACACGACTGAGCGACTTCACTTACACTTTTCACTTTCATGCATTGGAGAAGGAAATGACAACCCACTCCAGTACTCTTGCCTGGAGAATCCCAGGGACGGGGGAGCCTGGTGGGCTGCCGTCTATAGGGTCACACAGAGTCAGACACCACTGAAGCGACTTAGCAGCAGCAGGACCAATCAGAATAGAAATAATGAAAGATACTTAGGATTTTAAAGAATTTTCTCTCTTCTCTCATACAACTGTAGAAGGAATGTTTAGATTGGTTTTTATGACACACTAAAATTTCAAAAAATTTTTTCTTCTTTTCCTCCTGGCCTGCCAGTTGAGAGGGTTCTGAACAGAATCTACGAGTCTCCTCTCTTGTGGCTGCATGTTTCATTTGTGGAAACACAAAGGAGCCTCTGTGCCCTTTCTGCATTGTGTTTGGTTAATGGGCTGGTTTGACTTGCTTATCGTGCAACCTTCCAGTTTGTCTGCAAGCAAACCCAAAGTGCCACCTTCTATCAAAGTCTGCATGGTAGACTGAAACAGGATTTAATCCGTGACTGCCCTGGAGTCCAGGACAACTTTTGACACTTGGTGGGGATAATTAGTAACCAGTCCCCATGCTTGCTTGGATAAAGAAAACCACGCATATGCAAGTGCTCTCAGAGCTATTTAATCCTCCAGCATAATTGAGTTACAGCTTGTATCTGCAAGGCTGACTTCACATGCTTACACTGTACCCTAACCTGCATCCTTTCACCCATTCTGAACACACAAAAGTGAATGAACCACTGACCTGTTCTATGCAGTTGAACATGAAGCACGGAGCTGGGAGGGGGGGGAGCGGGGGCGGGATGGCCAGAGTTGGGCTCTGCTGTGTATTGGGTGCTCTGGAGGGACCCCTGGGTCCTGGGTCTGGAGAAGTTGGACAAGCTTTGGTACTGTCCTGGTCTGCTCACCACGCCTCCTGACTGATGCTGACAGTGGCACCGCGTCCCTTCTGCTCTCAGCTGTGGAGGCCCTGCAGTCAGTTCACCCGTGGCTTGTTCCCGTGGACCACAGGTGTTCTTCAGCTTCTTATCTCATTAATCTCTCTATTGGTTTAATTCTTTTCCTGGGCAAGTGACTTCCTCACATTGATACTCTCAGAAAAGACAAACTTTTTCTTTACTTTTAACCCTTGGTTTGCATTTTGTTGATTGCACAGTTTTCTTGAAGGGCCAGTCTAACACACGTCCTGCACACCGACCGTGTGCTGACGGCCGGTGCTGTGTGCCGCGCCCACACAGCTTGTTCACGAGCTGCCGGCACCAGCTTGCTTTCCCCTCAAGCTCCTTTCATTGCAAATTCAGATGAGAACTTCCAGAAGGTCACTGATGTCCAGGCTCATGGAATTTACTACTGTGTTTGTTACCATGGGCATGAAGGCCTATCACCCTGAAATTCTGGAAAGGTAGAACTAACTGCCCCATCAGCAGGGACTGAACCAGGGGACAGAGGGGGCGTGACAAAGAGGACAGAGGATGAATGGAAGAGAAAGGACATGTAGATTCCAGTATCCCTCGAAAGCTGATGTGACAGTTAAGTGACAGTGCCCTTTAGTCAGGCTGTTAGGAGGAAAATCTGGAAGAAGGTATTTTCTGCAGCTGGTGGAGGTGTCCAGTGGGGCTGCATTTTAAACTCTCTCTTCACTGTGCTACAGGTCAGCACAAACCAAATGGATCTTTGTCCTGGTTCGGCCTCACCAAGTCAGTGTGGATAGGAAGTACTGGCTTTTCTTTGGATCAGAGTCGTGAAACCAAGCAAAAACGAACAAATACGACCTTTCAGAATCTCTCCAGAGTGACTCTTCTGCCCCTTTCGTTTTGTTCTTTCTCATTTAAAAGTATCACAATTATTAAAGGTTAAATGTTTGGAGGGAACATGTGCTAGTTTACATGAGAAACCAGTCCATTTTGGGGACTAACTGTCACAAAGGACCATACCTGGTCTTTGCATCCACACACAGACCAATGGGAGAATTTGTTTCAATGTGTTGGTTATAACCTTGTCTCATGTTCTGGAGCTGTCCCGGCATGGCTATAAAAACAAGGATGCCTAGCCTGAGAAGTGAGTGTGTGCAACTGTACTGGAATATCTGGTGTTTGAATGTTCCAATGTTCTCAGGGAGGGGGACAGAATACAAGAAAGTGGGACAACGTAAGCCATGTCACCATTGTTTATGGGGCCACCCTGGGTGTGGTGCTTCCACCCCAGCACCATTCGCGCAGCAGAGTTCCCACACAGCTCAGGGCAGGTCTGACTTCAAGGGGCATTCCAAACACTTAGTGAGGTTGACAGAGACACAGGTTCAAGGCCTGATGAGCAGAAGTTCTGACTCCTCTAGCCTTAAATGAAGTGACTTATGCCCATAGCCATGTCCTATGCTTTGAGGAACCTTGTCTAGCCTGTCACCACTTCTTTGTGTATTTTGGGCTGTGTTTTATTGCTAAGTGAGAATTGGGTGAGATTGATTTCTTCTTCCTGTCTTATTTCCAGAGTGGGAGAGCAATGACTGCCTCGTGTATTTCCTGTCTTCTTAATCTCCTAAAACACATGGCTCCGTGGTGTTACACCTGCCCGACAAGTTCTCTGCATTCTTTTATTCAGAGTGCAGCTCCAGGCCAAGGATGCTTTCATTTCCACCTCCCTCTCTCCCTCCCCTGTGAGCAGTAAGGGGAAGACGTGTCTCAAGTTGCAAGTGAAAGTGAAAGTCGCTCAGTCGTGTCCAGCTCTTTGCGACCCCATAGACTACAGTCCATGGAATTTTCCAGGCCAGAATACTGGAGTGGGTAGCCTTTCCCTTCTCCAGGGGATCTTCCCAACCCAGGGATTGAACCCAGGTCTCCCACATTGCAGGTGGATTCTTTACCAATTGAGCTATCAGGGAAGCCCCTCAAGTTGCTAAGTGGGATGTAAGGGGACAGCGTGGCTATGTTCTAATACCCTCAGTGCTTTCTAGAGCCAGGAGGCCGGTTCTGGCACCAACAATGTTTCTAGCACCAGGTGCTTGGTGATCAGGACACCCCCCCACCACCCCTGCCCCTCCCCAGAAGAGTCTGATGCAGGAGAAAGAGCATTGGGAAGAGAGTCAGGGCTACATTTTCCAGCTCTGCAGTTAACTTTTTTAGTCAAATAAGTTTGGCTTAAACAAAGTTAAAGCTAATTTCTTTACTACAGGACTTCCAAGAGCCTGTGATATAGGTACTATCGAGCTCAGAAAGCAAACCCAAAACAGTATCTCCTAAGCAGGTTTGACCAGGGAGCCCTTGTGTAACTGAGTAACCTAGCAACGCCTTGCTGCTCAGTCTGAAGCACCAAGCTAGAAGTCACTGTCGTCGCACTTTCTGATCCTGTGTCATCTGCCTGCTCGCCATCTCTGGTTCCTTGTGTGTCCTTGAGGGGGAAACAGCATTCCTGGTGGGAATTCAGAGAGACTGAACGGTGGTGTAACACAGAATGGGCGGGGGGGCCTTGACTAGTTGAGGACATCTTCTCCCTCTGGGAACTAGTCGTGATTCCTAAAAGAACCCAGGGTCTGCTCTTGGCTGTCCAACTTAGGATAGCATGCTGGCTGTGAGTGGTCTTGCAAAGCCTCCCCTCTGTTTCTGTTGTGTTCTGAAAGGCTCAGCGTGTCCCATGGTCTGAATTCATTCTGCGGTCCTCAAGATCCACTGGTGGCGCGTGTGATGGGGCCTGGGTCTGCCTGGTCGGCAGGCCTGTCTCTTGAGCTTGGATGGAACGGACAAGGGTAGGTGCTAAGTTCCCTTGGCTGGGCTTTTCTCCTTTTGTTTGTAGAACACTGTCAAAAGGTTATTGCCTCCTACATTGCTGAGGTCTGACTTCAGCATCTGCATTTGATGGAGATGGGGGCAAGGCTCAGAGGGGGCCCTTCCCAAAGGCAAGCGAAACACTAACAAGCAATGTCAAAACCAGTCACAATGATGTCTCACTTGGTTATCTGAGGCAGGGGAGCAAGCATCTGGGCAGGAAGGTGGATGTGACACCCATCTTTAAGGCCCATTTTGAGGAATCTGGAGGCTCTCAAATGCCCACCACTTGGCTGGATGATGCTGGAACGCCACGGCAAAGGGAAATGGGAACACATGGACTCAGTTCCTGGATCAAAGGCATTTGGAAAGGATATTCTCAGGCCCTCCATTCTGTTCCCAGCAGGAACCAAGGCTAAGATGGAGGGTGGGGCAGGAGAGGCCTGACCAGGGTTAGTCAGAGAACAGGCTGGCGAAAGACTTCCTCAGGTTGCGGATGGTCTCGGCCTTGGCTTCGTCTTCACTGGGGGTCCCATGCTGGGAGGTGTCAGATGTGCTGAGGCTGTTAGTCAGGGACTGGGATTTGCTGAAAGAGAAAGGCAAAGGAAGTTGGGGGTGACATGGCTGGACTCCCCAGGAAATGAGTCCTGGGGCTTGTCTGGGAGCCAGCTGGATGAACCCCATCACCCCAAGGATACTGAGCCCCGCAGCCAGGCATCCCACACTTACACCACACACACAGTTAACCCGCCAGGTGGCTCCTGGGAGCCTCCTCTTTTAGGTGCAGGAATTGGGGCTCATAGCAAGGAACAAGGGAACATCCAAGGCTCAAATTCTCCCCACAAAAACAGGCTGCTCAGACGGCAGGCACAAGTGGAGAGCAGCTCATCCACTCTCCGGCCTCGGTGCACAGACTTGCTTGGCAAACTCAAAGGTGTGGTATCGACAGGTTAGGCTTGCTCCTCCTAGACTTTCCAGCACCAGCTTGGGGCTCAGAGGGTCTGTGTTCCAGGCCCTTCCTGCCATCTGTTCCTCCAGCCGTGGGCAGGAAAGGCCCTGAGTGGGGCCTCCTTCTCCATCTGTGAGACGGAGGGTTGGTTCAGCCCACCCTCAGGCCTCGTGCAGCTCCGACACCATGGGCTTCCACTCCAAGTCTGCCCGAAGCTCTCATGGCCAATTCCAGTGCGCTTTGGAATTCTCACAGTGCCTACTGTCTGAAAGGTGGTGTTTGACTCTTTGTGCAAGCCTAATGCCAGGTGACAGGGCTCCAGACGTGAATGAGATTCAGGCCCTGCCCTCAAGGGGCTCACAGTCTAGTGGGGGTGAAAGACAGGAAGAGATGCACGCAGGCTCTTGTCATCACATTAAATAACTGAAATCTTCTTCAGAGCAGGGCTATCTTTTAACCCTTGCTTTTTCCACTCAGGGTGTTATTCAAGACTAGTTCAGAGTAGGCGTTTGGTAAGGACCTGCTGACCTGAATTGAACTAAATCATACTTTACAGCATCAACCAGGAGATTCAAGTGTTGTTAGCTAGATTACTCGGCTTCCCTGATTGCTCAGACAGTAAAGAATCTGCCTGCAATGCAGGAGATTCAAGTTTGCTCCCTGGTCAGGAAGATCCATTGGAGGAAGGCAAAGCAACCCACTCCAGTATTCTTGCCTGGAGAATTCCATGGACAGAGGGGCGGGGGCGGGGGGGGGGGTGCGGCTACAGTTCATGGGATCCCAAAGAGTCACACACGACTGAGTGACTAACACACACACACAGCTAGGTTACTACAAGATTAGTGCTCAAACCTGGCTTAAGATCCAGAGCTCTTGTCTGTCCCATGATTAGCTGGGCTGCATCTTTTCACATGTGAGAGGCAGCCACAGATACACACATATGGAGCCAGCAGCATTCTGAGCACCAACTGTGCAAACACTCATCTTAATTCTTATAATAGCCCTGTGGGGTAAACACTATTGTCCCCATTTTGCATGTGAAGAAGTTTAGGCACAGAGAGGTTAAGTAACTTCTTTCTGAGGTCAGGCAGCTTTTAAGTGGCAGACTTCAAACTGAACCCAAAGCGGGTCTGACTAGAGTCTGTGCTGTCAACCTCTATGCCTACTGCTAGAGGACCACTTGGTAATATTACTAAGCTAAACATGCATTTACCCTTTGATCCAACAATACCATTTCAGGTATTTTCTATACAGTTGATCCTGCACATATAAGAAAAGGCGTGTTTTCAAGGCTATTCACTGCTGCCTTCTTTGTAAGAGAAAACCAAATTTCCACTTACAGTGGATTAGTTAGATAAATTGTAGGATAATTATACAGTGGAATAATTATACAGCTGTGAAAAGGAGCAAACATCAATGAACTGTGTGGAAGAGCTCCAGAATGTATTGCTAAATGTAAAAGCAAGCAGCGAGTGGTGTGGATAGTGAACACTGCTGATTATGTAAATAAGTGGGAGGAGGGAACCAGAACATATATTTCCGTATATGCATAAGGAAATACTGGAGGAACACACTAGAACTAACAAAAGTGGTTACCTCTGGGGAGCAGGGGGCAGGAAAGCATTGGATGAGAATGAGGTAAGGGTTTTCAATAAAAACATCAATATCTTTTAGATCTTTGAACCAGGTGAATATATTAACTCTTCTGAAAAATTATGGTTAGCTTGTTTGGAGTTGAAGGAAAGGAAAAACTTTCCAAAGAAAATACATTTGGGATCTCTCTCTCTGACCTCAAACCAAGAGGCAGGCTTGACAGGAAATGAGAGAGACAACAGATGTGTGCCCGGGGATGGAGCCTTCCCTTCCGCCCCGGTCGTCTAGCCTTTCACAGGGTGACTTTGCAGGTCCTGGTATCAAGAGTCTATTTCCGGGACTTCTCTGGTGTCCAGTGGTTAAGAATCCGTCCTGCAATGCAGGGGACATGGGTTCGATCCCTGGTCAGGGAACTAAGATCCCACATGCCGAGGAGCAACTTAAGCCTGTGCGCCACAACTACTGAGCCTGCAGGACACAAGAAAGATCCCACACGCTGCAACTAAGACCCAACACGGCCCGACAAATAAATAAGGTTTTAAAAAGGAGTCTATTTTCCTACCTTTTTAATCTGGGCTTGACCATGTGACTTGTTTTTATCAAAAGCCTATGATGGGATGAAATGACATCATGCAACTTCTAAGCCTGGACCTTTAGAGGCCTCAAAGCTTCTACTTTTGCCCTTTGGAATGTAATTCTACCACATGAGGAAGCTGGGTCCAGCCTGCTGGAGGATGAGGCCCAGGGGAGAGAGAGAGAAGCTCGGCTGACAGGTGACACCAACAACCAGATGTGTGCAGGAAGCCCTCTTGGACTGTCCGGCCATAGGTAAGTTGCTGGATAACTACAGCCGTATGAGCAATCCCAGGAGAGCAGGGTTGCTAGATTTTAGTAAGCAAGCATACACGACACCGAGTTAAGTTTGAAATTGAGATTAAAAAAAAAAACTACTTTTTGAGTATAAGTCTAACCTGTGCAATATTTGGCTTCCCCTGGTGGCTCAGACAGTACAGAATCCACTTGCAATGCGGGAGATCTGGGTTTGATCCCTGGGTTGGGAAGATCCCCTGGAGGAGGGCATGGCAACCCACTCCAGTATTCTTGCCTAGAGAATCCCATGAACAGAGGAGCCAGGCGGGCTATGGTCCATGGGGTCGCAAAGAGTCGGACATGACTGAACGACTAAGCACAGGCAATATTTGAGGGTATACACTCCAAATTATTCATTGCTGAAATTCAAATCTAACTGGGCATCCTGCATTTTATCTGGTAACTCTCCAGGAAATACCATTGGGAGATCCTCCCAGCTGAACCAAACTCAGTACAAGTGACTAAATGAAAAAAAAACTATGAACAAAGAAAATGGTTGCTTTCTTAAGCCACTAAGTTTCAGGGTGGTTTGTTATGCAGCAGGAAGTAACTGATGCAGGTATACATGGAGGATCACAGTGGGGCCTAACCTATGCTCTGGCCTTGCTAGGAACCTGCCACCCAGGTTCCATCCTCTAGGCCTCCTTTTACCCATTTAAAGTTGGGGTGAGGCCTTGGTGGGTCTTGCTCTGAGTCCCTGACCCTGAGCCAGCCCAGCTCCGCCCACACCCCAAGTCCACTCTCAGACCTCCCAGGTCCCACAGCACTTACTTGAGATGGGGATGGGGTGATGCTGGCTTCTTGGCCTCTTCGCCCTGTTGGGAGGCGCTGCGGCCCTGCACGGGGGGCCGGGGCTGCGAGGTAAGGGGTGTGCTTGGCTTGGGGGCCTGGTTTGGAGAGCTGCCTCCAGATGCACGGGAGAGCTGGGGAGACCCTGGCGATCTCTGCTGTGGCGATCCAGACTGAGGGCTCAGGGGCTGCTGGCCTTGTGGGGACAGCCTCTGCTGGGAGGGGCTCCCAGATCTTGGGGGTTGAGGAGACTGAACTGGGCGAGGGCCCCCTGCAGGGAGAAAAAATGATTCCGTTCAAATTCTTTTAAGATAAATAAGGCTGTGCACAAGTGTCACTTCGAGGATGTTCATTACAGGGTTCTCCCTACCAGTGAAAAACTGAAAACAATACAAACACTCAACCATAGGGGAACTGACTGGAACATTAAGATACATTCATGTAATGGAATGTGCTATGGTCATCATGTATGATGTGGCAGAACAATATTAAATGACATGGGATGTTGTTGATAATATAAGCTAAATATGAATATATACTGCTAGACAGAAAGCAGCTTATAAAACAGTATTTGTGGGTTAATTTCATTTTGGCATGTATAAAAATACATGCCTGAGGCAAAGGAAGGAGTCCTTGCTCTGTCCAAGGGAGCAGGCTATGCATGCTAAGTCACTTCAGTTATGTCTTTTCATAGTTATTTTTCAAAGTTATGTCTTTTCAAAGTTATTTTCTTTCAGCTTCTTGGCAAAGCAAAAAAAAAAAAATAATACTTTTTGTTTGAGCACATAGAAAAAAGTTAACTTATATATAGATAGTATTTGCTTAGTATTTGCTTTAGCACAGGGTCAGTGCTAAAAGATGATGAGGTTCCTTAAAAGAGAATTTCACTTTCACTGAGTTGAAAATGAGTAGTGAGTTCAAAAAACAAGTTAATAATGTGATTTTGTTAATTTGGGAAATCAATGAAAGCATTGTGTTTTAATTAGCCTTGTTATTTTTACTCTAAATGTTAATTCAGTGAGCATCTTCTTTAATTATCCTAATTGGTTTTTAATTGATTGTTTTTCAACTCACTAAAAGTATGTTTCGCCTCCTGTCCCTTAAAATAATATCTCTTTATTTATCCAGTGTGTCTCTACTCTGAGCCGGAAAGGAAACAAGAATACAGTAGCTCTCTGTTTTAGAAGTGCTCTGTGCAAATGTGGTTGAAAAAGTAAGTCTTGGGGCAGAGTGGCAAAGGAGAGGGTAGGGCAGAGACACAGCCAGAGCCTGGCAGGGTGATGAATAAGTTGTTTTTGAACATTCTATAATCAGAGTTATCACCTGGCAGGAGGGCAGTGGGGCTGCAGTAGTTGTAAGTATTCTTAATGGTGACACTCATTAAGAACAACATGTGTATTATCATTGCTGTGTTTTTTGTTGTTGTTTTTTAGTCACTAAGTTGTGGTCAACTCTTTGTGACCCTCATGGACTGCAGCCCACCAGGCTCCTCTGTCCATGGGATTTTCCCAGGCAAGAGTCCTGGAGTGGGTTGCCATTTCCTTCTCCAGGGGATCTTCCTGATCCAGGGATTGAACTTGTGTTTCCTGTATTGACAGTTGGATTCTTTACCACTGAATCAGCAGGGAAGCTTAGTAAGACACAAATTATTAATAGTGAGTTTTAAAAGATATAGGAGTTTATTCTGGCAGTGTCTCTTTCTATCAGCATAACTGCTTTCCTTACAGAAAAATCCAGTAAGAATAAGTTCTTGGCATCCTTGCTGGCCTCAAAGGTTTTGATAATCCCTTTTGTCTCCTTTTGAGATCCCTATCCTGTTTCTCCATCTACTTGACATCTCTTTGGACCCAGATTTTCTTTTTTTTGGCATACTGTGCGGCATGTGGGATCTTGGTCCCACTGCACTCCCTGAGCTGGAAGCGCAGAGTCCTAACCTCTGGATTGCCAAGGAAGTCTCGAATAGTGAGCTTTTAACAGTCAAAGTCCCCAGTGGCTCAGCCAGTAAAGAATCTGCCTGCAATGCAAGAGACCTGGGTTTCACCCTTGAGCTTGGGAAGATCCCCTCGAGGAGGGAATGGTAACCCCTTCCGGTATTCTTGCCTGGAGAATTCCATGGACAGAGCAGCCCAGTGGGTTACAGTCCATGGGGTCCCAAAGACTTGGACACGACTGAGTGATGGTTATCAGCAGTAAATTACTAGCACCTACTGAGCACTACCTCCACACTGGGACACCTTGCTATTTATAACTGCTTCTCTTGCATTATCTCACAGGCAGCTCCCCATTACTAAACAGGCACATGTCATCTCCTCCTTCCTCACTGTGGAATCTGAGCCTCTGAGAAGTGAGGTAACTTGCCTAAGTCTGCCAGAGGACTGAGACATTGTAAGTAGATTCAAACGTGTGCATCTGCCTGAAGGACTCAGTGTTCACTGGTACACGGTTGTGTCAGTCCTGCAATTTCCCTCTTCTTAAACACTTTCTGCTTTTCCAGGAGGAGACACACAGAAGAGAAAGATGAATGGATGTTTTATATAAGACCTGTGGAAGAGGAAGCTGTTTGCTGCCCAAGGCTGATTTTCTCAAGAAGAAATGAACCTATTACTTTGATAAAACTGCCTGGGAAGGTCACAGTGTGATGGTAGTACTTTCTTTCTGATGGGTCTTAAAACAGATTATTAAAAGACCACCATGAAAATGCCTGGCCTGGCATCTTGGGGTGAAGCTGTCCCGAGGCCCCAAGCTGGCACTAGAGCCATGAGGGTGCCTGGAAGGTTCTGACATCGAGAGAGGACACGGGTGACTCTTGCCCCAGGCCTGAGCGTGAGAACACACGAGCAGCTGGCAGCCCGAGAGAAGGGGTTAGTTACCGCCACAATCACCTTTCATCTTGTCATCAACAGTTCATCCATTCTCTGATAAATGGTGGCATTTACTTAGTAACACTGGGATATTTTTGAGGAATGATTCGAATCGACAAGGTTCTATATAATGTTCCGTTTTTCTTTCTCACTCTTGCTGGCTGGCTCATAAATCTATAATCAGGCACTGCCAGTGGCTAGGAAACAGGCACTTTCTAGAAGATCTGAAAGACCAGACTTGTAAACATGCCATTTTCTTGTGCTTCCTTGCACAAAGCCTTAACACCTACCTCTGTAAAAAAGGAAACACCCCTGTTTTCATTGTTGACACGTTAGGAAGCTGAAAATGAGACCATAAATGGGAAAGCCCCTAGCACAGGGCCTGGCACATACTAGGTACTTAATACATTTACTTTCTGTCTTTCTTCCCTCCTTTCCTGACTTTAAGGGAGTGACAACCTCATGGTCTCATTCATTCTGCACACAGAGCAAGGGAGTAAGTCTGGTGATTAAGTATTAATGTGGAGCTTTCCAGAGTGCCTTTTGGGAAGTCACATGTGGATCCCTCACTGCATTCCGGCATCCTTGCTGGATGGCCTCTCTTGGCGGGTGGCTCGTCACGGGTCCTACCTTGTGTGGGTGGCCGTGGCTGGGGTTGTCCAAGTGGAGGACCCAGTTGGGCTTGCCCAGGGGATTTTGCTGGTTTAGTCTGAGGCGCCTAAAGCAGAAGAGAAAAGAAGACTGTTGTGACCACTACAACCATTCACTTCCTCGGTGGGAGGGCAGGATTTGCAAACATCTGTTTGTCATTGAGGTGCTCAGTTGCTTAGTTGCATAATGGACTGTAGCCCGCCAGGCTCCTCTGTCTATTGGATTCTCCAGGCAAGAATATTGGAGTGGGTTGCCGTTTCCTTCTCCATTGTTACTGAGGTGAAACTTACATAATGTGCACAACACAAATAGTTTCTACATGTGGAGACACCTGTGTAATCACCAAGCAGGTCAAGACAGAACATTTCCAGTGGAGAAGGCTGCCCCATGCCTTCTCCAAGCCAGTGGCCTTCCTGAGAACGAGCATCTTTCTGACATCTGTTATCACAGATTTGTTTTGAGGGGGAAAAGGGGGATCAGGTTTGGAGACTTGCTTTTCCAGAAAGCTGGAGATCTAGCAAGTTCTTTGGAGAATCATCTGGTAACCCATGGTGAGGATTAGGAAAGACAGGAGCTCTGTGTTAGCGTGAAGAGGTTGGAAGATGAGGAAATGGAAGACACAAGAGTCCCTATTGACCGGTGCCCTGGAAGCCCACAAAGGGCATGTGTGTACATGTGGGCATGAGTGTGCACGTGCGTGCACACACACACACACACACCCTGCTCACCACTCAGGCCCGGGATGGAGGGCACAGAGGGGACACCTGGTTTCCTATGTTAATAATCTCTGCCTGCAGACACTCAAAGCCCAGTTGAAACCACGTTTTTCTCTCCAGGGTGGCAGAGAGAGGAAGGGCCCCTCAGAGCCTCCCAAATGTCCCTGTCAGGAGCAGGGGTACACACTCTCCCCCAAGCCCAGCCCCACCCACACCCCATTCCTTTCTTCCCAAGTTGGTTCCTCCCTGGATGCATCTCCTCTGGATCAGGGCACCCACTCCCAGACAGCCAAGTATCTCACATGACTATACACTCTCTTACCCAAGGCCTCAGGGGCGAGGGTACCGTGCCCCCTGGCATCAGGAGTTGGCTCATTTTGGAGATGACAAGGTCGGCCATCAGCTGTTTGTCCTCTTCTACGTGCTCCCCAATCAGGGGCATTGAGCTGTCCATCACCTGCGGGCGAGAAAGGAGTCCTGAAGGAGCCTCGTGCCAGGGGAGCCTGGCAGCTGAGCAGCGCGTCCCAGGAGGGTGGGCTCAGACCTCAGGACAGAAGCGAACACTAGATGGCAGTGTTCTCCATGCAAATCCCCAGCCCAGCGCCTCAGCTGGAAATGACCCCCGTGGAGACAGCCGATTTCCCGCAGTTCAGTCTAAATCAACTCCCTGGACTCTGTTCAATTCAGTCTGCATTTGCTGGGCCTCAGACATGCGACCAAGGGCGGGGAGCCTTTGCTGACCTTTTCTGCTCTTTTCTTTGGGGAGCCAGTCTCCGCCCCCTCCTTTCCCACCTCGGCCCCTACCCAGGATTGGAGCCAGCTTTCTGAACTTTGGCCCAAGGTCAAGGTTTTCCACAAAGCCGGAAGCAGTGAAGGAAGGGGCTCAATTATGATCAAAAAATGACATGGGTTGGAGTCAACTCAAGGTTTGGAGAGAAGAGGGAAAAGGCGAGGCCTGTTTTCCTGGACTCTAGCAGAATAAACTGCAGAGAAATTTCTTCCACAGGGAGAAGGCTGCTTCTCAAAGCAGGCACACTTCTAATGGGAGGGGCCCTGAGAGATCAGGGGCTTCCCAGGTGGTGCTGGTGGTAAAGAACCTGTCTGCCAATGCAGGGGATGTAAGAGATGTGAGTTCAGTCCCTGGGTGGGGAAGATCCCCTGGAGGAGGGCAGGGCAACCCACTCCAGTATTCTTGCCTGGAGAATCCCATGGACAGAAGAGCCTGGTGGGTTACAGTCCACCGGGTCGCAAAGAGTCAGACACGACTGAAGTGACTTGGCATGCATGCATGCTGAGCGATCATATTTGTGCATTGACTCTTTTGGCAGATGCAGAAACCAAGGCCCAGAGATGGGAAGGGGCTTGCCCAAAGTCATATAGGCCAATGATCCAGGTGGTTCCCTAGGCATGGACAGAGGTAGAAGGTCTTGGGTGGGTTGGTGGAGGGTGGGGCCTTGGTGGGCTCTCTGTCTCCTCCCTAGCTATAGGAAGCCAGCCTGTTCACCCAGTTCACGGCCATCTGATTCTCTGTCTGGTTTCCCCCTTTCCCAAGCTCTGGACTCACTGGGTTCTGTCTCCCATCCAGGTCCTTGGGCAGGTCATTGACTCTGCCCACTCTCTATCTGGCTAGCCCTTCTCATCTGTCAGGAACATCTAGCTGGTCCTTCCTCTGTGAAGCCTTCTTGGCACTCCTGCCATTCTTGCTTTGGTTGTCTCACCATCTCCTGTTTCTGTGTGTCTCCCCAAACAGACTGTGAGCCCCTGGCTTGGGGATGGGCCCTGTACCCAGACGGGTGTGCCCTTGATCAGTACCTGCTGAATGGAAGGACAAGTCCTGCTCACATCGATAAGGATACTAGTAAGTGCTGCATTGCTTTGCTAGGTGCCAGGTGCTGTTCGAAGCACTGGGTGGAGATCTCACATAAATCTCAGAGTATCTCTTCGAGATAGGTACCATACTGTTCTTATCACGATGGGAAAGCTGAGGGTCAAAGAAGTAGCAAGTTCCAGGACAGATGACGAGCACTCCTTCTACATCTCAACAATCACTGACCAGCTCTCTGAGGTGAGAACTGGGAACAGGAGACCTGGCTTCCAGGCTCTGGTTCTCCTAGGGACTCGCGGTGTGATCTTGGCAGCTCACTTCTCGTCTGTGGGCCTGTTGTTTTCCTCAACTATAACCTGAGGGGGTTGGCCAGCTGCGAAGACCCCTGCATCTGGGACTTTTAGGAGCCCATTAATCTAAAGCACCTGCTATAGTTGTTGCTGTTTAGTCGCTAAGTTGTGTCCAATTCTTTGCGACCCCATGGACTGTAGCCTGCTGGGCTTCTCTGTCCGTGGGATTTGCCAAGCAAGAATATTAGAGTGGGAAGCCATTTCCTTCTCCAGGGGATCTTCCCGATCCAGGGATCATACCTGTCTCCTGCATTGCAGGTGGATCCTTTACCACTGAGCCACCAGGGAAACCCTATTATGATCGGGAAGCTGAAAAGCAAACTCAAGGATGTGAATGCAGATTCTGTGAGCAAATTGAGCTCCCTGTGGGTTGAGCCTGGGTCCTTGGCATCCTGGGTCCCATTGCCCGGCACATGGACAGTCTCAGTCAATGTGGGCTGAGCTGAGTTGTAACTGTGGCGTCTGAGTGTACACAGCTCTGTCCTTTCTCTTCCTGACCCTGCCTGCCCACACTTTTTTGTTCTGGTTTCTGTTTCCTACATTCCCTACAGTGGAAAACAGCCGCCACAAAGAACCTGAGGTCAGAGCATTTTGGAGTCCCCACGGTGGACACAGCTAAAGGAAGTGGACGCTCTGGTCTCCCCAGGGAAGCATTTTTCCAGTGAGCAATGTCATTCCCTGGACAAGTCATGGAGGACAAGTTCAAGGGTCTTTCCCCTGAGTATTTCACTGTGAGGATCTTCACAAAACATGTCCCACAAATTTTATGTTCTCACCACAGAGGTGGCTAAAGAAATCAGTATTTTTGGATCCTGTCTTTGTTTTTTAAAATACCTTTTATCTGCCTGGTAAAAAGCTCCCTATCTCCCTTGACCCCACTGTAAACCAAAAAGCAAGGGAAACAACTCTGTAATGTTTCTGAGGGAAAAGAAGGGCTGAAAAGCCATTCTTTCCTGTCCCCCCCCCACCACCACCCTGAAACATTTTTGAGAAGTTGTTTTCTTCTTTCTTAAAAGTCCAAACCCACGATTTTTTTTTCTCAGATGTGGAAGGTCTTTCATCCCTGACCCTCTGAATGTCTGGAGGCAGGGAGCCTGGGCCCACGGGTACAAACTTTTGTTTCCTAAGAGTGAAAGTTGAGGAAACTCAGAGAGGCAGGAGCTCTCAGGGGCAGAGATAATGCTAAAGCGAGAGAGAAGGAACTAAACTCACAGAAGGGAGAGGGAGGCAGCTCAGGAGTCCTTCATCTGCTGGCTGCAGGCCCCTCTCTGAATGGAAGCTCCAGAGCAGAGTCCCTGCTACCCTGCTCACGGTTGTATCCCCATCACCTGACTGGGGGCTGGTGCCCAGAGGAGGAGCTCAACAGTGGATGAATGAATGGGTGAATGAATCAGTGACCACCTGTGTGTCAAAGCTGAGTTCATGTCTGATGGTCCCATGAGGAGATGCAGAGGCAGGAGGGCCAGGGAGGGCTTCAGGAGATGCAATGCCCTGGGCATGGATCTGAAGTGCCCAGGTGTCCTTAGGAAGGTGGGCACCTCCTTCCTCTAGGGAGCAGCCTGGGTCTGACTCAGAAGCAAGTGTGCAGGATGGTGGTTCCGCTCCTGGCCCCTGCAGTATCTCCCGAGAAGGGGCTGCTGGGGGGATTTCAGGTATGGTGGCCACTGGACTCGAGGGGAGAGTTTTTTCCTTGACTGCCGCATGGCATGTTTGATCTTAGTTCCCTGACTAGGGATCAAACCCACATCCCCTGCATTGGAAGTATGGAGTCTTAACCACTGGACTGCGGGAACTCCTGAGAGTTGTTTTCTAGAGCAGGACTGAACTTGCTAATATAGATGATAACTCATCCTTGGAAGTTACTGGGCTTTCCTGGGGGTGAGAGTGGGCAGAGGGGCTGTGCCCGCCCTGGACTCCCTCCCCTCCACCTCCGAGTTGGCCAGTCTAGAGGCTCGGGGAGGGAGAAATGCCTTCCTGGCAGGGCAGCAGGAGACCAGCAGGGCTCCCACCCCTGCAGGCACTGGTTCTGGCTTGCTGCGGGTCCTGGGAGTGGCGCAGACACGGGGCTGGAGCACCAGCCGGCTCTCGCGGTCATCCCAGCCATGTGCTTCCCATTAACTGCCCACGCCCGGGGAGGGGGCAGCCGCAGGGTGCTCCCTCACGTGTCTTGGCCGTGTGTCAGCACCGCCCCCTCCGCTGTGGTGTGAGCAGGAGGCCACAGGAGCGCAGTCCTGGACGGACGGGTGGGGGTGGTGTGTGAGCGCAGAGCCGTGACGGTGGGGAGGGACCTCGGAGCCAGCGCAGCCTTTTCAGGGGAAACCATGGAGAGCCATGGGCTCTGGTGGGGACCGGGAAAGGGTTAGGAGGGGAGAGCGGGGCTGTGAGGTCAGGAGAGACACGGGGGAGCCCTGGCGCGGGAGGGGGACGGTGGGATCGGGGGGGAGGCCTGGGGAGGGAGTCATGGGGGTGGGCAGGGGGATGGGAGGCCCACAGGGACCCATAGGCGCCAGCTCTGCAGGGCAGCAGGGGGTCGTTGGCCTGTGAGATGCAGGAAGGTTGAGGGAGAGGTTCTAGGACTCGAGCCCCTCTGAGCCCCTCTCATACATTTCCCTCCGTTCTCACCCCGCTCCTAACCATCAGCGCCCTGCAGTTTCTAGTGTACCATCCTCCCGGCCGGCACACCCCGTATGTGTCTTGTTCAGGGCTCTGTCTCCAGAACTGTCCCCCCTAGGCCCATGGGAACCCCTAATATGTGTTTGTTGATTGAACAGATGATGAACTCTCTGCACGGTGACTGTGGAAGTGGGTCCTCTTTACCCGCTTGGACACTAAGAAAATTTGAGAGACTGGAGGGGACAGAATCTTGCCAACTCTTGGCCCAGGGCCCTTCCCCTACTGTTAGGGCCACAGGTGTTGGAAGGCTGTCAAACCTCATGTCCAACGTCATCGAAGTCCAGGGCAGGACCAAGGGCACGAAGGCTTTAGATGCAGCTGAGGGGGTGGATGGGGGTACGTGAGGGCAGTGGGTGAGAAGCCCCTGGGGGCCGCTCATTGAGGCCTAGGCTGCTCATGCCCCAGCCATGACCTAAGACACAGCGGACCACACTGGAGGTCACACTTGGACTCCTTCCCTCTGGAATGCTTGCCCAGGGGCCTGGTTCAGGCCAGGAGGAACTCCTGCTCCACTGCTCACCTCTATGATGTAATCTCTGCCATCTTTGCTGTGGACAGCCTTGACAGCACAGATGTCCAGGCCACCAAACATCTCCGAGCAGCTGTCCACCCACAGCCTGTACCTGCAGGGATGGACAGACAGTAAGTATGAGGGACAGGAGGCAGGGGCGGGAAGCAGATGGCAAGAGATGCAGAGACGGGGGAAGGAGAGACACAGAGAGATACCCACAGAAAAAACAGGCTAGGAGACAGACAGTGACATACACACAAACACATCCACTCGGAGATGGAGAGAGACAGGAAGACATAAGAGGCAGAGATGCAGCAAGAGAGACAGAAAGGCAGAGAAACGGAGACAGAGAGAAACAAAGGCAGTGGGAGAGACAGAATGGGTAAAAAGAAAGGCAGAGACATAGATGGACAGTGAGAGAGATACACAGAGGGAGAGAGATTGGAGAGGGAGCCGGGAAGGCAGGCGACAAGCAGGATGAGAGGGAGGAGTGAGGGGGGCGGGCGGGGGATCTCAGAGACCTGACCTCCTTCCCCTCCCCAGGACTTTGCAGGCCCCCCAGTACTGGGGAGCTTATCCTGCCCCCAGTTGGAGCTGTCCTGGACCCCAGCTGCCCCTGAAGTCCTTTTCCCTTGGGAAAACTGCTTGAAGGGCCCCAGAAATCCCTCCCAGGCCCAGCCTGCAGGGACAAAGGGTGTATTCTCTCCCTGGCCTGGGGCACGCAGGCAGAGGAGCCTGGCAGGCTTTTCCAGCCTGGCCCGGGGGCCTGGCCCTCTGGACCCGCTGCTTTTGTTCCCTTTCTAGCCACTTGATGGCTGCAGGGCCCGTTTGCTTTGCAGGAGAAGATCTCAGTGCTGGACTCTGACCCTGCAACAAGGGGATGGTTGTGTCTTCCCGGCCTTGCGCTTGGCTTCCCTCGTGGTGGCTGGATTTGGAGTCACAGGAGACTTTGTGTCAATGTTCTTGCTTTTCTCTCCACTCTCCAGGGTCACACGGGGCACGCCTGCTCAGAGATCTATTTGTGTCTCTGAGCCATAAGGCCTGGAATGAGCTGAAGTGCTCTCAGAGCTGGCTCTCTCATCTCCTCTGCTAAGTCCCCTGGAGGCACTGAGGCTACTGACCATGAATGTGCAGAAGGGAAAGAGGATTCCAGGCCTGAGCCGCCCCACTCCCATGGCAGGCTCCTCCAGGAATGGCCCATGGGGCCTGGGACTGAGCAGAGCCAGGGAGACGGTGACCTGCTGGAGACACCTGGCAGCAGCCTGCGCAGCCGGGGGGAAAGGCGGGGCTTCCCTTCTGGAAAGGTGGTGGGGAAAAGGGCCACGGCTGTCCCCTGAATGCCCGCTGGGGGACGGCTGTCACTCCCCCAGACCAGGTGCTGCAGCTGTGCCAGGGAACGAGCCCAACCTCGGAGGCTGGAGAGCACAGGTGGGCGCCCACCTTGGGGGCGGCACCTGGGACTGGCAGGAAGGGAAGGAGACCAACATTTCCAGGGCACTCCCTGCCACTGAAGATCCCATTCTCATCAGCCCTCTGGCTTGGGTGCAGTGCCTCCAATCTACAGCTGCAGAAGTTCAGAAAGGGTAGTTAACCTGTGTAACACAGCTTGGAAGGGGGCAGGACCACCCGCTTTAGTTCATGCTGTCTCCTCAGCTTAGAGCCCTGAACGAGGAGTTCCACAAGGGCAGGAACAGTGTTACATCCCTCCCCTAAGCCTCAGTCCGTGTGACTGTAGCGCAGTGGTCCCGCTTCACTCTCTCGGGGCAGAGACGGGACACAGGAGTATCTAATCACAGTGCTGCTGCTTTCTGGGTCATAGAGATGGGAGCCATGATAGTCATGTGACTTAAGTCAGGCCTATCAGTGAAGAAGGCTCAATGCCAGGCTTTGATTGAAATGGTTGGGAAAGACATCTTCTTTCTGCTGGACTTGACACAGTTAAGATGTAAGCCTGGAGCCACTTTGGACCACTATATGGGTGAGCTGACCGGAATGAAGCCAACATGAAAGAAAGCTGAACTGAAGTTGGCAGTGAAAGTGAAAGTCGCTCAGTCATGTCCGACTCTTTGCGACCCCATGGATCGTAGCCTACCAGGCTCCTCTGTCCATGGAATTCTCTAGGCAAGAATACTGGAGTGGGTGGGTAGAATAAGTTCTAAAGTCCTACCTGGTGCTGCACCTCTGAAGTTTTCATTGCCGCAAGCCAGTAAATCCCCTTTGGCTCCAACTAATCCATTTTCTGAAACTTGCAACTGATACAGAGTTCTTAAAGGGAAGGGTTGGGTCTTTTCGTCTGTGCTCAGCATACATGGCATGCAGTCGGTACTCAATACATGTCCACTGAACAGATCTTTCTGACCCAAAGCCCATGCCTTGCCCACTGTCACTGAAGGCTTACAAGCAGAGATCACTGGGCACTCAGCAAGGGATGTACGTGTGCTGCTGGCCTCAAGAGCGGGTGGCTGGTCCTTCTTCAGGTGAAGATGGCTCACAGGTGTTGTTTAAAGGGAGGGACTTTCAGCCAGTGTGCCTCTCTGCTGCATTCATGAGTCACAGGAAACTGACTTCTCCCTCCTCATGCTGAGACAGGAATACATCTGAGAGAGGAGTGGACACTCTGGGTGGGAGCCCTGGTACCCTAACGGGATGCTTCCATACGGCTGTCAAGAGCAGAAGAGATTGGTGAGGACTTCCTGCTCTCTTCCTGCAGCAACTGGCAGGGCCACAAAGACCCCTGGACTTGGAGTCAAGATGTCAAGGTTTTAGTTTTATCTCTGCCATTGATCAGTTCTGTGACTTGGACAAGCCATGCTCCCCCTCTGAACCATCTTCCCCATGTGTAAAATGGGGTTATTATAAAACATGCCCTGAAGGCTATTATGGGCAGTAAAGCGGATCATGCCTGGGAAAGTGCTCTGTGGGTGGCGAGACGCTGGCCAAAGTGCGAGACGGCATTCCTTACAGGATCCTTGCTGTATCCCTGTCTACCTCCCCCTGTGGCTGGTACGCCTCCCTAAGCACCTCCGTTACCTCTTACCTCTCTGTCATGGCCACCTGCTCCAGCATGGCAGAGCCTGTGTTGGCCTTCCAGTTTCCAGAGATGGAGGTTCTCCTGTACCAGAACAAATGACATGGTGAGGGCAGTAGGGACGCTTGTCACTGATCTGCTTCCCTTTTTTGCTTTGGCTGTTTGGTGGCTCTGATTCAAATATCTAGCTTACATTGTTCTAAGTCGCTTCAGTCATGTTGGACTCTTTGCTATTCTATGGACTGTAGCCTGCCAGGCTCCTCTGTCCATGGGATTCTTCAGGCAAGAATACTGGAGTGGGTTGCCATGCCCTTCTCCAGGGGATCTTCCTGACCCAGGGATCGAACCCATGTCTCTTATGCCTCCTGCATTGGCAGGCGGGTTCCTTACCATGAGCATCATCACCTGGGAAGCCCACTGTGATGTGCATTCTTAGATACACATCCTGTCTTCAGATTTATTTTTTGTGTTTTTATTTCCCTTTATGTTGATTGTCTTATTTGTTGGGTCTTATGTATCTTTCCCTAAGCTACCTTTGAAATGTAAAATTGAATTTAATGAATGCCTACACTATCAGATTAAATCCTTCAAATGGCCTCCTGTTTTTTTTAGAAGAACTAGGGTAGTATAGCCCCTGGTGACTCTGGAATCTTTTTTGAGCACTAAAATGTAGGAAAAATAACAAATGGGGAGAAGTGATTGCCTTTTCATGGTGAAGAGCAGGAAGGCCTTCTGCCTCTGTCTGCCTCATCACCCTCTCAGTTCCCTTGCCTTTTCTGCTCCAGCAACAACTGACCTCCCTTCAGGTGCTCCAAAGCCCATGGTTTTTTTTCCTGCATATAGGCCTCTATATGATACAGTCTTCATCTCCATCCTTGTCTCCCTAAGTCCTACTCATCTTTCAAGTTTCATCTGAAAATGTGACTTTCTGACCTGACACTTCCCCAATGAGAACCGTGAGAGTTGGGCTGTGAAGAAAGCTGAGCGCCGAAAAATTGATGCTTTTCAACTGTGGTGTTGGAGAAGACTCTTGAGAGTCCCTCGGACGGCAAGGAGATCCAACCAGTCCATCCTAAAGGAGATCAGTCCTGGGTATTCATTGGAAGGACTGATGCTGAAGCTGAAACTCTAGTACTTTGGCCACCTCATGCGAAGAGTTGACTCATTGGAAAAGGCCCTGATGCTGGGAGGGATTGAGGGCAGGAGGAGAAGGGGACGACAGAGGATGAGATGGCTGGATGGCATCACTGACTCAATGGACATGGGTTTGAGTAAACTCCGGGAGTTGGTAATGGACAGGGAGGCCTGGCATGCTGCGATTCATGGGGTCGCAAAGAGTCGGACACGACTGAGCGAGTGAACTGAACTGAACTGAATTGATACTACACTCTATCAATGTTTAGAAATGCTCATTTCAGTTGCAATGACCGCTTTAGTGTGCTGACTTCCCTGAGGGCAGGGAGCATGTTTGGCTCATCCTTCTGTATCTCTAGTGTCCAAGGGTTCCTGGCAGGTAGTAGGTGCCAGGTAACAAGTTACTAGGTAAGGGGCTGTGTATGCTGAAGAGAAAATCCAGTAGCATATTTGGATTCAGCAAAGACTGAATGGCTTTAAGCAAAATGGAAGTGATAAAGTGATCTGTTTCATGACCAAGGAAAGGCATGAGATTGAGCTTCAAGGGTGAACCAGTGCTATCAAATGTCTTTTTAAAAGAGAAAATACAATGTATCTGAGGATAGCAGATGCTGAGAACAGGTGGCCAACAAGAGCCATAATGGTTAAAGTGTTTTAGTGACATTGATAAGCTTCAGTTGGTTCAGTTCAGTTCAGTTCAACTCAATGCAATTAAATTCAATTTGGCAAACAATCATCAGGCCACCCTATGTCCTGACTACAGGACTAATCTGAGTGTGCAGAGATGACCTGCCTCCTCCAGCTGTTCACTACCTTAAAGGGTAGACTAGCTAAAACCAGAACATAGGCATGGTAGGGTTAGCAGTACACATAAGGTGTGAGGCATTCTGGGGAAACAACTTTTTAGATACTTTATGTGACCCCAGAAGGTGGTGACTGAGATGTACCTCGAAGGATGAGTAGGATATGGTAGAGTGGGATCTGTATAGTGACAAGGGAAGGTAAGAACTGACTTGAGTCTGACAGGTGCAAGTTTGAATCTTGATTGTAGTGTTTCCTAGTATAACCATGGACAACACTTCTGAGTATTTTCTCATTAGTAAATAGGAACCATTTTAGTACCATGCTTATAGGGCATCATATGGATTAAAGGAAAGATTCTCATAAATCTCTTAGTACAGTGGGTTCTACTATTATTTTTCAGTAAGTGTAGATGAGGAAAAAAAGCATTCTAATGCCAGAAACAGCAGGAGCACAAGCTAGATTGGTCTCGTTCCAAGAAGCTAATGATAGAGCTGATATTTAGTGAGCGCTTTCTATGTCTGAGACATGGGTCTAAAAGCTTTGTAAACACAGGCTTCAGTCTCACAAAACCTAATAATGGACATTATTATCAGTCCCACTGAGTGACAGAAGCCACTAAACCATATGTGAGAAACTCTGTGCTCTTACCATGAATCTCCATGGCAGAGCCAGTCACAGGTTTGGGGAAAAAGGTCGATTGGCCCAAACATGATGCAGCTGCTTGAAAGTAGGATGGAATGTAGGCTGTGACAATGGAATCTATGTTTATGACACAGGTTTGATGCTGACCCCCTTGTTGAAGAGGGCAGGAGTGAGTGGAAAGGTGCTGACCTCACTAACTTTGGAAATTAGTGGAGACTGGGTGCCTAAGTACAGAAGAAACCACATGTAAGTCCTGTACCATAGTTGGCAAAGTTGTTTCTCAAGGGGCTACAGCTTGACAGTTCTGCAACTATACACATGTGCTGGGATTGAACAAAGAAGTATGTGGATGGAGGATGGGGGAAGCCAGGTTTTTTCCCTGCTGGGAGTGGAAAGTTACAGATAAGCAACTTGGGAAGGCTAAAGTGAATCATGTTGAAAACCGAGCACTAGCTGAAGTCTGACACATCAATATGAACTGTTTAGCTTTAGCTATAGATGGATATATACAGAGCGAAATAATTACAGTCGTGTGTATACACGGGTTGAGATACACACGTTTATTTCCCAGCTGGGTCTGCTGAGAGGACTTAGACACAATGACCCTCAGTAGCAACAAGCACAAAGGCCTGAGAGCAGGGCAGGAAGTGGGCCAGAAAGGACGCTGACGGTCATGGGTGGAGAGGGCGTTCTACATTGAGGTCTGACACGAACCCCTTCCCTCGGACGTGGGCCAATGCAGGCTCCAGGAAATGCCGTAACTAATGACAAATTGGAGCTGTCGGGACAGAGAGGCTCAGCGTAAAGAATGCGGCAATGAGGTAATCCTCAAGGAGAGAAACTGGGGCAAGGTGTCGTCAATGTCAAGTGGAAACGCTAACAATGAGGAGAGGAGGGAAATGATATCATGAGGGATGGTGGAGGCCTCAGGAATGTGTTGGACCATACACTAGAATGTTCTCCGACTCAGAGGGGTTATGGGTGTGGGGAGGTGACTTTATCGCCCTGAAGGCATCTGAGAGCAGTGACAGGTCTGGCCTGGCTCCTGGGTGGGAGAATGGTTGGCAAGACAGGCCGAAGTATTCCTTGGCTCCATCCCTTTCCTGGGCATATTTCCTTGTAGGTCAATGGATTGCATGTTCTCCAGTTTTCCAGGCAGTGGCAGAGTGAAGTGGTTGCAACTCAAACTGTGAGGCCTGCAGAGCCTAAAATGACCATCTGGCCACTTCCAGAAAAAAAAATTGCCAACCTCCAGTCTAAGCAATCCAGGTAGAGCAAAAGTAACCCTAAATAATACAGAAATGGAGCTGCATGGCTGTGATCAACGCAACCTTACTTACTGAGACAGGTGGAAGCTAGATTTGGCCTGTGGGCTGTGGTTTGCTGACCCTGACCTAGAGCACAGCTCCACCACACAGAAGCACATAGAGAGATTTCCCAACTGTCCAGAACCATCTGTTGCAGTCCTCAAAGGTGGAACCATGCAATCAGCACTCCATCCACACTTGGAGACCAGACACTTATTGCCTCTCTGGAGTCTCATCATTTCAAGTGGAACCAGCACTATTCCAAAGTAAGACAGCGAGGCCTTGGAGCAGAAAAGACCAAGCCCTCCACGCAGTCAGGAGCTCCCACTCATCCTCGTAACCGCAGCTCCAGCATGAGTCATTATTTGCCTGAACCACCCCTGGATTGAATGTGTGATGAATTTTCTGGCATTCGCCCCTTTTCTTTTAGTCACATAACCTCTATCTCCACAGGACAATGACCCTGCCTGTGTTGCATGCTGTCTTGGTGGGTCTCTCTATACAGATCGTCTGCCTTCTTCTGATAATCATGTGACCACTGTTGGACCAATCAGCACTGTTTCCGTGGAATCGGAATCTTGAGTTAAGCCCTGAAAATGATTATGGTAGATTCCCTTCCTAATGGGGTGCCACGAAGATTGTCTATTACTTCTGGCTACCCAGATTCCTGGGGCGGCCCTGAATCCCAATATTTCTGAAATTGGTAATTTAGGGTTAGTTATTTTTTTTAAGTTTCTGATCATCCATGGATTTCTAATAAATTCCCTTTAAAAACATTCCACCATATTAGTCAGATGTGGTTTTTACTGCTTGCACGTGAAGAAATCTGGTATAATCTACCTGATCTTATTAGTTCCAGAGAAACCCTTTTGCCGCCCATAGCCCCAGAGCCTTCCTTTCATGGTTACAGGTCAGGTCATGATACTTCTCTGCTCAGAAGGGAAGAGAAGAAAATCCAAAATCTTCAGCAAGGCACTCAAGGCCGTCCTTGATGTGTCCCCAGGTGTCCCTCCCATGTATGCCTCCTTTAGTCTCGGTTCCTCTCACACTCTGCTCCTACCCTTCATCCCAGCCTCCCAGCCCCTGCCCCTGCCCAGGGACTCACATGTAAGCTTTGTAGTTGGATCCAATTTTCTGGATGCGGATGTCATACTTGGAGTCGATGAAGGCCTCAGTGGTGGCATAGGTTTTGGCCATAGCCACCATGCTGGTGATGTCCTGGTAGTCATGCTGGTTTTCTACTTTGATCTGTTGGGAGGATGAGGGGATAAGTACCATGTACCTGGTGTTCATTGAGCACCTACCCCGCACTGGGACCCAGGGCTGCATATATAGTGACTGTGAGAAGGTCATCTGCCTGGCAGGGGAGGCAGACACAGGACGCCAAGTTGCTCCCCAAAGGCAGCATTCCACCTGGGGAAGTTAAGGGAGTCTTCATAGGAGGAGTGGGCTCTGAACAGGGGTCAGGGGAGGGAATGTGATTCTCACATGGACTATGAAGCAGGTATGTTCTCTGGAGAGGACGGAGGATGGACAAGCGCGCGGCAGGAGGAGCTGGGGGAGGGGGATGGGCCAGTGGTCCAGACTGGCCGAAGGGGCAGAAGGGTGGAGATACCTGAAGAGGGTCTTCAGGGAATGGACCACAGTAGGCCTTAACAGCTTTGACAGGGGCTGGAATGCAGGCATGAAGGTTCTGGACAGCCACTTGAAGGAGAGGAGTTTAAACAAGAAAGCAGCCACGTTTGTGATTCAGAAAAAGCGCTCCTGCAGCAGTGTGGCGAGCCGGTTAGGGGATGTGATATGGGATAGACAAAGACCAGTGTAAGTGTGTGTCCACGTGTGGTGTGCACGGGCAGGTGTGTGCACATGGGCTATGTGTGTGAAGTTTGTGGGGGACGTGTAGAGTGTGTGTGGAAGGTGTAGTTCGTGGCATATGTGTGTGGTGTTTGCATGTGTGATGCACATGGTGTGGTGCTTCTGAGTGTGCAGGCAGTGTGGGCATGTATGTGTGTGGACGGAGTGTGTTGGGAGTGTGCAGTCTCTGGACACAGCTAGCTCTGCTAGGCCAGAGGCCTGGGGGAGGAACTCAGTCATACTGTTTACTGGGGCTGAGGCCAGGGACATGGGGTGTGCCCTGGGGTCGGCGAGAGGTCTCAGGAGAGCTGCCGAGGCCAAGGGCAGGGGACGAGGCCAAGGCTCTGGGAGGACGATCTCAAGACACACCAGAGGCTGGCTCCAGCCCCTGTGCATGGCCGCGTGCCCCCTCCCCTGTCATCCTCACTCGGACAACAGAGGGGTCCCTTGGCCAGCAGTGGGCAGAGGCCAGATCCGCGGGGACGGGCGTGTGGCGCTCGTGTGCGGGACGGTGCTGTCCTCACAGCCTCTCCTAGCCCCTCCCCACCTGTCCTTCAGGCTCAGCGGTGCCTAGACCACTCCATCCCCCCAGAACGCCGCCGCCCACATCTGCCCCGGCCTCACACTTACAGAACATCTCCTCAGTTCTCTTCTGGGACTCGAAAGAGGCTTGCGGGGCAGGCAGGGTGTGGGTGTTATTATGACCATTCAACAGAGGTGGAAACGGAGATTTCTCTCCTTGTCCAAGGCCAGAGAGCAGCTAAGCAGAGAGCTGAGCATGAAACCCAGGACCGCAAAAGCACAGTTCTCCGAACCACCTCAGGGGCACCTACGGCTCACGCCTGCTCTTCACCCAGCTGGCTGTAGACAGCTCGGCAGGCCTCCTCTCCTCTCAGCCCTCCGTGGGTCCCCGCCTCTGAGACAGCGAGCCTCCTCCCACCGAAGGCCGAAACCACCCCTTGTCCTAGGTCCTCTAAGGCTCTGACTCCTTGCTGTTCCCTCCTTCCTCAGTAACAGGACCCTTAAGTTTTCTCTGGGGACTTGGCCTCTCAGCTAAAGATGACTTTGTCTTAGTCCCCCTTATCTCGGTAGATGTAGCCAAGGGTCCAAGTCCAGCTAGTGAAAATGTGAGGAGATGTGATGTGAGCAGCCTCTGGGTGGTGCCTTTAAGATCAAAGAAAACTTCCCTTTCCCTCTTCCCTCTTCTACCTGGCTGGGATGTTTTCATGACGGTGCGAGCTGGTGCAGCCTTCATGGGCCACAAGATGGAAGCTGCATATTGAGCATGCCTGACTAATAAGGTGGAAGGAACCTGGATTTCCCACACCTTGGTGTCCCGAGTCTGCCCTTGATTGTGTACGCTCAGACTCCTAGATGAGAGCGAAGTAAGCCTTAATCTTCTTTAAGCCACTGTGATTTTGGTCTTTGTTAAAGCAGCCACACTGTATTTGTGCCATGCATTTTTCAGCTCTTGCTCTTCATTGATTCTCTATCTTTTGAATCAACATGATCATGGATCCACTAGTCTCAAGTTGTTCCTGCTTTTCAGTACCTCAGGTACCACTACTCTCTCTATCTCAGCGTCCTCATCTCCCCACTCACTCCCAAACCAACTCTCTTTGGATGCCATTCCCCACCGTTTCACCCAAACTGATTTCGCAAAGGTCACTTCTGACCTCCTCATTGGTGAATCCAATGGAGTTTCTTTTGGTCCTCTTGTTGCTTTGACACTCCATGGTATGTGAAATGGCTAAACTTTTTGAAATTTGGTTTCACTATTCTCTTCTGGTTCTCTTCCTTTTTCTCCCCTGGCAACTTCTTCACAGTCTATATATTGCTTCCTCTTCCTTCAACTACCCCTTGGGTGGTCACAGTATTTCATTCTTGACCAACATTTGGGATCTGGTAAAGAGCATCAGAGTTACTGAAATTAAAGAATGGGGCTGGGAGCTTGCAGGGACAGCTCGTTTAATTCCGTTTTGTCAGTGGATGGGCCTGGAAAGGGCCAGAGCTACTTCTGCACCTCAGTTTCCTAGTAAGCACATCATACACCACAGGCTGTCTGAGAGATCTCTAGTTGTCCACAGCAAACATTCTCTTTTTCTATAGCTGTGAAACACCTTAATCTGGGGGTGCATGACCATCCAGAATAAACATTACACTTTCTCATCTTCCTGGCACCTGTGTGTGCCCATTTACTCAAGGCTGGGTGATCACATTTTGGTCAATGGGACTTGAGCAGAAGTTGGGTTTGAACTTCCAGGTCTCCTTAAAAGGGAAGTGTGTGTGTGTGTGTGAGGCGGGAAGGGGGAATGCTTTACAATTCTTTCTTTCCTCATCTGGCTGGCTGGAGGGGCACCATCATAGACTTTGTATCTGAAAGGCAACACCCCAGGAAGGAAGGATGGAAGGAGCCGGTTATGTGAGAGGGAAGGTCCTAGCTTGTTTAAGCCATCTTAGGTTTTTGTTACAGAAATTAAATTTCATCCTTAAGTAAATATCTGTAGAATGCATCATGTATGCATTCATTTATTCACAGGATAGACAAAAGAGAGCAAAGAGAGAAAGTATAGATGCAGTGGTTTAATTAATTAATGGTCATCTCAACCTTCCTTTGTGAACCCTTCTCTCCTAGAGTCGGGTGTTTGGGTGGGGCACTCATCCTGTCCTCTCTAGGACTAAACACGTAACCCAGGTTTCTTATACATGGGCTGGTAATTTTATTCTCAAGTTGGGTGCTGTCTGAGCCCCATAAAACCTGACTCCACCCCTGGCTCTACCCATATCTGTCTCCCCATTAGACACGAGCTTCCTGAGGGCAGACAAGGCACCTTGTTCCCAGTTGTAACCCTGCTGTCTGGAATGCTGTGGACGGCCCAGACACGTCTGCTGGGCTGAGTTGAAGAAGGATGGATAAAGATGTGCTTGTAACTGGGAAGGGTGCAAGGGGATGGAAGGAAAAATATGGGGTCTTGGAAAAAGGCAAAGAAACTGTGCTTCAGGGAAACTTGTTTTATAAAGTAAAATTTTCTGTAAATGCTTGGGCTGGATTCCACACTTAAAAGGTTTACAGCTTCCTAGTGGAGCGCCTATGGCGCAATCGGTGAGCCTGGGTGCAGCACTTGGAAGAGGCTTACGGCTTCCTTCATGAGTCTTGAGAACCTGGTGAAGTCGGGGGCCTTGCAGAGGGGAGCAGGTGGCCTTTTGGGGGGTGCTGGAGGAGCTGCTGGGCTGGTGCTCAGGGCATAAAGGGAGGTGGCACGAGAAGGTGTTGGGGACGGGCAGCCATGGAACAGTCACAGCCAGGGGAGGGAGTCTTGGCACACCAATGTATTTACTAGCTGGAAACCCCTCCAACTGTCCACAGAGACAAGCTGAAAACAGGAAGCTCTAAATGAGCTGTGACTCAAGATTACCCATGTGCTGCGCTGGGGACCTGTGCCCAGCGAATTCCTTGACTCTGAAGACTCACATCCTCACCCACCTCCCTACCCACTCTACGGCCCCGCACTGTCTCTTGCGTCCTCCTTCCTCCACCTTTCCCACCTCCCCTCCTCCTGGTCCCTGCCTTCTCCCATACTTTCCCTCCTGCGTCTAGTATCACCTGTCTCCTCTCTGCCCCCTGCCCACCTCCCACTCCTCCCATCTTTCTCCATCCCTTTCTTTCCCTCCTCCTCCCCTTCCCCACTTTCCCCACCCATCTCAGTGCGGTCTCCATCCCCCTGCCTTCCCATCTCTCCTGCTTGTTTTCCTCGCTGGATCCCTGTGTGGTTTCTGACACTCTCCTCCTCGCCAGCTTTTTGAACTGCTTCACCTCCCTCGTGTGAGTGTGAGTGTGTGTGCTTGCACGTTCGCAGACATGTGCAGAGGTAGAGAGGAGTTGAGAGACAATTCCGAATCTCCTCGGTGGGCTTCATCCAGGCCTGGGATGGGAAAGTCATCCTTACAGCCTCAGCAGACTGTGTGCTATTTGCTTGAACACCTCAAGCAATAACAGGGAGCTTACTGCTGGGCAAGGAAGCTCATACCATCTCAGGGAACTTGTCCTAGTGTATATTAGACCAAGAGTGTTCGAATGGTTCCAATGACTGATCATACAGGGTAAGTCCTGGCTCTTTGCCTTGAGTCCGGTTTTCATCCACTGGATGCAAGCCATCCACGTATGCCCAAGTCACTCTCTTCTTAACCCATCCCAACATGCGAGCAAAATCTCTGTTATGTCCAACTCTTTGTGACCCCATGGGCTGTATCCCGCCAGGCTCCTCTATCCAGGGGATTCTCCAGGCAAGAATTCCAGAGTGGGTTGCCATGCCGTCCTCCAGGGAATCTTCCCAACCCAGGGACTGAACCTGCATCTCTTATGTCTCCTGCATTGGCAGGTGGATTCTTTACCACTAGCACCACCAAATTAATCACATAAGCCAATGTCTTAAAATAGATCTATGTATAGCCTTCTCATGGTTTCCATTTCTTTGGACAACCCCGATGAACACTCTGTCTCAGCTAGTGCTGTAGCAAGAAGACAAAGATGCCACCTCCCAGAGTGAGCTGTGACAGACACCACGATGGCCAAGCGCTGATAGTTTCACCCACGTTGATATCATAAGGTTGGGCTGTCAGAGATTAGAGATTGTGAGATGGTGATTTCTTAGGAGAAGGTTATGTCAACCTACCACTCTCCCTTGTGCTACGTCCAGTAGGGGCTTCAGTGGGACACCCACCAAGACTGATATGTCTCTGGTGCTGAATCCTTCCCAGGCTATCTGCAGGGGAGCATCCTGCCTTTGGTTTATCCAGGCTAAGGATGTGTATGCTTCCCATGGACCACAGGTGGGCGGTGTGGAGGGAGCAGGGCTGAAGGACAGATGCTGCCTTTCCACCACCACTGCCCTGGTCCAAGCCACCACCGTCCTGCCCTGGACAGCTGCAGTCATCTCATTTAGAATTCCTCTTGCCTGAGCCAAAACCTCAGACTGATTTCCTCAGAATCTCTGGGCACGGGCCAAGGCATCAGTATTTTTGGAAGCTCCCCAGGAAAATGCGTGCAGCTCAGGTAAAAAAGCTTCTATGATCTGGTTCCCGGTCATCTCTTTCTTTTGCACTCAGCCCAACTTGTCCCTGCCTCACTGCTTTTGCACTTGCTATTCTCTCTGCTTGAAATCATTTTCCTGGGCACCTTCCCATGGCTGTTTTTCTCAGAGGCTTTTCCAGCTACTTGATATCAAGTAGCTACTCCTTCCTGCCCACTCTGAGAAGTCTCTACTGAATTATTACTATTTTTTTTCTTACCATCCTTGACTAGCTGAAATGATTTATTTGCTAATGTGATTATTGTCTCTCTCCTTCATTAAAATGTAAGCCAAATACTGAATAAAACCAGAGCCTCCTGTGTCTTTCTAGGGAGACAATACAACAAAATGTTGAAGAATGCAAGCTCAAAGCCCAGCTCCCTCACTTGTTAGCTGTGTGACCTTGGGGAAGGTACTTAGCTTCTCTGTGTCTTACTTTCCTTATTAGCAAAATGTGGGTAACTTGTTAATATCCAATGTGGATCACTTGATTGCTGCTGAGCATCAAATGAGCATCAAAAAAACCATACATGTAAACGGTTTAGAAGAACTCTTCATTCATTACAGGCCTTCAACAAATGTTAACTATTATTATCATTCCTTTTTATACCTTGAAACCCACCATAGTGTTTGGCACACAGCAGATGGCTCAATGTTTGCTGAAAGAATGAATGAAGGGGCCAGTCATGGGAACAGCTGGATGAAGAGAATCCAGGCAAAGGGAAAAGGTGGTACAGTGGCCCTGGAGCTGATGCTGCCTGTTGAAAAGAGACTCACAAGTATCAGCAGAAAACGGAGCCTTGAAGTTTTTTTGTGGAAGCTGAGGGCTAAGAGGGATTCATGCTTGGAGGAAGGGCAATCCCACTTGCCCTCAGTGGTGAATGCTGGGAATGGGGCCAAGATCCTTCCTAGAAGATGGTTCAGAATCAACATTGATAGAAAAACACATGAGCCATTGAAGCCCATCGCCCTATTTCAATAGCCTAGAAAATGTTTCAGGCGAGTATGACCAGCAGCTCACCCCAGCGAAATCCATCTCCACCAGGTTTCTGTCGAAGGCCCAGTTTGGAGCAGGCTCCATCTGCTGTGATGACCGGGGCAAGCTTGTTTTTTTCAAAGATAACTAACTATATGAGGCAATTTACTGAACTGGCTGATTTATTTATGAATAAGCTAAAGGCTAAGCAGGGGGATCTACCAAAAATAATAACTGTAGCTTCAGAACACTTGCTCTGTAGTCTCTCTTTCCGGCAATAATTAGCTGGTCGAGCCAGCTGGATATTCAGGCCACTCCTAGTTTGAGATAATAAAACCATAACCCTGGCACACAAATGCATGCTTGTTTTTCTGTTTTTATAACAGGAAGGCGTGCTTCCAGCTCATTCCAAAGTGGTCTACGCTCATTAAGAAGCTAGTTAGATGGAGTGAGAGAGATGAGCTAAATATCTGTTTTCCCTCCCAGTAAATATTTCCCAGCCTTGTAGCTCCTTGACTCTCAAGGGTAGGTTCCATGTGTACATCATTAAGCCACGCTCACAGAGTTTAGCTCAAAATCATTCCTGAGCTCAGCATCAAAAGCTTAAAAGAGTTAAATGGGAGTTACAAAGAACCTAATGCACAAGTCCCCACTTTCTGGATGTATGATGCCCATCTAAAGAATGACTTCACGGCATTCCAAGGCCCAAAGAAGTGCCAACTATTTATGTCCTACCAGCTTAGTCACTGAAATAAACAATGTACATAATATTTTTATTCCATTCATAAGTAACTACAAGCACTTACAAACGAGCCGCGTGTGCTTGCTGGGCACCGCACACATTCCCGGACCTTCGAGTCAGAGTCGACACTTCACCCCCATTTCCTGTTCCACACCGATTCTCATATAGCACAACCACCACCAAAATCCCAGTTTTGCAAAGATGTGACGTCACTGAAAGGAACACGCTGTGATCTAATGCTGAAACTGTGAACCACCTCGGCTAGTAATTGGCATGGCGATTGACTGATGCCGAGAACTGCTGCGTTTCCCCCTGAGAACTTAAAATACACTCTGCTGCCCTAGGCCTTGGGCACAGAGTTTGGGAACTGTGGGCCTACTGTTATTACTTCTGGCACCCTCCCCCAGCAGCGGATAACGCAAGCCTCTGGTGCAATGTCCCTGGAGAAGAGCCTGTCTGCTCCTTCTGTGAAACGTGGGTTTGAGAAGCCCGCTGGGGTGGGATAGCCAATAAACCGGTCTGTACTTTAAACCAGTCCCCACCTTAGGAAAGTTACAAGGATACTGTGCTTTTTAAATGACATTAACTCTATTCTAGATTGATTCGTCAAGACCAGTCTCTTAGCTTAAAGGTGGGCTAGTTAATGAGAGTAAGCAATTTGGACTAGTCCTTAAACCTATCTGAAATAAAATGTTGTTTAACTACTATATTAAATGGAGCATCAAGGAACAGTCCCTGTCATTGAGGAGCTCACAGTCCATGGGAAAGACCGGTAACCAGACAATTCAATAGCGGGTGACAGATGCTGGACACAGGGACCCTGATGCACCCTGCGGTGGGAGCCAGGGTGGGTTTCCCAGATGAGGTGATGGATTCTACTCCGACTTTCTTCGCTGTGATTATGGAGAAGAGGATGACTTGAAACCCTAGGCTTCTCTTCTCTTTTAAATCTCAGAGAAACAGTTCGAAGTCCGTGTTGGCATGGGGCTATAAATATTCTCATTATTTTTACACGTATTCTTTCAAGACACCTATTTTTCCTTGAGCACTAACTGTGCCAGGAACTGTACTACACCATTTATCTACAGCATCTCACTTACTCTTCACAAACAGCCCTTGGGGAATCCAGCCATGGTGTACCCTCATGAGCCGTGTCTCTGTAAACAACTATAAAACTGGAAAAAAATAACAAGGCCACTGTGTTGGGGCAGTGGGAACAGGCCATGCAAGGCTGATCCCTGAGATGAGGGGCAGCAGGAGGTGGCCCCCTGTGCACCCAGCCCCTTTTCCTCGCCCCCTCTCAGGCTCTCTGCACGTGTCCGCAAGGCTCCCACACACTGGTCCCCTGGCACTTCTTCAACCGCCCCAGCTCTTTCCTGCCTTTGGGCTTCTGCATATGCGCTTCTCTCTGGAAGTGTCTTCACTCTTGCTCTTGCAAGGCTGGCTCCTTCTCTTTCCTCAAGTCTGTGCTCACGGGCCACCACCTCAGAAGTTTCTCCAACAGTTCTACCATGTTTTTCTCTCTTAACAACCTGTTGTTCTTCTGCCTGTACTGAGTAAAGTTTATAAGTGTATTTATTTGCTCACTTATACCCTATCTGCCTCTCCACTAGCCCGAGATTCCTATACCCCACGCTAGCACGGCACCTGGCATGCTGTAGGTACTCAATAGAGAGCTGCTGAATGAATAAAGGAAGGGAGGATGTATCAGATTGGCCCTACCTCTTCCCTGTGGGAGGTGGGGGAAATGTGAAGACAGAGGATTCCTCCTCCCCTTTTATAAGAGTCACTGAAGCGCAGAGACGACAGAGAGCAGATCTGAGAACTCTTCACGGATGATGTGGGACTTGCAGACAACATGACCACGCAGTCAAGCCTCCCTGTAACCTCCCAGTTCACCAGTGAGACTCAGAGAAGCAACGGACTTGTCCAAGGTGCCCCAGCCAGTAAGTGGAGGGATGGAGACTCGAAACTGGTCCGCTGAGATCATAACCCCGTGATCTGTTCACGACACTGCCCTGCTTTGAAAGCAAAGGATGGAGGCAGCTCTTTTCCTTCGATCTTTTTCCTTCCCACCCCGACCCCGCATCCTCACTTGGCTCTTTTGGAAACTGTCCTGACAGACAGACTGGAGCTGGCAACGGGTAGCCCCTGGGAGTACAGTGGGGCAGGTGCCCAGTCTCTTCCTGGAAGGTCTTGGGGAGGACAAACTCTGCCAGCCAAACTCCACAGCCGAGGGGTCCCCCAGCTGAGTTGTGGCCCAGGGCCTCTGGGGCAGGGTAGCCTGTGCCAGGGACCCTGGCACGGCTGAGGCTCAGAGTTACTCACTGGGCAGGCTGCCACCACCTGAGTCACCCCTCTACCTCTGGGTGGAAAGAAGAGGCTGGGGGCTGAGGGGCCCACTGGGTGGGGACTGATTGACTCATCTGGTGAATAAACAATAATAATGACTGTAACAACAGTAATGATGGACCACGGCGGCTACTCTTAATGCGCTACTGTAACAGCTGTGTGTTAATTCACATGGCCTTTATGACAATCCTACATAGTAAGTACTGTGACTTTCCCATTTCACACATGAAAAGACTCTGGCCCGGCAAGGTTATCTAACTGGCTGCAGGACCTAGAGCTCGCATATGGAAGTGCTGAGATTCCAGTTAAAGTCTGTCTGGCTCCCAAATCCAGCCATTCATTTGATAAATACTGAGCCCCTACTGTAAGCCAGGTGCTGTTGTGGGCACCAGGGAATACACTGATGGGGTTGGGTGAGGAGTTAGTAAACAAATACATGTGTGACATATTAGGTAGGGGAGATTCCTTGCCCAAGCCTACACCATACTCCTAGGGCAGCCCACACCTGATGATGGATTGGGGCAGGAGTTCAATGGCACAGCCCCTTGCCATGATTTGGGATGATTCTGAAGGGCCACCTCAGCCCTGGAACTCCTTATGGAGTCAGCTGAGGTCCCTACTGTAACTGCACTGCAGTTCAACTTCTCCCCCACCTAATCCTGCTTCCCTCACTTCCCAAGGCAGTGCTTCCAAGCTCAGACCCCAGTGTGCCTCCTGAAGCAAGTCCCCATCTCAGGATCTACTCAAAACTTATTCCCCACTTCCTCCATCCCAACAGAACTCCAGTTTTGTTTAGGCGTCTACCCACCTCCACCTGACCATGGGCTTCAGGGGGAACTGAAGTTATTCCCCACACAAGAGGTGAATCCAGACTATATTCAGTTAACCAGAACACGGCACTCTTCTCTCAGTGGCCCAGGGCTGGACTCCTGAATAGATCAGCTCAATGAGACGGAAGAGAACATCCCAGAATGCCGCTAGCAGCAGGGGTAAGACCAAGGAAGCTGCCCAAGAGTGAAGCTGGGACTGGGGCCAGCCGGCAGAGACAGAATGCGCCTAGGACCTCAGTGACACTGAAACACTAATCCTTGGGCTTTCAGAGTGTTTGAGCCAGTTTGAGGTGGAATTTTCCATTTCTTGCAGGGTCGATGCATTTACTGGCTACTGGCTGTCTAAGCCTGCTCTGCGGGCCATGAGGCTGTCTGCAGGAAGGTGTTCTCGCTGAGGCTCTTGTTGGAGACAGATGTTTTCCCTCCCTCCCTGGGGCTCTCGGTCCTTGTCTTCAGCAGCAGGGTACCTTTAGGTTGGAGGAAAGCTATTAGGGGAGTCTCTTATTTCCAAACTCCTGCAGTTTCTTTCTACGTGGAGGGAGTGACATTGCTGGCCCATCTGCACTCCACCCCCTCCCCCCCCACTCCTCCTCCTCAGAAGTGACAGATTCAGAGCAGAGGGTCTGAAGGAGAAACGGGCAAATGGAGAAGAGCCATCCATTCTCCTCTCCTTTGTCTCTGGGAGCCGTCTGCCCACAAACAGCACTAGTCCGCTCCACTTCTCAGATCGTAAGTTTTCTGAGTCAGGCCCAACACAGGGAAGCCTGAGGCAGCCCAGCAATGTGAGCATTTGATGGGCAAGCCTGTCTAATTCTGGAAACCCATTTGCCTGCACAACTAAGCCATGTTCTTTAATATCTTTATTCGTACAAATGCATTTGCTTTTTCAAACACCTTACTCTTACTATACCACAACCCCTCCCACGGTGCCTGCAACATGGCTGACTGGTTGGAAAAGGGTGTTCTAGCAGTAAAGTCAGGCATGAGGCTGGTTGAGGACCTTTCATGCTTCTTCCAATCCAGACCCAGGGCTGCTATTATCTGACAAAGTGTCCCAGTTGTGTTGAAGAGTCAACTTTTTTGTCCCTTAACACTTAATTTGAAAAGGCATTCATTCAGTGGTTCCTCATAGGAGACCTTCCACAACAAATAGCAAAATTAAGCACCTTACTAATGGTTTTATCAAAGTTGCCAGAATCTTCCCTTGACCCAACTGGAACCTCTCTCCTGCCCTTTCCCCCCTTCCTTGTGAGAACTTTGTGAGCTGAAGAGAGGGCAGCAGGCTCCTTGCAGGGCTCATTAACATCTGACTTTTCCTTGCCTGAAGCCATCCGTAGTAAGCCTCCTCTTCGGGGTCTGAGAATGTGACCTCCAGGCAAGGCACCGTGTTGGTTGGCTTGGAGAGGTCTGACTCACCGTGACATGATCGCCCCTCTGCGCGACAGGGCCTGACAGCGAGCCCGTCTCCCCCAGGTCCCTGTCTAGCACTCCCCTTTGTCTGGGCTTTCACGGGGAGTGTCTCGACCCTGGACTTGACTGGCTTTGCCTCCCTGTCAGCACTTCTGGGCTAAGCTGCTCCACCCCGGTCTCTTCTCTGCCCAACAGGAGAATAAAGGGCGCCTCAGAGCCTCCCGGGCAGGGTCGGATTCCAGGTCTGTGTAATGCAAACACACCAAGCCAAGCGAACAAAGCAGATGCTCCCTCAGCCAGGCTTCTTATCGCAACCTCTCTGTGGACCTCTCACTGCTTCGGGCCATGTCTGCCTGCCAGTCGCCCAGGGTCCCGCCTCCCCTTCCAGGCCATCAGCCTGGGCTTTCATGGCAGAGGCACATGGCCAACCAAACCAAAGAAAAAGACCACCGAGAGCCAAGAGGCCTCGACTTCAGTTCCAGCAAGTTGTCTTCCTTCTCTGAACTCCTGGCTTCAAAATTACCCATGTTAGCTTAGGAGATGAAAGTCAATTGAGGGCAGCATTCTCCACAACAGCCAAGATATGGAAACAGCCTAAGTGGCGTCTGTCAGTTTATGAATGGATAAAGAAAATCTGGGGGTACACGTGTGTGTATATTATACACATACACACATATATATGTATATACATACATACATACATATATATATATACACATATATATTGAGCCCCCAAAAAGAAGGATACCCTGCCATTTGTGACCACATGGATGGACATTGAGAGCATTATGTTAATGAGACAAATCAGGCAGAGAAAGACAAATATTATATGATCTCATTTATACGTAGATCTAAGAAAACCAATCTCAGAGAAACAGACTATAGAATGGTGGTTACAGGGGCTGGGGGGAGGGGAAATTGGGGAGATATTATTGAAGGGTATAAGTAGACAACTAGAAGATGAATGAACTCTGGAGATCTGGTGCATGGTAAAGTGACTATAGTCAACAGTATTGTATTATATATTTCAAAGTCGCTAAGTGAGCAGGTGGTAAATTTTTTCTTACCACAAAAAAAGAAATGATAACTATGTGATGGGACAAAGGAAGGTTTTAGCTATGCTATGATGGTAAGCATATTGCAATACATGAATGTATCAAGTCAACATGTACACCTTAAAGTTACACAATGTTATGTGTCAATTATATGCAAATTTAAAAAATGTAAATTGAGGTTAAGAGTGAGATCTCTGAATCCAGACCTCCTGGCTTTGAACTCTGGCTCACCAAATATCAAATATCAAAAACCTCTCTCTTCCAGCTCCCTCAGCCGTAACATGGTTATAGTACCTGACTCAGATGCCTTCTAGCTAAGAGGAAGAAGCTAATCTGTGTCCAGTCCTCTGGCAGTGCTGGCCCGGAGCATGCCCTCAACAATTCATCATCACTGTCCTCACTTCTAAGATGCTCACAGTCTGTAAGGGGAGTCAGGCACGCAGCTGAAGGTGCACTAGAGTTGCCTATGGAGCAGCAGAATTCTGCACAGGCACGGTACAGGCACATAGTCGGGTCAGGCCACCTGAGGGCCCAGGGAGAAGTTCAGGGAACTCTTGAGCTGAATCTAGCGTTGATGAGGCTGACATGGTGTGGGTGATCATGGAAGATAAAAGAGGGAGGGAAAGGCAGAAGAGAGTAAAACTGGCTGCCTGTTTGGGGGCTGGAGAGGGAGGGGGTGTGAAGAGCCCTGGGTGTGAGGGGAGAGAGGACCCTAGAGGGTTTAGTAGGTTCTGGGGGATCTTGGAGATTTTATCCATGGATAACAGGGAGCCACTGCTGGGTTTTAAGCAGAAGAGGGATGTAACACTTCTGGGTTTTAAGACCCAAGGTCAGCAGATGCTGGAAAATGGATAGGAGGGACCATCCAGGGGGCCTGGTGAACTTTAAGCAGTGATTGCTGCAGCTGCGGCCAGAAGTGGTACAGAACTGACTGAGACAGAAGGAAGAGAAAGGCAGGGAAAGTGTGTGGTGGATGTGGGGGTCCTGGGAGCCAAGCAAGAGAACCACCGTGGCTCTGTTTGCCGAGTGCTGACCGCATGGTGGCCACTGCTGGGAGCTTCAACACCGGGACGCTGGCCGTGCTGCAGTGAGGCCCAGGGAGGGTGGAATAGCTTCCAGGTCACACAGCTGGTGAGCAGAGGAGGATGCCTATCCATAGTCTGGATTCAGAGCTCCCGGCTGTGACTACTGCACATGGCTGCCTCTCTATGGGAATGACTTTTATCCAGCTCCTTCCATGCGCCTGCAATGCGGGAGATCTGGATTCCATCCCTAGGTTGGGAAGATCCCCTGGAGAAGGGCATGGAAGCTCACTCCAGTATTCTTGCCTGGAGAATCCCATGGACAGAGGAGCCTAGAGGGCTACAGACCATGGGGTCGCAAAGAGTCGGATGCGACTGAGCGGCTAACACTTTCACTTTCCTATGCGCCAGGCCTTGCTCTAAGTCACCTGCCAAGGTCACCCAGCCACTAAGTGGCAGAGCTGTGATTCGAACCTAGAAGTCTTATCACTATACTGAGTTATCTCGGGTGTCATTCTGAATCAGGTGAGACCACAGGAGTGGATGCGATTGTCGAAGGCGTTGCTGTCCTGAGAGCCACATGTGTAAATTCTAAATTTTCTAGTAGCCACATTAAAAAAGGTAAAAGTAAAAAAGAAAAAATTAAGGACATATTTTGTTTAACTCAATGTCTAAAAATATTTACCATTTCCATGTGTAACCTCATTATAAAAATTATGAATGCAAAAAAAAAATTATGAATGCTTGTGATGAACTAAAAGGACCTTTATGGACAAGGTATCTAGACCTTTTGTAAGGTCAACATATACAGATAGAATTCAAGCTATTTCCTTTACTTTTCTGGCCCTGGTGGCTTACACTTTCTGGGTGTAGAGACCTCTCTCCCAGTTGTCTGTAGAGTGCAATGCAATAAGGGCAATGCTGAAGAAGGGTTAAGTATATCAATGCCATACCTAATTGTGCTCATGGGCAATTCTGCAGCCCATTAAACATGGTATTAAACCCCTCTCTCCACACTTTAGGGAGGGTTTGCAAATCTGCTGACTTTCCTGCAGGACTTGGGTGTTGTCTGTCTCTGGCCAGACAGTGGAGGGGGACGCTGAGGGCAGAGATCCTGCCAGGGGATGGTTAGACTCCTTGTCTGTCTGACTCCCTTGGGACGCATTGAGATATTAAAGGCCACTGTAAACATTTTAGAAAAAACAAAAGAGAGATTTCTTTTGTGTGGGTTGGGAGGTGACTCCCTGGAAAGGGGTATTACTCACTTCACCAAAGTTAAAGAAGTAAGAGCACTGTGCTGAGGTTTGGAAAAGCTGAGGTGTTTTTCTTCTAATTCAAACACTTAGTTTTCCTGTTGGGGTTGGATCTGTGCAGGCTTCTCTCCCAGGAGGATGTGCCTTGAAATAGGGAAACAGGTGTAACAGGGTGGTGGGGGGAAGCCTTGGTGGAAGGAGAGAGGGCAGGGCACTGAGAAGTTCTGTCCTGGGTATATTGCCTTTAATAACTCTACATTTATTCAGCAAGCAGCTCAGGGCCTTAATGTGTGAAGGGGCCTGAGAGGGCATCTGGTCAACCCTCTCCTTTTGCAGATGAGGCAGCCGACATACAGGGAGGGGCAGATGACTTGCCCACAGCTGGTCACAAATCGAGGACTGAGACTGCCAACTCCTCTCTACCAGTGCACCACAGTGAGGTGTGCATGGCATTGGTTGTCAAAGGGATGGCCTATGTTGTTGTTCAGTCGCTAAGTCGTGTCTGACTCTGCGACTTCATAGACTGCAGCATGTCAGGAGGACATGCTGAGGACCATCCCTATCCTCCACTATCTCCCAGAGTTTGCTCAAGTTCATGTTCATTGAGTCAGTGATGCTAACGTTTAACTTTTAACACTTAGCTATTTATTTCAATGTGTGTTAGGAAAAACTGTCTGGTCCATGAAACTCATAATCTATGATGGGATATAGAATGTCATTTAAAAATACATTTATTTAAGCAAACAGAAAGGTAGCATGTTTGTATGTATGTGTGTGTAGTGTTTTTAAAATGTTGGAAAATAACAGAATAGGTGACCGGTAGGGTTGTTATAAATCATGACTATAGTCCACCCCACCTTTTGGGCTTACGGTGCTGCAGGGTGAAACCTGGGGAGGCCTTTCTAGGCTATCCTAGACTTGGGCATTTTCAGCCTGAGAAGCAGCCGCCCCCTCAACCCCCAGTGTCCCCTTTCCTTCACCTCATCCTTTGATTCGACTTTCTTTGCAGTTTCTCCTTTCCCTTTGTGTCCTTCTGCTCCCCACGCCCAGAATAGCCATCAGGCAGTGGGAATGGCTTTCCTACGCTGATCTGTGAGCTCTCCCCATCCCAGGAGCTGGCATCCATACAGGACCCTTGCTGCTGGGGGGCAGAGTCTGCATTTTTTTCTCATCCTGTCTCCAGGAAATTTCAAGCTTACTGGATCTATTTGCCTTCTTCCCAGAGCTGCCTAACTTGTAAAAAAAAAAAAACTCAGCTTAAAATATTAATGGTTAACAGTGGATAAATACATCACCAGCCGCCCCCTCCGACAACCCCTGGTCTATAACAATGGTACATTAATAGGCCTTGGGATATCTCTAAATCATAACTAAAATACAAAACCAAAAGACTGTGAAGCTACAACGACACATCATTATCACCCAAAGTCTACAGTTTATATTAGCGTCACTCTATGGGTTTTAACAAACGTATAATGGCATCCCTGGTGGCTCAGACGGTAGAAGTGTCTGCCTACACTGCGGGAGACCTGGGTTTGATCCCTGGGCTGGGAAGATCCCCTGGAGAAGGAAGTGGCAACCCACTCCAGTACTATTGCCTGGAAAATCCCATGGATGGAGGAGCCTGATGGACTACAGTCCATGGGGTCGCAAAGAGTCGGACACGACTGAGTGACTGCACTTTCACTTTCACTAATGACACACATCCACCATCACAGAATCATACAGGACACTTTCACTTTCCTCTGTTCTCTGCCTGCTCTGCCCTCCCCTTTAGCCTTTGGTAATCACTGACCTTTGTATTTTCTCCACAGTTTTCCCTTTTACATATATTTGGAATCATACAATGTGTAGCCTTTTCAGATAGGATTCTTTCTCTTAGTAATATGCATTTATACTTCTTTTCATGGCTTCATAGTTCATTTCTTTTCAGCACTGAATAAGATTCACCAATTGTAAAAAAAAGGTACCACTGCAGTGGGGGATGTTGATAATGGGGGAGGCTGTGCAGGTAAGCGGGGAGTGGGAATATGAGACTCTCTTTACCTTCTGTTCAATTTGGCTGAAAATCTAAAAATGCTCTAAAAAATAAATTCTATTTAGAAAAAAAGGACTATGAAGGGTGGCTATGTTTGTGAACCCAAGAACCCAAGGGTGGGTTCTATGCTAGGGTTAAGATAAAATAAACGGAAGTTCTCATCTCCTAGTCTTCTTAAGAGGTTAGTGATCATAGAGGAGTGTCTATGAGACAATAATTTACCATGGATTGAGTGCCTTCTAGCATCAAAATTCTCATGAAAGCGGGGATTTTGATTTGATCTCCACTGTATTCTCAGTGACCAGAACACTGCCTGGCACTGAGTAGGGGCTCAATTAATGTCTGCTTTTCTCCCCTATTTTTTTGGCTGCATCCTGTGGTATACAGGACCTTAGTTCCCCACCCAGGGATCGAACCTGCGTCCTCCACAGTGGAGGCACAGAGTCGTAATCGTGCTTAACTGGAATGTCAAGGAAACCCCATCATTAACATCTGTCGAGAAATTAACAAAAATATCAGGATCTATGCCAGGCACTGGGGCTCCAATCATATTTCTGCTCTAGGGGTCTGGAACACTGACAAGCTAATGCAGAATGACAGAACAGTAAGACGGTACAGTAAGAGGGAGCTGGGCTGGGTCCAGAGGTGGCTCAAAGGAAGGCAGAAGGGATAGAAGGCTTTAAAGGGGAGAGGCTGCTTCAGCTGGGTCTAGAAGGAGTTCCGAGGGAGTGACATCCAGAAGTATGATTTGAGGTGTGTGAAGTGCAGGTAGGTTTGGGAGGACTTAGCTTAAGGTGGGTCCCCTTGCCTGTTCCTGGGGTCACATTCCGGCCATTTCTGACAACAAGCCAGGTCCTGAACTTAAGGACGCCAGCTCTCCTTCTCCACACTCCATTCTAACTGCCCTCCCTGGATCCAGCCCAAGGTCTCAGGGTCTACTGTGCCACTGCAGGGGTCAGTTTTTGGATGGTGGCCTTCAAGGGGACTCTATTCAGAAGCACCAACTATGCATGCGGGCTGGAAGCAACGGCATCCTAGAACTGGCTCATACTGACTTATAAGTTGTCATTCAGTCACTAAGTCATGTCTGACTCTTTCTGACCCCATGGACTGCAGCAGGGTCCATGGACTGCAGCCAGGCTTCCCTGTCTTTCACTATCTCCTGCAGTTTGCTCAAACTCATATTCATTGAGTCAGTGATGCCATCCAACAATCTCATCCTGCTCGCAATCTTTCCCAACATCAGGGTCTTTTCCAATGAGTCGGCTCTTTGCATCACGCTGCCAAAGTACTGGAGCTTCAGCTTCAGCATCAGTTCTTCCAATGAATATTCAGGGTTGATTTCCTTTAGGATTGACTGGTTTGATCTTCCTGCTGATCAAGGAACTCCCAAGGATGCAACTGTTAAATATTTAGAAATTCGTGAGCCAGTAATTAACCATTGTTAGCTTCAAGCTGTCCCCACTGGAAGGACTTACACCCTAGAAATTGGCAAACACTACAAATCTGGGCACTTTTTTCCCCCCAGAGACTCAGTTTGCCAGAACACCATTGGTTGGAAGACTACTTGTGCTGACTCTCTTTCAGTAGTCCATAGAAGGATTTGAAGTGTTACAATATGTCAATGTATGGCAAAACCCACTACAATATTGTAAAGTAATTAGCCTCCAACTAATAAAAATAAATGGGAAAAAATTGGATTATTGTTTTGTTAAAACAAAATATTTAAGAGCTTGATTTTTCAAGCACCCAAAGAGCATGCTCAAATATATGCATTAACTTGGGATTCCTGGGCAACCCTTTTTTGTGCAGTCTGAAGAACAAGGCTTCTCCTTCCAACTTGGTTTATTTAGAGAATAACCTGATACTGCAGAGCAAGAAATCACTAGTGATTTTCTCAAAACCATGCTCTGCAAGGACACAAAATATAAAGGGAGGCTGGGTGCTGAGGCTGACCAAGACCAAGTTCATCAGAGTAGCCTCAGTGCTCTTCTGGCAGAGTCGTAAAAGTTACAGAATGAAATGACAGCTAACATAATACTACTTTTATACTCGTATAATTTCAAGTTCTGTAGTATTTCACTGGAAAAGGGAATTTTTTTTTTTTTTTTTTTTGCCCAGTCAACTTATTTTGCAGAAGAGGAATCTGAGAGGGACAAGGTTACTTTGCTTCTGATGGTGCAGCTTCCGGAAAGGGAAGGGAAGGGAGGAAACCTGGAAGGAAGGAAGAGGACTTCCTGAAAGTCAGAACTCCTGGCTCCCCCATCTAGTGCCCTTTCCCGTAAGAAGGAGGAACATGTCCAAATTTCATCACACACCTTCCTTGACTTTCAATGGAGTGATGTTCTGATAAACCCACACTAAGTTGAAAATATCGTTAGGCTGAAAATGCATTCAATGCACCTCTCATGGTGAACATCATCACTGAGCCCAGCCCACCTCACATGTGCTCAGCACCCACACTAACCTACAGTTGGGCAGGATGGTCTAACACAAAGCCTGTGATCAAGTGCTGAATATCTCATGTAATTTGTTGAGTACTGTACTGAAAGTGAAAGACAGAATGGGTGTCTGGGTACAGGACAGTTGTGTGTCCGCTGTTTACCCTTGTGGTTCTGTGCTGACTTGGAGCTGCTCCCCAGCATCATAAAGGGGTATCAAACCGCAGTTCACTAGCCATGAAAAGATCAAAATTCCAAATCCCAAGTATGGTTCCTGCTGAAGGCATATCACTTTCACACGATTATAAAGTCAAAAAATTATAAGTCGAACCATCCTAAGTCAGAGATTGTACTTTGAGCAGGGAACAAAATCACCATAGTAATACATGCCCATAATGTCTGAACTCAACCCATGCGCACTAGGGTTCAGTAAGTGTGCGCCTACAAGGGCCAATGTGCCTTGGCCCGGCTGATCTCTCTGACCTCCTTCCTTTCCATCTGCCCCTTCACTCTTTCACTTCCTAGAATCTGCCAAGCTCAATGCTGCCTCAGGGCCTCTGTATTCATTCCTTCATCCAGAGAAGCTCCTGCCGCAGACAGTCTCACAGCTGACTCCTCATTGTCTTTGTCCCATTGCGCTGTCCTCCTTGGAGAGGCCTCTCCTGATCTAAGGGAAAGCGGCTCTTTCACTTCCCTATGGCATTCTGTGACATCACCTGTTGCGTGTTCTTTCTCCCACTATCATGGTCTCACTTTGTCTTATACTTGTCTACACCCCCCAGAAGAATATAAGAATATAAGCTCTGTGAGAGCCAGGACTTGTCTGTTAGGTTCACTGCTGTATACTTTGCGCCTTGTACATAGCAGGTGTTTGGGATCTATTTTCAACTTTTATTTTATATTGAAGTATATCCATTTATCAATGTTGTGATGGTTTCAGGCGGACAGCAAAGGGACTCAGCCATATATATACACATGTATATATACATATATGTGTCCATATAGTGGGATGGATAGTGGGTTCTTAGTGGGATCTATTTTTTTGAACAAATAAATGAACAACAGATGCTGAACATGACCTCTGGGCACTCTTTTGACCTAAGGGAGAGGTTTTCAACCTGGACACCATGGCATCTTGAGGTACCCTGGAGAAGCTTGGGGGTTCCTTCTTTGTGGGCATGGACTCATACAAGGAGACCGCAGTTGAGTCCACGTGGATCTGCCTATATATATGGAGGGTTTGAGTTCTGTTGTTCACTGGACAGAGGACTCAGAGACCAAAGAGCCAGGCCAGGTCGTTGCTAAGGAAGTGCTGGATAGGAATTTGGGCTGCACACCTCCAGCTGGATACTGAGGGGTCCATGAACGGGACAGCAGAGGAGTAAGCACTGATCGAGGGGAGGCGGCAAGAAGGGCAGGGTCATGGCAGACATATCATGGTAGGGCGGGGTTCTCCAGGTATGAGGAGAGAGTCTCTGGGAGACTGGTGACTGGCTTCTAAGGTTTCCTTCCACCTGCCTCAGCTCCTTGCCCCTGAGTCACTAACTAGTGATGGGCCAGCTGATGCTTTTCACTGAGAAGCTGGCATTTTCTGACCACGACTTTAAACAGAATGCTTGCTTCTGCACTCACCAAGAGAGCAACAGCCTTGCTCTCAGTGGCCTCATTAAATGGGATTCTATTTTCATAGCACTCACTTATAGAACATTCTTATTTGCTGTTCCAGGCTCTTGAAGACACAGCCCAAGAGGCTCTGCTGATAAAATGACTCTGGGCATGATAGAGATGGGGAGATGCTGAAAGGAATAGCAGCTTGCTTTGTTTGGTATTGGAACAGGCAAGAGGAGCTATATTTTTAAAAAATGAAGTTTTCTTTCTTTCCACAAGAAAAAGACCTAATCCGGCTGCACAGCCAGTAACACAGGTTTCCTCACAGAACAGAACAAATGTTAGTAGACTAAGATTAACTTTGGGGAAAAAAATTAAAGAAATAATTATGGAGCGGGAATGGGTAGGACTAGAGAACAGGTAAGATCAAAAGGCATTTAAGATAATTAAAAAGCCAAAAAGAGGTGCTTCCCTGGTAGTCCAGTGGCTAACAATCTGCCTGCCAATGCAGGGGACACGAGTTCGATCCCTGGTTTAGGAAGATCCCGCATGCCGTGAGGCAACTAAGCCTGTGAGCCACAACTACTAAGCCTGAGCGCGTAACTACTGAAACCCTGTGCCCGAGAGCCTGTGCTCTGCAACAGGAAAAACTTCCGCAGTGAGAAGTCCATTTGCCACAACTACAGAAAGCCCGTGTGCAGCAGTGAAGACCCAGCAGAGCCCACAATAAAGTAAATAAAAAATTTGAAAAAAAAAAAAAGCCAAAAAGAAAAAGCAGCAACAGACGGAGTATGAGTTTGATGGCATAAATACACACTAAGGCATTTAAATATACATCTCCATATGCTACATACAGACACATATACTAAGTATATATACATCTTTATAGACATGGGGTTTCCAAATATGACTGGTTCCTCTCCCTGAAGACTTGACCTGTGTTTCCTTCCTACGGTGGAGAGAAAATAGTAATAATTAATATTACTGCCATTTTCTGAGCACTCGCCACAAGCCCCACTCTGCAAAGTGGCATGTGCATACAATAACAGTTATCATTCTTCACACTTACTGAGCTTCTCTGAGCTTTAGCTTTCCCGTCTGTAAAATGGGGACAGTGGGGTTATCTACTTCATCGAGCTGTTGTGACAATCAAGCAATAACAGCTATCATTCTTCACACTTACTGAGCTTCTCTGAGCTTTAGCTTTCCCATCTGTAAAATGGGGACAGTGGGATTATCTACTTTATTGAGCTGTTGTGACAATCAAGTAAGACGATGAATGGAGTACAAGGCCCAGCACCTAGTAAGTGCTCAATAAACGGCTTGTGATTATTGTCATTGTTATTTTCCACTGGTGCCTCCAAATAAAAATGCTTAAAACTGGACTCATTCTCTTCCCCCTCAGGCCTATTCTCCTCTATCTCATATCCGGTGAATGGAATCATTACAGTCTCAGTTTTCTTCTCATTCAGGCAGTCACTAAGTTCTTACAATTCTGCCTTTCCCGTGTCTCGTGACTGCATCGTTATCTGGTTCCCACCGCCTGGGCTCCTGCCTGGGTGCAAGCCCTTGTCTCTTCTCTGATCTGCTGCAGTGTTTCCCTGGTAACTCTCGGGGACTCCGATCTTCCCCCTCCTCGCCCCCACTGTCTCTCTGCTCTTACTTTGCTGCCTGAGTGCTTGCTCTACCTTACAGATCCAACCATGTCCACCTGGCAGTGGGTCTGTCTCTTACCTAGAAGATGAAGCCCACACCGTAGAGACAGAATAAAATGCATCTACAGTCTGCCCCTGACCCCTGCCTCGTCTCACCTACTCGTCCAGGTCTCCCTGCAGCTCACGGCTCTGAATACTGGCATCACATTAGCATCGCCTAGGGAGAAAAACAATGCCAATGCCTGGGCCCTCCTCCAGCCAATCACGGCAAAGTCTGGGGGTGGGCCCCAGGGAGCAGTATAATTTCAAAGTGTCCTGGGTGCTTCCAACACATTGTTGGACTTGAGAAGCCCTGCTCCCAGTGTACCTGGCAGCGTGCGATGCTCTCTTGGGCCTTTGCTTGCTTGTATGCAGATCCCACCACTTGGAATGTTTTCCCCAGCTTTATCAACCTGCAGTATGTCTCCCCATCCTTTGAGATGTAGCTGAGTCTTCCTGTCACGTGGAAATCTCTGGTCCCTAGAGGTGCTCCTGCTGGTCTGACATGTCCCTCTGGTACGATGCATTTGGCTGCACCGCCTCTGTCGCTATAAGGGAGGGAACTTCTTAAAGGAGGGCTCGTGTTTATTTGTTGTCTCATCACAGTCCCTGCACACACTTACAGGACAAGATTTCTGGACAAATGAATACACCCTCCATCGTGGTTCAGTTTTTTTTTTTTAACTTTTAATTTTATATTGGAGTACAGTTGATTGACAATGTTGGGATAGTTTTAGGTGTACAGCAAAGTGATTTAATTATACACATACGTGTATCTATTCATGGTTCAGTTTTTAAAAAAATAAATTTATTGTTTTGGCTGGGCTGGGTCTTCGCTGCTGCAAGGGCATCTCTCTACTTGCAGTGAGCAGGCTTGATCTTGCTGTGGTAGCTTCTCTTGTGGAGCACGGGCTCTAGGCACGTGGGCTTCAGTAGTTGTGGTGCACAAGCTTAGTTGCTCTGCAGCACGTGGAATCTTCACGAACCAGGGATCGAACCTGCATCCCTGCATTGGCAGATGGATTCTTAACCACTGGACCACCTGGTGAGCCCTTGTGGCTGGGTTTTACCTAGACTCTCTTCTCAGGCCTTGGCTTGCATTTCTGCGGCAGGGTTGACTTCATTATGCTCGGATTGTAGTCAGTTGTCTACACGATCTTCTTCCGCCACCTCTCCCTAACTCACCAGCCTTACTTCCATCGCTGTTCACCTCAAGCACTTGCTCCTACCCCAGGACCTTTGTGCATGCTCTTCCTCAGGTGTCCACACAGCTCACTCTCTCCTTCCTTCATAGGCCACGTCACAGAAAGGCTTCCCTGATCACTCCCCTGCCCCCCTCACGATCTGCTCCTCTTATCTTGTTTCTGCCTTCAGAATCCTTCTCAACTGACATACTGCAGTGTAATTTATTTATTCTTTTATCTCTGCCTCCTCCTATAAGATGCATTGCTTATCGTGATTTGCTATACAAATTTTTGGAAAACCGCTGCTCTAGACTATGGATTGGCAAACTTTTTCTGTGAAGAGTACAGTGGTAAATATTTTAGGCTTTGCAGGTCATGAAAATGATTCAACTCTGATGCTGTAGTGCAGAAGCAGCCATAAACAACATGTACACAAACAGGCAGGGCTGTGTTACAAAAAAACTTTATTAACAAAACCAGGTCCAGGACTAAGTTTGACCTGTGGCGGGTAATCTGCCAAGTCCTGCATTAGACTGTAGTCTAGTGAGAGCCTGTGTCTTTTGTGTGTAAATTTCCTGCATTCAGGAACCGTGCCTTTTTCATGTCTCGGTCTTAACCAAGAGTCCTTCACCTCGGGGTCTAGCCCATTCTTTGCATATAACAAATGTTCATAACTTTTTGCCAAAATATTCAATAAACATTTACTGAGTCCTTAACTCAGAACAGCTAGGCACCAACTCCATTAATGTTGATTGAATGAACATAAGAGTCCTGGCCTCAAGCCCTCAAAAGCCTTTGCCCCTCCTCCAATCCTTCTGAAGACTGAGACCCAGAGTCCAAAGGACGTCCGCGCCCCGGCGGCCTGGGTCACAAGCTGCCAGCGGTCGGAAGGGGTGGTGGGAAGTGATGGGAACAACAGAGGGCTTGATGGACTGTTTAGGGAACTGCCTAATTGTCCTGCTTATCAGTTTTCTGGTTCTTTTCCTTTGCTCTTCCCTTTAATAAATCAGAACTCCTTCTGTTGTTATTGAGCTCTGGGCCACTGATTCTTTTGCCCGGGTGTTTACAGAGTTACAGTGTGACCGTGAGATTGAATGGAAGGGAAGGGAGGCACCTGACAAGTGTCAACTCTGAAAGGCAACACCTCAGCTTCCCAGGGCCCCTCCGTTGTGCAGGGTGAAGGAAGGGCTTCCCACTCTTCAGGACCCTTGCAGGGCTGGGAGGGGAGATGGAGTCAGTCAGTGGCTGCAGCTAGTGCACCCAGGGGTTCACAACCCCGTGTGGGAAGGGGGACTGAGGCTTTTTGTGAGGCCCATGTGTTAAGAATAGTTTTTAAATGGCTGGGGAAAAAAAAATCAAAAGAAGAACGATATTCCACAACATGTAAAAATCATATGAAACTGAGATTTCAGTGTTCACAATGTTACAGTGGAACATGGCCATGCACATTCATTTACCTTTTGTCTAGGGCTAGTTCTATACTGCAGTGTGGAGTCCAGTAGTTGCAACAGACCATTTAGCCTGAGAGGTTAAGATGTTTGCCATCTGGCTCTGCAATGAAAAAGTCTGCTCACCCCCGACGCGCATGACCAGCTGCCAGGGACTAGCACCACTGCCATCACCTGGCAGCTTGCAGAAATGCAGATTCCCAGGCAGGCCTCACTCAGGCCTAGTGAGTCAGGATCTGCATCTTAGGGAGATTCCCCAGTGATCTGTAAAGACTTAAAAATATAGGGAGCACTTAGGCCCAGAGGAAGTGAATCAATATCTCTTTGTTCAGTCACTAAGTCATGTCTGACATTTTCCAACCCCATGGACTGCAGCATACCAGGCTTCCCTGTCCTTCACTGTCTCCTGGAGTTTGCTCAATCTCATGTCCACTGAGTCGGTGATGCCATCCAACCATCTCATCCTCTGCCACCCTCTTTTCTTTTTGCCCTCAATCTTTCCCAGCATCAGGGTCTTTTCCAATGAGTTGGATCTTCACGTTGCGTGGACAAACATTGGAGCTTCAACTTCAGCCTCGGTTCTTCCAATGACTATTCAGGACTGGTTTCCTTTAGGATTGAAGCTTTGATCTCCTTGCAGTCCAAGGGACTTTTTAGAGTCTTCTCCAGCACCACAGTTCAAAAGCATCAATTCTTTGGTGCTCAGCCTTCTTTATGGTCCAACTCTCACATCCATACATGACTACTGGAAAGACCATGGCTTTGACTATACGGATCTTTGTCAGCAAAGTGATGTCTTTGCTTTTCAATATGCTGTCTAGGTTTGTCATTGCTTTCTTTCCAAGAAGCAAGCATCTTCCAATTTCATGGCTGCAGTCACCATCTGCAGTTATTTTGGAGCCCAAGAAGAGAAAATCTGTCACTACTTTCACTGCATCTCTTTCAGTTCAGTTCAGTTCAGTTTAGCCGCTCAGTCACGTCCAACTCTTTGTGACCCCATGAATCGCAGCACGCCAGGCCTCCCTGTCCATCACCAACACTCAGAGTTTACTCAAACTCATGCCCATCGAGTTGGTGATGCCATCCAGCCATCTCATCCTCTGTCGTCCCCTTCTCCTCCTGCCCTCAATCCCTCCCAGCATCAGGGTCTTTTCCAATGAGTCAACTCTTCACATGAGGTGGCCAAAGTATTGGAGTTTCAGCTTCAGCATCAGCCCTTCCAATGAACACCCAAGACTCATCTCCTTTAGGATGGACTGGTTGGATCTCCTTGCAGTCCAAAGGACTCTTAAGAGTCTTCTCCAACACCACACTTCAAAAGCATCAATTCTTCATTGCTCAGCTTTCTTCACAGTCCAACTCTCACATCCATACATGACCACTGGAAAAACCATAGCCTTGATTAGAGGGAACTTTGTTGGCAAATTAATGTCTCTGCTTTTTAATATGCTGTCTAGGTTGGTCATAATTTTCCTTCCAAGGAGTAAGCATCTTTTAATTTCATGGCTTCAGTCACCATCAGCAGTGATTTTGGAGCCCCCCAAAAATAAAGTCTGACACTGTTTCCACTGTTTCCCCATCTATTTGCCATGAAGTGATGGGACCAGAGGCCATGATCTTAGTTTTCTGAATGTTGAGCTTTAAGCCAACTTTTTCACTCTCCTCTTTCACTTTCATCAAGAGGCTTTTTAGTTCTTCTTCACTTTCTGCCATAAGGGTGGCATCATCTGCATATCTGAGGTTATTGTTATTTCTCCTGGCAATCTTGATTCCAGCTTGTGCTTCTTCCACCCCAGCGTTTCTCATGATGTACTCTGCATATAAGTTATATAAGCAGGGTGACAATATACACCCTTGACGTACTCCTTTTCCTATTTGGAACCAGTCTGTGCGTCCATGTCCAGTTCTAACTGTTGCTTCCCGACCTGCATACAGGTTTCTCAAGAGGTGGGTCAGGTGGTCTGGTATTCCCATCTCTTTCAGAATTTCCCACAGTTTATTGTGATCCACACAGTCAAAGGCTTTGGCATAGTCAATAAAGCAGAAATAGATGTTTTTCTGGAACTCTCTTACTTTTTTGATGATCCAGTGGATGTTGGCAATTTGATCTCTGGTTCCTCTGCCTTTTCTAAAACCAGCTCGAACATCTGGAAGTTCACGGCTCACATATTGCTGAAGACTGGCTTTGAGAATTTTGAGCATTACTTTACTAGCGTGTGAGATGAGTGCAATTGTGTGGTAGTTTGAGCATTCTTTGGGATTGCCTTTCTTTGGGATTGGAATGAAAACTGACCTTTTCCAGTCCTGTGGCCACTGCTGAGTTTTCCAAATTTGCTGGCATATTGAGTGCAGCACTTTCACAGCATCATCTTTCAGGATTTGAAATAGCTCAACTGGAATTCCATCACCTCCACTAGCTTTGTTCATAGTGATGCTTTCTAAGACCCACTTGACTTCACATTCCAGGATGTCTGGCTCTAGGTGAGTGATCATACCATCGTGATTATCTGGGTCATGAAGATCTTCTTTGTACAGTTCTTCTGTGTATTCTTGCCACCTCTTCTTAGTATCTTTTGCTTCTGTTAGGTCCATACCATTTGCCTATGCCCTGACCAGTAATGCTGAAGAAGTTGAAGTTGAACGGTTCTATGAAGACCTACAAGACCTTTTAGAACTAATACCCAAAAAGGATGTCCTTTTCATTATAGGGGACTGGAATGCAAAAGTAGGAAGTCAAGAAACACCTGGAGTAACAGGCAAATTTGGCCTTGGAGTACAGAATGAAGCAGCGCAAAGGCTAATAGAGTTTTGCCAAGAGAACACACTGGTCATAGCAAACACCCTCTTCCAACAACACAAGAGAAGACTATACACATGGACATCACCAGACGGTCAACATTGAAATCAGATTGATTATATTCTTTGCAGCCAAAGATGGAGAAGCTCTATACAGTCAGCAAAAACAAGACCAGGAGCTGACTGTGGCTCAGATCATGAACTCCTTATTGCCAAATTCAGAATTAAATTGAACAAAGTAGGGAAAACCACTAGACCATTCAGGTATGACTTAAATCAAATCCCTTATGATTATACAGTGGAAGTGAGAAATAGATTTAAGGGACTAGATCTGATAGAGAGCCTGATGAACTATGGTCGGAGGTTCGTGACATTGTACAGGAGACAGGGATCAAGACCATCCCCATGGAAAAGAAATGCAAAAAAGCAAAACGGTTATCTGAGGAGGCCTTACAAATAGCTTTGAAAAGAAGAGAAGTGAAAAGCAAAGGAGAAAAGGAAAGATATTCCTATTTGAATGCAGAGTTCCAAAGAATAGCAAGGAGAGATAAGAAGGCCTTGCTCAGTGACCAGTGCATCTCTTTAATGACCCACAAATTTTAAAGTGCTTTGTCAGTCAGTTTGCAGAGTAACTCCTCACCCATTATTGTTGCTGCTGCTGTTCAGTCACTCGGTCGTTTCCGAGTCTCTGTGACCCCATGGACCGCAGCACACCAGGCCTCCCTGTCCATCACCAACTCCCGGAGCTTGCTCACACTGATGTCCATCGAGTCGGTGATGCCATCCAACCATCTCATCCTCTGTCGTCCCCTTCTCCTCCTGCTCTCAATCTTTCCCAGCATCAGGGTCGTTTCCAATGAGTCAGCTCTTCACATCAGGTGGCCAAAGTATTGGAGTTTCAGCTTCAGCATCAGTTTCCAATGAATATTCAGGATTCCAGTTCTAACTGCTGCTTCTTGTCCTGCATACAGGTTTCTCAGAAGGCAGGTAATGTGGTCTGAGAATATTCCACAGTTTGTTGTGATCCACACAGTCAAAGGCTTTAGCATAGTCAATGAAGCAAAAGTAGATGACTTTTTGGGAATTCTCTTGCTTTTTCTATGATCCAGCATATGTTGGCAACCTGATCTCTGATTCCTCTGCCTTTTCTAACTCTAATTAGATCCTTCTAACTCATCTTTCTACAAAGTCCCCATGTCGAAGAGCGAGGCTGTCAAGGACCTCAGGCCTGTCTGACTCAGGAGGTACACTCACTCAGGGGGTACACCAGGGCATCCCAATAAGCTGCTCTTGCTGCTGCTCTCTGATCCCTCAGAGTGGCTGGGAGCTCCAGGCTCTTCTCGTCCACTGCAGGCAGCCTTCTCCACTGATCCACTCAATCCTCATTTCAATCATTTTCCAAGAGTGTCATGACAGCATCCGCTGTCCCACGTGGCCCTTTCTTGGGTCTTCTGATCTCACTACTGGAGGATGGGGTGTTGGTGTGTGAAGGTTTCTTGGGGCTGGGGGTGAGGAGTCAAGGTAAGAGTACAGACTCTGCCAACGGTTCGTTTGTCCAGAGGCTTTAGTGAAGGGCGCTGATAACTGTGCATAAGACGTCTGCTCACCCAGAACCACCCCCTCCCCGCCACGCATACTCCAAAACACAGTAAGCCCACTGTTTACATCCTTCTCTGGCTTCTTCCCACAAACAACCTTGCTGCTGCCACCTGTCAGCCACAGTGCCAGCTGCCTCTAAGTGGACTTATTTCCAAGAAGCCACAGGAGTGGCTGTTCTCAGTCGCAGGAAGCGTGGTGGGAGGCTGCCCTGGGCCATGGCCGCAGTGAGCGTGAGGCACCTGCTTGTTTCAGGCCGTCACTTCTCTCGCCCACTGACAGCAACAATGGGCTGCACCTGCACATTTTGGCTGAGGAAGACCTCAGTGGATACACGGGCTGTGTTCTGGATGGGCTGGCGAGCTCTCTGGAGGCTCCCCTCCTCTGGCATGGGTGCCGGGACCAGAGGAAAGAATGAACAAGCCTTCACAGAATGCAGTGTGTGACCATATGCCCAATCATTTGGTCTCCTTGATCTCTGCTGGTCTCATCTGTTAAACGGGTATCATGATAACAATACCCTCATCAAAAGATGGCTTGAGCCTAAGCAGGCTACCAGTGTGGAAGCACTTTGCAAATTGAGTCGAGCTGGGGTAGAAGTACGGAGCTGGTCATCAGATTGTGGGAAATTACAGGGTCCCACTCCAACAGGCAGCGTGTGCCCCCTCCTCCTTCTGGGAGCCTCTTAAGGCATGACTTCTCTGACCTTTCTTGCACACAAAGCCAGGATGGGTCAACAGACACTGCCAGGAAAGCAGAAAAAAGAAAAAGGAAATCCTACTGTTTTTCAGTGTTTGTTAGCTCAAAAATATTCTGTTTTCCATGGAGGAGTATTGTGGTCAGTGCTCACTAAGCAGGTAACTTATTCTTTCCAGATGAGACTGCTTCTGCGTCTCTGCCCCTCTTGACAAAATGGGGCCTTTTAGGTGGCTGGGGTAAAGCCACCCTGATGGTAAAGCACCCTGATGGTAAAGCACAGTGCCAGGGCCTGATAGTCTTCTTTCTCTTCTCATTCTCTTGCATGAGTGTGCTTATTCTTGGCTTTAGGCCTGGGATGAGGTCAGTTCAGCAGACAAGAGTGGTTCATAGGCAAAGGTCAGTGCTGGTCTCCAAGGTACTCACATGTTTCTTGGGTGGAACCCTGTGAAATTCTTTGTAAATCAACTCTCCTATTAACTTGGCTGGTGGCCTTAAAACAAGCAGCGATGATTCCACCAGGGCGTTCCTGAGGGTCCCAGGCAGCAGGAAGATGCAGGCTGAAGGACCTGACAACCTCAGTTCAAATTTTGCTTCTGTCACTTACCTGTGACTTTAAGCAAAGCAACTCTTGGAACCTCTGCCCAGCTGTGATCAGGAAGAGCTCTCAGAGCGTCTCTGAGGCTGAGAGGAGATGCTGAAGGCACTGATGCAGTGGCAGCAGCTGCTGTGCCTCTGCTCATCCCGTCTCATCTGCTCTGAATTACCCCAGAGAAGGCAAGGGGTTTGTTCCAGGTCACAATGGTAGCAGATGGCAGAGTCCAGATCAGAATCCAATGAGGTCTAAGTCAAAAGTCCACATCCTCCTTTGCCTACCTCCCCGTCTCACAGTCATGAGCCACTTCATACTTTTTAACGCACTTCTATTCACTAGCTCTTCCAAGTGCTTGGAGAGGAACACCATGTATATTTAACATATTTGACACCCTGCACTTATGTGTTTAAATGACTTGCCCAAGTGGATGCTGTGGGCCCCAGGGAGTATGAGGCTGGCAGGAGGACCCAGGTTTCCTGAGCCCAGGCCAACCAAGGATGGTGCAAAGATGTGGGGATTAGAGCAGTGAGTTTCAGCAGTAGACATCTCAACGTTAAACTCTTGTAAGGAAAACAATTTGATGATCCAGGTGATGTCACCTTCAACTTGGCAAGTGTCAGACTGAAATGACTGTTTTAGTTTGCTTCTGTTTATCCTTAGAATGGTGGCATTTTGGCATCCAAAGGAGGAAAGAGACCCTTAGAACTCTTTATAGAATGTGTGTTTGTGTGTGTGCTATATACACATATGTATACACACACACACACACGAGTCCACTCTCATTATTCACAGTAGTTACACTTTGTAACATTGCAACAAGCACTGAATTAGTGAATCCTGAACTACTGCTCCTAGAGGAATATAGGATTCGGTTCCTGCAAGCTTATGGCTACATTTTCATCAACTCAACAATATATAACCTTGTTATGTGTGCTTCCTTTTAAAGACAACTTATTTAATATACATGGTTGATTCATTAACAGTGAATTTATAGCCAACGGCAATGGCAAGCACCATGACTCATATCTGAACAAAGTGTATCTAACACATGCTTTTTTTTTTGTCTATAAGAAACATCACAGCCTGCTTGGGATTAGGAACACAGCACTCCAGCCCTATGCTGGGGAGCCATTTTAAACAATGAAATCACCAACAAAAAGTACAAAAATGCAAAAGTGTGACACAAAAGACAGCAAGAAGAGGGTGCTTGTTTACAGGCTGAAACAAGAAGGCAGAGCTGACCTCAGTTGGGAAGGAACATGCAAATTATTCACCGCTCTGCACGTGTCTGTGAATGACCACTGAACAGGCTGTGAGAATTGATTTTAGGGTGATGAATACATTTTTAGTGAGTGGGTAAACTCATAAATGCAGAATCTATTAATAATGAGGACCCGCAGTGTTTATCGTGCTTATACAGAGAGTAACCTCATGCCAGAGGCTCTGAGAAGTAGAGTACCGCGTTTACAATTTTCCCTCGGGGTAAAGAATGGATGGAACTGCCTTCAGGGCTCATTTTGTTGGAGAGAAGCAGACAGTAAAGCAGGCAGTGGTCATCTGGGGGGGAGGATTTGGTGGACGGTGGAGCTGAGAGGGAGGGTGGGCGGGGTACCGAGCATGGGTCCCTGTCCATTCTTCCCCTCACAGCTTGGCAGGGCCTTGAACACTCCTTCCCTGAACACCCTGCAGGGTGGAGCCTCTCTCCTGCTCTCACCTGACTTGGTTTCTGCTGAGCATGAAACACAGAGCGACTTTCCTCCCTGGTCGTCGCCCAGGTGCTGGGGGAGCACTCTATGTCTTAAGTGTTCCCCTGGGTTCCGTTTCCCCATTTGCTCATTTTCTAGTCCTTTCTCTCCATTACTGTGTCAAATGACTACCTACTCACACTTAAAAAAGCAGACAGTGCTGGGAAATCTCACTGAGAGAGTCAGCCCGAGAGAAGACATGGAGTCCCGGTCACTGGGAGCTGAGGACAGCAGCAGCCCTGGTCGAGCCGGGATGTGCAAGACATGGGGGTGTGCAAGATGCAGTGGTGTGCAAGAAGCCGGGGTGTGCAAGATGCTGCTGGAGACAGTGCATTGGGAGCTGTCACTTTGACCCCCCAGAATACACAGGCCATCTGCTGGGTCACCTCAGCCCTGCACCTCATCACTCCAGGCTGCTCTTAGTAGAACAACACATCCCGGGCACGGCGGAGTGTTAGGATACCGGGTCTGGGCTTACTAAACTGTGACCATGGCAACGCCCTTTATCTCTCAGAACTTAGAAGCCAGAACCAGGCTGCCCGGGGTTGAACCCCAACTCTGCCTCCTACTTCCAGTGTCTCAGTTTCCTCATCTGTCAAGTGGGGATACCCACAGGATTAATCCCTTCCTCATAGGGTGATTATGAGGACAGTAGTCAACGAGTAATTGATAAAGCACTTAGAACCATGCCTCCACAGAGTAAACTCCATAGAGAATTAGCTTTTACTATCACTCTGGCTATTATTATTACTACTGTTCTTAATCTCTCAAGTATGGAATGGGGTGGAATCATCTCAGAAGACTTTCTTTCCCTTCCTGTTCTGATCCTGGGGGTAGGGTGCTGTCTCACTGGATGGCCTTGGGCAAGACCCTTCTCCTCTCGGGGGCCCTGGGTTCTTATCTTCTAAGTGAGGTGCTGGGACTCGAGCCCTGAAAGTCTGAATTTACACAATAAGGAGAAAGTGACTCCAAGGCTGGGGTTTGTTTGTTATCTTGCCGTCTCTTGGGGACGCTAGAAGCCAATTTTGCTTACTTTAAGAATTTACCCAGAATTTAATTTTTCTCCCCTTTTGGTCTATCATGAGCAACTGCCTATCTCATCTTAGTTGAGATAAGCAGTTAAGTCATCAGATTAACAGTGTATATTAGCAGTAGGTTTTGCCTTGAGAATCCCATGGATGGAGGAGTGGTGGGCTACAGTCCATGGGGTCACAAAGAGTCGGACACGACTGAGCGACTTCACTTTCACTTTTAAAGCTCCCATTCACTGAGTCTTGACCCAGCACCTTCCCAAACCTGAGCTGATTGATTCTATCATCATTACAACTCTGGGAGGGAGATTATTGTCCCCATATTAGACATGAGGAAATTGAGGCACAGAGAAATTATGCAACTTGGTCAATGACACACAACTAGTAAATGATAAATCCAGATTAAAATCAGAATCCCTGCTTTCTACAAATGCTACCCCCATAGGCAGTTCGCCATGAACTCAACTTCTATGATGATAACAGATACACCGTCCCTTTCAATAGGCTGCTCATAGTATTGATCAAAGCCACAGATTCTTATCATTGGAAGATACTGTAGCAGTCATCTTCAAGGTGTGTTAAACTTTGGAAGGATCATGGGCCCTGTGAAAAGGTGAAAGAAGCTATGGACCCTTTCCATCGCAAAAAACAAAAAACAAAAAACATATATCCACATAAAAACATAAACAGAGGTGTCTCAATTTCACCACGTTCAAACATCTCAGGCTAAAAATCTCAAATAATGCTTAAATTCTCTTGAAACTCTCTAGTACATATTTATTTTTGCTCCAATTCTGCATTATGAGAACTTCCTACACAAAGCAGCTGTTCATTTCATTAATGTTCACCTCTGATTGTTAGAAAGTTGCTCTTTCAACACCACTGACATGCATTTCCCCCAGACTTCGGTCCCATTTTTGGCTCCTACATGTTACTAATACATAGAAACATCCAGCCTACCTTCCCAGGACAATTCTCCCTGTTTCTGAGGATGCCAGCCACACTGTCTCTAGCCCTCCCAGGCGGGAAGGCTCTGCCCTCCACTGCTCAGCTCATTTTCTCCTGAACACATTCATTTATCAGTGATTCTCTCAAACATCCAGAGCCTGTTTACAGTCCAGAACGTAATACAATGTTCTAGCCATGGAGGGACCGTGCAGTGCAGGATTCTCACTTTATTTAGGAAATTGGATCTTCATTAAATATGTCTTATTATTTAATGGGCTTCCCTCATATCTCAGTTGATAAGGAATCTGCCTGCAACGCAGGAGACTTGGATTCTATTCTTGGGTTGGGAAGATCCCCTGGAGAAGGAAATGGCAACCCACTCCAATATTTTTGCCTGGAGAATCCCATGGACAGAGGAGCCTGGCAGGCTACATGGGGTCGCAAGAGTTGGACATGACTGACTTTCACTTAACTTCACTTCATTCTTTTAAGGTAGTAATCTTGCTTTTCTTAAAAGTTTTATCATCTTATATGTATGCCACATAGCACTATAGATTAGTTTCCCTGGCTTTGAATTTTATATACATGGAATCATATACATAGGCATCCCTCTGAATCTGACAATTCATTCATTGGCGTGTTTGTGAGATTCAGGCATGTTGTTGTATATTAGTTGTAATTTATCCATTTTCATTTCTGTAAAATTCCCATTTGCCTGAATTTACTGCAATTTATTTATCTACTAATATTTTATTCCTAATGGACACATGGACTGTGTCCAGATTTTGGTAACTATGGACAAGCTATATAAACACTGGAGCATTCACACACATGCACTTAGGTTGGATATACCTAAAAAATGGGCTGCCCTGGTGGCTCAGAGGTTAAAGCATCTGTCTGCAAGGTGGGAGGCCTGGGTTCGATCCCTGGGTTGGGAAAACCCCCTGGAGAAGGAAATGGCAACCCACTCCAGTATTCTTGCCTGGAAAATCCCATGGACAGAGGAGCCTGGTGGGCTATAGTCCACAGGGTAGCAAAGAGTTGGACATGACTGAGCGAATTCACTTTACCTAAAAAAAGAGACTCTTTATAATTTCAGCTTAGTAGATAATAGGAACACCTATTCCGAAGTAGTTGTATCAATTGACACTTTCAATAGACAGCTAGTGGCAATTTGCTGTAGGATGCAGGGAGTCCAGAGCCGGTGCTCTGTGACAACCAAGAGGGGTGGGATGAGGAGGGGTGTGGGAGGGAGGTCTGAGAGGGAGAGGACATATCTATACCTGTGGCTGATTCATGTTGATGTATGGCAGAAACCAACACAATATTGTAAAGTAATTAACCTCTACTGAAAATCAAATCAACCAAACTGACAATTTCACTCACTCTGTGGGTATGTTCCAAATGTTCCATGCTCTTGCCAACACTTAGAATTACTAATCTTTTTAACTTGAGCTAGTCTAGTGGTTTTATAGTGGCATCTCATTGTGGTTTTCATTTGCATTTCCCTAGTGACGAACAAAGTTGAGCCCATTTTCACCTGTTTATTGGTGTTTATGGATTAGAGCTTTTGGCAACTCCTTAACAATCTGATTCATATTGAACTTGTAGCCAAATGAAATGGTTTCTGACAGAGGATGCTGTTTAGTCATAACTCCCTTATTGACTTCAGCTGGATTTTGGGTTCTGAAAGCAGAACCAAATATTCTTAGTAATAATGATGGCTAATACTTATCGAGTATCTACTGTGTTCCAAGCACTGAGTTATATGTTTGACATACATAGTGTCTCTTAATCCTCACAACCAGATTATTAGGTTGATACTATTATTATCCTCTTTTTACATAAGATAATACTAGGGTAGTAACTTAACCTAAGATCTCATAACTAAAAAGTAGATTCAAATCACCACTTTAGTCCTTATAAGAAACTGACTCCCAAAGATGGAAACACATGACTACAATTAAAAAAAAAAAAAACCTTTAAAATGATTAAAAGCTGAATAATAAAATGGACATGTAGCTGTCAAATGGAGAAAAATCATTGCAAAGTATGACACAGGATGAATGTTCATAATGTGTAAAGAGTTTTTACAAGTTAATGAAAGGATACGCATCTCAAAAACTGGTCAAACGTTTCTTGGGTCCTGTAAATCTGGAAAATTCTGCACAAGTTTTTATGTTCTTCTACCCCCAGGAGGTATATGAGCAAACTGAATGAATCTGAGAAGTTTTGCACTAGAAATCTACTTTAACATGGAATTTTCGTATTTGATAAAAATAGCCTTTAGCATCCTGATGAATCACAATACTTCGGAGCAGACTGGTGACCTCTACAGTAACCACTGTGCATGCTTAGTCTCTCAGTCCTGTCCGACTCTTGGCGACCCCGTGGACTGCAGCCTGCCAGGCTCCTCTGTCCATGGGGCTTCTCCAGGCAAGAATACTGGAGTGGGTTGCCATGCCCTCCTCCAGGGATCTTCCCAACCCAGGGATTGAACCCAGGTCTGCCACATTGCAGGTAGATTCTTTACCATCTGAGCCACCAGGGAAGTCCATAATAACCACTACTTCCTTTAATTTCTAATCTGGTAAAACTTTCAACAAAGGAAACGAAATTAGCTTTGTCCCGGGTTTCTCAACTTTGATGCTATTGACATCTTGGACTGGATTATTCTCTGTTGTGGTGGTGGGGGTGCAGTCTTAGGCATTTCAGGGTGTTCAGCAGCATCCTTGGTTTCTGCAGGGTAGATGCCAGGTGTCACTAGCATCCCCCCCACCCCCAGTAGTGACAACCAAAACTGCCTCCAGACTCGAGGGAAGACTACCCTCCCTCACCCCCTTAAGAACCATTGGTCTGGCCTTTCTGGTTTCTTAAGAACTTCTGTTGCGTCACCTGATTACCTCCTAACTATCTAAGTGCTCCCCAAGCTGCACAGCACTTCACTCTATTTTGATCTCTCTGCCCTGTGGCATCCACTATTCCTTGTTTTAGTATAAGAGGGTCCATCTCTTGACTTGGAGTCTCTCTCATTTGTTAGAATTCCTTAGATCTCCAGGCACACCACACCCTGTGGTTTCCTTGATGTGGAACCTCTTTTCATCCTTCCACCCTGCAGGTGGAATTAAGCTCCTTCCTTCAGTCATCTCTGCACTCCCTGCACAGCCTTCCAGCAGATCCTCGGCATGTGTTATACTTACTTATCTCCACAATTACCTCATTTTCTGAGAGCAAGTCCTATTCATCCTCTTATTGTCAGCAGAGAGTCCTATTCATCCTCTTATTGTCAGCAGTCCTATTCATCCTCTTATTGTCAGCAGAGAGTAGGCACCGATCAATACAAACGAAGGAGAAAAACAGACTTGAGGAGGGTCAGGAATTTCAATCATGGGATCCTGGGTGAATTTCCAGAAAGACTGAGTTAATTCACAGCCTCTTCACCAATTTCTTCCTGGAAATGTTCTCCTTGCTTCTCTCCAGGCAGACAATCTTTCTTCTGGAGAGAAGGTAAAAGTCCTGTAGAAGGTACCGTCCTGTTTTTCTCCTCTTTAGCCATGAATATGACATCATCTGCTCAGTTGGCATGTCCAGACCGTTCCTGATACTTTTCTCATTCCAAACAGAAGGAGAAAAGCCCTTTTCCCTTGATCTCAGCATTTTTTGCAAACCTCAGTTTATTCCAGCCAGTGACACTTCTCATCCTTGGAGATGAGTCCTCCTTTCCATGTTCTGGGAGTTCCTCTTGGGCCTGCATCTCTGGGAGGCATCCCCTCCTCCGACAATGCGTCAGTCTCTTTAAGTATTTCCTTCTTTTTATTTCCTGTCTGGGATTATTTTAAGCTTTAGAAACGGAATTTAATTCTTGGGAACCTTCTCGCTTTATCAAAGCTGTCCAAGATGGCGGCAACGGGCAAGAAGAAAAGGACATTTTTGAGAAACATTAATAAAGGGCAAGTGACAGGACATTTCAACCACGTGGGCACGAAGGAGGGGAGATGATTCCCGGATTTCTGTTTGAAGACAACGGAGGGACTGGTGACTCCTGTTGTAAAGAGGGTCTGGGAAGAGGAGGCGGATGAAGACGAGAAGGGGATGGCAGACACTGAAATCTACCTGTTCTCACATGGTCCTGTTTGGGCCAGAAGCTTGAGAGGTAGCCTGTTGTGGCCCCGCCCCCAACTTCCCCATCCCCATCCCCCTTATTTAGGAGTAAATCTCTAGAAGTGCAGGCACTGATCAATATCCCTTCATGAGATTTATAGAGAGGCACCAGAGACAGGGTCTTTCTTTCTCTGGGACGGTGAGCTTAGGGACCAGAGTGGGCCACCCACAGCTGTCTAACTCAACCATCTGAAGAAAACACCAGGTAGAGATAAACAGGGCCAAGAGCTCCAATATCACTGAGCTCCTGGATCCAGCTCTGCCTGAATCTATCAAGAATTATCTGAGACTTTCTGATGCTTGAACCAACGAATTGTCTTTTGCACTCTAACTTGAATTGTGTTTCTATACTTGCAACTGCAAAAATCTGACCAGTACAGCTTGTTACAATATGTTATAACAGAGCAGGAACCTCTTGGGCCTTCCTGGGACAGACCCCTCCCCCATATCTTCTGCTGTAGCTCCTCTCTAAAGTATTTAGATAATAGTATCCGACGCACACTTCCTGAGTTGTTTTTGCAGATGCTAAAACCATCACTGAATGGAAGAAATTAAAACTACTTGATGATCATGAGTTTCCAGACCTACTGGCGCCTAAGGATTGATCATATTAACCACTCTATGATCTCATCATCAACCAATCAGAGAATTGTACAAACTGATCACATACCCTGAGACCCCCTCCCTTACCTGGTCTTTAAGAATGCTCAGCTGAAACCCTTTGGGAAGTTCGAGGTTTTAAAGCAGGAGCCCCCAGTCCTCCTTGACAATAAATGCTGCACTCTCTTTCACCACAACCTGGGGTCAGTAGACTGGCTTTATAGCATGCGGGCGAGTGGACCCGTTTGGTTCTGTAACAGTGTCAGCTCTGACTGTGTAAGATATGTTTTTGACTTTTGTGGAAACTGACTGACTCCAGGGGCTTCCTCCATGGAGCCATATGCATTCACCACCTTCTAGGTGCTAATTCTGCAGGCGATAAAGAGATGAGAAAGACATGTGCTTACACACAGCTGTGGAGATGATAAGAACCATCTACAAAGTGCTGTACATCTATTTCTCTGAATCTACAATCACGGGAACTGATTAGTCAGGGAGGGTTTGGCAAGTATGGACCGAGCTGGAGAGGTGATCCATGAGAGCTCAGAGGAAGGTGCGTTATGGGGGGGAGGGAGTGAATGTGGGGTTCCTCTAACACTCTGTTCTGGGAGGCTGGGCTAAGGTGGGGGTGTCGGGGGATACAGAGAAAGGGGAGCAGGTGGTTCGGGGGAGCCACGTTGAGTATTAACATAAGTGGAAGGAAGAGTTTCTTCTCATACCTTTCCCATTCCGGCGTGGGCATGTCCCAGCTTAACCACCACGGGGAAGTGAGGGGCTGTGAGCTGAAAGAGACAAGAGAAAACCACTCATTAGCATCCCAGAGCATCACCGCCAACACTCTGGTCACTAGTGCCACCTGGGAAGCCCATATATATGCACATATACAGTTCTGACTGATTCATGATGTTGTATGACAGAAACCAATACAACATTGTAAAGCAATTATCTTCCAATGAAGAAAAATGATAGTGGTCACACCAAGGTGGGAACAAGCATTTATGGGCTGCACTGCATGGGCTCTGTGTTGAGCGACTGTCCTGGACTCCCGCCTTTAAAGAGTGAAGGGGGAGCAGCCTGGCCTGGTTAGTTCCGTCACACCCCAAGCAAACAGAACATGGCCTGACCCAGGGAAGGGGCTGACATGGAATCTGTGCCACAATCTGTGTCTGGGTAAGACTTGTAAGGCATGCACACCTCCCTTTGTGATACAGAAGAAGAGAGGGGCTCAAATGGTCAGATACTCATCTTGGCCGTGCTTACTCAGCTAGGAAGTGAGGGGACCAGGACTGAACCTAGGCTACGCATTTCCTCCTTATGCTGTTTGTATGTTGTTTGAAATAGCTTTGTTTGGCGTCTAGAAGTATACTTGGAGTTGCTTAAGGGCAGAAGTTATCCCTCCTCATTATTTAGTGATTCCATGACTTGGTCAGCTCCAGAAGAGGTAATCATGTCCCACCCTCTGCCGTACAGGTTTCTGTTCTGGTGCCTGTCCCTCCATCCTGGACTGTCCCCTGACACCCTGGATGCTCTGAAAGGAGGAACCAGGTCTTCCCTCCTGGTGCCCAGCACCTGGTCTGACACATAGGAGCGACTGTAGCTGTCACAGAGGGTCTGTTTTGGGTCCCAAAGCCATGGGCTGGACCTCATCTCATTTTTCCCCACCAAGGTCTCATGAGGCAAGTAGGAAAGGTATTCTTGTAACACTTCACAAAAAGTCGAGACTCAGGCAGCTGCTGGGAAGGGGTGGAGCTGGGACATGAACTTGGGTCTGTTAGACTCCAAGCTCGATGTGACTTGTTTCCTCTAAGACCTAGGCAAAGGCTTCCTGCAATAGAGGCTGAATAAGAAATTTCTTCCCTGATATCAGGCTAAAATGCATAATATCCTAGTGTTTAGAGTTAACAAATGCAGATTTTAGAAAAGGCAATATTTGTTTTTTATTTCAAAAGCAATATGTACTCACTATAAAATTTTGGAAACTATAATAAAGTACTATGTCATCATGTATAAAGAACACAATAAAAATCACCCTTGAAAGTTTAATGGTTTTGGTGTATTATCTGTTTCCTTTTTTCTTTTTTTAATCTAAGTTTTCTCTTTTGATTTGTTCTGTTCTTACAAAGTTGGGAGTATAATGCATACCCAATTCTGCCTCTTGCTCTTTCCACTTCATATTATAAGTGGTAAGCATGGTCCTGGTGGTAATATTTGTCAGATTAAGCGTTATTATGGAATATTTCACAAGAGAAAAGATGTAAAAAACAATATTGTGAACATCACTCAGCTTTAGCAATAAACCATTGTCCAAACAGTTGAAGCCCCTGATGTCCTTCTTTCTCATCACATTTCCTTCCCTCCAATCTCAGACGTAACCATCATATAAATTACGTGTTTATTATTTCCTTGTGTTTATTCATATTTAACTACTACATAGGATTCCCAATAATAGACATTACACATTTAAAAACCTTATGTAAGTGGCATCAAAAGAATCTACTCTTATACATTTTTGGGTTACATTGTATTTGTGAGATTCATGTATGTTGAAACATATAGCTCAGATTCCCGCTTAACTGCTGCCAAGTATTCCATTTGATAAGCACATTACCATTTGCCCATTTCCTGCTAATGAACACTTAGGTGACTTCTATTTTTCCAATCATAAACAATACTCATAAGGGAGCTCTGCCAGGATACAGGCACAGGCATGGAATTGCTGGGGGGGAGGGGGGCAGTTCTTGTCTCAGCTTTGCTAGATGTAGCCAAATTGCTCTGCAAAGTGGATGTACCCACCTATGCTCTCATAGGCAGGAAAAGAGATCCCAACACTTGAGGCTGAAAGACTGAAATTTTACCAACCCAAGGGGCATACAGTGAAATGAATGGGTGCATTTTCACCAAGTGGCTCTTGTTCCCAGCAAAATCGTCACCCCCAGCCATCCACTCACAGACCCTAGGCACCCTCTGCAGTCCACGAACTGCCCAGATCACTACTGGGACTTGATCTCCATCTTATTTTAGGGTGGAGCTTGACGGGAGGGGCAACGTTGCGCTCTCTCTTCCTCTCCATCCCTCTCAAACTGATTGTTTCCCTGCATGCCAGCAGGTACTGGAAAGAACTGGATGTTGGAGTTAACCTTACTTTCTGTTTAATCTTAGACTAGATATTTAACTTCTCCGAACCCTAGTGCTCTAATCTTCAAAATGGGTACAATAATGTGCTCTAATCTGCAAAATTATGAATAAAGCACAAGCTGGAATCAAGATTGCCGGGAGAAATATCAATAACCTCAGATATGCAGATGATACCACCCTTATGGCAGAAAGCAAAGAAGAACTAAAGAGCCTCTTGATGAAAGTGAAAGAGGAGAGTGAAAAAGTTGGCTTAAAACTCAACATTCAGAAAACGAAGATCATGGCATCTGGTCCCATCACTTAATGGCAAATAGATGGGGAAACAGTGGAAACGGTGGCTGACTTTATTTCTTTGGGCTCCAAACTCACTATAGATGGTGACTGCAGCCATGAAATTAAAAGACACTTGCTCTTTGGAAGAAAAGTTATGACCAACCTAGACAGCATATTAAAAAGCAGAGACATCACTTTACCAACAAAGGTCCATTTAGTCAAAGCTATGGTTTTTCTAGTAGTCGTATGGATGTGAGAGTTGGACTACAAGGAAAGCTGAGCACCAAAGAATTGATGCTTTTGGACTGTGGTGTTGGAGAAGATTCTTGAGAGTCCTTTGGACTGCAAGGAGATCCAACCAGTCCATCCTAAAGGAAATCAGTCCTGAATATTCACTGAAAGGACTGATGCTGAAGCTGAAGCTGCAATACTTTGGCCACCTGATGCAAAGAACTGACTCATTTGAAAAAACCCTGTTGCTGGGAAAGATTGAAGGCAGGAGGAGAAGGGGACAACAGAGGATGAGATGGTTGGATGGCATCACTGACTCAATGGACATGAGTTTGAGTAAACTCTGGGAGTTGGCAATGGACAGGGAGGCCTGGTGTGCTGCAGTCCATGGAGCCACAAAGAGTCGGACACAACTGTGAGACTGGACTGAGCTGACTGAACTGACTCTGTAAAATGGAGACAATGATGCCAACTCACAGGTTAGTTGGAGGAAGAAGAAAAGACATAAAGAATGTAATACTGGCACCACATAGAGGTTCAAAATCAAAGTGTAAAGTAGAGTTGAAGGGAGGAAGGAGATGACTCTGGTTTTGTGGGGCAAAGAGAGAGGTGAAGGGGGAGGCTGGATGATGGAAGAAAGAGAGTAGAGGCTCCAACCTGGCAGTATCTGGTTAAGAACAGGGGAGAGAGTGAAATGAAGCCCAGTGAAGGAAAATCAGGGGACTACACCACAGGGAGTCATCAGAGGTGATTAAAGTTTGGCAGTTTTAATCTGTAAGAACCTTAGCAATCATCTTGCCTATTCCCTGTATTAACATGTTAAGGCAGGTAGAATTTCTAGGAATGCTCCCCAAGATGTCCCACTCTAACCTCTGGAGTCTGTGAATGTGATGAGATTGTCATACAATGATTGGTCTGTTATATGCACAGCTGACCTTAAAACAGGGAGATTATGTTAATCAATTCTCACGAGCTCTTAAAAGCAGAGAACTTTCTCAGACTGGTGGCAGAAGAGGACGGCAGAGAGATTCAAAGCATGAGAAAGTCTTAATACATCATTCCTATGCCAGGAGCTGAAGGCAGCCCCTGGCTGAAAGCCAGCAGGGAACTGGGGAACCTCAGACCCGTAGCTGCAAAGAACTGAATTATGTGAGTAACAAGAATGAGCTTGGGGGAGAACCTTGAGCTCTGGAGAATGTGGCAGGCCAGCATCTTGATTTCAGTTGGATGAGACCCTAAGCACAGAACCTTGTCATGCCATCCCAACTGATGTACGTAACTGTGACCTAATAAAGAGGTATTCTTTTAAGCTGCTAAATTTGTTAGAGGAGTAATAGGAAACCAATACATGTGTCCTCCTAGATACTGAAGTCTAAAGAGTGAAGTGATTGTTTTCACAACATATAATAACAGAACTAGTCAAGCTCATGTGTTTTGAGTCATAATCAAGCCCTCTCTCTACCAAGGCACACTTACCTGGGGACCATATGCATCTCTGAGGTGCAATAAATGCTTTTCCCTAATCATAAGGATAAAAAAAATACTATAAGATCAAATCCTTAACAAAATTCTAGCAAACAGAATCCAACAACATATTAAAAAGATCATACATCATGACCAAGTGGGCTTTATTCCAGGAATGCAAGGATTCTTTAATATCCACAAATCAATCAACATAATACACCACATTAACAAATTGAAAGATAAAAACCATATGATTATCTCAATAGATGCAGAAAAAGCCTTTGACAAAATTCAACATCCATTTATGATAAAAACTCTCCAGAAAGCAGGCATAGAAGGAACATACCTCAACATAATAAAAGCTATATATGACAAACCCACAGCAAACATTATCCTCAATGGTGAAAAATTGAAAGCATTTCCCTTAAAGTCAGGAACAAGACTAGGGTGTCCACTCTCACCACTACTATTCAACATAGTTTTGGAAGTTCTGGCCACAGCAATCAGAGCAGAAAAAGAAATAAAAGGAATCCAGATAGGAAAAGAAGAAGTGAAACTCTCTCACTGTTTGCAGATGACATGATCCTCTACATAGAAAACCCTAAAGACTCTTCCAGAAAATTACTACAGCTAATCAATGAATACAGTAATGTTGCAGGATATAAAATTAACACACAGAAATCCCTTGCATTCCTATATGCTAACAATGAGAAAACAGAAAGAGAAATTAAGGAAACAATACCATTCACCATTGCAACAAAAAGAATAAAATACTTAGGAGTGTATCTACCTAAAGAAACAAAAGACCTATACATAGAAAAGTATAAAACACTGATGAAAGAAATCAAAGAGGACACAAATAGATGGAGAAATATACTGTGTTCATGGATTGGAAGAATCAATATTATGAAAATGGCTATACTACCCAAAGCAATCTATAGATTCAATGCAATCCCTATCAAGCTACCAATGGTATTTTTCACAGGACTAGAACAAATAATTTCACAATTTGTATGGAAATACAAAAAACCTCGAATAGCCAAAGCAATCTTGAGAAAGAAGAATGGAACTGGAAGAATCAACCTGCCTGACTTCAGACTCTACTACAAAGCCACAGTCATCAAGACAGTATGGTACTGGCACAAAGACAGAAATATAGATCAATGGAACAGAATAGAAAGCCCAGAGATAAATCCACGAACCTATGGACACCTTATCTTTGACAAAGGAGGCAAGGATATACAATGGAAAAAAGACAACCTCTTTAACAAGTGGTGCTGGGAAAACTGGTCAACCACTTGTAAAAGAATGAAACTAGAACACCTTCTAACACCATACACAAAAATAAACTCAAAATGGATTAAAGATCTAAATGTAAGACCAGAAACTATAAAACCCCTAGGGGAGAACATAGGCAAAACACTCTCCAACATAAATCACAGCAGGATCCTCTATGACCCACCTCCCAGAATATTGGAAATAAAAGCAAAACTAAACAAATGGGACCTAATGAAACTCAAAAGCTTTTGCACAACAAAGGAAACTATAAATAAGGTGAAAAGACAGCCCTCAGATTGGGAGAAAATAATAGCAAATGAAGCAACAGACAAAGGATTAATCTCAAAAATATACAAGCAACTCCTGAAGCTCAATTCCAGAAAAATAAATGACCCAATCAAAAAATGGGCCAGAGAACTAAACAGACATTTCTCCAAAGAAGACATACAGATGGCTAACAAACACATGAAAAGATGCTCAACATCACTCATTATCAGAGACATGCAAATCAAAACCACAATGAGGTACCATTACACGTCAGTCAGGATGGCTGTTATCCAAAAGTCTACAAGCAATAAATGCTGGAGAGGGTGTGGAGAAAAGGGAACCCTCTTACACTGTTGGTGGGAATGTAAACTAGTACAGCCACTATGGAGAACAGTGTGGAGATTCCTTAAAAAACTGGAAATAGAACTGCCATATGATCTAGCAATCCCACTCCTGGGCATACACACTGAGGAAACTAGATCTGAAAGAGACACGTGCACCCCAATGTTCATCACAGCACTGTTTATAATAGCCAGGACATGGAAGCAACCTAGATGCCCATCAGCAGACGAATGGATAAGGAAGCTATGGTACATGTACACAATGGAATATTACTCAGCCATTAAAAAGAATTCATTTGAATCAGTTCTAATGAGATGGATGAAACTGGAGCCCATTATACAGAGTGAAGTAAGCCAGAAAGATAAACACCAATACAGTATACTAACGCATATATATGGAATTTAAAAAGATGGTAACAAAAACCCTATATGCAAAACAGAAAAAGAGACACAGATGTACAGAACAGACTTTGGGACTCTGTGGGAGAAGGCGAGGGTGGGATGTTCAGAGAGAATAGCACTGAAACAAGTATACTATCAAGGGTGAAACAGATCACCAGCCCAGGTTGGAAGCATGAGACAAGTACTCAGGGCTGGTGCACTGGGAAGACCCAGAGGGATGGGATAGGGAGGGAGGCAGGAGGGGGGATTGGGATGGGGAACACATGTAAATTCATGGCTAATTCATGTCAATGTATGGCAAAAACCACTACAATATTGTAAAGTAATTAGCCTCCAACTAATAAAAATAAATTAAAAAATTAAAAAAAAAATCAATTCAGTGGACACAAGTTGAAATAAGAACTATAATGTTGCTGGCTCTGTTTTATGTTGTGTAGGACACACAGAAGATTGAGACAGGGTTTCCTAGAGAGATGAACTATGCAATGAAAGAGCGGAACCAGCAGTACAGTGGGTGAGTCTGAGCGGGTAGTGTCATGAGCAAGTCTCCATAGAAAAGGAAGACTCAGAGAAGGATTCTGAAGGATGAGTAGCTTTGTGGGTGGGTGGAGGGAAGGCTTAGCATCCCTCAAGAGCTGAATGGTGCAGAGTGCTATGGTCTTCCCATGAAGTGTGTTTAGATTCTTCATGAGCTCTAATGAATGAAGACTCAAAGGAAGGGAGGATTTATCTTATGATACGTAATATGAGTTTATCATCAATAAAGTGATTTTGGACATAATTGCTAAGTGGAATTAAATATTTGAACTGAGTGCCCTTCTCCAACACTCTTAAATGAGACTAGAGGAACATATTAGTGGTCAAAAATAGGGGGAGTAGAAATTGACACAGAAAGTCAATCAAGGGAAATCTGAGAATTTACAGTAAGATATTTCAAAGAAAGTATTTTGAAAATGTGTTTAAAACAATGAATTTTCCTGATACTAGGAGAAAGTTTCCTTTGCCATTTTTAACTTTGGTTGAGAAAAGCATTCTTTTCAGAACCAGCTTGCAAGTCTCTGAGCTGGTGTTGTGAGAAGGAAGAGGTAATTTGGGGCCAGATTGAGGCCTTCAAATTGAGGCCTTCAAATCTGAAGGGAAGAAATTAGGTTGCTTGGATGGGCTGGAGAAATAGCTCAGTTCTGGGATAGAAGCATGACCTATCAGCTGACGGCAGGTTAAGTTGTATTGGGAGAGGCTAAAGGGCCAGGTTTCAGAAGTATGTGAACTGTGAACTTCCAGATGTTCAAGCTGGATTTAGAAAAGGCAGAGGAACCAGAGATCAAATTGCCAATATCCACTGGATCATCAAAAAAGCAAGAGAATACCAGAAAAACATCTACTTCTTTTTTATTGATTATGCCAAAGCCTTTGACTGTGTAGATCACAACAAATTGTGGAAAATTCTTCAAGGAATGGGAATACCAGACCACCTTGCCTGCCTTCTGAGAAACCTGTATGCAAGGTCAAGAAGAAACAGTTAGAACCAAACATGGAACAACAGACTGGTTCCAAATTAGGAATGGAGTATGTCAAGGCTGTATACTGTCATCCTGCTTATTTAACTTATATACAGAGTACATCATGCAAAATGCCAGACTGGATGAAGCACAAGCTGGAATCAAGATTACCAGGAGAAATATCAATAACCTCAGATATGCAGATGACACCACCCTTATGGCAGAAAATGAAGAACTAAAGAGCCTCTTGATGAAAGTGAAAGAGGAGAGTAAAAATACTGGCTTAAAACTCAACATTCAGAAAACGAAGATCATGGCATCCAGTCCCATCACTTCATGGCAAATAGATGGGAAACGATGGAAACAGTGAAAGACTTTATTTTGGGGGGCTCCAAAATCACTGCAGATGGGGAATGCAGTCACAAACTTAAAAGATACTTGCTCCTTGGAAGAAAAGCTATGATTAACCTAGACAGCTTATTAAAAAGCAGAGACATAGCTTTGCTGACAAAGGTCTGTCTAGTCAAACCTATAGTTTTTTCAATAGTCACGTATGGATGTGAGAGTTGGACTATAAAGAAATCTGAGCACCAAAGAATTGATGCTTTTGAACTGTGGTGTTGGAGAAGACTCTTGAGAGTCCCTTGGACTTCAAGGAGATCAAATCAGTCAATCCTAAAGGAAATCAGTCCTGAATATTCATTGGAAGGATTGATGCTGAAGGTGAAAATTCCAATACTTTGGCCACCTGATGTGAAGAACTGACTCATTTGAAAAGACCCTGATGCTGGGAAAGACTGAAGGCAGGAGGAGAAGGGGATGCCCAAGAGGATGAGATGGTTGAATGGCATCACCGACTTGATGGATATGAGTCTGAGTAAGCTCCAGGAGTGGGTGATGAACAGGGAAGCCTGGTTTGCTGCAATCCATAGGGTCACAAAAAGTCGGACAGGACTGAGTGACTGAACTGAACTGAAGGACCAGAGAGCAATTTGGAATTGGTTACGACCGACTTGAAGTGCTACTGGTTGTGCTGGAACTAGGATAGGGGTGATGGAGAGAGTGGGGACACTCCCAAAAATTTTTTAAGTGACATTAAAAAAAATGGAAATATCATCTTCAAATGACCATAGAAACTCAAGACTAGGATTGTCTACAACTTCATCCTCTAATCAAATTAGTGTTTGCTTTGGTCCAGCCTAGTTTATAGTCCTCATTTATATGTCCAAGTAAAAAATGGGATATTCTGCAAGATTAGAGAAAGAATTTTATATTTATTCACTTACCATTACACCGTTAGTTTTTTCGCTATTTTTGCCACAATATTTTTTTCTTTTCTTTATATTCCTCCCCCACTTCCCATCTCATCCTCTGCCAGGTGAGGATGATGGTTAGAGAGCATTACTGACTCAATGGACATGAATCTGAACTCCAGGAGATAGTGAGGGACAGGGGAACCTGGTGTGCTGTGGTCTATGCAGTTGCAAAGAGTTGGACACGACTTAGTGACTCAACAACAACCACCACCCACTTCCCAGCCCAGGTGATCTCATTGTCCTGGTGATTTCTGCCCAATATCTGTTATGCTCCATCTTTGCAAATATTTATACACATGTATGAATGAGATCAATTTTTTCCAAAATGGCTCTTTTCACTTCACAGCTCACCATGTTCACTCCCTTTCCCACGTCAGTAGCTACACTCCTAATCCAATAGTTTTAATAGCTTTGCAATATCCCACAGGGCACGTGGATTGCAATTTCTTGGCCATTTTCCTATAATGGCCATTTGTGCCATTTTCTCTCTCTCTCTCTGCTGCTATGAGCAATACCACTAAATATCTTTGTACGTATGAGCTTGTACGCTAGTGTCATAATATCTAGTCAAGAGCTTCTCAAGGGGAGAATCAGCAGTATTTGGAGACATCCTGCTAGGTTTCTAGAGTCATATTTAAGAGCTTGAGAAAGAACAAGGATGCTATCATACTGCACCCTGGATGGATCCCCCCACCATATGCTCTCCCAGGCTGATGACAGCCACACTTATTGAGTGTCTCATAAGGGCCAGGGATGGTTCTAGGCACTCAGATTTGTTAGCATCCTCCCCTTTCCTGATGTGATAGATCAGAAATCAGGGGCAGGCCATCTGTCAAGGTCAGGCAGTTAGGAAATGGTAGAGCTCCTCCCCTGCCACCCAGGTCTTCTCCCCACACTTCCTCTTTCCCTTCCCAAGCCATTCAGTTGGGTTTCAAAGGCCACTCTTATTTCCACTCATTTGCAACATGCCAGCTCCTCCCCAAACACAGACAGGTCATGGAGGACAAAAAACATCTTGTCGGCTATTTTCTCTCTTCCCTTCCCAACAATAGCTTTATTTAGTTCCCCTGGGGATGGCAGGCCTGCATCAGCCTCTCGCAGGCTCCCTGTTCCCGCTCACATGCCCCCGGGGGCTCCAGAGTTCAGCACTGCCCAATGGCGTGAGAGGCCTGACATCCTGTTAGAAGGGGCGAATCAATTTTTGAAACCAGAGATCCCCAGCCTGATAAGGGCCCTATTCAGAAGTCTCCCAAGAAAACCAAGTAAGTGGGGGTGGCCCAGGGCTCCTGCTAGGCATTCTCTTGGGGGGTTGGAGTCAGAGCAGTGTGAGCTCAGATCAGAGTTGTACCAACCTCACCTTCAAGCCAAGGAATTGGAGAGCTGGGACCTGAGTGGGCTGGGGCAGCTCCCCATAGAAGGAGGCAGTTCTCTGTATATTCATGACTCTCTGGAGATTTAAATACACAGTGTTTGGTCCTGACTAAGGAAGGTCCTGGCCAAGCAAGGCTTGGAAGAATCTGGGGGAGGAAAACAAGGACTAAAAACACCTTGGAAGGTTTCAAGGAGAAGCCGGGCCTCCATCCCTGAGTCTGAGGCTCTGCTGTGATCTAGTTCTCACTACCTCTTGTCTTGTGTTTCCCCTTCCTTCTCACCCCAGCTTCTGTCCACAAGTTATGTTCCAACCCATGGGCCCTTCAGATCTTTACTAAATGAGCCTCATTCCCTCCCGCCACAGGGCCTCCGCATATGCTGCTCCTTTTCTCTGAAAGATGCTACCTAACACTGTTTTCTAGGCCACCCCTTTTCAGGCTAGACAGCTGTTGATATGTTCTATCCTCAGAGTGTACTTCCCTGGATACTGGTCTAAAAAATAAGTGCTTCTTGAATCTTCTTTATCACACCATGAACTCTCCCTTCATAGAGTTAGCCACTATTTGTAATTGCACATTTATTTTCTTTGTTGTCCCTCTCTCAACTCCAAGGTAGGTGCTCTGAGAGAACAAGGTGCTCTGCATGTTTCATTTACAGCTGTATCCCCAGGCTCCATCCAAGGGGTGGCATACAGTAGACTATGCATGAAGTGTATATGTTGGCTGGGTGTTAGACAAATGCTTCCATGACAGGGAATGATGTCACATGTATACGGGCAGAGCTGGACAGAATTTGGGGAAAAATTGTTAGTAAAGGTTGGTGTGAGTAGAAGGGGAAGCAGTGGGAATTAGGGTGAAAATGTGGGCAGTGGCAAGCTTGGGGGGGGCGTCTTACACACGAGGAAGGGATTTAGGATGTTTTCTGTGAACACTGGTCAGCCGTTGAGGGTTTGGGTGCAAAGTGTAGACATAGACAAAGCAGGTTCAGGAAGACTTCTGGAGGCTGTGTTAAAAATAGCTCCCATTTTGGAGCACTTATAGTGTACCAGGAATGGTGCTAAACACTTTACCTATATCATCTCATTTAAATCTCTTGACACATCTATGAGATGACTCCTATTTTTAGCCCCATCTCCTATGGCTCAGTGGTAAAGAATCCGCTTGCAGTGCAGAAGATGCTGGGGACACAGGTCCAATCCCTGGGTCAGAAAGATCCCCTGGAGTGGGAAATGGCAACCCACTCCAGTATTCTTACCTGGGAAATTTCATGGACAGAGGAGCCCGGCGAGCTACAGTCCACGCAGTCGCAAAGAGTCAGACATGACTGAGCATGCATGCTACGCTGCTACATATGAAGGAAGTGAAGGTAGAGAGAGGTGAAGATGCTTGCCTAGTATTACTCATCAAGAAAGTGGAGGAACGAGGATTTGGCCTGAGCCCACTGCCCTGCTGCTGCTTCTGGATAATCATGCTACTCATCATCAAGGGCTTCCATGTGTTCAGAACTGTGCCTACCTGTTGATTTGGTTGAAGAGGGTGGGTGGAGGCCAGCAGACTCATTAGGAAAGACTGGCTACTGTTCTGACCAAGCTGCTTGGGGCCTGGCGGGGGCAGCATGAACTGTGGAGCCAGAGGCCCCGGGGTTCACAGCCAGCTGACACCTATGGTCATGGGCCTGCAGGCAATTCACTGGCCACTCTTGTGACTCAGTTTCCTCCTACCCCTCGTGAGATCACTTGATGAACTGACATTATAATAGGCGTCTGTCACTAAATGGTCACTGCTGGTGAAGAGGCTTAAATCGAGTTAGAGGCTGTCCGAGGCCTGGCATGTAGTCAGACAGCAGGCATGCTATGTGCTACGTTGCTCAGTCATGTCTCACTCTTTGAGACCCCCATGGGTTGTAGCCTACCAGGCTCCCCTGTCCATGGGATTCTCCAGGCAAGAATACTGGAGTGGGATGCCATGCCCTCCTCCAGGGAATCTTCCTGACTCGGGGATTGAACCCATGTCTTTTAGGTCTGCTGCATTGACAGGCCGGTTCTTTACCACTGGTGCCACCTGGGAAGGCAGTAGGACAGCAGTCCACAATAGGTCTCATTTCTTTCACATCTGTGATCTCAGGGGCGCGGAGTGGGGAGGGGGATGTCAAGGCCTGATGGACAGAATTCAGTCATTCCTGGGACACAGGAAAGAGAGAGAAGGGGGCAAGGAAGCCTAATGCCGCGTTGTCCGCAGGGAACTCAATGAAGGTTTTACAGATATGGGGAAGTGCAGAAACAGGGCTTGTTACAGGCATTTAAAAAGATTCATTCAAAAGAGAAAACAGAAACATCCTGACAGCTGCTTGATAAACCTTGGTGTGTAATATCTGGCAGAATCTTCTTGTAGCTTAAGTACTTCATGCTAAGAAAGTCCTGTCTAGAGGGAGGAGAATGGACAAGATGACCTGTGGTAATCCTTTCCAATCCTTTAATGCTGTGACAAATCTACAAATAACCAAGGTGACCGAAAGACAAGACAAAACATGTCATGACAAAACTGACTGCAGCCTAGAGGCTCTGTGATCTGGCTCCAGCCTTTCCCCGACCCCCGCCCCGTCTTACCCATGCTCTCCCATCAACTCCTCTACCCCAGTCTTTCTGGCTTTCTTTCTGACCCGATACTGGCTTTGTTCCTTCTAGTCACAGCACCTTTACACACGCTGTTCTCATTGCCTGGAACACTCTCCCTGCTCCTCCTGGCCACACGTCAGATCACGGCCCCAGTGCTACTTCCTCAAGAAGCTGGCACTCACCTTCTTGCCTAGCTAACAGCCTGCTTACCTTTCTCTTCCTTAGCACCTGGCCGTTTTAAATTTACCTATGAGATTGCTGAACAATCGTCTGATTCCCTCACTAGTCTGTTACCTCCGAAAGAAGTTTCAGGTCTGTGTCTGCTACTGCTCATCACTGAACCTTCAGGCCTCTCCTGAGTTACCGACCTGCCTCAAAAACCTGGCCCCAGATGGTCTCACAGGCACCTCCAACCCAAGCAAGAAAACCCATGAGGTTTCCAAGCAACCTCATAAATGTCCCATCCGAAATACTCTCTCCTTTTCCTGTATCCTGATCTCAGTCAAAGGCCCCACTACTCACCCAGGTGTCAGAGGTCCCACTTGCCTTCCCTCTTTTTGTATCCGCCCTAGACCAGATCTGGCATATAGGAGGGGCCCAGGAAATGTTGGCTAAATGAGGTCTGTGGCCTCATGGCCCAGCTTAATGCTCTCTGCCCTGAGAACCCCACCTCTGAACTCTCTGCATCACCTCCTCCTACTTTTAGAGTGTCTTGGAAAAATACTGGCAGCATTTTTAGAAAAATTAAATTAAACCTGCCCTATGAAAACACAAACATTCCTTTTCCTTACATTTCCTGTTTCCCTGAGAAATGGAATAGTCAAAAATAAACACCCCGATAGGATGGCAATATTTGTCTGCGAATACACTTTTCTTGTTTTCACCCCGGTGATGTTAATGGCACTGAACAGGCTTGGGCTGCCAGCTCTCCTCCCATGAGGATTCTCGGGTTTGTTCACAATTCGGACAGCATCCCAGCAAAACTGTGGCTCTGGGCAGGGTCTGAATGACCAAGGTGATGAAGACCACCCTGAATGGATAGATGCAGCCATGTGATTTTAGATTCCCTAGGTTTTCCATTGTCAGTAATTTCTATTCACAATCTTGTTCCAGCTCCATCTCTCAGTGGGAAAAAGCCCTCTTTATAATCAGATGATCCCTAACATGGGAAAATATTGTTTTTTTTTAGTCACTTCAGAAAATAGCTAAATAATAACTGCACTCCTTCAGCATCTGCATTTCTTTGCTTTAGTTTATGTTCACAGTGTAATGTCTTAAGATTCAAGATAAATGCGATATTTTGGTTAAAGGCACTCATTGGTGTTGCGTAGAACTTGCTCACTCGGGGCTATGAGCAAAGGGACATGTCATTTCCTCTGTCTGGTTCAGGGAAGCCCTATTCACGGAATGCTGTAGAACGAGGAGGAAGAGTGAGCATAGGCTTCGAAGCCAGACACAGCACATTAAATACTCTTGTGTCACTTCCTATCGGAGCAGTCTTGGGCAACTTGGTTCCCAGGTTCGTTTTCTGTAAATGGGAATACACACACTAGCAATGAAGGTTACTGTGAAGATTTGAGTTTGTATGTAAATTACATGCTACATATAGCTGGATCTTGGCCAGAAGTTCTCTGGGGATGATCTGAACCATGGTTTTTCCAGTAGTCAGTATGGATAAGAGACTTGGACCATAAAGAAGAGTGAGTGCCAAAGAATTGATGCTTTCGAAATGTGGTGTTGGAGGAGACTCATCAGAGTCCCTTGGACTGCAAGGAGGTCAAATCAGTCAATCCTAGAGGAAATTGACCCTGGATAAATCACTGGGAAGTGATCCTGAAGCTGCAACTCCAAAACCTGGCTACCTAATTCGAAGAGCCGACTCATTGGAAAAAATCCTGATGCTGGGAAAGATTGAAGGCAGGAGGAAGAAGGAGGGCAACAGAGGATGAGATGGTTGGATGGCATCACTGACTCAATGGATGTGAGTTTGAGTAAACTCCAGGAGATAGGGAAGGACAGGGAAGCCTGGTGTGGTGCAATCCATGGGGTCATAAAGAGCTGGACATGACTTAGTGACTGAACAACAATAATATTCCATTGTATGAAGTTTTTAAAATTTTAAGCAGATTTTAAGCACACCTTGGAAGGGGCTAGATGTGTATATCCAGTGACTGCAAACCATGAAGGCAAATGAAAGTCTTAGCAAGTTTCAATAAACAAGGATAATATTTTGGCAATGTCAAAGGTATTGATCTTAAAAAATTATAGTATATAGTTGGGTATCTTATGAATTTATAATACTTGAGAAGGAGGAAGGTTTTTTACTGGCAAACTGACACTGGGTTGCAGGTACTTGCCTCCTGTGTGTGTCAGACCTTATCTGTCTCATTCCCCACTGTTTCTTCAGCCCTTGCAAGCAGAGGGTCCAAGCCAGATTGTTAGTCCAATTATTGGAGCAAGCAGGATCTCTGCTTCTGGCACATTCTTACTGAATTTGTCATCTTGGCAACAAGTTGATAAAGAGAAGGGCTAAGAGGGAAACATGTCTAGGACAAACAGGGAAGTATCAGGAAATACCGGTACTGGGGACCCATGAGCAGAGCCAGAGAGAAAGTGACCTCTGGGGCTCCCTCCCCCTTATAAGACCACTGCCTCTTTCCTTCTGAAATCCACCTTAACTTTCCAAGCCCTCATGGCTAAGTCTGAAGTCATTCAGAGAGGAAGCTTTGAGGTGTGGGTTTCACAATCCTACCAGCAAAGCTAAGGCTGTGATTGCTCATATGCATTGATTTCCACATTTATTCATTTGCGCTCCATGAGGGCAAGGCCGGTATTTATTTTGTTCACGGTTTACCCAGCACATAGCAAGTGTTCAGGATCTGTTGACTGAACTTACTGAATGAATGGAGAAAAGCAGAGTGCTGAGAGCTGTGTAAATGCTGGTGCTGTTACTGTTGGTCTTCCCACGTGGCACTAGTGGCAAAGAACCCACCTGCCAATACAGATAGATGTAAGAGATATGGGTTTGATCCCTGGATTGGGAAGATCTCCTGGAGGGGGGCACAGCAACCTACTCCAGTATTCTTGCCTGGAGAATCCCATGGACAGAGGAGCCTAGTGGGCTACAGTCCATAGGGTTGCAAAGAGTCATACACGACTGAAGTGACTGAGCAAGCAGAGGAAAGAACGTTCCATGCACAAGTATCCACAAGGGAAAATGCACAGAGGAGTGAAAGTTCCCAGAGGACTCAGAAAGTATCAGGGCCAGCCACAGGGGTAGGAGGTCAGTAGAGAATGATTCTGGGAGAGCAGGGTTTCACATTCGAGGACCTCAAATTTTGCCTCTTCAATGCTCTCTCCAAAATAAGGATATAGTACAGACATTTTCCTGTGTGTGTGTGTGTGTACGTGTTAAAACCTTTGGTTTGTTAAATGTACAAGTTAAAACTGTACTATAAATTTGGTTGTCCTATTTTGCGATTTAAAAAACAAACCTGGAATCTCAAAAAAAAAAAAAAAAAAGAATCCCTGTCCTCATCTTTCAGAAATACATGCTGAAGTATTTTCAGATTAAAAAAATATAGTCTCAGATTTGCTTTAAAATAATCCCATGTGGGGTGTGTGTGCAGAGGACAAGACTGAGAATGTATTGAAGCTGGGTGATGGTACATGAAGGTTCATCACTTTACTCTCTCTGCCTCAGTATGTTTGAACATTTCCATAATAAAATAATTTTTTAGAAAGAGCCCCCTTCACTCTGAGTGGTCCTGGGGAGTCCTGGGATGTTCCTTCTGGTAAGAAAGAAGGATGAATGATGGGGAAGGAGAGGTCACTGGCTGAAAAGTGAATTGGGGCCAAACCGTAAAAACCCTTGTAAACTCTTCTGAGAGGTTTGGACTTAATCCCTCAAATGATGGGAAGACCAGGAAAGAATTTTTGTAGGGGAATGACACCATTAGGTTTGCATTTGGGAAAGAACACTTGTAGCTGGCGTCTGGAAGACAGTAGGGGTGTGTGTAAGTGTGTGTGGAGTGAGGGTTGGGGTCAGGCGGAGGGCCCAGCCCAAGGACTGGGAGCACCTGACTTCCCCTCTACACTTCCCCTAGACAGTGCCTCCAGGGAGGACCCGACCTAAGAGAGGGACCAGGGAGCAGAATGGAAAGATGGATCTGAGCAGTGCCTCTTATATCTTTGTCTTCCCAGCATCACGCTCTCTTGTGATTCCTCGTCACAAGTAATTACTTAGTGCAATCTGTCAATAGGGATTACTTACTGACTGTGTCTCTGGCTAGACTAGGTGTAGCCAAACCATGGCTATCTCCCTCCCTCCTTATTCACTGAGCTGGCCTGATGCCCAGCAATAGTCAGCTGCTGAATGAATGGATGAACGTATAGCACAGCGATTTCCCTGACCACTAAATCTCTGTTGCATAGCACCCAACGTATAGTAGACCCTCAGTAAATGTCTGTGGGTGGGACTGAACTGATGTGAAAGTGCAGGATCCTTGGAGGGTGATGAAGGTTCGGATCCTCCTTTAGGAAAAAGCAATTTCCTCTCAGCACAAGAGCTTCCAAAAAGGCAGTGGTTTCTAAGCTGAAAGGGGATGGGAAAAACAAACCAGGCCCAAGGTCTGTCCATTAAAATGTCAACCCTTGAAACTTATGTCTCCATTTCTCTCTTGGACCCTTGATGAGGTGCTTCCTCCATTTCAGATGATGGTGATTTCCCCCCGACTCCCGGCTTCTGAAAAAAGCTTCTAGATGCTTTTAAATTAGGCAAATGAGCAAGGGCAATGTTCATTTTTTTTCCCTCCCCTTTCATTTTGAAAACGTGTGGCATGCCAAAAGGCGTTTGGACAGAATGTTCAGAGGCCACATAATAGAACAAGAGAGGCTGCCAAGCTCCTAAATCACTAACTAGACAGGACAATCTCAGCCCTGGGGACTTAGAGACCCTCGGGCCAGCACCGTGAGTCCCGTGTGGTCCCACAGGGAAGGGCCATGCCCAGCTCAAGGAACCAGAAATTCACAGCAGCGCATAGCTCCTGAGCTCACCTCTTGGTGAGCTGCCTCGAGGTGGAGGAAAGCAGGCCCCTTCTGTAAAATTTCAGGGAGTTGATCCAATACCAATACCTCCTTTCTGAATTTCAGTTTACTCATTGATAAGACGGGTGTGGAAAGATCAAAGGCAGGAGGAGAAGGGGATGACAGAGGAGGAGATGGTTGGGCAGCACCACTGACTCAATGGACATGAGTTTGATCTAGCTCCGGGACATGGTGAAGGACAGGGGAGCCTGGTGTGCTGCAGTCAACAACAAAACTGGTGTTGGTGAAGGACTGCGAAAAAAGGGAGAAGATCTAAACGCAGGTGTCTGCCTACCATCTCCTCTCTAGAATTTGCAAGGTCTAGAGCTGTGATGTTCAGAACTGTGGTTCTAGACTCAGCCACATCAGTGTCACCTGGGCTCTTGTTAGAAAGGCTAAATCTCGAGCCCCACTCCAGACTCTGCATTTTAACAAGGTGCTCAGGGGATTCATGTGTCTATTAGTTTGAGAAACACCAGTCTCCCTAACCATATCATCTTGGCCAAGTCATTTTATCTCTCGATTTTAATTTATTCCTTTATAAAGTGAAAGATATGACTTTAAATGGCTTCTAGGTCTGAAGTCCTATAAAATTCAAGGCCTGCTAACACATACCAGTCTTTGATCCCAAAATGTACATGGGAGTTCCATCCCTGTTCTGAAAAACCAGGTTTTGAATTGGTCAGATAATCACTGAGTATGTGTTCAGGGGAGGTCACTGGGCTCGGATGCATTAGGGTGATGGGAGTGTGTGTGCTGGGTCAATTCAGTCATGTCCTACTCTTTGTGACCCTACGGTCCGTAGCCCACCAGGTTCCTGTGTCCAGGCAAGAATACTGGAGTGGATTGCCATGCCCTCTTCCAGAGGATCTTCCCGACCCAAGGATTGAACCCACGTCTGCTGCACTTGCAGGTGGGTTCTTTACCACTACTGCCATCCCCGCACTAGGGTGATGCGGAGGCATAATTATGACCATGCATTCCAGAGTTTCTAATACAGCCTCATTTGAAAACCTTGTGTCACATTATCAACTCTTTAGTCCTTTTTTTAAAATTTAATAGCATTTTATTTATTACATATCTGCTCCTCAATAGAATATAAATGCTCAGGTAGCACAAAACACATTTTATTAACATTTGGGGAAATCATGTAACCTAAGATGATGCCTGGATCAAAATGGACTTTTTACTACATTTAAAAATAGAATACATTTTTGTTTAAAAATGATCTTGCAGTTATATCTATAAACATTTTCACAATTCCCAAATTTAAAGCCTCCTTAAAAAAATATTAAATTCATTTAAAATTGTTTTACAGAAATTAAGAATTTTTCCAAATAGTATTAAATATATTTCTCGGTTAATGTTCTGAAACAAAATGGCATGACTGAAACTCTTGTCTAGTTCCCAAGGTAATATTAACTTCACTGGAGCATTTTTTGCACTAGTATATGGAGGCTTTTCAAATATTAAATAATTGTGAGATTTGTTTGATCTTTATATAAAATGTTAGACAAACAACCCTTTAGCCCTAAATTTAGTTTTGGAAAATATAGGCTCCAGCAGCATTAGACACAGTCCCAATTCTTGGTAGGCTGATTGCATTGATGGTCCCAATTAATGGCTCCCCCGCAGCCAGATCCCTTACAATATGATTTTTCACAGGTCCCGCCAAGAAGGGATGAAGTTCATTTCCTACTCCTTGAATCTGGGATGGCCTTGGGCCTTTCTGTGGTCAAAACAGTACAGCAGAAGAGATGACCAAGTTCCCAACCTTAGGGCCCCGGGGCACAGCAGGAAAGCACAGGCATGCTCTGTCTGCCGGGCCCCCTGTGTTAAAGGATGGGAGCTGCTGCATTAGGAGGAAGAGGCAGCACACGACTGCGCTGAGGGCCGCGGAAGGTGCGGTTTTGGTTACCTTTGTCTTTTTGTGTCTCTTTCTTAGGGCAGGAGTGAACCAGAAAGTCATTTATACTAAGGTGAAAATTACTTTCTCCAGTTTTAAGCCTTATGGTTTTTCCAGTAGTCATGTATGGATGTGAGAGTTGAACTATAAAGAAAGCTGAGTGCTAAAGAATTGATGCTTTTGAACTGTGGTGTTGGAGAAGACTCTTGAGAGTCCCTTGGACTGCAAGGAGATCCAACCAGTCCATCCTAAAGGAGATCAGTCCTGGGTGTTCATTGGAAGGACGGATGCTGAAGCTGAAACTCCAATACTCTGGCCACCTGATGGGAAGAGCTGACTCATTTGAAAAGACCCTGATGCTGGGAAAGATTGAGGGCAGGAGGAGAAGGGGACGACAGAGGATGAGGTGGTTGGATAGTATCACTAACTCAATGGTCATGGGTTTGGGTAAACTCTGGGAGTTGGTGATGGACAGGGAGGCCTGGCATGCTACGGTTCATGGGGTTGCAAAGAGTCGGACACAACTGAGCGACTGAACTGAACTGAACTGAAACATTTTCAAAGGAGATCAATGACTTTGATAAAGCATTGGAGTTTTAATAGGAAAAAAAAAAGCAACTCAGCCCAAGGATAAGCAGTACAACTTGGGTTTTGTGGTCATTGTTTGCATATATCTGTGTGGGTGGTGGTCTCTACAAGACTGTCCCACTGAGGGGGTGAGAAAGGAGACTCAGTTCAGTCCATGCTTCATTTGTTGAGCCATGTATCTAGGGTGGGGACTGCTTTTAGCTTAAAGGTAGTACTGTCTTTTCCAAGTCACACTCCTTGTTGTAGGTCCCTCTTTTCTAATTCATATACGTTAATCTCTACTGCAGGGAGAAGGACAAAGGGGCAAAGAGTGGCTAAAAGGGGCTTGCTTGCAGCATGTCTTAAGGATCAGCTGTGATGAGCACAGTCTGCAGAACTTTTACATTCATTTCCTCATTGATTCTGCCCAGTAAGCCTTCAAGTTAAGCACTATCGTGGCCATTTTGCAGATGGGGAAAACTGAGGCTCAGGGAGATGAAGAAGCATACATACTCAAGATTACCCAGTTCAGAAGTATGGGAACAAACATCCTGACTCAGCTCTGATTGACCATCTGATGCCCAGGTGAGACTTTTAGGGTTGAGGTGACAACAGATAGGAATGAGTCCTGGACTCATATTCAGCTTCACCTGCCTGATTTTGACATCTCACCGCCACCTCTACAGAAAAGATGAAGTGAGCTCTGTAAGTACAGGCAGCAGGGAGCAGAGTGGTGCTTCTGACCTTCCACTAAAGGCTCTGTTTACTTACAGTCTCACAGCTGGGCTGGATTAGTCCAGCTTCGTAAATAGCTTTCTGAAAACCAGCAGGCTGGAAAAGCCCAATTTTGTCCCAGAGAATGCACAGAGGCCCCGCCCACACCCCTCAGTGTCCCCTCCTTGGCCTCCTGTGCCTGACCTCTCTATTTTGTGGTCCATCTCCACCTCCCTCTCTGGGCCTCAATAAAAAAAAAAATCTCCTAGCATTTTTCCAACCCCCATCCCCACCTTTGTCAAACTCTTGAAAGACCAAATTGGAAGGAGAAGCAGAGAGGAGGAAATTCCTTTTAGGCTGAGTTGCCTGGATTTCCTTTTGCTTCCCACCTCATTTCCGTAAGGGCTACCTTTATTGACTTGAGGTTGGGTCTGGAGGAAACTGGGGGCTGTATTTGGGGCCATTAGTGAAGTCCAAGCTCCTTCGTTCCCGAGGGGCAGTTGAGAGAAGATGTGGGAGGGTGCAGACTCAGAGGAGGGCGGCTGGAACGTGTTTTCTCGCAGTAACACTTTGGTTAACATTCCAGAAAGTCAGAGCTGGAGGGAACTTACAGATCAGCAAGTCTAAAAGGCTCTGACCCTGGGTTCCCTTGCTGAGCTGCAAGGGGGCTGTGGACTTCCAGACACCGGATGCAAAAATGTTCCTCCGTGCGTGCGAGGAATTGTATTTTTTTAGGGGAGGTTCCGTGAGCTTGTTTTTGAAAGAGAGCTCAAACACTTCCCCCTAAAAGCTAAGCACACTGGATACTTCTAGTTTGTCTTGCCTTTTATGCAGAAGGGGAAATGGAGGCCATAGAGCGGAAGTGTCACCCTCAAGGTCACTGATGTGATCCGGCTTAGGTTAGAGTCCAGCCTGCTCCTCCCGAACACATTTCCCCAAAGTAGGACTTTTTCAACAGCATTTACCACCAAAGGTTGACCAGATAGCCATTATGAGTAAGTTTATTAAAAGTAAGATTAAAGACTTTGGCAGGAGCATGAAGGCAAGATTGTGAACCATAGGGAGAAGGTAGTTTAAGGTTTTAAATATATAACACACTCCTGCATGGACCAATGACAGTTGCCTACCATCCCAACTTGCCTGCCTAAGCCCAGCTGGCAGAACTAGATATGACAGGGGATGCCTGGAATCCAGGAGGGTACTTCTCAATCCTTGTTCTTTCTTCCTAGCCATTTAGTCAGCCAGTATTTATGGATTTCTCAAGTCCATACCAGGGCTTCCCTGGCAGCTCAGTTGGTAAAGAATCCAACTGCAATGCAGTAGACCTGCATTCAATCCCTGGGATGGGAAGATCCCCTGGAGGAGGAAATGGCAACCCACTCCAGTATTCTTGCCTGGGAAATTCCATGGACAGAGGAGTCTGGTGGGTTACAGTCCATGGGGTTGCAAGAATTGGATATGACTTAGTGACTAAACCACCAGAAGTCCATACCAGATGCTTGGACAAGGTAGTGAAAAAAGTCCCTGCCTTCATGGAAGTTGTTTAAATTGAGGAAACTGGTGACACTTCTATAATAATAAGAGGAGACTTGGGTCCAGGGTGGAGTGGCACAACTTTGTTGGAAGAGGCTCCTCCCACTCTCTGCCCAGAAGAGGGGGTTCTGATAGGAAGAGATGACACCAACACTCATTTGTTTTGGATTTGACATCCTCCATCTCAACAGGATCCCCGAGGTTTTCCTGAGTCCAAGGACACTGCAGATTCCCAGCTCATAACAAATGATGTTCACGGGCATGCCAGCCCTTTCTTTCTATGAGGCATCCTCAGAGGCCTTTGCCAAGATAAACTGTTTGGCCTTCTGCCTTGAAAGCTGATCCTCTTCTGGGTCTGATTATTGCTTTTCTGAAACACAGGGACAATGACATCATTGCTCCCTCCCTGGCTTGGGGATTTGATGGTCAGCATGAAGTCAGGGTTTGGAATGGTGCCTGCTCTTTGCCAATGCCCCGGGAGGCCTGGGGTGGGGGCCCGGGAGTGAAGCAAACTTGTGAGGGAGGGGTGGGCGCCATGAGGTCCCCAGGGGCTGCGGGGGTGGGGGGGATTCATTTTCTACTGTGTTGCTGGCATCTTGGTCTGCCTTACCGTACACAGGAAGGACAGCATTCTGAAGAGGGCTGAGCTGACATTCAGTGGATACACACCTGCCTGGCTATTCCAGTTGTTAAAATATTGAAATACTTTCATCCTCATTGATAATCATTTGCTGGGGTGGGGTGCCTTCCGGACACCTGGGGTGCCCTGGCCTCTTCCTGGGCCAACACCCCATAATTCCTACCATCCAGCACCTCCAGGACCTATCTGGTAGTCTTCTGATAGTTGATGCCTGTGCTGTACTGTGGCTAAAGCGTGGTTTAGCCTCTGCTCCTCACAGAGGGATGTGAGAAATCTGGCTTGGCTTGTTGACCAGATGCCTATAGGAAACCACTACCATGTAGGTTAGGGTCAAAGTCTGCTTCTTGGGCTCCCAGGCCTGGGACCTGCCAACAGGAATTCTCCCCAGTCACTGTGAGGCACAGTCCTTGCCTAAGCAAGGGTTAACACTTCCTATGCCAGGGGTTGGAAGGCACCTCAGAGGTGCTCTAGTTCAGCCCACTCTTTGCACAGAGCAGAACCTGCAGCTCAGAAGGGATGTCATTGGTTCAAGTCATAGCAAGTTGGTGACCCAGCCAAGCCTTCTGACTCTCCTTTAGGTCATGATATACCAGGGGACATCTCCCATACCCAAGAGGACTTGAGCCTGGGGGAGAAAGATCAAGAGTATTGAAGGAATCTGTCTAGTCCATCTAGAGCACAAATTTCCCCCTAGAGGAGAATAAAGCAGTGTCAGGTTGCAGTAAGGAAACTCTGGACCAGGGTGGCAACCTTGAGTGCTCAGAGTGACCAATGAATGACTGATGCCAAGGAGATAGGGGAGGAGGTGAGCAAAGACTATGAAGTCATTTGACATGTTTCTCTTACTCTTATTAGCTCCCATTCTGCACCAGGTCAATTTAGCAGAACAACTGTCATTTTCTCTAGTTTGAGTGGATTTCAAATGCAGTCCTCATCAGTCACAATCACATTACCCAGTCACCTGGCAGGTACTTAGGCAGAGATCTCAATCTGGCAGGGCAGGGGCTGAGTGTGGCCTGCAGATCTGTTTCATTGGGACTACCCAGTGCTGCTTATCTTTTTAAGACTGAGTAAGTCACCAATGGGAGATGACATATAAAAACTTGGACATGAGGTTTTTCTTGAATAATTCTTAGGGATCTGGTCACTTGTGTGCCCGTGTTTCTGCAGGCAGAACCAGCTCCTTTTAGATGCAGTGTGTATTCCTGTTTGCTGCCCACCCCACCCCCTTATCTCCCTGCTGCTTCAGTCATTTGCTAGTCTAGGGGCCCTTGAGTTTGTCATCCCTGGCCCAGAGACTTCTTGCTGCATTACACTGTCCTGCTTTCTGTTTCCAGGAAAAACTATGCTCTGGGTAGAATAAGGAGACAACTTCAGCATTCATGATCTTTCTCCCCAGACTCAGGCCCTTTTGGGTAGGGGGGATATCAGGGTCTCAGGGGTGGTTGTCCTTGTTGACCAATGCTGTGACTTCTGAGGTTCCTCCCTTCCTCTCTGCCCATCTCCCTCCCCAGCAGGGTCATTCATTCCATCCAAGATGCCTAACTCCTGTGTGTGTGTGTGTGTGTGTGCTCGGTCGAGTTCGACTCTTTGTGACCCCCCGCCAGGATCCTCTGTCCCTGAGATTTCCCAGGCAAGAATACTGGAGCGGATTGCCATTTCCTCCTCCAGGGGATCTTCCTGACCCAGGGACTGAACCCGCATCTCCTTTGTCTCCTGCATCAGCAGGCAGATTCTTTGCTGCTGAGCCACAGCTGAGAGCTGCATCCGGATTTCATCGTATAGACATTTGCAGAACACCCATGACAAGAGGTCAAGCATGGGGATTCAAGCACAAGAGACACATTTCTGACTTTGTTTTAAGGATCTTTGTCATGATGTAGGGAACAAAGAAAGGAATGACTAGAAAGCAAAGGCCAAATACACTGCCTCATATGAAAGGTTTCAAAAAAGACATTGGGGAAGGGATGGGAGCAATCAGGAAAGACTTGATGAAAGAGGAAGTGATTGAGATGGGCTCTGAAGGATGACTAGGAGGTCAAGTGATGGGCATTGGTTGGGGTGAGAGAAGCAAAGAAGGATCCAGGCAGGCAGAGGGAAGGGCCGAAGAAGAGGCTAGGTGGCTCTGGTAAAGAATCTGTCTGCCAGTGCAGGAGATGCAGGAGACACAAGTTCAATTCCAGGGTCAGGAAGATCCCCTGGAGGAGGAAATGGCAACCGACTCCAGTATTCTTTCCTGGAAAATCCCGTGGACAGAGGAGCCTGGCAGGTTACAGTCCATGGGGCTGCAAAGACTCAGACACGACTGAGCACGCGCACGAAGGTGGGGAGGGGGTGTGTGTGTAGCAGGTGTGACTGGAACGCGGAGGCAGGTGGGGGATGGTGGAGGCCCCCAGGTTGGAAAGATGGGTGGAGCCACGCCTAGGAGAGCTTTGATTGCCTGGGTAGGAGCTGAGAACCCCAGTGATGTGCAGACAAGGGAGCGGAGTTATCAGTAATTTCTATCTTCAAGTGAAGGAGGATGGACAGCTTGTTTTGCAGAGGGAAGGAAGAAAGGGAAGAAAGCAGATGAGCATTTGGGCAGGGGTGGGAGGGAAGGGAACACTGTTGATTTGATCCAACCAGGGCTGGTGGAGAAGCGAGAAGTATGGCAGCGGTCTGGAGTCAGGAAGTTGCCAGTCTAAGAAATGGAATTTCCAGTCTAGACGAGGTTTTGGAGATATCCAGCCCAACCTCCTTGTGCTGCTGTGCAGAATACTGACAGACCACGAGTGGGGCTGGGGGACATGGATCCTGGGGGTGGTACTGCCTAGCTGTTTTATCTTTCACAGTGTCTAACATATAGTATTCAGAAAATTGTGTTGAAATGGTTAAAATGTTGACTTCTGCTTAGAAACGACCTGGTAAAATGGAAAGTGAGGTTGACTGGTTGGTAATAATTTCCATGGGAAGGTTTCCTCTCTTGCCTCCCCTCCCACCACTCCCAGGGAGCCCTCCTCTGTGGGGGAAGCCTCCAGATGCTACACTTACACCCCAACATGGGCTCTCAGTTCCCATGTAGGGCCCCCTGCTAGCTCAGGAGTTGGGGTAGAGTGAGTCGGGTGGCTCCCCTTCCTGCCCACCCTCCCCCTGTCAAGTTATGTAAGTGGGCGTCGGTAGCCCGGCTGGCTGGTGGCTTCCTGCAACAGCGGCAGGGCGGGACATCAGAGCTGGCACCATTCAAGTTCACCGCAGCATTCTGAACATTTGGGAACACAGGAAGGGCCGCGTTTTTCAAGCTCCCTTTGTTTGCAAGGAGGGTCCAGAGCCCACAGGGAGGAGAAAAACAAAACCAGGAAAACAGACGACTTGCTTTTGCAAAGACAGTGTGTACATTTGCTGCTGCTCTGAGTCCTAATGTACCCCTGACGCTGTCCACACATGCACGCCTACACATCCAGATACACACACAGCCTTTACCTACACCTTCCTCAGGCACCCAGAGATGAGAAAGCTGAGGCTTCTGTGCATACAGAGACGCCCTGCTAACAACAGAGGGACAGCCACGTTTGCAGATGGCAAATGAAAACAGAAACAGATCCCTATGCAGACACACACGAGGACCCGGGGGCACATCGCCACACCAAAGACATCCAGACAGACAGACACACACAGAGACACGGGGCAACTCCGAGACAGCCCTTTTCATAGAAGGATTCACATACTGAACACGCACATGCGTGTACAGAACTCTCATCTCTTTTTCTTATCTCCGAATTCACCTGTACAAACACAAGGGAGTATTTCTCCAAGAGGCCAAGGAGCCAGCTGGCCCCTGGGGACTCTGCGTCTTTAAAGGAGACCTGCAGCTCTTGTCCGCACACACCCTTCGGCCTGCTGCCCACTAGGCTCAGGCCCTTAGCTCTCCGGAGGGTGGGCGGGCAAGACAAAGGTTCAGAAGGCTCCCTGGTGCCAAGGGCAGTCCTTCTGCCTTTCCCCTTTTCCCTGGGGCGTTGGTGTTTCTAAAATGTTCCACTTAGTGTCTTCATTTACTTCACAAGTTTGAATTCTCCTTTTGCAAAGTAAGCCTTTTACAACTAAGGAGAAGTGAGGAAAGATAGGCAGGGAAATAGGCCAAGGAGGAAGCGTCCGGGGCTGGTTGGAGCAGCCACGTCCATCATCTGCCCGCCCTGGAGATTTCTGAACGTTTCCAAGTTGGTGCCCCAAAAGGGGTTGAATAAAAGCAGGTGGAAGAGACTTTCTGAGAGAGGGGGGGGCTCCACAATTCCCCTGACAACAAAACAAGAAGGGAAGATAAAAAGTCACTGGAATCTTTAGGTAAAGCTGAGAGAGACCTGCTTCTCCCTCCTGTAACCTGTGCTGTTACTGAGAATGTTTTCTTTGGTGTGCATTTAATTTCTCTAATTGAAATGGAAACGTGGAGGGGGGGCTTTCTTGGAGGAAGAAGCTCCTTTCTCCCCCAGGAGAGGCCCAGGTGGACTTTGGGGCCCTCTAGGGGGGGACTTAGACCCAGCTGGACCTGGTACTTGGGGACCGTGGCGTTGCTTTGCCTTTTGGACAAGCTGTAGCTCTCCAAGAAATCTGGGGAGGTTGAGGAGCTCAGAGCCTGCAAGATGGGAGAGGAAGTCCCCAGGTACTACCCTTCCTGTGTGTTCCCCAAATCCTGGAGAAACCCAGTACAGTCAGGAATAGTTTAGGTTTGAGTGTGGGGTCCGGGTCAGTGATGGCAGAATAGCACCCCTGGAAGTATAAGGGGAGGTTTCCCGGCATTGCATAGATCTCCCAGGAGACCATGAAATGGGTAAGGAGCCAAGAAAACTACATCTAGATCTCTGAAAGGCCAGGAGAGAGGCCCAGCTAACATCTGGGCAACATATGTAAAAGCATTTACAAACTCTGAAGCACTGTGCAATGCAGAGTCATTTGCTGTCCTTGTTATAATATCAATATATACAAACCATCATCAAAATGTTTGTGTTGAGTGGCTGAAAATTACAAACGTAGCTAAGAAAGAGGCTGACTCCCTGGGTCAGAGCCCCGGGACAGCCAACTCAGGCTTTGTCCAGCAGGCAGCACCAGGTGGGGGGATGTTGGCTAGCGGGAGTTCCTTTTTCCAAGAGTAGCTAACCTCCCTCTAATGTCCAAGCCCCACCAGCTCCTGCTTCTCTCGCTATTTTTAGAGTCATGCACAGATTTATTTAAACACTTACTAAACATTTTTCTTTATATTTTGCCAGAGCCGATCCCTGGGAGTCTCTGTTACAATCTTGTCTAGCTCCTTGTTTAAGTGTCTCTCTGCATGTTCCTTCTTCTTCAAAGGTCCTGAAACCATAATGGGGCTGCTGAATGGAAGAGGGAAGCCACATGTGCAGTGGTTAAGAGCATGTGCCCTGGAGAGGACTAGGGCTGGATGGCCTGGGCTGGGACTAGGGTGAGGAGAGGGAGGCACTTGCCTCAGATACAAAATTTAAGGGGGTGTCTCAAACTCAGTAATCAAAATACATATTGGAGTGCAATGTTTTTTAAAACAAAAATCAATGCAATTAAGTTCATGATAGACAACATACCAACATGTAAAATAAAGGCAGGATCTGACCGTGTGTGTGCATGTTCTTGCCTCACTTGCTTCACGCTAATCCTGGCCTTTTGTGGATCTGAGTCTCCACTCTGCCTCTTATTATTAGGCAGGACACATTTTTCTCTTTTAAAAAATTGAGCTATAGTTTCCATACAGTAAAATGAATACCTCTAAAGAGTATGGTTCCATGCATGCATGATTAAGCTGCTTTAGTCATATCTGACTCTCTGTGACCCTGTGGATTGTAGCCCACCAGGCTCCTCTGTCCACGGGATTCTCCAGGCGAGAATACTGCAGTAGACTGCCATGCCTTCCTCCAGAGGATATTCCTGACTATAACTGTGTGTAAACGTGCACAGCTCTAAGACCACCACTTGATCAAATAGAACACATTTCCATCACTCCAGAAAATTCCCTCCTAGGCACCTTTTCTTGCTTAAAATCTTTCAATGAGTTTTTCCTGCTGTCAGAAGAAAGATCGGACCCCTTTGTGTTGGCTCCCTCCTGGGCTGCAGTGAACCTCTTAATTTTCTATGGGAAGCCAGATACAGGTATGTTTCACCTGAAAACTTGAATGTCTAGCATAGCACACTGACGAGCCTCCGGAGGCCAGAATTGACCCTGAATTCAACAGCAATGCTGACACCAACACTAACGCTAACCCTGGACCAAGAGGCATTTTGAGACGCCTTCAAAGGTCAGATGATGCTTGAAGTGTTGTTTTTCACACTTGTTGAAATCTTCAGCTCTACAGGCCCTTCAGTCATCTGAGCATATCTGCACAGCTCTGTTTAAAGCTTATGACTGCAGAGTCTGAAGCTCCTTCAGGAACAAGGAAAAGGGAATCAAAATTCACCCAGAGTCAAGTAATTCACAGATCCTCAGAGCAGGAAGGACCTTTGGAAACTACCTGATACAACTCTGGGTTTTCAAAGATGGGCAGTGGAAGTGCTGGGCCTTTCCTGAGGTCTCAGCAGTATTGCATTTTTTTATTGAACAGCGACCATGTGCTAGGCATCTTCACTGATTACTTCTTTAATCTTCCTACCACTCTATGAAGTGGGTACTGTTAAGACTTTTGCTTAATAGATGAAGATACAGAGGCCCAGAAAGGGTAAGTCACTTTCCCAAGATCACACAGCCAAAAGTGGCAATGTAATATCTGAACCTGGAGTAATCAGGTTTTAGATCCTCTACCTTAAAGTCTGCTTTGCCCAAGTCAGAGCCCTTTTTATGCCACTGAAGGCAGGAAATGAATAGCCTATGAGGTGAGGAACTTGCTTTTGGCTCTTAATTTTACCTCCTACAAAAACAAATCAGATAGTGAAGGGCCAGGATCTCATTGCCCCTTCTGTTGGTTTACCAGGCGCCAGACTGTCGCTTGTAGATTGGCAGATGGGGGCTGCCTTTGCAGATAAAGGTGTTACAGCAACTCTTGGACTAGTGGCTTTGTTGAACAGGAGTGTTGGAATATGTGAACGGCTCTGCTCCCATGTCACCAGGCACATCACAGAGCCTTGGGTGTTCTAGCACTGGCAGCCAGGATGGGGACGGAGGAGTGGGTGGTGAATCTCCCAGGACGCAGGAGGTGGCAGCTGGGTGTTAAGAAAAGAGACTTGAGCTGGCAACTTGGACATGGGGATATTCTCCCCTATGGCTGTTGGACATTTAGAATGCCAGAGCTGACATCTGATCGCTCTGTGACCTCAGGAAAATTACTTTTTCATCCATAAATGAGACTGTGTTTGTAAGTATGACGTATTTGGTAAGTCCTAAACTAACGGGAAATAGCAGTATGACCTTGGGCAAGACACCTTCCCTTTGGAGCCTTAGCTTTTCGTGTGTCAGCTATCAGGAATGGGCCAGATGATCTCCGCAGTTCCTTCCTAACCTCAGATTCTGTGACTGCACATCTGTAGCTTGTGCTCAAGGATTTGGGGTAGGACACTCATCAAACCAGTCCATCCTAAAGGAAATCAGTCCTGAATATTCATTGGAAGGACAGATGCTGAAGCTGAAACTCCAATACTTTGGCCACCTGATGTGAAAAACTGACTCATTGGAAAAGACCCTGATGTTGGGAAAGATTGAGGGCAGGAGGAGAAGGGGAGGACAGAAGATGAGATGGTTGGATGGCATCACTGACTCGATGGACATGAGTTTGTGCAAGCTCTGGGAGTTGGTGATGGACAGGGAAACCTGGCATGCTGTAGTCCATGGGGTCGCAGAGTCGGACACGACTGAGTGACTGAACTGACTGACTGGGTGCTGGGGCAGCAGCCCTTCAGGCATCGGTTTGGCAAGTCCTCCTTAACCTTCTGTTTATTTTCAGCTTGACTCAAGGAATGATATATTACTGGCAGAGAAATAAACCAAAACGCCAGGGCTATCATTGCTTTGCTGTGTTTTCTTAGCCTCATTTTCTATTCATGTAATACACTCAGGTTTTATAAGACCCAGGACTGCTGTGGATGTCTTTGGCACTCACTTCCATTTGTTCACTGGACAGTTGTGGGTACTAATAAAATACATGGCCTTTGGCCAGCACTTGAGAGTTTATCTGGTGTTCACAGTGTTGGCTGAGGAGCTCTAACTCTCAGGTTCTATCCCAGCTCATTCACATAGACTTTAGGCAAATGACTTCTTCCACGCTGTACCTTGGTTTCCTCATATATCAAATGGAGAAATAATGGCACTTTGCCCTATAGGGCTGTTGCAAGGATTAATAGATTTGACATCATATGAAGCACTTAGTATTAGGCCCAGAGTAATAATTAATGCATTAGCTATTATTTTTATGGAGCACTTTGTATTAATTTTCTGATTTGACATATCTATCGATTCTGTCAGGCTGGAATGATTTTGTTGCCCCTAAGGTTTAGCTGAGGAAACAGGCTCAGAGGGCAGGGTACACAATTAGTACATGGCAGTGTTCCTGTTTCTACCCCAGGATTTCTGAAACCAAGGTGAGGCCATCTTCCACTATCGCCCAAGCACTTGACTTCTCTGTGGAATCCTCAGGCAGTATGAAGGAAGGCCCTCAAAGCAAGGCAGGTCCCAAGTGCTTAGGCATTCGGAAAAAAGGGGGCATCATGGCGGCTGGGGACAGCCTTTAGCCTTGGGCGGGGCTGTGTGGACAATAGGTTTGGACATCTGTGGTGGAAGGAAATGGAAAGGCATCGCAGTCCCAGAAAAGGACTTTCTGCTACAAGCTGAAGTGCATGTCTGACTATTCTGCTGCCTCGTTAAGTCACCCGGCCAGTCTCCACCAACACAAGTGTCTGTGGTTCCCTCTCTACCTCGAGGGATTTCACGGGTTCCCAGGCGTTTGCTCACCTGTTCTCCTTTTGCTCACTTGTACTCTCTTCCTAATCTAACTGACCCCATTCATCCTTTAGGACTGCCCCCAGGCATTGCCTCCTCTCCAGGAAGCACTCCCTGGTCTCCCCTGGCTAGCTTCCATGGCCGCCTCTGCACTGACACTGGATCCTCTTCCCACCTCTGCCTTTCCACCCGTGACAGAAATGATGCCTATCAGGAGCACTCACTCTGTGCTCCTTATTTATCAATCAGTTACCTATCTATCTATCTATCTATCTATCTATCTATCTATCTATCTCTATTCACTATCTTCCATATTTTTCATTTTCAGCATCAAAATCCAATACTGTATTTGGCATATATTTGGAGGGCTCAGTAGGTATTAGTTAAAATAAATGGCTCCTAATCTCAAGTGAATTTGACAGAGCAGGGCGTTTATTTGTAGCTGATACAACATCAACCCACTGCCTTTATCCTTTCAACCCAAATCAGGGCATATCCATGGTCAGTGGGGCCAAAGATTTGAAGGAAAGATGTTTAGGGAAAGCAGAGCAAATGTTTGCCAGAAACCTTAAAGGCTCCTGGTATATTCCTGGGTTTGGTGAATTTCCTGGCACCTGGCTCGGTGCCTGGCTCATAGCAGGTGCTTAGCAGGTACGTGCTCAATGGAGGACTGAGTCACTCTATGCAGAAACCCACTGCTTCGGGGCTGTCCTCCAGGAATCTGCTCTCTAGAACCAGGGGGATGTGATGGACTTCAGCAGAGGCCCAAACAAGTCCAGGAATTTCCTGAATCACCTGAACTGAATCCAAAGTTTATTAATACTTTTGTTATAATTGAGTTACTTTTTTTTTTTTAATTTAAGAAATGAGGAAAAAAAAAAAAGAAAAAGCCCTACTGTCTAGTCCCCTGCTTTAAAGTATTAGGAGCTCCTCAATGCCTCCAGAAATACAAGTGTTTTTGAACTTCAAACTCTACATACATAATTTTTCTTCCATAAAAGTACTGATATACGAGGAATCTGGAATTCTGAATATCTTCCTAATGAAAAATGAGCCATCTTTTCATTCTGAGGGAACCTGCTGAGAACCCAACAAGAACTGTTAGAAAGTCAACATTATTTTGCTGGGCCTGGTGTTACCACCTTCTCCAGTCACTGGTGACAGAGAAGATCCAGTTTAAAAGTGGGTACCCCTATGGCAGGCCATTGATAAATGGGCTTGACACCTTGACCTCTCTTCTTCTGCAGTGAGGTTCAGTAATGGTGAATTTGACCTTGGGTGGGCAACCATGGCCAAATACTCAATATATTTGGAACTGGACAAAAAACTTTGCTTAGGATCTTTGATTTATTCCATCTTTTTTTCCCCTTGGATATCTGGAATCCCTAAAAAGAGCAACAGCCTCTTTCAATGGGTGTTAGGAAACCCAGACCATGGCCCAATTCTATCCCTGATTTGCTATGTGACTCTGGACTAGTTGCTCAATATTTCTGGGCCTCAACTTCTTTAGCTAAAAAATGAGATGATTGAATCAGACAAGCAGTTTTACTTTTTTTTTTTTTTTAAAGCAGAGGTTCCCTTTTTGAGAAAGAATGAAACTGTACCCAGTATCCCATTTTATAAAACAGATAAAAATGGAGCTATTCTTCCCTGTCTAGCCCCCACCAAGAGCCTGAGTCACCCTGTGCAGAGGTTGAAGTGTGCGGTCTGAGAACACGGAACTAAAAGCAACAATTAATTAACATTTGTTGAACACTGCCTTGTCCTGCCTGGGGAGTTTGAGGTTCTAAATCATTTCAGAGGTAAAATGGAGTGCTGGGTTAAAGCAAGATCTCTAGAGCCAGACGGCTTGGTTTATGTCCTGACACTCCTGCTTGCCTGCTGTGGGACCTGGCACAAGTCTCCTAACCTCTCTGTGCCTCAGGTTCCTCATCTGAGAAATATGGATGGCAATCACTCTATTTTCACACAGATGCTGTGAGAATGTGACCAGTTCTTATATACTCATGGATTGATCTTTGATTTAGAAAACAGAGTCAGAAGAGATACTACGGGGAAGCGTTGGGGAAACTTCACCAAGGCAGGAGGCCCTGTTTTCCCCTGATGCTGGGTATGCCTGGGTGTTGGCTCACCTCTGCCTCTTTGCAATTTTATGGGGGCAATCATACTGGCCTCTCAGACTGATTGTGCAGACTAAATGTGGTCCCATGGCATCATATCACATAGGAGAACAGCCTAACTAAATTATGCACAAATATCAACTGATGGTGATTAAATTATAGGCAGTCAGCCGGGGCTTGTTGTTGCTACTCAGTCATGAAGTCATGCATGACTCTTTACAACCCCCATGGACTGCAGCACGCCAGGCTCTCATGTCCTTTACCATCTTCCGGAGTTGGCTCAGATTCATGTCCATTGAGTTGCTGATGCTATCTAGTCATCTGGCCTCCCTCTAACTGGTCATCTGGTATATGATTAAAATAAACATGGGCCTCCTTGAGCCCAGAGGTTCTAATGCCCAAGTCTACTTCAGAATCCCTTGGGAGTGTGCTAACATGCCTATTCCAGCCTCTTCCCAGAGGGTCAGATTTAGAAGGTCTGCAGGTCCAGAAATTTGCATTTTAAACGAGTGCCCTTGACCCAGCAATTCCACCCCTAGATGTCTACCTCCATTCCAAAAGCTGTGAAAGGGTGTTCATAGCAGCCTTATTCATATTAGCCAAAAGGTAGAAATAACCTAAATGGTCATTAATGGATAAATGGATAAGCGAACTATAGTATATCCAGACAAAAGAATATTATTCAACCATGAAAAGGAATGAAGTACTGATACATGCTACAACATGAATGAACCTTGAAAAATTATGCTAAATGAAAAAAAAAATCCAGACACATATTGCATGATTCAATTCTTATGAACTGCCCAGAAAAGGCAAATCTACAGGGGCAGAAAGCAAACTAGTGACTGCTTAGGGCTGGGGGGAGGAGGAAGAGAAGGGAATGAGGAGCAACTTCTTAAAAGATATGGGGTTTCTCAATCAAAAAATGGGGGGGGAAGATCTAAATAGACATTTTACCAAAGAAGACATACAGATAGCCAACAAACACATGAAAAGATGCTCAACATCATTAATTATTTGAGAAATGCAAATCAAAACTACAACAAGGTACCCCCTCACACCAGTCAATTATATTTTTTCAACGGGTGAATTTTATGGCAAGTGAATTAAATCTCAATAAAGCTGTTATTAAGATACCCTTAATAAGCTAGTGGTAAAGAACCTGCCTGCCAATGCAGGAGACATAGAACCTGTGGGTTCAATCCCTGGGTTGGGAAGATCCCATGGAGGAGGGTGTGGCAACCCACTCCAGTATTCTTGCCTGGAGAATCCCATGGACAGAGGAGCCTGGTGAGCTACAGTCCATGGGGTCGCAAAGAATCGGACATGACTGGAACAACTTAGCACGCATGCACAAACAAGTCCCTCTGATGGAGGTGGGGGATGCCACTTTTGAGGAATCCGTTTCTGGATTTTCCAAGTTAAACTCTGCAGGATTCACAGGGCTGCAGATGGCCCCTCCCAGGCCCCCAGAGGTGGGAATCCCCACTCCCGAAGCAGTTCCTGTGGACAACCTCACATGATAAGGACTCACTCCACACTCCAGAAGTGTAATCTGAGGCACAAAACTGTGATGGGTCCTGTCAAAACATTTGAAGATGCATCTCAATATATGATTAGTTATTTGTGTTTTTTCTATCTATTTAAAAATTATACTTGTGTGATTATGTGGATTCATTATGAACATGATAAAGTATGCACACAATTTGCATTTTGAAAGATGAGTTTTAAAAAAGGGAACAGGAAGACCCTCTTTGAAGGGTTGAGATTCGAGCAGAGATCGGCGTGAAGTTAATTCTCACTCTTTCTTCTTGCTACCGAGTCTTTTTTTTTTTTTTTTTCCGAGTCTTATTCCTCAAGGGTCTTCTTACGTCCTCTACTGGAGACCCAGAGAGTCCTTGAAATCATTGAGCAAAGTCTCTAGGAACTTGTAGGTGTGTGTGGGTCGGCAAGAGCAGGCTCAGAAAGGGAAGACAAATGAAGAACAGAGGAGGGGCTGGGGGGAGAGAGCTGCAGTGGGAAGAGATCGGAAGGGCCCATGTTCAAATCCTAATATTTCAAAGCTCCAGTGTTTCACTAACTGGATGAACTGACCTTGAGCTGAGCCTTCTCGTTTGTAAAATGGGGATAACAGTGCTTATTTGTTCAGAGCATTAACTGAGAGAATGTGCTCAAAGAAGAGATAAGACAGATGGTGGGAGGAAAGAAATATTAAAGGAGAAAGATAGAAGGCAGAGTTCACTCCACAAACACAGCTGATACCTCCTATGTGCCCAGACTGTGCCAGGTAGAGCAAACAAGAGTAAGTAGATTGAGCTGCTACCCTTCAGGAAGGCCCCCAGTTTACTGGGGAGATGAAAGACAGAAAGGGAGGGTCCTGCAAGCCACGCATCCAGAAGATGAAACAGTGGCAGTGGAGAAGGCTTGGCAGAGAGAGCGCAGAGGAGCAGGGGGAGGAGGGCGGAGGTGCTCCTGTCACTCCCAGAAGCTGCAACTTGGGATAAAGGTCCTTCTTCTGGGTGCCAGGTGGCAGCTTTTCTGCCAGGAGAGTGTTGGGGGCCCTTGGGGTGCCTTTTCAGCAGCTCTGGCTCCATCTACCTCTTCCAAAGGTATCTTTAACGGCCCAAACAAGCAGGGAGCTTCACTAGTCTTGCAGACGGACACTCACACACACAGACACATGCACAGGAAACAGAGCGAACCGCTGGGCAGATTATTTTTGTTTTCCCCTCACTGCCACCACCGGGGCAATCAACGACATTCCTTTCCCTCCTAAACAAACAGGCTTGTGTACTGGAGCCTGCCAGGAAGTGAAGAAATCCCGGCTGGAATAGCACAAGCAGCCTCTCTCCACCTCCTGCCTGCTCCCTCCTTCCACTCCTGGGGAGGCTGCGTGGGGGCCTCCTGGTGTCGAAGCCTAGATGACTTTCTCCTCTTTCTCTGGCTGTTCCTGGAAAAGGGAGGGGACGGGAGGGAAACTTGGGACAGGTCTCTTTTTGGAATCACTGAGCCTCTGTACCTCCCAGGCCCCTCTCACCTCCGTCCCCAGCTCAGTTCTTGAGAATGATTTTAAACCTCACAGTGTGAAGCAGTTAGGGAGGAAGAGGATGGTGACAGGTATAATGTGGAGGAGAGGAGCAGTTTCCGAGTTTGAGAAAATACAGGAGCATGATCAGGAGAGGGCTCAGGGTAAAAGTGGGAGTTTTGACAGTGACATTCCTTCCTTCAGAGTACTTTTCTTAAAAGTTAAGAAGGCACCAGTGTCCTTCCTAAAGTCAAAGCATAGTTAACAGAGAGCTAACCCTGGTGGTTCAGATGGTAAAGAATCTGCCTGCAACGTAGGAGACGTAAGAGACATGGGTTCGATCCTTGGGTTGGGAAGATCCCCTGGTGGAGGGCATGGAAACCCATTCCAGTATTCTTCTGGAGAAGGACATGGCAACTCACTCCAGTATTCTTGCCTGGAGAATCCCATGGACAGAGGAGCCTGGTGGGCTACAGTCCATAGGGTCACACAGAGTCAGACATGACTGGGAGACTAACATTATTCATTCATTAAGGGTCTAGGAATGGTAGAAAAATACACCCTTGTATCTTAAACCTGTCTGTATTAACTTATTTCTCTAAAAGTGACATGTGCTTTCCTGTTTGTTTAATGTTTGTGAGGCTGGATGATATTTCTGAAAAGTAGTAACTTTTTTTCACTCTGGTTTGCCCTTTTGTCTCTTGAGACCCTCTCCCATTGAGCAGCCAGTCTGTGCTGCGTTCACTGCCTCAGGAAAGGGATGTGACCACAGAATACAGACAGGAGAGGAAGCACCTCCTGGCTTCTGAGTTAAAAAACCCAAGTCCTTAGGGAAACTGAAACGACCCTGGACCACAGATTCGGGAGAGATTTGGGAGAAATACGCTACGTGAGAGCAAGGCCTCTCACCTCAGATGAGAAGAAGGATTCCCCAGTCCTTGGGAGAGGGGAGATGAGGAGGTGAAACTGTAAAGGTGGACATTTTCGGGGAGGGGGTGGGGGGGCGGTGTACCTGCTTCCGGAGCTTGAGCCCTGGGGCAGGTGGCAATCCCCAGGCAGGTTTTATGACGTTCAGCTGCACCGAGGACAAGTGCACTATTTTCTGGCAGAACTACATCACTGGGGAGGGAGCAAGACTCTAGAGAAGAGATTGCTACATGAAACGCCAATGTGGATAGAGCCTCCAACAGAATTTCCTGTGTCTAATGAGGTCTGAGAGGAGCAGAAAGATTCCTGTGCATCCAGGAGGGCACAGATGCAACAGAGACACTTGAAAGGAACCCAGGGGTGAAATGGACTAGATTCGACTTGTGTGGACCATCAGCTGAGGACCACGGGCAATGCACACCTCTTGGCTCAATGACACTGACATTAACTCTTGCCTCCTAAAACCTTCAGAACTAACTTAAGCTCCAAATCTTTGCCGTAACTTTGGGAGAAGGAGAAAGATCCCTAGATTGCTGAGTTACAGCCATCCTGATGTTTGAAATAGGAAATAAGTTGAACCTTAGAAAAATCCAGTTCCATTTCTTGCATCTGAGTCTTCCTGAGATGGTGGTAGACTGAGATTCCTACTCACAAGCTGGTTTAGTGCTGGCAATTTTAATAGAGAGTTACATTTGAGGTTTCAACATTTCTTGAGGACCTCTCTGCACTAGATCTTTAAGGGATAATAGATGAATAAAGACAGAACAGAATGTACTATAAGAGGTGCTCGAGGAAGGTTGCAAAGGCACTACTACAGAAGCAGGAAGGCCTTGAGAAGGCCTCCCAGTCCTGGCAGACTCTGGGCAAGGTTTTCTGAGGTATGAGTGAAGGATTGAGGCACTTCTGGTAGGACGGCCTTTGTGAGCAGAGTCTGAGAAACAAAGAAATGGTGGGAAGGATGGAGGCGGATATTGTAGGAAAGCAGCGATGGCATGTAACAATGTCCCTTCTCGGGTTCTGTGTTGGAGGAGACATGACAATGGGGATATTTCAGGCAGAGCAGCCAGTGTGTGTGAACACCTGTTGTGCTTGTGGGAGAGATTTTTGGTGAGCAATTCTGCATGGACAGTAAGAAGTCATCAGGATGAAAGATGAGAGCTGACTCCCCTGAAGTCCCCTGTCCTGCATGGCTGGGGAATCAATGAACCTTCCTTGGACTGGAATCAGCCCTGATCTGTATACCCCTGTCATTGACAAAGGCTTGGGACTGGTCTGGTCCACTGTTTGGCAAGTCTGGTTTTTCTCTCTTGCACTTATTCTCTATGTCACTAGAAAACTGGCCTCTGCTCTTGGAAGATGCCATCAAGAAAACTCTCCTTCAGGTCTATGAAGACCAAATCCAAGTGGTCAGCAGGGGAGGGATGGAAGGACCTGTAGGAAGGTCCCCTGAAGGTATTTTCTCAGCATCTACTGAGGATTCTTCCTCTAAGGCTGTAGACATATGAAGCTGGGCTGGAGTTCCCATAATGACTTTTGGTGATGCTGGGATTAGCAAGTGAAGTGAGTGAAAGTCGCTCAGTCGTGTCCAACTCTTTGTGAACCCATGGACTTAGTTCATGGAATTCTCCAGGCCAGAATACTGGAGTGGGTAGCCTTTCCCTTCTCCAGGGGATCTTCCCAACCCAGGGATTGAACCCAGGTCTCCCACATTGCAGGCGGATTCTTAACCAGCTGAGCCACAAGGGAAGCCCAAGAACACTGGAGTGGGTAGCCTATCCCTTCTCCAGGGGATCTTCCCAACCCAGGAATCGAACTGGGGTCTCCCACATCGCAGGCGGATTCTTTACCAACCGAACTATGTATCAAATAGACTGTAGCACATGGTAAGAAGGTCATTTCCTTTTCAAGCAATTTTCAAGTCTTTGGATTCCATCAAGGGAGGTCTTTAGTTTGGTGCTCTTTAAGTATTCTCCATACCTGCAAACCTGTAACTTTCTTTTGGCACTCACAGGAGGCAAGAGTTTCTGGCATGAATTTCATAACGTTGCTTGGTTTTTGTAAATCTTTTAGTGGTTACCGTTGTTTGTTTATGGCAGGAGACACTGATTTTTCACTTACAGTAGTCATACTGAGTTTATTTTAGAACAAATTTAAGTTAAAATGTATCATATATAAAGAATAATCAGCAATTATATGACTTATATATAGTATGTGTGCACGTGCTCAGTCGTGTCTGATTCTTTGCAACCCCATGGAGTGTAGCCCGCCAGGCTCCTCTGTCCATGGAATTTTCCAGGCAAGAATACTGGAGTGGGTTGCCATTTCCTACTCCATATATATATAGAGTATAGATAATACATAAATATGGTAAAAGTTGTAAAGTTGGTGACCAGTGATTGAAGTTTGAGAAACTCAGAGTTAAAATTTTGGTCCCAGTGAGAACCCTGCCCTCAGGGTTTTAATAGAGTGGTGTGATACATCTGCAGTGGAAACCTGACTTTGTAAGGCCCTCTTTGGGACTTACTAGCTAAATTACCTTGAGCTGATTTCAAAGCCTTGGTTTCTTTAGCGATAAAATGAGAATGTCCCGCCTTGTGGGGTTGCTGCATGGATTAAATGATATAACGTACACAAAGCAGAGGCTGAGCGCAGAGCCTGCTGCATAGGAAACACTAAAGTGAGCAATTGTGTTTTCTGTTGTTAGAAAAGCACACTTTAAATGCTGAGGTGCTATGCGGCAGTCAGTGGTCGTGTGTACAATGTGCGTGAATTTTACATTCCTTTTTCATGGTGAGTTTTAAGAGCATGAAGTGAAACCAAGAGGCCCTGGGTATGGAGAAAAGTTAGAAATAAGGAAACAAAGATTTCTGACCATCTCCTGTACTATTTTGCATCACCGTTCCTAATTTTCCATGCTTCTCTGAACCAATACCTTTTGGCAGGTAACTCTGTAATTTCCCCTGCTAAAGGAGAAGTATATGTCCCCTGTCCTTAATTTTGGGCTTGGTCATTTGACTTGCTTTGGCCAACAGGAAACCAGTAGATATGATGCAGAGGCTTAACATGAGCTTGTGTGCTGGGGCATGGCCTCTTGTACCTCTGCACTTGTCATGCTGACGGTGTGCCCTGGTTAGCTTGCTGGTCCATGTGGAGCCAAGTCCAGCTAGGCCCAGTCTTGTTTAGTTGCTCAGGCGTGTCTGAATCTTTCACAGCCCCATGGACTGTAGTCTGCCAGGCTCCTTGGTCCATGGGATTTTCTGGACAAGTTTAGTGGAGTGGACTGCCATTTCCTTCTCCAAGGCCCCATCTAGATCAGCCAATTTCCACCCAGCAGCAAGAGCAAGATTAATGGTTATCTTTAAAGCCACTGAGTTTTGGGCTGTTTTGTTGGCGTCATAGTTGTGGCACTAAGATGCTGATGATCCCTGTTATGTACCAGCTCAAGTGCTTTTACTTAGGCTTTTTAATTTGATCCTCCAACATCCCGATTTACTAATGAGGAAACTGAGACTTCATAACCCCTTCTGGTCCAAGATCACACAGAAAGGAAAGAGCAGAGCTTGGAAGCAACTCTGTTCTGTCTGACTCCCAGAACATCTCTTTCCATTACATCATGAAAGAAAGGGGTGGGAGGTGGTGGAATGCCATGTGACTGGCTTCACAGCTGTGCTTCAGTCTGGGCCCGTCTATAGTCATCCCTTAGACCACGCTGGCCAATGTCATAAATCTAGGATTGTGACATCACGGGATGACTCAGGCAGGAGGCGGCAGGACAGGGAAGCCCTGGTGAAGGGCTGGTCGGTATAAACCTCAGTCTAAATAGGAACAGGGCGGTAACATTAGTAGACAGGGTTGGGCCACAGAATTGGGCGGTTTGGGTCAAATAATGACTTGAAATTTATTTTGGAAAATATTTTCCCAAGTGTCTCACTGAGCCTTGTGGGAATGAAAAAAATCAATGGGGAAAGCCAACAGGGAAGGCTGACAGAGTTGGAAGGCATGGTCAGCAGGACCTGATTTCATATAATTCAGGCAATCAGATATTCCTGGGGGTGAACTTTGGCTATAGATCTCTTCCTCTAATTCCCCTGCCCTGTGAGTTGTTGCAGACTCAATCCCAAATCTCTCTATTCTTCAGTGATTACAATAACAACCAATGTTTACTGAGCTCATAGGAAGTGCTAGGCACCGATTGGAGCACTTTCCACTGTAATTTGCCCTCTCAGTCCTCATGACAACCTGAAGTGGAAGATATTTCATTATCCCCCTTTTATAAATGAAGCAGAAAACAGAGGCTCAGAGGAATAAAGTGAAAAACCCAAACTAACACAGCTATTAAGAGACAATGTTGGGACTTCCCTGGTGATCCAGTGGCTAGGACTCTGCTCCCAACGCAGGGGACCTGGGTTCAACCCCTGGTCAGGGAACTAGATCCCAGATGCTGCAACTAAGGATCCAGTGTGTCACTCTAAGACCCGACACAGACAAAGAAATAAAATTAAACAAACAAAAAAAAAGAGATAGTTCGGGGACTGGAACTCTAGGGAGGGGTTCCCAGCCTCTCGGATCTAACACCTGATGATAGGAGGTGGAGCTGATGTAATAATAATAGAAATAGAGTCCACAATAAATATAGTACTCTTGAATCATCCCCAAACTCTCCCCCCATTCCCGATCCTTGAAAAGACTGTCTTCCATGATACTGGTCCCTGACGCCAGAAAGGTTGGGGGCTGCTTTGAGAGTATAGTCAGAAGCACTTTGCTCTGTGTTTTTGCACAGCATTGTAAAGATCTGATCCTATCACTAAAGTGGAAAAATGCATGTTAAGCACTTAGCTCAATGCTTAATATTAGAGAGAACAAAAATATTATAATACCAAGAATTACTATACTGATACAAATTTATTTTATTACTTTATAATGACTGCTTCCATAGTTTTACTTAGGGAGGGAATTTTTTTTTGTGGCAAAAATACTTTGGTAACTGATTAGGATAGAAAGAGATCTTCCTAAGGTCCTGGGGTCAGCTGGAGCCAGGGCCTTATAGGTAGTAGGGAATGCCCTGCATAGAAGAGAAGAAACTGGAGATGCTGGTGAACTAGGAGAGGGCTGAGGAGCGGAGATGAGAGAGCAGAGAAGACCAACAAGTTGAAGGCTGTGCCTTGTGAGATGAGACTCCCCCTTGGGACCTCACTAAGGAGGTCAGCAAGCCCACTAAAGACACCATCCTTGGTGGGAGATTATTGCCTGTGATGGGAGAAGGAGAAGCAGTTGAGCTTACACTGCAGTTGATGTGCTGGAAGAGAACAGTCATGGGGGAGCCGTGGGTTCTGAAGAAGACGAGTCCGTCTGAGGGATTAGCAACATGTGAGGGAGGCCAAGGAGTCTGCCTTGGATCCTACAGTGTCAGGAGGTCTCCAGCTGACATCTGGGTAAAGTTGTTTTTATCTGTTCCATGGTCAACATGCCTGTCTCTCTCCTTAGAATGCCTGCCTATTCATCTTGGCTCCCAAGGGCCAGCTCTGTCCTTGGAACTCAGCAGGCCTTGAACACATGGTTCTTGAGTGAATGAATGAAAGTCTCAGAACTAAGGATCACTGGTGCCTGCTTGCATGGGCGCCAACTCGGTTATTCTTGGAATCTCATCCCAAGAAGGTGCTTTAGACACCTTAGGTTGTTTACATCTCGAGTCATGGAACTGCTTGCCACCTTCCCGACCTGCTCCATGCTTCCCTCACTGCCACTGATGCCAACTCAACTCCATCTCTGGGCTCATTTTTTAGACCTGAATTTGAGCATCATGTTGTACAGACCTTGTTGTTGTCATCTTCTCCTCCTTCCTTGAAACGACATTAGAGCAGTGACTCTCAGCCAGGAACAATTTCCCCTTCAGTAAGCATTTGGCAATATCCAGACATATGTGTCATAACTGGGGAAGAGTGCTACTGGAATCTAGTGGGTAAAGGCCATGGATGCTTCCACATATCCTACAGCGCATATGACAGCCCCCCTTCCTGGTCTTCTCGAGCTGCTTATAGCATAGACTCTTCTTGAGTCTATGCTATAACTACCATAGACTGGGTGGCTTAAGCAGCAGACAATTGTTTCTTGTAGTTCTGAAGGGTGGGAAGTCCAAGATCAAGGTGCTGGCAGATCTGGTCCCTTGTGAGAGTCTTTTTCCTGGTTTGTAGACAGTTGCTTTCTTACTGTGGACTCGTGGCCATTCCTAGGTGTGTGAGTGCTCAGAGAAATCTCTCTGTTGCTCTTCTTAAAAGGGCCGTAATCCCATCATTAGGGTCCCACCCTCTTGATCTCATCTAACCTAATTAACTCCCGAAGTCCCCACTTTCGAACACCATCATATTGGAGGTTAGGGCTTCAACATGTGAGTTTTGGGGAGACATAAACACTCAGCACATAACATACCCAAAGAGCTAACCAGTCTGAAGGTTAATGTGCTGTGGTTGAGACGTTCTGCATTATAGTATCTGGTTGAAAGCACACTTACTGGAATGTAAAAGAACTGGTTTGGGTCCTGACTCTGCCACTTACTTCTAGACAGAAATGAAAATTCTATCTACCTTTAAGGTCATCAGGAGGATCAAATTGGGTCTGACCAACAACTGGCTCCTGCCTCCTCCTCCCCTCACTCCCGACCCCAACACATACCCTCAGTGTAGAACAGACAGCCAGAACCTCCATAGCCTAGGGACAGTATGTGGTCCCTCAAGGTCCATGTTACTAGTTCAGAGGCCAAGCCTGGAGAAGTTAGTTCTCTGCCCCATGAGCCATCACAAGCTTCAGCCCTTCCGTGCATCCGAGTCTGTGATGTGAGCACCTTTGTTGGAAGTGACTTTAACTTAAAACTATTTTTTCTTTAATTGTTTTATACTCTGGGGAGTTAGTCTGGGGCCATAACAAAAACATGAATGCAAATGATTATATGCAACTAGGCAAACTGATATTTATATAAAAAATTTTGGTTTTACTAAAGGAAACACATTTTGGTGGGGGTTAAGGGAACAGGCCGGAGAAGGCAATGGCACCCCACTCCAGTACTCTTGCCTGGACAAAGGAGTCTGATAGGCTGCAGTCCATGGGGTCACTAAGAGTCAGACACGACTGAGCAACTTCACTTTCACTTTTCACCTTCATGCACTGGAGAAGGAAATGGCAACCCACTCCAGTGTTCTTGCCTGGAGAATCCCAGGGACAGGGGAGCCTGGTAGGCTGCCATCTATGGGATCGCACAGAGTTGGACACGACTGAAGTGACTTAGCAAGAGAACAGGCAACTCTATTCTAAGAAGCAAGAAGTTCAGTCTCAGAATTTATGCTACAAAAATCTACTGTACATTGACAGAATGTCAGAGACCACCTTCTCAAATCCCTCATTTTACATTCAAGAAACTGAGCCTGAAAGGGAGGAGACACTTCCTCGGGGTCACACCCTGGTTACTGACAGAGAATTACAGCCAGGGGCTCCTGACACCCTGTCCAGGATGGCTCCACCCCACTGTGCTGCCTCTTGCCAAGGGTAGTCCCTCTCAGATTGGATGCCAAGGAATGGATGATTTCCCCCTAAGTTTTAAGCTCAAGCTTCACTCTTAACCAAGAATTTAATTTTCAGACTCCTCTGCAATGGTTTTGGTTTTTCCTTTCTTTTTTTTTCTCCTCTTGGCCTGGAGGCAATATTGAAGTAATTCCCACTGTGGGCACCTCGTTCCATACATAAACACATGTCTACCATACACACACAGGCACACACATTTGTCATCCCTTCCCAGAATGACTTAATGATTTCCATGTAACCAATATGTTGCAGCTGTTGGCTTCCTTCAGGCTGAAGCACTCAGAAAATCATCAGTTATCAAGTTGCCTTCCCGCCACTGATTTTCCCATCCTATATACATTTCCCCCTCTTTCCTTTAAAACAAAAACAAAACAAAACAAAAAAACAAGGTAAGAAAAAAGTAAGAAAAATATAAGAAAACCAGTTAGGAAAAAAATATTGGGACCTTCCTTCCAACCAGACTCAGTTAGTGTTCCTGGAGTGTCTACTGGGACCAGGCTGGTTCTATATTAAATGGGGAGGCTTCCAATAGGAACAGTTTTAGTTTGCCCATAGATGAAAGACAGCTTGTAATAGATCAGGAGGCATAGGAGGTGAAAGCTTGGGGGTGGGGAGGTGGGAAGTGTGGTTGGAGAAGATAGTGAGTTGAGTGAATGTGGTGAGAAAACCTTGGGTACAAATTCTGTCTCTATCTTTTACTAGCTTTGTAACTTTGAGAAAATCGCGCAACATCACTGAGCCTTGATTTTTAAATCTTCAAATCCTGTGCTCATTGGGTTACTGAGGAGTACAGTGAGTGCTCCCTGTTTCCCTTCCCACCTGCCTTGATTTCTGGTCCATGAAATGTAACAAGTGATATACCTCTTCCATGAACAAGGACACTGAACCATCAGTAAGTGTTTTGGTAGCTCAGCTGATAAATAATCTGCCTGCAATGCAGGAGACCCTGGTTTGATTCTTGGGTAGGGAAGATCCCCTGGAGAGGGGATAGGCTACCCACTCCAGTGTTCTTGGGCTTCCCTGGCAGCTCAGATGGTAAAGAATCTGCCTGCAATGTGGGAGACCTGGGTTCGATCCCTGGGTTGGGAAGATCCCCTGGAAGAAGGCATGGTAACTCACTCCAGTTTTCTTGCCTGGAGAATCCCCATGGACAGAGGAGTCTGGCGGGCTACAGTCCATGGCATTGCAAAGAGCTGGATGTGACTGAGTGAGTAAGCACAATGAAGAAGGTCCTCTTGTTTGCATTTCCTTGGCTGGAACCTCCCTGTGACCTGCCTGGCTTGTGGTCCTCCTGCGGGGGGGTGAGGAGTGTAACAGTAGGGAACACTTACTGGGCATCTACCAGGGGCCGAGCCTGAAATCTACATCATCTAATTTAATCCTCTCCAGAGCCTGTGAGATGGGTTCTATTATTTCCCCATTTTCCAGATGAGCAAATCAGACTTTCTTAGTCTAGAGTTAAAAAGCAATCCCCTGAGAGTGACAGGGGATCAACATTCAGCTTTTAATGTTCACAGGAATTTTTGAGTTTGATGTAGGGTCATAGTGTCAAGTAAAAACAGACTTTTCTAAATTATTTTTGATGTTACTGACAGATGTGGAGTGGGGTGTAGGGTTTCTTTGAAAGGACAGGGTGGGTTATCTCTTTTGCTTTTAAGGCTGAACCATGAGGTGACTGTCCATGGGAGGAAGACATGATGTAGGGATATCCATGCCGGAGAGGATGGAGAATGAAGTCACCTTCTCCACCTCAGGGCACCCATGGGAGGAAGTCAGGGAAAGAGAGAAATGCAGGGGGAGGGGCCAGTGAGAAGTGGGGCTTGCGACATCATCTCTGAGCGGCAGTGTCAGGGCAGGGGCCCTTGCTGGGTTGAGGAGAAAGCTGATGAAGAGGATGGGGGCTTTTGTCGCATCCTCATTTGGAATCCTGGACATAGACCTCCTTGCAGGAGCCCTCCCCCATACTCTGTCAGCCTCAGCCAGAGAGAGCCTGCATTTTCTCTCCAGAAACATTCTCAATTCTAGAACGACAAGGAAAGGAACCAGAGGCAGGGCTCTTGCTGCCATCCAGCCAAGCAACACTTCAGCCAGGGGCCACTCACATTCAGGCGGCCCAGACTGGAAACAACTCAAGAACCCAGGCATACCTCAGGGGTTTGGAAACACCAGCAAGAGTGAGGGGACAGGTGGTCAGCAAGGGTGGCTGGCCATGCTCCTGGGGGCCTTGACCGTGCTGAGAGGACAGATGGCCGGAGTAATGCTCCAGTGTTCCTCAACAGCCGAATGCCCAGAACAAGATCAGGCTGACCACTCCTCAAAGCTCGGTAGCCAGACACAAAGTCAGACCTGCAGCCCCCTGGTGGAGACCAGCCAAAGACCACTATGAGGTCAGGAGGCCTGCACCCTCTCTCTCTTTGCTACCCTAGGTGCCCCAAAGACAGAGTTGTTTTCTATATACCCAGATACCACCTTGGGGAGGAGAGGCTGGGGAGAGTGAAAATTGGAAGAACTGAGTATTTCTCTAAAGGGATCAGGTCATTCCAAAGAGACAACTTCACCCAGCTCTGCTGGAGAATTAAAATTAGGATAGACTGAATTTCTAAATCAACAAGAGGTTGTTCAAACCACAAAAGGCCAAGGTATCATTATTGATATGTCCAAGTTTCTCCACCATCTGTGGGGTAAGGATGCTTATGGAATTCTAAAAAATAAAGCAATGACATTTTCTTTGCACATCTGAGTGTCAGCATAAGTCTGACTCTCTGATACGTAATTGTTATAATAGGTGTGTAATAAATCCCTGTGAACAAATGGCTAACAAGCACACAAACCTGAGAGAAAGTACAATTGACTGTAAGATAGTTTCTTAATGCCTGCTAAATACCTGTATTATACTTTCCTCAGGGTCTCAGAAGCAAACAAACAAAACACACTCAACCAGAATGCAAATGACTTGTATTAGAAAACAGCATGCACTAGAGCATCAGCCAATATGTAGCAGGAGCCAGTAGACTAATAGTGATATTAAATATATATTCAGTAATGGAAAGGTATTATGTTTTGTGGCAGTTTCTGACAACTCCCTTATATGACATCTAATATTTAAATTACTAATTTCAGAGGCTACTCACAGTCCTCTGTGATCCTAAGCAACACAGTGCATGGGGAAATAGGAAAAAAGCGTCATGGTCTCCTTAGAACTTAGCCCCTATATCTGTGTCAGGGACAAGGGTGGGTGTTAGAAACTAGAGCTATGTGCAAAGAGGAGGGCATAATTTCCCCTGCAGAAGACATAAGAGGCTGCATGGGGGACTCTGCGTTGGACCTTGAAGAATGAGCTGTCATCCACCTGAGGGAGAAGGCAGGGAAGGGCATTTCAGGTACAGAGAACAGTGCGTGCAAAGGAAGCATGAGGGAGCACAGTGTATTCAGTGATGGTAACACTTGGTGATCTCCGGGAGGATGGACCCAACTAATATTGCCTGTTATTACACAACGAACGTTCATAAGTCAGGGGCTTTACATCCACTGCATGCATGCAAGCTCAGTCACTTCAGTCGTGTCTGACTCTTCGCAACCCTATGGACTGTAGCCCGCCCGGTTCCTCAGTACATGGGATTCTCCAGGCAAGAATACTGGAGTGGGTTGCCATTTCCTCATCCAGGAGATCTTCCTGATCCGAAGATGGAACCTGCGTCTGCCTGTGTCTCCTACGTTGGCAGGCAGGTTCTTTACCCCCTGAGTCATGTGGGAAGTCCTTTACATGTACTAACCCATCTTTGATGATGACTCTGCAAGGTAGATACTATAATTTCCAGTCTATGAATGAGGAAACTAGGGCATGGAAAGTAATCTGTTCAAGGCCACAAAGCTAGGATGTGATGAAACCAGGAATCAAACCTAAGCAGTATATCACACTATGGTAACCACCACTCCATATTCCCTTATCTAATGCTCTCAAGTGTAGGTACTGGTATCACAGAGGCACAGAAAGGTAAGTTAACATGCTGAAGATCACACAGCTTGGAAGTGGAGGAACAGAGATTCTAATCCAGGCAGATGCCACAGCTCACTCGTAACCCTGTACCCTGCAGCCTCTGGGGCACTGATGGTATGGTATTGAAATCACTCATTTACAGCTGATTTCCCCTTTATGTCTTGGGCAACTTCACGCATAATTGTTTAACCACTGAATCTCTGGCATCAGCATAGTGACCAGCACACAGTAAGCATCCCATCCATAGAGTGCCTGCGGACTCAGTCTCTAAGTTGTGCCTGACTCTTTGCAACCCCATGGACTATACTCTGTCCATGGGATTTTTCAGGCAAGGATACTAGAGTGGGCTGCCATTTCCTCCTCCAGGGGATCTTCCTGACCCAGGGACTGAAGCTGCATCTCCTGCATTGGCAGGCAGATTCTTCACCTCTCGTACCACCTAAGAACCCAATCCATAAAGTAGTTGCATTAAAGACAATATAGTAAAGTTACCAGGAGCCCAGACTCCAGAGCCACCTTCTCCAGGCTCGAACCTCAGCTCAGCCACTTCCAGCTCTGTGATCTTGGGCAAGTTCCTTCACCTTGGTGTGTCTCAGTTTATCACTAAAGTGGTGATAACAGAACCCAGTTCACTGTCTTGCTGTATTAATTGAGTACACATAAAGCATTTGGGTGAAACTCTCACATGTAAGTCATTTTTAACAAGTTTTTGTTGGCATTCTTGCCACTACCCAGTCCCCTGGGTCTAACTAAAATGATAGCTCTGTAGTTCACCCCAACAAGTTTCAGGATGAAGAATATATTAGGAGGAATTCAGCAATCACACAATTCAGCATGTGTGATGACAGTCAACACAGACATCTGACTTGAAACTGCCTTTAGAATGCTCATTACTAGGTCCTGGATCCCACTTGTCTCTGTATTACATGCATCTCTTACTGTGCCATGTGCTGCGTGAGGGCATGGTTTAGGGAAATGGTGAAGTTTAAAATTTTACCTTTGCCACAGAGTGGTAGAGTAACTTCAGGCGAGTTTCCTGATCTCAGCTGTGTCTGCAGTGAAGTGGGGGTTATATAAGAGAACCTACCCCAGAAGCACAAATTCAGGGGAATAACCTAAGTATTTGCCACTGCGCAGGCGCAGAGCAGACTCTCAGAAACGTGCGTCCTCGCCTCCTCTCACCAGCTCAGAGTATGCACCGTATTCATTGCTGAGTCTCCCACAATGCCTTGCACAGAGTGTTTCAAACAATGCTTGATGAGTGCTCGAAGAAAAGCTTGTTAAACCCCCTAGGATGGATTGAGGACATTAAAGAGAGCTGCGGGGGACAAAGGAATAGGGAAAGTGGGTGGGGAGACAGGAGGGGACCATTCCATTTTACTGTAAACAGAATCCAAGCCAGGCAGAGGGGGTGGAAAGGAAGGCAGTCTGGGAGGCCCGCAGAGTCCAGGAGAAACTGGAGGAAGGGGGTGGGTGAGGAGACGGTGGGGGCTTCTGGGCTGGCTGTGCTGGCAGAGAAGCCTAGGCTGTGTGTTAAGAGTCAGCTCACGACTTCCCTGGGCCCTGGTGGGTGGGCCAAGGGCCGAGCTACCAGCACCTGGGAAGCAAGTGTGGGCAAGCAGGGCTGCAGAGAAAGCTTGTGTGTATGCAAAGGGGTCTGACCCGCTGGAGGCCGGGGCGCTGGGGACAGGCTGACCCTGCCCTGGCAGGTCAGAAGCCAGGCAGCTGACATCCCTTCTGTAACTAAAAAAATAACACGTCTCATGCTTGTCAAGGACTGTGTAATTTGCACAGCCTGGGGGATGACTGTGGAGTTGCCCATCTGATCCATGTAGCATCATGATCAACAGATGCCATTACCCCCATGCAAGGAGGTTCAGGGACTTCTGATGGACATGCAGTTGGGGTGTGGATGATGATGAGAGCACAATTAAGTTTCCCTGTGGCTACAGGGGACATTGAGTTGCAACCTGAAGAAAGATGTTGTCCATCTGCCAGAGAAGGTAAAGATGGATATTTCAGGCACAGGGAACAGAATATCCTAAGGGGAAGGAGCATGAGGAAGCATGGGGATTCAGTGATAGTCACAGTGACTGTGGCTGACATGCTGAGAGCGTACACGTGCCAGGCACGGTTCAGAGAGCCTCACACGCTGGGCTCAATAGGTTCTCACCATGACCCATTCTGGTAAATGCTATTGGGATCTCCACTTCACAAATGAAGAAACAGAGGCACCGAAAGTTTAAAGATTTTCCTAAGGTCACAATGATTATAAGTTGTGTGGCCAGAACTGGAAGCCACTTCAAACTGGCAGACAGTGAGATCAAGGTGTTAAGGTATGGACCATGTGGCTAGAGAGGTGGAGGGTGGCCAGTTGGTAAAGAGGATAAAGGTATTTGGATTCTATCCTGCAGGCACTGTGAGCCCCCAATGGTCTAAGCTGGGGAGTGTGGCACAGGGCAGAGGCTGAATCAGAGAGAAAGCGGTCTTTGGGGGGCATGCTGGGGAGATGGCCAGAGACTTTGCTCTCACACATACTCCTCTTCAGCAAACAATATTTGCTGTTTCTAGAACTTTACTTTTAAGTGTCTGATTTCATTCACTTGGTCAACATATATTTGTATGGCCAGGTACTGGGGGACATATTGGTGCAAGACATAATGGTTCTCCTAGGGAAACTAGGACTCCTAGCTAGTGTGTTAAATAAAATGGTAAAGAATGTCTAGCCCTGGCTATAATTTTGGCTGATTATTGACAGAAATTGATTCCATCTAACATCCATGTGTTGAGCGCCTCTTACCTGCCTGACCTGGTAGATCTACGAGAGACACACAGAAGGTTAAGATATGGTGCCTGCTCTAAGAAAGCTTACTAGTCCAGATCTATCTCCTTAAGGGAGACTTCAGCCGACCAACGTGGTCAGGGGAGTTTCTAAAGTGTGCTCCTTTCAGCCTTCACCCGTAACTGCAATCAGGTAAGTAACCAAGCCAGAGACCCTGTTTCTTTGGAGGACGGCTTCCAGGTCAATCCATCTCAGCGAAGTGGGCAAGGTTCAGTGTGCCCACAAGGTGGCGGCATTCTAGCACATTCCCAACTGCTGGGGTTACTGGGAAATAGCGCCTTCTGTTGGCACGGAGGGGAGAAACCACTTCCTCTCTTACAGGGGCTGAGAGTGGGTTTCATCTCCAGTGTTCAAAATACAAACCTGGAAAGTCCTGCAGCCAGAGGCTGAGGGGAGAGGGCCATGGTGCTGGACAAAGGAAAATGGTGCTAATGATGCCTTATCCAATCCAGCAAACCTTCCTGGATGCCCTCCCTAAGTTCCCCTGACCCCAAGTATGTGTAGGATCTCCTCTGGGTCCCTCCAACCGAACACTTGCCACACTGAATTTGCATCACTGCTTTACCATTTTTCTTTCTTATGGCTAGGACCACATTCTTTTCCTCTTAGAATGCCTGGTGCTTACACAAAATGTGACCCAGAGTGAGGGTTAAAGCTCTTTGTTGAATGAATGAAGTTTTTCTAAGCAAGAACTTAAAACAGAGTCTCACTTGAGTACCATCATCCTGGCGAGGGCGTCTCAGGCCATTAATATCCTTGTCTTCAAAGACGGAAATTGCAAGATGGGAGACCGAGGGACACAGTCCAAGATACCCTGATGTTAGTCACTGGAGGAATGACCAGGATCCATTTTACATTTACCTCTGCCCAAAAGGTGTCAGCCTTGTCCAAATCAGCCATAGAATCAAGGTGGAGGAGATGGAAAATTCAGATCTGAGTCTGGGCCCACTAGAGAAGACTATGGACCTTAATCTGGGTTTTCACTTGACTTCCATCTCTGACCAGGGAGGGGGCATGAGTTTCAGTTCTGTGGCTGGGGGCAGCAGGGAGGTGGTCCACTCGTTGGAACAAGCAGGTTCAACCTGCTTCCCATCTCCTTCCAGCCGGCCCTTCCACCTCTGTGGCTGGAGCTCCAGCAAAGAGGAAAGCAGTCAGAGGCACTCTGAAGGGCTCAGCCTCCTCACATTCCAGCCCTGGCTGAAGCCAGCCCGGGAACAAGTGGAGAGCCTCTCCTGGAGGAAGTGATTCAGAAACCACGATGGCCTGGCGGCCCGCCGTGACTCACAGCACATCAATGGAGGAATTGTCTGTGGAGGCTGAGAATACCAAAGCTCTTTTCTTTCCTTCCTTTCTTTTCTTTTTTTTTTTCTCTTTCTTCTTTCCCCTCCTCTTGGCGGCATTGCGCAACACCAGAGCTGCCCAGAAACATGTGTTTCTCATCACTGGCTCCAATAGCCGCCTTGGAGGACTGGGGAAAAAAGAAGACTGAGCGTGAAGAGACCACAAGGGGAACTGCAGCAGTTAAAGCGGGCTGGGGGGCTTCCCGTTCTCCACCCCTGAGTCCTGTCTCACCATCCCCATCAAAGCCAGCATGCCCAAAGAACATCTGGGATGGCAGAAGATAGAATTTTGGGTCTGGGAGAAAACTAGTCTGTCTCTCCTTCTATCTTTTTCTAGATGGGGAAACTGAGCCCCCAAGAAGAGAAGTGGCTTGCTAAATACCCTCCGTTCAGTTCAGTTCAGTCGCTCAGTCGTGTCCGACTCTTTGCGACCCCATGGACTGTGTAGCACGCCAGGCTTCCCTGTCCATCACCAACTCCTGCATAAATACCCTACAGCTTCATGACATCTTGTATTTTGCTGCAGCAGCTGCATTTTTCTGTATCCCAGGTCAGGAAATGCAGTTTGATAAAGGGTGGTTTTCATGAACTTGGGCAAACTCCAGGAGACAGTGAGGGACAGAGAGGCCTGGTGTGTTACAGTCCATGGCTTTGCAGAGTTGGACACAACTTAGCAACTGAACAACAACAAGGGAAAAAAGAGAAGTCATACTAAGTTTTGTTATAAATCTATCAATGGTCCCTTTCCCCTTGTCTATCAGTCTTAGGAAACTGGTCAGCACAAGGTCACTTAGGTCATCTGCAAATTCTACAGGCCATTTTGCAGTCCTCATCCAACTCTGTAGCACGTGGCATCGGTGCCCGTTGGTACCACCCCTCTGTTTTTCTTTCCTAACTCTGCAGCTGCTTCTCCTCAGCATCCTTTGCCCCTCCGCTCACCTACCCACCACTGGCTCTCAAACATCTAAATGGCATATGGCTCTCTCCTAGGCCGCCTTCTCTTTTATTCACACCCATGTTCATGGTGTTAGCAATGACCTATTAGCTGATGGCTCCCAGATCTTACCTATACCCCATTCATATTTTCTTAGCTACAGATGTGTATATGCACCTTCTTTGGATGCCCCAAACTGAATTCATCATTTTCCTCCACAGCTATTTGACTATTTTCTTAAAAAATACTTTTTGGATGTGCTGGGTCTTAGTTGCAGCATGTGGGATCTAGTTCACTCACCAGGGATCCAACCTGGGCCCCTTGCACTGGGACCACCAGGGAAGTCCCTCTTTGACTATTTTGATTTTATTGTCAAGCAACTATGGGACCAGTACAGTTACTATTCTGAAGCATGAACTTTGGAAGCTCAAAGGCCTGGGCTTGACTTGCAGATATGCCATTTAACTAGCTATGGGGCCTTGGCCAAATTGCTTAACCTTCCAATTTCCTCATCTGTAAAATGGGCCTGATAAAAATACCTACTTCATGAGCCATCATTAAGAGGAAAATGAGTTAAAACAATAGCGTTAGCACAATGCCTGGCACGTAGTACACGCTGTAAGCACTGAGTTGTTATTTTTATAATGCATCTCAGTATCCTCCCCATTGAACCACACTGAATTCTTATCATTTCTTAACAACAACAGGGCCTTTTACAATTAAGGGCCTTTGTGCTGGTTGAGGATGCTCTTCATACTCCTCTCTTAGGCTAACTCCAACTCACCCTTCAGACTGAGTCCAACAGCCACTGCCCTCACGAGAAGTTAACAGCTCCTTCCTTTGTTCTTATTCTTTGTTTATACCACTGCCATCGCACTTGTCACAGAGTCCTAATTATAATACCTACATCTTGCCCTATCTCTCACTGCTTCTCCCAAAACACTCGGCTCCAGGGGCAAACAACTGCCCCACGTACTCCTGTTCTTACATATCTTGATGGCTTTTCATATGCTGCTAACTCTGCTTGGAAAGCCTTCCTTTTCAGGATACGTCATCCTCTAAGAAGATACTTTCTCTGAAAAACTTGCCTAGAAGCCCGAGGCTGGGTTAGCTGTGCTTTCTTTATGTCTCCATAGTATCATCAATGAATTTCCATGATACTAGTCACTGTAATCCATTTTCAATGCCAAATTGTCTGTCTTCTCCATTACACTTTACTGTGTCTTACCCATAACAAATATTCACAGATTACATGTGATGTACTAGCCACTGTGCTTGGTACTGAATTGCATGAGTGGATGAATGAATTTACTGTTTCAATGTCTATTTCATTCTCGCTCTAGACTGTGAGCTTCTTGAGGGTACACTGAAGATGAGGAATGAATGAATCAAATAGGAGGAGATGGGACCTGTCAAGGAAAATATCCACCAACGGTCATGGGCTAGCATTAGAGAATGACTTGCTTTTACAGTAAGTTCATCCCCTCAACATTTAGTAAGTCTGTACCATGCCATGCATGGGCTTCCCAGGTGGCTCAGGGGTCAAGAATCCACCTGCCGAGCAGGAGATACAGGTTTGACCCCTGGGTTGCGAAGATCCTCTGGAGAAGAAAATGGCAACCCACTCCAGTATTCTTGCCTGGGAAATCCCATGGACAGAGGAGCCTGGCAGGCTACAGTCCATGGATGGGGTCACATGGAGTTGGACATGACCGAGCTACTAAACCACAACAAACACATACCATGCAACATGCCAGCTACTGGTGCTGTAACTGGATGAGACTCCTCACAGTCTGATGCGGAAGACAGACAAAGAAAACCAAGTCCCACGGAGCAGTGTGCTCAGGGCCAGGATGGTGTTTGCAGGCGGAGACAGACATCAGAGCCAGCTTCCTGAGCACTGGACCTGGTCAGTGACACAGGGCCTCATACTCGGAAGGGCCTCTCCTGGTCTAATTCTCTGTGTGCTGCCATCTTGAAATTCCTAATATTTTGAACCTTTAAACTTGTGATTTGTATGTGATGACTGATGGGACAGTGTAGTACGTGTGTGAGCAAAGGAGACGTCAAAATAGGCACGGCCGCTGCTGTTACTTGTTGTCTCAAAGGGAAACAGCCTTACTGATGTCCCGTGAGCACAGGATCTGCAAGGATCTATGATGCAGGGGGATTCAGTGAAACTCAAAGTGAGCACAGGTAAATGTGTTACATCTAAGCCAAGTAAGCAGTGAGCGCTGACAGCCTTGAGATGTCATGCTTTCTGTTTGAACCAGAACTTGATTTGCTTCAAATGCAGAAAGAAGGCAATGATGTTCTAAGAGAAACAAACAACCAAGAAGCCCTCTCATATTCTTCCTCACTAGTCAACAACTTATGCTGAAAACGATGACACTGAAGTAAAGCGGAAGATAAGGCAATCTGTAGTTCCTCATTCCAGTCCTTTTTACTCATCAACAAGCCAAAAGTACAGGATGCATGCATATCAAGAAGTGAAATAAAACAGCTGAGTTAGTTTTGAGCTGTACTCCCACTACTCTTGTAAGAAGGAAATACGTATGCATGTGTTAGCTATGAAATATGATAGTGCAATTTCATTGACTCTGCATATGATTTAAATGCTTATTAAATCTAAAGTTGGCATTATATGATATAAAAGTAAATGGTGAAGCAGCCACAAAAGGCAAATACTGTAGGATTCCAGTTACATGAGGTTTTTAGAGTAGTTAAATGTAGATAAAGAAGGTAGAATGGTGGTCGCCAGGTACTGGGGAGGGGAAATAGGTAGCTGTTTAATGGATATAGAGTTTCCTTTTGCAAAATGAGAAAGCTGTGAAGTTTGGTTGCACAATAACATGAATATAATTAACACAACTGAGTTGTATACTTAAAATGGTTAAGATGGTAAATTTAAGCTTGGTATTGCTTTTCCACTATTTAAAACGAGGCTCCTTTGGCATGGACGTGCACACTCCGCTGTGTTTAAAATGGGTAATTATGGTAGAGCACAGGCAACTCTGCTCAATGGTACGCAGCAGCCTGGATGGGAGGGAGTTTGGGGAGAATGGATACACGTACGTGTATGTCTGAGTCACTTTGCTGTTCCCTTGAAACTATCGCAACATGGTTAATCAGTTATACTCCAATATAACATTAAAAGTTTAAAAAAAATAAATAGTGGGAATTCCCTGGCAGTCCAGTAGTTAGAACTCCACACTTCCACAGATGGGGGCCTGGGTTCCATCTCTGGTTGGGGAACTAAGATCCCACAAGCTGTGTAGCAGGGCCAAAAAGAAAAAAAAAGCAAAAAAGTAAATGGTAAGATTCATTCTTACAAATTTAAAATTTTATTTCTTTAAGTTTTGTACTTACAGTGACACTAAGTAGCAAATAAAAAACACCATGACAAGTTGAGGAAGAGACGGTAGAAGAAATTTAAATGTTTTCTCTCTTAGTACCTATAAAACCACTCACTTTTTCCTTGCATTTTGAACAAAGAGACCCTGCAAATTATGTAGCTGGTTCTCAGTGTAAGAGAGGGAAGTGTCTGAATTTTAGACTTGAGTAGCAATAGCTGTGAAAAGAAGAGAAGTGAAAAGCAAAGGAGAAAAGGAAAGATATACCCATTTGAATGCAGAGTTCCAAAGAATAGCAAGGAGAGAGAAGAAAGCCTTCCTCAGCGATCCATGCAAAGTAATACAGGAAAACAACAGAATGAGAAAGACTAGAGACCTCTTCAAGAAAATTAGAGATACCAAGGGAACATTTCATGCAAAGATGTGTTCGATAAAGGACAGAAATGGTATGGACCTAACAGAAGCAGAAGATATTAAGAAGATGTGGCAAGAATACACAGAAGAACTGTACAAAAAAGATTTTCATGACCCAGATCATCACTATGGTGTGATCATTCACCTAGAGCCAGACATCCTGGAATGTGAAGTCAGGTGGGCCTTAGAAAGCATCACTATGAACAAAGCTAGTGGAGGTGATGGAATTCCAGTTGAGCTATTTCAAATCCTAAAAGATGATGCTGTGAACGTGCTGCATTTAATATGCCAGCAAATTTGGAAAACTCAGCAGTGGCCACAGGACTGGAAAAGGTCAGTTTTCATTCCAATCCCAAAGAAAGGCAATCCCAGAGAATGCTCAAACTATCGCACAATTGCACTCATCTCACACGCTAGTAAAGTAATGCTCAAAATTCTCCAAGCCAGGCTTCAGCAATACGTGAACCGGGAACTTCCAGATGTTCAAGCTGGTTTTAGGAAAGGCAGAGGAACCAGAGATCAAATTGCCAACATCCGCTGGATCGTCGAAAAAGCAAGAGAGTTCCAGAAAAACTTCTATTTCTGCTTTATTGACTATGCCAAAGCCTTTGACTGTGTAGATCACAATAAACTGTGGAAAATTCTTCAAGAGATGGGCATTCCAGACCACCTGACCTGCCTCTTGAGAAAGCTATATGCAGGTCAGGAAGCAACAGTTAGAACTGGACATGGACCAACAGACTGGTTCCAAATAGGAAAAGGAGTATGTCAAGGCTGTATATTGTCACCCTGCTTATTTAACTTATATGCAGAGAACACCGTGAGAAACGCTGGGCTGGAAGAAGTACAAGCTGGAATCAAGATTGCCAGGAGAAATATCAATAACCTCAGATATGCAGATGACACCACCCTTAATGGCAGAAAGTGAAGAGGAACTAAAAAGCCTCTTGACGAAAGTGAAAGAGGAGAGTGAAAAAGTTGGCTTAAAGCTCAACATTCAGAAAACTAAGATCATGGCCTCTGGTCCCATCACTTCATGGCAAATAGATGAGGAAACAGTGGAAGCAGTGTCCGACTTTATTTTTCTGGGCTCCAAAATCACTGCAGATGGTGATTGCAGCCATGAAATTTAAAGACGTTTACTCCTTGGAAGGAAAGTTATGACCAACCTAGATAGCATATTAAAAAGCAGAGACATTACTTTGCCAACAAAGGTCTGTCTAGTCAAGGCTATGGTTTTTCCAGTGGTCATGTATGGAGTGAGAGTTGGACTGTGAAGAAAGCTGAGCGCCGAAGAATTGATGCTTTTGAAGTGTGGTGTTGGAGAAGACTCTTGAGAGTCCCTTGGACTGTGAGGAGATCCAACCAGTCCATCCTGAAGGAGATGAGTCTTGGGTGTTCATTGGAAGGGCTGATGCTGAAGCTGAAACTCCAATACTTTGGCCACCTCATGAGAAGAGTTGACTCATTGGAAAAGACCCTGATGCTGGGAGGGATTAGGGGCAGGAGGAGAAGGGGACGACAGAGGATGAGATGGCTGGATGGCATCACTGACTCGATGGACATGAGTTTGAGTAGACTCTGGGAGTTGGTGATGGACAGGGAGGCCTGGCGTACTGCGATTTATGGGGTCGCAAAGAGTCGGACACGACTGAGCAACTGAACTGAACTGAGATGAGCAGAGATGAAAAGTATCTCAGTGGTTCTTTGGCCAAGCCCTCTCTGTTCATCACCCATCATGCTGCCTGTGAAGAAACTGAGAGCCAGAGGGGGTCTCAAGGTGACCCAAGACACAAGTGTAAAGCCACCACTGCAGCCCAGGTTGCCTGACCCCATTGCCTCTTTGTCCAGAGATTCACACTTAATACTGTTCTCTCTCCTGTTAAGAATCCCATTCTTGGACTTGGAAATAAAATATTCCTTTACGAGTTAAACCATCCAAACAATATATGCGGGAATGATATGAAAAGTGATACAGTTTCTACCCAAGGCCAGGGAGGCATGACCAGCACTAAATTAAAAGTAATACATTGTCTTTAGGGGAAAAACATGTAGCTGGGGTTTTAGTCCTTATCTTCTTTGATTTGGCACAGTACCTAACCTCTCCCTCTTCCTTTGAACGCTTGTTTTGCTTGACCTTCTTCTGTCCTACCCGGCTCTGTCTCCACTGAGGTTTCTCCCCTACCCCCATTGCCACCATCCTGACTTTGTAACATTCAAGGGCCCCAGGAGTCAGTTCTCTGATCTCTTTTTCTGTCTATGCTCATTCCTGTGTGATCTCATCTAGTTTAATGACTCTGACAACCATCTACATGCTGATGACTCACCTATTTATATTTCTAGCCCTGGCCTCTCCCTGAATTCCTTCTAACATATCCAATTGCATATTTGACATCTCCATTCTGATGTCTGATAGAAATCACATGTTTAAAATCCAGATCTGAGCCCTTGAATATCCCCTAACCTCAAACTGCTCGCTGGCTTGGTTAATGGCAATTCATCCCTCTAGTTTCTCAGACAAAATCTTAGTGTGGTTCTGATTCTTTCTTCTCTTTCACAACTCGTATCAAAGCCACAGGCAAGTCTTAAAGGCTCTACCTTCAAAATATATCATAATCTGACCATTTCCCACCACCATCACTGCCTTGCCTTGGTCCATGTCCCTGTCATCACTCACCTGGATCATTCTCATAACCTCTAAGCCAGTCTCCTCACTTGGGCCCACATCTCTCTTGAAGCCAGAATGATCTCCTTATACTGTAAGGCAGCTGTGTCAGCCCTCTGCTCAAATCCTCACAAAGGTTTCTCATCTTCCTCTGCAAAGCAGCCCAAACCTTACAAGGACCACAGAGCCTTATGGCGTCCAGTCCCCGGCCTCTGGGATCTCGGGTCTCATGTGTGCCCCTCGCTGTCTGCTCTGCTCCAGCCACGTGGCCTCCCTGCTCTTCCTTCAACACTCCAGACATTCTCCTTCCCACCTTAGGGCCTTGCTGTCCTTTTGCTGGAAGACTCTTCACAGAAATCTGCAAGGTTCATTCCCTACAGGCCATATTAAATGTCAGGGTCTCATGAAGCCATCCCCAATCACCTTATTGAAAACGGTCTGCTCCCATTCCTGTGCACATTTTTTGGTTCCCTTTCTCTGATTTTTATTCCCTGAAACACTTAGCACGATCTAACATGCCACATAGCTGATTTTACATTCTGCTAATTGTTTTTTTCCCCATTAGAATGTAATTGTTCCTCTGTCTTTTTGTGCATTTTATTTAAGCGTCTGAAACTGTCATGCTGAAGGCTGGGGCCTAGACCACCCTACCACCAACAATTTGCCAAGGCAAGACCACCCTCCCCACTTAGCCATGCCCCAGGAGCTTCTTTGACTTCATATTCCAGCCTAAACTTGGCATGTCCTTCGCCTGTTAAACTGGGTTGAAAATTATGCCATCCTTCAAGGTCTAGTTTAACAGTGGCTTCTTCTTGGAAGCTTTCCCTGACTCTCATCTTCCATGACTTTGATTGACCTTCACTCTATCAGAAAACTAAGCTAAATGCAAGACAGGTAAGACCCTCTCTGTGACTGCTCATAGAAATGAAAATGAATACACACCAAAGTACACACTGGTATATATTTGGAAGGCAATTTAGCAAATTAAAATGTGCACATCCTTGACTCAGCAATCTACTTCAAGGAATTTATCTGACAAAAAAAAACCCATGAAAGTGTACAAAGGTATGTGTGCCAAGACTTTGCAGTATTTTTGTACTGTCAGCAGAGGCTGGCTTAATAAAATTTTAATTCTACAGACTATTCCATGCTGATGGAAAAATGTGTCAAGATGTTAAGTGAAAACTAACTGCCAAATAGTTTGTAAAGTATTACTCTATTTAACAAAAAACTGATGGAAGGTAAGAAGAAACGAAGGATAGAAAGGAGAGAGGAAGGGAGGAGGGAAGGAAAGAAGGAAGGAAGGAAAGGATTGTATGTTATCCTGGTATTTTGGTTCTAAAGTATGAGAATAACACAAAGAAAAGAATGCACATGGCAAAAATTACACTTGAAAGCCTCTAATACCACCCAAAAAGAGGGTACAAGATTTCACCATCTCTTGGGTGAACCTTATGCATGCTCATGTGTGCTCAGTCATGTTTGACTCTTTTGCGACCCCATGGACTGTAGCTCGCCAGGCTCCTCCGACCGTGGGATTTCCCCGGCAAAAATACTGGAGTGGGTAGCCATTATCTCCTCCAGGGGATCCTCCCCACCCAGGGATCAAACCTGCATCTCCTGCATTGGCAGCGGATTCTTTACCACTGAGCCTCCTGGGAAGCCCTCCTTTAGCTTACTCTCTTTCAATACTGATATCAGAAAAACTGCATTTTGTTTCGCATCTCTTGGCTTCTGTCATTGTTCCCTATTAGTGAATATATTAAAAACAACATCTACTAATTGAGAAGGGTTCATTTCAAATATATCATCCAATTTCTGCAACTCTTTAGTCTCTGGGGCGCTTTGCCTGGTAAAGGTTATATTTATCATCCGTACATTCTCAGGGACTTCAGGATCTGTATCCATGTAGGGTCTATAAACTTGATAAATCCTTTTTATAAACTTTGATGGATTCTCATTTGGTTTTTGTCATTTCCTGGATTTTGTTTAAGTTCTTTTGTCTAGGTACCCTGCTGGATTTCCTCTCAGACCTGACCCTGGAGCCTGTTATATAGAGTGAAGCAAGTCAGAAAGAGAAAAACAAATGTCGTATATTATTAATGCATGGCTCCGACAGTAAAGAAACCACCTGCAATGCAGGAGCCCCAGGTTCGATCCCTGGGTAGGGAATATCCCTTAAAGAAGGAAATGGCAACCCATCCCAGTATTCTTGCCTGGAGAACCTGCAGGGAAGGCATGGGGATGCAGACACAGAGAGCGGACTTGTGAACACAGCAGGGGAAGGAGAGGGTGGGATGGACTGAGAAAGCAGCATTGACATATATACACCACCACGTGTGAACTAGCTAGCTAGTGGGCAGCTGCTGTAACACAGGGAGCCCAGCCTGGCACTCTGTCAGGGCCTAGAGGGCTGGGATGGGAACCATATATAAGCTTATCGCTGATTCGTGTTGTTACATGGCAGAAACCAACACAGCACTGTAAAGCAATGATCTTCCAATTAAAAAATAAATTTAAAAAATCCCACCATTTCTCAATGTTTTCCTTCCAAACTGGAACAGATTTATAGTGTTTTCATTTAGCACTAGACAAAGTAATGACTATACTGTACTTTGGGGTCCTGCTGCATGAAAAATACCCTCTGCATCGTAAAATACTAGCCTGCCCCTCAGGGGGCTATCAGACAAAGCCTCCTCGAGAATATGTTCATTGAGGAGAAAGGAGGGAGGAACTTTTTGCACTCTTCAAATTGCTTATCTTTGTCTTTCCATTCTGTCTGTCTTTTCCTCTGAGCATATTAAATATGTGGCTCTACTGTATACATGCATGTGCCACTTGCTTCATAACTTAAACTCCTTTCCAGTGCTTGGATTTCATACAAGTATTACTTTTATAATGAGTAATGAGATAAATGTCTGAAAAAAGTCACTGCAAAGATGTAGAAATATAAAGTATACATCAAGATTCTTATGTTAATTTTTTAAAGTAACCAGTTGTTTAGAAGTGTTAAAAAGAGACTGTGGAGGGGATTAAGGGGTACAAACTATTAGGTACAAAATAAAGAAGCTCCAAAGATATATTGTACAGGAAATATAGCCAGTGTTTTACAATAACTATAAATGGAGCATAATCCATAAAATTTTTGAATTGCTACACCGCACACCTGAAACTAATATAATATTGTAAATCAACTAAAACTCAATAGTGCTTTCCTTGTAGCTCAGCTGGTAAAGAATCTGCCTGGGCTCAATTCCTGGGTCGGGAAGATCCCCTGGAGAAGGAAATGGCAACCCACTCCAGAATTCTTGCCTGGAGAATCCCATGGACAGAGGAGACTGGAGGGCTACAGTCCATGGGGTCTCAAGAGTTGGACACAACTTAGCAAAAACCACCACCATACCTCAATGACAAAAAATGAGACTGTGGAAGTTAAATTATCACTGTCTTTTCAACAAAAATGACAATTAAAAAAAATTTTTTTTTTAAATTAGTTGGAGGCTAATTACTTCACAACATTTCAGTGGGTTTTGTCATACATTGATATGAATCAGCCATAGATTTACACGTATTCCCCATCCTGATCCCCCCTCCCACCTCCCTCTCCACCCGATTCCTCTGGGTCTTCCCAGTGCACCAGGCCTGAGCACCTGTCTGATGCATCCCGCCTGGGCTGGTGATCTGTTTTCACCTTAGATAACATACACGCTGTTCTTTCGAAATATCCCACCCTCACCTTCTCCCACAGAGTCTAAAAGTCTGTTCTGTATTTCTGTGTCTCTTTTTCTGTTTTGCATATAGGGTTATCGTTACCATCTTTCTAAATTCCATATATATGTGTTAGTATGCTGTAATGTTCTTTATCTTTCTGGCTTACTTCACTCTGTATAATGGGCTCCAGCTTCATCCATCTCATTAGGACTGGTTCAAATGAATTCTTTTTAACGGCTGAGTAATATTCCATGGTGTATATGTACCACAGCTTCCTTATCCATTCATCTGCTGATGGGCATCTAGGTTGCTTCCATGTCCTGGCTATTATAAACAGTGCTGCGATGAACACTGGGGTGCACGTGTCTCTTTCAGATCTGGTTTCCTCAGTGTGTATGCCCAGAAGTGGGATTGCTGGGTCAAAAAAAATGACAATTTTTGTTTGTTGTTATCTCTTCTCCCTGCTTCCTTCCTTTCATTTCTGTGCGGTTTGTTGCTGTTGCTATTGTTTCCGGAAGCTGCTAGTTTCAAGGAGGCAACTGATAGAAAGGCCCTGACTGGGAGCAGGGACTGGGACCATCCAAACACAAAGCCCAGTACACAAAATGCTTTAGGGGAGTCTCTGTGGAGATGAGGGAAAGGAAGAGAGAGAAGCATGGTTTTCCACTTGCCATGCCCCTCTGCCCTCCAGGATCTCCCTGTCTGCTCCAAGAAAGGCCTCAGTGTTCATAGGATGCTGCTGATCAGCCCATGGGATCCAGCTTACGGCACCCTATTTTCTAAAAACCACATAACTGCAAGGATTCACCCTTGTACTTCCTACACTCTTGAAACACAGCAGGTCTAGCTAGAGCTAGCATTTATAGATTTTTACTATTATATATCAGACCTGGATTACCTGGCATAAACTTGCAATAATCCTATGAGGCAGATAGATAAATCTATATTTTACAGATAAGGAAACAGAGCCATAAACAGGTGAAATGATTTCCTAGACTTGTAGATCTGGGGTTTGCAATGAGGTTCTTAGAATCTAGGGCTAGTCCTTTTAGCCTGCCTCTGAAAACTATGTGTCAAATAAATAAATGAATGATGAGTGCATCAGACTTGCCCTTATGAAGGTCCCACCAGAAGATATTTCTGTAATAAAATGGAGGTGGGAGTAATATGTGTAAGAACTGAGTCATTCACACTTTCTAGCTTGTCATCCCTTATAAATTGGTAGGCTGGCTAAGGTTACGGACAAAAATCTCTGGGGAACACACAACTGAATCATGGGTCTGTCCCAGAATTCTCGATCAGAGCCACTTGGCCTCAATCTCCACTCCAAATGAGTTTCATTCTACTCTCTCTGGTTCTGCAAACCATCAGTCTGCAGTCATCTTGGGCCATGAGGCATGTTTATTTATATCTATATTTTGCAGATAAGGAAACCAAGAAAGGAATAAGGAAAACAAGTTGGAAGGAGCTTGAGTCCTTGAGATCTTCATGGAACAAAGCCATCATATTCATCCTGAAATGCCTTCTTCTGGGCCTCAATGCACAAAAAATTAAACTTCCATCATATTCACGGCATATTAGTTTGAGTCTCTGTTGAGACTCATATTAGTTTGAGTCTCTGTTATACCAATTAGTATACATCATCATGGTTTCTTTAAAGGAGTCAAGAATTGGTAGTAATAAGACTTGTTTCATTTCTGCTTTTGCCTCTAACTTATTATATGATTCTAAATTCTATTCTTCCTAATCTAGAAGTTAGAAGTAAATATAGTAAAGTATCTTTAATAATAAAGAAAAAGAACAGATATTTGGGAAGTAGATGGTGAAAAAGTTGAAAGGATATGGTTACACTGTTGTTCTTTGACTTTGAGTTACCAAGGGGAAGAGACTCCTCTTTAATTAACTAATTTAAGAGCAGAGGAGAGTGTACAAAATCCAGGGGGATAAGAAGTTAGAAACAGGGATTCTCTACATCTCTTAACTCTACTGTCTGTATTTCATACTCAGTTTTTATTGCTGTGGACCTTCTTCCAACACAAGGCAAGTTTCACATCTTAACAGCTTTAGCCATTGTAAAGCAATGACTCTCTTTCTCCATTCTGTAGTCACCATTCTCAGGGAAGAACTCTGATTGGCTCATCTTTGTTCAGCTGCTCTCTCTGGAAACCAGTCAGGCATGCCAGGAAGCATGCTGTGCAAGAGAATATGTATGTGTGGATCTCATACCACGTGGAGATTGAAGTTTATACAATGAGTATGTGTTACTATCATAATGAATAATGAGATAAATGGATAAATGAGGTAAGTATAGGGAGCAGGGAATAGGAAGGCATAAGTGTGTGGATGCACTTTCAGAAAAGGTGAGGCTGGACAGCATACTTCTTAGGTGACCACTGAAGATGTTCAGGAATGGAGGGGACAATTCTATCAGCAACAGAGCAAAGTGTGATGGACGAAGTGGAAGTCAAGAGACTTGACTTCTAGCCCAGGCAGCATAAAACTATTTGGTACATCTCTTTCTCCAGTGACTCATATTTTCCACATCTGTAAAGCAAAGAGGTTAAATTAACTTGAATTTGCTCAGTTGTTTTCCAAGTTCTTTTAGTTAGGGAAGATTTTTGGTTTCTTGGTGTATTGGTTAGGGTGTTAGGGATCCCCACTAAATCTTTCATTCCCTACAAAAACACATGGGTATGTCCTTCAGAGTTCTCTGGATTGGAAGACTTCAAGTGTCCCTTACAAATTCCTAATTACTATGGGTCTATACAAAATGGGAACTGTTGGGCGCTTTGAGCCTTAAATTCTAGAGAACAGCAGTGGATATAGAGAAAGGTAATAATTATGAAGGTCCAGACAAATGACTAGGAATTTCTACTCTCATTTGCTCTTACTCGTCGACCTGCTGTAGCCAGTGATGGGGTTTTTTCTTTCATTAGTGGTAGAAGACAAAACATTGGGTTGGCTAAAAAGTTGGTTCAGGTTTTTCCATAAGATGGTATAGAAACACCTGAAAGGACTTTCTGGTCAACACAATACACTGTAGCCCCTTGAGGAACTGTACTTATGAAAAAAGATGTGTACAAGCCCTGTTTATATACAACATCTTGCCCATCTATGGGCATATATCTCTCTATCTTTAAACATATGTAGATTAAGATGTATGGTATCTTTTGGTTTGGGGCCATTTTCTGAATTAAGAATTACTAAAGTAGAGAAATTCTGATGTGTGAGTTGGAGAGGAATTCTGATTATTCCAGAGAAGGCTGGGAATGGCTGTTCCCGAGGTTAAGTTCTTGATCAGAAGCCCTCTCCCCGAGGGCAGGTGTGTGTCTCCTGCCTGTTGCTTGGGGCAGGGACGGCCCCGGCAGGCTTGCAGCTAGCTCTGATCCTCCACAGCACAGACGTCCCTCTGCCTGGTGAGAAGACAGATTCTCCCAAGCACAAAGCCGTGCTGTCTGGAGCTGCCACCTTCCTTGTGGGAACTCAAAGCCACTCTCAACAGCCCTTTCTTTCTCTCTGCAGCCCGAGAACTGGGGAGGCAGCCAGTTGGGGGGTTCTCACATTGAGAAACTGGGTGGGGCCTGGGGAACCCTTTGGCCTTGGTCAGGCATCCAGTCCTAGGTCCCTCCCTGGGAATTCTATATAATGCAGAGGTGGCCAGAGAAAGGGAGCTTTGTGGAGATAGTCCCCTCCCATCCGGCCATGGCTGGGTTGGCCACTGGCACGGATGTGGGCTGAGAAACATGGCTGGCTATTTATCAGGGCTTGCCCTTGGCTAAACTGGGGCCCAGCCCCTTTCAAGGGCCCCAGGTGGTAAGTGGTGGAGACTGGACCTCCATGAGGATTCTGATGTAGGTCCCCTTCTGGATAATGTAATAAATCAAAACAAAACCCTTAGCTTTTGTTTGTAGAGTAGGTTTAGCAAAACAAACTCAGTGTCATGGGATTGAGGGTGGGTAGGATGTTCTCTGGCAAAGAGGGAGCCATGCTTTGGAAAGGGGGGTCCTCAGTGGGTAGTTGGTAGGGGAGACAGCCATACATAGGATGCTGTGTCAGAAATGGACAGGGAGGAGGGAGCCAGGTGGCTTCTCCTCCAAAACTGTCCCTTCCTCTTGAGTGGGACTCAGCAGCAGAATCAAGAGTTGCCCACCCATCATGGCCACACAGGACCCTCACCACCATGGGCCTTGATGCAAAGCACTGGCTTCACATGGGTGAAATGACCGAACCTGTCTTCCATGTTCCAGATATAACACACAAGACATTTCCCCTGACCTCAAGGAATTCTCTTTGTATTAGGGAAGGCAGATGAGCCAACAAGTGAATAGGATCCAGCACCATGACAGAGGAGTACTGGGTGCTATGGAGAGCTCAGCAGGGGAGCCTCAACAGGACCTGCAGAGCCAGGGAGGCTTCCTGGAGGAAGCAATGTACAAGCTGAGAATTCAAGGATGAGTTAAGATTAGAAAGGGTGTGTGTGTGGAGCGGTATTCTAGACAGAAGGAGAAAGAAAAAAAGAAAGAAGATGAAGTCATTCAGTCGTTTCCAACTCTTTGAGACCCCATGGACTGTAGCCTACCAGGCTCCTCAGTCCATGGAATTTTCCAGGCAAGAGTACTGGAGTGGGTTGCTATTTCCTTCTCCAAGACAGAAGGAATCATACATGCAAAAGCCTGCCTAGGCATGAGAGAAAGATGGTGAGCTCCCGGAGTTGAATGTGACTCAAGATCTCACTGCACATGGGTTGAGGAGAGATGAGATGATACCAGAGAAGTGAGCCAGCCTGATCACTCACGATGTGTCTGAGGAGCTGAACTTTGTCCTGGGCTCAAAGAGGCCCCCTGATGAGTACTGAGCTCAAGAGCAGCATGAGTATCAGTGAGTTTTGGGAGCCTCACTGTGGCTCCCCAGTGGACACTGGATTTGCAGTGGCTAAGACTGAAAGATGGAAGGCTGCTACACGATATCAGGTTTCCAGCTTAGCAGAGACTGAGGTTTCCCAAGTTGAGAACTCTTGGGGCTCAGATGAAGCCAATTCTGCAACCCTTATCTGCCCCTGAGTCATGGTCAGGGGTGGAGGGACAGGGGAAGGGATGTTCCAATAAAGAGAATGGCCTGGACAGAAAGACTACACCATGGTTTGCATATTTATTGTCTTCCTCACTAGAATGTTCATGCTATGAGGGTAGAAAGTTTTGATGTTATTTTCTAATTATGCCCCAGTTATTACAGTAATGCCTGAACACCAGAGACTCACAAAAAATATTGTGAGTGAAAAAACAAAGGCTACAAACACAGGATCAGGGGATCTACCATTCCAATCAGTGGGATGGAATGACCAGACCTTTTTGAGATGCTACAGAAGTGTCTCTGGTTTCATCATTCCCCTTTATCACAGGGTGACCAGGATGGTGGAAACGACCAGGATGGGGAGAAGGCTGATAGCATATCTAGGCACACTAGACTGTATGAAGTACACATCTACATAGCAGATAAGCGTGTGTGTGCATGTGTGCACATGTGTGCGTGCACACACACACACACACACACACACACACAGAGTGATAACCTCCTTACAGTGGTTTTCATTGTCATCATCAGTGTCATTATCATCACAAGTCCAAGACCTTCACACACACCAGGAACCAAACTCATAGGTGCTTTATATATTATCTCACTTAATTGTCACCACACCTTACAGAGTAGATCCTGTTGTCAACACAGGTCTCTCTGACTCTAAGGCCACCTTCCCCCTATTCCAGAATCTTATCTCAGGTAAGGAACCAAAACGTGATTGAAACAGAGACTCCAGGGTTGAGAGAAAACACTGTGATGTCTCAGGAGGCCTCTGGGTTTGCCAGAGTCTGAATGGGCTGGAAAACTCTTCTCGCCCTGCTCTGGCTGGGCACTCAGAGGGAAGTAGAGTCTTGTTGGTTTGTTTCTTTGTCACCCACCCCCAAGCCTAGTTGTACAGTTTCAAGACCGGACACAACACCTAACAGAACGCTGTCTCCTACAGAATCTCTTTCTGAAAGCATGCCCAACTCGGCTTTGCTGGGGAGAGCTGGGATCAGGAGGCTGTGATGTCAGGCAGTGATCACAAGGTGGACACTTGGGGCTGTTGTCCAGTTGTCTCAGATATGGCAGCTTATGCTGGGGTGATTTGGGGACCAGGCGATGGCTGGTGTCTGGATACTGGGCTGACACTGGAGATGCTATAAACAGTGTGTTTCATGCAACTCTGCACCCCACCCCAGTCCCAGAGCACTGGATTTCTTCTCTTGCACCCAAGGGCAACCTCTACAGAGATGAGTCATTGCTCTGGGAGAAGGAGGTTACTATGGAACCCAAAATCGAAGGCACCACATTTATGAGCATTAAGCTAAAAGTCAGCTGAGCTAAGTGAAGGCTGACAGATTAATTGCCTGCTGGTGTTTTGCTTGCTCTTACTGCAGACCTGATGAAAACCTCCCTGAGCTGGTGGTGAGGGGGGAGGTGAGACCACAGACAGGGATGAGCTGAGGCGATCAGATTGTCGCCTCTGCCCTGGGAGCCCCATCAGTGGTTAGAACCTGAATCATTGCTACCAGTGCTCAGGTGTCAGTATTCCAGGAGGACATAGGTGGCTTGTCCAGCAGGAACTAATATTTGTCCCCAAGGCATTGTTCAGCTCTTATTCAGGTTGCTATTGTATCATCAGTTTCTATCCAGTGGTGCAAGACACTCCTAAGCTCCCAGAATAGACTCTGAGGAAGGGATGGTGGAGTAAAAAGGCAAAGGGACAACCCCACCAGGATCAATACCTAGCAGATATCTCAGATGATTCCAGCCCATCATCCCCAAAGACCCTCCCTAACGCTGCCCCAGTTGCACCCATATCAAAAGCAATACTGAACGCCCTTCATCAAGTCTTGCACCTTCACGACACAGCGTATCAGCTTGGAGAGAAGTTTTGGGTGATGTCTACAAGGCTTACGCATCAAGGTATGTCACAGGGAATGGAAGCCAGTCATTTCTACCTGGGAAGGGCTTGGGTATTTAGGAGGATCCAGGTAGAGGCAATAGGTCCCAGACATCTTGGCACCAGCAAGATTTATCTGGGCATTTGTTAGGGAATTGCTGGCTGGTTCCAGGGTGTTTTCCTACCTGTGACGCCCAGAGGTGCATAGAAGGGGCCCAGTGCCAACCCAAAGTCTCAATCTAGTCTCCTTCTCCAAGCACGTGCCAACCACAATAGTGTCCATCCTCAAACACCACCCTCGTGCCAGGCCATCCTTCCAACAACACACAGCTGGGGACTTTCCTCCCCCTTTACGCAGATGGGAAGACCAAGTTCAGAGACTGAGTGACACAGTATGCGACAGAACCACGACGATTCGAACTCCAGCCTGTCTGGTTTCAAAGCCCAAGTTTTCTGCAGTTCAGGTAAACAAATACCCACTGGACACATACTTTGCGGCAAGCTTTATGTGTACTGGGAGGATTCAGAGATGAGTAGCACAGTCCCAGCCCTCAAAGAGCTTACTGTCTAATAGACTTTTACTAGAAATTTCAACACACCCCTGAAAATGCTATAGCAGAGATGCAAGCACATAGGACTAAGGGGCATTGGGTGGGATTCACTCCTTTCAGGTAATCAGAGATGCTTTTTTTTTGGAAGCAGAGGTCCTTGAACTGACTTTAAAGCTCTTACGTAGGAATGTACCAGGGGAAGAAGAACCTTCCATGCACTGCTAAGTAAAACTATGTTACAGGATGTTTCCTGCACGATTGTTCACAGAAGAATTGGGAGATCATTGGTAGGAGAATGGCTGAAAAAAACTGTGGTTCATCCATACCAAGAAATATCCTGAAGTAATTAAAAGGAATGGATTAGAGTCATATCAAAAGCATGTAAGCTTTGTTGAGTGAAAAGCAAGTTGCAGAAAAGTGTTTTTCATATGTATCTGTATGCACACACACACATACACACATCTATAAATGCTGATGTGAACTCAGAGAAAGAGATTCCTTATGAAAGGCATGGTGTAGACAAAGTCAAGGTGATGTACACCACCGTCTGGGGAGCTCAGTTCTGCTGCAGTGTCACAAGGAACGCAAACCCTCAGAGGGAAGCAGGAGATTCCCAGGGGTTGAAAAGCAGGTGTGGTTGGATTTTGGAGAGAGGCTTTGACTTGGCAGTTGGATAAGCATCTCGGGTGCAGGCCTTGGATGGGCAGATGCAAGTCTGGTTTCCAACAGGGATTTGGTGTTGCAATGGTCACAACCACAAAGAGGGTGTCAGAACTGACTTTGAATCGAGACTGGGAGACAGAGGAGGTGAAGGAAGAGGAGTGCTGGGTTAATCCAGACAACTGTGACCCAGGCCAGTCAACCATGAACTCACCGGGGGCTCTTAGAATCCCTTCCCCGCTCTGGACCTCTCTCAACTACTCCCAGCTTTTTTAAAGGGTGGGGTGTCAGATCCCACATGACATCCTAGCCACACACAGGCAAGATCCTTTAACAATCTGCCCAGGGACTTACCTGCAGTCCAGTGGTTAAGACCTTGCACTTCCAGTGCAGGGGGCCTGGGTTCAATCCCTGGTCAGGGAACTAGATCTCATATGCTGCAACTGAGAGCCCATATGCTGCAACTAAAGCTCCTACACGCCACAAATAAGACCAGATGGAGACAAAAAAAAAAAATCAGCCCAGGCAAGACGAGCTCCAACCATCTCTTCTTCCCCACCACTCCACCGAAGATGCCCTCCCAGTGTTAAGTGTTCTACTAGTGTATTAAAAAGCAGAGACATCACTTTGCTGACAAAGGTCCATATAGTCAAAGCTGTGGCTTTTCTAGTAGTCATGTACAGATGTGAGAACTGGGCCACAAGGAAGGCTGAGCGCCAAAGAATTGATTCTTTTGAACTGTGGTGCCGGAGAAGACTCTTGAGAGTCCCTTGGACTGCAAGGAGATCAAAGCAGTTAACCCTAAAGGAAATCAACCCTGAATGTTCATTGGAAGGACTGATGCTGAAGCGCCAACACCTTGGCCATGTAATGCAAAGAGCTGACTCACCGGAAAAGACCCTGATGCTGGCAAAGATTGAAGGCAAAAGGAGAAGGGGCCAGCAGAGGATGAGATGGTTAGATAGTATCACCAACTCAATGGACATGAATTTGAGCAAACTCCGGGATACAGTGGAGGTGTGCTGCAGTCCATGGGCTTGTAAAGAGTCGGACACAACTTAGCGACTAAGCAACAATGAAGCATCATTGTCACCAAGAGAGTTTTACTTACTTCTTCTCTCAAAAGTGTTTGATTCAGGGCGTGCCTTCCTTTATAGAAATGTTTTCACTCCTGACACAGGGTCCTGGTGCTTCGTCTCACTTTCAGGCCACTCTTCAATCTTCTTTGCTGACTTCCTTTTCTTTAGCTGAAATTGTAAAGCTACTTGTCTAGATGTGATCCAGAGTCCTCTCCCTAGGGGATTCCACTTAGCCTTTTGGGAGGAGGACCTAATTGTATTCCTTCTTTATTCCACTGTTGCAATGAGGAGAAAAATTTCCAGAAAATCGAGTCTTTTGTCATACTCCTTACTCTCTCTGTCCTACCCAGATGGAGTATGATGCTTGGGAGGAAAACCAAACCTCCACTGCAGTTTTCTTGGTGCTTACTACGCTCCAAAATTATCTTGTCTGTTTGTCTACATTTTTCATTTCTGTTTTCCCCACCATAATATAAGCTACATGAAGGCAGCTATATTTGTCACTATACCCTCAGCACCTCAATACCTACAATAATTTGTAACTGAATTAATGAACACATGATCCTTGATCCCTGTATGTAAAGGGTCCTTTGTTGCCTAAGAAGTTGTTAAGATTATTTACTTTTAAACTACATTTCCCTGTGGTTCCTCGAACAAATCTCTCATCTTAGTCAAGTTTTTATGTATTTTTCCTGATTTTCTGTTGTGTGAGCTCAAAAGAAATCTTCTGTATGCATTCTTCTTTAATTCTTTATGGCAAAATTACTCACTGCCGTCTGATCACTTTGACTCTGCATGAATTCTTACAATTATTTAATTCTACAAGATAGCAGAGTTTGCTGCTTCTTTGTCTCTCCCATCAGATTGCAACCTCCTTGAGGACAGAGGTCATGTTCTACTTTTCTCTGTTTGCCCCCAGCACCTAGCTCAGCATGTCATACACTTCAGTGTACCTTGTTGAATGTAATGGAATCTGGCTGACAACACTCTCATAGCATTGCTTGCATAGACTGGCCAACTGGTCTACCTGCTTTGCCCAGCAAAGCCGTCCTAGGTCTAGGTTGACTGCCTGTTCCAGAAGGCAATCCTCTCTACTCCACTTGCCGAATGGGTTTCATTCTTTTGGATTCAGATTTTTCCTATCTGTTCAGAATCATAAATTTCAATGGCCAAGCTACAAGTCCAATTCTCTTCATTACTCTGTCTCTTATGCTCACAGCATATTTCAAATTTAACACCTAAAGTCAAGGATCAAAGGATTCCCAAACTTATTTTTTCCCTATCTTTTGAGGTTGCTTCCATATGTCTAGGCTATTGCTGGCATCAAGTATCCCAGCCCTGGAAATGTAGGCTGGACAAAATTATTCCTTCTATTTCCAGAAGAAAGTTGTCAAGTTCAGCAAACCATGGGTCCTCCTTATCTCCACACATCTTTACTTGTTAAACCCTACTCATTCCTTAATGAGGATCCTCTCCATGTTTCACTTTTCACATAATAATCTTAGGATTATCAAGCAACTACTATGTGGCTGGATGTGTCCTAAATGATTTTACATACACAACATTTAATGTTCTCAACAACCGTGGGTATACACATTATCCCATTTACCATATGAGAAAACCAAGACTCAGAGAAGTAGAGGGGCTTGACCACAGATAGCCAGCTAGTGTGTGACCAGGGTAAGACTGGAATCCAACTCTGTCTGACTGGAAAGTCTGTGCTTTCTCTGTTGTATTGAGGTATCACAGTCGCTGACTCAATCCACCATTCTCAGTGGCACATCACTTTATTCAATAAATATTTATTAAATACCATGTACCTGCCAGGAACTGTTCTAAGCACTAGGATACATATGGTGGATATAGCAAACAAAAGCTCCTACCTTTGTAGAGGTTACATTCCAGTGGAGGGAGATACATGAAAACAATAAAAAGAATTTTTAAAAAGTTATGAAGTGCTAGAAAGTAATAAGTGACATGGAAAAAGACAGCAGAGTGATGGGGATGGAGTGTCTTGAGGGCCTGGGTGATAAATGCAGTTTCTAATACAGTTGTTGAGAGTCACATTCAGACGGTGATGTTTGAGCAGAGACGTGAAAGAGATGAGAGAGTCACATAGCATTGGGGAAAGAGTTTCGGGAGTTCAGTTTAGGGAAAGAACTTCCCAAGCAGGCAACTGATAGAAAGGCTCTGATGCAGAAGCTATTTTGGCAGGATCAAGGAATACCCAAAAGGCTAATGTAGCATGGTGGAGTGAGGGGTGAGAGGGTGTAGGAGATGAGATCATAGAGGTAACGGGGGTTGGGATGGTGTATGGAAGTGGTGCTCAACAAGGGGTGCTTTTTACTCCAGGGGATAACTGTCAATATCTGGAGACATTGTTTTTTTGTCACAGCTTTAGGAGGGGATGCTATGGGCATCTGGTGAATAAAGGACAAACTGAAAGTCGCTCAGTTGTGTCCAACTCTTTGCACCCCAAGGACTATACAGTCTATGGAATTCTCCAGGCCAGAATATTGGAGTGGGTAGTCTTTTCCTTTCTCCGGGGGATCTTCCCAACCAGGGATCGAACCCAGGTCTCCCGCATTGCAGGTGGATTCTTTACCAGCTGAACCACAAGCGAAGCCCATGAATACTGGAGTGGGTAGCCTATCCCTTCTCCAGTGGATCTTCCCGGCCCAGGATTCAAACCGGGGTCTCCTGAACTGCAGGTGGATTCTTTACCAACTGAGATATAGACAAAAATGCTGCTAAATATCCAACAATGTACAGGACAGCCCTCTGGAAAAAAGAGAATTATCTAGCCTCAAATATCAATGATGTTGAGAGTGAGAAATTCTGCTCTAGAAATTTACAGGACTTTGACTTTTGCTGTGAGTAATATGGAACACCTTTGGGGATCCTGAATAGAGGAGTGACATGCTCTGATTTATATTTTGAAAGGAGCCCCTGGCTACTGTTTTGAGATTAAATAGAATGTGGGGAAGGGGCGAGGGAGGAAGCAGGGAGACCAGCATGGAAGTAACTGCTGGAACCTGGGCATGAGATAAATTCATCTCTCGGATGGAAAGCCTGGGAAGTCAGGTAGGAAGCAAAGTAGCATTGCTGAGCATCCAGAGGGAGCCAGGCTTCCACATTCGCTTTCTTTTAGACTGTACCTAATCTTTATTAGCCTCAACACTTAGACTGGAGTTTGGTTACTCAAGTAGTAACCATATCCCTGAATGAAAACAAGGCTTTGAGTAGAAACAAGAGTGTCTTTTGTTCATACTTTCTGGTCATTCTGTGTTTTTCTGGATGGTGCTGTTTCTTCCCCAATAGGGCACATGTCCTTCTAGAGGCACACGAAGAAACCTCTTAGAGGTGCCCAGGTGGAAGTCTCCTATAGTCCCTTATGCCATCATTCAGTAAATATGCCTTTGGGAAGTACCTTGATGAGGTTGTCTGTTACACACTCTGTTAAGAACAGACTCCTGCACTGGGCACCTGAAGCCAGGGACTTGTCATTTTTACTGATGGAGCCAAGCCCTTGAAAACATCTATATTAGGGCCTTTCCTCCAAAGACGGGAAGGTCATTTATTCAAGAGCCAATGACTAGACGTGGGGGAGAGGGGCTGCAGGAGAGCAAAAGCTCAACCAGTAAAATCCCAGAATGGTGACTCACAGCAAGTGGTGGTGAAAAGTGAACGTGTCTCGGTCATGCCCCTGAAGTAACTGATGGCCACATCGATCCTGTGGCCCCGCTCTGCCTCGGTCAAGGAGAGGACGAGTGAAGCAGATGCCACTGGCGTACCTTTCCTCCACTTCTACTGCCATCCACATTCCCGGGTAGGGGACCAGGCTCACCAAGCCCTTCCCTTTTGGAAACCGCTCTTCTTGAGGCTCTCACTGCCATACTTTATATCTTCTTCTTGTTGTTGTTGTTCAGTGGCCAAGTGTTCAACTCTTTATGACCCCATGGACTGCAGCACGCCAGGCTTCCCTGTCCTTGACTATCTCCTGAAGTTTGCTCAAATTCGTTCTCTTTGAGTTGATGATGCTATCTAACCATCTCATCCTCTGCTGCCCTCTTCTCCTTTTATTCCCTGAACCCTTACTTATGCCATTTATTTTGCCTATAATGCCTACATTAATTTCCTAGGGCCACTGGGACAGGCTGGGTGACTTAAAAGAGCAAAAATTTATTGTCTCGCAGCTAGAATCTTGAAATTAAAGATCGTCAGGGTCATACTTTCTCTGAAACTTGCAGGTGAATCTTTCTTGGCTTCTTCCTAGGTCCTGGTGGCTTGTCAGCCGTCCTGGGAGTTCCTTGGCTTGCAGCTGTATCACTCCAATCTCTGCTTTCACCATCATAAGGCAATATTCCTGTGTCTCTGTTTTCGCATGGCCATGTTTTTATAATGATACCAGTCATATTGGATGTGGAGTCCACCCTACTGCAGTAGGACCTCATCCTAACTTAAGTAATTAATCTGCCAACAACAGTATTTCCAAGTATAAATTCACATTCTGAAGTACTGGGAGTTAGGACTTCAACACGTCTTTAATAGCGAGAACAAAGGGCCCTTTTCCACTTTTCCCTCTCAGCTGGAAGTACAGGAGCAAGTCCAGATAGCACTGCAGGCTGGGGAAAGTCTTAGGCTCTCTGAATAGATACATCTTCACAGAAGAGGTGGATGCAGATCTCTTAAAATTATTATTTTGTTGCATTAGTGGTCTTGGAAGCTATTATTAATTCCTAAGGGGAACATGCTGGATCATCGAAAAAGCAAGAGAGTTCCAGAAAAACATCTATTTCTGCTTTATTGACTACGCCAAAGCCTTTGACTGTGTGGATCACAATAAACTGTGGAAAATTCTTCAAGAGATGGGCATACCAGACCACCTGACCCACCTCTTGAGAAACCTACATGCAGATCAGGAAGCAAGTTACAACTGGACATGGACCAACAGACTGGTTCCAAATAGGAAAAGGAGTACGTTAAGGCTGTATATTGTCACCCGGCTTATTTAACTTATATGCAGAGAACATCGTGAGAAATGCTGGGCTGGAAGAAGCACAAGCTGGAATCAAGACTGCTAGGAGAAACAGCAATAACCTCAGATATGCAGATGACACCACCCTTATGGCAGAAAGTGAAGAGGAACTAAAAAGCCTCTTGATGAAAGTGAAAGAGGAGAGTGAAAAAGCTGTCTTAAAGCTCAACATTCAGAAAACTAAGATCATGGCCTCTGGTCCCATCACTTCATGGCAAATAGATGGGGAAACAGTGGAAGCAGTGTCAGACTTTATGTTTTTGGGCTCCAAAATCACTGCTGATGGTAATTGCAGCCATGAAATTTAAAGACTCTTACTCCTTGGAAGGAAAGTTATGACCAACCTAGATAGCATATTAAAAAGCAGAGACATTACTTTGCCAACAAAGGTCCATCTAGTCAAGGCTATGGTTTTTCCAGTGGTCATGTATGGATGTGAGAGTTGGACTGTGAAGAAAGCTGAGCAACGAAGAATTGATGCTTTTGAACTGTGGTGTTAGAGAGAAGACTCTTGAGAGTCCCTTGGACTGCAAGGAGATCCAACCAGTCCATTCTAGAGGAGATCAGTCCTGGGTGTTCATTGGAAGGACTGATGCTGAAGCTGAAACTCCAATACTTTGGCCACCTCATGAGAAGAGTTGACTCATTGGAAAAGACCCTGATTCTGGGAAGGATCGGGGGCAGAAGAAGAAGGGGATGACAGAGGATTCGATGGCTGGATGGCATCACCAACTCGATGGACATGAGTTTGAGTCAACTCCGGGAGTTGGTGATGGACAGGGAGGCCTGGCGTGTTGCGATCATGGGGTCGCAAAGAGTCAGACACGACTGAGCGACTGAACTGAACTGAACTGAAGGGAAACAACTCCTCCCCTACCGGAGGTGATGGTAATGCAGCACCAAGAGTATGATGGTAGGTTTCCTGACAACAGTGGTAAGAGTGCTACATGTCTCTGGGCATAATAATTGTTCCAGTGATGGGCACATGGCCCAAGAAGAGACAATCAGACTCTTCCTGTGAAATATTGAAATATGGTGTCAAGGGGATGAGCAGCCCTTTCTTTTGAACACAGTTAGAGCTGGTGGAGGACTTATTATCGTCTACATAAAGACTGGTGCAAGGACATGCAGAGAAGAGAGAGGAGAGAGTGACAGTATCCTGATGACATCATTTCAGATCCTGGATCTAGCTGTGCCTGAAGCCATTGCCCTTGGGTCTCTGAGATGCTGTCAGTTATTTAGTCCCTCAGTTATGTCTGACTCTTTGCAACCCCATGGACTGTAGCCCACCAGGCTCCTCTCTCTACGGGATTTTCCAAGCAAGAATACTGGAGTGGGTTGCCGTTTCCTTCTCCAGGGGGTCTTCCCAACCCAGTGATTGAACCCATGCCTCCTGCATTGTAGGAGGATTCTTTACAGCTGAGCCACCAGGGAAGCTTCATCTGAGACACAGAACCCAAAGAATTTCCTTTTGCTCTTAACAACTGTTACTTTCAATGGAAAAAGTTCATTAATTCAGCTGCCTTGCACCGACGTCAAGCTCTTTTCAGAAAGAGCAACTACATCATCAAATATCACTGTTAAGAATAACTAATATCTTTGACATCTCTTTTTTTTTTTTTTGGCATTATGGTTATTTATTTAACTCACATTGCTATGCATTCACGAAAAAGGGTGAACCCTTTTCTCTCTATGTAGTAGAGAGAGCTCTAGATTAGGAGTCAGGAAATCTGGATTCAAATTTCCAGCTTTTCTAATTACTAGCTGCTTGGCTATGAACAAGTTACTTGATTTCTCTGTGTAAAAGGCACACTCATTGTTGTCCTACCTACTTCTCAAGATGATAAGGAAAATGGAATAGATAAAGCAGAGGTTGGCAGACTATGGCTGAGGGCTAACTCCAGACTAAGGCAGGGCTGACGGTTTCTGTAAATACAATTGCATGGGGACACAGCCCCACCCTTCATTTACATATTGTCCACAACAGCTTTCTCACCGGAGCTGAGTACTTTCCACAAAGACTTAACGGCTCAAAAGCAGAAAACTAACATTTTCAGGGGCATTTTCCTATTCTATCCAGGGCTTTCTAGAAGAAATCTGCCAATCTCTATTCTACACAAGGCATAGTTTGTATTGACAGAAGGGTTTTCTCATGGGTCTCCTATTTTCCACCTGGAAAACATGAGGGAATGTTTCTAAAGCGGTCACATCCAGTATTGGAAAGATGTGATGGATGATGAAAATGGAAACAAAAGTTTCTGGAGTGCATCTTGACAACTTTTTTAAAGCTTTAAGGATATAGTACTCCCTTTTGATCCACAGGTTTGCAGTCCTCGTGTTCAAGTAACCCTTATTTTACCTAATAATGGTCCTAGAGCACAAAAGTAGCGATGCTGGCAATTCAGATATGCCAAAGAGCATCTGTAAAGTGCTTCCTTTTAGTGAGAAGGTGCAAGGTTTTGATGTAATATGGAAAGAAAAAAATTACATGCTGAGGTTGCTAAGATCTTTGGTAAGAAAGAATCTTCTATTTATAAAATTGTGAAGAAGGAAGAAGAAATTCATGCTAGTTTTTCTTTTGCATCCCAAACTGCAAAAGTTACAGCCATATTGTGTGATAAATGCTTAATTAAGATGGAAAAGGCATTGAATTTTTACAATAAAATATTTTGAAAGAGTGAGAGAGACCACATACATATAAGTTTTACTACAGTATATTGTTATAACTGTTCTATTTTATTATTAGTTATTGTTGTTAATCTCTCACTGTGCCTACTTTATAAATTAAACTTTATCATAGGTATACATGCATAGGAAAAAACATAGTGTGTATATATATATAGTTGAGTACTATCTGCAATTTCAGGCATCTACTAGGGGTCTTGGAATGTATCCTCCATGGGACTACAGCAGTGGCCACAGGACTGGAAAAGGTCAGTTTTCATTCCAATCCCTAAGAAAGGCATTCCCAAAGAATGCTCAAACTACCGCACAATTGTACTCATTTCACACACTAGTAAAGTAATGCTCAAAATTCTCCAAGCCAGGCTTCAGCAATACATGAACCGGGAACTTCCAGATGTTCAAGCTGGTTTTAGAAAAGGCAGAGGAACGAGAGATCAAATTGCCAACATCCGCCGGATCATCGAAAAAGCAAGAGAGTTCCAGAAAAACATCTAGTTGTGCTTTATTGACTACGCCAAAGCCTTTGACTGTGTGGATCACAATAAACTGTGGAAAATTCTGAAAGAGATGGGCATACCAGACCACCTGACCTGCCTCTTGAGAAACCTGTATGCAGGTCCGGAAGAAACAGTTAGAACTGGACATGGACCAACAGACTGGTTCCAAATAGGAAAAAGAGTATGTCAAGGTTGTATATTGTCACCCTGCTTATTTAACTTAAATGCCGAGTACATCATGAGAAATGCTGGGCTGGAAGAAGCACAAGCTGGAATCAAGATTGCTGGGAGAAATATCAATAACCTCAGATATGCAGATGACACCACCCTTAATGGCAGAGAGTGAAGAGGAACTGAAAAGTCTCTTGATGAAAGTGAAAGAGGAGAGTGAGAAAGTTGGCTTAAAGCTTAACATTCAGAAAACTAAGATCATGGCATCTGGTCCCATCACCTCACGGGAAATAGATGGAGAGACAGTGGGAACAGTGTCAGACTATTTTTTGGGGCTCCAAAATCACTGCAGATGGTGACTGCAGCCATGAAATTAAAAGACGTTTACTCCTTGGAAGGAAAGTTATGACCAACCTAGATAGCATATTAAAAAGCAGAGACATTACTTTGCCAACAAAGGTCCGTCTGGTCAAGGCTATGGTTTTTCCAGTGGTCATGTATGGATGTGAGAATTGGACTGTGAAGAAAGCTGAGTGCCAAAAATTGATGCTTTTGAAGTGTGGTGTTGGAGAAGACTCTTGAGAGTCCCTTGGACTGCAAGGAGATCCAACCAGTCCATCCTAAAGGAGATTAGTCCTGGGTGTTCCTTGGAAGGACTGATGCTGAAGCTGAAACTCCAATACTTTGGCCACCTCATGAGCAGAGTTGTCTCATTGGAAAAGACCCTGATGCTGGGAGGGATTGGGGGCAGGAGGAGAAGGGGACGACAGAGGATGAGATGGCTGGATGGCATCACCAACTCGATGGACATGAGTTTGAGTAAACTCCGGGAGTTGGTGATGGACAGGGAGGCCTGCCATGCTGCGATTCATGGGGTCGCAAAGAGTTGGACACGACTGAGCGACTGAACTGAACTGAACCATTACTCTTGACATTTTTAAGAAGTTGTCTTAAGAAATATTAGAGTTTAGATACATTTACAAAGTTAATAAATGCTGGTGGAATAATTTCCTAAATTATCTATCATATTATACATTCAAAATCTTCCTTCCAAAGAATCTTTAATACTGTAGTGAAATGGTCCTGTTTTGATATAATAAAAAATAGCACCATAAAGAAATGTTATCTACAGTATGACCCCAATTTTATCAAACAAGGCACCTAAAATTATTTTTTTTTCTGGGTAGTGAAATCACAAGAGGCTTTTATATTGCTAGCTTCATTTTTCCATTTCAAGAATTATTTTCTTAATCAGAAAAAAATAATTTAGTGGATGGTTATTGGTTATTTCATGTACGGATGTGAGAGTTGGACCATAAAGAAGGCTGAGAGCCAAAGAATTGATGCTTTCGAACTGTGGTACTGGAGAAGATTTGAGAGTGAGTCCCTTGGACTGCAAGGAGATGAAATCAGTCAATCCTATATCCTGAATATTCATTGGAAAGACTAACCCTAAACCTCCAATACTTTGGCCAACTGATGCAAAGAGCTGACTCACTGGAAAAGACCCTGATGCGTGGAAAGACTGAGGGCAGGAGGAGAAGGGGACGACAGAGGGTGAGATGGTTGGATGGCATCACTGACTCAATGGACATGAGTTTGAGCAAGCTCTGGGAGTTGGTGATGGACAGGGAGGCCTGGTGTGCTGCAGTCCATGGGGTTGCAAAGAGTCGGACACCACTGAGTGTCTGAACAACAACACAGTTAAGGTTGGATAAGCTTGAGAGATAGCTGATGACTAGATCTATTCCCTTACCATTCCCTAGAAATAAGGGTGATCCCCTGGACAGGGCATACACTTGGGTGGGGGCTGAGGGGAATCAGGCACTAGGGTGAGAGGCAGAGCTCCTTTCCAAGCAGCAGTGGTTACTCAGCTCCCACTAGCCATCACCATATGGGGATGTGATTCAGACTCCGTGTTGTGGATCCTTTTTTTTTTTTTCCCCAAGAAAAGTCAGAAATTGGGATGTGCTGGGAATTTACCAGGGATTAAACTTCAGCTCAGAGGGTAAAGAATCTCCCTGCAATGTAGGAGACCCAGATTCAATCCCTGGGTTGGGGAAGACCCCTGGAGAAGGGAATGGCTACCCACTACAGTATTCTTGCCTGGAGAATTACATGGACAGAGGAGCCTGGTGGGCTACCGTCCATGGGGTCACACAGAGTTGGAGATGACTGAATGACTAACATTTTCACTTTCAAATTCTGTGTGGGTCAACTAGAACACTCATGTGTCTTGAACCCAGCCCCCATGTCACCTGTTTTGAAATGCCTGCTCTAGACCAATGTGACTTTAGAGCTGGAAGGGGAGTTGCAGGTAATCTAGTCAAATTGCTGCATTTGACTTTAATGTAGTGAAATGATTCATCTGGGGTCATGCAACTGAATATCAGCAGGTCCAGACTACAGCAAAGGGATTCCGACTCTCAGGTCGGAGCTGTTTTCTGCCATGCCACTGTTGAAATGGGACTTTCCCCACCATCCCTGCCCTCCTCCAGCATGCCCCTCCTCCAACATTCCCTGTCCTAGAGAACTGGCACTAGCTTCCCATGAGGTGCCCAGACCAGAAGGCTGGGTGTCATCCTCGGCACTGATCAAGCATGAAGACCCATTCAGCCTATCTCCTATATATATTCTGCCCTCATCCTGTTTTTCTTTTCACTGCTACCACCTAAATTCCACTGCAATGGCTTCCTAATTACTCTCTAATCTCACTAATGCTCTGCTTAAAACATTGCCCAGTTTCCAAAATCTCTAAGACCCTGCACAGCCCCACCTCCCTCTTTGACCCCATTTGGTACCTCTCTCCTCCTCAGTCTAGCTTGCAACTCCTCCAACCCATCATTTTCCTCCTGTCTAAAGGACCTTCTCTATACCATCCCATTGTTTGGAATTCTCTCTCCAAGTCTCTTCTTAGTGTTAGTCTCAACCAGTCTTCGAGGTCTCAGCACAGTGCTGGTCCATCCTAAGTGCTATATGAGTGTTAGCTATTGTGATTTTTTTTATTCCTATCATCTCAGCTCAAATGTCATCTTTTTGAGGAATCCTTCTTAGGTCAGGTCATTCTGTAATTCACCTTCATAATACCTAGAATAATCATAGCTCAACAACAAACTGCTTTTATTTGTTTCATATCTACTGCCCCTGTGAGACTTCAGGACACTTTCAGAATAAAGACGGTGTCAGTTCTTTATATCCCCAATAACTCTCAGGGTGCGTATCACAGCACTCTACGAGTATCTGGCTGATGCTGAGTAAATGCTTGCTAATATCTGTACACCTCTATCAGAATATCCAGTGAAGCCTTCAAAAATACTTCCATGCTGGCCATTTTACAGATGAGGAAGCAGGGTTAAGTGGGGCATTAAGTAACTCTATAGGTTTGTGGCATATAAGCTCCTATCCTTGAGCCCTTAGCTTGGGGTCCTGTCTTTGCTTCTGGCTCTGATGGCTGGGTGGACGTCTGACTTCTGCTGTTTTCTGACTCAGAACTGGTATTCATATATTTTTTTCAGCGGTAGGAAGTCTTGCGCAGGGGAATGCTACTTGGTTAGCATCTGGGGAAAGAAAAATATTTCCCTCTTTGTTAGCTGGTGCTGGGCAGCCTGAAAACTATTTATCCCCACTGTCTGCTGCCTGGGACGTAATGACCTGCTTTCAATCCTTTTTAATTATGGGATTTCTGATAGGAATTTGGAAAACAGCTCCTAAATCCTGAGGCTTGGATGGTAGCCCATGTTTCATCTCCAAGTCTCTGAACCCAGATTTTCAGAAAGACTTTTTATACTTCACCCTCAGGCAAAGTCCTGTCTGCCACAGCTCCCATTCCTCCCAAACTGCCCAGCTGGGGGTTGTCTAGCCATGTTTGCTTCCCAGTTTACTCCCTGGATGGAAGCATCTCTTTGCCTACAGTGCTGGGCTGTGTTTTCAGTTCTGGGGCTGTCCTGAGGCAGCCGTTGGCAGGTAAAACACCTCACAGGCTGTTGTCCTGTGAGAGGCAGTCTTGGACAATAGCCAAGAGTGAGCAAAGCCAGGTTTGAATCCTTGCTCTTCCAAGTGTTAGCACTGGGGCCTTGGGCAGTGGACTTCAGCCCCTATGCGTCCATCTCCTTAACTGTAAAACAGTAATAATAACACATCTTGCAGGGTTAATGGTGGGAACACCCAGCAAATAACGAGCACTAAGAGAATTCTTTCCTCTTCTGGCTTTTGGTAGGGTTAGGAGTGGTAGGGGTGGGGATGGATTAAAAGATCATAGGCATAGATGGGTTAGGGAAGGGAAGGTCTCTGCTTAGAATGATAGCTGAAAAGTCCGGTCTAAGGAAGTTGTCAAAACACCCTTGCTGGGTGAGAGTATGAGTGTCAGTGAGGGTGGAAAATGAATGGCCTCTGGGCCGCGGAGCCAGGCAGACCTGGTTCAAACCCCAGTTCAGCCCCCAACAGTGTGGTGCTGATGTGTCTGCCAAGGTTTAGGGAAGGTCATACTTAACAGAAAAGAAATAGGTGTTTGCATTCTGGGAAAGTGTGGGCATTTCTACGTCTACCCTGACACCATCTCAGTGAAACCAGTGATGATGGAGATGCGGGTAGAAAAAGCACTTTAGACTTGAGGGAAAAGAGGGAGGAAGGTAATTATGGGGAAGAACCCTTGGCTTAAGCTGCTCTCAGGATGCTGTGAGCCAGGCTCAGGTTTGAGAGGGGAAAGGGAGTACTACGTACAAGTGGAGCCTGGGTCAGAAACAGAGGGACAAATGGAAGGGACACAGCCGCCTGCTACCATGCCCACCAACGGGGACAGAGGCTACAAGACATCTCTGTTAAGTCACTTCAGTCATGTCTGACTCTGTGCAATCCTATGGATGGTAGCCTGCCAGGCTCCTCTGTCCATGGGCTTTTCCAAGCAAGAGTACTGGAGTTGGTTACCATTTCCTTCTCTACAAGACATCTTTAGGCGCCCACTACTTTGGCCACCTGATGTGAAGAACTGACTCATTGGAAAAGACCCTGATGCTGGGAAAGATAGAGGGCAAGAGGAGAAGGTGACAACAGAGGATGAGATGGTTGGATGGCATCACCGATTCTATGGACATGAGTTTGAGTAAGCTCTGGTAGTTGGTGACGGACAGGGAGGCCTGGGGTGCTACAGTCCATAGGGTTGCAAAGAGTAGGACACAACTGAGCGACTGAAGTGACTGAGATTCTCCAAAAACTGCCCCTCACCTACATGCATAAAGGGAGCTCCCGGGGCCATAATTCTATTCCTTGGACTTCAGACCCTTGACTGGCGCCAACTGGACCACGTTGGATCCTTGACTTATACTCATCCTTGAGCCAATCAGACAATCTCCTTTAAGAATTTGGAACAAAGACAGCAAAACTAGTGGGATGACTGGCAGCCCTGCAGCAGGGACGTGATGTTACCCTAGAGCTGGAGATGTCTTTTTTTTTTTTTTTTTACCATTGGTACAGAAGAACAAATAAATAAATTAAAATAATAAAAAGGTGGCCTGCGGAGAGAGAAAAGAATGAAACAGACATACAACCAAAACAGCCTCTGCCACACACACAAGCTGGAAGCTCCTTGCATTCAGAAACTGCTGCCAAACAACCCTTGCCTGCTCCTGAGGGTGGGCGTGGGGGCGCCGTGGGGGTCAGTGCAGCCATGGGGGAGCATGGGAAACTGAGCTGAGCTTAGTGGGAGTGCAGGAAATCCTGAGAATCCACCTCTGCCTGCCTGTCCTCCTGCTGGGGCTCAGAGGATGGACAGCCTAGGTTCTCCCCCTCAAAACGTCCTCTTCTATCTGTTGCATCCTTCGGCACGGCTTGCCAATTAGCCTGCATTCAGTCCCAGGGAGGAGCAGGCCCAAGCTTCCAGCACGCACACATGCCGCGTGCTCCCATCACCCCAGGAATGCTCATCATTTGTGAAAAATACAGGCTCTTTTCTGCCTCTGTTGCCTCTGCCTTGTCTGCTTGATCTGTACCTCAAAAAATGACAGTGATTCTTTAAGGCCCAGCTCACATGTCATCTACTTTCTGAAGCCTTTTCTAACTCCTTCAGCATAATTAGCTCTTCCTCCTGTCACCTTCCAAAACCCTTTGTACATTCTGCCACTGCGGCATTTCCCATTCTGGACGATACTGCCTTGATATTTAAGCTACATTTTAAATTACAGATGTAACCACAGGTTTTCTGTACAAATAATAAAATCCTCTCTCTTTCTCTCTCCCCCAGAATCCTTCCAGCACCATCCCCCAAAGCTAATCATTACTAGCAATTTCTTTGGAGAGCTTCTAGAAATTTCTATGTGTAAGTAAGCATATGTGAGGATGTGGGTAGGTAGAGTTAGTTGTCTGATCCAAAATGGGTCACATAAAGCTACTGCTATGCAACCTGTGCTTTTCCCTTGTTGGACATCTTTATATATCTGTAGAAAACCATACTCTGTGTTAATTCTCAGTCAATAAATTTGGCCTCAGTTTAGTCGCTCAGTCGTGTCTGACTCTTTGCGACCCCATGAACCACAGCACTCCAGGCCTCCCTGTCTATCACCAACTCCCGGAGTTTACTCAAACTCATATCCATCGAGTCAGTGATGCCATCCAGCCATCTCATCCTCTGTCGTCCCCTTCTCCTCCTGCCCTCAATCTTTCCCAGCATCAGGGTCTTTTCAAACAAGTCAGCTCTTTGCATCAGGTGGCCAAAGTATTGGAGTTTCAGTTTCAACATCAGTCCTTCCAATGAACACCCAGGACTGATGTCCTTTAGGATGGACTGGTTGGATCTCCTTGCAGTCCGAGGGACTCTCAAGAGTCTTCTCCAACACCACACTTCAAAAGCATCAATTCTTCGGGGCTCAGCTTTCTTTATAGTTCAACTCTCACATCCATACACGACCACTGGAAAAACCATAGCCTTGACTAGACTTGGCCTAGAATCTGTCATTTTATTAAAAAATAAAATGTTTCCTTTGTCTTCTATATTTATATGGTTTCTCACTCCTTCTCTCCCTTCTTCCCTCCCTTCTTTCCTCCCCATCTCTCCCTTTTCTGCCCCATCTCCTTCTCTCTCTCTCATTGATGAGGTTTCTTTTCCCCCACTATCTTCTTCTAATGGTTTGAAAGATTTATAGTCTGTTTTAGCCCTTGAAATGGTCACTCTTAGAGCTTAGATCCCAAAGGTCTATTTCTTCCTTGTAAAAACTTTACAAATGTTGTGATAGTTTCAGATGGACAGCAAAGAGACTTAGCCATACACACACATGTATCTATTCTCCCCAAACTCCCCTCCCATCCAGGCTGCCACGTAACATTAAGCAGAGTTCCCTGTGCCCTACAGTAGGACTTTGCTGGTTATCCATTTTAAATATAGCAAAGTGTACAGGTTGATGAGCTTCCCAACTCAGTAGGTAAAGAATCTGCCTGCAATGCAAGAGACCCAGGATCAATCCCTTGGTTGGGAAGATCCCCTGGAGGAGAGCATGGCAACCCACTCCAGTATTCTTGCTTGGAGATTCCCAAGGACAGAGGAGTCCAGAAGGCTACAGTCCATAGGATCGCAAAAAGTTGGACACGACTGAAGTGACTGAGTGTGCACGCACATACAAGTTGATACCAAACATCATTTATTCCATATACAATTCACAAATTCTCCACCACATAAGATGTAAAAATCAAGGCATGTATAAGTCTCCCCACATCCTTTCCTTTGCCATTGTTGTTGGTTAAGCAATTTCTTTTTATACACAGCTGTGGTTTAGAATATTTACATTCTGTTCTGTAACCAGAATCCCCAGAGCTGCTTAGCCTTAGTTCTAAATTTAAATGAGTATAATGTTTACCAGCAACTCATGCATTTCCTAGCTTTTCCATTCCTAAATTAGTAATTTTGATATATACTTTGGGAGACTAAATTTCATTATTGAGTCCCCTATTCCTCCCACACCTACCATGCACTTATGAGGGTTGTGTGCTATTTTCTCTGAGTCTGTGTGCTGGTAAATGTTTTTCTGCTACTTTAATACATGAGAGATAATCAGACTGGCTATCACATTTAAGAACACACTTACTACCTTTAGAACTTTGTACCCATTGCTACCATGTCTTTTAGCATTAAAGGACAAAGTCACAGGCCAGCCTGATTTTTTCCTTAGATTATTTCCTGATTTTACTACCTGAATATTGCCCATCAAAGTGCCATGATATATTAAGGTTATTTTTTTTTTATTCTGTAGATTTGGGCATTTCTTTAGTTCAGAAAAAGTTTTCTTTTATAATATCATTGAATATATTTGTGTCCCATTGTTCTGTTCTTTTCTTCAGGAATGCCCAGTATGCATACCCTTTGTATTTCATAAGTATTGCCTTCTATCTTAGTTCATTGTCTTTATTATTTCCCCTCTTGTTCCATTAAAAAAAAAAATCTCTGTATTACTGACTCTGCTCTCAACTGAATAAATTTTATATCTTGCTGATGCTAAGTTTTCCCTCTATAAGAGTTTTATTACTATTTTCAATTTTTGTTATTCCATGTTAGATTCTGTCTGCATTATATGTAGTTTTACTTTGGAAATGTTTTACTCTGGTCTGTTATTTTCTCAGGGATGTAATGGGGTGGGATGAGGCAGTGAGCTAGGGCTGCCAGCAGATTTTCCCTTGAGTTTCTAGTCTCAGAATGTTATCAAATATGCTCTGTCTGGGTTTCCAAGCATTTCCCCAGGGAAGACATCAGTGTGGGTCATAAGGAGGACCATAGATCAATGTCCCTCTGACTGGTCATTTGTGAGTATCTCTCTCTTCTGGTGATTAGCTGCAAGTCTGATGGTTGTTTCCCTCTCTTCTACCTTGCCTCAAATACATTTAAGGAATAGGAGTTGATGTTGAAAAAATAATGCCCGTTACCCACATAGTGCCTCCTTTGGCCCTCTTTCTCTTGCCTACTCACCTTGTGGAACTGAGTTACTACCAAGAACCTCACTTTTCCATGGCCCACGCATACCTACACTCACCAGCAAGTAGCCATTTATTTGGCCTTTAAGAATCCTTTCTTAGTTTTAGGGAAACCTGGCAATTCGTTGTCTTTCTTTGATAAAGTCCAAGCTTCACTGAATGTGGCAGATATAGGTTTTAACTCATTTTATTTAGAGTAACATTAGCTCTGTAACATACAACCCCACTTCTAACTTTCAGTGGTTTAGCATGATGCGAGTTCATTTCTCATTTGCCTAAGAGTGCAAGGCCAATGTTCCTGGTCAGGGGTCAGGTACATGGCGATTCAGGGGCCTGGGCTCTTTCTAATCTGTAGAGTCTTGGAGACCTCTGTATTTTGCATGAGGAACAGGAGAGAGATAGGGAGACCTGGGTTTGATCCCTGGGTTGGGGAGATAACCTGGAGAACCTGGAGGAGGGCATGGCAACCCACTCCAGTATTCTTGCCTGGAGAATCCCCATGGACAGAGGAGCCTGGCAGGCAACAGTTCATGGGGTCGCAAAGAGTTGGACATGACTGAGTGACTAGTCAACAATAGGAAAGTACAACAGGAAAGAGATAGGGGGAAGAGAGAAGAAGAGGAGGGAGAAGTAGAAGGAGAAGAAGAAGGGGGTGGAGGAGGAGGAAGAAGAAGGGGAGGAAGAGGAGGAGGAGGGGAAAGGCACATCCATCTCTTAACCACCTTGGCTCAGAAGTGGCCCCGCTCACTACTGCTACATTCCTACTGTGAGAACTAGTCACACATCAAAATGCAATGGGGAGGCTAGAATATGTGGCCCCTGCCTGGGCTGTTGTTCCCTACCTACTCCTCTCTGTTATAAAAAAGACAAGAATGAACTCTGGTAAGGAGCTAATCATCTCAGCCTCATAGCAATTTCTTAGTTTTATTGGAGATGGAATTTTCTTTACTATTTTTATTCCTTGTGTTGTTTTCAGTGGGTTTCAGAGAAGGGAGTACAGCAAACGTCTTTTAACTTGTTTATAAATCTGTCCCTCTGCCAATTTGTGATCTTCTTTAAAAGGGATCCATGATTTAACTGTCTGATATTTTCCAGGCCCCAGCGTCATGGTTGACATGGTAGATACTGAATAAATGTTTCTTGGATGAAAAGATGGGTGAATTCCTGTTCTGAGTGGGTGAAACCTCCTCTTCCCATCGTCTTCATTCTCAACTGAATCTCTCTCTTCTCTCTTTAGGAGAAAGGTGAGGAGAGGGATTGTCAGGGCTGCTGCACTGTCTCCTCTCTACTTTCCTGCCCATCATGGTCCGGCTTAAGACTTGTGTCTCATTTCTCTGCACTGATTCAACCCTCCCCTGGATGAGATCTGGTTAGAGTCTGGCCCATGGCTCAGCAAGCTTCTTGCTGCAGCGCCAACATTTAACGATGTGTCTCCTTGTAGCTTGGCTGTATGATTTGACACTGGGGAAAGAAAACCTCTGTCTGGGGAAACATAACTCAATGGGGGGGATGCCAGGTATGCTGCCACACAAGCTGGTGTTAAAAGTCATGGACATTAAGTGGGACTAGAATGTGAGTCAAACATGTGTGAGGGAGCCTGACCAAGTAGCAAACTCTTTCCTGCTTTAAACACCCTGAACTAAGTGGTCCACTATAGTCACATCCACTTCTAATGGCAAGTTACTTTTCCCATGACAGTCCCCAGGAAGGGGCATTGATAGAAAATAGTAGGATAAAGTAGCTAAATCCTTGGAATCCAACAGACCTGAATTTAAATCCTGCTCTGCCCTTTACTGCCCTTTAATATTTAAGCAACTTGAGCTCCAGCTTCTTCACCTATAACACTGAGATAATAGTATGTACCCTGCTGGGTTGTTATGAGGATGAATTAAATTTAATCTAGGACATGAGAGAGACAGTCAACATGTAATCTTACATGAATAAATACAAATGTACATAAAGTTCTTACCACGGTACCTGCCATGTTATAAGCAGTCAATATAAGATGGTTATACCAGTAATGATAGGCTAGGTTTGCTAGGTTTACCACAGCAACAAAATCCCCAAATCTCATATCTTAAAACAAAGAGAGCTTATTTCTTGCTCATGCTACATGTCTATGGAGGGTCAGGTGGGGACTCTGCTCTAAGTGATCCTCAGGCTGCAAGAACAGCCACCACCTGGAATGCTATCAATCACTGTCCATCAACAGGCAAAGTATATTTTCCATTCCTTGATTTTGAGTTTGGTTATCTCATCTGACTTAACTCTGGCCAATGGGATGTTGAGAGAGTTGAAGCAAGTAGAGACTTGAAGAAGCACTTGCACTTGAGTTCTTGTAACTCTGCCATCAACAAGAGAACATGCCTGAGCTAGTGGGCTGGAGCAGAAGAGATATATGGAGCAGAGCCAAGATGCCCCAGTCACTCAGTCAAGACTATCCTTAATCAGCCCACACCTAGCTGATCCCAGACATGTGAGCAAGAGTAGCTGAGATCAGAAGAGCCAATTAGCTAATCCCAGAGGACCCAGATTCATAAAAAATAAAGAATTACTATTGTATATTGAAGTTTGAGGGTTGTTACACACCATTATTGTGGCAATGGATATACTCTGTCCTGGCTTCATGCTCTCTGGAACATAAGACTTGGCATCTCTTTATATTACTCAGAAAAATAAAAAGATATGGATAATTTTACTGAAGACTTCTGGTGGGGGGGAGGGAGTCAAAAGGGAGTTTGACATCATGTAACTTTATAAATTTCCACTTACCATGACTTTTCTCCCCTATTTCTTTGGCTCAGATGCTATCAAGGAATTCTCATTTATTGTTACTACATGGGACACTATTTTGTCAGTGTATATCTACTCTAGTCCCTGTCTCTTCATCCCCTCCATAATATGTCTGTTTTTCTTCCATAGAGCAAATCAACCTTGTTCCAGATATTCCAGACCCAAGTACTCATAAAGTCCTTCTATCTGTAGGACCTACTTTCTGTAGAAGCCAGTGGTTTATAAATAATAGTAATCCTCATTTGTTTTCCTTCATCATTAAAAAGTCCCTTGAGGGCAAAGATGGTGCATTGTTAATTGTTATCTTTGAAAGTGAAAGTGTTAGTCATTCAATCCTGTTCAACTCTTTGCAACCCCATGGACTAGAGCCCATCAGGCTCCTCGGTCCAAGGGATACTCTAGGTGAAAACACTGGAGTGGGTTGCCATTTCCTTCTCCAGGGGATCTTCCCAACCCAGGGATCGAACCTGGGTCTTCTACATTGCAGGCAGATTCTTTACTGTTTGAGTTGCCCAGGCAAGTCATTTAGGTTGGCTAGTGAATTTTAGGTTGTTAGTGAATGGGTTTGGAAATACCCATTGCTATTGGAAGAATTTTAGAACATCCATACTCTTAGTATCACTCTTTAATGCGTAACTGAGAGCCAACTACAGAGTAAATATTATGCATCCTCTCCGTACGCAAGGAAGATATGGGATATCAGTTTCCCCTCAACACACCATTCTGGATCCCACAAATCTGTTTCTTCACCACCCCCTCATTACATAAGATGGAGAAAGTAGATCATGTGCTCCAAGATGGGGAGGTGACATTGTCTCCATTTTACCCACACAAGATCACGAGGCTCCAACAGGCCATCTAGATCCAAGCTCAGAAAGCCAATAAGAAGCTGACTGGAGACAAGTATCTGGACTTCTTACTTTCTCCACTGAATCAGACGTTGAGCCTTGGCGCTGGACACTGAAACTTGGACTGGCTTTACACAAAGCTTGGCCCAGGGTCTCCAAAGGCTCCACTGAGCTTGGCAAGGTACATTGACAGAATTGGCCAGAAAGACTCCAGGATAACACCCAAACTCAGCAGTGCCCTCACCTCAGAGCACTTGTTTTGGGGACTTTACCTGACAGAAAACAGTGTGAGGACAGTCCATGGCATGTGGATTGAAGTTGGTTCTGACAACCCAGGGCTGCTGGCTTCCTGAGCCAAGGACTGCTGGGCTTAGTTCAGGAGAGAGGCCATTGCCAATGGGCAGGGAGATTTAGCATTCCACCCCTGCTCTTTTAATCCCCTCTGTGCAGGAATGTTCCACTGCAGAGACAGTAGAGCTTGCAGAGACAGGCGGTGGTGCCAAAGAGGAGGGGGTGGCAAAGAAACTGATCTGTGGGATCCAGAGCCGTGTGTTGAGGGGAAGCTGGGGTTAGGGTCAACCATGAATGTTCTGTGTCACCTTGGACAAGACGCCTTCCCTCTGGGACCCCATTTCTTCCATTTTCAAAAGATGAGGAAAGATTGATAATACAAGATTCATCTCAGGACAAAGTTCTAAGATCCTAAGAGCTATTTCCATTGTGAAGTCCAAGGTGGGATTTTTGTTTTTAATCTAAAAGGCCTCTTCAGATTTCTGTATAAGCATATTTGCAAGAAATAAGGCATCTTAGTGGGATATCAGAAGGACAGTCCACCCTTCATTTCGATTCTAGGATTTTAAGCACCTTGAGACAGGACCCAGCATACAGAATTCTTTGGGATGTCATAAATGCCATAAGTGCAAGGGCACTTACAGGTTATATAGTCCAGTCTCAGGTTTAGATAGAGAAATTGGAGACCACAGATGGGAAGATATTTTCTGACACTCTGCAATGAATCTCAGACCCAGAACTTAGGTTCTCTGATCTTTAGTATAAAAGATCCTTCTCATAATGAAAATTTTATGCCTGAAATTTTATATAAGACCTCTGAATTCCAGGACTTTCAGATGCTTCTCCTTTTAAAACAGGCTTGGCTCTTCCTTCCTTTGGGCAACTTTTAGGGTTAGCTTAGGGATTTACCAAAGAGACTAGGAGAGTCTTAGGCTTATGTAAAATCTGAAATCCCAAGCGTGCATGTCTCTTGGGGATCCTGCAGATTTCCCCCAAGCAGTCTGAGCCTTGACAGCAGCCACCCTGGAAGGGATGTACCCCCCTGCTTAAGATAGGGCATGAGACCTAAGTGGACATGACACAAGCCCTTCTGTGAATCAACTCTACCTCAGTAAAAACAAATTTTAAATGAATAAATAAAAGCAGCCAGAGAAATTAAAGACACCTTAAGTACAGAGGAACAAAGATAAGAATGACAGCAGACTTCTCCGCAGAAACCAAACAGGCCAGAAGAAAAATGGAATAAAGAATTTAAAGTGCGGAAACAGAGAAGAGTCACAACGAGGATTCTGTACACTGCAAAATATCTTTAAAAAGTTAAGGCAAAAGGAAGACTTGTACACATCAACCAAAGTTGAGATAATTCATCACCAGCAGATCGGCATAAAAATAAATGTTAAGGGGAATTCTGGCAGAAGGAGGAGGCTGAGGGGCAGAAAGGAGAGATGAAGGGGATGGGAGGGGACAACTGAGGGGCAGATGGAGGATCTGAGGGGGGAGGCAGAGAAGGAATTCCTTCATCGAAAATTGACGTTCACTTCATTGACCTACAGCCCGCTGGCGCTGAGGCTCCCTTTGACCCCTGACCCATGTCATTCCCATCAGCACCCCATGTTCTGCTCATGCCCTTTCTTCAGGAGAGTCTTGCATCTTTTCCTGGACCTGTTCCCTCTTCTCTTTGCTCCCAAATCACTTATCTCGACTCCAATGGCCCTTCCTCTTCCTCCCTGGTTCTTGTCAGTCTCCAGAGGGCTGGACACCTGGCCTCTCTGACTCACTTTTGTAAGAGACTAACTTCATCGTTGCCTTCTATGTCATCCCACCCACATGTGAATGTCACTCTCCTTTTAAGATGATCTTTTTTTGTGATCTCTGATTTTTTTTTTCTGTTCTCCCTTCAGCATCTTTTGAATTTGTAACATGAGCGGATATAACTATAATAATAAAAATGATAATACTGATAAAAACTCATGGTGGGTAACAAATGAAAGAATGAATGAATAAGAATTCCCAGTCCCAGACCCTCTTCAGTGATGCAAGCTCAGGATCCGTGAGTGGATGCAGACACGTTCCTTCGCCATCCCAGGAGCTGTGGGCACTTGCCACAGGACTGATCAGGGACTCATGTTAGTGTAAGTCAGGAAAAACCCAGGCCATGTGGACAATACTTGAGTCATCTCGTTCACCCCTAGACCTCAACTTGGAACCACTAGTGATTCTGAGAAGCATGGGACTCAGCATTCCTTTTCCCAAACACCCCGTGCTCAGAAGCTCAGAGTCTTTACCTCCTTCCCAGTTAGACGTGCTGTCAAGCCATCCCACTGCTCAGGCCACTGGGACAAAAGAGAGGTGGGGGGCATTAGTATCAAAGCGTTCACTTTTAGGCTCTGCCTCTTATTTGTCACTGTGCCTCCAGGTAAGGAAACTTTATCTTCCTGATCCATGGTGTCCTTTCCTGTGAACCGAGGCTAAGTTAGTACCTGCCTCTGGAGGTTTATATTAAATAGGAAGCCCAAACACGATAAGGAGTGAGAGTGCCTGGTATGAATTAGGAGCATTTCCCATCTCCTTTCTCTACCAATGAGCTCCAAGCACTAATTGTTTGCTCTGTTTTCTCTCTCCTGATAATCTCTAGAGATAATGCTTTAAGCCCTGGACTGGTGGGAAAGCGGCTTGGAGGCACTGTATTTAATTTTCATTGATGCCCCCAGGGTACTTTAACTGTCAGAGCCTCTATCTCCTCATCTGTAAGATGGGCACAATTGTATCTGCACTGTAGGTCCAGTATAAGAATTAGGAGGGCATATGCCTGTGAAAACATTCTGTAAACTGCCAGTGAGCTGCACACAGATGAGAAACCACAGCGCTTCTCATCTATGTGCAGAGCATCAGATTATGTGTCATCATCACATAACATCTAATAATACAAGAGCAGAATCTCTCATCGATGATGTGCAGTCACTGGCAGGCAATGGTATGTCCAGGTCAGGGATGGCTGGAGGGGGTCAACATAAAAGATGAAGGGTATTTATCACTGACTCATTTGATGTGTGGGGGTCATAAACAATGGATTTAGTCAGCTTTAGAACAGTCTTAAAATTATCTTCAGGTGATGCATCCCCCTTTTGCCTGCATCCCAGGCATATCATTCCTACTGCACCTAAGATGCCACTGGTGGCAGGCGGTGCAGTAGACAATTTCAGAGAGATAATTTCATTTAATATTCATGCCAACCCTGGGAGGGAGGTGTGCTTTTCCTCTGGTTCACAAATGAGGAAACAGAGGTATCCATCTAGTGGGTACCTAGAACACAAGGTGGGTTTCAGAACACAAGCTGTAAAACCACCCTGGCTGAGGCTTAGGTTGTCTCTGGGAAGGTATCAGGGAGGAGTTCCCCAGCGCTCTTTGGGGACCACGTCTGGTGGGTTGGTGAGTGTCCCCCCAGCTCACTTCACAGTGCTTCAGTCGTGTCTGATTCTTTGCAACCCCATGGACTGTAACCTGCCAGGCTCCTCTGTCCATGGGATTCTCCAGGCAAGGATACTGGAATGGGTTGCCATGCCCTCCTCCAGGGGATCTTTCTAACCCAGGGATCAAACCCGAGTCTCCTATGTCTCCTGCATTCTTTATCACTAGCGCCACCTGGGAAGCTCAGAAGCACTTGTCCAAGGCAAGAACTAAACTTCATCACACTTGCCTCCCTTTTATCTTTACATCTCCCTCTAAGAGCAGGATACCAAGTCCTCCATACAGCCAGAGGACACACCTTTAAAGACATTAAAAGGAGCAAAATGCATGTTTTGTTGGTAATGAGCTCTGGTCACCACTCACACCATCCTCAAGCAAGCCATTCTCTGGCATGGCAGCTTTAGTTGAACCATTACAGGCTGCAGGAATTCTACCAAGGGGTGTACAGACCTGATCAAGCTGCTTTGGGTGACCATGCCCAGGCCTGGCATGAACGAGGGAAGCCCCTAAGCCCTGCTGGCTGTAGTGGGGCTGGCCCCAGTCTCGTGAGAGCAAGCAGAGGTTAAAGAGCTGCAGTGCCGCCAAGGTCTCAGGGCAGCGCTGCTCCGGTCACGCTGTGGTCAGGGTCAACAGGCCTTCTGGAAACGTCCCAGCTGTGGCTTTGCTCTGTGCCCTGGGGGAATGGCTGTTTGCAGGCCCTTCCAGGCTGAGAGACACAGCAATTTTCTGGATAATTCAGGCTCCAAACCTCTTGGCCTTCATTCCAACTATTTAGGGTTATTGTGGGATTTCTGAGGAACGACTTGAACTGCATCAAACCATGAACCAAGAATAGGAACCAACCGCTTAACTGACCTAATCCTAAACCAAACCCCAATATTAATTTTCTATAAATGCAATTCAGATGGAGTCAGTGTTGTTTTTGTTTTCAAACAAGACCAAACCCGTGTGGATTAGTTGGGACCTAAGTCAAACTCCCATGTGTTCTAAAATTAATGGACCAGAACAAAATTGGAAAATAAAAACATCCTTTCAATGAAAACACTATTTCACTGGCTTTGTTGGATCAGGAATCTTTTATGTCTTTAAAAAAAAATGGGAAAAAATCCAAATATGGAAAGACTAATTACTCATTGCAAAACATTCAGGAAAATTGAAACAGTTTAAAAATGAATGGCATTTGCAATCTCATCCTGGGATATTTCCATAACTTTTTTCGATGTGCTCTCCCTCACCATTTTACATAAATGTGATTATTCATGTAATAATAAAGATTTAATAACCTCCTTGTCTTGTTAAGAACATCTCATGGCAAAGTTCCATATCGATATTTAGAAAGCTACATCATTATTTTTAATGGTTGCAAACTACTCACTGGATACATTCTGGTTCATTTCACTAATTCTCTACTGGCAGTTATTTAGGTTACTTTCATTATTTCAGTTTTACAAATAATGCTCCAGGGAACAGCTTTGCACATGAATCTTTGCACTCTGGGCTGATTATTTTGCATAAATTACCCAAGTGTTTCTAAGTCAAAGATACACATATAATTTTAAAGCTTTTCACACATATTTCCAGGTTTCTCCCCCAGAAAGGTCATAACAATTTTCACCCCCACCACCAGTGGATAAAAATGCTGATTTTCCCAAACCCCGGCTACCACTGAGATGCCAAATGTGTCCGTCACTCTGTCTGTTCTTCCAGAACTCCACAGGGAACTGCCCCACCCACAGCCACAGCGTGACTAACTGTCCCATTTGTCCAGAACTGAGGAGGGTCCTGGAACATGAGATTTTCAGTTTTGAAACCTGGGAAGTCCCAGGCACATAGGACGAGTAGGTCATCCTATACAACCCGTGACAGTCATGCAGCCAGGATCTCTACGAGAACTGCACACGCTCTAGTGCTGTGACAGCTGATTGACCCAGCAGGGAACACCTGGGTCAAGGACGGCTAATCACGTGGCATGAAGAGATGGTCTGAGCCAATCACATTTCTTCTTTGGGGAACAAGGAAAGAATTTATCAGTGAGCAGTGGGAAATAGGTCTAAAGTTCATTAGCTGAAGAGTGGACAAAGGGGTCAGTTAGCTAAGCACCAGCCGAAGTAGTATGGGAGAAACAAGTAGGAGTAAGGAAGAGGGGCTGGTTGTAAGAGACGGACAGATGAGCAGAGTAACTGTCTTAACAGAGAAGCCAGATTCTTCAGCATCCCTGCATTTCCTAAGGGCTTTCTTGCTCTCAGGATTCTTGAGCAAGTGTCCTCAAAATAAATGCTATGCCCTCTCCTTCTTATTAACTTGCTATCACATGACTGAATCTCAGTTCCTTTTAAGCCAAGAAGCCTTTTCAACACTCCTGGATATTACCCATAATTTTCCTTTTGCCAATAAATCTGAATGGCCAAAATGGACTCCTCATGTAATTTTGTTAAAACCTGCATATCTTGAATAAATCTGAACATCTTTCTGGAAATTCATGCTTCCGGGACTTAGTTCATGGACAGGGGCAGATGAGTGAGGTACAGGACAAGATGTGCTGGGTCCTCTGATGGGGTGTCTGACACCTGCTCTTCAGCATGGCAACCTTTCCAGCACTGACTCTGGCCTGGTAACCTGACTGAGGTCACTTGGCCTCCTGCTTTAATTCATGGCCCTTCTGGTTTTTAACCCTAGTCTGAGAACCTTGCCCACATTAAGCCCATCTCTGTAGCTGAGTAGGAAGAACTTCACCCTGGCCTTCCAGTAAAGGCTGTCTTTGTACTTGCTCTCTCCTTGGCAGGAGCGCTCTCTAGTTATCCCATGGCCAGGGGCTTCTTTTCATATAGGCTTCAGCTCAAGTATTAGCTCCTCAGAGAAGCCTACCTGGACTAGCTCATCTGTTGCAGTTTCCTCCTCTCCCCATCTCCCAGTGTACTCTTCATAGCCTTTATCTTCCATCTAGAACTTATCACAGTTTCATATTAAATGATTAATTTTATTGCTTGCTTCCTCAACTACATGTAAGTACCTTGGGATTTATCTAATACATACTGTTCACTATTCGCAGAGTTTGAGAACAGAATGCCTTGCATATAAGCAGGTACTGATGGACTGAGTTAATTAATTAACGGCAGAGGAAGAAAATTTGTTGCAGCAAAGGTGCATTGGCTCCCTTATCATGCCCAGTCTGGGGGTGGGGGATGGCTGATGAGCTTATAAGGCTGTGTGATTTTGGGGTCCTGATATATTCCCCAGGACATCTGGTGTGTTTGTCAGCTTGAAAGCCTCCAGCAGCTTCACACTGTACTTGGAATAAGGAGGCCTTCAGGGCCAGACCTCTGCTTATCAAGCCAACATCATCTCCTTCCCTTTGCCCCATTCTCATTCTGCTTCAGCCCTACTAGCCTTCTTTACGTTCCTCAAGTCAAGCTGTGTCCTGCCTCTGGGCCGTTACATACACCATTTCCCTGCCTTCCCTTTGTTTACATTTATTTATTTGGCTGTGTTGGGTGCCAGCTGCAGCATGCTGGATCTTTGTTGCTGTATGCGGGCTCTTCACTGCAGCAAGCGGGCTTCTCTCTACTTGTGGCACACGGGCTCAGTAGTTGAGGCACACAGGCCTAGCTGCCCCATAGTATGTGGGATCTTAGTTCCCTGACCAGAGATTGAACTTATGTCCCCTGCTTTGGAAGCCAGATTCTTTAACCCCTGGACCACTAGGGAAGTCCCTCCTTCCCCTTATTGTATCTTCTCTGTAGTCCAGAGAAGCTTCCTATGACCCTCTCATCAAAATATCCCCCACCCTAGCTTGGCCTCCATCACTTCCACCTGCTCACATCCTTTACACCACATGTAGTTGATTTCTTATTCATTTGCTCACTTGCTCTTGTATTATGTGAGTATACCCTGCCCCCATCCCCATGGGTTTTAAATTTCATGAGTTTAGAGACTATCTTCCTTTTTATCTATCACTATATCCACAAACCCAGACAGATGCTTGGTAAATATTTATTGAGTGGCTGAATGAATGGATGAATGAGTGATTTTAAAGTCAAAACCAGTCATTGTAATAGACCATTGCCAACATTTAACTGACGTAGGCTAAATACTTCTGCACACTGGGTTAACTCATGCAGTCACCAGATAATTTCTACTCTCAAATCATCTTCAAACATATGACTGGAAAGGTATATGCTCAAGACTAAATATGGCATACTTTACAAAAATGTTTTAGGTGCTTAAAATTTTCTCCAAATTCAAAAAACATCCCCCCGCCCCCCGTTTCCATGCTCTGCAGGGAGCACTTTCAGAGCCCTGTTTTGCTTTTCCTGTCTTCAGCAGGCTCCAGCTTATTTTTAGAGATCACCTAGGCCTTGTCGTTAAAATGCTTGACCCTTCTTGCCCAGGTGGGGAGGAGTCTGCTTCCATTCAGACTTAACAGCATGTCTCAGCAAACAAATGTTCTAGGGAAGCAACCAAGTGAGTGAAAGTGAAAGTCGCTCAGTCGTGTCCGACTCTTTGAGACCCCATGGACTATACAATCCATGGAATTCTCCGGGCCAGAATACTGGAGTGGGTAGCCTTTTCCTTCTCCAGGGGATCTTTCTGACCCAGGGATCGAACTGGGGTCTCCTGCATTGCAGATGGATTCTTTACCAACTGAGCTATCAGGGAATCCCAGAAGCAACCCAAATCTTCGTTAATATCAAGGCAGACCAGATCACAGAAGTCAGATGCTGCTGGACTATTCCTCTTGAGCCAACCTTCCCAGTAACCCAGTCATTTGAGGCTGGGAAGGAGGCTTCCTCCAAGATGAGCGCAGGGAGCCCTGGGAGACTGCGTGGCCTGATTCTGTACGCACTGTGTGACAGCGCATGTGTGGAAGCGCATGTCTCCCTGAACACCCTTAGCTGATATGGTTAGCTTTTACTAGGTGGAAAAGTAACCAACCCTTCCTTATCCAAAATGAGCTTGTGTCTCAGGTGAAATACTCTCCTTCAGGCAATGAATTCTGAAAAATCTTTATGCTATGAGGAAAGATCATCAAAGTACCAAGAGGCCCAAGGCCTAGTCTGATGTCCTGCAGCTGACTCGTGTGTGACTCTGGACAGCCCGTTTCCCCTGTTTGGGCCTCAGTTTCCCCATCTGTAGAATAATAAGAGTCAGTCTGCCTGGTCTGTAAGGGTCCTTCTCTATCAAGGTCAGTGGTTCTCAATCTTGGATCCAGGTTAGAATTGCCCTAGGGAAGAGGTCAAGTTCAGGTACCAGCACTTTTTTAAAGGTGCCCAGGAGATTCGGAAATCACAGATATTCTGCCCATGGGAGATAACAAGTAGGAAGCAGACGAGATGTGGGCCAGTTGAGACTTCAGGTCACTTTTTTTGTTACTTTCTAGAAGTTTCTCTGGCAACTCTAGAGCAGGCGTGCGTGCACGCATGTTATCACTTCAGTCCTGTCTGACTCTTTGTGACCCCATGTACTGCAGTCCTTAGCGTGGGATTCTCCAGGCAAGAAAACTGGAGTGGGTTGCCATGCTCTCCTCCACAGGATCTTCCTGATCCAGGGATGGAACCCGAGTCCCCTGTGTCTCCTGCATTGCAGGTGGATTTTTTACCCACTGAGTCACCTGGGAAGCCCCAAGTCTAGATGACTAGATTCTAAATATAGCTCATGACACGTCTACTCATCATTTAACAAACTTGCCTAAAACTATTACCTAAACCTTGTTGCAAATATTGCCCCATTAGACATTGTAAGCCCTGACTGAAATAAACTTTGTGCTGCCACTTCCTAGATATATGAAGTTGGGGAAATACTTTGATCTTTTTTTCTTCATCTGTAAAATGTTCAGTTCAGTTCAGTTGCTCAGTCATGTCTGACTCTTTGTGACCCCATGTACCGCAGCACGCCAGGCCCCACTGTCCATCACCAACTCCCGGAGTCCACCCAAACCCATGTCCCTCGAACTGATGATGCCATCCAACCGTCTCATCCTTTGTCATCCCCTTCTCCTCCTGTCCTCAATCTTTCCCAGTGTTAGGGTCTCTTCCAGTGAGTCAGCTCTTTGCAATCTTCGCAAAGTTTTGGAGTTTCAGGGTCAACATCAGTCCTTTCAATGAACACCCAGGACTGATCTCCTTTAGGATGGACTGGTTGGATCTCCTTGCAGTTCAAGGGATTTTCAAGAGGCTTCTCCAACACCACAGTTCGAAAGCATCACTTCTTCGGTACTCAGCTTTCTTTATAGCCCAACTCTCACATCCATACGTGACCACTGGAAAAACCATAGCCTTGACTAGACGGACCTTTGTTGGCAAAGTAATGTCTCTGCTTTTTAATACGCTGTCTAGGTTGGTCATAACTTTCCTTCCAAGGAGCAGGCATCTTTTAATTTCATGGCTGCAATCACCATCTGCAGTGATTTTGGAGCCCAGAAAAATAAAGTCAGCCACTGTTTCCACTGTTTTCCCATCTATTTGCCATGAAGTGATGGGATCGGATGCCATGATCTTAGTTTTCTGAATGTTGAGCTTGAAACCAACTTTTTCACTTTCCTCTTTCACTTTCATCAAGAGGCTCTTTAGTTCTTCTTCACTTTCTGCCACAAGGGTGGTGTCATCTGCATATCTGAGGTTATTGATATTTCTCCCGGCAATCTTGACTCCTGCTTGTGCTTCCTCCAGCCCAGCGTTTCTCATGATGTACTCTGCATATAAGTTAAATAAGCATGGTGACAATATACAGCCTTGACATACTCCTTTTCCATGGAACCAGTCTGTTGTTCCATGTCCAGCTCTAACTGTTTCTTCCTGACCTGCATACAGGTTTCTCAAGAGGCAGGTCAGGTGGTCTGGTATGCCCAACTCTTTCAGAATTTTCCACAGTTTAATGTGATCCACACAGTCGAAGGCTTTGGCATAGTAAAATGTGGGTACTATTTATATCTCTTTCCTATGTCATTGTGAAAATTAAAATGAAATAATGTACATGCAGTACCAACATCTTGCAGGGCACTTAGCAGACACTCAATTACTCTTAAGTTCTTCTCACTCCTTCTCTTTCAGTTCAGTTCAGTTGCTGAGTCATGTCCAGCTCTTTGCACAGACTGCAGCATGCCAGGCTTCCCTGTCCATCACTCCTTCTCTTTGGTATTTAGTTAAAGTATGTTCACATAGAACAATTTCCCCCATAGAACATTTTGTAGAATTCTACTTCCTTCAAGATACTTCCCACAAGGTAAGAAAGAAGTGTTTTGGCCACTGCATGCCACAGTCTCTTCTTGAAGTGATATTTAGTATGTGTATGTAAATCAGTTCTTTAAAAAAAATATACCCCAGATTTACAGTATTTGCTGATTTCCGTGGTATAAATTCTCCCTCTGTAGTCAATTTCAAGTTACCAATGTTGTGTGAATGAGTGTGAGTTGGGAAGAGATGTGCAGAATAGGCATTCTTGAGCTGGTCAGAGCTGGCGCCAGCACACCACCAAAGTAATTGTTAGCACATCATAATCTCTGATATGTCCTGTGATATTAATAAATGAGTCTGTTTAGTTTTATTTAGCTCATGCATGCGTGCATACTCAGTCAATTCACTCGTGTCCAACTCTTTGTGACCACATGGACTGTAGCCCGCCAGAAAGAATACTGGAGTGGGTTCTCATGCCCTTCCCCCAGGGGTTCTTCCTGACCCAGGGACCGAAACTGAGTCTCGTGCATTGCAGACAGATTCTTTACTGTTGAGCCACCAGGGAAGGCCTTACTTAACTCAAATATCTTAGACTATGGAAGCCTCTATTCTCATAAAACCTCTTGATATTCTATGGAACTGGTGCTCCTGGAAACATACTTTAGGAACTACTGATGAGAAATAGCTCATATATATGTATTTTTTCTAAACATTCATCAACATGCCATCATTTAAAAAATGGAAGTGTGGCCTGCACAGTTAGAAGTAGTGAACAAGCTGAGGACTGCAGAGAAGAAAAGCCACAACTCCCATCTTTAAGGAGACACAAAGTGATTGGTGAACCACAGCTGAGGCTGAGATGCTCAGGGCAGAGTCTAGAGAGAGGGCTGGAGAAGCAGGGAGAGCCCTCTGCAGGAGGAGGTTGTGAGCCAAGCCTGAGTGCGTGGGAGGGCTCGGGAGATTTTGGAGAGAGAGACTACTGGAAGTGGGCAGGGCCTGAGCCAAGACCTGGAGGAGATAAGGAGTCTGTGTTAGGTCACTTCGCCCCCACCCCACCCAGGTTTCATCCAGGTCATATCTGAGCAGCTGGAGCAGCCATTTCCAGAGACCAAGGTTCTCTCCTAGATCAGCCCTTCTGTGACTCCTCCTGTCTGCCCCCTCGGGCGTGTTTCTGTGTGTCCATCTCTTTGACGCGTCTGTCTGTCTGTCTATGATTTGGAGGGCTCCCCGGGTAACCAGGTTCCTTGGTATCACTCCTGGAGGAATTGAGAGCCAAACTCTCTTCAGAGGGAGAAGGTGCTGGAGCCCAGCATGGAACCTAAACTCCACACTGAAGAAGGAGGCCTGTCCTCCTTCCAGCTGGCCACAATGCCACATTGACCCTAGAGCTCCATGAGGAGCTAGAGGTGGCCCTGTGGAGTAATGCTAACATTACTGCTACTTTTAAAAAAATTATGGTGATATATACATAAAATTGATCATTTGTTACCATTTAAGTATATAGTTCAATAGCATTAAGTTGTGAAAGCCTCACTGCCATCAATCTTCAGAGCTTTCCATCTCCCCAGATTGCAGCTCTGGGTTCATTAGTTACTAACTAATTTCACTCATTTCATTCACCCCTCCTGCTATTACCCACTGACTACTCCTCAGGTCTTAGACCCTGTTTTAAGAAATCTGCAAGTATCAGTTCACTTAATCCTAATATAACCCTAGGATATAACCATCTCCACTTCACATAATGAATGGAAAGATGAAAAAATGTAGGTTAAACAACTTACCCAAGGACACAGAGCTAAGAGCAGCAGAGCTGGTCTGTGAACTCAGTCAGATCTGATCCCTGAACCCATGATTCCATATCTACTCTCTTCCTCAGGGCCAAAGCTGGATCCATCCAGACTCAGCAAGGGGAAAGATTTCCCTGTGAGGCTGCTTGAGGCTCCCAGGTGCATGAGGGATGGAACCCCCTTGGCTTTTGGGGGACCAGGACCTGACATCATCTGTCCCTCCCATACCAGATGATCAGACCCCCAGCAGAGGAGATCTGGGGTCGCCAGACCACCAAGCAGCGAAAGCTGTGTATGTGGCTGGGAAGGGTATTCTGCTTCCCTGAGAGTTGTCAGCTAGAAACATGGAGACAGAGTGTGACCAGGGCTGGCAGACACAGCCTCTCAGGCGGCTCTTTATTCTGGAGGTGTCGATGGGGGGCTAAGGGTGATGTCAGACTTGGGCAAGCTGAGGGCTGGGGCCAAGGAAGTGATTGGTAAGACAAGGTCTTGGCAGAGATGGTTTACTTGGCATTTGAAACAGCCACCTCAGAGCCTCCCAAAGCACACAAGAATAGTCAAGATGGAGAGTAGGGAACAGACATGAAGGATTCTTGGCTGTAGAGACAGATTTTTGGAATATGAGTGACAAGGCCTGTCAAATACTCTACAGACCTGGGGATCTGACTTGAAATTGAACCCTTGCTCTCAGTTCTTGTGTGGGGACCTGTGTGGTCTCACCCTTCCGGCGGCCTCATCTTAAACTTTCCTGTTTGTACATGCAAATGTGTGTGTATGTTTTTGTGGGTTTAAAAGTCTAATAAATGAGGCTCTCTGTAGCTATTTCAGGCCCAATCATGTCAAGCCCAGACAAAGATCTAAGGCGACTAGCTTGTGTTGTTTCCTGTCAAATTCATTGGCCTTCTTGGAATTAGACTCATAAGGTTAGTTTACACAGCCAGGATGTCTTTCCCAGCTGGAGCAGGGTGGAGTGGAAAGTGATTGATTCTGTACTGCTCCCACTCTGGCTAGTAGGCAATTACTGCAGAGGGGGCCCAGACTGGAGAGCTCACACCCCTGTCATCCACTTCTTTCACATCCCCTTTCTGAAACCCTCCTTGCTATCCTGCACTCTCCATCAGAATCTCTCTAGATTTTGCCCCAGCCAATAAGCCAATGATGGTATCTGCTTGTCTCCCATGCTCTTTGGAGGAACACTGCCCTGCCCTCAATGCTCTGCCACAGAAAAGATTCTAGGCTATTTTTTGGGCAAGAGATGGTCACTGGTGGACACTTGGCCCAAAGGCATCCAAGCATACTAGGTGACAAGACCAAAGTACTGAAAACACAAAAGAAAAGGTAGACAATATAAACAGATTCACAGGGGAACCATAGGCTGAAAGAACTGATTAATATGTTCAATAAAATACTAATGGAAAAAAACTTGAAAAGTTTTATGGAAAAACATAACTGACAAAAATCAGCTGGAAATTCCAGAAGCATAGGATGAAATAACTCATTTTAAGTACCCAAAAAGATAGGTCTAATATAGTTTTAGACACCGGTGAAGAAAGGATCAGTGAAGAGGAAGATAGGTAAGTAAAATACACATGTGACTGTGTCACACTCTTACTTAGAGATCTTTAACACTTCATTACTTACCTGAGAGCACCAGAGTTCATATTATACTCTCCAGTCTCATCTCTCCCCTACATTCACCCTTTTCTTCACTTACATAGGAATGAGTACTCTGTTCTCAAACATGCTATGCATAATTTTGCGTATTATTTCCAGGAAATCTTCTCTACACATCTGTTCTGACACTTTGAGACCACTAAAGACTGAACACAGGTTGGGCTCCAGCAGGCAGGCAGGCAATTGGAGAAGAGGGGAGAAGGCTACAAGGAGATGTTCTGAAGAAGGGATGAGTGACCATTATCAGAGAAATGCAAATCAAAACCACAATGAGGTACCATTACACGCCAGTCAGGATGGCTGCTATCCAAAAGTCTACAAGCAATAAATGCTGGAGAGGGTGTGGAGAAAAGGGAACCCTCTTACACTGTTGGTGGGAATGCAAACTAGTACAGCCGCTATGGAGAACAGTGTGGAGATTTCTTAAAAAACTGGAAATAGAACTGCCATATGACCCAGCAATCCCACTTCTGGGCATACACACTGAGGAAACCAGATCTGAAAGAGACACGTGCACCCCAATGGTCATCGCAGCACTGTTTATAATAGCCAGGACATGGAAGCAACCTAGATGCCCATCAGCAGATGAATGGATAAGGAAGCTGTGGTACATATACACCATGGAATATTACTCAGCCGTTAAAAAGAATTCATTTGAATCAGTCCTAATGAGATGGATGAAACTGGAGCCCCTTATACAGAGTGAAGTAAGCCAGAAAGATAAAGAACATTACAGCATACTAACACATATATATGGAATTTAGAAAGGTGATAACGATAACCCTATATGCAGAACAGAAAAAGAGACACAGAAATACAGAACAGACTTTTGAACTCTGTGGGAGAAGGTGAGGGTGGGATATTTCAAAAGAACAGCATGTATACTATCTATGATGAAACAGATCACCAGCCCAGGTGGGATGCATGAGACAAGTGCTCAGGCCTGGTGCCCTGGGAAGACCCAGAGGAATCGGGTGGAGAGGGAGGTGGGAGTGGGGATCGGGATGGGGAATACGTGTAAATCTATGGCTGATTCATATCAATGTATGACAAAACCCACTGAAATGTTGTGAAGTAATTAGCCTCCAACTAATAAAATAAATAAATAAATAAATAAATTAAAAAAAAAAAAAAAAAAGAAGGGATGAGTGACTTAGCACATCTTCTGCCATCCAACTTTCTCTGCCTAGCTCTTGGTTCTAACTATTTAAGGAAAACAGGGGTACTGCCCCACATGTTTTTGGTGAGGATAGACTGAGATTGTGAGCACAGAACATGGACCACCACGATCCCTTTACTATTGTTACCTTTCTTGTATTGTTTGGTCACGGATCCAGCCTGGATTTGTCTTTTGGTTTGGTTACAAACCTTTGGGCAAATCAGGCTCTGTTATCGTCTTCAAGTCCCTACTAAGTGCTGGTGGGTCAGGTATCTCTTCTCATTTAATCCTCTCCCTATGTCCACGAGGTTGATTGTGTTGGTGCTGGTTACAGATGAGGAAACAGAGGTCCTAAGATTCCAAGTGACTAACCTAAGCAGTACCGGCAAAGTGAGAAGAAGAGCTCGGACTTAAGTCTTTTTGTTATCCAAGGCTCATTGCCCCAGCCTGCACTGCCCAGGGTCACACACCCAGGAGAACCAAGGCTAGAGCCCAGGTCCTCTAGGCCTCAACTTGGTGTTGACTCCATTGAATGATGGACAGCAGTGTTGGGACTCTCAGTGATCACCATCAGTGTGCTCCCTGGACAATGAGAAGCCTGAGGCCCAGAGTCCACAAACTAGGCCTTGTGGCCTCAAAGCCAGTGGCCTTCCCACTGTGCCACCCCACAGGTGGGACTTCCCAGACCCCAGAACAAGGAAGAGCTTGTTATTATTATTATGTGTTGCCTAGCTTAGTTTTCAGGCCTAAAAAGAAAAGATTCAGTGTGGTTAGAAGGCCCACAGCTTAGCAGTCCCCCTACCCAAGGCTCCTCTCAGCTCCTTATGTGGACTCTGCTCTTGCCCCCACCCCTACCTCTCAACAACCCCTTTTCTATGTGGCTGAGGCAGCTGTGACCCCAGAGAGGTGGGGGGTGGGGTGGAGAAGGCCCTACAGTGCAGACATTCACATCCAGGCTTTTGGGGGTTTTCCTTTGCCTCCTGGGCTCTTGGAGCTGTGGCTGGAGCCAGAGAATCTGTTCCTCATTAGCTGTACTTTTGCTGTGAAATGAAGTGCTCTTTGAACCTGTGGGAGCAGGAAAGCCACTTACACCCCTGAGAGGACAGGGATGCCAGTCTTGCCAGCACATTCCTTTCGTTCCTTTTATCTCCTGGGTGGAGCTCTTGGCAGGCAGCTGCTGCCGCCATCTCCCTGGTGGAGCCATGGGGAAAGGTGGTCTGTGGGGTGAGCAGAAGACATAGGAGGGGAACATGCCTATCTCTCAGTCGAAGTAGGAGAAGAAAACTAGAGTTACCTGCCCTCTTTCCCTGTCCCCATATTCCTCCTAATATTCCTTTATCCTGAATGACTTCAATGAAACCTTCAGAAATCATTCCTCTGTCTGCCCATTTGTTCATCCATCCATCATCCATCCATCCATCTACCATCCATTCATCCCAACAAGAACTTGAAAATCCAAAGTCAGAACCAAGAGAGTCCTATGATGTTTCTTCTTCTCCTTCATTTTACTGATAGAGAAACTGAAATGAGAGAGTTAACTTATTCCTGGATTCACTGGGAAAATATTGTTTGAATGTTTTTCATGAGCCAGATATCCACTCCCACTCTCCACATTGTGGATAGAGGTGCAAAAGTATGCACGTTTCAGCCTTCAAGATCATTCTAGCAATGGGGGCAGATGGTAAACAACTGAACAAATAAATAAACATGATAATGTCAAATGATGGTAAGTGCTCTAACAAAACCAAGAGAGGCATCTCTTTAAGAGGAGTGGTTGGGGAGCAGGGAATACATTTCAGCAAAGTGGTTGGGGAGGTCTCTCTGAGAAGGTAATAATCTGAACTAAAGCCTGAGTGATGACAAAGGGCCAGCCAAAGAAACATGTGAAGGTGGAACATGTACAGGCAAGGGGATGTTGGTGCAAAGATCCTCAGTAAGAATGAGTCGGGCTTGTCTGAGGAGCAGAAAGAAGGCCAATGCAGCAGAAGCAAATGAACAAGAAGGGGGAGACTGCTACAAGATGACGCCAGATAATTAAGTATCTCTCAAAGGGCCTAGAAATCATGGTGGAGGTGGTTTAGTCACTAAGTTGTGTCTGACTCTTGTGACCCCATGGACTATAGCCCACCAGGCTCTTCTGCCAGGGGATTCTCCAGGCAAGAACACTGGAGTGGGCTGCCATTTCCTTCTTCAAGAAATCACAGGAGGAGTTTAATTTTTGTCCACATGGAAGCCATGGGGGGTTCCAAGCAAGGGGCTGACATGAAGGATTTTGTGCTCTCAGAAGGAGTCCTCGGCTGTGTCAAGAACAGACCTAAGGGAGGCAGGGAGTGAGGCTCACAAGGAGAGGCTGTCGGAGGCTACCTGAGGTAGACCAAGCACAACACACATTTGGGGAACAGAGTCAATGAGCCCACTGAATCTGCTCATGGACTGGATATGGACTGTGAAGAAAACAAGAGAGATGAAAGGTGTTCGCCTGAACAGTCTGGTAGACGGTCATGGCACCTAATAGGATGGGGAAGCCTGGGAGGAGCAGATTTCTGGAGGCAAATCAAGAGTTCTGTTTGGGTAGATTAAACTGGAGATGCCTCTGAGAAACTCAGACAGTGCCAACAAAGCAGATGGATACAAGTCTGGAGGCAGCGGCCAAGGCTGGTCATACAGGGACCCATGCACACGGGCCTGCACACGAGCTCAGAGTTGTGGGGCAGGCGACCAGCCCTCAGAGGGCCATCTGCTCCGACTCAGGGCTGCCAAGAAGACACGGCCTCCCTCCCCACTCCAGCCAGGGAGGGGGCTTTGAAACTGCCAGGATTCACTAGGCCTTTCTCTGGGAGTTCCTCTCTCATAGAAGCAGACCTAGGGAATAGTGGGAGTAGAGGTGAGGTGGGTAGAACATACGGAGATCAGACTTCTGTGGGGATAACAATAATAATAAAAATGCACCTCTGTTAGGAGACTGTTAATCTTGTTTCTGAGCTTCTTCACGGACCATCATCACCTCGAATTCCCCACAGGCTCTGAGAGATTAGCAGCCTGGTTTCCAACAGTCCCGGTTTACAGATAAGAAAACTGAGGTTCTAAGGAATTTAGTTAGTGACATCTCCAAGATCACAAAGAACCAGGACTCCAACTGGGGTTCTCTAAGACCAATTTGACTGCACTCTGCCCAATATTCAACTGTCTGCTCCCCGGAAGGTCTTATTTTGAGAGAGCTAGCAGGGTAAGTTCTGGAGGCAAATTTCCGGGGGTTCAGATGGTGACTGGGCCACTTCCAGGTCATATGATCACGGGCAAAGCAAATGAGTCAGCCTCACTTCTGTTTTCCATCTGTAAAATGGGGATATTTCCAGTGTTAAGAGAATTGATATTAATTTCTATGCAGAGCTTAGAAGAGCACAGAAAGTGCTACACATGTGTTAGCTACTACTGTTGAGATTGTCTTCATATGCACTGAGAAGTCTCACCCAGGGACCCGGGGGTGCCTGGGACCTAGAGGGTGGGTCCAATGCCCTCTTGTAACATCCGGCAAAACTGAGGCCCCAAGAAGGGCAGTGGGGCAGCTTCTTAAGCAAGTTGGGCCCCTGAATCTGGCTGATGGAGGAACTCTGCTCCCTGAAAGTCACCACCCACCAGACTATTATTTCTCCAGGAGACAGACTTCCAAGCTCTCTACACTCTTAATTCATGTGGAATTTCTGCACTGGGCTCGGCTCCCAGGAGAAGCCCCTCCACCCCTTTATGAAAATAGAGCGGAGTCATTCAGCAAAACCTCAACCTAATGCTTTTAAGGAACTGGCAGGTTGAAATAGGAAACTATTCTAAGTAGAAACCACAGAAACAGCATATGCCTGCGGCTGCCGGCTGCTGCTGTATCCCACCGGAGGCCCCGGGGATCCGGGAGCTGTTGGCCGCGCCACGTGAAGGGGCCTCAGGAGCCTGGCCTGGTGCTGCTGACCATCCATGGCCATGTGACAGCAAGCGCCATGTCTCATGGGCATGATGTTTTCAGGTCATAGCAAGGTGAGGTGGCCAGACAGGCTGCCAGCGTTAGAAGCACAGAAGCCTGGCGTCAGAGCAGACTGGCTCTTCTCTGTGAGAGGCCCTCACGCTGCGATTTGTCGAGACAGATTCCCAGAGAGGGGAAGCAACTTTCCTAAGTTGCCCAGCACAGAGTTGGTGAAGCTGGGAAAAAACCTGCATCCTTTTTTACCTAATACAAAGCTCTTAAGCTCTTTAACATACTCACCCCTTCTGTTCCAGAGCATAAGCTCTGGGTCAGAAGATCAGGGTTCATCCTAGGCTCTGCCTTTCCTAGCTGGATGATCTTAAGCAAGTTACTTAACCTCTCTGTGTCTCAGTGGGTTTTTTGTTTTGTTTTTAATAAAATGGGGAATAATATGACTACTGCCTAATAGGATTGCTATTAGAAGTCAAAGTGATAATCTATATGCAGTTCTACATATGGTGCCTGACAAACAGTTAAGAGTTCAGTAAAGTTTTACTTTTTAATGTATTAAATGGCCACTAAATGCCAGCTATTTTGCCCCCTAAAGAGCTCAGTCAAGTGGGGGAGACATAAAGTGAAAACTGATTTATTGCTAAAGATGCCAGGACAGTGGGAAGCAAGGATGTCCTAACCCAGGCTAAGGGTTTGACCTGGTGAGGAGACAGACACCGAGAGGACTGGGGGGGGGGGGGGGGGGCAAACATTTGTCAAACACCTGTTACGTGTGGAGATTAGAACTCAGGTGCCAGGGGTATCTTCCACTGCATCAAGTTCTGTTGCTTCTGAGGACTGATGCCAGTAGAACATGGCTTGATTTTCTAGGAGGGGTCACACTGCACAGAGCCATCTCTACACTCTTTTCCTGCCACCTGGACTGTCTGGCTAGTGCTAGGATGCCATCTGAGGCCATAAAAGAGAATCTAACTATTTATTATAAAGCTCAACATAAAATTTAGCTTCTAATTCCTGTATCTGAAAATGTGCTTACTGAATGTGACAGGCAGAAAAATGGCTCCCTCCAAAGATGTCCACCCTAACCCCTAGAATGTTCTTGCATGCCAACAGGGACTGTGCAGATGTGGTTAAGATAATCTGAGATTATCTCAGGTTATGTGGGTGGGACGAATATAATAAGGGTCCTCAAAAGAGGGATTCAGGGAGAGATAATGTGATGATGGAAGCAGAGGTTGGAGTAATTGGAAGAAGTCAAGGAATGAAGGTGGCCTCCAGAGGCTGGAAAAGACAACGAGAGGGATTCTCCCCTGGAGCTTTCAGAAAGAACCACCCTGCTGACCCATTTGAGACGTCTCACCTCCAAAACCACAAGAGTGGCTTAAGCTGTCAAACCGCCAAGTTGGCTGTTATTTGTTATACAAACCATAGGAATCTCACACATGCAGTCAATGTTTGGCCTGACACTGCTTTACTGTGACCTTGACCGCCTCAGCCCTGTCCTTGGATATGGGTAGTTTGGGTCTTATTATTATTAGCACAACCCCCAAATAGGAACAGGTGCCCCTAAGCGTGACATAAAAGGCTCTGCTTGACCTGGTTCCTTCCTGGCATGAGCCTCCTTTCCACATCTCCCTCATCCTAGGACAGGATCTTGGTGAAATATGAGATAGAGTCTAGATTTCCCACAACAAGCCCAGTGTGGATTCTGTGGGGGTACCTGGAGGCGTTCTGCATTCTGTATGTCATGCCCATGAGATGTGGCCTTTGCTGTCGTGTGGCCATGCATGGGCAGCAGTGAAAGCAGAGAGTGTGACACGGGGCTTGGAGGAAAGGTGGGTGACCCCCAGTTGACGACACGGCACTGTGGTCTGACTGCTGTTGGTATAGCTCCCATTTCTCTCCCCCATCATATATGCCTGTGTCAGCCTGCATTTTCACATATGGGAGCTGATGTTTTACAAAGTGGAGGGTGTTGAGGGGAGGGCATGGTTAGGAGAACAGGAGATGTAAAGACTATAGAATGGCATCTGGGCTTGTCTGGATTAGATCCTCAAAGGAGAGGGGGCATTAGAAGCAAAACTTGAAAGAACTGTTTAAGGGCAACCATGAGACTCGGCACAGCAGAACCAGTGTCTTAATTGGTGCCCCAGCTTCTACTCTTACCATCCCACAGCCTCTTCTCAACAAAACACTCAGCTGCTGCTGCTAAGTCGCGTCAGTCATGTCCAACTCTGTGCGACCCCATAGATGGCAGCCCACCAGGCTCCTCCATCCCTGGGATTCTCCAGGCAAGAATACTGCAGTGGGTTGCCATTACCTTCTCCGAAAGCACTCACAGTGATCTTCTAAAAATGTGAATCAGATGAGGTCCCTTCCCTGCTTACTGCCCTTCAAAGCTTCCATTAAACTTGAATGAAATCCAAACTCCCTCTCCTGGCCTGCATTTACCCGCCTCTCTGACTTCACCTCACCAGCTCCTCTGTGTCCCCTTGCTCTGTCTGTTCCCCGAGCTTACCAGTTCCTTTGGGCTTTAGGGCTTAGGCCCCTGCTCTTCCTTTTACCTAGAACGTCCTCCCATCCAGACATTTGCATCTTGGTTGCTTCAGGTAATTTGGGTCACAGCTCAAGTATAACTTCCTCAGTGAGGCTGTCTTTGACTATGTATCTGTTTGGGTTCCCCCCAACCAGATAGTAGAAGATACTTGGTGTAGGTAGCTTATTTGCAAGGTGATCCCAGGACGCACAAGTGAGGGAGTCAGGGAAGTGTTAAGAAAGATGGGTGTGTTAACAGGGTGTGCTATTGAGTCGGTTACACCTGCAGGAAACTGTTTCGGTGTTGCTGGGGACCTCCAAGGTAACGTGTAGAACATGCCTCAGAATTGTCCCACCAGAGGTGAAGAAGCTGGCATTTTTATTCACTGTCTCTTGCCCTTCTTGGTGGAAGGCTGACCTGACGGTGGTCAGTCTCTGATTATAGCCAGAGCACACTCCTGTGGCACCAAAGGAAGCCCTCAGAAGGAAAGGTGGAGAGGTGCAGGTGGGGTGAAGTCTATGTGCCTGGGAACCGACCATTGCAGGTACCAGAGAACTCAAAGGTAGGCCAAGGAGACCCAGGACAGGGCCGCAACAGCGCCTACTGTGCCATCTTAGTTAGTGCTTCTGTGCCCAGGCAAGGCTGTTTCTTCTCTTTATATTTCTCATCTCTATCTGAAATTTTCTTATTTATTTATTCAGATACCCAGGGCTAACTTTCTATTCCTCACATCCCACTAGGACATCAGCCATAAGAGCAAGGACCTATCAGTCTTGTTCACCATTTTCTCCCCAGGCCTGAGAAGAGTGTCAGGTACAAAGTAAGTCATCACTAAATATTAGTTGAATGAATGAAGGAATGTTCTGCCTCGTGATCCAGGTACAAAAGCATGGCCCCAATTTTGTGGGCCATAGATTCCAGGCAGCATGTGGATGATACATATAATCAAGTGGAAGACAGACAGGGAGAGAGAAAAAGGTGATGGATACCCACAGATGATAACAGCTGACAGGCTGTCTTATGTACAGAGAGGAGGCACCTTGCGGGGGACACTCCAAAGTAGTGGGGGGCTACAAGGATGGGGACTGAAGGCCTAAGACCATGTTTGGAAACTTTAAAGTCAGCGGTCATCCCTGTTAGTAAGAATAAAAATTAGTAAGTGTACAAATACTTCCTCTTTCAATAAATTAAAGTGGGTTCAAGGTTACCGCGATAATGACATCATTCTCACTGACTCACAATCCAATCCACTTTCCTGAGTGGGAGAGAAGGGGCTGAATTTATAGCACGCACCACCTCAGTAGGCATGCAAAGCATGATCCATCCTATCCATGCTGCAGAGAGCCAGCGTGTTGAATGTAATAGGGTCCCTTCTTTTCTCCTCACGTGGGGAGTGACCCTGGGCAAACTATCTTTGGGCCTCAATTTCTCCTTTATTCATCTGCAAGTTGAGAGTGAGAACAGCTATCCAATAGGTTATTGATAAGATTTAATGAGATAATGTCAGTAGTGTCTAATGCTGTGCTATGCTTATTCGCTCACCTGTGTCTGACTCTTTGTTACCCTATGGACTGTAGCCCGCCAGGCTCCTCTGTTCCTGGGGATTCTCCAGGCAAGAACACTGCAGTGGGTTGCCATGCTCTCCTCCAGGGGATCTTCCCAACCCAGGGATCAAACCCAGGTCTCCCACATTGCAGGTGGATTCTTTACCACTCAGCCATCAGGGAAGCCCCAGTGTCTAACAGTGTGTCCTAAACGTAGGCAGTAGTCCATGGAAAATGACTGCTTTCCATAATACTGCTACTCATGATGATGTTGATGGTGTGGGCAGTGTGCTCAGGCTCCAGACAATACTCCAGGATGAGTAAGAGTTGCCCTTGGAATCCCTGCACATCAGCATTGTAAGAGAACTTGAACGTTACCCAGTCTAGTGCCCTTAGAGAGTCACAGTGTCTAAACAAGAACTCATTGTGAAAGTGGCTACCATTTACTGAGTGCATACATCAGTTGTTTTCCATCTCAATGGCCCAAATGAACCTATTGCAAGGTGGTTGCATTGGGATGTCTTAGTCTGATACTACTGTTAAACATTCCGTTTGATGGATTTCCTTCATTCTAACACTTGTAAGACATACGTGTAAGGGTATGCTGGGCTTCCTGTGTGTTTCTGCTTTCAGAGAGAGAATGCGATGGACATGCAGATTCCAGGATTTTCTTATTTCAGCTTATTTTCTCATCGTGAATTAATAGTTGGGCATTCTGATCTCAGTTTGATTTCCTACAGATCTTCATGGAAGAAGATGAACTGGCAGAGTCTTCAAGGGTGTTCTGGTAGTTTTCATTTCACTTTTGGACAATAATCTCGTGAGTCTGGTTAAATGTATCTATCACCAAATGATGTATTTGCTCAGAATTTACTGATAAATTTGGGTTTTGGCACCTTGTGATTCACAGGAACTCTGATGCAATAAGTGGGAGTTGTCTAAAGCTGATAAAGCTGTGGTAACTTGTTACATAGCACAGAAAATGAACACAGACCTCAAAGACTCCCTCACCTTGCCTCTGCCTACCCACCTGCAACATCTCTTCCACTCTCCTTTCGCCCTTGAACCAGCCCCTCCCTGCTTGCACAGGCAGTACCTCTGCCTGGAGCTCCCCTTTCTCCCTTTCACCTGAAAAACTCTCCCTCATTTTTGTGTGACTATAACCATTGCTTTCTAGGATGGCCTATTTCTGGTCTCCTGGACAAGGTATGTCATGGCACCTGTGTTTTTTCCCCTTTGTAACATTCATCGCAGTCGTGATGCCTTGTTAACCTGACGTCTTCCCTGCTGAGCTAGGAGCTCTGCCATGGCAGGAACCACATCCGCTTTGGTATCCCCAGTGCCTGCAGCACCACGCGGCAGGCGAGCAATCAATACCTGTTCGGTGGAAGAATGAACACAGTGCTGTGCAGAGAAGAGGGTCTTAGATTAAGAATCAAGAACACAGGGACTTCCCTGGTGGTCCAGTGGTTAAGAATCCGCCTTCCAATGCAAGAGACCTGGGTTCAATTCCTGGTCAGGGAACTAAGATCCCACATGCCTTGGGGCAACTCAGCCTGTGTGCTGTAACTACTTAACCCATGCATCAGAACTAGAGACCCTGTGCACTGCAATGAAAGAGCCTGCATGACGCAGTGCAGAGATCATGTGCCACAACTGAGGCTCAACACAGCCAAATAACTAAATAAGTATTTTTTAAAAATCAAGGACACAGACTTTCTCTCTGACCTTGGCAACCTTCTGGCTGTGTGACTTGAAGTCTCTAGTCAGTGTACTTCAGATGACATCTTGGAACTGGGAACCCAAGGCTTGGAGGCATCTCTGTACCCAGCTCTTCTAGGTGACCTTGGGAAGTACACTTCTTCTTTCTGGAGCCTCCAGCTCCACAATCTATAAATCTGGGATGAGGCTGCTAGCCACAGTTTCTGGGGAAGTTGATAGAGGACAAGTGAGCTAATGCCCAGGAAGTTCTCAGAAAGATATAGCTTCATAAAAGCCTATGGTCAGGCTTTTAGATTCAGGACACAACACAGGCTCTTGGCTTGGGCAGCAGTGATGTGAAAGCCAGTGGTGAGGTAACTGCCAAGGCTGGGCCGCCTCGCCCCAGTGCCCTGGTGCTCTGCTCTCCAGGCCTGCAGTAAGCATCTGTCTTTATGTCTAAAGAGGGGCAGGATTAAGACCAGGCTTGACCAGATGACGGCGGCTTATGGGCTACATTCCCCACACATAACAATAAAGCCTTTACAAGCCTTCCAGATGTTTCTAAATATGTTCCTGAGATACAAGTTCCTGGCACACAAGTAACTCGAGGCAGTAGTAAGATGCAGAAGAAACCATATGGTGTGATAAGTAGGAACAGAGAGAGGCTCTGAAGGCAGACCGCCTAGGTTTGAAAACCAGCTCCACCATTCAACTGGCTGTTAATTAACTGCCTCTCTGGGTTTCAGTTTTCTTATGTGTAAAATGGAAGAGAATTATGATGCCTATCTTCAATGTTCTGAGGGAATTACAAGAAAATCAGTGTGAAGAGCTTAGCATAGTGCCTGGCACAGTGAAAATGCTTAACACATGCTAACCATTATTGTTATTATTGTTGTTGTTGTTTTATTAAGTCCCTGTAGAACAGCGAGCACTTTCACTTGCTTAATACTAATGACAAGCCTCTGGGAAGTACTTCTAACTACATGATCGTATTCTCTTGTTAGACAGTAAGGCAGGGACCCACGCCAAGACCAGCTCATGTCTCTTGCTCATGGCTCCATCCCCAGTACCTAGGACAGTGCCTGGCACATTGCAGGCTTCCAGTAACCACTTGCTGAACCCATGTATCTAAAGGGCTCTAAAAAGAAGTCCTGAGGCAGAGGTTATTATTGGTATCGTTTTGCAAGTGAGGAAACAGAGTGATGTGCTCATAGTCACCATGACTGTGAAGTCAGATTCCAACCTACCTGACTCCAAATCTGACCCTCTTCCCATCACCTTCTGCTTCCTGGGGTCTCCTTACACTTACTTAGCCTGTCAAGATGCTGCAGGCAGCAGTGAAGTGGCAAGAGCACAGGCTCTGGAGCCAAATGGGGAGGCTAGAATGTCAGCTATACGACTTCCCAGCTCTGTGGCCATGCATGAATCACTGTCTTTCTGTGTTTCCTTTTTTTTAATCAGTGAAGTGGGGATTAACTGTGCCTACACATCCTATGGGGTAGATCTTATTGCTCTGTTTACAAATGAGGCTGTTTTGCACATGTGAGTCTAATCACTCAGCTTTACAATAAAGAAGCCCATATCTTTATGATAAAGTTAATAAATTTCTTGCAGGTGGGGACCATGTCCATGTACTTCACCAAATTTTCTTAGAACCTACAGATGGGACTGTACAGATGGGAACAACAGACTGGTTCCAAATAGGAAAAGGAGTATGTCAAGACTGTATATTGTCACCCTGCTTATTTAACTTATATGCAGAGTACATCATGAAAAACGCTGGGCTGGAGGAAGCACAAGCTGGAATCAAGACTGCCGGGAGAAATATCAATAACCTCAGATATGCAGATGACACCACCCTTATGGCAGAAAGTGAAGAAGAACTAAAGAGCCTCTTGATGAAAGTGAAAGAGGAGAGTCAAAAAGTTGACTTAAAGCTCAACTTGAGAAAACTAAGATCATGGCATCCGGTCCCATCACTTCATGGGAAATAGATGGGGAAACAGTGGAAACAGTGTCAGACTTTATTTTTGGGGGCTCCAAAATCACTGCAGATGGTGATTGCAGCCATGAAATTAAAAGACTCTTACTCCTTGGAAGGAAAGTTATGATCAACCTAGACAGCAAATTAAAAATCAGAGACATTACTTTGCCAACAAAGGCCTGTCTAGTCAGGGCTGTGGTTTTTCCAATAGTCATATATGGATGTGAAAGTTGGACTATAAAGAAAGCTGAGTGCTGAAGAATTGATGCTTTTGAACTGTGGTGTTGGAGAAGACTCTTGAGAGTCCCTTGGACTGCAAGGAGATCCAACCAGCCCATCCTAAAGGAAATCAGTCCTGAATATTCATGGAAGGACTGATGCTGAAGCTGAAACTCCAATACTTTGGCCACCTGATGTGAAGAATTGACTCATTTGAAAAGACCCTGATGCTGGGAAAGATTGAAGATGGGAGGAGAAGGGGACGACAGAGGAGGAGGTAGTTGGATGGCATCACCAACTTAATGGACGTGAGTTTGAGTAAACTCTGGGAGTTGGTGATGGACAGGGAGGCCTGGTGTGCTGCAGTCCATGGGGTTGCAACAGTCGGATATGACAGAGTGACTGAACTGAACTGAGCTGAACAGGTGGGAATCATATTTATTGAGCATCTATCTATATAGATGTGTCAGGCAAAGTGCTAGGGACTTTATATATGCTGGTTTCATTTAATCCTGACATCAACTCTACAAATTTCCATAAGTCTCTATATAAGTGGACAAAAAAAAAAAAAAAAAGGTTCAGAGCATTCAAGAAAACTGTCCAAGCCTTCAGAGCTGGTAAATGATTCAAACTCAGGGCAGTTAAAATTCAGAGGCTATGCCTTCTCTTCACACCATAATGCCTTTTGATAGAGTCTGTACCAATTCACTTGGTAAACTGATTGATCCCCTTACATGGCAGCAGAAAATAGGGGTTGAGATCAATGGAAAGAAGTGGCCTCCAGATTTCTAGCTCCTTCAAAGGCCAATCAAGGCCACTGAAGGATGCTTGATTGATGGTGGCCACAGCAGCTAAAGCATCAACAGAACTTTATCTTGCCTGACCAGGGTGTTTCGAGGGGTGGGGCGGCATGAGGGTAGTCATATTACACAATTATGATGACGCACAGACCTTTCTTGGGCCTAAAATGCTTCCCAAGTCCCAAGGGGAACAGCATGAATACCTCATTGTACCCATGGAGGATGAACTAACAAAGACTTCTTATCTTCCAGTTTCCTATGCCAGGATCAGAATTATCTCTGACATTCTGGGCTGTTGTGAATTCCCCTCCAGTTGTCTGTGCCCAGGAGCGCCTTTGCCTGGAGCTGGCTCTGGCTTGCTATCCAACATTTACTATGGCCAGTGTCTGCTTGAGTTCTACTATGGCCTTATCTATGGTCTGCTCAAAGGCAACAGCCTCATGTTCTTGATTTCTTTTCCCCATTGCCTGGCATAGGGCTTGGTGTAGAGTCCAAACTCACAGAATGTTGAACCAAAGCCCAAGAGTTTGGCCAAGGACAAATGACTAAAGCCCATGTGATGTTCTTGAAGTCTTCAACATGAGCATCTCAGATTGGCCCAGCCAGGCTACTGGCCAACAAGAGGAGGAGGCTGAGCTTTAAGGCACTGTACAGGGGCCTTCCTGATGACACTAGGCACATGGAGGAACACTACAGGACCGTGGGGCCACTCTTAGCCAAATCCTGGTTGAGAGAACAGAGATTTACAATGTAGAAACCAAGAATTGACAATTAATTTAAAGGGCCAGCAGACAGGATTACACCAAACCAAGAGCCAAGACTTCAGAGGAGATGGCATTTGAGTGAGAAAATGTCCAGAAATAAAAGAAGGCTGTCTGGGGCTGATGCTGCCATCGTCCGTGGGTGTATAGAGAGAATTTGCTGCCTTAGAGGGCTGGGTTGGGTGAACAGATGCAATTCTGCATCTGAGGTCTAAGTGTTGACAGCTTGGTGGCACCTCTGCACATGGGAGAAATCTGAAAATCCCCAAACCCTGATTAGGCCATTGGTGACGGTATGTAGTAGACAGACATCTGTAGGACATATCTTGGGAAGTGTTCTTAGTCTATGGACTGACAATTCCTCCCTCCACACCATCTTAACTCCCTGCCTTTACCTCCAGTGGTAGGGATGGGTGGGGAGAAGGGAGGGGCAGCTGCTGTTCTGTATAACACATCCCAGGTTGTCCAGGCCTTCACATGTGTGACCAGGGGTGGGCACCAGACCAACTTCATCCAGGTCTCTACCTGGGCACTTAGAAATAGTGGAGGAAAAGAGAGATTGACAGGCAGACAGACAGACCATGACTCTATGAGGCTGGCCCTGGAAGGGCAGTTATGCTTCCTGCTTTGAATCTGAGAAGCAGAGGAACCCTCACTTCCAGGGAGAACAGGGATAAAAGTGAATGTATAGAGTGAGGCTGAGACCAGTGATGAAGAGAAAGTATGACAGTATCTCCTGGCTCTAGACTGTTCCTAACTTATTGTTGCCTTTGGAGTCCATGACACATTTCTCATATGTCTAGGCTAAATCCCTGATTAAGCCTGTTACTTGCATTAACTGCTGCTACTTCTTATCCAAGAGTCTCACCTAATGCCCCATGCACCTGCTCCATGGCCTTGATTAAGCCAGCTCACAGCTGCTTCTCAGGATAGATGTGGCCCTCAGCATATATTCCACTTTCCTTCTAATGTGCCTACTTGGCTCTGAAAGAATCAGGAAAAGCTAAAAAGACTTCATTTCTAGATGTCTCTGGGTAGGGAATAAGTTTCCCTGATCAGGTACAGGATCTGGGAGGAGATTAGGGGAAGGGCACGCCTGCTGCCTCTGCTCTGCCAGTGAGCTCTTCCACGGAAGGGCTTCCAGAGGCCCCTGCTTCTGGCCATTAGCTCTGTGTGGGCAAGGGGGCAGGATGTGAGGCTACCAATCTCCGCAGGCTCTGGCATCAGACTCACTGGGATCTAGTCCCAGCTCTGCCACTGCCAGCTGAGACCTTGAGCAAGTTACTTAACCTCACTGTACTTTAATCTCCTCATCAACCAAAGGAGGATAATGATGGTATCTGTGTCACAGAGTACTTAAAAGTGTTAGCGGAGGTAATGAATGTAAAGTATTTGGGGAAGTGCCCACCCATAGTAAGTTCTCAATTAATGCTGTTATTATCACTATTACTACTATTAGCAGTTCAAACCCATAATTTTGCAGTGGGAAGCAAATGAATCTGTGTCAGTCACATAGCATAGACTAGAATATGATTCTGTCCCCTTTCTAGCTTCCCTCCATATCTAACCCTGGGAGTTCTGATTACCTAAAATGGTGCAGGGAGTATCTGAGTTATCCCTGACATGGTTGCTCATAACTAGAAAAGAGATGGCCAGACCTTGAAGTGTCACCATCGGCTGACTCCCTGCTGCCTCCCACGCTGGCTCGTGAATCACGGTCAGCAGACTCTAAGGGCCCAGGGGTCACAGTGCCCCCCAACCCAGAGGGGGTGGGGGTGGGGCTGCTGACCTTTCCATCCCATCGTGAGCTGTTAACTAGGGCTCCCACTCATGTCTAAGACCTCATACTGCTCCAGCCCGCATCCTTATCTTGGTTTACAGACAAAGAAGAGCACTGTGGTTGGCTGGCCTGAGGGCAGAGAATGGACCCAGGGTGAGCCCAGAGGGAGGGCTGCAGAATAAGGGCTTCTGGCTAGCAAGCCCTATGTGGTGGGCAGAGCAGGTGGCCGGACCTGGTAGGGTCTCCAAGAATCAGGGTTAGAACTCATCTAGACTAACCCTCTAATCTTTTCATTGTTTCATTAATTTTCAAATCTATTTTACTGTAGTATACTTTACATGTGGTAAAAAGTCTTGAATATAAGTGTTCAAGCCCTTGAGTGTTGATAAATGGATACACTCATGTGACCATTCTCACAATCAAGATACAGAATATTTCCATCACTCCCCAAAGCCACGGTGCCCTTTTGACAGTGAGACCCTGTATTAGTTCTCCAGAGAAACAGAGCCAATAGGATATATTGGGTTGGTCAAAAAGTTTGTTTGGGTTTTTCCATAAGATCGTATGGAAAATACTGAACAAACTTTTTGGTCATCCCAGATATAAGGAGATTCATTATAGATAGTGACCTGCCTGCCAATGCAGGAGGCATAAGGGACTGGGTTCAATCCCTGCCTGAGTCAGGAAGATCCCTTGGAGAAGGAAATGGCAACCCACTCCAGTATTCTTGCCTGGAGAATCCCATGGACAGAGGAGTCTGGTGGGCTACAGTCCATAGGGTCGCAAAGAGTCAGACACAACTTAGCACACACACAATTAGGAATTATTATTATAAGAATTGACTCACATTCTTCCATCTGTAAGCCAGAGACTTAGGATGGCCAGTGGTGTAATTCAGTCTGAGTCCAAAGGCCTGAGAACCAGGGGAGATGTTGGGGTGATTCCCCAGTCTGAGTTCAAAAGTCCAAGAAATAGGAGCACTGATGTTGCTTCCAAGGCAGGAGAACAGAGCAAATTTGTCCTTCCTCTGCCTTTCTGTGCTCTCCAGGCCCTGAATGATAACCACTGCATCATGAAGGCTACCTTCTCTCCTCCGTGTAAAGATTCAAATGCTAATCTTTTCTGGAAAACACCCTCACAGACACATGCAGAAAGAATGTTATACCAGCTATTCGGACATCTCCAGTCCAGCCAAGTTGACACATACAGTTAACCATCACATATACTTGAAACATTGCAAATCAGCTATATTTTAAAAAAAAATTAATAACTATCACAGGCCCTTTCATACTAGGCTACAGGCAACCACTTATCTGTTGATCACTATAGATTATTTTAGCTTTCCCTAGTGTTTCACAAAAATAATATTATATAGAATCTACTTTTACATCTGGCATATTTTGCTTGGCACAGTTTTTGAGATTCATTTCTACTGTTGCTTGTATCAATAGTTCATTCTCTTTGGTTACTGAATAGTATTCCATCATACAGAATACCCACTTTTATTTAAATAATATTACCCAAAATTACAGGATTCATATCAGACAAGCATAGCATTAACATTTTGTACAGATTTTCTCCCTGAGGTTTTTACAACTTCATTAGGTAGGTACTATAAATATGCCCTTTTCATGAATAGGGAAAAGCTCAAAAGAGAGATAAAATAATTGTCCCAAAATACACAGCTGAACTATGGTGTTGGAGAAGACTCTTGAGAGTCCCCTGGACTGCAAGGAGATCCAACCAGTCCATTCCAAAGGAAATCAGTCCTGAATATTCATTGGAAGGACTGATGCTGAACCTGAAACTCCGATACTTTGGCCACTTGATGCGAAGAACTGACTCATTTGAAAAGACCCTGATGTTGGGAAAGATGGAAGACAGGAGGAGAAGGGGATGACAGAGGAGGAGAAGATTGGATGGCATCACCGACTCAATGGACATGAGTTTGAGTAAACTCTGGGAGTTGGTGATGGACAGGGAGACCTGGTATGCTGCAGTCCACGGGGTCACAAAGAGTAAGACACGACTGAGCGACTGAACTGAACTGACACGATAGATGAAAGTTGAAACGAGTATTTGAACAAAGCCTGTCTGACTCCAGAATCTGTATCCTTAAGAATAATGCTCTACTGTCTCCCACTTTACAGATGGAGAAACAGAGTCAGGGATTAAAGTAATCTGATCAACATTACATTGTAAGTCAGAGGCAGAACTTTTAGTATGCTGACAATCCAAGAGCCCAGATTCCCAGAGTATCATGCAACCTCCTTCAGGGGGGGCTTAAAGCCCTTGCTGGCCCCTTCTTCACTTGTTTGAAGCCTGCATATCCTTCCATATCGAACTCAAATGCTACCCTATTGTTTATTCACTGAACATGTACTGACATGACAGGGCCAGGCAATGTGCTAGTCACACCAGTAAACAAGTAGACACAGCTCCCTGGGGGGGAAAAAAGTCCAAAAAAACCAGCTACACAAGCATAAAAAGGGGGAGACCTGCAAACAACAGTTCAGGGTTTGAGTATGTGAAATTCAGTACATTCAATGATGTTACAGACCCAATGAGCCAGTTTGATTTGAACTCCTGATCCAAATAATAATGGATTGGCCAAAAAGTTAGCTTGGATTTTTTTGATAAGATATTTGTAGGTGGTGCTAGTGGTAAAGAACCTTCCTGCCAATGCAGTAGACATAAGAGATGTGAGTTTGATCTTTGGGTCGGGAAGATCCCCTGGAGGAGGGCATGGAACCCTCTCCAGTATTCTTGTCTGGAGAATCCCATGGACAGAGGAGCCTGGCGGGCTACAAGTCCATTGGTGGCAGAGTCGGACACTACTGAAGCGACTTAGCACACAGCATTACTGAAAAAACCCAAATGAATTTTGGCCAACCCAGTATTTTTACAAAATGGTCAAAAGAGGTCAGCCTGGGCCTATGTACTGTTATATTCATCACCCAAACCTCAAAACAACCTTTTGAAGTAGGTTATTCTCAGTATCTCCTTTTTGCCAAAAAGGAAACAGGATTGGTGGGGCTAAGTAATGTCACTAAACCATTCTCATGAATGTTTTCTATACATGGCTTCATTGCTCCCAAATCTTTCCTGAAATGAGGTGAGGGAGCAAATCTACTCCTAAACACGTAATAGTTGTGGTAGAGATGGTATTAATCACCACATACCCCAATCTCCCCTACCTTCCGATCTTCCCCATCCTTCCCTGGAGGCAGGCTTGGGCTTGTGGTCCAGTCCTGGCCAACAGACTGAGTGAAGGGGTTGGGGCATCACTTCCAGGAGGGGGCAGATAAGTGCTGATCTTCCTCCTTTATCTTTCCCTTCTTTCTGGCTGTCTGTGACCCAGGAGGCTACGTGATCTAGATGGTATAGTTACCAGAAGGGGGAGAACTGCCTGACCCACATCAGATGTCACATAAGCAAGAAATTAGTCTTTACTGTGGTAAGCCACCAGGATTTCAGGGGTTTGTGTGTTGCAGCAGCTGAGCTTTAATTATCCTGACTAACACACTAATAATAACCACAATTACTACCTCTCATCTAAGGTTAACCCTGTACCAGGGACTGTGTGCTAAATGCTCTACCTCTGTCAATTCCCTGGATTTCTTCTTAACCTTCCAAGCTTACCTACAGATATAAGAGACAGGTGGTCTCCAGCGGGCTTTGAATTTGGCAGTGATCTATGACGGAAAGATTCCCTGGGAGGCAGAATTCTGAGGCCTTAGCAACTCTCTGACCAGCAATAGTACCGACAATTGCACAAGTCTGAAAAATGCCTGCTGCCACAAGTGTAGACACTGTGTAACTAAGTAGAACCCACATGTATTTCATCAAGGAGAAGAAACACAGGGCTCAAAAGGGAAACAGGAATTGAATGGCTTTTGAATACACGGGATGGGAAAGAAAAGCACTTCATAGGTGGACTCCCTCTCCCCCGTGCTCTGGGAGACGCAGAGTGCCAAAATGAAGCTCTGTGTGCGTGACGGTACATAAAATGAAGTCCTTCCTGAAGTCTGATTTCCTGTAAAAATGAATCCCATCAGGTCATTCTGGGTAGCTGACTCCTTCTTGCCCTCAAGATTAAGCGTGACCCCCAGATCCCCCAGTTAAGTTCAGAGATAGGGTTAGGCTCTGGAGGAGGGACATGTAAGCCAGCCTCAGTGAATGAGAAAGAGTTTGTCAGCCAGGGAAGGAAGGACGAAGCATTCCAGGGAAAGAGAACAGCAGGCGAGGGAGGGGGGCAGTTATCTGAGGGCTTGGCGTGTTTAAACACTGCCAGGAAGCTCAGTGTGGCGGGAACACAAGGTGTGACAGAGGTGAGGCTGGACACTTAGACGGTCACCACACTATGGGGGAGGCCAACCCTGGCCCAGTGCAGCCTCGACTTCGAAGGTGAGTAGGTCTAATCCTGGGTTCAGTTAGGAGCCCCCTCACCTGCAGATACAAGCCAAACCTGAATCCAGGTGATATTTTCATTCTAATCTGCCCTTTCTTTTCCCTTATTCCTTATTTCTGAATTTTGTCAGAGAAGAGGGGCATAATTACTTTTGGTGTCCCTTCAAAGACCCCAACAGTGGGTACTACTTTCAACTCCATATCCTAGATGAGGAAACTGAAGCTCGGAGCTCTGAAGACACTTGACTGTGCTTATATCCAGGGCTCATATCTACCTGGTACACATAAGCATGGCTGTGCCAGTTGTTAAAATATCCAGATATTTCTGTACTGTTTGCTAATTAGTGACTGTCCTGACTGCTTCCTCACCAGCCTCATCCAGTGACCCTCAAAACTAAAGGAATACTAGTAGGCATAGCAGGGGCTTTCTGACCCTGCTGTAAAGCTACAGTTGACCAGCCAGCTTGTGGGCCAGGCCAGTTGTTAAATATTTTGAGTATCAGCCCTGGTTACATGGCTGCTGGATGCAGAGTTAAGGGTTTGAGCCCACGTCCAGCTGGTTGGATGACCAGTGTTCTTTCCACGCTATGAGCCACTTCCTGTTCTGAACAAGTGAGCACGATCTTACCCCTGTACACGCCAGGCCACTGTGGGAGCTCAGGCTGTAGCTGTGGGAGACCTACACTGAGATGGACAAAAGACCTGTAATTTGTCCAGAGGAGAGTGATGGGGCTGAAGGGGGACTTGAAACCACATCATATAGGAAAAGCTGGCAGAGCTGGAGATGTTAACTTGGAGAAGAGAGGTTTCCAGGAAACATAAAGATGGTCTTCACAAATCTGAGGGGCAGCTGTGTGAAGAGGGATGGAACTTGTATCAATGGGTGGAATTACTAGCCAATTTAGTCCTCAAGTGTTCATTGGGTAAATAATTTCTGGAAACCCACACTTTGCAGGTTTTGGTTTTCCCAGTAGTCATGTGACATGTGAGCTGGACCATAAAGAAATCTGAGCACCAAAGAACTAAAGCTCTCGAACTGCAGTGCTGCAGAAGATGTTTGAGAGTTCCTAGGACAGCAAGGAGATCAAACCAGTCAATCCTAAAGGAAATCAACTCTGAATATTCATTGGAAGGACTGATGCTGAAGCTCCAAGCCTTTGGCCATGTGATGGGAACAGCTGACTCACTGAAAAAGACCCTGATGCTGGGAACGATTGAGGGCAGGAGAAGGGGGAGACAGAGGATGAGATGGCTGGATGGCATCACCAACTCAATGGACATGAGTTTGAGCAAACTCTGGGAAATGCTGAAGGACAGGGAAACCTGGCGCACCACAGTCCATGAAGTCACAAGGAGTCGGACACACCTGAGCGACTGAACAACAACAGCAACTACAACAACTCTTTGCAGGGGTAAAACTAGGTCCAGGGGGTACAATGTGGACCTTAAGTGCTGCCACTAGTTGGGGAGACAGACACATAAACAGATGACTGCGGTGCAAAATGAGGAAGTGCTGGAGAAGTTTGGAGAATGGGACACTGAAACCTTGAAACCCTCTGGGCAGCTGGCAAGGCTCCTGGCAGAGGTGGGTTTTGCTCAGAGTCTTAGAGAATGGGTAGAAAACTGTGAGTCAGAGAAGGGAAGAGGGTAGGAACAGCATTTGCAAAATAATGGAGCAACACCACCTACAAACAGGTGAGACCTGGAGTGTGGCTGGAGAAGGCCTGTGGGGTGGAGGTGCAGCTGGAGATGACGTGAGGGTTCTTGCATGCGAGAGGGTCTTAAGAGTTTGGACATAACAGTGGAGCCAGCGGGGAAAGAACAGGATATGATGAGTGCTGACCACTGGAAGCACTAGAGGGCAGGTGGGAGGGCAGTTTGAAGGGAAATTAGCAAACAGACCCCAATATCCAAAGTGTGGTCAGATGAGATGACCCTGATGGTCCATTGCAAACTTGGGCTCTTCTGAGAGCTAAAGCTAACAGCCCTGTGATGGAGATGCGGGGCGGGCGGCAGGCAAACGGACAGAAGGAAAAGATTTGGGACCCATTAAACCTTTCCCATTTGGGCTTCAGCTAGTTTGTTTTTTTTTTTTTTCTCATTTATTTATTTGGCTGCATCAGGTCTCAGGTGCAGCAATGTGGGATCTTCAAACTTTGTTGTGGCATGCAGGGTCTTTAGTTGCAGCATGTGAACTCTCAGCTGCAGCCTATGGGGTCTAGTTCTCTAATCTGGGGCTTCACTGGTGGCTCAGTGGTAAAGAATCTGCTTGCCAATGCAGGAGACCCAGGTTTGATCCCTGGGTCAGGAAGATCCCCTGGAGAAGGGAATGGAAACCCATTCCAATATTCTTGCCTAGAGAATTCCATGGACAGAGGAGCCTGGCAGGCTACTGTCTATGGAGTTGCAAAGAGTCGGACACGACTGAGCGACTAATACACTTTTCCTAACCAGGGATCGAACCCAGGCCCCCTGCATTGGGAGTGGGGAGTCTTAGCTACTGGACCACCAGGGAATTCCCAAAGCTTCAGCTACTTTTATTTTTAGGTGGCTTAGTTGCTGGGCATCAAGAATAGGTTCTAGACATTTTCTACTGGAGCACTGGGATGGAAGGGAGCGATGCAGCGGTGATGCTCATGGGCATCTAGGAACTGCTCTGAGCATTTTGCATTGGTTCCTCATTTGGTCCCCACAACAACCACACGCAGTTCTATTATTGTCCTTATTTTATAGGTGAGAAAACTGAGGCACAGAGAGGTTGTGCAATTTGCTGAAAGTGCCAGAGCTGGGATTCAAACCTGAGGATTCCGACTCTTAAGCCCAGTTACTCCCCTCCATCCCGACTCTGGCTGTGCGATACAGCATGCATGATCTTACGTTCCCTGACCAGGGTTTGAACGCGTATCTCCTGCAGGGCAAGTGTAGGGTCCTAATCACTGGACCACCAGGGAAGTCCGCTGAGCCCAGTTCTTGAACATTACACTGTGTAAGTGTGTGCCTTTCTCTTGTGGAACGGGCTTTTAAAAAATTTATTCGACAGAACTCTGAACATTAGTACAAACTTTTATTTGCCAACAGATAAATTAGCGGAGACAGAATTCACTTTATGGGTGGATTTCTCACAAGGTCTCCCGGAGGTCTGTTATTGACCAGATTACAGCAAGTGTCCTAAGCCAAAGTGCTGCAGACTTGTACTGATAAATGAGATAAAGCATGTAAGAAACTAGTTTTTAAAACCCAGATATTTATCCTTCTAGTTCAAAACTTTCCATTTTGCCAGACAGGAAGTTAAAAGTACCAGGCACTTGGCTACACAGGCCAGATGGCTGCTGGCCTTGGCTGGGCTATCATGAGGTTTTGCAGGAACTTCTGGAAAAGTGGAGCACAGAAGGACAGAAGACCTGGTTCAAATCAAAGGTTTGATACTCGCTGGCTTGGCAGCTGAGGGAAGAAGAGAAAGGTCTAGAGGGACAGAAAGTGACATGATAATCACCACTGTGGAATCACCACTGTTGTCTGAATGCCTACTCTGGGCAAGAGAGACATGTATTAATAGAGGTGAGGAAACAGAGATTGAGAGAAGAAAAGCAAGTTACCCACAGTCACCCAGCGAGGAAGCAGGTGAGCTGAGATTTGAGCACAGCTCTGTGTGAATGCAAAGCCTATTTCCCCTCCTTGAGCTGATCTTCTCATCTGCAAAATGAGAGCTGTATGTTGCCGGCTCTCCCACAATGCACCACCATGTGGTTTCAGACAGGACATCTACTCACGAGATTAACAGAAACAGTAACAGCAGAAACAGCTACCAGTCATAAGTTACCAGGCCTCTGCAATTGTTCTATACATGTTAGCTCATGTAGTCCTTACTAGGACCCCGTGAATTATGAGAACCTCCATTTATAGAGGAGGCAACAGAGATGCTAAGGAACCATACAAAGTATGATAACCTTTTGTCTGCTAAATAATAATGAATAATTATATTAAGTCAAGCCCTTTGGATTAACCGAAGACCTCGACAGGTATCAATCAGTTGATCAATCTGAGATGACCAGAATTTCTCATGCTGGCTCTCTCAGTAACCCTCAGCATGAGTATGAAGGTACGATTCACAAGTGACTTTTGGAAACATAGGAAATTACGAATGGATTCTTGAGGGCTGGTGGAAGGGGAGGGCCCCTGTTGGAAGTCACAGTGGTCTAAGGCCAAACACTCCAGCTCTGATTCTGAACACACAGTGCCTCACCAGCTGAGCAGGACTTAAAGAAAAATCCGTGGTTGGCCTCTGCAAACAACTCTGAGCCATCCTGGTGCCCAGAGCCAGCTGGTAACCTGGATCTCCTCCAGGCTGCCTCCTCCTCCTCCTCCTCCACTCCAGGGCTGGAGTGCACAGGGGAAGGCTGAAGGCAGAAGAGAGGGAGGGAGCATCAAGGGAAGAGAGGGACAGAAGAGGGAGGCTGATGGCTGAACCAGCTTTCATGGCTGGCTGTGCCAACCTGCTTGTTAAGATGTAAGTCTCATGGTTTCCATGAATTTCACTAAAGTGGCTACATGTTTGAAAATGAAAGCAGCAGAGATCAGCCACTTTCCCATCCCAGGCAGACAGAATCTGCTGTTGGCATCCATGGGGTAAGGGGATAGGAGTCTTCAGCCGTTACTCACCATGGGCTCCAATTAGCACAGGTGAGTTTGAAGGTCCACCTGGGCTATCAACCTCTCCCACCCCATGGCGCCTTCCCTTTCTTCTTGGGCAACCTGAGGCACCCTACGGAGGCAGTCAGCTGGTCTTCTTGGGTCCCAGCCTCCTCTTTGGGGTACTTTCCTCTTGGTGTCATTCAGAGGCAGCCCAGCTCTGGGGTCAGAGAGACCTATGCTGGAACCCCAACTCTGAGCACCTCTAGTTGTGTAATCTTGAACATGTGAACTTCCTGGAGAGAACAGGATGAACTTTGCCAGTTTCGTGAAGGGATCGTGAATGGAGCGACCCACTCCATGCCTTCCCAGGCTCTCGCTCTCCACTGTGCAAACCTGCTGTCAGAGAGTGATTTGTATATCACTGCCCTATTCTCAGGAGTTAGGAATCAATAAAATCTAGATGCTATATCTTCCTTGGATTACTAGAGAATAAACAAATCAGAACATGTTTATCAGAAGTTTAGGCAAATTTCTTTCCTTCTTTGGGGACTCATCATTTCCTTCTAAATGTGGAAATGGGTGGCAAACCTATGGTTCCTGAAGTCCTTCTGAGTCTGGGAGGCTTGACATCCCCAGGAGCCCCTGCCCAAGCTGAAACAGAAAGTCACCAGGGGAAACAACTGATCTATGACAACTGTTTCATTCTATCCCATCTCCACACTGAATGCCCAGCATGTTACCCCCAGCCCTGCACTAGGTGCTAAGGGTGTTAAGATTCCATCATAACAGCTAGAAGTTAGACCCCTGATTCAAGGAGGGCTTCACAATGTGCAAAGCTGTTCATCACATTTAATCTTCAGAATCCAGCCTTGCCCATATTATCCCCATCTTAAAGGTTAAGTCATTGCCCAGGAACAAAACTAATAAGCAGAAAAAGTCAAATCCCTCAATCTGGGTCTGGCAGACCCTAAAGTCTGCACTTTCACCCAAAATTCATGTGATCACCACCCCTTTAATTTGAGATACTGTCGGCAAGAAGCAGGCTTGCTGTGTCAGCAGAAATCAGTCTGAGAACTAACAACAACCACAACAATGGCAACGGCAGTAACAGTAACGGTGCAGCCATTGCCCGAGCAGTAAGGCAGCCTGGAGGGAGGACCTGCAGGTGGATGAAGACCAATAAAGAGCTGTAGGAAGGATGGGATGGGGAGGGAGGTGGGAGGGGGATCAGGATGGGGAACACATGTAATCCCATGGCTGATTCATGTCAATGTATGGCAAAAACCACTACAATATTGTAAAGTAATTAGCCTCCAACTAATAAAAATAAATTTAAAAAATGCTTATCAAGAAAAAAAAAAAAGACAGTTGTCCATGAGGTCAGATAAAAAGCAAGCTGCAAAACAAAATGTATACAATTATCTACTTTGTAAAAAAAAAGAAAGTCTATGTGTATATATGTTATAAATTCAAAAGAAAGGATCAATTAATTGAAAGAAAATCAAGAATAATATGCATACAATGATTCTATTTATAGAGAAAAAAGTCTGTGTGGACTTTATAAATTTATAAGGATGATTTGGAAAGGCACACCAAACTGTTTATGGTTGTTACCTCTAATAGAATGAGGACTTGGGGAAGCAGACAAATATTTTCACTTTTTCCTCTACAGATTTCTGATGGTTAAAAAAATTTTTTTTATAACAAGCATGTATTAACTTTATAATTTTTGAGATTTCTAACACTTAAAAAAAATTAAAAATTACCATAAAATAAAAAATAAATAAAATCAAATTTAAAAAAATAAAAAGAGCTGTAGGAAGCAAATGGCGGGAAAGCAGTGGGAGCTGGCTTGTCCGGTAAGACTTTCTGGAAGAGGGAAGGAAGGGATTGACGTGCATTGCTAACCTCTGGGCCACGCACCTTCGAAAAGTGACTATTACAGTCACTCTAAGAGAGAAGAATCATGGTTCTCACATGACAGGTAAGGAATCAGGGGCCAGGAAAGGGAACCCAGTGGGCCAGAGGCATGCTGTGACAAGCAGGAGGAGCCAGGATTGGAACCCAGCCAATGGGGACAAGGGGCATGTTGGATTTCTATTCCTCTCCCTCTAAACCCTGAGCTCATAGCAACCAGCTCCCCATCCACAGCAGAGAGCGTGGACTTTGTTTTTCTCTTAAACCGACTCCCGTTTCCCCATCCATGCCCTCTGCCCACTCCACCCCTGCTTAGGCTGGCTGTGAAGTCACCGCCCGTCTCTCCCACAAGTGCTCCGGCCTCAGGCCACACATCTGGAGGGTGAGACTCCACCCTTCTTCAGACCAGATGTTCGGGGGTGGAGGGCTGGGAGGGGACTGTCGCTGACCAATGCCTTCTGTTTGTCTTTTCAACTCCTCTTTCCTTTCTGGCCAAGAGAATGTGCAGCTTGGGCAGGGGCCTGGTCAGATGTCTTGGCAGATCCCCCCCTCCCACCGGCCGAGGAACTGGAGGCTGGGAACCCGAAGAGTCTGAGAAAGCAGGCTCAGCGCAACCCTGGGCTGGTCAGAGCAAAGCTGTGTAGCCCCTGGGCTGGTCAGAGCAAAGCTGTGTAGCCCCTCTGAGTACCTGCACAGCCTTCCTGGGGAGGGGAGGGAGAGAGAGCAGAGAGAAGAGAAAGACGGAAAGATACACACTGGCAGGAGAAAACAGAGAGAGCACGGGAGGAAGAGGGCGAGAGAGAGGAGACACACCCAGCACAGCGGGACTGGATGGAGGCGAGCAAAGGGGAAGGAGGTGGAGAGAGACAGAGAGGCCGACAGAGAAGTGACAAAGAGGCCGACAGAGACAGAAACACAGGGGGAAGGAGGGACAGTGAGCTGTGGAGAGAGACGACAGGCAGAACCAAAAGGCACAGAAAGTGCAGCCAATCCAGACACCATACTCAGCCAGGTGCCAACCAGTACCGCCTGCTTCTTCGAAGCTAATTTTATAAAAGAATAAGAAAGAAGGAGAAGAGAGGCGAGGGCTAGGAAATAGTTACATACTCCTAAGTAATAAAAAGGGGCTTCCCTGGTGGCTCAGATGGTAAAGAACCCGCCTGCAGAGTGGCAGACCCGGGTTCGATCCCTGGGTCGGGAAGATCCCTTGGAGACGGGAATGGCTTTCCCACTCCAGTATTCTTGCCTGGAAAAGCCCACGGACAGAGGAGCCTGGCAGGCTACCATCCATGGGGTTGCAAAGAGCAGGACATGACTGAGCAATTAACACTTCAAGCAACTCTCAAAAAATTAATTTAAGTAATAAAATGGATGTTCCAGTTTGAAGTCGAATCATGATGTTGACTCAGGGCTCCCTGACTTCTGAAACCAATTTCTCAATTTCATAATCACATCTTAAAGTTTCTGTCCAGGCTCAGTTTCCTTATCTGTAAAATATGTTAAAAGATGGTGACTTCACAGTTTGCTGGGAGGGATATAATAGCTTGTGTAAATTGTAAAGGGCTGTGCAAGGACACTGGGTATAAGAAGAGGGAGCTTTAAGAATCTCCCTCTGAATTTATTTTTAGGACCAGTTGGGGTCCTTTCCACTTCTGATTAGAAATGGATACCCAGGAGGAAACACCGATCTTCACATAAAAGTTTCCTGGTGTTTCCAGGAGACCTAGCTAGATGATGCTAGAAAGTCACATCAGTTCTCTAGGCCTTATTGAAATGACAGCTGGAAGAAATAATAGTTAAAAGTCTCCTCTAGCTGGGAATGTGGACAAACCTATGATCACTGGGATAAGGAGGTGCTATGTGATGAAGGCTTCACCAAGGGGTGAAGGCTTTCATATTGGACGTGACTGGGTAAGGGTTGGCTCCTCTCGGACAGCCCCTCCTCCAGGAAGTCTTCTCTGTTCCCCCCAGGCTGTGTACAGTGACTTCCTCTGGGCTCCTGTTCACAGTGCTACCCAACTGTATTGTAGCATATTGTTTTTGCCTAGGATGTGACTGTTTCCTCACTAGACTTTGAGTTTCTGAGGGCAGAGACCATCGAGCTCATCCCCGGATCCTCACTGCCCGGGGCCTGGCACAGAGGAGACCTTCAATGGATGCCGGTGGCCTCCAACAGGACTGGACTGCCAGCCCACATTCCTTCCCATTAGGCCAGACATTTTCAAGGAGGAAGCGCTGGAGCCAGGCTTTGGAAGCAACCTTTGGACACTTTGTGCTGTCCTCTGAACCCTCTCTGGGAGCTGATGCCAGGGCAGCTGGGAGCCAGAAAGGGTGGGAGGTAGACCAGCTGGCTGGAAGAGCCTGGGGAGGGTGGGGGCGAAGAAAGGGGACCCATCTTAACATATCAGCTAATCTTTCTCCAGCATTTTATGCTTTATATAACATTTCTACATCTACTATTTTCTCAAGCCTCATGGGAATCCTGGGGGCTAAGTAGGACAGGTTCCAATATCACTGCTTCTCTTTTTTAGACCAGCTGGACACAGCCACGCCAAAGTTGGATCTTTGGACTCCACAGCCTGTACTCTTCTTCCAAGAACAAGAAAAGAAGTGGGAGGTGGTGTCCATGAGGTCTGGATTATTTTCCCCATTTACTGGTGGCTTAATGAATTGCTCAATCTTTATAACCCATGTGTATGATAAATTGATTGAAATTAGGGCTGCCAATGATTGAACCCTGGTGAGTGTGTTGTTCCAAGCACATGATCAACATTATCTCATTTAATCTGATCTATGACCTTATAAGCATCACTTTGCCAACAAAGGTGTATAAGGCCAAAGCTATGGTTTTTCCAGTATTTATGTAGAGATCTGAGAGTTGGACCATAAAGAAGGCTGAGCGCTGAAGAACTGATGCCTTTGAATTGTGGTGCTGGAGAAGACTCTTGAGAATCTCTTGAACAGCAAGATTATCAAATCAGTCAATCCTAAAGGAAATCAACCCTGAATATTCATTGTAAGGACTGATGCTGAAGCTGAAGCTCCAATACTTTGGTCACCTGATGTGAAAAGTCAACTCACTTTCCTTATACTAGGAAAGAGTGAGGGCAAGAGGAGAAGGGGATGACAGAGAGAATGAGATGGTTAGACAGCATCACTAACTCAGTGGATATGAATCTGAGCAAACTGGGAGATAGTGAAGGACATGGAAGCCTGGCATGCTGCATTCCCTGGGGTGCAAAGAGTCGGACATGACTTAGCAACTGAACAACAACCAAGATGAGTGCCTGGGGCTCACTATCTTTAGGGACAAGACTGATTGCCATACAGATAATCATGACTCAACTTGGAAAGTGCTTAGACTGAGTTATGTGATCTTGCCAAGCTGGTAACAGGAGTCATGGGCAAGCACATCTTTGTCTTCTCCTCCACCAGTAAGGAGGCAGCCCCCAGATGGCATGGGTCAACTCAGGTGTAACATGAGAATTTGGAAGAGAGTGTGAGAACTTTCCTCAGTGCAATGAGAATCAACTCTCACACATGAAGTTCAAGGCAATGAGCCAGGATTGGAAGGGATGGGAGTGGTGTCTTTCACAAATTATTTAAACACCTCTGTGTGCTGGCCCTGTTCCAGGTGGTGGAGATACAGTGATGAATAAGGTAGACGAGGAATAGGAACAGACAACAGACATACAAATATTGTCATAATAGAGTGACTTAGCTGGGATATGAACTACAGGGGGAAAAAGGGGAGAAGGGGATAAAGAATGCCACGGATTGGAATGGGTTCAAGTTTAAATAGTGTGGCCAGGAAGGCCTGGAGAAAGTGACATTTGAGTAACAATCTGTACTAGGTGAGGGGCAGAGCCATGCGGATACCTGGGAGGCATGGGGGAGTGGGGGCAGTGGCCCTGCGGTTTCAGCACCTCTGTCATGTTAAACCACAGCTGGGACCTGGACTTCTTTGCTCTAAAGTCCTTTCATGTGGTGGAAGGACCTAGAAGTGACTCTGATTCTTGAGATGGGAGCCACGGGACAGTCTGGAGCAGTGGAAGGGTGGACCCACATTTTCCCCACATTTTGCTCTGTGAGAATATACTGACAGTGGGCAGGGGCAGATGCTAGAAAATCAGTTAGAAGGTGACTGGCACAGCCAAGAAAGAGCTAGCTGGATTCTGGATAGGTTTTGATAGTAAGGATTACAGGATTGCTGGTGGGTTAAATTGAGGGTGAGGAGGGACAGAGCAAGAAGGAACTGTCTAGGGAGATCCTAAGGTTTGGATGGAAGACAGAGTTGCCTAGGTTAACTTGGGTGGGAAGGCTGAAAGAGAAGCAAGTATGGAGGGAAAGACTGGGAGTTCCATTTTGGACACGTGAACTTGAATATCTATTAGATGTACTCAGGAGACACAGCGTAGCTGTCTTGGATACATGCATCTGGAGTTCTGACTTTCAAAAAAACCATGACACTGGGTGAGATCAACACAGAAGCAAAAGTGTGGGTGTAGGTAGAGAAGAGAAAAGGACATCGCTGAGCCTGACCTCAGACCCCAACCAGTGCAAAGAGGTGGAGAGATGATCAGGGGCAAGAAGAGAGATGGAGAAAGGTCAGGGAGGCAAGGGGAGAATGCGGAGAGTAAGGTATCCCAGAAACCCAGTGAAGGAAGTTTTTCAAGGAGGAGAATGGATCAACCGTAGGTCAAATGAGAAAAGACTGAGGTCACTGGAGGTCACTGTGATCTTGAGAGGAGCAGCTGCAGTGGAGTAGTGAATGACCAGAACTTGGTTAGGCCCACTTAGAATGCCCCCCTTGTCCTGGCCCTGAGAATTCAACTCAGTGTTCTAGGGAGAAGGTGTAATACTGGAGTGGGTTGCCATTCCCTTCTCCAGGGGATCTTCCAGGCCCAGGGATCAAACCCAGGTCTTCTGCACTGCAGGCAGATTCTTTATGATCCAAGCCACCAGGGAACCTCCATTTTTAAAATAAGAGATGGGAAAAAGAAAAAAAAAAAACAAGCTGTGTGCATCCAATGTTCCCTGGGATTGGGGGAGTCCAGATGCTGGCAGATGGGGGGAGGGACAGCACTCTCTCAGGGTCTGCCCCCTTGACTTGCCCTTGTCAGGCAGCACATGGGCCTCAGCGGGTGCCAGGCAGAACTGGGCAGTTTCTGGTGGTGACCTTGAAAGAGGGTATTGATAGCAGTGGGATATCATCATCTTGAATCAGAGTTGAAGTTGTTTGCCAAGAGGCCAAATTATGGGAGCCCACAGGACAAGTCCTCCTAGACAGGGGCTAAAACGCTTCAACAATGAAATCCTGCTCTGTGTTGTTCACAGTGATTACCGAGTCCTAGATTGGTATGGCTAGAACTAGCTAAAATAACAGGAAACATTTATTGAGCACTTGGCATGAAGACAGGCACTGCCTAAGTACTTCATGAATGCTCTGATCTTTTTTAAGTATAAACAGTCCTTCCCTAAGGAAAAACAATGTATTCTATGTATTTTTAGGTTGTTTCTTTATTAGCTCTCTCCTCCAACAGATAGTAAGCTCCTTGAGGACCAGATGTGTTTATGGTTCTATGTCCTATTCCTAGAAAAGTGTTTGAAATTTAGTAGGTTGGGCTTCCCAGGTGGCACTAGTGGTAAAGAACCTGCCTGCCAATGCAGGAGACATAAGAGATCCTTGGTTGATCCCTGGGTTGGGAAGATCCACTGGAGGAGGGCATGCCAACACTCTTTAGTATTCCTGCCTGGAGAATCCCAAGGACAGAGGAGCCTGGTGGGCTACGGTCCATAAGGTTGCAAAGAGTCGGCTATGACTGACGCGACTTAACACACACACATGCATGAAGACGTGTAAATATAGAGTTAGCCCATTCATGGATAGGAAGACTGAATATTGTCAAGATGCCAGTTCTTAACTTGACTTGTAGATTCAATACAATCCCAATTAAAATCCCAGCTCACTATTTTTTTTATATTGACAAACTGATTCTAAAGTTTATATGGAGAGAAAAAAGACCCAAAAGAGCCAACACAGCACTGAAGGAGAAGAACAATGCTGGAAGACTTACTACAAAGCTACAGTAATCAGTGCAGCATGACAATGGTGAAAGAATAAATAAAAGACCAGTGAAACAGAATAGAGAGCTCAGAGATAGCTTCTCCTCAACAGAAAGAGCCAATCAACATTTGACAACGGCACAAAGGCAATACAGTGGAGCAAAGTTAGTTTCTGCAACAAATTGTGCTGCAACAACTGGGCACTCACATGCAAAAAAACGCATTTAGACACAGATCTTACACCCTGCTCAATAATGAACACACGATGATCACAGACCTAGATGTAAAATGCAAATCTATAAGGTCCTAGAAGATACCATAGAAGAAAACCTGGATGACCTTGAGTATAATGATGACCTTTAAGATGACCAAAGGCACAGTCCATAAAAGAAATAACTGATAAGCTGACCTTCATTAAAATTCAAAATTCCTCCTCTGTAAAAGACTAGTCAAAAGAATAAGACAAGTCACAGACTGGGAGAAAATATTTGCAAAACAATCATCTGATAAAAGACTATTTGATATATATAAAGAACTCTAAAAACTCAACAATGAGAAAACAAACAATCTGATTAAAAACTGGGCCAAAGAACTTTATAGACACATCACCAAAAAAGATAAACAGATGGCAAGTAAACATATGAAAAGGTGTTCCACACCAACTGTCATCAGTTCAGATCAGTCGCTCAGTCGTGTCCAACTCTCTGTGACCCCATGAACCGCAGCATGCCAGGCCTCCCTGTCCATCACCAACTCCCGGAGTCCACCCGAACCCATGTCCATTGAGTCGGTGATGCCATCCAACCATCTTATCCTCTGTCATCCCCTTCTCCTCCCGCCCTCAATCTTTCCCAGCATCAGGGTCTTTTCAAATGAGTCCGCTCTTCGCATCAGGTGGCCAAAGTATTGGAATTTCAGCTTCAACGTCAGTCCTTCCAACGAACACCCAGGACTGATCTCCTTTAGGATGGACTGGTTGGATCTCCTTGCAGTCCAAGGGACTCTCAAGAGTCTTCTCCAACACCACAGTTCAAATGCATCAATTCTTCATTGCTCAGCTTTCGTCACAGTCCAACTCTCACATCCATACATGACCACTGGAAAAACCATAGCCTTGACTAGACGGACCTTTGTTGACAAAGTAATGTCTCTGCTTTTTAATACGCTGTCTAGGTTGGTCATAACTTTCCTTCCAAACCAATAGGTTGGTCATAACTTTCCAACTGTCATCAGGAAAATGCAAATTAAAATGACAGTGAGATACCACTCTACACCTATTAGAATGGTCATAATCTGGAACCCTGATGACACCAAACACTGGCAAGGGTGTGGAGCAACAAGAGCTCTCATTCATTGCTATTGGGAACGCAAACTGGTACAGCTACTCTGGAAGACAGTTTGGCAGTATTTTACAAAACTAAAAAGACTCTTACCATACCAGGAACCGTGCTCCTTGGTTTCTACCCAAGGTTGAAAACTCATGCATACCTAAAAATCTGCACACCAATGTTTACAGCAGCTTTATTTATAATTGCCAAAAGTTGGAAGTAACTAAGATGTCTGTCAGTAGGTGAATGGATAAGCAAATTGTGGCACATCCAGACAATGGAATATTATTCAGTGCTAGAAAGAAATGAGCTAGCAGCTCATGAAAAAATATGGAAGAACTCTAAGTGTATATCAAAGAAGTCAGTCTAAAAAGGCTACATACTGTATGATTTCAACTATGTGACATTCTGTAAAAAGCAAAAGTATGGAGACAATATAAAGATCAGTGGTTGCAGGGGTGGGGTGCGATGTGGGGGAGGGGGAGAGGAATAGACAAAATATAGAGGATTTGTAAGGCAATGAAAATACTCTGTATGATATTATAACAATGGATATATGGCACTATACATTTGTCCAAACCTACAGAATGTGTATCACCAAGAGTGAACCCATGGGCATTGGGTGGGAGACTATGATGTGTCAATGTAGGTTCGTCCTTGGTGCTGTTAGTACATGTACCACTCTGGTGGGGGATGTTGACAATGGGGGAGGCTGTACCTGTGTGGGGGACAAGAGATATATGCAAAAATCTCTGTACCTTTCTCCCAACTCTGATGTGGACCTAAAGTAGCTCTAAAAAGATAATAGTCTTTAAAAAGATCTTCCCAACCCAGGGATCAAATGCGGGTCTCCCACATTGCAGGCAGATCCTTTACCATCTGAGCCCCCAGGGAAGCCTTAAAAAGATTAGTAGGTGCTCAGTAAATACTTGTTGAAAGAGTACATGAATGCAGGACCCTAGGTATTAGACTTGATGAATCCTGAGCGGAACTCCAGGAGCATCAGTAGCCTTTATTATGCACTGACTGTATACTAAGTACCAGAGCTATGCTCTCTAAATACGGGTTCATGTCCCCCCACTACCTGGTGGCTGCTCTTTCTGGGCCACTGACTCAGTTTGGAGCATCCTTTTTTCTCCTCTTCACACGCAGCTGTCCTCCTCACCACTAAAGCCTTGCTTGTAGAAGCCAAACCTGGCCCCAGCCTCCCTCTGGTCCCCTCAGAACAAGGGTACAGGTCTGAACTGCCTAATTGCAGTTCCTTAGGTTTTCGGGCTCCAAAATCACCACAGATGGTGATTGCAGCCATGAAATTAAGAGACACTTACTCCTTGGAAGGAAAATTATGACCAATCTAGACAGCACATTAAAAAGCAGAGACATTACTTTACCAACAAAGGTCCGTCTAGTCAAGGCTACGGTTTTTCCAGTGGTCATGTATGGATGTGAGAGTTGGACTGTGAAGAAAGGTGAGTGCCAAAGAATTGATGCTTTTGAACTGTGGTGTTGGAGAAGACTCTTGAGAGTCCCTTGGACTGCAAGGAGATCCAACCAGTCCATCCTAAAGGAGATCAGTTCTGGGTGTTCATTGGAAGGACTGATGCTGAAACTGAAACTCCAATACTTTGGCCACCTCATGCGAAGAGTTGACTCACTGGAAAAACCCTGATGCTGGGAGGGATTGGGGGCAGGAGGAGAAGGGGATGACAGAGGATGAGACGGCTGGATGGCATCACTGACTCAATGGACATGAGTTTGAGTAGACTCTGGGAGTTGGTGATGGACAGGGAGGCCTGGCATGTTGCGATTCATGGGGTCGCAAGGAGTTGGAGACGACCGAGCAACTGAACTGAACTGAGGTTTTTTACATCCCTACATTTTTCTTTCTTTAGTATCTCTCGGTTCAGTTCAATTCAGTTGCTCAGTCATGTCCGACTCTTTGTGACCCCATGGACTGCAGCACGCCAGGCTTCCCTGTCCATCACCAACTCCTGGAGCTTGCTCAAACTCATGTCCATCGAGTTGGTATTGCCATCCAACCATTTGCCTCAGTAAATTACAGAAAACTCTGCTGCTAATATTGTCACTGTTACTGTCAGTACAATTACTACTAACGAGCACCACTGCAACAACAACTACTACTACCACCAAGAGGAGCCTCGAGGCCCCTGAGTAAGACCCATGTGAAAGAGCCCTGCCCTGCCCCATGTCAGCCTGAGCCCTCCTCTCCTCTGAGCGAGCCATGTACTAGAGCCTGGCTAGCTGAAGAGGCCCGGGTGCACGGAAGGGTCAAGGGTCATGAGTCCTGTGGTTCTGTGGGTGCTGACCCCATGACTTCAAGTCAGGCAGGTGCTATTTCCCAGCTCCAGAAACAGCCCCAAGGGTTGACATCTGGTCATCTCTAGAAATTCCCATTTTCTGACTCACGCTGTCCTCAGAGGGCTCTTGGGAAGACTCTGACTGCCCTGTGACAACAACATGTTGGGAGCTTCCCAGGGAGGGGTCCCGGGAGGGCTGGCTCCAGCATTGGGGTTCGGGGGGGGGGGGGAGGCACAAACTGACTTGCCAACAGGGGTTTATATGTAGTGACCCATGGGCTCATCAGAGACCTTCATTGCTCCCCACTGCTTACAGAAAAAGCCTTAATTTCTGACATCCAAGGTCTTTGCCATCCCATTCTCGTCTATAGAACCCCCTGAACTATATGAACTCTGTGCTTCTAAAACATCTTGATTCAGGAGCATCTGCTTTGTGCCAAACACTTTGCACACACTGTTCTTCATCCAATCATCCGTTCAGCAAATCCAGACCAGGGGTTGACCTGGGCTTGGCATTGTTCCAGACTTTGGCTTGTAGGAAAAAAACAAGAGACACAGGGTACCTGCTCTCATCAAGCTGACGTTCTAGTGAGGAATTACCCCCAGTTTCCAGAGGAAAAACTGAGGCTCAGATGGGGCGATGGGCTGCAGGGGGCAGAGCAGTGATTTGAGCATAGGCCTGTATGACTCCAAAGCAGTTCTTTTCATGCTTCTACTTTCCCATACCCCCCTGAAGCCCCTGGGCTGTGGTCGCAGTCCACACCTCTGAGGCTTTGCATGAGTTGCTCGCTCAGCCTGGAAGGCCCTCTGCCCTCTTCTCCAGCTGATCCCCCTTCCATGTTGAAGACTCTTATCAAGCCTCCCCTCCTCTGGAAAGCCTTTCCTGCTCCCCACCCCCTTTCACCCCAGACACCTTGGTTCACGTCCGTGGATGGAGTGGCTTAGGCCACTCTCTGACTATTAGTCTTCACTGGGAGATGGGTGCCTGTGAGATGGACTGTGTGTCTGCAGGTCCAAGTCACTGGTGTCCAGCACAGTGCTGCTCCGGGGGGTCCACAGCCTGTCTGCTCAACCTCCCCTTGCCCTGAGATGCTCAGGATGCCAACCTCAGTGGGCATCGTTGGCAAACCACTCCCCTGCAAGAAAGATCTGATGCCTGTTGGAAATGGCTTCTGAAAGAGCCTGAATCACTCGCATCTTGGTGCGAACAAGACTTCTAGAAATGCTTGGATATGGAGGAGCTTGGGTCAGCCTTGCTGCCAAAGGTCCCCTGTAGGGGGCGCTGTGGGAGCAGCTGTCCTGGGGTAGGTGCCTGTGCTTCCTCTCACGTCCCCCATCCCGTGGTCGTCCACCTGGTCCTCACTGCTGAACGTTCCCAAGGCCACTCAGGCCATCCTCTGCTGCTGTGGACCTCCTGCTACCTGAAGATCTGGGCCAAACATGGCAAACAGGCTTTTCCACTGGCTCCCCCAAACCTTCACTGGGATCCTCATTATGAATTGCAGTGAGTTCTCAAATGCTCCTGAACATACCATACAGTTCCACACCCTGATGCTGAAGGGCAAGACGAGAGTCTCCAGTGACCACAAGTGAAACCCTTGTGCAGGATCTCCAGGCTGAGTCACCACTGTTCTTTGCTTTTCCCAGTGGTGAGGCCTGAGGCCAGGGTCAGGGAGGACTCCAAAAATTCTCCCCATTTTAGTCACTTTGCTCCCCAGAGACCTCACAGCTGGCCAGAGAAGGAGGTAGAAACTCCCCAGTGTACGGGGACTTGTAACCTCTGCTCGCTGTTCCAGGACAAGTCAGAGCTCGACTCCGTGTCCTTCCTTCCCCAGCCTGCCTCTGGAATCAAGGGACAGAGGTCAGGAACTGGTCTGGGGAGTTGGGGGGAGGTGGAGTTTTGGAGGAAGAGAACTAACCTTTAACATTTATGGATACTTACTGAGTTCCGGTACTTTTTGCAGATGCTATCTTGTTAAATCCCAAATGCTACCATAACCTTATCAAGGTAGGACTGTTCTAATTACCACTTTGCTAAGGCTAAAACTATGGCTCAGAGAAGGAAAATGACCTTTCCTAGGTGGCACACCCAGGTTCAAACCAGGTGGATGTTCTTATCACTTCTGCCCTCCTGTCTCCAGATTCATTGCATTGGCTGGTCCAGCAGCACAATCTTGAGAACAATCTTGAGAGTCCTGGAGACTGACCCTAGCACCATGGGACGTCACACCATGAGATCACCTCATTCTGAGTCAAGGTGCTCTGTTTACCATGAAGGAACAAAGGCCAGGGAGGTTTTGCCTGGCTTCAGTGCAAGGACCAAGATTCACATTCACATTTTTTTATGCCAACCTCAGTGCTCTTTCCAATCAACTATCTAGTCGAATGACAAGCTGCTCTTTGGGCCAGGAAATCACGCCCCACCTCTTCTCCAAGTCCTACAAGCATAGCTTCCACTCTGTTTCAGCACAGCGACGAGGAAGAGCTCACTGCCCTTCTGCCGCAGGTGACCTTTCACCTGTGGCAGGGACCCCACCCCACTCCCACCTTCTCATACGCAATGCCCCTTTCCATAACACATTTCCTATGGTACCCTTTGTACCATGTTGAATTAAAATTCACAGTTAACCTACATACACAATTTCAAAAAATTAATGGGGTGCCCTAAATGAAATGTAAAGAAGAAATCAAATGATTTATAATAAAAGTAAGTAAAATAATTTATAATAAAATAATGTATTTTCATTTGTAAGTATTCACTCATGACTACACCAAGAGATGTAATGAAACAGTCTGATGGTTGCACAGAATCGCTGTGAACTCAAGTTACAAATATGGATTGATTCAGATGCTTCATTAGCAACTCAAAGGTCAGGAGCAAGGTCGCCATGTCACACATGATTTCCTTTTTTTAATAACTTCAATTATTATTTATTTATTTTATTTTTGGCTGTTCTGGGTCTTCGTTGCTGTGCGGGCTTTTCTCTAGTTCCGGCGAGCGGGACTACCCTCTAGTTGCAGTCTGCAGGTTTCTGATTGCAGTGGCTTCTCTTGTCGTGGAGCACAGGCCCCAGGATGTGAGGTCTTCAGCAACTGCAGAGTATGGGCTCAATAGTGTGGTTCGCGGCTCTAGAGCACAGGCTCAGTAGGTGGGGCACACGGCCTTAGTTATCCCGGGGCATGTGGGATCTTCCCGGACAAGGGATTGAACCCATGTTTCCTGCATTGGCAGGCAGATTCTTTACCACTGAGCCACCAGGGAAGCCGACATGATTTCCTGAAACTATTCTCGGTAAGGTTCAAACAAAAACAAAGTGCAGTCTTCCCTTGATTTATATGGTGAGTGCCTTTGGGAGGGGAATAAGCGAGGAAGTAAGTGAAAGTCGCTCAGTCGGAGTCTGACTCTTTGCGACCCCATGGACTACACATACAGTCCATGGAATTCTTCAGGCCAGAATACTGGAGTGGGTAGCCTTTCCCTTCTCCAGGGGATCTTCCCAACCCAGGGATCGAACCCAGGTCTCCCACATTGCAGGCAGATTCTTTACCATCTGAGCCACCAGGGAAGCCCTACAGAGATGGGAGGTGGTGAGCGAGTAAGAGGGGAGGAGAGGTATTTGTTAAAACGGCTCCTCATTTAAGTGCTTTGTGTGTGAACTGAATGTGCAGTTAGGCTCTTGCTTTGGCTAGCTGTAAGTGGCCTTTCACTTCTCTGGTGCCTGGTGCTGGGGACAGCGCTCAGCCGTGCAGAATCTTCCTATGCACAACCATGAGCCTCCCACCAAGTGCTCACAGCACCCAGGGCTTGTGATGACAACCAGAAGTCTTCCCATCCGTTTCCAAGCTGCACCCCGGGGTGCAGTACTGCTCCTATGAGGAACCACTGGTAGAAATTCTGAAAAAAGCGAAAGTCACTCAGTCGTGTCCGACTCTTTGAGACCCCAGGGACATAGCCCACCAGTCTCCTCTGTTCATGGAATTCTCCAGGCCAGAATACTGGAGTGGGTAGCTTTCTCCAGGGGATCTTCCCACCAGGGATCAAACCCAGGTCTCCTGCATTGCAGGTGGATTCTTTACCATCTGAGTCACCAGGGAAGCCCAAAGAAATTTTAAGCTTTTCTCAAAAAGATTATATCCTAACTTCTCAATATCTCTTTAAGTTATTTAAGCCCTGTATTTAGTTGTGGCTTCTAGGTGGAAGAGGCAGCACTAAGAGGAGGCAGGAGAGGTCCAAAGTCAGCTGGGAATCCAGGTTACCTTGCTTACTGCTGTATTTCCAAGCTTACCTGGCATAGAGTAGGTGCTCAACAAATAACTGTGAGATGAAATTATCATAGGGTGGCTTTGGGGAAATGACTTAACCTTCCCCATCCTCTATTCCCTCACAGCAAAGTGGTGGTCACTTCACAGGCTCTTGGGAAGATTCAATGAGACTAAATATGGAAGAGGTGGGGACTCACAGAGTGAACTCACCAACAAAGTTGACAGTGGAAGTGGCCATCCTGGGTGATGTGGCTGGGATGAAACTCTGTTTCATGGAAAAGCTAACAGAAGAGTGTTTTCAAATCAGCCTCTGATGAGACTACTTGAACTTTCAGACAGGTGGTTCCTCCCAACCTGGAGACTTGGCAATTCTGAGGCCCTTGTCTAGACGGCTGGTGGTGGAGGGACGCGCATGCCCCCATGCTGGCCTGCTTGTCTGCATGCCACCTGCCAGCACCTCACACAGCCCTGAGTCTCAGCATCCCAGGAGAGAGCTCTCTCTACCTGCATCCTGCTCTTCTGCCTGCTCCAGGTGAGGGAGAAGAGTGAACATTTACTCAACACCTCCTATGTGCCAGAGCTTTACTCTTCCCTGAACTGTGCCAGGTGAGGGGAGGGAAGGGGCTCAGAGACAGTGAGCACTTTGTCCAGGGTTTCGGAGAAGTGTGGGACACTGCCCCTCTGGCTGGGCCTTCCTTCTACCACAGATTGGGAGGCCGACAGAGGCGTGAGTTGGGCACCCATGGGGAAGTCCACCTCCACCCCCCACCCCTTAGGCTCCGGGCATTCACCAGGCACAGGGGGTGGCTTCTCTACTCCCCACCACGATTCAGAGGGCAGGGTTAACATAGACGAGGAGAGAAGATGGGGAAAATGTCAGAGGTCTCGAATGCCAGGGACACTGGGAGTGGACAAGGCCTGGGGTGACGGAAGGATTTGAGGCAGGACAGCAGAGATGCTCTATGAGATGCTTTAAGGAGACTCTAACCCACAGTGATGGACCAGACTTCAAACTGGTCAGGCGGCTGCCAGGGGTCTCCCTGAATGTTGCTCCCAATTTCCTATTTCCCTGCCCTTTCACTTTAGATGAGGGAGCTCCCAGGGCACAAGGAGGCTCAGACAGCTCTCCCATCCACAGGAAGGTGGCTGCTGCCAGCCTCTGGAAGTTGGGGCCACAGAATGTCGGTACTCAGTGCTAGCCTTGACTTTTTACAAAGGTGCCACGTGACCCAGGATCAGTTGCTGATGCTCTCCTGGCCTCAGTCTCCGTGAGGGTAAGATGAGAGGATTAAACTAGCTGATGGTCTAGAGTGCTGTGTCTTTTTATTTTTATGGAGGGCAGAAGCCCGGGAGAGTCATGGGATGTGAACGAGAGACAAGGGTTGGCTGGTGGCAGCCATGTTCACAAGTAACTGAAGGGAGCAGGGACCCGAAAGGAAGCCAGTACATTCACAGGATGTCAAGCCCCAGGGAGAGGTCACTCCTGGGTTCTTCTACCTTGCGGGGAGAAGGGCAGAGAACAGCAGCGAGGTTGGGCCACCAAAGCCTGCGGTACACAGCTAATGTGCCTGGGAGGGTGGGCAGCCCAGTTTTGAGCACACTGCAGAGAGCTGCATGGGCTCCTCTCTGGGCCAGGGTGGGGGTCACCTCAGAATGAACTGAAGCAGAGTCCCAGAGAGGTCAAGTCCTGCGGATTCCTTTGGTGATGACAGCTGCTTTGTTTTTTGGGAGGCAACAAAATTCTTTTTAAGCAAGGCTTCCTTCCTACATTTATTTATTTACTTTTTGCCAAGTGACTCAGCGCAACAACCTCAAAAGCCGTCTCCAGTGGGAGCCAGGAAGAACCAAACCCTCAAACATCGGAGTCCCTGTGAGGTTTTGCCTTGTGGAACTTTCCCTAAAATAACTGTATTAGGAGACTCTCAGGGCAGGAGTGAGGGGAGAGGAGGGCCAGGAGGCAGAATCCGGCTGGGCTTCTGAAGGATGCACACAACTGGAGTATGGACCCAGCCCCTGCGCCCACGCCTGTTCTCCACAGCGAGGGCCTGCATGGGTCTCTCAGCATCAGTTTCCCCCATCTCATCGTGGCGGGCCATCTTCCTGAGGAAGAAATGAGGCAGGGGTCTGAACTCTATGGTGGAAGAGAGATGACTTGGTTCTCTGGTGGCAGCTGTGGAATATGGATTGAACCTTCATGCCCTGTGTCCTCAGGCTGTGATATATTACAATTCCTGATGCGATGGGTTGGGTTCTTTTAATTCAGTGGGGAAAACAAACACTAAATTCTTTCTGTTTGTAATAATGCATCTAAATTGGAAACCGGCCAATAAGATAAAAGGTTGTGGAGGAAACAGACTGGAAATTCAGGAGATGTGGATTCTATTTCAGCTTTGGCGTGTTAAGCCGTGGGACCTTGTGTAGGTCACTTCCCTAAGGACAGAGACACCACCACGGTCAGGGACCTGCTGTCTAACTAGGAAGTCGGGTAGGATATGAGAACACAGTTGGTGACGGGCAGATCAAGGTAGGGTAAAAAGCCCTTGCCTGAGAGTCACATGGGCACGTCCCAGTCCTGCACGTACTGGCTGACCTAGGGTAGGTCAACTCTGTCTCTGGAGCCTCAGCTTCCCCATCCATAAAGTGGGAGAGAACAACAGCCATCTTAAAGCATTGCTGTGATAACTGAAATGGAGACAAAGTGTGGGAAAGTGCCCGGGAAACTGGAAAGCATGAGCTAAATAGGAGAGGTTATCACTACAGGCACACCTCGTTTACTGCACTTCCAGATAGAGTGTCTTTGACAAACTGAAGGTTCGTGGCAACTCTGGGTTGAGCAGGTCTATCAGCCCCATTTTCCCATTTGATCATTTTATGTTTCTGTGTCACATTTGATAATCCTTACAATATTCATACTTTTCCACAATTATTATATTTGTTATGGTGATCTGTGATCAGTGATCTTTGATGTTATGATTATAATTGTTTTGGGACACTGCATATTGCAACCGTGGGCTTCCCAGGAGGCTAAGTGGGTAAAGAATTCTCCCGCAATGCAGGAGATGTGGGTTTAATCCCTGGGTCAGGAAGGTCGCCTGGAGGAAGGCATGGCAACCCACTCCAGTATTTTTGTCTGGAGAATCCCATGGACAGAGGAACTTGGCAGGCTACAGTCCACATACAGGCAATAGTCCATAGGGTCGCAAAGAGTCAGGTACAACAGAGGCACCTGAGCACACATGCATACTTAAACATATAAGACGGTGAACTTAATAAATGCTGTGGGTGTTCTGACTGGTCCACTGACCACTCATTCCCTCATCTCTGCCTTTCCCCGCCGAGCTTCCCTATTCCGAGACACACTACTACTGAAATTAGGCCAATTAATAACCCTACAATGGCCTCCTAAGTGTTCAAGTAAATGAAGAGTCAATTGATGGGGCAAATTTCTTTGTAGTCTTATTTTAAGAAGTTGCATGTCAATGTATGGCAAAACCACTACAATATTGTAAAGTAATTAGCCTCCAACTAATAAAAATAAATGGAAGAAAAAAAAAAAGAAGTTGCCGTCACTTCAGCAACCACCACCCTGATAGTCCGCAGCCATCAACACTGAGGCAAGACCCTCCACCAGCAAAAAGATTATGACTTCCTAGAGGTTGAGATAACAGTTAGCATTTTTCAGCAATAAAATATTTTTTCAATTAAGGTAAGCACAGAGCTTTTTTTTTTAGGTATAATGCCATTATTGCACATAGTAGACTACAGTATACTATAAATATAACTTTTATATGCACTAAACTGAACTAAAAAATTCGTGTGACTTGCTTTACTCCAATAGTCAGTCTATTGCCACAGTCTGGAACAGAGCCTGAGCAAGGTTGGTCCTTAGAGGGACCAGAGTTAAGTAATAATAGTTACAATAACAGTAAGTATCATGTGCTAGACACTAAGAGTTTTAAATTGTGTACTCATTTAAATGTATGAACTTATTTAATCTTTTTATATATAACATACAAACAGTAAATTAATAAAGTGCCCTAACCTTGTGAGTACTGTTTGATGAATATTTACATGGCATAGATCACGTGAACTCATTTAACTTTCACGAGAGCCCTATACCTTTCCTCCCATTTTTCAGGTGTGGAGACTGATGAAGCGCAGGGACTCAAATCCAGGCAGTCTGTCTGCAGGCTGTTAGCCATGTGGTACTGCCTGGAGATCCAGGACATCAGAAGTGACTGGGGTCACCAGTGGCTGGGAGACTGGGAGGTCCTCATGAAGCCACTGGAAGGTTCTTCCCCAGCGGGAATCTTTTAGAAGACTCAGTTCTTAATCAGCCTTCCTGATAAACTGGCAGAGACAAGTTTACAGACAGAAACAATTTCCCTTTTCTCTGTGAGTCGCTCACGGCTCCCTGTCCCGGCCCATGGCAGGTGGCCGGCTCATTCCCCATGGAGCTCACTTCCTCCCTGAGTTTCCACTTCACCTCTGTAGAGAGCAGGCAAAGGCTGTGCTGAGGAAGCATGTTTGGGAGGGAGGCACCCGATGGTGCTGATGGTGATGAAGGAGGTGGCAACCTGCTCTCACATGACAAGAAACGAACCAGAACCCTAGCTGAAGGAACGCTGAGCTGGAGGCCAGATTCTAGTCTAGGCTCAGTCCAGCTCTGGCTGCACATAACCTCGAATTCAGATCCAACCTTGGGGAAGTCACTTCTGTCTCTGGGCCTTGGTTCTCCCTCCTGTGGAGTTAGACACACGGAGAAGATGACATCTGTCTCTTTCGACTTAAAGATCTACTTTGTGATTGGAGAACCCAATGAGATTCTGACCTTGGCCACTCTTGTAGGTAGGCTCAGGTTCACATGCTGTGCAAATATTGAGTCAGGTGGTGGGGAGAATGGAGAGACTGCAGGCATCCACCAATCTATCTTCATTCACGTTCCTGCTCCTTCATCCTTCCTTCTAGTCCTTCTCGCAAAGGCTCTGAGAAGGTTGTGAGCTCACGACTGGTGCCATAAACGCTATCTCCTTATTTGGGAGGCAGGAAGTGGCTACCCCCCTCCCACCCTCTTTTGTCTTTGCAGGATTCCCATCTCGTGCCCCCTCTATTCAGTTTCCTGCTTCCTGAGGGTCTTTAAGCTGGTGGGGGGACCTGGGTCACAATTACTCCTCTCTGATTTGAGTGAAAGCCAGAGAGCCCCCGAGTGAGTGTGGACTGTGTGAGCCAGAGGCCGGAATGAATATGCTGGGCGGAGGGGAAAGGCGGGGGCCAGGGTCACTTCGAACAAGCCAGTCCCAAGAACCTAAAATTAGCTCTGGAATGTTAGGGCTCTAAGGAACTGCAGCTGTGAAAGGAAAGCACAGGGCGAGGAGGGAAAATGCAGCCGCGAACTTCGCCCGCCCACGCCATCTGCCCCCAGGGTCTCCACAGCTTTCAACCCACCCCCAGAATATCTCCGGCCAAGTGCCCGAGGCTGGTCAGCGGGAATCCCCCCTCCCCCCAGTGCTGTCATTTTCCTCTCTGGGACCGCAGAACAGTGCGGCCTGGGATTCCTGATAGTACGTGGTTTAACTGGAAACAGGAAAGCATAGGACAAACGTGGGTCTGGGGCGATGATGATAATGAGAAAGTGACAGGCCTATCCAGGCAAAAGGGTGCCTGCGGAGGAGGGTCACATGGTGAGGAGGGAGCCCCACAGGCCGGAAAGGCCCCCTGGGAGCACCGACATGTGAGAGGGAGCACAGGTTTGCTGAAGAGGGGAAATACCCGGAAAAGGGCTTGGGGAAGGGGTGTAGGGGAGCCTGGAGGCTTCTGCACCCCTTTGCACAGATACAAAGATTGGGTAGCTCACACACTACTGAGTGCGTGATCTTGTATTTCCAAGTTTGAGCTCACGCACCCAACACAAGCCTGAGAAGAAAGTCCTGAGGGGCAGAGGACCTCTAGTGATGATCCATGATGCGCTGGGCTGGACTCCTGTCCCGGAACCCGGGGGTCCCAGCACTAGGCTTCTTCCTCCAGCTTTGTATGCAGATTGGAGAACTTGATTTTCAAGGATCTTTGCTGAAAATTGAGGCAGGTTGTACTTTTGTGGCGTGGAGACTGGGGTGAAGGGAGCTACTCAGAGCTACCCAGTGCCGTAGACCATGGGGAGGGAGGCTGGGAAAGTGGAGTGGGTGAGGAGCCTCTGTGGAAGCCACCTGAGGAAGGGACAGCGTGGAAGTGACATCTACTAAGCACCTGTGCTTCTCATGCCCCAGGCTCTGTGCTTACAATATCCTTGCTCGTGATCAACTAGAGGGCAAGCTCCAGGAGGGAGAAACACGAATGTTTTCTTTACCAAGGAACCCCCATCACTGGGAACAAAGCCGGGTACCCAGTGGACCCTCCACAACAACCTGCAGAATGCATGTGATATTCACAGAAGCTCTGCAAGGGCTGTGTTATCATTCTCATTTACAGATGAGGAAGCTGATGCTTTGAGAAGTGGAATCATTTTCTCAGGTCTCACAGTGAATGAGAGCCAAGATCTCTGCAGCTCAGAAGGCCATGCCCAGTGTGAAATGCAGCCAGTCCCACCCTTATGCAATATTGTTCTGTAAAGTTACCTGATTTTGTCCTGGGTTTCTATCCCTGCTTCCATGGGGCTTGCCCACTTTTGTCATGATGCTTTCCTCTAGCTGCCCAGATTAAGACTCCCAGATATGCTTTATTTGTCCTCAAAAAAACACATTAGTCTTATCAGACCCCTTCCTTCAGAGGTCTGCTCTAGTTGACAATGGGTAACAATAGACAGCTTCCAGCCAAACGATGTGCTGACTGGGCTACGTTCCCAGATCACAGAAGTAGATATACTTACACGAAAACACATGATTTAGGTACGTGATTCTGATAGATGGTTGGGTGTCTGTAGAAAACTAGTTTCTTCACCACTAACACATGTTCAAAATTGATCTCGCCTTCCCACTACAAATGTCACCCTGTCTCACCTTATCTTGCTCTCAGCTGCAAAGGTGGTCAGAACATACCACATCTGAATGTGACTGGAGAGAAATATGACTGTTAACCTCAGGACGCATCTGAAGCTCTGTCATCATACTACACTTCCCTGATCCATCCACTCTCTCATTCTTCTAGGCAAATATTTAATATTTTATCCTTTATTCTAACACTTTTAATATTTCTTGCCCCTCTAGATTCTCAGTGATAATGACCTTGCTTCATATTTTATCAAAAATATCAGAAGCAATCAAAAGAGATATGCCCAAGCTCCCACCATCACAAGTGCCTTCCTTCTTGTTGCTTTGAATGAACTCTGCTTCTACCCATGGGAACCCTTCCATTTTGTGTAGCTATCTTATCACCTTTTCCCCACCAATTTTAGGGTACTGCCTTACCAAGTTTTCCTTTCTCTCCTGCATCAACTTTTATTTAACTATTGGATCATTCCCCTGATCATTCAAACATTATTGCAATACCTCCCTTAAGAAAACCTTTCTTGACTCCATATTATCCTCCACTTAACCATTCAATTGTTCTAATCATCTTTACAACAAAAAGTCTACACTTCTGAGCTCAACTTCTCTTCCAATCTTTCTTGAACTCACTTCCACCTCTCCACTTGTCAAGGTGTTGTATGAGCTCCATATTGCTAATTTTAGCTCTCATTTTACTTTATCAAACAGCTGTACCTGACATAGTTGTTCATGCCACCTCCTAGGAAAACTTTCCCCTCATCTGGTGTCTGGGTCACTATTCTTGATTTTCACCAACTGTTTGATCTCAGTCACCTTCACTGATTCCTCTTCATTGTCCTGACCTCTAAACTTTGAAACACTTTGAAAAGTGAAAGTCACTCAGTTGTGGCTGACTCTTTGCAACCCCATGGACTATACAGTCCATGGAATTCTCCAGGCCAGAATACTGGAATGGGTAGCCTTTCCCTTTTCCAGGGGATCTTCCCAACCCAGGAATTGAACCCAGGTCTCCCACATTGCAGGTGGATTCTTTACCACCTGAGCCACAAGGGAAGCCCAAGAATACTGGAGTGGGTAGCCTATCCCTTCTCCAGAGGATCTTTCCAGCCCAGGAATTGAACCAGGGTCTCCTGCATTGCCGGTGGATTATTTAGAAGCACTCTGGTCTCTGCTTTTCTCTATCCACACTCCCTCCCATGGTGATCTTAGTCTCACAACTTTAAACATCATCTATGTACTGATGATTCCCAAAATTTATACCCCCAGATCTTTCCCTCGCTCTCTACCCAGATCCAGTGGCCTCTTCAACATCTCCACTTGGACGCCTCATACTCACTGCGAGTTAAATATGCTGACAGCCAAACTCTCACTGATTCATCTGCAGACTTTCCCATCTTAGTTAATTGCAACTCCTTTTATTTGATCAGCCCCCAAATCTTGGTGTTACCTTTGACTTTCCCCTTTCTCTTATTCTCCACATCCAATCTATTGACAAATGCTGCCACCCACACCTTCATAACAAAATCAGAGCTGACCACATTTTACCATGACTACCTTGGTCCAAGTTATCATTTTCCTTCTGGATTATTGCAGTCTCCACCTACTCATTGTTTCTGCTCTTGCCCCCATCAGCCTCCCTTCTTTTCTTCATGGCAGACAAAATAATTCTTTCAAATGTGAGTCAAGTGGCACTCTTCTGCTCAGAGACCAGCAGTGACTTCCAAGTCACTCGGAACAGAAGCCAACTTCCATGAGCTGTAAGGTCCTACACAGTCTGCCCCTCCCCCTCCCATCCTACCTCCGACCTCATCTCCTCCCACCCCCGCTGCTCAGACACATCCAGGATGCTCCCATCTCAGTCCTTCCCCCTCGATATTCCCTTGGTCTAAAAACTCTTCTCTCACATAGCCACATGATTCTCTCTCTTGTCTTTATTCATGTGTCCACTCCACTGGAGAAACCCTCCTTATCTACCTGCATACTATAGCAACATCCTTATTCCTGTCACTACATACTCCCCAACCCACAGGTGTGTGGCCCGAATCAAGGTTCTTAACTTCTGTCTCAGTTTTCTCCTCTATAAAGGGGCTACAGTAAGAGCACTCATGAGGATGCTACGAGGATTAAATGAATTAATCCACGTAAAGCACATGGAACAGTGCCTGGCTCATAGCAAGTGCCCAGTGAAACGGTAGCCATTAGTATTATTTTTAAAGACTATTTTATGTAACCATCCTGGCCTCCTGAAGTTGTTCATGACACGGATGATAAAATTCTGAAAACTGAATAACCAGAGAGGAAAAAGTTCACTGACAGACTGTGCAGAGAAGACACCTGAATAATTTCCTAGTTCCCAGGACAGGCTCTTGGCACCCTCCACATTGCCTCTGTTACGCGCTGGCCTTCACCCAGGCCAGTGGAAACACTGGGTGGGGGATGGGCTCCAGGACCAAGTCCGCTACCTACTGTCTTTCTAATAATAGGCTAGTTACCTACCTGACAATTCTGAACCCCAGTTTTCCGTCCTATTTTATTATTTCGCCACCTCACGTCTTGTGGAATCTTAGTTCCCTGACCAGAGATTGGGCCCAGGTCTTCGGCAGTGAGAGCACAGAGTGTTAACCACTAGACTGCCATGGAATTCCAGTTTCCCTTCCTTAAAATGGAGATAATAACACCTGTCTGCCTTCTGCACAGGGGAGGATCACATGACATAATGGTGCCCAGAACTCTGATGTCCATACTCAGTATACACAACTAGCCATTTCAAATACCCCACCAAAATATGAACACTGTCCTGTGTTTATTTTCAAGCTGTGGCTTGTGCAAAAAGATGCACACTCTACATGGAGTGGACTACCTGTGCGTTTGTGTGGTGTTCATTCATTCCCACAGCAAACATTCATTTATCACTATGTTTGTGCTAGTTTTTACCAGCCTGGAAACTAGCATAGCTCTATTCGCATGATCAAACTTGGAAAGGGGAGGGAAGGTATATTTCTGCGAGCTGCTGCTTGGCGCCAGGTTTGTACAAGGCTTGCGGAGCAGAACAGTTCACCGTGGGAAGGATGGTTGCTTGCATAAGATTGGAATAGGTTATCAGGAGAGCAGTTTTAGCCAGAAGGGATGAGGTAAAACCCTTCTAGGACATCAGAAAAAGCCATCAAGCCTGTAAAATAAGGTGAAGAAAGCGTCCTGCTCTGGAGAACAGAACTTGTCTGCTAAAAATTTCTCATCCTTTTTGTACCTGAGGATAGTGCTAGGCCATAGGGGAGATAAAGGTGGGACCAGAAAGTCAGAAATGTTGCAGATGTTACTGTAATTTGACTTTTTTTTTCCAGGGCAGAGGTGAGGGAAACCATACGTAGTCCTAGGAAGTATTTGACACAGTGGATACCCCTGATGTGGGCCGGATGTAAAGTGAGTTGAGGGGCCTCCGGAAGGCAGCCTCAGAGGGTGAGAGCTGACCAGTCTGGGGGTGGCTTCCCTATCCTTCTAGAACAGGGGTCAGCAAACTTTGAAAAAGGCCATGCATGTGCTAGGCTGAAAAATGGCTCCCCAAAGATATCCACATCCTAATTCCTGAAACCTATAAATATCATCTGAAATAGAAAAAGAATATTTGTAGATGTGATTAAAGATTTTGAGATGGGGAAATTAACCTGGATTATTTGGGTGGGCCGTCAGTTCAGTTCAGTTCAGTCCTTCAGTCGTGTCTAACTCTGCGACCCCATGGACTGCAGCACAGCAGGCCTCCCTGTCCATCACCAACTCCCGGAGCTTACTTAAACTCATGGTCATTGTGTTGGTGATGCCATCCAACCATCTCATCTTCTGTCATCCCCTCTCCTCCTGCTTTCAATCTTTCCCAGCATCAGGATCTTTTCCAAGAGTTGATTCTTTGCATCAGATGGCCAAAGTATTGGAGTTTCAGCTTCAGCATCACTCCTTCCAGTGAATGTTCAGGACTGATTTCCTTTAGGATGGACTGGTTGGATCTCCTTGGAGTCCAAGGACTCTCAAGAGTCTTCTCCAATACCACAGTTCTTGACCTGCCTCCTGAGAAATCTGTATGCAGGTCAAGAAGCAACAGTTAGAACTGGACATGGAACAATAGACTGGTTCCAAATAGGGAAAGGAGTATGTCAAGACTGTATATTGTCACCATGCTTATTTAACTTCTATGCAGAGAACATCATGTGAAATGTCAGGTTGGATGAAGCACAAGCTGGAATCAAGATTGCCGGGAGAAATATCAATAACCACAGATACACAGATGACACGACCTTTATGGCAGAAAGTGAAGAAGAACTAAAGAGCCTCTTGATGAAAGTGAGAGAGGAGAGTGAAAAGATGGCTTAAAGCTCAACATTCAGAAAACTAAGATCATGGCATCCGGTCCCATCACTTCATGGCAAATAGATGGGGACGCAATGGAAACAGTGACAGAATTTATTTTTGGGGGCTCCAAAATCACTACAGATGGTGACTCCAGCCATAAAATTAAAAGACGCTTGCTCCTTCGAAGAAAAGCTATGACCAACCTAGACAGCATATTAAAAAGCAGAGACATTACTTTACCAACAAAGGTCTGTCTAGTCAAAGCTGTGGTTTTTCCAGTAGTCATGTATGGATGTTAGAGTTGGACTATAAAGAAAGCTGAGTGCTGAAGAATTGATGCTTTTGAACTGTGGTGTTGGGTGGGCCCTAAATGCCATCATTTAGTAGATAAGGGAATGGCTACCCACTCCAGTATTCTTGACTGGAGAACTCCACGGACAGAGGAGCCTGGTGGGCTACAGTTCATGGGTTCACAAAGAGTTGGACACAACTGAGTTACTAACAATACACACTAAATGCCATTACAAGTATCCTTGTAGGCAGAGAGAGATTTCTCTCTCTCTCTCTCTCTCACACACACACACACATACACACACACACACTCACTCACAGAGGAGAAGGCCATGTGAAGATGGAGGAAGAAGAGGTCAGAAAGATGCAGCCACAAGCCAGGGAATTCTGGCTGCCACCAGAAACTGGAAGAGGCAAGGAAGGGATTCTCTACCAGAGTCTGCAGAGAACGCACACAGCCTTTCTGACACCTTGATTGCAGCCCAATGAAACTGACTTTTGGCCTCCAGAAATGTGAGGGAATAAATTTCTGTTGTTTAAAGCCACCCAGATCGTGGTACTTTGTTAAGACAGCCCTGGGAAATAAATACACCCATTATCTCACTAAATCATCAAAGTAACCTGAGGTATTAATAATGAAATAGATCACTATATGCCAGATAACATTCATTCAATATTCACAACAACCCTATATGAAGTAGATAGATATTCTTACTGTCCCATTTTACAGATGAGGAAACTGTGGCCCAGAGAAGAGATCTGGCTTTCCTGAGGTTACACAGCTGGTCCACGGTGGAGCGGGACTTTGAACACAGGTGGCCCTGGGCCACCTCGAGGTGAGCTCTCTGACCCACTGTAGGTGTTCTTTCTACATAACACACGGCTCAGAGAACCTAGTTACCACCTCCCTCTGCACTGCTCTGAGTGGCCTCCTCTGGGATCCAATGGGGATCAGATGTAACAGAACACATCTGTCAAGTATGGTCCTAGGGGAGGCATAAGAATTCCAAGTGGAAGCAAACTTGCTTGCCTAGCAGGCATGGAGAGGCTGCCCTCACTGCTCTGAGGTAGTGGGGGGCCCCAGCAGCAGAAGCCACCCCCTTCCTCCAGACAGGCACATATAGGAAAACTCCTGAAGCTGGGAGTGACCACAGATGTCACCACCCAGGGCAACCCATGATGCTGACTGCACAGATGACAGTTCTTCAAGCCTGAATCTTGTACCAGCTTATCCATACCTCCTCCCCTCTGCCTTCCCTGTAGGTTTCAAACTCAGAACCAACCCCTCCCAGAATCATAGAATTTCTTTCACTGTAATGACTTCACTCTGTAGGGAAGGAGACATGAAGTGACCTATCCAAGGCCACACGGCTAGTGTGTCCCATCCAAAGTGCCCTCACTGTGGATTCCGATATTCTCAGCTCCTCCTTTATTCCAGGCAGCTAGACATTCTGTCTGTGGGAAGAATCTGAGATGGGGGAAGCTAGTGTTTGGGCACGTTAGATCTCACAGCCTGCAGCCTCCCTGACCCTCAGTTTACCAACTATTATCTCACAGAAGCATGTTTAGGAAGGAAAGTCCTCCCAGGTACATTGTTCCCAAGGCACTTGTAGGAGGACCTCAGCCTCGGTGGGTTTGTCACAGCCCAAGATGCCAAGCCCATCTCTTCATTCACCATTTTTGTATCTGTACGTCCCACCTTCACTGAATACTGGGCTCCTTTGGGTCAGGTACTGTGCTAGTGCTTGGGATATAAAGAATAAAAGATAGTCTCTATCCTAAAAGAACTCACAAATTAATAGGGAGAGAAGAAAATAAATAATTGCAGCATTCTTAAAGCTCATACATTACTTTTCCACATTCATTTTTGCCATTTTCTCCTAACAGTTTACTATTAATACTTAGTATTTTCCTTGGATTGACTCTTTTTTATCTTCTCTTATTGATGTGTCAGTTTTGGGTTTATCTAAGCAATAATATCCATGAATTTGTGGATCTGATTTGCTAGTTATATTTTTTTTTTACAATTTTTTTCAAATAAATTTTTTTATTGCCCTAGAAAGTTAACTATTAAGATAAAAAGTTGATGGGGATACCACCTAAAACCTGTGAACAACACTAAATTATTACTGGAATAGAGAGGTGTGAAGGCTCTACACCAAGAAGAAAATGCTTTTCTCCTATCAGGTCCTGGCTGGTTAAGAAGGGTTAAAGAACTGATAAACAGCATCTCAAGGCAGGAAGTTGTATGGCAGGAAGCAGATAATTCTGTGCTTTTACCCTTGGATCTCAGAAGCTTTGACTTTTCAATGTTCACGTCATCTGAAAGACAAGGACATTCTCATTTCCAGTTTTCTAGGCCAGAGGCTACAGGCAAAGGGAATCTGCCATATAAGACCACATTTTTCAACCTTCTGTTTCCAGCAAGACCCAAAGACTGGAGGATATTTGAAAGGGAGACATTCTCATGGGATTACAATGGGTGGAGTGCAATCCCCAAGGTTTGCATTGAACTGTAGCTCCACCCAAGAAAGCATGTTAAAAAGCAAGCAAAAGAGGATGACATTATTTTAATTTCATTTTTATTTTTTCAGGTTTTTTTTAATAATGTTAAAGTTTCCTACAGTTTTTAAGAATTATTATGCATACAATGTTTGACCTGAGAGCATTTTGTTTTCCCTTGTTCAGGACCTGTGCTTTCAGGAGGAGAGTCCACTCTTGCTAGAGTGCAGTTGGGCCCCTCTCTGCCCTCCCCCACCAAAATCAAATGCAGAAAGGGAATGAAATCCTTTTGTTTGTCCGGCTGTGCCTCGCCCTTGCAAACTACTTCTGTCTCCACGGTCTCAGGAAAGAGATCGCAGCCAAGAGGCAGAGTAAAGAAGAAAGGCTCAGTGTTGACCTTGGCACTTCTCAGGGCCCGGATGATTTGTGAAAGGTTTAGGGGATGTTGACGGTGAGTAATGCTCAGTTTTGGCTGGGGTGAACTCTGGCTTCGGGCAGGTGTACCTTACTGTGGACCGTCTGGTCCTGCCTAGCCTACTGTTGGAACTCTAGGCCCTTCTGCTCACCCGGGAAGGTGAGGCTCCAACCCTCTTTCCAGGGGCAGCTCTTGAGGCTGGGCTTTGCGGCGACAGCACAGGGAGCAGGGAAGGGCAGACGGCGGGAGGGACCAGAGCAAAGAGCTGGGCTTCGGAGTGTGTGCTGACTGCGAGGAACACCAGGAGGACGCCTGGGCCGCCTGACGTGCCTGGCGCTTCCAGTCTGGGTGGCCTGGACCCCAGCTGATGCAACACCTCCCTCGCCTCATCTCTTCCCAAGGGTGGTGTCAGCTGTGGGGCTCAAAGCAGGTGTCTGCTGCCTGGTTCTGTTGGTCAAGTGAACCTGACAAATCCAACTAGGCCCTGATCACCTGCACCATTGCTTCTGGTAAACCTTCTGTTAACGAGAATGACACTATTTTAAAGATAATCTTGAAGATGCCTTAATTATTTCTTAAGAACAAAATGAACTCCGGAACTTTCACTACCAAAAACAAAAACCTATTTGTAACTCTATTTTCCAAATAAGTGGAATACGCCAGCATATTAAGTTCCTACTCACTTCCTTCATTAATTTACTCCACACGCATTTATTGAGCACCTATTGTGTGCCAGGTTTATCTTGGGCACTGGGGTGACAGTGATGGTCCAAGACAGACATTGTTCCTGCCTCCATATATGGCTGGTGAGGAAGTCTGATATGAATCAAATAATCATCCAAATAAATGTAGAAGTGAGGTATGCCACAAAGAATTGCTACAAGTGCCGGCTCGCAACAGCGGACTCTTATCTGGTCCCAGAGGTCAGAGAAGGCTGCCCTGAGGGAATGACAATGGAACAGAACTGTGGATGTAAGACAGCACACTACTCGTCCCTCTTCATCAAGTTCCTTCCGTGAATCAGGCGTGTCTCATTTCGTCTCCCGAGACCCTCTGAAGTGGACACTACTACCCTCCTTCACAGGAGAGGAAATCCTAGCACAGAGAAGTGTGGTGAGTGGCCCAGGTGCACACAGCTGGTTGGTGGCAGAGCCGGGAGGCAAACCCAGGTCTGCGTGGTTCTCACGATGTGCTTTCCCTCACGACACACGGCCTGCCCCAGAAATGCATTAATAGGAAGAACATGGCTATCGGCGGCACACACTTTGCAGATTACAATGGCGATGCTTTCCATGTCGATTCCTTCAATCCTCAGGACCAGCTATGATGAGCTTCCCTGGTGGCTCAGATGGTAAAGAAGCTTCCTGCAATGTGGGAGACCTGGGTTCAGTCCCTGGGTTGGGAAGATTCCCTGGAGAAGGGAATGGCTACCCACACCAGTATACTTGCCTAGAGTATTCCATGGACAGAGAAGCCTGGAGGGCTACAGTCTGTGGGGTTGCAAAGAGTCAGACACGACTGAGCAACTAACACACACACACACACACACACACACACACACACACACACACACACACACACACACACACACACACACACCAGCTCCGGCAAAGGTTGAGCAGGCACTGGTGGCCCCATTGTGCGATGGGATAACAGGAGCAGAAAAGCAAAACCTGGCAGATGGAGCCAGAACAAAGAGCTTCCTCTCTCGTCAAGGCTGAGCAAACCTCTGTGTTCTGCCCCTGGCATCACCAAATCTACCTGGAACCCTATGTGCCCTGAATCAGCCCCTCGATGTGTGTTCCCTTGATTTCTCTCTTCTTTTGCCTACCTGCCCGGGCACCAATTAAACAGCTGTCAGCTCACGGGTGTGGGACAGTGCATCTGGTTTGTGTTTTGCTGAACTGGGTTGGGGTTTCATGGCTGCAGGTGGCGCTGGGGGGACGGGGCGGTAAATGAGAAGGGCATCTCAGGAGTGTGTCCTGGGGAATAAGATTACAGGTGACCAGAGTAGAGCTTCATGAGACCGAGCCACCCTAGTGGACCAGGCCACCAAGGGGCCTCTGAGCTGTGCACCGTCATCGGCTGGCCTGGGTTTCTGTTTCACGTCTCTGTTCACCTTGGCATTTTCCACCTAAGTGTTAGCTGAGAATTGCTGGCTGAGAACCCCGGAAATTTCTGTCCCCATCTCCACCCTTGGAAACCTCACCACAAAGAGTTTTATAATCCGCCAAAAACCCTGCATATGGGTGGGATTACACCTTGACCTCAAATATTTACTGTTTTTGCTACCGACTAAGAGTCTGGGCACTAAAATGACACTGCCTGGTCGGAATCCTGGCTCCCCCAACTCACCAGCCGTGTGACCTTGAACAAGCTAATGAACTTCTCAGGCCTCCATTTCTTTATCCTTCAGAAGGAGATGGTAGTATTAACCATGTCATAGGGCTGTCACTGTGAGATCAAATAATAAAATGTGGGTAAAGCACTGAGCAGTACCTGACAAAATAAACACTTACTAAGAGCAGGCTACTATTATAAATATTGTTGCTTCTATTTCTTTTCTCCCTCCCTTCCTCACTGTCTCCCTCCAGCTGTCCCTCTATCTCTCCTTTTCTCCCTTCTTCCATTGATTGTTTTTTAACCTGAAACACCCAGTTGCTTAGAGTCCTGCCTGAGGTCCCACAGCCAGAAAGTGGACTTAGCTTGGGAGACTCAGCTTTTAGGGTCTTGCCCTTTCCTCATGCCCCCTTCCTCCTTCCTCTCACTCCCTGGCACTCAGCATGGTGCCTTATCCATGCTCAATCAATCCTGGAGGGTCTGAATAGACCGCAGTTAAGGGTTCAAGTCTTAGAGCAAGACTGTAAGGGCATGAATCCTGGCTCTGCCTCTGATGAGCTGTGTGGCCTTTGCTGAGCTACCTAACCTTTCTGGGTTTCAGTTTCCACCTATCAAATGGAATTATGATAATATGTTTGCCCCACAGGGCTGAGCTGGGGCTTAAAGGAATCAACAATTAACTACTTATATCAGTGCCTGGCACATAATATATATGTGCTAAATTGTAAATGTAAATAAATACACTACTTAAGCATCAACTATTTTTATTGTTGATGATAACTGTCTGAGGTAGGGCCAAAGCACAATTGCTGTTTAAGGGTTTCCATGATCATTTTTTGGATGCATTTTCCTTTCTCCAGGGGCTGCTTTGGGATTCTTGGGCAGAACAGACCCACAGCAGAATATGCTTCTCTCCTTACTCTTTCTTTTCACCCTCTTGAAGACTAGCTTTCTTTTAAAAATAGAACAAAAAGGTATCCACAAAGAACTCCTGACCTCATAGTGGCGCTTTCCCTCCATGAGTCCTCCCCTTTCTATTTTCTCAAAGGGTTGGGCTCCTTCCCCCATCAAAACTATCTCTGAACAAAAACTCTACAGTAAGAAGGAAAACACATGTGTTTTCAAGTCTTGTAGATCTAATACCAGGAATCTGGCTTCTTTTAGACTATGGATCTGGGCCTTGAAGGATGAGTAGGAGTTAGTTTGTTCTCCAGGATCTCACTGGATCCTCCCAAGGACCAGAGCTACCACTGCCATTAAACAGGTAAGGGAGTTAAGACCCAGGGAGGTGAGAGCCTTTGTCTCAGTTCATGGTGGAGGCTGACCTGCTTAACACTTGTATCCTTGTCTTAAGGCTCTCTTCCTACAATTGCTGAGCTTCACACACGGTCACTGAGGACCAACTCCTCCTTTGCCTCCTCCCATGACCACAGTTTTAGACTACCCGAATGCCTGGCCGAGGGGCCTTGAAACAGCAGTATGAGAAGTAGCTGACCTATGGCTTCAGTTGAAGAGACAAGAGGGCATGGCGGAGACTGTGGTAGGCAGATGCACCCTTCCTAGTCTAACCTGGACAGCTGCTCCTCAGGGCTGGCTAATTCTGCCCTGGCAATGTGGACTCGGAGCTTCTGGTAAGCCCCAAACCTACCACCTGGTAGCTTTTCTCCTTTGGTCCTAGTATCTTTTAGGGGAAACTCAACTTTGTCTTCCAATGACTGACAGTCTCTGCCAGGCATGAACCCTGGAGGCAGACTGCCTGGGTCTAATTCCCAGCAGTACTACTCAATAGCTGTGACACCCTGGCATACTACTTGAACTATCTTGACCTAGTTTCCTTATCTGTAAAATGGGGATGATAACAGTAACTACCACACAGGGTTCTATGACAGTTAAGTGAGCTAATATATGAAAAGTCCTCAGTTAAAGCAATATAAGGGTTGATTATTATTATTATTTTCCTCTTTCCCAGGTAAAATATTTCAAGTACTTTTGACTGTTTTCCACACACCATGCTTTCTGGAGTTTTCAACATTCTTATCACTCTTTTTGGAAGGAAAGCCAAAGTGGTCCCTGTTATCCCCTCCTCTTGGTATTTGCATCTTTGCATAGTTCCCTTCCTGAGTGTGGGCAGGACCATGACATGCTTTCCACCACAATAATACAGCAAAAGAGATGGGGTGGATATGATTATCCATGAACACGTGTACATGGTCACACTGCATAGGACTGCGGTGTCCATCTGGGGAGGAGGTACTCTTCTCTGCTGGCACTGGAGAAGCCAGCGCCATAAAGTGAGCTCCCATTGAGAGTCACAGGGCACGGAGCTGAGGGTGAGCTTCTGCCCACAGCCACTGAGAAACTGGGTCCACAGGAGATGCAACGCAGCCACAAACATGGAGCAAGGAAGATAAAGCCAAAGCCCTGGTCTACATTTTGATTGTGGCCTTGCAGCAGACTCAGGTAAGCCAGGCCTGGACTCCTGACCCATAGAAATCATGAGGTAACGAATGAATGCTGTTTTAAGCCACTAAGGGTGTGGTAATATTGTCGTGCAGGAATAGACAACTAATACAGTCAATTAACCACAATGGTAACTTTGCCCCTATCTACCCTACTTTGGAAACTCCTTAATATGTCACCGGCTTGCTGAAAACAGGAATCCTGGAATAGAGCAGCAAATCATAGCTGGCATCGTCTTCACACTGCATGAGGGGCAGCCAGCAGCAGTGGCATTGCTTTTCTAACTGGCATAAGAGAACACTCGTCCACATGAGAGCAGGCTTGAGCTCCTACTGTGCACAGGGCCCTAGGCTGGATGCTGTGAGGCAGGGCAGTCATCTCGCCCCTTCGGGCCCCTCCCAGGCAGACCCACTCTCTGGCTTGCGGTGTGATCCCTTGGCGCAGGTGGTACCTGCAAGCTCATTTGTTTTCCTAATTCTCTTCCCTCTTTGCATTACGTTTCTCCATCAAAGAGGAGGCAGAGAAAGTAACAAACCAGGTGAACTCACCTGATTCAGCTGGAGATACTGCAAGGAACCATCCAGGGTCAAGGAGGGTTATACTGAAACTCAAGGCTCACAGGCCACAGAGCTGGGGTTAGAAAAGTGCCTCTGACATCTAGCACAACACTCTTTCCTCAGTGAAAACCTGCTGCTTTGTCCCCGTGAGCAGTAAGAAGCTGACCCTCATTTTTGGTGCAAGATGCAGTCAGAGAATATCTTTGTTCTTGGGCAAATGAACTTGCTCCTGCAAACCTCAGTCTCCTCATCTATAAAATGAGGCCAATGACACCTACTTGAGAGGGAGGGCGGGAAGGCTGACAGGACAACCGATGTGAAGTATACAGCTCCAAGCAAGTGGTAGAGAAGTGGTGTTCCCATGATTACATTCTTTGCGGAGGATTTAAAACTCTCATGCGTCCCACTGTGCACACAATCATGCGAAAAACATTTATTGAGCAACCAAATTGTGCCTGACATGTTCCCAGAAGGCATTTTTCTCAGATTAAAAGGATCTAGTAGAACGTTGATTTCATCTGAGAAGTCTTCTCTGGTTACCCCAAAGAAATCCCCTACGTGCTTCCTGGCCCCAGAGTCACTTGGTCTTCCCTTCTTCACTGCACTATGACCTGCTGAAATGGTCCATCCATTTGCTTTCACGTCTACTCTCTGACCCCACCATGCGAACACAAACTCTAAGGACAGGAACTGCGTCTGCATTGTTAGCTGCTCTATCTCAGTACTCAAAACAGGGTCAGACCTGGCATCAGTGTTCAGTAAGCAAGGGCAGGGCAATGAAGGAAAGGACCTGTCTTGCTTTCTCCTATGAGAATTGGCCTGAAGAAGGATGAGGAGAAATTCAAGAAGTCAAACCATTTCAAAGAAGAAAAAACCATAGCATTCTGGCAAAACACTCCCATTTATTTATTGTGTAGTTTTCACATCCTAAGCACAGCGCCAAGCCCTTAACATGGGATATCTCATTTAATTCTCACATTGACCCTATGACACATTAGTGTCCCCAATGTACAGATGAGGAAACTGAGGTCCAGAGGTGTGAAACCTGCATAATAGCACACTGTTAGTAAGAGGCAGAGCTGGGGTTTGGAATGCAAACTGTATTGCCTAGGCTGCTCCACAGTGCAGGAGCTGATGGAGGCCTGTGTTTGGGAAATGAATACTGAAATACTTAGGGATAAAGAGGCATAATGTCTGTAGCTAACTCCTAAACAGTTGTGTGAGTGAGTGAGTGAGTGTGTGTGTGTATGTGTGTGTGTGTGTGTACGAGAGAGAGAGAGAGAGAGAGAGAGAGAGAGAGAGAGGAAAGAGAAAATGTAGTAATATATTAAGCTCTAAGGGCAAGAAGTATCTGGTATTTCTTTGAACTATTCTTTCAACTTTTCTAAAGATAGGAATTACATCAAAATGAAACACTTTTTAAAAAGCCAATAGTGGGGAACAGATACAGCTTTGTCATGGTGAGGAAGGACACAGATCCTCCTTGGCTAGGAGGAAGCCTGGAGATGGGGGTGAGGCTGGGACAGACTCTGAAGCAAGAAGTTTCTATCATGGAGGCAATGTAGTGACAATATTCCTTATTTAACCAAGTCTGCCCTTCCTCCAACAGCCCAAAGGGTTTTAAAGGCCAACTTCTAAATGCAGCTGCTCACTGCCGAGGTTACCCACATGGTCAGAAGAGCACTGCTCCTCTGGGGTGTGGCTCCCACCCTTGTGATCCATGCAATATACCAGTCTCTCCATCTCAGGACAGGAGAAGGGTATTAGAATTTGGGGCTTCACACACTGTTATATAATTGTCCTTGGGGAGGTGGAAGCAGACACCCACTGCACATTTTATAAAAAATGCTCAGAGAGGGCAATTAACTCATCCAAGGTAGCAAGGTGGCAGAACTTGGATAGACCACTAGTGGGGTGGGTTCCATCATGCGTTTACATTCTTATTTCTTGATCCTACCATCATTATATTATGAAAGCACTGATAGTTAGCCTTGAGTCCTGATTCCTTCCCTTGAAATGCAGTCACCATCTTTCCATTATTTTGTAAAGTAGCTGTTCATGGGGGAAGGTAAATGCATACCCGCCTAAAGCATGGGCTTAGGAATCAGACAGATCTTGGGGACATCCCTCCTATGGGAAGACCTTGGTTGTGCGTGGGTGTGTGGGTGTGTTTGGGCAAGTGATTTAGCCTCCCTGAGTTTCAGCTTTCTCACCTGGAAGGTGAAAACAATGATGTCTAGCTTGCCTGGTTGCTGTAAAGATTCATTATCTTGACATATATTTATTGAATACTGATCTTTGTTCATAGTGATAGTTCCTAAGGCCCACTTGACTTCACATTCCAGGATGTCTGGTTCTAGGTGAGTGATCACACCATTGTGATTATCTGGGTCATGAAGATCTTTTTTGTACAGTTCTTCTGTGTATTATTGCCACATCTTCTTAATATCTTCTGCTTCTGTTAGGTCCATACCATTTCTGTCCTTTATTGAGCCTATCTTTGCATGAAATGTTCCTTTGGTATCTCTAATTTTCTTGAAGAAATCTTTAGTCTTTCATTCTATTGTTTTCCTCTATTTCTTTGCATTGATCGCTGAGGAAGGCTGTCTTATCTCTCCTTGCTATTCTTTGGAACTCTGCATTCAAATGGGAATATCTTTCCTTTTCTCCTTTGCTTTTCACTTCTCTTCTTTTCTCAGCTATTGTAAGGCCTCCTCAGACAGCCATTTTGCTTTTTTGCATTTCTTTTTCTTGGGGATAGTCTTGATTCCTGTCTCCTGTACAATGTCACGAAACTCCGTCCATAGTTCTTCAGGCACTCTGTCTATCAGATCTAGTACCTTAAGTCTATTTCTCACTTCCACTGTATAATCATAAGGAATTTGATTTCGGTCATGCCTGAATAGTCTAGTGGTTTTCCCCACTTTCTTCAAATTAAGTCTGAATTTGGCAATAAGGAGTTCATGATCTGAGCCACAGTCCACTCCTGGTCTTGTTTTTGCTGTGTAGAGCTTCTACATCTTTGGCTGCAAGGAATATAATCAATCTGATTTCGGTGTTGGCCATCTGGTGATGTCCATGTGTAGAGTCTTCTCTTGTGTTGTTGGAAGAGGGTGTTTGCTATGACCAGTGCATTCTCTTGGCAAAATTGTATTAGTCTTTGCCCTAGGTCATTTTGTACTCCAAGGCCAAATTTGCTGTTACTCCAAGTGTTTCTTGACTTCCTACTTTTGCATTCCAGTCCCCTATAATGAAAAGGACATCTTTTTTGGGTGTTAGTTCTAAAAGGTCTTGTAGGTCTTCATAGAACTGTTCAACTTCAGCATCTTCAGCATTACTGGTCGGGGCATAGATTTGTATTACTGTGATATTGAATGGTTTGCCTTGGAAATTAAGACAGATCATTCTGTCGTTTTTGAGATTGCATCCAAGTACTGCATTTCAGACTCTTGTTGACTATGATGGCTACTCCATTTCTTCTAAGGGAGTCTTACCCACAGTAGTAGATCAAATTGCCAACATCTGCTGGATCATTGAAAAAGCAAGAGAGTTCTAGAAAAACATCTATTTCTGCTTTATTGACTATGCCAAAGCCTTCGATTGTGTGGATCACAATACACTGTGGAAAATTCTGAAAGAGATGGGAATACCAGACCACCTGACCTGCCTCTTGAGAAACCTGTATGCAGGTCAGGAAGCAACAGTTAAAACTGGACATGGAACAACAGACTGGTTCCAAATAGGAAAAAGAGTATGTCAAGGTTGTATATTGTCACCCTGCTTATTTAACTTCTATGCAGAGTACATCATGAGAAACGCTGGACTGGAGGAAGCACAAGCTGGAATCAAGATTGCCAGGAGAAATATCAATAACCCGAGATATGCAGATGACACCACTCTTATGGTAGAAAGTGAAGAAGATCTAAAGAGCCTCTTGATGAAAGTGAAAGAGGAGAGTGAAAAAGTTGTCTTAAAGCTCAACATTCAGAAAACTATGATAATGGCATCTGGTCCCATCACTTCATAGCAAATAGATGGGGAAACAGTGGAAACAGTGGCTGACTTTATTTTTCTGGGCTCCAAAATCAGTGCAAATGGTGATTGCAGCCATGAAAAGACGCTTACTCCTTGGAAGGAAAGTTATGACCAACCTAAACAGAATATTAAAAAGCAGAGACATTACTTTATCAACAAAGGTCCATCTAATCAAAGCTATGGTTTTTCTAGTAGTCATGTATGGATGTGAGAGTTGGACTGTAAAGAAAGCTGAGTGCAGAAGAATTGATGCTTTTGAACTGTGGTGTTGGAGAAGACTCTTGAGAGTCCCTTGGACTGCAAGGAGATCCAACCAGTCCATCCTAAAGGAGATCAGTCCTGGGTGTTCATTGGAAGGACTGATGCTGAAGCTGAAACTCCAATACTTTGGCCACCTGATGTGAAGAGCAGACTCATTTGAAAAGACCCTGATGCTGGGAAAGAGTGAGGGCAGGAGGAGAAGGGGATGACAGAGGATGAGATGGTTGGATGGCATCACCAACTCAATGGACATGGGTTTGGATAAACTCCAGGAGTTGGTGATGGACAGGGAGGCCTGGTGTGCTGTGGTTCATGGGGTCGCAAGGAATCGGACACAACTGAGCAACTGATCTGAACTGAACTGAACTGATCTAGGTGCTGCGGATACACCAGAGAAAGGACAGACAAGGGCCCTGACCTTAAGGAATTTCTATTTTATGTGGAAAAGACAACGAATAAAAAATAAGCAAATAAGATTTTTTTTCCAGATAGCAGTAAGTGCAAAAAGGAAATAAATCTGAAACACAGGGCAGAGGGAGGCATAAGTGACTGGGGGTGGGTGTCCTACTTCAACCAGGGCATATGTCTCTGAGAAGGTGACATCTGAGCTGGATGCTGAATAACAAGAAGGAACCAGCCAAGGCAGGACTGGGGAAGGCCAAGGGAGGAGATGAAGGCAGTCCTGGAGCCGGAACTGAGCTGAGCTTGGTGAGAGGATGCAAGGACGGCCAGCATGGTGGGAACATGGTGAGCAGGAGGGACAGCAGGGGAGGCAGGGCAGTGATGGCAGGGACTACAGCATGCTGGGGATGGAGGCGGGAGGATTCAGAATCCATTCTAAATGCATGAGGGATCCGGAGAGTTTTGAGCAGAAGGGCGATATCGTCCGAGTCTTTTTTCTTGAAATCAGATAATATACATAACGTTACTAGCACAGGACCTGGTACAGGGTTCACCCTTTCTCGGCAGCACCCCTCGTCATTACAGGCTTCCAGAAGGTGGGTGGCCCACGTGCATCTTCCTCCTAGAGGTGGGTGCACCTGGGTGCACCTGACTGGGGAAGGGGGCTACTCCTGAGCCCTCTGACCTCCTCCCTCCTCCCTACCACCCCCACCCTAAGGCAGATGCCAACCACCTCTGCCAGGCCAAGGGGCAGCCAGGGTAGGATCACTGGGCCTCCAGCTGGCTCCAGCTCCAGGCCTCTGAGCCGCCTTCACGTTGCTGTAAAAATGCAAAGCATTCCAGCCATTTTAATTACTGGGTGTTGCATAAGCCAGCAACCAGTTCATACAAAGGAACAACAGACAAAAAATGATTTTTCAACATGCCTTTGGCCTCTCCCCTCCCTTCTGCCTGAAATCAGCCTGCAATCACTGGCTCCTAGGCCTTGAAAAGCACTCCAGGTATGTGCAGTCTCTTTAAGGGTTTGTTGATGTGACATCAGGATCTTTTTTCTCTAAATACTTGAGGCAGAGGCAGTTCCAGCTACCTTCAAGTGGTTTGGAAAGTTACTGGTCATATTCTTCCTAGATATGCTAAAACTATCACAGGGGCTGCATATTATCCACACTGAGAACTTTGTCATAAGAGAGTTCAGTGTGTGGTAGGTCTGTCTGGGCACCAAAACAGGGGACTTTTGGTTCCTGAAATTCCAAAATGACCACATGACAAGGTACTCCCAAGGCATGAACCCCAAACATAATATTCTAGCAGTGCATGAATGTGGAGAAGAATTTCTTAAAGTTTGTAATGTGATTAGAGAAACCTCAAGTTCCCTAATTCTGGTTTTTTAGAAGCTTCTAAACACTTTGCTCACTAATAATCTAAACAGTTTGTTGAGGTCCTACTGTGCATCAGGCATTGGGCTAAGTGTTCAGAAAAGAAAACTCAGACTTCGTTAGCTAGCTTACTTCTTAAAGAGGGGAAATGACACAGAAACTGATAATCCCAGTGTACTGTGATGAAAATCAAGTTACAGATAATCTCTGATGGTGGGACCCAGCTTGGATGGAAGGAAAGGCTACTTGCACAAGATGATGACTTAATGATAATAATAAGCTTGCTTTAATAATAATATTGACCATGTCCACTCATTCATGGCTGATTCTGTACTAGGAGTTCTGCTAAATCTTTCCCATGTATCATGTTTATTCTTCACAACTCTGTGAAGTAGGCACTAATGCTGTCTCCATCTTATTGATGAGAAAATTAACAGAAAGGTTACTTGTCCAAGAGCACAGTTAATTAACGGCAGTGATGTGCTGGTAAATACTTAGCAACTAGCTCTTCAAGACCAAAAGCCTGGTTTGTAGCATCTGGCAATTACTCTAATGGACCTTCTTCAATCATAGCCAATTTTAAATTACCAGTATGATGTCACTGAATGCAGAGTTGGGAAGGCTGTTTTTGTCATACAGGCACAATAGCTGGAAATAACCTCAAGAGCATAGATGAGAGTATATAACAGAATAAAATAATGAGGAAGTGTATTTTTAATATAATTTGTTTGATTGTAAGTTTATACAATTGCATTTTTAATAATGCCTATGTTTAACAACTGACTGGCAAAATTCCAGAAAATTTAACTATCAGCTCTCACTCACAAGCCAGAGTGAGGCAGCTCCAACACACCATGGGGGGCTCTGGAACCTCACTTTTCATCCCACAAGACAAGTAAGAGGTAGCCAGAAGGGGAGTAAAGACACTTCAGGTCAAGGGAATAGCGTGAACAAAGACTTAAGACATGGAAATGAGAGAATAGACAATAGTGACATTTAGTGTTTGCAAAATGTTTTCAGCCCATCACTGGAGTGCAGGGCAGTGGTAAGCAGCACAATTCTGGTTCTACCACTTATTAACTGTGTGATCTTGACCACGTTTCTGAACCTCTTTACGCCTCAACTTTCTTTTCTGTAAAATGGGCATGATAATAACAGTTGCTACATCTTAGGGCTTTGAGAATTAAATACACGCATACTTGTAAAGTACATATAAAACAGGACTTGGCACATAATAAATCCTCAGCCAGTGTTAGTTACTTATTACTTTGATGCTTAAAACTTCCTCTGTGAGTTAAATATTTGCCCCCATTTTATAGGGAATAAATGTAAGTTTAGAGATAAACTCAGTAGATAGAAGAGAGAGAATTTCAGTAACTGTTCTGAGTCTAGCTTCTGTGCTCAACCCAAGGCAGAAATCACACCGACCCCGTGACTATCGTCTTCAGTAGGGCCTGCTGATGTACTCTCTGGCCTATGAAGTGTCCTACTGATAGGGCCCATAGCTGATTCTTAAACACCTGGATTGATGGGTGCAAGGCCTTCTGGGAAGGAAGACTCACCCAGTGACAGACACTGGGCATTGGCTCCTTGTATCCTTGCTATTTTCTGCATGTTCACCTTCACCCTGGCAGGGTGGTTACGAGTACGGACTCTTGGGCCAGGCTGCTCTGGATTCAAATCCAAGCACTGCAGCATCCTGCCCGTGTAATCTTGAGGAAGTTACATAATCTCTCTGTAGCTTTGTTTCTACATCTGAAGAAAAAAGGGATGGTTAGGATAAGCTCGTCTACCTCACAGCTTTCACTATAAGATGAGTATGAATTAATATACGAAAACTGCCTAGAAGAATGCCCTGCATCTCATAGGCACACTATAGGAATTAGCTATTACTATCAAGGATTGCTTTCTTTGTTTCCTCCTTTCCCGCATCCCTTCTCTGGGTATTACAGACATGGTCAAAGGGGATATGACATGGGAACATGGTCTTCATTAATAAACAAAGATCATCAGACAGCAGGCGACTCAACCACAAGGATCTCATTCATCTCTGTGTCTGGAGGGCCACACCCTGGTCCACACAGGTTCTCACTGTGCCAGAGCCTTATTCTCTGCACTTCGTTTGATCCTCATGAAGATCCTACGAGTTGCTCCTCTGTTTTACCATTATATATCTGAGGACATGAGTTTGAGTTAACTCTGGGAGTTGGTGATAGACAGGGAGGCTTGGCGTGCTGCACGCCATGGGGTCGCAAAGAGTCGGACACAACTGAGCGACTGAACTGAACTGGTCTGAGGCTCAGAGAGGTTAAGGAACTTATCCAAGGTCACAGTGTGAAAAAGTCAAGAAAGATCAAAACCCAGGTTTATGGACATTACAAACCTTGGTCCCTAACCCTCTGCCTTCTGTCAGTCTGCCTTCCAGAATATGCCATTGGAAAGTTATGAGAGGTCATAAAATCTAAACCCTTGATTTTACATGTAAAGAAAGAGGGTTTATTGATTTACTCATGGTCACTCAGCTATTGTGTGTGACACAACTGAGATAAAAACCTGGTATACTGCCTCAATCTTATGCTTAAAATTTCAGAAGGAAATGAAGTCATATTCATTAGCTGTTTAAAAATACTGACCAATACTTTATCAGCTTGCCTCTGGATTCTGGGCCCTTCTTTGGTAATACAAATGTAATTTTCCAGTAGCAATCACTCAGTCATGAAGGCCATGATCTTACACCAGATACTCCCTGCTCTATGATTTCTCCTGTCTCATCTGCCCTGCAAACCAGGTCAAAGAAGAGATGATGCATAAACACTCCCTCAGTGGCCCTCCTTCAAAAGGTACCATGTCTCCTGCTTGGCTCTATCACACAAAGATCAAGAGCTCTGAGTACTCAATGGGAACCCAAAAGCCGAAGGGGAACTCACCCGCAGGCCATGAACCTATGGATACAGTGACTTTTCAGTCTCCAAAAAGAGTGGAAAGAGGCCTCTAGGTCTGAATCATAGTTCTGCCACTCCCTTCCTTATAAGAAATTGGACATGCAGTTTAATTTTTGAGCCTCAGTTTTCTTGGTTATAAAATGGACATAATAATACCTATTTTTTAGGGTTGTGAGTTTTGGAGGAAACACTGTATCGAAAATGCCTTATATGTAGCAGGTACTCCATTAATGCAAGTTCCCTTTCCTTTCTCTTGTCTTAGAAACCTTTCCAGTTTATCATCCCAAGGTTGATGAACGTTACAGGACAGGAAAATAATTATTTGTGGCATATTTATTATGTGCCCAGCCATGAATTAGAGAAATCTGGAGTGATGGGAAGATGATGAGATACTAAGGGGTCTGATTCCTTGCCTTGTCTTTGCCAGCAATCCTGTGTGACCATATAGAAGCCCACATCTCTGGGCCTTTTTCCATAGGGGTTGGATTTGATGACCCACAATTCTGTCTCACCTCCGGTTCTCTGTCTTACTCTAATATGGGTTTCCAAACATCTCCCCATTCCCTGGTTGGGTGGCCCAACTCCTGGCACACCTGACCCTCCTGTTGCAGATCATGCCACCCACTATTGTTTTCACATCTTTCTCTCCTGCTAGACTGGGAACTCCTTGAGGGTGGTCTGTGCCTTGTTCACTTGGATCCCTCGTGTGCTTGTTGCATACTAGTGGACACCCAGTAAGTGTCTAAGGAAACTGGAAGGAAGGAGGGCAGGAAGGTGAGAACCGTATACTTTCCTTGAAGGAGCTGATGATCACACTGTGACACACAAGCTGTGAGGCAAACAGAGACTGCCAGGTCTGACCGCCAGCGACTGCTTCACAGTAGAGCAGTGGCAAGAAGGCTGTCTGTCTTCCGAGCACTGAAGCCATAAATCCACATGCTATGCAAGTGCTTCACAGTAAATCAAAACACAGCAAGAGAAGAATTCAAAATCCAAAACCCAAACTTGCTAATTTGAGGGTCATTATAGGATGGTGACTTACAATCGAAAATATAGAAACCAAATGGATCATAATATTCCTGGTACAGAAAAAGTCTAGGCAAAAGAAGCCAGGAGTGGCAAGTTTGGAGCAGAAAAATGGAAAGACCAAAGGAGCCAAAGTTGGCAATATGTGTATGACCTTGTCACTGTACAGGCAGAGGGACTCTAGCCAGCAGCTGTGGGCACATCACCCTCGTGGCCAAGGATTTCTCAGTGAGAAGGAGAATTCTACAGTATTTCAGCTGAAATACCCTTCTGACCTCATTCCCTGTGTTCCAACACTTTCTGATGAGAAACCAGCTTCATGTGAAGCTCTCTATGGTTATCAGGAAAAAATATGAGGGTCATGTTGACACACATATCCTATCCTACATGACAATTATATCTCTCATAGGAAACAAAGATAATGTAGTTTGCTTGGGTTGCTGTTCTCCTATGAGTCCTAGTGTTCCCGGGACTGATCAGCTTGGAGCTGTATCTAGTTGACTTTCTGGACTCAAGAAGCTGAATTCCAGAACCCCTGTTATGATGAACTTGTGAAGCTGATACATTGACTGTCCTTCCCCCCATTTTCTCTGCTATTCATTGGTTAGTTTATTTTCTCAGTATTTGGAAAGTGCCTATGAGGATGAAGTCCAGATGCTGTGCTAGAGACTGAGGAAGGGCCTGGATGTGCTTGCTGTCTAAGGGAGAGAAAGACTTACCAACCACTAGGGACAAGAGAGTACGGGAGGAACCCGGCGGGAATCTGGGGTTCTCTGTGAGCGGGAGGGGACAGAAGAAGGAGAGGCCTTGGAGGAGCAGTCAGATCTGCTGAGGCAGAGACAGGGTCAGGAAAAACATCCATGAGGTAATTCAAGGTGAATCCGGAATGATAAAGATCCTGACAGATGAGATAGAGGAGGGTCAGGAACGCAGGGGTGGAAGGTAGATTCCAGGCAGAGTGCAGTGTGAACAAGCCTCAGAGGCAGAAGACTAAGAGCTGGAACACAAAAGTCTTGAAGATGAGAATGGGGACATAGATTGGAAGCATAGGTTGAATGGGGACATAGGACAAGACATGCTGTTGTGTAACTGAGAGCTGGAACACAAAAGGTTTGAAGATGAGAATGGGGACATAGGTTGGAAGCACAGGTTGAATGGAGACATAGGTTGGAAGCATAGGTTGAATGGGGACACAGGACAGGAAATGCTGTTGTGTAACTGCAGGGATAGCAGTCAAAATGTATTCTGCTCGAATGGTGCTCCTCTGGGGGCCCCAGGATGAGCCAGAGCACATGGAGCCTTTCTTGGGAGCTTAAGACTTTGTTCAGAAAGCCATGGAGAACAAGTGAATCATTTAAAGCCAAAGACAGCATGACTTCAGATTTAAATTTGAAAAACTTAACATGAGAAGCAGTCCAAAAGTTGAATTTGATAGAGAAATACTCTGGACAGAGTGAATAATTATGTGACAATTGAAATTGTCAGGAAAGACTATGGGGGCCTGATCCAAGGCAGACATGGTGGAAAGACGGAGGAAGTGAAGGTTAGAAGAGATATGTGGAATGAGAATCTACAGGATTTGGTGACTGATGGTGCCACTGGCAGGGATGGGTCATGCCAGAGAGGACTGAAAGGAAGACAGTGAGTTTGGGCCCTTAGGGGTCTGAGGAGCCCATGGGACCTCCAAGTGCAACTGTCCAGGGGAAACTGGGTCTAGACCAGAGCTATAAGCAGCAGAGGGATACTGCTGCTTATAGCAGCTGACAGACCAGAGTGGGAGGTGGGTCCAGGTGAGACAGTGGGATTAGCCAGGGGGAGTGTGGAAACTAGGAGGGAAGGGAAGGGATGAAAGGGATCCTTGAACAAAATTGGGAAACACCTATATTTTAGTGGCAGGAAGAACCTGAAGAGTCTGCAAAGAAGACAGAGAAGGTACAGTTGGAGAAGCAGAAAGCAAAAACCCAGAGAGAGTGGAGTCTCAGCAGTCGAGTTTGAGGAAGACTGTGTTTAATGGCGTCCCCATTGCATAGGACAAGTCAATTTCAGTTCCAGCAGGTTCCACCAAAAAGGGCTCAAGCACCTTGGCAGAAATGGGATCTCTAGCCCAGTCTGACAGCAGAACAATCCTGTATCTGTCTGACCACCCCATTCCCTCCCAAGCCACACAGCAGCAGGCAGAGACACTCGTGTGCGTCTTCCGTGCAAAGCTGAGCGTGCAACCTTCAAAGAAACCACAAAGGAGCTGCTCATTTTTAAAGGAAAAACACACGGACTCCATGGGCATAAGGAAGACATTAAGACAGGGTCGAGGAAGAGAAGTTCTGCTTCCACTTCATATTACCCTTCACAGAAACAGTCAACCAACTGAGTACACAGTCACTTAAAAACAAAAAAGATCAAGTGCTGGAACCTTAGCTCTGTTGCCATCTCCCACTACCCCAGTGAAAAGGAGCACAAGATGTCTCCACTACGCATATGTGTTTTCTGGTTTAAAATCTCTGGGAGTAGCTCCCTGCAAAAAGAGATGCCGACACCCCAGGATTCAGGGGCATTCAGCCAGAGACTCACACTAAGGGGTCTTCGCTCCCTGGCAGGGATGGGGGAGAGCTGGGGGAAGAGCCGCCCTGCAGTTTTACTGCTGTGAAATTGGCTCCAGATGGAAGCAAGGCAAGGTGTTCACTCCCTGCTGGTGCCAGACACAGACAGAACCTGAAGTGCCTGCCACCTTAGGTCCGTAATCCCACAGTGCCGGGTGGCAGCCCTGCTGAGGGTCCGGGCAGGGCTCACGGTGCAGGGTGGACCAGGGCTGTCTGTTGCTCGGAAGAGACTATTTTGAATGCAATGACTTTCAGATGGATTGTGGGTTTGGGGGAAGGCGCGGCGGCTGGGGTCTGGAGGAGAAGGGGCAGGAAAGAGGAGAGGTGTTTCCCGACTCGTCCACAGAGATGACACACATCTTAGGACCTTCTCCAGTTTCAGTTTTCAGAGGCCAGCTCTGCCCTGGAAGAGAAGGACCATGGAATCCTCTGCTTTATTCCCAGGTCTCCCCAATACCCCCCAAAGCCATGATTCACAAGTATGTAGCTTCCTGAGAGCACGGCTCCCCTTGGGTTGACATGTGGCCAGCCTGGGGGTGGAGAAGCTGGGCAGCTGCGGACCCAGACGGGATGCTGACTGAGAGCTTTGTGGCCACTGCAGACGGGAGGGGTTAGCTGCACCCACTCAAAGGCACCCACACCCCACTGACTAGTGTGGAACTGTGCCTCTCCCGCCTTCTCAGTGAGACCGGCCGAGGCTTCAGGCTGAGGGAATGGGCGTTCTCTGGCTTACAGCGCCCCCTAGCATTGGTCAAAGGGATAGAGCCCTGTGAGTTCAAGGGGCTACCCACCTGCCTATCTCAGTACTGGCTGGTGGGGCCAATTAATTCCATCCATTCAGCTAATCCTTATGGACGTCTTTGTTACCAACACTCTGTCTTTATTACGAACACTGTCCTCAAGGAACTTACAATCCAGGAAGGTAAACAACCACATTACAGTCAGACAAGTAGTGTGAAAGAAAGCAGCACAGGATAACATGGGAATCAGAGAAGGCTTTCTAGAGGAGGTGGCATTTAAACTGTGATCTGAAGGCAGTACAGGGGTTCAGTGAATTTTAGAAATAAGGTATGGAGATAACAAAAGGCTTATTTCTTGATCTTTCAGGTCTTATGATGCAAGAGGCAAAAACACAGAGAAACAAGTAAGTACAATGGGGCTCTATCAGGAAAAAGACCCTCCATCTCTTCTATGCCTTCACCATCAAAATCTTTGGTTTCAGCTTGAGTCTTGGAGGAGGGAGCAGAAAGCAGAATAGGAACTAGGTGTTGATTGAGAAATTGATGGACATGCTTTAGTCTTAGTCACATTTAATTTTTCTCAAACTTGTTTAATGGCAAGATCTATTTTCCCTTCAGAGACATTCACCTTGTCCTTGAGACTTTTCCATGGATCCTGAGACTTTTCAGCCAGAGGGGATCTTGGAGATTGCTGAGTTACAACCTTCCTCCAATGAACAAGAAAACTGAGTCTAGACAGGTGAGGTGACTTGCCTCAACAACTGTTTCTGCAGCAACCTTTGGAACAAATCTCACATCTTTTGCTTTTGGTTTTCATCCCAGCCTCTTTTTGTCCCCCAGAAAGAAAATTTTCATGTGTCACTTTGCAGCAATATACTTGAAATGCTTTCAAAAGATATTAGATAATTTAGAAAGGGAAAAATAAACACACAAGAGATAAATCTCTGAGGAGTACAGAGCTACATTTGTTATGATTGGCTCAGAGGTGATTATTAACATAACAGAGAACTATTTAGTCAGTGCAGTGGAGTTCTCTACCTGTTGGGTACTGTACAAAGGGACTCTGAAACTCATCTATAGACTTGAAATGAAGATTCAGGGCTGCGAGTGGCTGCATAAGAGTTTAAATGTTAGATCATGCACTGCAGTTGGGGGGACTGGGGCCACGAGTGTGTGGAAGAGAGCCCCAGTAAGGAATTGGGCAGCCACAGCACAATCTCGGCTCTACCATGAGCTAACCATGAGACTTTTGGGCAAATTTCTTTACCTGTCTGAGCCTTATTTTCCTGTAAAATGAGGATGGACAGACTCTCAGGTCATGTTTCAGGTCCTCTAAATGTCTATAAGAGACTTCCTAGAGATTCTAGCATCGTGGAACTTGATTATGAAGAGGGGGTGGACCACTCAGATTTAGAAACTTCTTCAGTTCCTCTGGGGTTTATAAATCTATCAGTGTCCTTAGCTGTCAAGATAAAGTAGGGAGCCGGTATTCTCATTCTTTCTTACCACTAGCTCCAGGCCCCCGCCATCTAGCTTCTAAAGTGGACTTGAGAAAGCAATTCTTACATATTATTAGGTCTGTGGACACAATGACATCCGGATTGATGGCTATGAGGTCTGCTTGCTGTCCTGACCCAGAGGCAGTAGTGCTCCTCTCTATAATGATTCATGAAGCTTACTTTTTCTCTTGTTCAAGGTGAGGACTGAGGATGGATGGACAGAAGATATTCCCCTTGGGTTAGATATTAGGGAGAACTTTCCAACTGAAACAGAAGCTGAACTCTAAACACACTGACCCCGTTTAGGATAGGGAGTGAGGAAATAAACCAAAGGGCAATTCTGCTACCTTTCAGCTAGAAAAACAATCAGATTACTCTTACACTTACATAACTAAGCAACTGCCATAAAGTCATATGCTTCAGATGTTTTCTATAAGGAACCTGCTGCTTGAAGTTCAGCAAAAGTTATTTCTCTGACACTCATTTTCTAGGAAAGCCTTCCCTTGGAGAAACTACTGGTAATTTGGACAAAACCTTAAAATGAGAAAGAAAAGAGAGAGAGAGCGAAGAGAACGCTTCAACATGTAATATGCTTATCCAAAGTGGATTTGGTCTGGAGAGGCCTATAAAACCTTCCACATGACTGGCACAATATAGGGATAAATGAAACTCTCAAATCCTACCAAGTATGCCCTCATTCAACCTGGATCCTTGGAGTGGCCTCCAAAGTGTCCACAGCTCAAGACTCAATGGGTTGCTGGCCACACCCATACCCCTGTCCCCTGGGATCCTAATTTGTACCCTGAGGAATGAAAAGTAGCCTGCTCAAATATCTTGGGCTTCAAAGTGTTTCTTCTAGCGTGGTTGGGGAAACAGTACAACTACAGTTCATGGAACAAGGAGCAAAATCCTAAGTAAACACTGAGAGAAGGAAAGCTCTCTCTGGATGGGGCTACAGTCAAAGTTAGGATGGGAAGGGTCTTAAAAGTTGGGAAGGAAACAAGACAGAAAAATGTGGAAACTAGATTCCTCTCCTTACTGCTAAATTTTTAAAGGGGAAAGGGGAGCTTTAAAAATGTTCTTGGAAATATCATTTCCAATGAAGCTTTCTGCTCCTGCCATTTTGGTGTCACTTCTCTGAGGTGTAAACAGAGGAATTTCTGAGAAAGAGGATGAACTTGCACTTCAGAGCAGTACTTCTCATCCTTCTTTTGTTCCAAACTTTTACCATTTTTATTGCCAAATCATTTTAGTCTCTTTCCAAACGGGATGAGTTGGGAGAGAAAGTGAGAAAGATGCAAGAATAGAAAGAAGATTCCAGCTGCAAAAAAGGACACTTGCACAGTTAAAGCTAACTGCCACTAAAAAGCCCAAGAAAATAAACACCTCTCTTAAGGCAGGAATCAGAGATTTCAGTTCCTGGCTGGTTGCCAAGTAATGGCACCTTTCTGCAACAGTTTCCTCATCTGGAAAGTGTGAATAACACTTTGTGTTTTTCCTATCTAAAAGGATCATTGTGAGATGTAATGAGGTGAGGTATGGAAAACATTAATATAAGGCAGACTCAAGAGGTTACTGAATAAGAAAAATAGTCATAGTATTAGTTTTTAGCAGTTACCCATTATTGCTCATATTCTTGAATCCCGGATAGCTCTCCAGGATCTAGTTTCATTCCAGGTTGGGGTCAGCTCACCCCTAACTCCTCGCTGAAGGATGGAGACCTGTCTGCCCTAGGTGGGGTTACCATTTCCTCTTGCCCTAACTTACTGTTTTCCAAGTAAGCCTAGGGACTTTGCACTTGCTGTTATCTCCTCCCAGCTGCCAGAGGGCAGAGGCTTCTTGTTCACAGCCAGGCTGTCACCTTCTCAGCCATTTTGCTTATTATCCCGTAGACAGCAGCGCCCTCCGCAGTATTTCTAACCCATAATTCATCATTCAGGGCACTATTACCTTAGCAAATCACCCTATGTACTCAGGTATCTTCTGATGTATTGCCTACTAGTTCCATGGGAGCAAAGCGTTCGTTTTGCTCATCCCAGAATGCAGAACGATGTCTGTTGAATGGCCTCACGATTTACTCCGGTTGAGCCCGGGAAACCACCTTTCATTACAGCCAGTTCCAAGAGGCAAACGACTTCCTACTGAGCAGGAAAGTCAGGAGCGGAGGGATTGGGGATATGTCAACAACCTGGTTCTTTCCCCTCTGACCTTACTCTCTCCAGAGAAGGCACAGTTAACCTTACATATCCTTTCCACCAGGCGCAGTCAAGGTCCCCAAGGCAAGGCCACCTCTGACCTGCCAAGGGGTTGGTGCTGGAGTGGGCGGTAGTTGATTTGGGCTTGGGTCAGAGGCGCCCAGAGGGCGGGGTGAGCGTATGGCGGGGTTGCAGGCGAGAAGGGCAAGGGGCGCCGCTCCGAGGGCCCCTGCGCCAGTGCGTACCAGGGGCGCGTCCAGCCCACCCACTCGCGTGCCCACAGCTGCATTATTCCCTAAAAGGACCTGAACGGGACGGGCGGCCCCGCCCCGTCGCCCCGCGCCCCCGGCCCCGCCCCCTTTTTGGAGGGCCGATGAGGTAATGCGGCTCTGCTATTGGTCGGAGTCGGCGGGCCCCGCGCGCTCGAGAGGGGGTGCCCGGGGGGACCCGCGCTATATCACTCGGCCGCGGGGCTGCGGCGCAGAGCGGGCAGCGGGCGGGCGCTCGGACAGCTTCTCCTCCTTCTGCTCCCTCCAGCTCCTGCTCCTCCGCCCGGAGAGACTGCCCACCCGCCCAGTCCTGCGCCAGCGCCGAGGCAGCTCCGTCGCACCCCATCCCGTCCCGCCGGGCACTCGGAGGGCGGCGCGCTCCAAGCCAAAGTTGCCCCCCACAGGCGGGCGGGCGAGCGCAGGTTGCAGCGACCCGGCCGGTGGCGCGCAAGGCAACTTTGGAGGCGCGAGCAGCAGCCCCAGCAACGGCGGCGGCGATGACTCCCTGGCTCGGGCTCGTCGTGCTCCTGGGCAGCTGGAGCCTGGGGGACTGGGGCGCGGAGGCGTGCACATGCTCGCCCAGCCACCCCCAGGACGCGTTCTGCAACTCTGACATCGGTAAGCGCTCCCGGCATCCCTGCCGAAGCCCCCGCGGTGACCGTTCGCTAGCGCGCTACAGCCGGGACTCCGGCGCTGCTGCGGGTGGCCTCGCTAACCCCCTCTCCCTTCCACTGCCTGGGCCTGGGGGGAGGTCGTGGAAGTAGATACTGGGGTATGCTTCAGCAGGACTGAGGTGGGTAGATGCAGAGAAACCGACCGAGGCCGAGTGAACTCTCTGCAGCCATGCTCTTTTAGGGTGTGAGGTCCTTACTGGTCTTTCTGACATCTGGAAAATTCCCCTTTTCACTATCACGGGAGAACTGTCTGGGGAAGAAAGGTGGGGAGAGCATTTCTAAAACTTGGAATGCCAACTAAAGTGCTGGGATGATGAATAGTTTAAAAAAAAAAATTAAAAGGAAAGAAAGTTGCTAGCCATGTGCAGAGAAAGTTGCAGGAGAAACTTGAAGTTTTCTGAGTTTTCACCATCTCCCCATGGACGTTCATTCTTTTCACTGAGACCCAACTCAGCCTCACATCCCTAGGCAAGTGCGAACTGAGCTTCTTGGATTGCCAAGTTTGGGTGGATTTAAGGGAGAAAATGAGAAGGAATCTGTGGGGTTAACCCTCCCCGAAGGAACTGTATTTGAGAGTGTTGATAGCAAGCAGAAGGTGGCGTGTGTGAGGGATCACTTATCACATAGCTGTGAGAATTCACAGGAAGGTTTTTGTTTTTTTTTTTCCCTTGAATGTGTGTGGGGTGGGGGAGCCGGGGCAGTGGAAAACAGCTTTGTAACCAAAAGAACAAAGATGCCAAGGGTCACATCATGGTGACTATTCCAAATCAGACTTAGTGTCTTGATTAGAGACAAGGGCCTTGAGAGTCCTGGGAGAACTTGTTTCAGAGTGTTCAGGACACTTGTGCTTGGATGGCCAGAGGGGGAGTAGCAGCTGGAAAACATCTCTCCTCTCCTTTCCAGCTCATAAAGCATGCAAGTCTAGTGGCCCTTGCTGTGTGTGTGTGTGTGTGTGTGTGTGTGTGTGTGTGTGTGTGTAAACGCGGGCTGGGGGTGGGGTACAACACAGTCTAGTCACCCTCCGCCTGTATCGATTCAGAGGTGAAGAATGGAGCGTGTGTGTTTTAAGCACAGTCATAAAGAGGAAAAGAAATTTTCCACTGGGTCCTAGGTGAGGGCCTCCACAAGTGTGCTGCAGGCGAGGGGAAGGGGAGGGGAAGGCAGGAACTGGCAGGAGAGGCGGCTGAGGTCGGGAGGGGTGCTGCTGGTGGGCCTGGCAAGCTTGGGAGATGGGAGGGAGGTGGCTGTGGTGACTGGGTCAGTCTGGCTGGCAGGCGTGAGTGTTTGTGTGACCTAGGGTCACCCACATTAGTGGTTTCCTGGGGTCCTTGCTGTGCCCCTTTGCTGCTCCTGGGCGAAGCTGACTGGCCCCTGGGTTTGGGGATTGCTGGGAAGGATTCTTCAGGGCTGCCAGAGGTCTGCAAGGTTTTCTTTCTCCTCCTTTGACCGCCCCCACCCAAATTCCACCTGGCCTGTTCCTCCTCACCCTGTGGGTGTCATCCCCAAGTGATGCTGGGAGCTGCTGCTGCTGGTGGCGGCGGCTCTGGTCCTCTCAGTGAAGAGCGCGTCCTTGGGTCCAGGCGTCAGGTGGAGTCAGGGCGTTGTCCTCTACCTGACAATGGTCTGGGCGTGTTCACTTGGGTTTCTGATGTGTGTGGAGAGGGAGACCTCATGCCTTTCCCTTGCTCTTGGCTTTTAGGTTTCCACCCTGGAAGTTCGCCAGGGGACAGTGGAAACAGGAGCAAGGAGACTGCTTCCGATGGTGGCCCCACCAGACCACTGCTTAGGTTTCCTGCCATGTGTCTGGGACTGACACAGAAAGTTTCTTGTAATTTCTCTGGATTTTAGTAAGAAATCTTCCCACGGCCCCCTCCTCAATTGACTGCCCAGAGAAAAGCGAAGTTACCAGGAAATACCGAAAGGCGAGAACATTGTGGTAGCAAAAATGAAAAAGAAACAAAAAGACCTCGGCACTGCTGGCCCGGATCCAAAGCTGTGCTGCCTTGGTTGGTGCACTGCACTAGTGGCAGGGATGAGATAATGCTTTTAAAAATGGGAGGTGTGGATGCAGGCTGCTGGCTTGTTGACCTCCACTGCCTTACAGCACCCTGCCGGCGTCCAGTAGGTGGCTCCCAGTACTCCTAGCTCACAGCTCCTCTTCTGGTTCCCAGTGTGGACTGATGCCTGCCTATTCTCTCCCTGAAGGAAATGTGTAGACGCTCCCATTCCACTTGACCCCTATGACCCTACCAGTCAATATTGTAGTCCTTAAAAGATGCTCACGTCAGCCCACTAGCTTCCTCTTCCAGAACCTTCCTGGCTCTTTGCTGGCTGGGTGCCACATTGCTGGGTGAAGAGCCCCTCTAAGGAATCCCCCCATGGCCTTCCATCTCCTTCCTCCTCATCCACAAGTGTCTCTTCCTGCCTTTACCCCCCAAAGCCCTGGAGATTGGCGCTGCCTTCTGGATGATGAGGAGTTAAAAGGTGTTTCTATGGCAACTCCAGGCCCTATACCCCAGTGAAGTGTTTAGAAGAACAAACTACATCCCAGCTTATAAGACACACTGTGGTGGAGAGAAAAAGAATTGGCAGCACCCACGATGTCCGTGGCCCCCTCCCCACCGGTCACTGCCCCTGAAACTCTTGACAAAACCTTGACTCTGGAGGAGGGGAGAGGGGAGGACTAGGAATGAAAGAGGCAGCCTTGGCCTGCTTTCTGCTCCACAGCTCTGTCCGGCTCAGGAAGGGGTGGGCAATGGGGTATGTGTGCTGGTGCCGCGTGCATGTGTGTGGTTTCTGCAGGGGTGGGAGCGGTAGGGAGAGAATTTGACTTCAGAATGCCAACCCCTCCTTTGCACAGAAGAAGGGGGCTATGCGATGGAGTGCTGGGGGCCTGCTCCTTGAGCCTGTGGGGAATTCGAGAGGGAGGCTCAGCTGGGGGGCCCGCTGCCAGCTCTGGAGGACGGTCTCTGGATGTCTCCAGATTGTTTTGACAGGGACCAGTGCCAGCAGATTCTTTCGGTATCAGATCTGAGGTTGTGGTTTTAGCGAAGAAGCCATTTTCAAGGAAGCCCGATCTATCCTCTCTCACTTACAAACACAAAATTACACTTTATACTGGGCTTGGTGGCTTAAGGAAAATAAAAAGGATCCAACTTCGGAAAAGAACCAGTCAGTTGGGGAGTGGACCCAGGCTGCGGACATCTTAGCAACTCAGGAAAAAGGAGAGCTGCTTATCTTAGGGAGGAGGGGACATCTCTCAGACTTCCACTGGGTACGGGCTCTTCATGGATCCTGTGTCTTTTATCCACTCAGTATCCTTAACAGTGGGTATTACACCTATTTTTCTTCAGATGGAAAACACTGGGTCTGAGATAAATTGTGCTTGCTCAAGCTCACCCAGCTACTATATGGTAAGGGTAAAACCAGTCTGAATTATGCCATTCTTCCAAAACTTTTCAACTTCCATTTACCCTTGCTATTGTAAGGCAGACAACCTTTCCCATCCTGTGGAATGGACAGTTAACATTTGAAGTATGCCTTACTTATCAATTTGGGGAGTTTTCCTTAGAAATATGAAGACAGCTGAAATGGCCAGAGGTTATAATTAAACATCATCATAGGAGAGTAAGAACTAATTACTGTCATCCTCATTATATCAGGTTATCAATAAAGGAAAAATAAAGAAAAAATTCTAATATTCTTTGGCTGTTAGAACTAGAAGAGACCCTCAAAACTACCAAGTCAAAGTGAAAAAGAGACTCGGTTTGTCTCACTGAAGCTTGGCCTCAGATACTCTTACTGTTCTGAGGGCGGGCTGATGAGTGAGGGCTTCCCAGGGTGATGTGCCCTGTCTATGCAGCCTGCCAGCATGATGGAAGAAACCAGAGCGAGTCGGGGGCTGGGTCCCAGGCTGGCTGGAGAAGGTGGCCCTCCCACAGGTCTGTGTCCCTTTCACAATCCTGGATAGATAAGACTAGAAAAGTGGCCACAGAAGTGGCTTGGGTGGAGGGACTTTTGTTTGTTTTGCAGGAACAGCAGGAACCATTCAGCTCCACTGCTGAATGGCACATTCCAACAGGTTCATTAATTAAAAACAAAAACAACAACACAATTCTCCATTTCATTTAGCTTTTATCATTCTGGTCAGTATGGACAAGGAGGCCCCTTCTTCTAGCCTTTGTCATAGTCAACTCCTGGGTGGCCTGGAGGGGCAGTGTGGGGTGGTAGTAAGCCGTGGCATGGGCAGGGCAGGGCTGGCCTTACATCCTTCCTGTGGGGCTTGTTGGCTGTATGCACTTAAGCATGCTATGAGTCATCTTTAAGACTTAGTTTCCTCATTTATAAAAGAGGAATAATAATCTGTACGTCCTTGGCCTTTTAATTTTTATCCACATTTCTAAAATTACAAGGGTAGTTGGATACATTCTATCATGTCCTTATGTATATGTATCTGTGTGTTCAACTGTATCCATCCATCTATCCATCCATCTATCCATCCATATCTACCCATCCAGCCATATCTATCCATCTATCTAAAGTCAGGTAAGGGGGAAGTCCTTTTCAATCACTTCCTCTAATTCAAGTCCCTTCCCTATGCATTTATATACATAATACTCATAGAAAATTTACAGTAGCCTTTCCCCTTGGAAACATGAATGGCAAAATACTATAAATAGTGGAATACCAATACAGCATTCAACTTCTTTTCAATTAGCAACATGTTAGAGGTTGTTCTCAGTTAATATGCACACATATATACTTCATTTCCTTTAATGTGCAGAATTCCAGAGGGTTATAAATTATAAAAACTAATTATGGAGTGATTACTGTGCACCAAACACCATTCTAAATAATTAACATGCATCAGCTCAGTTTAACTTAATTCTCTCAAAAGTTCTATGAGGCAGGTGTGCTACTGCTGTCTCCAATTTACAGATGAGGAAAGTGAGGCTTAGAAAAATTAGGTAACTTGTTCAATATTGTTACAGAGCCCATATTTAAACCCTTACAGCCTAGCTCTAAAATATAGTCAACTACTATCTATATATTACAATACATGCAATATTATATGATACATATTATTATATACTATTTTATTACTCTGATAATATAATAGCCTTATGCCAGAACCAGTGCCAAGTTGCGTCAGTCGTGTCCGACTCTTTGTGACCCTGTGGATTGTAGCCCACCAGGCTCCACTGTCCACGGGATTCTCCAGGCAAGAATGCTGGAAAGGGTTGCCATGCCCTCTTCCAGGGGATCTTCCTCACCCAGGGATGGAACCTGCGTCTTATAGGTATAGGTATATATTTATTTATCCATTCCTCTATTAGGTATTTTAGGTTTCTAACAGCTTTTCATGGTTTCAAAGAGCACTATGACAAGTATTCACTGTACGATTCTCTTGTTCATATGCATGGATACCTCCCTATGGCAAATATACAATTTGGAATTCTCAGACATAAAGTATGTGCACTTTACATTTGAACAGTTCCTGACAATTTACCCTCCAGAGTGGCTGTGGGAAACCACTGTTTTCATACATGCAACATGCAGAGATGGAGAGATCATTAGCCCCATGCTAGAGACATTTCTACACTTCTCTCAAACAGGAAAACAATTTATGACTTTTATTGACTTCCTGAGTTTTTTTCCTTTTTTGCTTATTCTTTTATCCTTTTGAAAGGGGGTAAAATTAAGGGTACTTAGACCAAGTTGATAGAAGCATTTTTGTAGGGAGAATGGCGCTACTTGCCAATGGTGCTACGTGCCAAATGGCCTTTGACTTGTTGCCATCTTAGATTAATTCAACTGCGGATGGTTTTATTTTTTGCTTTAATAAGAAGCAATGGGCCTTTCAGTACACTAAGATGCTTGACTCCAGGGTTTGACATGAACCCAGGTTCATGTGTTAAAAGACTTGTGTTTTAAAGACAGGGTCTTATTGCTGACCCAAAGATGTGCCCTTCTTGGCTGGGCGTGGCCAGGCTCATGGTGGCAGCAGGAGGACTCAGCCCTGTGTCTCCCTTCTCCTCACTGAATCTGGATGGTGCTTGGATGCGAGTGGTGGGGTGGCCATAGGCGGGAGAGGGACAGTGAAGAGGAGCAGAGTGGGTCCTGGCCAAGAAAGATCAGGCTAGAGTCTCACTTTGATGGCAACTAGAATGGCTGGTTTAAGAGAATTTCAACTGTTCTGATTAAAAACTTCCAGCACTCTTGGGATAAAGTGTCATAAAATGGCTTCAGCAATAGCCCACCTGGCCTCTGCCCACCTTGTCAACGTCACTGGCTTGTCCAGCTGCTGCCTTCCCCATCCTCTCTCTGGGAACACTCTCCCTCTGCCCACTGTCCTCCCTCGATTTTGAGCGCCCCTTCTTAGTGTCTCATTCTCTGGATCTCGCTTGGTGCCTTTTCCCTGCCCACTTCTTGGCATTACTGCAGGATCATCAAACCTTGCCCAAATTTTAACCGTGTCAAAAAACATCATCTTTAGTAAAAAACAATTCTTTGGAGCTGCTTGGGAAATTCCTAGAGGGGCTTATTCTTGGGCAGACCTAAGGGCTGTATACTATCCAGAGAGACACATCTAACCCTCCAAAGAGGGGAGGCACCAGCTATTGCATTACTTATTAAGTCCAATCCCACCTTCTGGACATGGTACTCCATCACCATCCCAAAGAAAACAACTACTTTTTTGCATATCAGTCACCCTACTAGCTGGAGACTGCCCATCCCAGCTACCTGGTAAGTGATCTGAAGCCAGAGGGGTGAAATCATTCACCTGAGATCACACCATGAAGAAACAGATGAACTGGAAGCTACATTTGCTTCAGTTCAGTTCAGTCCAGTCACTCAGTCATGTCTGACTCTTTGCGACCCCATGGACTGCAGCACACCAGGCCTCCCTGTCCATCACCAACTCCCGGAGCTTGCTCAAACTCCACTGAGTTGGTGATGTCATCCAACCATCTCATCCCCTGTCATCCCCTTCTCCTCCTGCCTTCAATCTTTCCCACCATCAGGGTTTTTTCCAATGAGTCAGTTCTTCACATCAGGTGGCCAAAGTATTGGAGCTTCAGTATCAGTCCTGAATATTCATTGGAAGAACTGATTTCCTTTAGGATTGAATGGCTGGATCTCTGTGTAGTCCAAGGGACTCTCAAGAGTCTTCTCCAACACCACAGTTCAAAAGCATCAGTTCTTCAGTGCTCAGCTTTCTTTATAGTCCAACTCTCACATCCATACATGACTACTGGAAAAACCATAGCTTTGACTAGATGGACCTTTGTCAACAAAGTAATGTCTCTGCTTTTTAATATGCTGTCTAGGTTGGTCATAGCTTTTCTTCCAAGAGCAAGTGTCTTTTAACTTCATGGCTGCAGTCACCAAATGCAGTGATTTTGAAGCCCCAGAAAAGAAAGTCTGTCTTTTATTTTGTTTCTGTTGTCTCCTCATCTATTTGCCATGAAGTGATGGGACCGGACGTCATGATCTTAGTTTTTTGAATGTTGAGTTTTAAGCCAACTTTTTCACTCTCCTCTTTCACTTTCATCTCAAGAGGCTCTTTAGTTCCTCTTCAGTTTCTGCCATAAGGGTGGTGTCATCTGCATATCTGAGGTTATTGATATTTCTCCCAGCAACCTTGATTCCAGCTTGTGCTTCATCCAGTTCAGCATTTCCCATGATGTACTCTGCATATAAGTTAAATAAGCAGGGTGACAATATACAGCCTTGATGTACTCCTTTTTCTATTTGGAACCAGTCTGTTGTTCCATGTCCAGTTCTAACTGTTGCCTCTTGACCTGCATACAGATTTCTCAGGAGGCAGGTAGGGTGGTCTGGAATTCCCATCTCTTGAAGAATTTTCCACAGTTTGTTGTGATCCAAACAGTCAAAGGCTTTGGCATAGTCAATAAAGCAGAGGTAGATGTTTTTCTGGAACTCTCTTGCTTTTTCGATGATCCAACAGATGTTGGCAACTTGATTCCTCTGCCTTTTCTAAATCCAGCTTGAACATCTGGAAGTTCTTGGTTCATGTACTGTTGAAGCCTGGCTTGGAGAATTTCGAGCATTACTTTGCTAGTGTGTGAGATAAGCGCAGTTGTGCAGTAGTTGGAACATTCTTTGGCATTGTTTTCCTTTGGGATTGGAATGAAAACTGACCTTTTCCAGTCCTGTGGCCACTGCTGAGTTTTCCAAATTTGCTGGCATATTGAGTGCAGCGCTTTAACAGCATCATCTTTTAGGACTTGAAATAGCTCAGCTGGACTTCCATCACTTCCACTAGCTTTGTTCGTAGTGATGCTTCCTAAGGCCCGCTTGACTTGGGACTCCAGGATGTCTGGCTCTAGGTGAGTGATCACACTATCATGGTTATCTGGGTCATGAAGACCTTTTTTGTACAGTTCTTCTGTGTATTATTGCCACCTCTTCTTAATATCTTCTGCTTCTGTTAGGTCCATACCACTTATGTCCTTTATTGTACCCATCTTTGCATGAAGTGTTCCCTTGGTATCTCTAATTTTCTTGAAGAGATCTCTAGTCTTTCCCATTCTATTGTTTTCTTCTATTTCTTTGCATTGATCACTCAGGAAGCCTTTCTTACCTCTCCTTGTTATTCTTTGGAACTCTGCATTCAGTTGGGTATATCTTTCCTTCCTTCCTTTGCCTTTAGTTTCTCTGCTTTTCTCAGCTATTTGTAAGGCCTCCTCAGAACCATTTTGCCTTTTACCATTTCTTTTTCTTGGGGATGGTCTTGATCACTGCCTCCTGTACAACATCACGAACCTCTGACATTTGCTGAGTCACTTTCAAAATCCGTGTTCCAAATTGGCATAGTCTAATGGCAAGGACTTTTTGGATTTGAGAAGATGCTACTCCTGTTGTAATTTCCCCCACGTTGTTTTTTATTTTTTTTATTTTTTGACTCCCTACTTTGGGGGTCTCCTCTGTATGCTTCTCTTTGATTTTCTTCCACAGCCAGCCCCTGCAGCCCCTGCTTCCCCCAACCCAACCCCCAGTTTTATTACACCATAGTCCTAACAAAACCAAGTCTTATACCCTATTTCTAATTCCTAACTCAGTACTCTTTCCACTTAATCAGCAGTTCCCAGCCTTTTCAACACCATGGACTATTTTTATTAATTTTCCTTCAAAGGATTTCATGTTTGGAAAAAATTATCCATCACAACTTCACGTCTTAGGGGTTGATTATTTTTCCATCACAAAGTCTAGTTAAATGGTATCTGTTACTGCTGACACTAGCCAGTCATTATTCTGATATAATCAGATAATACAATTAATTGCTGCCCAAAGAAAAGAAACCTGGTATTTGCTTAAGCCTGGGGAGGACTCTCATGGGCTATTGGATGATGGCAAGGTATGATTTGGGCTGGTTCACAGAAGTGCAGAAGGAGCTCATGGACCCCTTCCAGAGCACTGTAGTTCACCTTCTGGGAATGGTTCTTTTCTGTCACACCAGTTTTCCACCTCTCCTCCTGTGGACTGGTCCACACGTCTCCCACCCTTGCCATTTTCTAGGTCCCCCCCCCCCCACCCCGTGCTGAGAACAGGGCTGGCAGAGGCAGTGGGTTAACGACATGTCCTGGTTGAGTTGCCCAGCCTTTCACAGGAGGTGACATGGGTTCCTCCTCTTTGTCTGTTTTCCTGTGTTAATCTCTTATGGGCTGGAGCAGATGAGTACTGACTCTGGCTAAAGGAACTCACTAAATAGCATTTGACAGGAGGTCACAAGGTGTCTATCCCAGCTGTAGTGGAACTAAGAGGCTTTTTTACTTGGTTGCTAAAAAACTGGTGTTCAGGGGAGGGGTATAGGGGCCAGGACAACTTTTCCTGATGCCTGTAGAAGCCATCTGTGGCTAGGATGGGTTGGATGCCATAGAAGTGCTGCCCAACACCCACTTCTGATTTATGTTCACATAAAGCCTATCACTTAACAGTGGCATTCACGATGCAGAGTAGAGACCTTCAGTATCCCCATGTCTGTGGCCACCTGCTTCTTGTGGGGGTAGGGAAGGGAAGGAAATCTGAAAGATTTGCCTTTAGAGAGCTCGAGGTAAAGCTTAGCAGGTGGAAAAATAGAGTCCTTGAATGACAGAGGAGGCAAAATCCAGAGCAAACTAGAGTCATTCCAGAATCGGACCTTAAATATTGCCTGACAATTATCACTCCCCCTCTGGCATCTTTGATCCCTCTCAGAACAAGGGCGCTGAGCACCAGGTAGCCCAGTTGCCTGTAGAGAAGCACTGTTCATTCAGAAATCTCAGGGCTCCTGCTATCCCCAGGGCAGGGCATGGGGAAGGTAAGCCTTGCAACCTGGGGCACACTTCATGAGGGTTCACACATGACATGAGGGTCCACATTGTTTGGTTAAGGTGCTTGCAGGTCATGAATCAGGATGGACCTCCTTTGACTTATACTTGATCATCATGAATAGACTCATAGCCTTTGAAATTTGGAAACACAGTACCTCTTGTGACCTCTGCTGCTCACCCAGCGTGGGTAAGTTCTCAGTTTCCTCATCTGCAAAATAGGGGGAATAATAGTATGTACCACATTGGGTTGGTGATTAAGCTCAAAAATTCAGGGAAAATGTTTAGTACAGAATCTGCCACATGCCAAAAGCTCAACAGATGCCAGCTTTTAGTAGCAGTGTTGTTATATTGGCTTCCCAGGTGTCATGGTGGTAAAGACCCCCCTGCCGATGCAGGAGATGTAAAAGGCTTCGGTTTTATCCCTGGCTTGGGAAGATCCCCTGGAGAAGAAAATGGCAAGCCACTCCAATATTCTTGAGGGGATAATCCCATGAACAGAGGAGCCTGATGGGCTACAGCTGGACTGGGCAACTGAGCATGAATACACACACATGCATGTTGTTGTATGGCAGAGTTGGTATTCTCACTTTATTTTTGGTGAGGAAAATGGGGCTTGGAGAGGAGATGGGCTGTTTTCCAGGGCCACATATGGAGAGCTGCATTTCAAAATCATGATTTGGTGTCCCCTCCCACTCAAGTCTAATGATTTTCCACTTTGTTACACTGCCTTCTACAGCATAGAAAAATAAAGTTCCCACTCTATATTTTCATGACTCTCCACATTTTAGAGTCTTAAGTCTACCTGACCTTATTTGATGATCACAACATCCCCCTTCAGAAAGCAGGACAGTGAGGGGTCATTGTTCCCACTGGACAGTGAGCACTGGTGTGGTTCAGGAACTCAGCCACACAGCTGATACGTGGAAGGGTCAGATGGCTCACACCCCTCTGCAGGCTGCTCCCACACATTTATCTCTGGTAGTCACAGGTGGTAGATGCTGGGGGAGTCACTGGGGGGACCTGGGAAAATGGTAATACTGAACTTGAATGTCAAGTCCATTGCACTGTCCCCATCTATCCCATTCGCCCTGTCTACCCCCAGGACTGGGAGATGTGAAGTGTCCAGGAGTGAGCACTGGCTGCAATTTAGGACACCTGGGGTCTAGTTCTAGGTCTCCTCCAGATCCTAGGATCACCTGGGTGATGTCAACCCTCCTGGACTTCAGGCTGTTATCTGTGAAGTAGCAGGACTGGCTCTATGTGGCATGTGTACACTTTTTCCCTACATGTATTTATGGTGACTGATATTTTTCTGAATGTGCCTACTATGTGTCAAGTATTTCTGGCTGTAAGTTCCTTTGGAAGGGGCGCTCTATTCTAGCTGAATAATTGAACACCTAAATCCATCAACAGCACCTTTTAGGGGTAATTTCTTTAGAAATATGGTCTATTAAGACAAGAGCCAGGATCTCTGTGGTTATGAAAGTAGATGAGAGCTTGGACTGAACAAAGCCGCTAATGAGTTGACGTATTTTATCAGATGACATATTTGACCACCAGATTTCCTGTTGAAGCGGAGCTGATGTGCCAAACAAGATACAAACTTGCAGAACTAGTTGATGGCTAGAATTAAAAATCAAGGTCACTTCAGTGTCTGTCATTGATTGCTGGAGGGCTTGGTAAAAATTCTTTTGAACCCCATTAATACCACTCCTGCAGCTGACAGGGAGAAGGTGAGACTGAGACAGTGCTCATGGGAACAAGGCCTTCCTGATCCATGGTCTCCCTAAGCAGCCCCTTGCTCCAGAAAATTTGATTCGTGGCTTGGCCTAAACATCTGTATCTGAGAAAACTAAGAAAACTCCCCTCATAGAAGACTGGCTTAGATTAAGAAGTGTGTCATCTGAGAATACTTTTGTTTAAATGGATGAGGAAGGGGTTTGGAAGACCCAGGTCAAACTTGTGCCCTATTGGGTAACTGTAGCTCCGTTCTCCAACAACAGGACAGAGACCCCCAAACAGCTCGCAACCACGGCTTCCTGGTACAAATGTCCAGCAGAAAGGCTGAGAGATGTGAGAGAACCCCAATATCCAGCGTGTTCTCTGGAATGCAGTTCTGAGCAAATGCGTGCAGGTGTGGCTTCCAGTTCCTTCTTGATGAATTGCCTCTTGGCCTGGGTTTCCTCAGCTCTCATCTGCAGCAGATCACAAACCCACATGCCCACAGAGGCCAGTCACTGGAAGCTGGATGTTTGCATATTAAACATGTTGGATTATTATACACATTTACCAAAAAGTATACATGTGTCTCCCTAGTCTCTTGTTTTCCCACTTTGGAGGAATAAGTAGGTACTAAAATTATTTCGTTATTGTAAGACAAACAAAACAATGGGCAAATGTGATAAAACTAGTGATTTATCTTTGGCTTAGGAGTGGGGGAGTGATAGAAAACAGTGGTGACCATGGACGACTGAATAGTTCACACTCCTTTGGAAGGGGACAGCCGCTGTCAGCTCCAACCTATCACAGTATGATGAGTCCAGTGCTGTCAGATTTCCAGTTTATGAAGATAACCTAGAAATCCAAGATTTTAACGTGAAATCTTATTTTTAAATGCCGGCATAATTAAAAAGAAATACACACACACACACATACACATGTGTGAGCCAAACAAAACATCCCTGGGCTAGTTTCAGCCTTATGGATCACCAGCTTTGTGACCTTTGCGATCCAGATGATTTCCTGCATCTCCTTTGGGTTGTAGGATCTCGGAGTGAGTTAGACTAACTGCTTTCTCAGGCAAAATGATATACCTATCCTCTGTGTCCGCAGAGAATACTGTTCATATGCTTGTTATCACACTTCTTGCACTTTCTGATGTGGTTAAGAACACAGGTCTTACTGCCTGGCTCAAACCTTGGCTCCATTAACTGATAGCTCTATAGTCCTGGACAAGTCAGTTCTCTCAGACTCCTTTTTCTTACCTGCAAAATGAAAGATGCCATAAAGGACTCTTAACCTGCTAAGGTGATGGGAGAATGCATTGAGGTGACGGGCATCACCGGCTTGGCCCACTGCCTGGCATGTAGTGAGGACTGGATGCACGTCAGCCATTATCTTGTTCCCACTCGGTGTCTGCCCCGGGACAGTGAGCCAGCTGGAATGCAAGGAGTCACACCCTCCTCTCCACTGCCCAGTGCCCAGTGGGCACGCAGTAAGAGGGTCTTGAATGAATGAAGACATGGGAGGAAGACAGCCTTCTAGCCTTTCCAGGCAACGGTGCACTTAGCTTGTGTGTGTGTGTGTGTGTGTCAAAGAGAGACAGAAAAAGGAAAATCAGGTTTGACATGTTGGGTATGACCAGCTCAATGAAGAAAAAGCTGTTCTAAGCTGCGAAGATAAGAGATGGAATGCTAACTAGTAGTGGTTGTTTTGGGGAAATACAGCCAAGCTATTGCCCATTCTTTTCCAAACAGAAGAGACGAGATGGCATGGAACCCAGAATTCACATGTTGAACCTTGGGTGCTTACATCATGGGTGCTTTGGCAGCTTGAGGGATTTTATTTATTCAGGGCCCCTTTAAACCAGAGGAGATTCCTAGAGGCTTTTAAAATTTAATGCCTCACCTGGATAGTTAACATCTGTGTTTTATTTTGTTTAAAAAAGTTAACCCCAGATAGTTCAAATTCCTTTGGTATCCTTGCGAGAAGAGTTTCTTACTGGGCGACACACAGGCAGGGAGGCAGAAAGAGTAAGGCTAGACCAGCACCTTCTGGGAGAAATAATACTGGAAGCCACAAACACAGGCCATGTATGTAATTTTAAGTTTTCTTGTAGCTGTACTTGAAAAAAAAAACACTGACATTAATTTTAATACTGTTCTTAATCCAATATTCCAAAACATTATCTTTCTAATATGTCATCAATTTAAAACATTATCAATGGGGTTTGAATTTTTTAAGTTTTTGAAACCCAGTATGTATTTTACACTCATAGTACATCTCACTTTGAACTAGTCCCATTTCAAGTGCTTAGAAGCAACCATGGCCACTTCATTTATAGGACAGCACAAGACAGTATTTGTGAATGGAAACCATCTTTTTTCTCTCCTAGTTATTTTATGAGCTGTGCACGGAGATGTGGGGAAACTGGAGGTGCGTCGGGGTTACTGACTCAGTATTGCTACAAGTGACTTTTCCGGCCACTGGTCCCTGTGTTGTGATACTGTGGAAGCCACGTGACTCCTGCTCTCACTTGACAAATGGGGAACTGAGATCCAGAAATGTGGAGGAGTTTGGTCTAATATATAAAAGCTGGAACTAGGATAATAATAGTACTATTTGACAGCAACAAACATTTATTCCAAGAACTTTTCATGCATTATCTCCATAAACTCTCATCATCATCCAATGAGAAAGGAGTCTTATTTATATTTTGCAGATGAAGTGACCTCAGTTTAGAAGAAATAAATATTAAAGTGGCTAATATGTATTCACAGCTGTTCTAAGAATTTTATATACATATTATAGTAATTCTACTATTTAATTAATTCTACTATTTAACATAAACTTTCATATTAGGAATTATTATCATCATCATCCCACTTAACAGATGGGAAAACTGAGGCTGAGAGAGGCTGAGTAACTGACCTAAAGGCAGCTAGTATACGGTGGAGTCAAGATTTGAGCCCAAGCTGCCTGATTCCAGAGTCTGAGCTTTTAATCACAACTTATGCCCAAGGTCACCCAGCCATACACAAAGGGCATTTGAGTTGGGATGTCTGTTTCCTGTCCATGGTCTTTCTTTACCATCCCACTCTACTGCCTGCATCACAGCCCTCTTGATTCCTAGCACTTTCTGCCTTGCTGTGTTGCCAGTAAGGATCAGAACAGGAAGGCTCTGGACTCCAGCAGAGGTTGAAGGGTCCAGGAAAAACAGGCACATCTCTTCTGGTTTGGCTGATCCCAGGCTGCTCCAGCCCATGAAGGCCAACTGCTTGGCCCAGTGGAGGAGGGTGGGAAGAACACTTGTCTTTTCTGCCTTCCCAGTTGGGCGAGGTCAGTGTACCAGGTTGGAAAGTGGTATGTGCCTAATTGCAGGGGGGCCGGGAGGCTGGGAGGATTAACACTCTCTAAATAGACATCAGGAAACTAAGAATAGCTTTGCTGCCTGGAAATTGATGGGTATTCCTGACCACAGGCTATTCCATTTAGTAGGTGCTCAATAAATGCGATGCGGTGAACTACAGGAATAAACAAATACTGAAAATGGGTCATTGGGAGAGCCCTTAGCCAGTAAGACTCTATTCTCTGTATAAAAAGAAATTCATACTGAGGTTATTTGAGTCTTCCTTCAGGCTGGAGACCTCTGTTACCTTTATTTGTCTACTTTTTTAGCCTCAAGGCCAGTGTCTTTATTTTTGGCCAGAAGAACAGCAGGCAGTTAGAATGTCGGGGAAAGACAAGTGCAGTTAGCTTCTGGCATGTTGACTGCTGTCCCAAAAGGCTGGAAAGAGGGTATTACTGCCTTTTGTCTTATCAAGATTTCATGTTCGCTAGAGCACTTTGCAGATGCCAGTCCCCCTGGAGCCTGAAGCTGGGAACCTCCAAATTTGCCATCAGGCCTGGATACGTCTTCTAACACAGAACTCCTGGGTCCTTACCGAGGGTTACCTCGGTGTCTGGTTCCAAAGAATGGAGGTTGCCTTCCCGGCAGAAACTCCTAGCACCACCACCTCTTGTAGTTTATCAGGTGAGCTGTGAGAATGGGGGCAGGGAGGATTTCCTTGTACTGTGGGAAAGCCTAAAGCAGTGTTTCCCAGGGCATGATTCTCCGAACACCAGTTGTAAGAAATGCTCTTTCAGCCAACACATTTAGGGAAGCTATTTCCTGTGTTCTCCTTTGGAGATGCCCAATGACCATCAGCAGAGTAAAGGCTCTGACAAGTCCTGCTGCATGGTAACCTGTTTAGCTCTGTTGAACCCAGTGTTTCCTAAACGTATCTAATCCAGGAATTAATTTTTCCCGAGAAGGACCTATATCATTGCTGAGGGAAGTTGCTCATCTGGACTTGCCAAACAGAAAAGGCTGCATCAGTGTCAGTGGGCACCTTATCGGGGCTGCAAGACAAAGGACAAGAGGAATGACCCTCAAGGCCAAACACGGGCCAGATTCAAGTTTTCATCCTCTGCCACGACTTGTTTTATCACCTTAGTTGGCCTGGTTCTAGGCACACATCAGAGTTGTAAACCCTAGGATCTTGCTTACACCATTAGGGGCTTGGTGGAAGGAAAATGTGGCCACGTGAAGCATTTATGACTTGAAGGTCTGGGGCGTAAGCACTGTGGAGAGAAGGTCGTGAGCAGCCAGGGAGACATACCTGTGTCCCCACACCTGGTGCCTACGTGGTCTTAGCCTGAGCTGTCACCTCTCTGACCTGTAACTCTTTTAGATGGGGGTTTTACCATTTTACAGACAGCAGCCTCTTTGAGATTCTGGTTAAAGCTACACATTTCTAGAGGTTCAGAAGAGACTTTCTCAAAGGCCATCTATATAAACAACCCTCCACCTACCCAATTCAGAGCACTTGTCTAGAGAATCCCTGAGTTGGTGATGCTGTGTTAAGACAAAACAACAAAAAGAACAGCCTAACAATGTGAAATTATCTGAAAGTTAGTGGCTTTTCATATTTAGTTGTTGCTTGTAATGTTTTGGTGAATGACTGGATTGGATATTTTGCCGTAGTCCACACAGGATTGGAGATGATCAACTAGGGATTCCATTTCATAGTTTGTGGCTCTGGGCAAAACAAGGATAGACACTCCCAGCCTTTGCAGTGGATCCAGTACCTTTATGCTTCTGTGCTGTGCTGAGTTGTTCAGTCGTGTCCAACTCTTTGCGACCCCATGGACTGCAGCCCGCCAGGCTCCTCTGTCCATGGAATTCTCCAGGCAAGAATACTGGAGTGGGTTGCCGTGCCCTCCTCCAGGGGATCTTCCCAACCCAGAGATCAAACCCAGGTCTCCCGCACTGCAGGCAGATTTTTTACCATCTGAGCCACTAGGAAAGCCCCTAGGATATTCATACTGGTACCAAATGAGTCTTGACTAGCCAAGGTCCTGGGGGGCCAGTATGGGGTGTAGAAAAAGGGGGCCAGTGCCCCCAAAGGATAGGGCCCTAGACCTGGCTCTGCTCACTCTGGCTGTGTGATTCCAGGTAACTCATCTCCCCTTTGGGCACCCTTGATACAGTTAATGAGAAGTCTTGGACTCTTTAAGCATTGACCATTCTGACCTCGGCTTTCAAGGTATTTAAAAGGGAGAGGAGAAGAAAAGAGCAGTATGGGGCTGGCAGAGGCAAAAGGCTGGGTGTTTGCTCTCCCTGCCCCAGGCTTAGGGCCCCAGCCCCTGCATCATTAACTCCCGTCAGAAAGCCCACAGTGACTGTGACCAGACTGAGGAAAAGCTTGAGGATGACTCGGCTTTTACCTTGGCCTGGGGAAGGGGACAGTGCTGGTGAAGAGCAGAAGGTAGGACTCTGGGGCAGGGAGGAATGTGGGCTGGGGAGGGATTCCCTGTCCTGGGGCTCTGAGGCCACTGGTCAGGCAGGCAGTGGATTCCCAGCCAGTGGGGTCACGTGGCCCCTGTTACTCCTCCTTACCCCCTCCTTCATAATTTCCTATTTCCTGCCTCCTTCTCCTCTGACACGGTTATAAATAACCTCCGAGGCTGCCCTGTGGGCTTAAACATAGGTGAGGAAAGTGGAGGGCACGAAGGTGGAGCTGCATCTGCACTTGGCCAGGGGGTCACAGGGTTTCAGGTTGCTCAGGGAAATTTGGTTTCCTTATTTTTTCCACTAGGGAATGAGGTAGTGAAAGAGGAAATAATCTGTGTTAGCTTGAGGAGGCTCGGCCTCCCTTGGGCCAGTGCTGGGTTATGCCTGCCAGGAGCTGCTGCTCTGATGGCCGCAGACCCCGAGGCCACGGGGCTGAGAGGCTTGGAGAGAAGGCATCTCAGGATACTCAGAGGGCCTGGCACCATGTCGGCAGGACCAGCGGTGGCCTTCTGAAGCCTTGTCTGGTCCCATGTGGGAAGGTGAACAGGCAAGAGGCTGTGTGTCCCTTTCCTTCTTCTTCAGTTGCCAGCCTTGTCATTCATTGAGGCCACCAGGCCTGGGCCTCAGCCACCATCTCCCAGTCTGGCTGCCTCTGCCCAGCTTTCAGGGACTGTGTAAAAGTCCACACATACATTCACTATGGACGCACTTACTCCTCGAACAAAGATTTATTGAGCGTCTACTATGTTCCAGGCGTTGGACAAAGTACTGAGGCCACAGAGAAGAACTGGCCACAGCCCCTCCGTCAGGGCCACAGCTCAGGCTGTCCCTCTTTTGGCTATGGCTCCCTTCCCCACAATTCCAATTTGGACGGATGAATACTTAAGGGAAGCACATGGAAGGGCCCCCTTTCCCACCTCATCTTTTGTTTCCCAAGGTTGAGAAAACAGAAAAGAGGGATTCTGAAGTGGCCAGTGTAATAACCCATTATAACCCATTCACTGCCTGACTTCCCTTCTCCCATGGGCCCACAGAAGCTCTTACAATCATGATGTGATGGTTGCTTGTGGTACCCCTCCTACTACAAGGGCTTCCTTGGAAATTCATTTTTTTTCTGGAGCCCAAGAGCATTGGGGCCTTCTTCTGTGTGGTGTGTGGCTCGGGCTGCCAGCACCTAGAGAGGGTGCCTTTGATTCACATGAAGGTGCACGATGTGAGTCATTTCTGACTCAGCAAGCGAGGTGAGTCAAACCCCTTGCAGTGTCAGGCCCTCTCTGAGACTGGCTCTGTGCCTAAGACCATCCTCATTCCTTCTGGACATGACTATAGGTCATTCCCAGTATTCCCTTCTTTTTCCACTGTGGTGTGTGTGTGTGGTCCTTGCTCTGCCTTCTAACCATTCTACTGCAGCTCCCGGCACCACTTGGAGACCTGGAGAAGCTATGCCTAGGGACAAGGCCTGGAATCAGGAGCCAACAGGCATCCAACTCATTGGGATATTTTTTTTAAACCTCATTTAATTTTAGGATGAGGGGCGGTCTTCAGAGTCAGTCTGAGATTTTTCCTGATTCATGTTTCATTGGAATATCTTGATTCTGCAACATGCTTACAGTGATGGGTACAGACTCTGGAGAACCCAGTCCTGGCATCACCAGACCTGGTAACTTCCTGATGCCAGGAAGCACTGGTGAGAGGTGGGGAGGGGTTGGGAGTCTGGGATATATTCTGGGGTAGAGGATCACAGAAGCTCACTTCCATCTATTTGTAATCCAAGTCTACAGATGTTGGTTATTGGAAGGAGGAAAGAAGATTTATTGGACAAGAAGTACCATGTGAATGATAAAGAAGCTCAGCAGGTTTTGCCAGACATTGCTAATTAATTCTCTTGCTGCTTATTTTATAGATGATAAAAGTAAGAAAGAGACATGTTAGTTGGCTTCAAGGCCCCTAAGCCAAACATGGCCACTCAGAAATCCAGGTGACTTCACGCTTTTCCATCTCTCAGCTCTGCACTAGAGAAGATTTCTGGACTTGAAGAATCCTTCCATAGGTCTGACTGGAGACACAGTGGAGGGTGTTAGAAAGAGATGGAGCTTAAGTTAAACAGACTTGAAGTTGAATCTCAGCTCTGTCTTTTATTTATGACTTTGTGAATGGAGGAAGGATGGCTGGAGATCTCTGCTCTAGTTTTAAGGCTGGTTCTGGGATCAAAGAATTAAGAATGTCAGCTCAGATGGAAAAACAGAGGCCCAGAGAGGTGAGAGGTCCTTTCTCAGAGTCACACAGCTGGTGGGGAGTAGGAGAGGCAGCTCCGGGACTGCATTCCTGGGCCAGGTAGTTATCACTGCCCTGTGTAGCCATCTTGTCGCTCTGCCCTCTCAGCGAGAGACACTTTAGAAAGACAAAGGGGCCTCTGTGAGGCGCCCCGACACTCACGGCCCCATGCCACCACTTTTGATCACTCTGAGAGAAGCGGGAGCCATCCACTCTGTCCTTTCCCCTAGTTTGTTTCCTGTGCTGATGCCTTTGGGAATTTCCAGATTGTGTCCCTGCTCTGCCCAGAGCCGTGCAGAGGATCCTGGCACTTGCATTCCCGTCCTCATGGAGTTTGGTCTGTCACCTTCACGGACTGCTGATGGGAAAAGAGACTGGTGTGGCCTCTTTGGAGGACAGGCTGGCACAAAGAGCCACGAGCCTCAAAGCTGTGCAGACACTTTAACCAGCAATCTCGCTTCTAGAAATCTAGTCCAAAAAAGTACTTAAGTAACGGGGTCCATGGATGCTTTGTTTATAATTACACATACACAGAGGGTTACTCTAAATGTCTATCACAAATAGATTGCTTTCGTTGCAGTCCATACAGTGGACTACTAGGTAGCCATACAGTGACTTGAGATAGTCTCTATTAATGATGTGGAGAGAGTCCCATCATAATTCCCACGATGTGGAGAGAGTCCCATCATAATTCCCATGATATGGAGAGATTCCCCTAAGAGATATACTTTTGAGTAAAATAAACCAGTTTGTTTAAAAAAATGATATGAATATTTATATAGATGCTTAGAGGAAAGTTTTAATGTCTATATACCAAAACATCAGCAGTAGTTATCTCTGCTTTGTGAGACTAGGTGATTTTAATTTTGACTGCTATATTCTCAAAAATGAAATTTCACAATGGTGACACATTATTTTCATAATCAGATAACAGAACAATGGTGGGAAAGTAAGGACTCAGCAGGTCCCCTGGATCTGGGTGTGCAGCGTGGCTGTGGGAAGGCAGCAGTGAGCCCCTGCTTCCCCGGCACTCACCTTTGGCTCCTGGTCAAGGTGGGGTGAACTCCTGTGTCTTGTGGTGGGCTCCCTGGGAAGCCCTGTTGCCCATCTGCCCTGCTCCTGAGGCCCTGAGCTGGGCTTCCGCTGTCTCTGGGGGGACTGCAGTGGGTAGGACCTGCTGGCACTTGCCACAGGGAATATAGGAGGGGGTGTTCTGGTTAGGGGCTGTGGTAGGGGTGGGTTTCCTCTGATCCTCTTCTAAATAGATAAGACAGATTTGTACCTGGGGCGTTGCCAAAAAGAGTAACCTCTGAGAAACCAGGATGCAGTGGGCCTTCCCTGTCCCAGCCCAGAAGTGGCCAGGGTGCTGTGGGTTGGCACAGGGCCCGCCAGGCATCCCTCCAAGCCTGGCGGGCCCTGGGACTGGGTGAGCCAACGCTGGTGGGAATCGCAACTGGAGGGAAGGAAAAGTGTTGCCAAGAGGAACTTGGGCCCTGAATGCTGGGCTGTGGACCCAGCCCTGTGATTGGCTGAGGTCAAAAGAGATGTGATGGCCTCTCACGGGGGTGGGGAGGAAACTGCTCTCAGGGTGAAAAGACCTGAGTGGAATCCTTGGTCAGCCGTGCTGTCTTAGGCAGGTCAGTTGACCTCAGAGCCCCCATCTTCAAACCTATGGGACGGGGTGTGCCTACAATTCCTTGTCAGGTGGTGATTGTAGAGTAGGATCCCTTGACATCTATGGGAGCAGCTCAGTTGTTTTTGGAGAGGAGGAAAGGGGGGCGCAGCTTAAGACATGTTCATACAGGGACTGAGACAGCAACACCCTGGCTGAAGCTCACTTGGGAACCAGAGGCAGGAGAAACTGGCCAGACCTTTTAAAATTGAGGGGAAATACATATTATAGTAAAATATACATAGGTTGGGCTTCCTAGGTGACAACACTGGTGGTAAAAAACTCACCTGCCAATGCAGGAGATATAAGAGACGGAGGTTCGATCCCCAGGTCAGGAAGATCCCCTGGAAGAGGGCACGGCAACCCACCCCAGGATTCTTGCCTGGAGAATCTCAAGGATGGAGGAGCTTGGTGGGCTACAGTCCATGGGGCCACAAAGAGTCAGACGCAACTGAAGCATCTTGGCACGTCATGCATGCATAGGTTTATGCCAAACAGAATCACCAAGTTCAGATTGGTTAGAGGTGTGTGTGTGTATGGTACAAATTTCCTGTACATATATAGAAGGAGGTTACTTTTATTTGTTAAACAGATCTGGTCTGTTTCCTCTCCTTTCAACATTATTCTTTTGCTTCTGACACCAAGCAAGGAGACAGAGAAGGCAGTTTGCATTCACTCTGACCCAAAGCGATGCTGCCCACCCGTGCAGCATACTAAAACTGCCCACTGCAAGCAGAGTGCTTTCAGAAGTAGAAAAGGGCAGACAGGGGCAGGAAGGAACCTTGTTTGGGGTGGTGGCCTTAACCACTGGCTTTGTGACATAAACAGCTGGGCTTCTCCTGGCCCTGCCTGTCCTGGGATGTTTACTCAAACCTTGTAAAAGCTTTGAAATAGCAGGCCTGCCCCAATGAGGCAGAAGAGGGATGGGACTCAGGAAGTTTAGGATATCCTTCCAACTTGATCACTGGCTGGTTTAGGTAAGACGGAGGCTACGGGAGAGAGGATGGGAGGAGGTAGGACTGAGCTGAGGACCTGAGAAACTGTGCCTGACGCTCCTAGTTATGCTCACTGTGAGGCTTAGATGTCTGCAGAGTAGCTAGCTTATGAGGAGGAAAGATGTGCTGACTTGGATTGAATTAGCATCAAAATGACGTGTTTAAAAAGTGGTGAGAACTTCTAGATCCAGAGGAAATAATCAGGTAAGTAAGCTAAGATGTGTATGTGTATGTGAATATGTGTTTACATGTGTGTATAAACATTTATATGTATATATGTGTATGTATACACAAGCATAAACACATAAGGATGTTTATCACGGAATTGCTTATAAAAGTGCAGTATCTACACGACTGCAATACAGCTCTTCAAAGGAATGAGGCAGACCCAGATGGACTGATGTATTAGGACTGAAAAAAACTCACAGCACCAGCAAGTTTGATTCTATGACTGGGGTGGGGAGGAATTCTATATCCATAGGCTTATATGAGGAAAAAGACTGAAGGTAACATATAAATATAAAGCATAGTTGCAACTCAGCAGTGGAGGTGTTAAAAATTATCTTATAGTTTTCTTTTTATTTCCTTCTTTTTTCCCCCAAATTTAATTTAGTAAAGCTGCATTACTTCTGTAAGAAAGAAAGGATATAAGAAAATAAAAAGCACAGGAAAAACCCCAGAAAACTTGCAGGCAATGTGTGGACCAGGAGCTATAGCAGAAAAAGATACCTTGATCTCATTTTGCCAAATTCCAGCTGTAAGGTCTTGGGAAATTCCAGTGTCCCCACTATACAGATGACAGGCAACTGAGATCCTAAGATATTAACACATAATTTCTTTTAAACTGTATACTCAGTACAAGTCATCTTATTGATTATTCTCCTCTCTAAACTCCCTGGCATTTTAGCTGTAGTACAGTTATTACATTTTAGTTGTAATACAGTTTACTATGCATCTTCAGATTCCCCAAACATTTACTAAGTGCCAGAGTGTCCACCATTCAGCCCAGAAGGGCCGGCCTGTGAGTGAGTGAACGAAGGCAGGCATGGAGTCCGGCCCCTTCACGTCTGCTCTCCTACTGGGCCCCACGACGGCCCTGAGAAGGTCCTGCCGCTCTCCCTCTCTTACTCCACCTGAGGAAGTCTAGAGGTGGAGGTGGGACTTGAATCCAGAGCTCCAGCTTCCAAGGCAGCGCTCCCAACCCCAGCAGAAGGAAGAGCGCTGGAAGCCAAGATGCCTCCCAGCTCGCCTCCTCTTCACTTCCTCTGAGCACTGGGACATTCGGGGGAGGGGCTCTGCTGGCCATGACCCTTGCAAGGATCCTTACGAGGGATCCACTCTGAAATTAAAAATCCCTAAGTGAACAAACCTTGAGCTTTCCTGCTCTTTCCTTCCCAGTCCTGAAAGTGAGGCCAGGAGAGAAGAGCTTCTGCCAGGAGTTCAGCGAGTGAGTGTGCACGGAGTGTCAGCTTCTCTCCATTGCTGGGTGTTAGCTTACCCCGGTCTGGCACCAGCGGGGAAAACAGTCAGGCGGGGCTGAGCGCAAAGCTCCTGGCTTAAACATGTGAGCTCATCTGGACCGGACAGCTGCCTAGCTCAGGCAGGGCAGAGGCTGCCGCCCTACCCTGTTTCCTTGAAATCCATACAGGGACACGGTTCCAAGTCGTTGGTGCCAGGCCCTGCAAGCTCCTACTTGTAAAAATGCCTTTTAAAACATGTGAGGATAGATGCTGCTTCTCGTGCCCCTGGACTTCTCTAGGTGTCAGCATGAATCTCATGGGAGCCTGAAGTGACCCTGGTAAGCGGGTAGGGAAGGGGTGGTGATGACTATAATTACTTCCCGTGCTTTCACTCCAGTCCTCCCTCCACTCTATTCTCCAAAAAGCCGCCAGACTGACCTTTTAAATATGTCATCTGATCTTGGTAATGCACTGCTTAAAGCCTTCCAGTGGCCTCCCAACTCAATGAGTTCTAGAATGCTCTACGGGATCTGGCCTTTGTCTCCCCCTGCCTTGCTGTGGCTACATTGGCCTTCTGGCTGTTCCCTGAATGCTCTGGGCTCCACATTTGTCCCTGTCTCATGACCCTTGAACTTGTTGTCCCCTGTCCCTGGAATACAGTATCCTTAGATTCTCACAAGCTGGCTTCTGCACATCATGAAGGTGTCAGCTTGGGTGTCACTTCTCCAGAGAGGCTTTGCCTGACCTCCCTGTCTCATAATACCACCCGCCACTCCCAATCTCTACCTCCTTCTGTCCTATACCTGACATCTTATTGGATTGTTGTTCATTGTTTTGTCTCCTCTACCATTATTTAAGCACTCAGACAGTAGAGACCTCATTTGCCTGGTCCAGTGCTTAGAACATACTTGGAACCCTGATATTTGTTAAATATAGGAATGAATGCTCTTTTGATAGATGAGGAAACTGAGGCTCAGACGAGTGAAGAGTCTTGCCCCAGTTTACCCAGCTAGTAAGGGCCAATGATGGACTCCAACTTAATGCCTGTGCTCCAGCCTCGAGTGGGTAAAACTCAAGAAGGAGGGTTCTCACAGGGCCACTTAGGAGCAGACAGCCTCTTGGACAACATTCTTTTATGTTGATGTGAAGCAACAGATCTTTCAGAGACACAGGCCTCTGGGAGATTCTGCCATCTGTCGGCTGCCGCGTTAGAACCCCTGAAGGAGGTCAGCAATCCAGCCCCTCGCCAACCGGTGAGTATCTGGGAAGGAAGGACCAGAATTTAAAGAAGCCTCTCCCGCCCATCTAGATGAGCTTCTCAGACCACAGGCAGGGCCATATGGACTCACAGATTTTTTAAGGGCCACTATGCAAAATCTTTTGCTTCCCAGTTGGGGAAACAGGCCCAGGGATGGGGTTGACTTGCCCATGGCTGCCCTGTGGTTAGTGGTCCAGGTGGCTGGCACCATGGTTTTGCAACCCAGCTGGGATTCATTGTCCACCCACCGCAGACTGGCCAGACGGGCTCTGGGAGACAGAGTGCACCCCGCTCCCACATGCACTGGGCTCCCTGAGCACACTGCACTGACCCTCTCCAGATTCGGCGCTGGGGCCAGCAGAGGTGGGGGTGTTAGGCCAAGCTATGGTGGATAGTCACAGGAGGAAATGCACTCTCCTTCTCTTATTAGGGGTCCTCAGGGAGGGAAAGGGCAGGACACAAACAAGGATCTTGGGGGACCAACCATTCCTTACTTCCCTACTACCCCAGAAGTTGCCTTGGGGGTAAGAAGAGACCACTGGTTTGCTCTCTGGAGTGGACTTGCACTTGGCACAAGGGACCAGCTGACGCTGGCACCAATTCCACACACCAGAGTGCACTGCTGAATAGGGGGCAGGGATAAAAAAGGAACCGCGCAGTGCAGCTGGGCAGCACTTCTTAGTGGGCCCCCGCCCCTGCCACTGCTGACTCCAGTCCCAAGCCAGAGATCCAGGAGTTGTGTTGAACATTAAAACTGGTGCCCTCTTTGATCTGATCCTTCCTTTCTTGATCATGCCTAGTGGTTCAAAGAATTGCCTCCAGCGTACTGTGTCCTGGTGGTGCTGAAAGAATACCAGTAATTGTTACCAAACAGTGGATGGAGTGTGGAGACATGTTCCCTTTGCCCAGCGGGCTCCCAATTGGCACTTCATTACAGCACAGACGGGGGGCGGGGAGGGGGGGTTAGTGTCGGCATTTCCTGTATACCCACACTCAGGCGGCCCCTTGACCTGATGACTGATGAGTGCTAGGTGCTCCGACTAGCCAGCGTCCAGTGTCCCCACCATGGCAGGGCCACCCGCCTCCTGTTTCATGAAAAACGGCCCTGGTTTCCTTCAGACCCTAATTGGACTGCATCTGGCCTTTTGCTCCAGCGCGGCCTCCCCACAGAACGCTGGCTGCGGGCCGCTGCCCCTCCAGCCGGAACGATGCCGGGCTCTGGCCGCTGACCCCGGCCCAGGCAGGCCTGCCAACTCCATGGCTCCCAGGCCTCACTCTGCATAGCAAGACGGGCTTCCCATGCACACAACTTCTCTGCGAGGAAGGTCTGGGGGCTACCCCCACACTCTGACTGGCCACTTCAGGCCTGTCCAAACTCCTCCCACCTCTGGGTAGAGAGGGACCAAGATGTGACCCTGAAGGACTTAATTACTCATCAGCATTTCTAGCAATGCTTCCTCCCGCTGCCTCCTGCTGGGCCTCTCTGCACGGCTGTGGGGCGTTCATTCCACTTGGACTGATACCAGTCACTGCCCCTTGCTTCAACCTGACCTGAAATCACAATGCCCTGAACAAGAGCAAGTGGGGCAGCCGACGTCTCATGAAGGGAAGGCTGGCAGCTAGGCTGTGAGCTCGCCATGCCCCATGTGGGGCTCGGCTAGTATTCTACATTTTCTTTTCTCTCTTCTTGGAACTGCTTTGTTCTCTCTCCTGCTGTCCTCCAGCCTCTTCACTGCCTTGGGAAAGGAGGCCTCTCATGAAATAACTATTACCACCATTGTTTACCAAGGTTGTGGCTTGCCAGGCAGTATGCACAGTTCCTTATGTTCAGGGTCTCACTTCATCCTGACAACCTGCAGAAGCAAATGATTTGTCTGAGAGTCTGCAGCTTGGAGAAGCTGGAACTGAGGGTCAGCCTTAGGTTCTTTGTTGCTCGAGTCCTCATGTTCTTGATTGCTGCACGACGTGCCTCTCCTTCACAGAAAATGTAGCTTCTGCTAAACCCTGGAACAGACCCTTGTGAAATTGCCTTTGACCTTTTTTATCGGGTCCCCTCTGCACAGATCATGCACAGGCAGTTGGGACAAGATATGCAAATTAAAATCCCAGTTGAAAATATCAGAGGGATCTGCCAGCACCCCTGCCACAGTTACGTGTTTGCCCCCATGAGGAACTGGAGTCCCACAGCCATTTCCCGTACCCCAGCTTCAAGAGCCAGTCACACGGACCGGAGTGTATCTGCCTTGCACTTGGTGGCCTCTGCTTCTCCCAGTGGATTCTGCAAGGTGTTTCCTGTAGATCTTGCTGATGGTCTTTGCTGGCACGTAGCAAAATCTGCCCAGAACATCATGATCTGTTGGCCTTTGCCTGGACAGGGTTTTGTTTTTGTTTGGTCTTTAAAAAAACCTCTCGCTCCCCCCCCACCCCTCCCCACAACCAGGGGCATGGGAGCGGGAGGGAGGAGGACAGAGATGAAGGTGAAAATACTGACAGAGTGAAAAATATTGAATATTCCTTCTGTTTCAGAAATAGAAACCTCTGGGGCTAGGATGGAGCTTGGCTGGGTTCAGGTTGGATTGAGGTTGAAGCTGAGATCAAGGTGGCAGGCTTCTATGCCTCACAGTACACCCTTCAGGAAGGGGTTAGGGTTCAGGTTGGGTAGAAAAGAGACTCCCTCTTATTTTAAAAACAGCTTTTCTGAGCAGCTCAAGAAGCATCTGAAATAAGCCATTCAGGCAGAATAGGGGCAGATGGTGCCCCATCACACTCTATAGGAGAACTAGAGGGACCCAGAGGAGAGGTGAGTTGTTTAAGGTTACTCAGAACACAGGAGTGGGCTGGAGAATCCACACGTCTATTAGATCTCTATCTTAGCTTCTGTGAAACTAAATCAGGATGGCAAGGGTGACTGAGTTTTATCTTCATGGATGTGGCATATCCCCAGTTAGTACATGTGAAGTCATTAGAGCATAGTCCCCATGGAGATGCTATCCTGGACTCATTTTTATTTACCTTGGATTAATATACAATTGCCAGGTTAAAGGCAGAAGCCTTCTTCTCAGCATTTTTAGAATCCTTCTGTAGGTAGATATGGGGCCACTCAAGCAGGAGGCCTGACCTGGCATTAACGTACAGTGCTCCCATAATGACTTTAACCACTGAAATTATCCCAGGTTTGTTGACATTCTTGGAAATAAACTCTTTACTGGACTGTCAGCCTGGAAAATAGTATGTTACTACAAAAAATAAGATAATGGCTCATAAAGAAAACAGATTGGTGAGGGTGACTCAGATTGTGCAGTTGATGGACTGGGTGAGTGACTTAGGAGCCACCTCTGTCCAAGCTGCAGTCGCCAGTTTTGGCAACTGCAAATCATCCAGGCAGATAACGGGTTAAGAAGGACTTTTACGACAACTCCAGAAGAGTCACCTAAAGCATCCTAATTACTTACTCAGGTTTGATCAACTCTTCAGAAGTATGCTTATAGACCCAGTAAACAGGGAGAGCATGACATCCTGGCCCATTACCAATGGATAGAGTAGAATCCAGGGGAAATGAATGAATTAGAGATATAAGGTGATGGAAGAATAACCTTAGCCCTTTAAGTTGTGAGGGGCCCTATAATACATGCAGAGCCCTTTATTATAATAATCCAAGCCCTTTATTTTCAGAATAAAAAACTAGCACTGTCAGAGAAGAAAGTGATTCATCAAACTCACAGAGCACATGTGTGGAAGAACCAGAAAGAGAATCCATCTCCCAACTCCTGGCCCAGGGCTTTTTCTACTACTTGATACTTTCTATGTAATAAGACTCCCCACCCTCCCAAATTTCTTTACTTCGATACCAAAAAAGCACAGTTAGTAGAATAAGTAGAGTTCTTTATTTGTGTGTGCTCAGTCACCAAGTCATGTCTGACTTTTGGTGACCCTATGGACTGTAGCCCACCAGGCTCCTCTGTCCCTGTTGGAGTGGGTTGCCATTTCCTTCTCCAGGGGATCTTCTTGACCCAGGGATTGAACCTGCATCTCCTGCATTCGCAGGCAGATTCTTTACCAAAGTAGATCTATCAGGAACAGCATGCAGAGTAGGGAGGGTGAGGTCTCTCTTGACTTTGAACACTAATCAGCAGCCCCTGGGAAATCTACATTCATCCTCCACTAACTCGATTGGGGAGCTCAAGGCCCCAAGTGAGGCGGAGAAGGAGACTTGGAATCATGTCACAGTTGGAGAAAAACCATCAAAATCCAGGAAAATCATTATCTTGGAGACTATGTAGGGCACATGACCATGCTCTTCAGATGTCTTGTTTTGTGTAAACCCAAAATGTCAGCTAGTTGGAGGAAGCCACAGAGAGGCAGTGTAAAAGAGAATTTGAGAACAGTCAAGAAATGGCTCAACATGGAATGGAACCTAGGTCAGCGATGTTACACAGTTGCCAGACTAACCCTGGGATGATAGGATGAGTGACTGTGAAGGTCCCACCAATCTAGAGTCTGTGGCCTAAGAAATATGTCTGTCCCCCTAACACCTCAGCCACACACATGCTTCTAGAAGGGAGTTATGAACCAGTGGTGGAAAACAGCAGCTCCAGAGTCAGGCTGCCTGGACCGGCATGCTTTGTCCATAACTTCCTACTCATTCTCCACAAGCCTCAGTTTCTACAAGATGGGGCTAATGATAGCACTTGCTTTACTGAGTCCTAATGGAGCTCAAATGGAATAATCCAAATATTGAGTATGAAATGTGCATAGCAAGTGCTTGATGGATGATGGCATTTACTATAATTAATGACAGTATTATAATTAGTGTTATAATTGATGACAACAGTATTCTTATCTATAGGGAAAGCTGGGCACTGCCTCCAATGACCATTCTGCTGTTTTTTATGGCAGTGTCTGGCAAACATGTTCATCTCTGAGACTCCTATTATTCTGCAAAAGCACTGGCATATCAAGGAAAACGTGTCCCTATTTGCTCTGTGTCATTCCAGGCGGCAACATCTGCAGGCACTGGTTGGGGATGTGCTCCAGAGACTATCTCAGCCAACATTTTAGTATGAGTTGCCCATGGACAGACTGAGTAGGAAGTTCTGAGTGCCATGTCATGGCTGCAAAGCCCTGGCCACCCTCAGATGTACGGCAGAGGGAGTGGGGGGAGGTCACTTTATGGGGGTACTCTGTGATCACCCAGCATCCAGCAGCAGGGCTGGCTGTGATCCAGCACACGCACTGTTTATTGGGCCAGCCCTCTTTTGGAGAACACAGATGCTCCATCAGGAGAGGTGCGTTCTGGGTGGTCCACAGAACCAGAAAACATGACTGGTCTGGTCTGGTGTAGGGAGCCATTCTGGCAGCTGGATAGGGACCTGCAGAAGATCTGGAAAGTGCCTGTGGGCTTCTCTATGTTTCTATCACTCATCAGTCCCACTTGGTCCACAGGCAACTCTGCTGGGAGGGAATGAGCCTGCACGTCAGGAAGTGAGGGTGTGGGGGAAGAGGCGGACTTGGCTTTATTTGGAAAACTTATGCCAGGTGGCTTCTATCTTTATTATTTTTCACCCTCACAAATGTGCTATTCACCTTTCTTCAGAATGAGGAAACTGAGGCTCGGAGAGTTATGTATCTGGCCCAGCTTGGAAGAGTTGGGCTGGGTTCAGAAACCCTTTCTCCAGGACACCCATATGCTTAAATACAGTAAGTGTAAGGTTACCGAGACAGGACTGGGGGCAGAGTGGTCAGGGGACCAAGGACCTGTGCGCAGAGAAGCAGCATCATTGTCTATAGGCCCAGTTTGTGGACAGTCCTGAGAAGTCCTGTGTTCAAGCTCCTGTCACCCAGAGACCCTGACATTTGCTGGGGCTGGAATGAGCTAATGGGGACCCCTCTGCTTCTTTCCAGCCAGGTCGTCATGGTCCCTTAGCCATGGGACCTCTGACACTTCAGGCTCAATGTGACCTCCATGCCCTTGCCCATTAAGTCCCCCTGCCTGGAACACCCTCCTTCTTCTCTTCCCATTATCAAAACCAAACATTCTTCTTGGTCAGCTCCTGGTAGAGGAACTGACTTTGGGAAGTTACAGCCAGTTATAGGGGTGGGATGGCTGTGGAGCAGAGGAAGGTTAGTGGGAGTGAGGACTAGATGCAAGCACCTATTCACCCAGCAACTACCCACTGAGCACCTACTATGTTCCAGGCATGGTGTGAGATGTTGGGGATAGAATGGTGAGCCAAACAGGGCATGGTCCCAGCACAACTTAGTGAGGTGGGGGAGGAAGGAGCAGAAAGACACATTATTCAAATGAATGCACAAACATACACTCAGAAACCAGGGACTATGATAAGTGTAACAGGAGTCCTGTTTTGGTCTGATGTTGGGGGAGGGGTTAGGGAAAGCTTTCTCCAAGAAAGTGCTCTTTGAGTTGAAATATAGTTGAAATATAAACGATGGATAGGAGTTCTAGATAAAGGGAAGCAGAAGGTCTTATGCAGAGGGAATGACACTACCCGAGGCCTTGCAGCTGAGCAGGGTTAGTCCAGGGCTATCGATAAGGTATCCAGAAAAGTTTGCTTGTTCCTCCTTCCCACTCTTCCTAGTCCTCAAAACAGTGCTCCTGTCCCCCAAACCACAAGGCTTTAGGAAGTTAATTCTGTTTTGGGAAGTTAACCCCACCTCAAAGTTCTCAGCATCTTGTCTTATATGTAAGTTCTCCTCTGATAATTCAGCCTTAAGGATTTTCACTTTCTCTGCATTTCTGATGCGTTTGACTTCCTGGGTGAATGTCCAGATTTGTACAATGTCAGGTTGTAGGAAGATGACTGAGCTTTTCTGTCAGGTATATGTGGAATTCCTAGCTATATGACCTCTGAAAAATTTCTTATCTCTCCTGAGTCACGTTTTCTTTATTGACCCAGTAGAAATCATACTGTGTATCTTGCAAGTTAGTTTTAAGGATTAGATATAACATTTGTAAGGTTTTATTTCCTATGTGTTTCCACCCGGGACACAATGCCTGGCAAGTTGTACTCACTCAAGAAATACTTATTGAATGAACAAGAGGCTCAAGCACTCTTCAAAGGGTAGGTGGTCTTATTCTTTACCGCCGACACCCCTCCCAATCACACCGTTAGGCCAGGGCAGGTTGTTCAAAACTACCAAGGGTGGCCTGTGTAATTCTGCTGTTACCCACTTTGACCAAAGAGGGCAGCAGTTAGCATTCTCTACTTTTCTTAAAACCTGATTGGCCTCCTTAAAAGGCACTTAGATCTTATCTGTGGCCATTTTCCCGTGCCCTCAGCGTTAGAGGTCCCTGATCACTGTGTTTCAGCGTGAAGAGGTATAGCCCAGTCCTTCTCACACCTGTTTTGGTCTGAGGGTCCACCACCCGGGTTCTGTGGTGAGCTGAGGGTGAGGGGGAAAGGTTCTGAGAGAGCGGGGGCAAGGGAACACCTGCTTTCAGAGCCACCGTCCAAGCTGTGTCCATTTGGTGTCCGCAAGCTTCCTGGCTGAAGTTATGGAAGCTGAAGAGAGGAGGGAGGAGCCTTGACTATGTTACAGGCTACTCAACCAGTAAGGTATAAAAGCACCAGGGCCTTCTTGGCATCTGTGCTGAACAGTCCCCGGAGATGGAGCAGAGAGCAGACAGTGCTGTTTGTTGAAACCACAACAAAGTCGTCTACCCATCTCTGATGCATTTTGGGGGCAGATTCGCTGTCTGCAAAGAGTCATCTGCAGGTCTGGGAGGCCCCTGGGCTTTCTTGCTCCAGGACCTAACCTGGAGTCGCCCAGCTCTCCGAGCAAACACATCCCAATTAGAAGAAAAGTGAGATAAATACTGTAGACGACTCCTGAGATGTTGCCAGCTGTTCTGGTCTCACAAAGTGACCTGAACTGAGAGCGCCAAGTTCTGAGAACCATTCGTCGGCACGGTATTTTTCTGGGCATTGCTTCAAAGGGGCCATAGTTGAAGACCAGGCTGCTATTCTGGTAGCCTCTTGTGTGGGATAAAGTTTCCCATGGGCCCCTGGGGAAGGCTGGAGTACTTGGTGGGTGGGGGAGTGTTCTGAGCACCCCTCACCCATGTGCCTGCATGACAGTGAGCAGGTCGGCACCTCTGAACTGAGTGGGATAGAACCTTCCAGAGGTTGGTGTGCACTCTAGACTCTGGGACACACAGGAGCTGAGCCTGACAAAACACCCTGGAAAACTCCCGGAAGAGGTTAATGGGCTGGAGAGGAGGGTGTGGAACAGACAGATTCATTAAATCTTAACTTTGAAGATCACAGATAGGATGTGAACTGGAATGGGCTCACTGGTGAGTCTGATGCTTGGTGGGGCAGGCAAGGCTTGGTCTTGTTTCTAGGTCTTTCTTGAGGCTCTGGTACCTACTCATTTAGGCCCATGTTATGAGGTCTGCTGGCAGGACAAAGTGATAAGTCTTCATCACTGCCCTCAAAGAGTGAAAACCCATCTGAGAAATGACTTTGCCATGTTTTGGAGCAAGGCCCCCTTCCCCCACAAGCCAAGCATCCCTGCCTACCTCTTGGATTTCATTGTCCCTTGCCCCCTGTCGCACACTCTGCTTTCTGTCACTCCAATGGGCTGGGCTCTCCTGCCTCCAGGCCTTTGCCTCTGGTTCCACCTCTACCTGAAGACCTTTTCCTTTCCTTTCTCTTGGCTGACTTGTGGTGATTTTTTCTTAGATCCCAGCTCAGGCAGGATGCCTTCCCTAGACATGTTCATAGCACCACGAGGGCTGGATGCAGGGCTGACTCACTTGGGGAGGGAGGACCATCTTCAAAGGGAGGTGGTGCTAGTGTGATCTGGGTTTCTAGGAGGCCAGTGAGTCAACTACCTCCAAGTGTTCACCAAGCATGATTAGAATCGCTCTGCAAAGCATGGTCAGGAGGGGACTGTCAGCACCCCAAGCATGGGAAGTATGCCTCGCTTGGCCGGGGGTGTCTGCTGCACGCCCCCGTGGCTCTCTGACTAGGACCACCTGGCTCATCTCACAAGACAGAAATAAGCTTCCCTGACATGGGGTCTTCCTCCACCTGCTGACTGCAGAACCCCAAGGCACAGCACAGGACCTGAGGCATGTAGTCCCTCAAATACATCTGAATGAATAGCATGAGTGAATGAATTAATTCCAGTCACTCATGCGAAAGGAAGAGGAGAAGGAGAGAGAAGGGGGACAGAGGAGGAGGGGTGGGTACCACTGACCTCCGTTAGGATGCCAGGCCTTGGGTTTGTCATCTGTGGGTGGAGTTTGGGTGCTGACCCTCTTCAGAGACGTGTTAACTGGTGTCTCCTGTATCAAGACCCTGTAACCCACCTCTTTGGATGCGAATCTTCAGTATTTTGGGATCAGGGTCTCGTTCTGGCTTCTTGGATCACACTCTTCCCTGCACCCCTCTTCTTATCTGGGTGACCCTTAGGAGTTGGGACTCTGGAACCTCCAGCCCCACAGCCTAAACAGGAAACCATCCCTGTCTCCCTTTATTGTATTACCTTTGATTCCCTCCTGCAGTGTCATCCATTCCTTCAGTCAACAAACATTCTTGGGGGACCCCGCCACATTCTGGGCACTGTACTCAGTGCTGGAGCCCCAGATGCAGCCCCCACTGTTTAATAACTCAGGCCAGTGAGCACCAAGAAACTGATTATTAAGAAGTCTGTGTGGGAAGAAATGAAGCTGAGCAGAAGATAAGAGGGACCAGTGTGGCCTGGGATGGACAGAAGGCTTCCAGGAGGAGGTGGCATTTCAGCTGGGTGGGTTGTGCAGGAAGAAAGATTGTGTGGACAGATGCCCAGGGAGAAAGTCATCCTCACAGAGACAAGGGGCATTCCAGGACAGGCCAGTGTAGTGGGGCAAATGCAATGGGGGGTGATGGAGGCTGTGGGGGGCAGGTCTTGAGGGAGGGTCCCAGCTCTGGAAGCAGTATATACATCGTTGAGCTCCTCAAAATAATCCTGTCGGTGCTGGGAAACCAGGGAGCCTTAGGATGGGATTGTTGCTGCTATTTGTTCTTGGGAGAATGAGGAGGGGCTGTGGGCGAAGGACCAACCTTTCCCACTTTCCGTGCTTTGGGATATTGATGCTCTTTTCCTGATTGCACTCTCAGAGCAAAAACCTCTGTGAGTCTAATTGTGCTTGGTGAGGACTTTAGGGCAGCTGCCTTACTGGCCTCCTAGAAATCCCAGATCACACAAACACCATCTCCTGTCAGAGCTGGTCATCAAGCCCTGAATTCAAGGACCAGCCAGTCATGGGACTTTGCTCTTCCTGGGCCAAATGACCCTGATCTTTCCCCCAAGTTGGCCATGGCCACTAGAAGAAATTGAGAGTAGCTGACTTTACAAGTAGCTGGATTAGAAATGACATATCTTAATACCACGTCGAGGCATGTGCCCAGGTAGTGACTCTTTAATTTTGCCTTTTAGAAGTTTAAAATTGAGGTCACCATTTGAAACACAAAAGCAGGAGTGAGATGCAGATTTTGTTTGTGTTCCCTTTGCAATAACTTCTAAATTCCAGGCAACTTGACCTTTCTGGGACTGTGTTCCTTTCCTCCCTCCTCTGGCCCCTTCATCTCACATACAACAGACGTCAGCAGGGGCCCCTTTGTGTTTCCTGGCCTGCTCATGCAGAAATCCAGTGCTTACAAGGTGAGGAGAGCTAGGACCCTGCCAGCCCCCTCCGCCCCTTGCCAAGAGTCCCAGGACAGGGCATCCCCAGGACAGCCTTGCCGGGGGGCGGGGCGGGGGGGCAGACCTCAGAACACAGGCAGGCACTGAGAAACAAGAATCTGTGCAGAAAGAGGTTTTAATATCCTCTGGGTTTTAATAGCTTTCCCTGAGATGGAAACTTGGGTTGAAATGATTTGCAGCCCTCCAGATTTTTCTGAGTGTGTGTGTGTGTATTCGGGTTTATTTTTAGCTGCAGGGGTTTATTTCTTGCCAAAAAAAAACCTGCTTAAATAAAACCAAGATTAATATTTTTACTTAAAGGAAAGAGTTAGTCAGGACAGGCTTTGAACTGGAGACTCCCTATCTTGATTGGGAGTGCATCTTAACAGTCTGGCCTTGGCTTTGACATCAACAAAAAGGGCCTTTGAAACAGACAGAGAGAAGTGCCCTCGAGGGGCCAGGACAGGATGCAGGAAAAGCCTATTTGTGAGACGTCTCTGAGGAGCATTCTTTTCCACACAGCCTGCCCTGCCTGCCCGCACCCCTCAAGTTCTCCAGGGCCTTCTTCCCGGAAAGGTGGGACTCTGCTCACTCCCAGCTGTTTTCCTTAGGCTCTCCCCACCAAGTCTGGTCCGGGTTTCTATTATACTTCCTCTGAATTCAGATAAAGCAAACTGAGTCTCTTCACCAGGATGAGCTAAGACCCAAATCAGAAGCCACCTCTGGGGAGCTTCTGACACCCTTCCCTGGGACAGGCTTTGCCCCTCTTTGTGGCATCCTGGCTGTGTTTGCCAGGTTTGAATACCATTCACTTGTTTCCTTTCCTGCCTTTCCTATTTCACAGTAACTCTGTTCCAAGTTCCTCCAGGGCTTCATTTATCTCCAGATCCTTGTGAACTTAGTACAATAAACTATCACTGGACAGATGTTTATCTGACCCTGTGAACTGGGACCTGCCATTAGCCCTTTTTGATAGAATAAGTCTCAGAAAGACTTGGTCATTTGCCAGAACTTGCTCAGAGGAGCTTTTTTTTTTTTTTTCCTTTTTCAAATTGTCCTCCACGTGGGTGGCACTTTTAGCTTCATGTGCTCAGCAAGTACATATTGGGGGCCTACTATCCGCCAGGCTCTCTTCTGGTTGCTTGGGCTACAGTAGTTATAGAACCTGCTTGCTCGTGAGGCTTACATTCTAGTGGGGAGAGACAATCAATGAACACACAAGGTCTCTATAACACGGCAGATGGTGGCTGGTGTGTTGAGGCTGGCCGGCAGATGTAGGGAATGCCTGGGGAGGAATGGAGGGGGTCAGGGGAGGCCTCCTGACCAGGTGAAGGAGGGGGTCATGTGGTTACTGAAGGAAAAGTGCTCCAGCAGCGGGGCTGCAAAGGCAAAGGCCTGGAAAGGGTGGCTTGTTTGGCGCGAAGGAAAGTAGGAAGGAGGTGGTGTGCTGGTGTGGAGCCCGTTGCCATTTCCTGAGTCGGGGAAGCCGATGGGAGGCCGAGGTGTGGGTGGGGGCTGTTAACAGGAGCTCAGCTTTGGTTGGGTTGAATCTGAGATGTTGTCTTAGACTTCCAGGTATATAAATGTAGACTCTTGGATATGTAAGTCAAAGGTCATGGGAGTTCTGGGTTGGAGGACGCAAAAATGTGGGGGCTGTCAGCCGTACTGCTGGTATGAATAGCACAGGCTGCATGTGAGTAAGAGGAGGGTGAAGAACCCTCTGCTGATTGGACTGAGTACCATGCAGGTCATGGGTGAGAGCAGTTTTGGTAGAGTTGGGGAGGGGCATGAGGTCATCCTAAGAACCTTTTGAGCTTGGTAATCATCACACCAATTTATAAGCTTGGATAGGAAGTGTCCTGCCCAAGGTAACACAGAAATAGGGCAATGACTTCATCCAGGTCCCATGTGCTCCATGCATGTTCATTCCAGTGTATCATGGTCACTTCCATAGGGTTTTCCTGATCTGACCTTTCAGCTTCTGAGTTTTCCCAGAGGGGCTTTTGGGGTTTGAGGTGGTCATGACAAACAGACAGGGAACCAAAAGGATTCAGTTAGGGTGGACCCCGTAGGCCTCTGCCTCCCACCTTTAATTCCTAAGGCCCTTTCCTCAAACATGGACATCATCAAAATGTCATCAAAGTGTCCCCAAAGCGGCAGTAGATCATTGAAGAGGTGCTTGAAAAGGCCACAGGAGGTGGATGCTAAAGACCCTCAGTAGATGAGGAAAGGCTGAATTATAGGAATCTTTTGGGTCCCTGGTTGTCTCCCTCTGGTTAGTACATCTGAGAACCTACAAGCACTCACCACCAGCAACACGGCCATATATCATCTGTTCAGCTTCAGGGTTACAAAGTGCCTCTTTACATGTGCATTGCCTCACCTAATTAATCACTCTGATTAACCTCAGGCTCATAGTGTTGTGCGAAACCTCATGGATCATTAGGTTCTGTGGTTTTTAAGTTTTTTTTCTTCTTCCCTGAAAGCCTTGCTGGGGAGCACAGGGTGCTAAACAGATGACACCCTGTTATATTGCTGATGGTGATTACTTGTGGATTCCTGTTACTAATCAGAGGACATGTGTGCCAGAGATTGGAAAGGGGAGTGGGTAGTCAAGAGGATGTAGGGGTCAGAGGGGATTATAAAGGGGTTCTTCCTCCTAGAGACAGTCTTCTCTGATTCTTAGCAGCACTGACAGTGGGGCGGGGGGAAGTGCAGAAAAAGTACAAACTCTTTTGCAGTCAGTACAAATCTCACAGAAAAATTTGGAGCCAGTCTGCTTTCTTGGGGGCCTACCAATTTTTTTCCCCACTGGACACAAAACTGTTCTCAGGGTATCTGATTTTCTTTTCCATAGTTGGAAGATGGGGACCATAAGAGTCACCTCATAGGGCTGCCATGAGGATAGAGTGAGATAACATGTACATACTGCTTGGCACATCAGAAGGGTTCCATGCGTGGTAGTTGTCACCAATGCATTCTAGTTCCTTCCCTCTTCCCTAGACTTACTGATGGGATGCAAAGCAAGGCACGGAACTGAGGGTTAATTAATGGAAAGGCAGCTGGACAAGTGAGAGAGCCTGATACTGCCCTACTTGCAGAGGCTGAAATGCAGGCTGTCCATGATGCATAGGAAGTGAGAACTGCTTGGTGGCTGAGCCAGGTGGGCTATAGAATCTCTTGCTTATTGGCTTTATTGTGAGTACTCTGACCTCAGAAAGGACCTTTCCTTTGTCACCCTGTTGAGAATGACAACTGGCAAATAAACATCAGGTGACCATTAAACAAGCTGGATTGCAGACATCCGCCCTTCCTGATTTCTAGAGTGCTTCCATGGAGTGGGCATCATTTTAAAACTCCCAGACCCCTCTCTTCCTTTAAGTCCAGACCCAAGAGATGGGTGATCCCAGGGTCCAGGCTTCTGTACCTACCTAGATCCTGCCTGCTGCTGTCAGGACAGCCTTTCTCTGGGGTTGACATTAATAGTTATTTCTGCTTTTGGAGAAGTTCATACTGTCTTCTGGCCAGGTGTGCCTTAGTTATTCTCGCTGTTGTCCTAACGACTGTACATTAAGCCAGCAAAAGGGCCTTTGAGAGACAGGTATGGGGCAGTGAGTGAGTGTGTGTGTGTGTGTGTGTGTGTGTGTGTGTGTGTGTGTGTGTGTGTGTGTCAGAGGTAGTATCTCACCCACTAGACCACGAGATGGCTGAATCAACTCCTACATCACGGAGAGGCTCTGTACTGCTCTTGACAGGACACTAAAAGATAGGCAGAATCTAAGGTCTTCCTTTGGTATACATTAATTCAGGTAAAGGATCCTTGCTCTCAAAATAAGCCAAATTCCAAACAGTTTGGAGCAGAAAGGTCTGGATTTGATTGAAGATGGTTGGCTAGGAGGTGGAAGGAGAGGATGAGAGGTAGGGCCAGCTCATGGCCCTTTTTTGAATCTCTGAATATGCTGATGAACAGCAGATGTGCACTTTCGGGACACACCAGTAAGCTGCATTGGAAGCAGAACCCTGTTGGCATCAAAATTGGTTTTCGCTTAAAATTTATGCTGCTTGTGGTCTATATTACCATGGATGGGTGGGGGCAGGCAGCATACAATTATTTCTGGAAGGAATGTGCCTTGTTTTGCTTGTTTTTGTAAGGGCTTATTATTCCTCCTCCAATAAATAAAAAAATTATTTAAAGGAAATAAAGATAATTCTATAGAGATCCATGTTTGTACCTGGATCCTAAGATGTATGATATTTCATGAGGGCCCCACATACATTTGGGCTTCCCCAGTGGCTCAGTGGATAAAAGAATCCACCTACAATGCAGGAAGACACAAGAAACATGAGTTCGATTCCTGGGTCAGGAAGATTCCCTGGAGCAGGAAATGGTGACAACCCACTCTAGTATTCTTGCCTGAAAATCCCATGGACAGAGGAGCTGGTGGGCTATAGTCCATGGGGTTGCAAAGAGACTAAGCACTCACAAGCACATACATTTAAATATCTATACGCCAATTGTATAAGTACATAGAGCCTGGTCAATTTCTTATCTGCTTTTGAGTTAAAATATTTCTTTTGAACTCCATACATTCAGAAACCCAGGAGTAAAAAAGGCCCCCAAGACTGAGATTTCAGGCTCACCTCACTCCCACTTCTCTGACTGGTGCTAGCCATGAAATTCTAAACTTTGTCTTCCTGCTAGAAGGTACTTGCTGGAGGTGGGAAATGGGACTTCTATTTCCTGTTGCCACCTCCAACAGTACCCAACCCATTTTCGCGGACGCCTATCCAGTTCAGAGCCCATGTAGGTTCAGTTGGTGGAGGACACTGGGGAGACAATGTGGGGGCTGCTGTCCAGCATGGAAGAGAATAAAGAAAACCTGTGTCCAGCCAAGCCCATCTGTGCAGCTGGCTTCCAGCCGCCACATCAAGGTGGTGGGAATGGTCAGACGTTCTGCCAACTTCAAGTTTGGAAACTGTTTTCTGTTGTTGCTGAACCGTGACCTCCCTGTACCTCCCCTGTCCACTCTGGTCCCCGGGCCAGCAAATGCCTTGGGGGCATCCTGATTGCCAAACAGGAAAGTACAAAATTGCACACAATTTGAATTGCAGAGGAAAAACCAAAGCAAATAAAGACATATTAATTCACCGACCAAACAGGCGGATTTGGGGTTGGCCAGTGATTTTACTTTGGATGGACTCTGCAGATCTATTTGTGAGAGCAGAATGTTATTTCAGTTCAGTTTAATGCAATTTTGTTTTTGTACAGAAAACACTTGGTGTGGCCTCTGTGCTGGGTCATCCCTGCCTCAGTCTTTCTGGACCAGGACCATGGGATCTTGTTTGGTCCTGGCAGGTCCCTCTTGGGTTACATATGGATGATGAGATGAGATAGGCACCTGTGATAGAGTGGGTGCCCCAGGCTTAAAAACACCTTCTAAGTTTGTTCTGACCACCTCTGTTCCCCCACCTCTCAATGAAATTTTACAAGACTAAAGTATTTTGATGAGCTTGTCTTTCTCCTCGTCCTAAGGAGAAGCCCCAGGCCTCAGCTTACAGTGCATGTTAGAAGCCTAAAGATGCTCAGGATGGACACATAACAGAAGTCATGGTAGTGGCAGAAATACTAATAATGGTGACGGCAAACACATAGGGTTTGGGATGAGCCACACACTGTCCCTGGTGTTTGTACTACTTAACCTTCACAGCAACTTTATGAAATATTGTCACAGATTAGGAAACAAAGGCACAGAGAGGCTTAGTAACTTTCCTAAGGTCCCACGGCATCAGGGCTGGGATTCAGACCCAGGCAGTCAGGTTCCAGAGACCAGGCTCTTTAATACTATGTCATGCTGCTCTTCACTAGTAATAAGCACATCACTTATGAGCCACATGAGGGGCACTGGGCCAAGACAGAGAGATTTAGGAAGCAGGAGCTCTGGGGACACAAGAATTTGCCTGAGGCTGGACATAATGGAGCTCAATTATGGAGCACAAACTCAAAGTGGCTTCCTGAGTACAGAAACTTACTTTCCCTTGAACTATTCTCAGATGAAAGATTCTAAGCTCGGACCATGTCAGGGTAAGGAAGGAACTGGCTCCCTGTGCACGCAGAAGCTTCCAGAAGTAGCCAGCTTTATAGAACAGGTCTGCTTATGACATGTCATGTCTAAACGAATGCAAGTCATTTTTGAGCCAGGAAAGCACAGACGTTACTACTTAAAGGAATCCCTTCTGCTTTTTTCCCTCCCAAGCCAAGGTCTCACTCCTTCGTTTACCTTCTGTATTAATGAAGCAGCAGACGATGGAGCCAAATCAATTCAGGAAGAATCAATAGGAAAGTCCTGGCAAAGATGCCTTCTGCCCAACAGTTAAGCTGTTACAACCTGCCTGTGGGAGTTAATGTAGAGGAAATAGTCCCTGGGGCCTCTGGGAGGATGGCTTCCTGCCAAGGATGCTGTTTCAAAGTTGGACACAAAGGTGGAGGCAGAATCTTTAGGGAGCTTGGCCTGGGATCTTGCCAAGCTCTCTTTTTTTTACAGCATACTTGGAAACAATCACTTGCCTCTTTCACACTGAACTGCCTTGCCTAAATTGCTAAACTTGCCAATAGGTTCCATGTTTTGCCATCCCTGGCAGCTAAGGTTTGGAGGGGCCCTTGATTCATCTGGGGCCTGACTTCATGTCTGACTACAAGAGTAGACTCTAAGCTCATGTGGGGAGAAACAGGATAGGAATCAGCTGGAGTAGGGAATAGACGATGAATTGAGAAACGCAGTGGGACATCCAAACTGGGGAAGGATGACAGATTTACCAGAATAGGCAGGTGTGTGTGTGTGTGTGTGTGTGTGTGTGTCTGTGTCTGTGTCTGTGTGTGTATAAAGGGTAACCTATTTGACAAACATTTATTGAGCACCTACTCTTTTTTGGGCTAAGTGCAACCTGAAGTAAAAAAGAGTGATAAGATCCTAGCACTGAAAGAGTTCAATCTGTAATTCAAACATGGCTACTATAATGCAAAATCCATTCCATTCTGGTTAAGGTCCTTCCCTGGTAGCTCAGACGGTAAAGAGTCTGCCTGCAACACAGGATCCCCAGGTTTGATCCCTGGGTCAGGAAGATCCCCTGGAGCAGGAAATGGCAACCCACTCCAGTATTCTTGCCTAGAAAATCCCATGGACGGAGGAGCCTGAGAGGCTACAGTCTGTGGGGTTGCACAGAGTCAAACATGACTGAGCAGCTAATTCAATGAGAGCATCCAGCTCCCTTTGATGGAGACACTCTCTGCCCCTCTGATGGCATCACCTCGATCTCCCTGACTTTGTTGCTAGTTTTTGTTATTAGACAATTTTTTCTTCGGCGATCTCCCTGACTTTGTTGCTAGTTTTTGTTATTAGACAATTTTTTCTTCGGCTGAGTCAATGAATGCAACCTCTTTGCTGTTTCCGAGTTCCATCTGTAAGATCTATTTGAAGACAACTGTTGGGTGTTTCTTCTTCACATACTATAGAAAAAAGAAGCCTCTTACAATCTCCAAGACAATCCCTCTCTTCTCTGTGTTCTTACTGCATATAGTAAATGCCTCTCTTAGTCTTTGTCATACTGGCTCTCTCTAATTCTTTTTATATTCATAATCAACTAATATTTACTGAGCAACTCCCTTCAACCAGATGTTGTAATAATAAATTTCGTAAGATGTTTTGTTTAATTCTCGTTCCAATTCCCAATCCTCATTCCCTGACAGGTGGTACATTCTCTTTACAGATAAGAAAATTGAGGCTCAGAAAGAGGAGGTCGTTACATTTCTCCCAGTTTCTGTATCTGTGGAATGTGGATGCTAATACTGACCTTGTAAGGCAGTTGTGAAGAGTAAATAAGTAAAATGTACTTTTGCAGATAGTAGGTGTGTGATAAATGGGAGCTATTTTTTTTTCCAGTAACAATCCTTTCATGGCCAGCCTATTTCATTTTGCCAGTGATGATGATAATAATGATGCCAGTAATAACATTTACCTAATATACACTCTGTCCAAGATATAGTGCCAAGAGTTTCACATGCATTACTTGCCTAATCAATTCAGGTAACTGGTAACATTATTATTCTGTTTTATAGAAGAAGTTGGAGGCCAGAAACAAAGTTACTTGTCCACAATCATAATAACCCTAAAGAACAGGGCTGGGATTGGGAAAGTTCAGTTGGCTCCTAAGCTCCTGCTCCCAACTGCTTCTTCCTCTACCACACCCTAAAACTGAGCTGCTGTCTATTGCATCCCATGCCATCTAACTGCTGGGTACCAAGAGCCCTATCACAGTGCCACGTGGGGCATGAAGGGAAACTGGGGTGCATCACAACCCTGTGGATGTACGAGGATCTGGCAAAACATAGGCATGCAAAGGAAGAGTCCCAAATGAGGAAGAGCTCAGAAAGGGGTCTGGGAGACCACGGGATTATCAGAGGTGCAATGAAGAGAGGGCAGGAAGCACTGAGAGGAGAAGATTTTGGATTATGGTGAAACCACAGAGTCACTCCTCCAGAGATGACTGCAGCCTGAAATTTCTGAACAGCAATTATGAACATTTAGGGAAATTAGCTCCAAAGATGTCTGCTTTCCTTTTCTCTCTTCTGCTTTTCCCTGCCTCCTACTCCCCCCATCCCAGGGTTTCTTATCTGAATTCTTGCTCTTATAAACACAATCATCTATTCTAGTTGCCTCACTGTTACTAAGAAAGCAATTCCAGGCACACCGCAGCTGGATGCCAGCCCTGAGATGTGGTCCCTCATATGGTTCAGGCCTCCCTAACCTCCCTGTTTGTCTTGCCTTTTTCTCCAGTGATCCGGGCCAAGGTGGTAGGGAAGAAGCTGGTGAAGGAGGGGCCCTTTGGCACGCTGGTCTACACCATCAAGCAGATGAAGGTGAGTGATAGCCTGACCCCAGGCTCCAAGAGGGTTTGGGGGCGGGCGGGGGGCAAGGTTTCTGTCAGAGAGTCTTGGCCAGTGGAGGCAAGTGGAATTAGACTTCGAGTGTGTTAGCTCGATGTCTGAGCCCCACCCACAGCCCCTCTTCCTGGCAGGAGAGGGCGTAGATGAGGCAGCAGAAAGGGAAGGGTGGTGTTGGTGGTGGCTGTTTCATCCCAGAGCCAGGGCAGGTGGAGTCCCTCAGAGGCAGCTGTCAAGAAGCTGGGCTCTGAAACCAGACAGCAGACAGTCCTGTTATCTAGTTACTATGAGCTATTGGCTAAGTCACTGGCCCTCCCTGGGCCTCAGTCTTTCTGTCTATAAAATGGGGGCAGGTAGGAATGTTGACTAGATGGTCTCTACGGGCTTTTCTGGGGTTTGACTTTTTAGGATTAAATAATGCCTACATTTATGCAGTCACTAAGGTTACAACTTAGGTTTGACCTCTCAAAACTTTACATTGAACTTACATCAAAGGAACCTCAAGCCAAAGTAGGAACTGCACCCTCTTTCCCTGTTTGCCTGGGTTTAATTGTCTTCTCACATCCCAGTAGTTAGTATCATCTACGAAGCATATTCATATAACTGAGCATATTTGTGAGCACATTAACATTAGGAAACACATGCAGGAAGCATGCCTTCAGAAAAAGCACATCAGATTAGAAACCTAGGGAGGCCGCCGCCTAGTCTCAGCTCCATCCCTCCACTTGGCTCACTTGCGTTAGAACTGCCCCCTTTCCTGGGCTGAGTTTTGCCATCTGTTAACAGTGTGGGGTGGAGCCCTCCTGGCTCAGGCATTTCGGGATTCTAGGTGCCCTGGGACATGGGCTGTGTTGCTTCTAAGCAGGAGCCAGTTTGGGTGCCTTGGCACAGAGGACTGGGCCTCTACCCCGAACAGCTTGGCAGCTGGTCCATCACTCTATAAGCACCTCCTTGCATGTAGCACTCTGCCAGGAACTGTGGAGGCCACAGGGGAGATGCAGTCCCTATGTTTAGGAACTATAGTCAGGCGAGAGAGCAGACATGTGCGTGGCAAATCAGGAGTTTGAGATGGGGTGTGCCCAGGTCCCAGTGGACTGCCAGCCTGAGTACAACTCAGTGCTCATATGTGCATTCTCAGCAATTAGAGTGGGACCAACAGGGACGCAGTAAACGCTTGTCCATAATGAGGAAATGAGGAACCCTGCAGAGGAAACAGTCGTGGGGAGGATTGAGAAGTAGGGAGAGACACAGCCATGGGTGGTACCCGGCCATCTCGGAGGCAGACCTCCAGGCCTCATAATTCCTGCGTCCTGAAGCCCGAGGTTAGATGTACTGAGTTTGCAGAACCTGTTGCTTTGGATTCAATTTTGGAAACATCCACAGCCTTCTGGTTATGTAATGTCCAGAGTCAGCCCTGGCCAGCTGCCCTTGGCTGCCCAAGCCTGGTCATGGGACCAGCTTATGTCTTCAGACGGCTATGGGGAAAGAAGAGTGGGTGGAGGGGGGACCAACAAGAGCAGTAACAACCCCAAACCCCACTGTGTAACCCCTGGAAGCTGGCAAGCAGATGCAAAAGCAGATTAGACAAAGGCAGAGGTTCAGGAGATGCATTCCCTGTCTTCTCGGAAACAGCCCTTCCCACTGTGAGAGACGCTCTGCAGCTAGTAGAGCGCTGGGAGGGGAAGAGCTGGGGGCAGCAGTTCCTAAGCTTGCCCAGCTCCTCTCCTTCCTTCAGGACCTGGATGCCAGGGTCACCAGAGGCCTTGCTATGGGCACAATGTCCCGTTCCTGCCTCACTGGGGTAAGAACAGCCGCCTGGGCATTGTTTAGAGGCCAAATGACACTTGCTCACCTATCCGCTTCAGAGAAAACACACCCATTCCCAAGATGCTGGTCTTAGGCTGTTCATTCACCATCTTTCACCCAGGTCCATGGATCAGAGTGCTGGGCATTAGAAAATAAAATTCCCTGTCTTACTTGTGACAGAGGCTCAAAGAGAAATGAGTTGCCCAGAATCACACATTTCATTAAGGGCAAATCTAGTTCCCAAGCTGAGGTGTCAGGACTCCTTCCCAACCCTGGGTGTTCTTTACATGACTCCCCAAATCTCCCTGAAATCCTACTTCTATCATCAACCACCATCTAGTACCTTGGTTAACTCTGCCCCTGCTACCAGCCCACTATTAGCTAAACCATAGAACTGGTCACTGCCCTTCTATCCAGAGAGGCCACTGGATTCTGCTGGTCTCCAGGTGCTGACGGCTAGGCTGAGAAGGTGCGGGACAGAGGAGCAGGAGCAGGCCATCCTCCCCTCCCTCATCCCCTTTCTCTCTTCCTCCCTGCCTTCTCTGTGCCTGCACTGCGCTTTTCTGAGCTGAGGATACAAAGATAAGTGTTATAATGAACAGAAGGCTCCACACAAGTAACAGTGAATGAACGTTTACTATGTACCATGCATCCTGATAAGCCTTTGCATGGGTCAGTCCTCACAACAGCTCAATGAAACAGATAAACATTATCCTCTGTTTTACAGGTGAGACTTGAAAGGTTATACAGAAGTCGAGACCACTTCATTAGAAACTGGTAACTAGAGTGAAATTAGAGTTTTTGCCTACAAGGAGATTACAGAGCAGCAGGCTGATTCACTCTTCCTGCCCACTTTGGGGTCTCCCCCCACAACACGCCATTTGTATCTAATTCCCCTAAGAAACAAAAGGAGGTTAGCTTGGGTTTGTGGGTTTGTCATCCAGCAGTGTAGCTCTTGACTTGCAAAGGGTGTTTGGAAAAAATCTTTGTAGGAAGAAGGGGGAAGAGGCCTGAGAGGGGAGCCTGCAGGAGTTTTGGCACTGGTCCCTGGGCGCTTTGTTCTAGAGGATTAGAGTCTACCCAGAGAGTCAGCTGGGGAAAGCAAGGACTCCCTTAAAGCACGGCTAAAGGAACTCAGAAGACGTGAGAATTTGAGCTGCGCTATCTTACCTCACTCTTTTCTGAGTTCCCAATCTCTCACCCCCAAATTTCTCACCAGATGAAAGGCAGGCAGACCCTCCCCCATATGCTAATTCTGGAGCCTCCGGTCATCCTCTCAGGTATATCTTGAGTGTGCAGAGGAGAGACAGGGAGGGTGTTAGAATGTTGAGGCAGCTTATTGCAAACTCAGACTTGGAGATTAGCTGGGGCTAGGCTGCGGAGCAAAGGTGGAAGTTCCCAGAATTGGATGTTCTAATCTTTGGGGACCTTATGTCTCATCAGGACTATGAGAAAGCATCTGCTTTGCTGTGGCTATAGTTTATGCCAAGGAAACCCGCTCTCAGACTGGCTACAGAGGACAGCATGTGGGGGACATGATGTCCCAGCTGGTCTCGGGCAAAGTCCCATGGGAAGGCCCGCTGGTCATGTGCTGTGCATGTCCTGACCCTGGGGAGGACAGATCTGCTGGACAATCGGATTGCCTGGCCCCCAGGACTTCCTTCCTTCAGGGCTTTGTCTAATCAAAATGAGCAATGGCAGCCTCTCGCCTTTGAAGCTCCAGCTGGAAGCCTCTCTGGCCACCCCCTCCCTGCGCTCCCCCTCCCTCCGGCCGGCCCACAGGGAGGGGGAGCACCCCCCCCCCCACAGCCCAACGCCTGTGACTCTGTTCTGTGCTCTGCCTCCCCAGCTAGACAGCCCGACCTGTGAGAGAAAATCCATGCACTTGGTACTTCAGGCAGGTTTCTACTGCCTCTGAAACTCGACTGCCTGTGAGAACCAGCGTGAGCTAAATGAGTTCAGGCTAGAAAGCAGTGGCCAGCACAGTGCTGATCTTCCACAGGAAAGTCAGAAATATCTGACACAGTGGTGACAGTTCATGCTGCGAATATTGATAAAGACCAGGCGACATTCCATAAGAAACAGGCAAAACTCCCCAAACTCAGAAATTTCTTTCTCACATTACTTGCTCCTTCACTCCAAGGGAAGTTAAGTTCTTGGAACTTCATGTACTTACTATCATGAAGCGAGGCCGAGAGGCTTGTAAAGTCCAGTGTGATGTGTGGGTATGTATATATGTGTGTGTGTGTATACATACATATACAGCAATGAAATATTATGATGGAATATTATGCAGCCTGAAAAAAGGAAATGTTGTCATTTGTGACAACATAGGTGAGCCTGGAGGACATTATGCTAAGTATAATAAACCAGACACGGAAAGAAAAATATTACATAGCCTCATTTATTTGTGAAATCTAAAAAAAGTAGAATTCTTAGAAACAGCGAGTGGAATGGTGGTTATCAGGATCTAGGAGATGCAGAAAATGGGAGATATTGGTGAAAGGTTGCAGACTTTCAGTACTGAAGTCTGTGTGAGTTCTGGAAATCTAATGGACAGCATGGGGACTATAGTCGACAACATTGTATGACATACCAGAAAGATGCTAAGAGAGTAGATGTCAAGTGTCCTCACACATAAAAAGATAACTATGTGAGGTGATGGATGTGTTAACTAGCTTCCTTGTGGTAATCACATCATATACATATATCAAAATAACCCTTGCATACCTTACATTGATACATCTTTTAACTGTCAATCATACCTCAATAAAGCCAGAGGGGAGTGCAGAAGAAGCAACCTGCCTACTTCTGAAACCACCTTTAACTACTTGTACCAAGAGACGAGGCTGGGCAAGACATGTAGGAAGAAGGGGACCAAGTTCTTCTGTCTGCTCATGATGAACTTCAGTATAATTTGTTTTAAAGTAACTTTAACTAAATGTGTGCCAGGTGGTATTCTAAGGCATTTAATTCTCAAAAACACCTTATAAAGTCAGTGGGTTGTTGTTGTTTAGTCACTAAGTCACGTTCAGCTCTCTGCAAACCCCATGGACTGCAGCACGCCAGGCTTCCCTGTCCTTCACCATCTCCCAGAGTTTGCTCAAACTCATGTCCACTGAGTCAGTGATGCCATCCAACCATCTCATCCTCTGTTGCCCCCTTCTCCTCTTGCCCTCAATCTTTCCTAGCATCAGAGTTTTTTCCAATGAGTCAGTTCTTTGCATCAGGTGCTTTGCCCCATTTTAGAGATGAAGCAACTGAGGCCCAAAGATAGTAAATGACTTTCCAAGAAGCTAATAAGTAGCAGAGACAAGATACAGACTCTAGCTGTCTATAGAAATCGAGTTTACCATTAATCTTCCACTGAATTCACTGGACTAGACTAACCACCTTTCCAATTCCAAGATTCTCTGATTTTAGGACATTATAAACCCATTATAACCCTTCTAAATTTTTCAGACCAATTCTAGGTCTCTATGGCTATAGACATAATAATACTTTAGGATCAATATTTAGATTAAGTTAGATTAATATAAAGAAAAGACAACAAAATGAGTAAAAATCTGCCTAACTTTACCATACATTTACTACAAATGTATTTTCAGAATTGACCCTAAAAGGCAGCTCTGTATTTGTCAGACTCAGTCATTTATAATGTATTAAAATTCTGACTTTGTGTGTAAGTGCTAGAAACCATGTTAAAATAAGGTGTTCTTCAATGCAAAAGTAGCAATGATGCTAAGCTGATTTCAACAAGTTGAGTTCTTACTGGGCAGGGCCTTGATTCTCACTCATAAAGCAGAGAGGAGATAAAGGGAACAGACCAACATGGAATAAACTGAGGCTCCAATGGGCTGTCCTGAAAAACCTAGAGCGAGTACTGAGTTGGAACACTTGCCAAAACGTCAAGGGTAATCCACACCAAAATGAGAAGTTGCTGGGCCTGGAAGTACGTGCAAGGGACGTTCTCCCAAGGCCACACATGATGGCATGCACACAGAGCCCTCTTAGGTACGGTTTCTATTAGAGCCAGAGAGGCACCATCCGCCACTGAGGAACTGGGGGGTGGGTGTGACGGGCCCCTGCCCCCCGCAGCATAACTGAAAACGTGAAGACAGAAGCCGCCCCCATCCCCTGCTCTTGGCTGCATTTCCTTGTTTCGTTGGAGAGCCTCGAGGGGGAAGAGGGTTGAGAAGGGAGGCCAGGTAAATTAAAAGCACCTGCACTGATGGTTGTACACAATTAGAACAGTACTCCCCTTAAAAAGGAAGTCGCTCCCAAACCCTGTCAGTCCAATAGACCCATTATGATGGCGGGGCAGGGGGAGGGGGAAGGGGGGCTCATGGACCACCTATCCCCGCCAGGCAATAACCACTTAAAAGAAAACAGGGAGAAAAAAACCACCCATTAGATTGAATGGGAGACACTTAGATGAGACACCAGTGAGGTGATGTCTGGCTTTTTATTAATTACCATAAGTAAATTAATAACGCATGCCAGAACTAAAGCAGAAACATTGTCTTATTGGAAACCCTTGGGATAACCCCAGAGACCACCAGCCATCCAGGGCTGAGAACTGGGGGATAATGGGATTCAGCAACACCTCGGTGCCCCCTCCCACCCCTACCAGCTCACACGGTTAACAGTTGTCTCAACAGATCAGGGCCTGCAGCACGCTCGTGGACTTGACCTGGAATCACCAAGTGGGTTCAGCCTCCATTATGTTCACACTGCTGGCTCTGAGCACATGCTGAAGAAGGAGGCACATAGCTATAAATGGCACCTGCCTGCATCAGGGGCCCTTAGCCATAAGCTTGTGAAGCTGCCAGGGAGACGGCATAGGATAACGGTTAAGAACAAGTTCTCCTGCTTACATTCCTGTCTCTGCCACTCACCAACCGTGTGGCCTTAGACAAGCCGCTTAACCTGCCTGGGCCTTGGGCTCCTCGTCTATAACATGGAATGGGAGGTGTGACTGGCTGGATGGGAAGGTTTCTTGGGGAAGGCACCAACCCTGGCTCAGAAGAGAGAGGAGCAGGTGGCTTTGCCTCTGGAGTGAAGACCCTTGGGCAGGTAGTTCAGTGACCGGCCACAGTGGCCTCTTAAGGAAATCCCATCCCACAGCCCAAGTGACAGCATGTGTTCTGAGGTCTGGTCTTCCTCTCATGACATTCCTTCTGCCCACAGATGTACCGAGGATTCACCAAGATGCCCCATGTGCAGTACATCCACACAGAAGCTTCTGAGAGTCTCTGTGGCCTTAAGCTTGAGGTCAACAAGTACCAGTACCTGCTGACAGGTAACGGCCCACTCCAGCATCTAGGTCAGGGTTTGGCCAAGGTCCACGGCTCTTCAGTTCAGAGGATGAAGGGGTTGTAGTCAGAGCAGTGTTCTCAGGGCCCTGGTGATGTGCCCACTGAGTTGTAAAAGAGTTATCTAGAGCTGAGTCTATCTTACTCGGCCAGTGGTGGGAGCTTGAAGTTCCTACGTGAGGCTAGGTTTTACTTATTTTTTCAAATTAATTTTTATTGGAGTACAGTTGCTTTAGGAAGCTGGGTTTTAGTCTCCATTCTACCACTGATTGGGGAGGAAATCTAGTTTTGCAATTTCTCAGCTTTACTATAAGTAAAAAGAAATTGCTAGTACCTATTGCTCTCCACATCTGTCAACCTATTAGGTCTGTCTTTTAAAGTTATCCACTTTTAGGCAATCAATGGAGAAAAGGAAGAAAACAAAAGCAAGACCAAAAAGTCACTGATGTGAGAAGAGAAAGTTGGTCTCTGACCCCAGCTCCAGTGCTCATTGGGTTTGTGGACCTTCCACAAATCGCTTAACCTCTCCAAGCTTAAATTTTCTGCATTTGGAAAATGGGAATACAATCCTTCCTAAAAGGTGTTGGAGAGGATGAAATAAAATCATGGGACTGAAAAGTACATAGTACATACATTTCCTGGCCTAAGGAGGTTACTCAGTAGGTATGAATTCCTTGTCTTCTGGCTGGGTTCTGGACAAAATAACTCTCCCCTTGTCTCTTTCCTCCTCTAGGCCGTGTCTATGATGGCAAGATGTACACAGGACTGTGTAACTTCGTGGAAAGGTGGGACCAGCTCACCCTCTCCCAGCGCAAGGGGTTGAACTATCGCTATCACCTGGGTTGTAACTGCAAGGTAAGCCCCAGGGAGCAGGCAGGGGAGGTGCTGGCTTGCAGCCCTAGAAACGTCAGCTCCTCCAGTACTGGGCGCTGGGCCCTTGGGCTGGGAAGGGCGTACATGTCAGGCCTGGGCAGAGGGGCAGGTCTGAGCAGGGGTGGCGAGGAATGTTGCACCTATGCTGAGCAGCGAAGAAGGAGAGGAAAGAATGCCTTTCTGCTGTAATCTGTGCTGCCCACTTTGCAGCTGCTGGGGCAAGAGAACTCTTCAGCATTCTTGACCCCCTGCCCCCACTGTGGCTCAAGGTTGTAGAAGGTACAGGATCCTTAATGGCAGGTCCTGCCAAGCAGTCCCAAGTGGGCTTGCCTAGGCAGCTGACTCACTGGTGGCCCCCACCCAAGGCGGCTTAACTGGTACAGGACTGCTGATACCACTTGCTTCAGAAGGTCACTCTTCAACCTGGCCCAACTGCTTGACCCGAGCACAGAGTTAGGGCCCACAGCCTTGCTGCTGTGGGAGGCAGTTGGGCCAGTCTCTCAGTTAATTCTCCTAACAACTCTGCAAAATTGAGAGAACAGTGATTACTACTATTATAGTTTTAATTATCTCCATTTTGCGGATGAGGAAACAGGGGCCCAGAGAGTAGCTAGGCCTAAGTCACACAGCTCACTAAGTCTGATTTCCAACCTATGGCAGCTGGACTCTACATTTTTATGCTTTAATCTTTCTGATTTCTCAATTTTGTACAACTGCTGAGAACTTCCATGCTTGCCTGTTACCACCTGAGAGGAAAAGCTCTCCCAAATATCTAATTCTACCACTTTCTGACTGTGTGACTTGGGGCGAGTTACTTAACTTCTCTGAGGCTCTATTATTTGTAAAAGGGAGATAAATCAGTTGTGAGAATTAAAGAATAAGATAGAAGCACTCAGCAGAATGTCTGGTACACAGTAGGTGCTCAGTAAATACTGGTGAGTGTTATTTATATTGTCCTCACTAAGGGAGGGATGTGGCTGGCCTCCACCGCAGAGAACTCAAGTTCTGAGTCCAAACTTGGGCGAGCATCAGGCCTAAGTCCACCAACCTTTGGTTGTTATCTCACTGCAGATCAAACCCTGCTACTACCTGCCTTGCTTTGTAACCTCCAAGAACGAGTGTCTCTGGACCGACATGCTCTCCAATTTCGGCTACCCTGGCTACCAGTCCAAACACTACGCTTGCATCCGGCAGAAGGGTGGCTACTGTAGCTGGTACCGAGGATGGGCTTCCCCGGACAAAAGCATCATCAATGCCACAGACCCCTGAGTGCCAGACCCGGCCCCACCTCACCTCCCTCCCTTCCCACTGAGCTTCCCTTGGACACTAACTCTTCTCAGATGATGACAATGAAATTAGTGCCTGTTTTCTTGCAAATTTAGCACTTGGAACACTTAGAGGAAAATCTATGCTGTCATATGGAGTTTATTTGGAACCATCCTCCTGGCCCCACCCCTCCCTTTCTTTTTGGTATTTGACATCACCCATTTCCACCTGGAAATCTTTGGTGTCGTGCCAGAAAGAATGAGGAATGGGTACTCCTATTCTTCGTGATGATATAATCTATATTTTTCTAGGAAAACAAAAATTGAAAGACTACCCGATTAGGGCATTGTAATATCTACCCTTCTTTCTTCTTCCCCATCTCACCATCTCCCAGACTCTCCTCCCTCTGCCCTTCTCTCCCCTCTTCACAGTACATAAAGGACACAGACAAGGAGGCTGCTGAAAAGCCAACTGTTTCAAATCAGTCAAGGGCAGCCAGCAGATAGACCCAAGGTACGCGGAAGATCTCACACACCAAGGAGATGCTACTGCATGTCCTCACCAGGCTGTGTCTGTCTGTGTCTGCACGTCAGAGTGAGGGAGGGAAGGAAGAAACTGCAGGAGGGTCTGGATGATGCAGCACACACACAGTTCCCCCATCCCACCGATGCTTGGGTTGACCAGATGTTTCTGCGTCTGGAGCAAGCAGCCAGGCCAGAATAACTTCTTGGTTGATGAAGACTTAAACATCTGCCTGAGGTCAGGAGGCAATGTGCCTTAGACAAAAGCTCAGGTGAGAGACTAAGATGAATGTCTTTCCTCTCCTTACTTCCCACGAGATTTCCTCCTGGAAACGTCTTCGGTAGATCTGGCCAGGAGCTTGCCTTTATGTAAATTGGAGAAATACAAACACCATACACTATCCACAGATATAGAACAAGTAGATTTGGGTAGAGGATATTATTTCCAAAGTAGCCTTTTAGTTCACCTAGGGGGGTGTGTTTGCATACACATTTACATATACCCACGTGGGGACATAAGCTAATTTTTTTTTTTTTTTACAGGACACAGAATTCTGTTCAATGCTGTTAAATATGCCAATAGCTTAATCTCTTCTATTTTGTTGTTGTTGCTTGTTTGAAGAAAATCATGACATTCCAAGTTGATCTTTTATTTTTTTTTTCATTTTAATTAAAATTTGAAATTCTGAGCACCCTCAGCATCCCTCTAATTGGGGTCATCTGACCTCTGTCCTCCTTTTCTCCTGCTTCATGTTTGGGGCCTTCATGTAACTGCCTTCACTGGCGTGGCTCAGATGGGAGATGCGAGTTAGTGTGGGTCAGGGCCTGGGCACAGGAAGGAAAGCTGCAGTGTCCTGCCTTGGCTAGATGGCCACCTTTCCTGGGTTTGGGGACAACTTGCTCCTTTTCCTGTAGCTTACTGGCGGGTGAATGCCACCTCCTAAGGCCCTCACCTCATAGAATTAAAAGTGGTGGTCACTGGGAAAACCTGACTCTGCAAACAGCTGTAGGGTTTTTGTTGTGTTTTTTTGAAATAAAACTATAATATAAATTCTCTGATTAAATAAAATTATTTTAAGTTTTAGTGTTGACAGTGAGATGCCAAGAGTAGGTGATAAAGTATATTTTACAGAACTGAGGATGCTAGGATGGTTACATTTAACATGATGGCTCTGTCTCTTTTTTCAGATTATGGGTATTTGTCCTCTATTAGTATTTGTATCTTCAGTTCATTCCACTTTAGGAAACAGAGCTGCCAATTTAAACGGGAGAAAAAAAAGAAGCAGACAACACAATGTAATGTCTCGCTCACAAACACAAATGCCCAGGCAAGGTGTTTGGCAGAACCTCAGAGCGAGAAGGCAGTCAAGGCATCTGGTTTCCTCCAGACTGGTCTCATTACCTAGTACCTTTCACCTTGTGGTTGTGACATTTGGCATGCAAGAAACAGCAAGCTTTGCTCTCTCAGTGGGGCAGCGTAAGCAGAAGGAGCTGAATTCAGCAGGCCAGTGGTTTTTAAGGGGTAAGCCCCAGACTTGGTGTTTAAAGATTTTCTTAATTTGAACCTCAAAGTTCTACAAGGTGGAACCCCTAACCCGATCTGCACAGGTGCCCTCCCACAACTGGACATCAGTGTGACCTCCAAGAGGCATCTGGCTATTCTTGGTCCCTGGTGGGGTCACCTCCATTCACACAAAGAGGGACTTGAGGTGAGGCCTGAGGACAAATCACCTGAAGTTTCCCTCTGAAAAGTTGGTGGAACCACAGTCCTATCTGCCAGGCCCTGGCGAGGAGAACAGCAGGTCCTGAGCAAAGAAGGGTCCTTTGCAGAGTGATGTCAGAGGGCGGTTTTTGAGCTTTCTATAAGCTATAGCTTTGTTTATTTCACCTGTTCACTTACTGTATAATTTAAAGTCATTTATGTAGCTGAGACACTTCCGTATTTCATTCATTTCATGAACGTTTTATTTTGCTAAATCTTATGTCATGTGTAGGCTGTAATATGTGTACACTGTGTTTAAGAGAAATGAAAAAAACGAAACCCACATGCCACCATTTTTCTGAATCAAATTCTACAGTGGAATGGAGGGTAAAGACTTCTACTGTGCAGGCAGCTAGACTGGTAAATGGGGGAACTAGAAGGAACGAGCACTGCAGAGTCCTCTAGACTCCTTCCTCCCTGTTGGCATCCTAGTGCTTTCTGGACTACGAAGGAGGAGAGAAAAAACAGCAAGTACATTCACATCCTTGCTCTGTATCAACTGGCCCTGGGCACTCTGCTGGTTATTCCCATTCCTTTTCCCCTCTAGTCCATCCGTCCACCCCATTGAGAAGCCATGGTTTCACCTAAACATCCAGGGCCACGGGACCTGTGATTCTGAGATGTCTTGGCCTCCTCTGGCCCTCTCTTCTGCCTCCCTATGCAGGAGGCACCACATCTAGGCTCTTAACTCTCAGGCCAGTGCTCCATCTGGCCAGCACTGGGAGACTCCTGTGCTTTTTTACCCTTGCACAGCCCCAGACACATAATGGCAATCAGGCTACAGCCCATGAGCACCGTTTTTCATACTGTGGTTCTTGAGCAATTAAAAAAACCTGACTTATTGGAACAGCTGTCTCAGAGAAACTGTGGTCCCCAGAAGACAACACCCTCCCCTGCCTCTGTCCTTCATCATGTGCTAGCTGACCAGCAACATGGATTAACCAAAAATGACACCCAAGTGTTTGGCTCCTGGCTGTGAAAGTAAAAATATCACTAAAAGAGTTTCACACAAGAAAAACACTTTAAAAATTCTGACGGCAAAAACAAAACACAGTGGGCGAGTGTTGGGGAGATGGATTATCAACAGCTTCCAAACCAGCTCCTGGGAGGCACGAGAAGGGCTCACGGTCCGAGGGGAGGGGCTTCATGAATTCTCCCAGGCACCACCCTCCTTCCTCCGTAGCTGGTCTGCTGTCCTGAGACCCAGAAGTGATGGAGAGAAACCAACTAGAGAAAACCCTGTCTGGAAGGAGTGTATTTGTTGCTAAATTTTGTAGCACTGTTTACAGTTTTCCTCCATGTTATTTATGAATTTTATATTCCGTGAATGTATATTGTCTTGTAATGTTGCATAATGTTCACTTTTTATAGTGTGTCCTTTATTCTAAACAGTAAAGTGGTTTTATTTCTATCACATACCTGCAGTCTCTTGCTTTTTTGTGTCCTGACCGCCGCTGGGGGTTATGGCGACCACAGAGGGTCTCAGAAGTCAGGTCCTGCCTGCTTTGGCCCCTGGCCTGAGTCGCTTCCCTCCATTCAATTCCACAGTATGGACCCACCCTGCCCCAGCCCTTTCCCCAGGCGGGAGCATTTTCAGGAGAGGCATCCTAGACTTCCTGTGGCAGCTAATCCAGCTCTGACCTTCTTCCCTGATTCTATGACCAAGGTTCGCCCCAGTTCTATGGAATCTGGATCAACATCTAATTACCTGTTAGTGGTTCGGGTATTCCCAGACTGGAGCCCTGACTTAGCCTTCCCTATTTTCTTTCTTAGAATCTCAACCTAGTGGAAGTGGGAGGGGGAGGCTCAAACAGCAGTCCTTGATGCCAAATGCCTGCCTGGAATTTCAAGTATGACTTGGCCTAGTTGGGAATGCCAGGAACTCACTACAGCCCTGCAACACCCCTCCCCCACCCCGGCCCCACTCAGAACTTACAGCTGGGCCTGACACCCTCAATGGGCTGGGCTGGCGGCAAACCCCTCACCCAAATATTATCCCACTGTTGACAATGTTTCAAGGTATGGCTTTGCCCCAATTTTAAAACTACTCTATTTTGAGAACCTACTGTACGCCACTGAGAAGGCGATGGCACCCCACTCCAGGACTCTTGCCTGGAAAATCCCATGGACAGAGGAGCCTGGTGGGCTGCAGTCCGTGGGGTCGCTGAGAGTCGGACACGACTAGGCAACTTCACTTTCACTTTTCACTTTCATGCACTGGAGAAGGAAATGGCAACCCACTCCAGTGTTCTTGCCTGGAGAATCCCAGGGACGGGGGAGCTTGGTGGGCTGCCGTCTATGGGGTCGCACAGAGTCAGACACGACTGAAGCGACTTAGCAGCAGCAGCAGCAGCAGTGGACGCCAAGCACAGTACCCTGTACACATGACCGTGTTAAATCACAACAACCCAGTGAAGTGGTTCCACCGTCATCCATGGTTTTCAACCAAGGAAGCTGAGGCTCACAGAGATCCAAAGCCTGGTAAGCAGGCAGAACTGGGATTCAAACTCAGGCTGGTTTGAGGATACATCCTAAATTTTCTTCACCGTTTCTCACTTTGTTGGAATATGCTGGGTTCCACATGCCCCCTTCTTGTTCCAACCAGCACACCCTGGTTGGTAGGACACCTCACTAGATCAGATACAAGGGAAAGATGGTCAATGAGAAACATTTTTGCCTCCTTAGGCTGTCCCCCCACCTGGAGACACCTATCAGTGTCTCCAAATAGGACTTGGAAGCTCAGTTGCCTAAGCTTGGGACTAAAAGCAGACTGTTGGAACCCTGTTAACCATCTTGTGCCCCAAGACTCGTGTTATTTGCAAGGTATGCATGGGGCCATGGCCCTGCATTCCTTTAACCAGTTTAACAAGACCACTGACCATGAGAGCAGCCATGTCACGGACTCTTTCCAGCGGCCCAGAACTCTTCCATTCAACTTCTGGCCACAGGATGGAGAGCTCCCCACCTCATACTCAAAAAGACGTTCACCTTTCCCACCCTCCAAATGGGAGGCTATCCCACATATTTGAAGCTAAACTCCAACCACTTCCCAGCGACAACCTTGGGTATATTCAAAAGTTTGAGGGCAAAGAGGATGCACAAGGAAACTGCCCTCTGACGATTAATGGAAACAAAATATCACTGCTTTTATTAAAATAAGAGTTGAAACCAAGTCCTGCACAGGGTTCACATGAAATAACATTCTACCTTAGAAACATCTTTCACCTTTACTATAAACCTTTGTTTCCAATTGCCAGCTCAAGTTGTCCCCTGATTTGCTGAAAATTCCATGTCCCACGGAATGCTGTGTATCTTTGTCATTTACTCTACCACCTGAAATTTCACCTGGAGACCTGACTCTTCCCCTGGAAAGCCAGGTGTTCCCACAGGATGTCACAGCTCTTCCTTAGTGCTTCGGCGGTCAGGAAGCAGCCCCCATGCTGACCTCCTCCATTCAAATGGACTGAGTATATGGACATTTGTATTTATTCCATACCACAAAAATAATCAGAGTGAAAAAAGGTACTCACCATTGGCTTGTGATTGGGGAAAAATGTTTGCTCCACAAGCGGGAACTTCTCAGGACCCAGCGAATGGAAGATCTTAATGAGCTGAGAGAACTAGGACAGAATGTGACAGAACATTGGTCAACCACTGTTTCCTGGTATGGCGAAACATCCCACTTGATCCCAGGCCTCAAGCACCTATCTGCTCCAGTAGCTGCTCCCTGTCCCCAGGATAAAGGCCAGAGTCCTTGACTGGACATTCGTCCGCTCCAGTCTCCTCCATCATCCACCTTACTCCGCAGCCCTGGGAGCTCATTCTGTGCCCAGCCCTGTGCTGGCCAGCACACACAGCTACATATACATGGCATGTAAACATCCATGTGTTGTTCAGGGGCAACGCACTACACATGTGAGACCAGGTCTAGAGGAAAGACAGCCTGTGGGCAGATGGCTGAGATAACAACATCTTGCTGGAGGGAAGTGAGGGGCTTGTGGGACCTGGAAGAGGAATAGACAGGGGGTGATGATGACTTCAGGAGCAGATGATATAAGAGAAGGAGGAAGGGCATTCCAGTGTGCAGTGAGACAGCTGTGTGCTAGAGATGCTCAGTGAACAATGAGCTGGGAATTCACCCATCAGGCAAAGGGAGCTGTCGGTGAACAAAAGCAGAGAAGAGCAAGGTAGACTCTGATCAGAAAGAAGAAATCAGGTGCAGTGTAAGGCGGCCTAATGTGGATGCCTAGTGGCTGGAAAAGGAGCTAAGTCTTGTGCCAAACTGACTTTGGGGTAAACTCAATACTGAGAGCTCACAAGAACAGAACAGATAACTTAGGAACTCTCCGCATCATGCCAGGATTGGAAGACTCTTGGGCTGTAGCCCGCTGCTGTGGTGCAACATGCTGTCAGGTTAGTAGGCTTGAGGGACCTCAGAAATATGAGAAATGATGGGAGGGTCCCTCATTCTACAGATAAGGAAACTGAAGTCCAGAGAAGGAGAGTAATTCCATAATCAACTAAGAGTTTTGGAGAATGTCCATCTTCACTACTTACTACTAGCAACCTAAGTCTCAATTTCCTCTTCTGTCCAATGGAGACATTAGAAATACCTACTCATCAGGGTGAAGATTAAATATAATATGCATGTGAAAGGCTCAACACAGTGTAGTTAGTACTAATAAATTGTACTTGCTATCATCACCAAGACTATGTGGGAAAACAAGGATGGTGAACTAACACTGCTGAGGACCCTTCCTGGGTTGTTGCAGGCCTAAAAGCTTAGTCAGGGAAGAGTGAGGAGGAGACCAAGGCCATAGTAACAATGGTTAAAGACTATCCATATCTACTAAATGAACGCATATGTGCATTCAATAAATCCTGAGTGCCAGCTCTGCAGAAACCTTGTCACCATGCTCAAAGAGTGAGAGCAGCAGGGTACCCTCTCACCACTGACATTATTATAACGTAACACTGTACCATAACATGCTACAAGATATCTGTTAGGTAATAACTACAAGAAGGGGTTTGGGAGCCAAGTTGTTTCTTCAGTTGCTTTGAATAAAAGACTCCCTTCATGACTGAGCCTCCCCGCTGGGGAATGGGTCCATTTCAGGGCCAGGAGGCCAGTCCCTGTTTCCCCCTTCCTTCTGAGTCAGGCTGGCCCTGCACCTACCACCCAGGGCTTGCTGCAGAAGTTGTAGACAGAATAGAGGGAGTTGACGGCAGGCAGCCCTCCATACTGGAGGCCGATGACCAGGCTGCGGTAGTCTTCGCCCAAGGCCATGCTGTAGGCGTGCTGGCGGACAAGAATGAAGTCTGGCTTGAAGGATCTGCCAAGAGAGGGACCAAGAGCAGTGTTACATACTTGATGGGCTGAGGGGACAATCAGGACCCCAAGCCAAAGCCTGCTGGGGGCAGCACCTCAGTTCAGAATGGGGACAGGGTGGGGGAGTGGGGATGAGGAAGACCAGATTGCAAACACACAGCAACTGCAAAGTAAAAGGACTGAAAACAATTCACATTTTCTTTTATTTCTTTTTAAGGCTGCTTTCTAAATTTTTTATATTGAACAAGTATTTAATTTGAAAATGGAAAAAAAAAAACATATCAAACAATTCAGTGAACATACTGTGGTTTTACTAGGCACTGTGGCAGACACACAAGTTACTGGGTCCTCACAATTGTCCTGGGATGTGGGTGCTGCTGCCGTCAATTCCATCTCACAGACGAGCACCCGGAGGCTTAAGAAGACCAGGTCACTTGCTCACAAAGACACACTACAGGTAAGTGGCAAGGCCAGGGCTGCACAGCCTCAGGCCCCGGATCACAGTGATGGTGCCGCGCAGCTCCCTTCTAGTGCGTCTCCAACGATTGTCCCTTTCAAGCGGCAACCTCTGGAAAGCAGCAAGAGTAGTGATGCCATGGCATGAGAACATGCCAGGCTCTGCCAGGTCCCTCTGGAGATAAGATCCTGACTGAAGCTCACAAGCAGACCGGGGTAAAGTCAGGACTATTTCTCCAATTTACAGATGGGAACACACGGCAAGTCAGAGATGTTGTGAACTTCCTCAAATCACAAAGCTGGGAAGCAGGAGAGCCACGTTTGAACACAGGTCATCTCACTCCAAGTCCACATGCTCTACCCTCCATCACACGGCTCCAGGGAGATTCACACAGTGCTTCATTCACACTGCCAAGGATCCACCTGTTTCCGGATTCCTTACTTCTAAGTCCAGAGAAAATCAAGACTCACAGTAGGTAGGTGGTTTATACTTAAAATGGTGTGATCCATCTGACTCATCCAGACACAGACACGTAGCTTCAAATAAACTGTAGTTCTTCAAAATAATTCAAATATAAATTAAAATAACTCTCAAAAGGCAAAGACTTGCCCCCCAGGGAAGACACTTTTTGAATTGCTCTGAGCTTGGGCCTTATGGTGCCTGTCCCCAGGATCAGGGTCATTACAAGAACATGTTGAAGGAATGAATGATGTACATAAACATCACATCCAATTCCCAAAGAAAAGGGCAAAGGAGTCCCTGGCTAAGCTGTAACTGATCCTGAAGGTGGCCGTGTGGACGGTGACATCCGAGTGTGGGTGGCATGTGCTCACGGAAGCAGTCAGTGATGTCACTGTGGTTAGGGTTGGGGTTGGCTAGAACCTTGGAGCTGCTATGCCCACATCCCTGCTGCACTCTCAGAGACGAATTAGTCCCACCAGTGCATATTACAGACGGGGAAACTGAGCCCTGTAGCCAGGCAGTGACACGGCCCAGGAGGAGGACGTTCCGCGTCCCTTCTCTCCTCCTGCCTCCCTGCCTTTTGCCCTGCACCCTGCAGTGTCTCACAGCAACAGACATGGAAGGAGGGGTGAAGGGGTGTGTCTGTCTCTAACAGGGATCCGATGACCAAAGGGAGCACTGACTTATAAGCACTTTTTACTTTTATCTGATTTTAAAAATAATATATGCTCGTTGTGCAAATAAAAAACCACCCTTGGAAAACAGGAAGAAACAAAATTATCTGCAATTCTCAACACAGAAAATTCTAATAACATTTAGAATAATAAGCACATATTATTTGTGTTTTCTTATGTGTACATTATGACTCAATAATCTATTTTATGTATGTAATATGCATTCATATTCATAATTGATTTTGTTTTCTATTAATTATGATTTTGCTGTTTTCTACATATTATGGTGTATTTTTCCTATCAAAATAGCTTCAGAAATATAATTTCTAATGGCTTCCTAATAGTGCACTGAATGGATATACTATATTAAGCCAACCAATCATCTATTATTATCAAGTAGCCTCTTTCCAATATTTCACACATGCCCATCTTTGCACACAAATTAACCTCATTTAAAATTATTTCTTCAAGATAGAGTCTAAGAAGTGGAATTGTTGGGTTAAAGGGTATGAACATTTTAAAGGTACTCAGAAAACTCTCCCTTTTAAAATGTGCACATCACCAGGGCACATGACACTGTCCGTCTCACTGCAGCCTCATGAGTACAGCAGTTTTTACAAAATGCATTTTTCAATTTGATAAACCATTTCCCTCTAAAGATACCCTGCACCCCATCTCTGTTTCAGTTTGCATTTTTATGATTTTAGTAAGACGGAATACTTTTAATAACCATATGTACTTTCTTTACTATAGAAGTCTGCTCACATCTTTCCTCATTAAAAAAAAAAAAATGGGGTCTCCCTGTTTCCTCATTGACATGAGCTCTGAGCTAGGATGGTGCCTTCATCTGTCATGTGTGGCAATGTTTTTACTAGTTGATTGTCTTTTTATTTATGACTGTGAATCTTAACAAAACATGTGAACACATTTTCCATTCCCCCTGAGTCTTTCCCTTTTGATTCTGCTCTCTGCTTTGAAGCTCCGAGGGTCCTCTGGGGCCCCGGTTCTGACGGCGCGACGCGCCCTCTTCCCAGCAGTGTGGTCTCCCTCTCAGACAACAGTGCCAGCAGACGCGGTGCCTCACTCGGGGGACTCCACTCTGCTCTGGGAGGAAGTAAAAAGTCTTGCACTGGCCAGAATCCGATGGCTTGTCTCGGGATGCTCCAACTTTAGTCCCGGATATTACGGTGCTCTTTCTCTAGAGCACCTAGAACTCACCTCTAAACCAGATCTCTCTTACTCTTTGAAATAAAGTAGTGGCAACCTCCACTTTGTCTTCCAGGATTTGAGAACTTATCTCAAGCTTCCATATTCCGAGTGCTCTTTTAAAATTACATATCAGCTCCATGCTCAAAACCCTCAGAAGGCTTCTGTCTTTCTGATGACAAATCCTCACCTCCTTACCATGGCTACAAAGCCCCTGCCTGCCTCTCCATTATCATTTCTGCTTTCGCCCTCCTTCACCTCCACCAAGGGCTTCCCAGGTGGCACTAGTGGTAAAGAACCTGCCTGCCAATGCAGGAGACGTAAGAGTTGCGGGTTCGATCCCTGGGTCGGGAAGATCCCCTGGAGGAGGGCATGGCAACCCACTCCAGTATTCTTGCCTGGAGATTCCCATGGACAGAGTAGCCCGGAGGGCTACAGTCCATAGGGTCATAAAGAGTTGGACACGACTGAAGTGACTTAGCAGCAGCAGCACCTCCACCAAAAGCACACTGACAACTGCTCCTCCCTTTAATTTCTTTTCCTGGAGGCTCTTTTCCCAAATGGGGTGTGGCTGCCTCATTCTTGTCACTTATTGGCTTAAATTCATTTCCCGAAGGACACCTGTCCTGTTAGCTCTATTAAAATTTTCCTCAACCCTCATATTGCCCTATTTTCTTCACAGCTCTTATGACAACTGTATTTCTCCAGTTTATATACTTAGTTGTTTATTGTCTGTCTCTCCCCTCTAAAGATGTCAGCTCAATGAGAACAGGAGACCTGCTCAGGTCCTTATCAGTATTTTTAAACAAATGATGAAGCTAATGAATGCACATACACACAAAAGAAGGAGGGCTTCCCAGGTGGCGCAGTGGTAAAGAATCCTACAATGAGGAAGACCTGGCTTGGATCCCTGGGTTGGGAAGATTCCCTGGAGGAGGGCAAGGCAACCCACTCCAGTGTTCTTGCCTGGAGAATTCAGTGGACAGAGGAGCCTGGCAAATAGAGTCAACAGGGTTGCAAAGAGTCGGACACGACTGAGTGACTAACACTACTGTTATGAAAGAATGAGTGAATGCGAAGTAGAAAAAGGAATGACCTCTTTTCTTGTGGTCCTAGAGAAGAGAAACAGGATTGATGGCCAAAGCAGCCAGGAAATTAACACGTGGCCCCTAATAACCAGAGGGCTGCCTTACAATGAGTCCTGTATTCCTGGAGATATGTTAGCATCACCAAGAAAGTTTTAACCCTAGGAAATGCAAGTTGGACCCTATGACTGCTTAAGATCCTCAGATACAATATGTGAGAAATAAACACTCTCCATGAGTACTATATCAGGGCAAACCAGGCGTGTGTCACAGGTCAAATTCTGCCATTGGCTGCTGCACAGAACGCCCAGTGTCTTCCACACAGCCTGGGATTTGCATGGAAGGTGAAGAATTAGAGACACCAGCATGCAGTTCCTCCCTCCACACCCAGCACCCAAGGTTCCCTGTGCAGTCAGGGAATAGCCACGTCCTGCATGACACCCCACCATCCAAGGATGTAGTCAGTAGTTTCAAGCCCTGATAGTGGGCCAAGCACCCCTGTAGAGGCTGGAAATCCTAAGATGATTGGGACATCATTCCTCCTTTCACAAGACTCACAGTCCTAGAGGAGATGGGTGCAATGCTAAAGGATAAGGATTTGCTAAAAGAACAAATAAAAAAGTGAGTGAGTGAAACAACAGAGGCAAATACAAAACACTAAGGTGGCCCAACTCTCTCTGGGGAGGGTGTGGGTGAGTGTGTGCCGGAGGTCTCGGGTCAAGAAAGAAAGATAGGGGTTTGTCACGTGGACAGGGTTTTAAGGGTTTCCAGGTGGAGGGAACAGCACCTGCAACTGAATGCAGGGATCCCTGAAATGAGAAGACAGTGGTCTGTGAGGTTTTATCTGCTCAGTATACTTCTCTTTTGGAGGGGGAAATAGACTCCCTGATAAAATTCTCTCCAATCAGAGAACTGCATTCCTCTGGGCAGTAACTGATCTAAGGATTGCATTGCTGATGTCAAAAGGGTTGTCACAATCCTCCTTGAGTGGCCAGCTAAGCTCGAGTGACATCACCTGGGTTGACAGACAGCGTTTTCCTGCTCCATGAAAGGATCCCACCTGTAACAGGGAGACCCAAGGCTGTCTGCCTCACTGAGCCCCTGAATCCTCCTAAGCCTAACACTGGAGCCATCCTTCTCTTCTGAGTTACTTGAGCTATTGGTGGTGGTTTAGTCACTAAGTCGTGTCTGACTCTTGCGACCCCATGCAGCCTGCCAGGCTCCTCTGTCCATGGGATTCTCTAGGCAAGAATACTGGAGTGGGTTGCCATTTCCTTCTCCAGGGGATCTTCCCGACCCAGAGATCGAACCCGGGTCTCCTGCATTGCAAGCAGATTCTTTACCAACAGAGCTATGAGGGGATCTTCCCACTGGAGCTATTAAGTATTCTATTTTGCCTGCTGCTACTGCTAAGTCACTTCAGTCGTGTCTGACTCTGTGTGACCCCAAAGATGGCAGCCCACCAGGCTCCCCTGTCCCTGGGATTCTCCAGGCAAGAATACTGGGGTGGGTTGCCATTTCCTTCTCCAATGCATGAAAGTGAAAAGTGAAAGTGAAGTCGCTCAGTTGTGTCCGACTCTTAGCGATGCCATGGACTGCAGCCTACCAGGCTCCTCCGTCCATGGGATTTTCCAGGCAAGAGTACTGGAGTGGGGTGCCATTGCCTTCTCCGCTATTTTGCCTACACTGGTTTAAAGTGGGTCTGGTGCTCGCCCTCACTATTGCTCTGACTAGTATTGGGCAGAAATGGCAAAGTCTGCAATTGGTAACATGGCAGGAGCATAAAGTCTGATGAGGTGGTGGCAAGAGATATGGTTGGGTAAACATTCCCAACAACTCTCGTGAACCCTTTCCTGTTCTTCTGCCTCCACAGGCCCTCTGGGCACATGACCTGTGTCTTTCATGCCTCAGCAAGAAGACCTCCTTCAGTCCCACACAAGCTGGCACATCCTGACTAGAGGGTGTACCTGGGTTTTCTTATTCCTTAGACTTAAAATGAACTATCTTATATGGTTTCTGATCCCAGGTATTTCTCGGAAGCGGCAGTCGATGCTGGAGAAGAAATCAAGGACAACATACAATTAAATGGTAGAGACGGGACAGGTGATGCATTGCTGGGAGATTACCAGGTGCTCTAGGCAGTGTCAAGAAGTGCGGGGCCAAAGGCTTAGTGACTTTGCATCACTGGAGAAGCATAATAATTCCCTCAATATGCAGAAGCCTGCAGTGGCCAGAAAAGATTTTGACTGGGCTTTGCCTGGGGCCTAAGTTAATACGCAGAAGCCTCGTTATTCTCAGCCACCTGACTGCTATTTTGTCACAGTCCCTTTTCCGAAAGAGCCAGGCTGACTAAGGGACAGTGTTGCTAACTTTGGTCACATGTTGACCGACCCATCAAAGCCAGAGGAGACCATGCCTGGGAAGTCTCTGGACTTCTGATATCCGTGCCCACCAGCAGAAACTTCAGGTGTCCTTGGAACTTCTCCCACTTCTCACACTCCTTCCCCATCCACCTCCACCTCTGAAAATACCAACTCAGGTACCAAATCTGTGGGAAGGAGACCAAGAAGACTGAGATCCTCAGCCATAACAGGTGTCCTGAGGAAACGCAGAGCGGAGTCCATACTCCTGAAGGCTGTGGGCCACCACTGTGCTACAAGGACAGAACCGAGGAGACGTGCATGCCAGGCAGATGCGGGGCCTTGAATGGGCCATATGGAAGGACTTGAGGAATTAGCGATGCTTCCCGCCAGCCCGAGGGCTGCAAGAAATTAGTCCAGGCCGAAAAGAAACTAGGTGGTGGCCGACCAGGAATCTGGCGAGGAGCGGACGACAGGAGGCCGCAGAGGGGTCGGTGGGGGCCGCACAGCAGCCACCAGCCACACGGCGAGATGGCAGTGGGGAGGGGCCCGGCGGGGTTTACACACAGCCAGGCTCTCTGGTGAGTCGGGGGCTGTCTCTGTAAACTACTAGGAGGTTAATAAAACACAGACTCGAGTTGCTGGAGGAAGTAGGCTTCCTCGTCTCCCTTCTCAGCCTCAGAATCTCGGTCTCTTTATCTCAGTCTCTTCTCCCTTTCATTTCAGAGAAGTTCTTGCGACTCCACCCTTGCTCTATCCTTCTTCTCCATCACCCTGGGGATCCCACATGTTCTGGGTTGAATTGTGTGCCCCCAAAAGATACATCGAAGTCCTGAGTCCTGTTCCTGGCTGTGTGACCTGATTTGGAAACAGGTCTTAGTAGATTTAATCAAGTTAAGGTGAGGTCATACTGGAGTAGAGTGGGCCCTAACCCAATGCCTGGATCTTTATAAGAGAAGGTTAATCTGGATGCAGACACAGAGAGGAAGAGGAGAACTCCATGTGACGATGGAGCCAAACATTAGAGCGATGTGTCGACACGTCAAGGAATGTCAAGGATTGCTGGCAACCACGAGAAATGAGGAAGAGACAGGAATGGATCCTCAGCTAGATCCTTGAGAGGGAGCATGGCTCTGCTGACACCTTGATCGCAGACTTCCTGCCTCCAGAACCATGAGAGAATAAACTTCTGTTGTGAAAGCTGGCCAGCCTCTGGCACTTAGTTATAGCAGCCTCAGGAAACAAATACTCCACACACCCGCAGTATTTCCTCTTTGTAGCAGCTTCCTGGCTTTCTTTCTTCTTGTGCGAATCCATCCACCGCCCCCTCCTCACTTCCCAAAACAACAACCCTGACTCCAACAATAAGAAAACCTTTGCTTCAAGGTTGAAAATGAATGACAGTTGAGTAATGTTTACATAACTTTATGTAAAAGAGTTAACAAATCAACACACAGATAAGTGTATGGAGATTTATGTGGAAGGATGTTCACCAAAAACGCTAAGCTGGCTATCTCTGAAGGGTGGGGTGGGAAATGGGGGGTTTTACATTCTCTTAAGAACTTTTTGTACTATCTGCACTTAAAAAAAAAAAAAAAAAGAGTACAAAGCATTTTTACAACTACGAAAAAACAATGAGGTTTATCTTCATTTTGGAAAAAAATGATAAATGTAACAATGATGTAACATCATGGAAAATGCTTATGGGACCATTTTACGTGACATGAAACAATAGAAAAGAGAATCTGTGTTATGACTAAAGCACCATAAACATGATACAACTGGAAGGCCAGATGGAACACTGCTCATTCGTTAAGGTGGTGAGGCTATAGGTAATTTTGTTTTGAAAATTTCCATTTTTGTTATACCGTGCTTTGGGCATTAACCAAAATTTTGGTTGGCATAAACAAGTAACTGAAGGTAAAACAATCCCCTTCACTTGGCCTGGCGGCCATAACTAGCCCCTCCTCCACTCCCTGCCATTGCTACAATATGTGCCTACAGCCCCAGTTCCCCTGTAGCCATCTCCACCCGCCTCTGCATCCGGCTGCCAGTCCCCTTTCCACTTTAGTGAACTCATAGTTGAGGTCATTCCTAAAAGCCAAACTCCAAGATCAAATGCACTCTGCTATGCCCTCCATTTGCCCGATCTCTGATACCAGCTAATGTTCAGGGAGCCTCCATTCTAAGCCCTCCACATATCTTCACTCATTCAACCTGACTCATTTAAGGAGCTGCTATTTTCATCTCCAATTTCCAGATGAGGAAACTGAGGCACAGAGTGGTGAAGGAACTTGCTGAGGCTCCACAGCTGCTGTTGGTGGAACCATGAGTCCAACCTGGAAGCTGTTGGCTCTGGAGGAGGGTTTCCCACCCTCTGTACTATCGACCTTTGGAACTGCATGATTCTTCATTGTGGGAGGCTGTCCTGTGCAACGTAGGGTGTTGGGACCATCCCTGGCCTCTACCCAAAGACGCAATAGCACCTCCAGGCCCAGCTGTGACAACTAGAAATGTCTGTAGACACTGCCAAGAGTTCTCTGGGGGCAAATTCACCCTGGTCCTCTGCAGCATGATTACCATCCGCCTTGCACTCTCCCCTTGCTTCCCAGCTGTTCCCTCCTGGCTCCTCCCTATGTCTTCTCCCTTGACTGGCTCTTCTCCAAGGCTCAAGGGTGGTTCCCTGCCCTGGAAAATCACCTCTATTCAGTGGGTTCACCCACCTTGTCCTCACGGGCAATAGTGGGAATGACTCAGATTTACAGAGCACCTCCTCTGCCCCAGGAGTCATTTGTAGGCTTTATGTTCTCTTCAATCCTCACAATGACCCTATAAGAAGGAGGCTATCAATAATCTTATTTTTCAAGAAATCATCACTAATTCATAAAGATATCAAATCACTACTAGTTGTACATCTAAAACGAATATAACATTGTATACTATACTTCAATTAAAAATAAATAAATACAAACAAAAGTAAAGAAGGAAAAATTTTTAAAAAGAAACTACGGCACTGAGAGATTAAGCACAATAAGAACAAGTTCCACATGGACCTGAGTGCTTCAAAGTAGATGTGTACAACCAATGTGTCACCAGCATCATCATTACCTCAAATTCACTCTGCCTGGACCCCAACTCCCCCATTGTGGATCTCCTGACTTCTGTCAAAGCACCCCCAGGCTCATAGGAACCCAGGAGCTATCACCCTGAAGTCATCTGTGATTCTTCTCTCGGACCCCCCAGGTAAGGAGCCACTCCTCACTCCAGAAGTGTCTAGGATGTTCTCCTATACCTAGCTCCCCTCTCTCACTCTGTTTTTCCCTCCCATTGCCTCAGGCTCAGAATATCTCAACACACCCTTATCTCCTAAGCCCAGTCACAAGTCCCTCGTCTCACTCCTCTTTGAAGCTCAGAATCCAGACTGTTGAATGCCAAGTGTGATGTGACCTCATGGTCTCTGTCCCAGGGATTCTCAAGCTAAATGCCAGCAGAGCCCAAGCAGGTAACATCAGGCTGAGAGAGTGAGCCGTCTTTCCCAGCAGTGTCCTTGGTGGTCTTCTAACAGATATTGTCTTTTAAATTAAACCCAGCAACAATCTTCATTTACACAACGCTCTCTCCAACCTCTTTTAGAAGCATCAATTCAGTCCAGTTCAGTTCAGTAGCTCAGTCGTGTCCAACTCTTTGTGACCCCATGGACTGCAACATGCCAGGCCTCCCTGTCCACCACCAACTCCCAGAGTTTACTCAAACTCATGTCCATTGAGTCGGTGATGCCATCCAACCATCTCATCCTCTGGCATCCCCTTCTCCTCCCGCCTTCAATCTTTCCCAGCATCAGGGTCTTTTCCAAAGAGGCAGCTCTTCTCATCAGGTGGCCAAAGTACTGAAGTTTCAGCTTCAGCATCAGTCCTTCCAATGAATATTTAAGGACTGATCTCCTTCAGAATATACTGGTTGGATCTCCTTGCAGACCAAGGGACTCTCAAGAGTCTCCTCCAACACCACAGTTCAAAAGCATCAATTCTTTTACACTCAGGTTTCTTTATAGTCCAATTCACATCCATACATGAGTACTGTAAAAACCGTAGCTTTGACTAGACGGACCTTTGTTGGCAAAGTAATGTCTCTGCTTTTTAATATGCTGTCTAGGTTGGTCATAACTTTTCTTCCTTCTTTTTAGAAGCATGCATGCCTCTTACTCTCTCTTTCATTTTCCCACTTTCGATAACGACTTGAACACTAGAAACGTTTCATCTTCCTGTAGGAGAACACAACCTCTATGACAGACAACAGCTAATGCAGGTCTCTGTGAAGAGCTGGGGGAAGTGGGCACTGGTGAAAATAGAAAACAGCCTTTGCTCTAGCTGCTAGGAACAAGGTCCCAGGTGGCCCTAACGACTTTCTAAAGAAGTCCAATTCTGGATATTTATAAGATATTCTCAGTAACTTAAAGGCTGATGGCTCATCAAAAAAAATTTTTTTTTTAAATCATGCACCAAAAATAAATAAAGCAGAACTGCTATGGGAAAAACTCCAGTGAGACTCAAGTCTCCACCTACGAAGGACAACTGTGACCCAACTCCAGCATGTGGTAGCCACATGGAAATACTGGATCAGTCTTACCAAATCCCCTGGTTTTCAAATGAAGCCAGAAACCTGCCTTTTATGTGAAGTCTTTTTGTGTAAAATCTTTCCTTTTAAAAAAACAAGGGACCACACTGTATGTGTAGACCAAAGTCGTCTAGATAAGACATGTGACCTGAAAGCTGGTAGTGTATGGTCTCCAACTTGGGGAGGAGGGGTCCTCTCTCCCACCACCACCCTCATCTACAGTCCACTCCTGCACGAATTTTGAAATAATGCTTCCCTACTGCCACTCTGCTGTTCAAACCCCTGGCACCCACGGGCAGGAGTTCCTACTTCTTCCCCTGCGGCTCAGTGCCCTCCAGAAAGTGGCCTGGGCTTCCGTTTAGCTCTGTCTCCTCCTTGCTCCTAGAATGTCCTTACACCAAGGTCCATGGCCCTGCCACCACCATGCTCATCTTCCACCCATTCATACTGTGCTCTGTCCATGTGGCTCCTATGCCTAGGAAGTATGTCAGTTGCCCAGTCATGTCTGACTCTTTGCGACCCCATGGACTGGAGCCCACCAGTCTCCTCTGTTTATAGAGTTTCCCAGGAAAAATACTGCAGGGGGTTGCCATTTCCTTCTTCAGGGGGATCCTCCCAATGCAGAGATCAAATATGTGTCTCCTGCATTGTAGGCAGATTCTTTACCATCTGAACCACCAGGGAAGCCCATGCTTAGGAAAGTGAAAGTTGCTCAGTCGTGTCCGACTCTTTGTGACCCCATGGCCTATACGGTCTATGGAATTCTCCAGGCCAGAATATTGGAGTGGGTAGCCTTTCCCTTCTCCAGGGGATTATCCCAACCCAGGGACCGAACCCAGGTCTCCCGCATTGCAGACAGATTCTTTACCAGCTAAGTTACAAGGGAAGCCCATGCTTAGGAAACTGCCCTCAAAAATTCCAATTCAAATCCTACCTCCTCATGATTCCTCCCCATCCTCCATTCCCGTATCTTCAGGGTGTCTGGCTTACGTGGAAACTCCTCATGCAGCATCTCCTGACAGCTCACAGGTTGTGGTCTCCTAGTTAACTCTTCACCTGTCCAAGACTGCCTTTATCGGGGCAGTGTTCTTGCCCCGCCTTTCAAGTCTCTTCTCCACATTGCCCAGAGACATTTTTTATGGGACACTCATCTGAGTATGTTGCTCTCCTGATTTTAGAGGCTGTCTATTGTGTGCAGATTCAAGTCCAACTGCCGTCTCACCACACACAGAATCCCAAGTCTGGTTTGAACTTTTCCAGTTCCACTGTGGTCATCTCTGGTCACATGGATGTGCATGCTCAGTCTTTCAGTTGTGTACAACTCTTTACACCTGCGTGGACTGCAGCCCACCAGGCTCCTCTGTCCATGGAATTCTCCAAGCAAGAATACTAGAGTGGGTTGCTGTGCCCTCCTCCAGGGAATCTTCTCAATCCAAGGATAGAACCCAGGTCTCCTGCATTGCAGGCAGATTCTTTTTTTTTTTTTTTAAGTATATCACAATTTTTATTTTTACAGATTTTGATATTCATATTTACAACATTTGCTTCTTACATTTAAGCACAAGTTGACAATTAAAAGTCCCTCAGCAATTTTTGCTAAACGAATTAATAGTGAATATTTGGCTCTATTGCACCAGATTCTTTACTGCTGAGCCACCAGGGAAGCCTGGGTTGGTCACATGGATAATAATATGCGCTCTATACTTCCACCACACAGGCTCCATCTATATCCAGAAGCCACGATCTGCCTCACCTTTGTAATTCAACACATACTTGGGGAAAACAAGGACAGCCGGCTATTCAGAGAGACTATTATGAAAATTAAGAATATCCTTCTTATTTAAGATGATAAAAAGTGAGTCCAGGAATGTTCTTTCCCGTCTACCTGCTCTTACTGTTCTTTCAAAGCTCGGTCAATAGAATGTTCCTTGTAGAATAGGCTGGTATTATTTACTTCCTGGGATAAAAGTTAACCAACACACACACATTTTAAAAAACAGTGTGGTCTCTGAATGACGAGGAGGTGGTATGTCAGTCTGTAATATCAAGCTCTGAGCGCCCGGCAGGTGTTCGGTACTAGTAGGTGCTCATGGCCACGCGTGTGGAATTGGAGTGTGCTCCAACTCCCCTTCCCAGGTCCTGGCCCATCTAAAGTCAGCGGCACTTCAACAACTAGCAGGGACAAAGCATCTCAAGACACCAAAAGAGCATGAGGAGGTGAGTGGGAGGGTGATGGGGCGGGAAGCATGGCACAGCGTAGTACCAGCTCTGCTTCTGACTTGCTGTGGGTCTCTGACACCTCAGCTTCTCCTCTCTGGGCCTCAGTTTCCTCACTGTAAAGGACAGTTTGGCTAAATGACCTCCTAGGGCCCTGCTTCCAACTCCAGACTTGGAACTGAGGCTTTCAACACCCACCTCTCTGTCGTATCTGCCCACGTTCCCTTGTGACAACCTGTCACACAGCAGTCGTTTGTAAGAATCAGAATCACTGACTATTTGGTACTTGCTGAGTGCCAGGCACCCACACGGGGATTTTTAAGCTTTATCTTATCGAATCCTCACACAGAGCTCCTGTGAAGTGGGTACTTGTCTGGGGTTGGGTCCCCTAAAAGTGGTGTCTGAAACAGTCTTCCAAAGTCTATGATCCATGGAGGAGGAAGGGTGTGCTCTTGAGCGGGTAAGCGGGTGAGAGAAGCAGGACAGGAAGGGGAAGGGGCTGAGGGTGGATGTAGTCATGGCTAAGGTCTAGCCTTGGCTTGATTTGTAGAGATTTCTGGAGCACAGTCCCATGGAGTTCTCCCATCTTGAGGAAAAAGGCTCAGCTTCTGTGTTCTCAGCATTAGTCAGTTACCAGCTCGGCTGATGGGAGAGGGAAAGAGAGGGTGGCAGAAGGAGGTAGCCTTTCGGATGTCTCAGGGATGCTAATACCTTAAGCCAAAGGCTCTGGAGAAGACCAGAGGTATTAGCTGTTACCATGGCACTCACAGCGTCGGGATGGGTGCACTAGCTGGCAAAAGGGGTCTGAGTCTACACTGCACTATTATTAGCCCATTTTGCAGATGGGAAAAACTGAGACCTGGAGAGGTTCGATGTGCTCTGTTGGTCACAGAACTATGAAATACAGAACTCTGTACCATTAAGTACAAATCACATCTCCCATAAGCAGTCCCCTCCCCTGTGGAGCAGGACCCATGGACTTCTGTCTCCTCGGCACCCAGAGTGGTCATTGCATCCAAAGGGGGTAAGGTGTGCTCAGGATGGCTGGGTTGGTGAGGGGCAGCTCTCCATGGCCGTGGAGCCTTGGGTGGCATGTCTCTGTGAGGCAGGGATTCAGTCCTCACCCTCTGAGGGCCCAGGAGAGCACCCCGCTCTCTGACAGCTGCCTGGGCTCCAGGCCCTGTCAGCAGCCTCCTTCTTCCCAGGGGCGGGCCTCCGGCCAGGCTGCCGCTACGGGAAGGGGAACGTTATTCATCAGAGAGATAAGGCAGCTGATGAGAGACGGGCCTCCAAGCAGCTGTTCCTCAGCAGGGTTGGAGCGGATGCCGGAGATGCACAGGGGAGGGGGGCAGGGAGGAAAGCCCATTGTGAGATAAAAAATGATGGCGCTGCTGAGGGGTGACGGGAGAGCACATTTCCAACCCAGACTGGGTGCTAGTATGCACTTGTCCCCAAGCCCGTCCCACAAATGTCTGTGCCTGATGACCCCCATGTGTGCCTCTGATCAGGCTAACTCCTCAACAGGTCAGGGGGTCCTATCAGCTCAGGCAGCAAAAGTGTCCAAGTGGTGGGGGTGGGGTGCACAGTCCCCAGAGAGGTCTACCCCAAGTTTACCTTTCACTGAAACAGACTTGGGGCCAAGCGGGGCTGAGTGCTTCAGGCCGGGCCACAGCCCTCAATCACTCATTTCCTGCCTCCAGGGCACTGACGGTGCCTAAGCCCCCTTTCTGCAGCTCCCCTGGGACTCTCTTCTCTTAAAGCTAGCGTGTACAGGGTGGAATTTTCCAGGCTGAGGAGCAAGCATGGGTGAGATTACTTTAGGAGCCATTAAAAGGGACCCCAGGGGTTTCCTGAGAGAAAAGAGTTGGGTGGGTCCTCTCTGGAGGGGAATGGGCTCATCAGGGCCCCTGCTGACACACCCAGCACCGCTCAGCCTCCTTCGCTGTGCACCCATCACCTTCCTTTCTGACCATACTGGAGGGTTTTCCCAGAAGTCAGGCTCTCCCCTGCCCCGTATCCTGCGGTGGACGTTCGCACGTGGACCTCCTAGCTAAACTTTATTCTTCCTTAGCAGTCAGGACAGGGAAGTGTGCACAGAGGGGTCTTTAAAAGCACCTATGATATGATGTCCAACTCTTTGTGACCCCATGGACTGTAGCTCTCCAGGCTCCTCTGTCCATGGGATTCTCCAGGCAAGAATACTGGAGTAGGTTGCCGTGCCCTCCTCCAGGGGATCTTCCTGACCCAGGGATCAAACTTGCATCTCTTATATCTCCTGCATTGGCAGGCAGGTTCTTTACCACTAGCGCCACCTGGGAAGCCCACTTTATAAAACAAATGCAGCAGAATGTTGATTTGACAAGCAGGGTCATGAGCACATAAATAACAACAGTTAATGTTCATTAAGCACATAGTGTACATGAGGAACTTTTGTCTTTTAAATAGCTTTATCTTAATTAATCCTGACAATTACCTGTAGATGTAGTTTCTTTTTTTCTTTTTAATAAGAGAAACAAAAGGGTTAAATCACCTCTCCAATGTCCCACTGCAGAGCTCTGTAGCCTGGCTCCTCACCACACCACCTCAATACATGGGTGTTTGTTATATTATTCTCTGAACTTCTACTATGCTTGAAATAGTTTAGAATTGTTTTCTTAAAGGATTTGAAGTAAATATGGCAAAATATTAATATTTGTTAAATTTGTGTGTTCAACTTTAAGCTTAAAATTATTGCAAACTTAAAAAATATATATGAATATTTCAAAAGGAAAAAAAAAGCCTCAATGTTGCTACAACTTCTCAGAAGACTGCTGGAGCCCCCTCAAACCTCCTCCCCAAAGCGCTCACACAATCAATCACATTATTATTATCATTCTGTGCTTTTCTCCATCCTGACTCTTATCACATCCCATTCTAGTTGTTGATTCACTGTGCATTTCTCCTTCTAGGCTGTGAACTCCACTGGGGTGATGTTGGATTTTTACCTGCATTTCCAGGGCCTGGCTTCCTGCAAGGAAAATCTAGATGCTCAATAAAATCATTTGATGAAGCTACACTGGGGGCTCCCATGGGTGATGACTGAGCTGCTGGTGGAAGGGAAGCTGCAGGGGGTGGAGGGAGAACCGTGGGCCCTGCCCTCCCTGCTGGAGACATATGGCAATAATTTCAGGACTATCACCCAGTCAGGGTTTCCAGCATAAGTGCTTCCAGCTGCACAGGAACTTCTTAAGACAGGATTCTGGCTGCTTCCACTTTGGCTTACAGGCCTAACCTAAGAAGTGGAGGGCAGCTTTCGAGGAAGCCTATCTGGGTTTTACCCACTGGGTCTCCAACTGTGACCCTCTGCTGGTCTGGTGGTCATCAGGGGAACACTCTGCAACGTGGCTTTTTCACTCTGGCTCAGGGGTTCTCCATGGTGGCCGCATCTTGAAATCACCTGGGGCGCTTTCAAAACTACTCACACCTAATCCTTCCCCTTCTTCTCCTACCCCTGGATATTCTGATATGATTGGCCCCAGGCTGGTGTTTTTAGAAGCTTTTCAGGTGATCCTAACAGGTAGAGCTCCTGTTGGGTGCTTTTTGCTAAAAAGACAGCTGTCAGCAGGTGAACTGCGATGACTTCATCATCAAGAGACATTACTGAGCATCTACTATGTGAAAAGACATTACTGAGCATCTATTATCTAGGAAGGAAGGCGTTTGAGATCTCTTTCCCAAGAAGCAGCTGTGTTGGGAGGAGAAATTACTTAGGCAGTGTTGGCATGCACAGATCACACAGACAGCCTGGGAATGGTAGGGTCTTGGTACCCATTAGGCCCATGTAGGACATCACTGATAGGTCACAGGATAATTTCCTGCTGAGTCCATAAATATCTGTTGGACAAGAAAGCAAGGAGGGAACTACATTTATAATACTTAGGTATCTTTCCTCAAGGTTCAGCTGGCATGGACTTATTCTCAGCTGATATAAGTGAAGTCCCACCAATATAAATGCTTATATTCATGTCAGCTAAGGAACATATCAACATGTAAAACCAGGTCTATCTAAACGTGGGCAACATTTTTAAGAATTTAAGTACCACTTCTAACAAATGTCTAGCAATGCTGATGTATGGACTACTTTTTGGGGACCACTGGTTAAAGCCAATACCAGTTAAGCATACGTGAACTTATTTAATCCTTTCAATAGCCCCAGAAGTCAATTAGTAAATTGTTTAAGACATGGACTTAAACATGTTTCAAGTCCTGGTTCCAACATTTAACAGCTGTGCGAGCCTAGAATACTAATCAAAATTTCCATGCCTCTGTTTACCCATCTGTAAAAAAGGAGGATGACAATGATGATGATATGTACCTCATATCCAGGAGGACTGAATCTACCAACACAGGGATCCCAGTGTCTGGCGCACGGTGAGCCCTGACAAACGGTCGTCATATTAGCTAATCACTGGATCTGACAGGTAGGTAGCATTTTATTTGTGAGATAGGCCAAAGTTTCCACGAATATTTTTTTTAATTGCTTTAGTATCTTGAAAATAGACCATCTCATGTAAATGAGACCACATACAGCAGCCCTGCTGCAAACCCATGCAATCCCTGATGCTTTTGCCCCAAGACACTGGTTTTGTAGCCATTTCCATGTTGTTAATCCACCACCACTCTGCACTCTTTTATCCCATGATCGCTTCCTGTCCTCAGCAGGCCCATCTATGGTAGAAGCTCTCTTTAGCCCTTTCCTGTCCCGCAGTCCAGCAATGAACTTCAGATGTTTTTCCATGACTGCACACTTCAAAGTCTTCTGTATACTGTTACGACTCTTGTATTTCTACTCAGCGTATCTTGGAAATCACTTTGTATTAGGACAAATGGTATTAATCAGTATCTCATTATAAGGCTCTACCCTAATTTACTTAACCAATTCCCTACAGATCAACAGTTAGGTTTTTTCCTAATCTTCAGTGGTTAACAAACATTTCTAAGAATGAAACTAATCTTAGCATTCACATAATGTATAACATCAACTACTTGCCGTTAATTTTGAATGTATTGTAGCGCATACAAGGGCTTATAAGAATTTTATGCACCTGGAATTGGGTGCAAGAAAAGTACTTGACATTATCTACTTATGTATGCAAGAACATATAAGCAGATATTTGGCTGCAAATCACAGCAATGACTAAAGCAATAAAGAAAACGTATTACTCACATTACTGAGATGGGCAGTCCGGGACAAGGGAATCAGAGGTTCACTATCACCCTTAAGGACTTACATGTTTCACGTCCTTCTACTTCATATTCTCAGGGACTTTTGTCCTCATACTGTCCCTTCATATCATCAGTGAGTCATCGTAGCTCCCAGGTTCCCACTCTCATACCTTTGAGGAAAAGCCCCTTCCCTCTGTTGCTTTTAAGAAGCTCGGTAGAGCTTCCAGCATCCCTTGGCAGGTGCCTCTCTGACCTCGGTGGTCACAGCTGCATTTCAGACTCTCTCCCAAACACATCTCTCTCAGTGGGAACAGAATGATCACAACTGCCTGAAACAAATCAAGATTCATCTGCTGGCACTAGAGGGGGCCTATGCTTCCCTGAAGTACAAGATCTGGATAAACTCAGTATTTACGAGGCAAGAAAGAAGGCAAACAACAAACAGTATACACACACCTTCTGAAGCCTTCATCTTCATGGATGACCATACATCGTTCTTTTAAAAAGCTGGTTCATAGGATTATGTGTTTTAAGAGAACAACAATGTTAAGTGCATTTACTCTGATGCATATGGATAAATTTTAAAATGCAATGATAACTCTTAAAATCTGTTATAAAGCTTTTAACAAAGTCTGGAAGATCTAGTGGTACAAAGAACTCTTGACTTGGAATGAGAAAACACAAGATCGACACTCTGCCACTTCTGACCCACAGAGACTGTGAGATAACAAATACCTATTACATTACATCAATAAGTTTCTGGTGGTTTGTTACCAAGCATAGAAAACTAATACATATCTCTCAGTAGTTCATTCCTTTTCATCACTGAAAAGCATTCCATTTTGTGGGTATACTACATTTTGTTTATCCACTCAACAGTTGATTTGGGTTGTCTCTAGTCTGGAGCTATTCTGAATATAATTGCTATGAAAATTCTTGTACAAGTCATTTAGCAGACATGTTTTATTTCTCTTGAGAAAAAATGTAGTAGGAGAATAGTTGGGTTATATGGTACATATATATTTAACTTTGTAAGAAAGAGCCAAACTATTTTCCAAAAAGGTAGTACCATTTTACACTCCCATTGGTAGTTTTTGAGAGTTCCTGTTGCTCCATATCCTTGCCAACAGCTTGTACTGTCAGGCTTTTTAATTTGATATCTCATTATAGTTTTTATCTGCATTTTCCTGATGATTAATGATGTCTGGCACCATTTCATGCGCTTATTGGCTATTTTATATATAGTTTCTTTCGTCAAATGCCTGTTTAAATCTTAAGGAGTACTGCCATCCCATAAGGTTGTTTCAAGAAAATAATACACATATAATGTGATTGATATTTAATAGACACCAAATAAAAGAGTTATTACTATTTATATACTTTTTAAGAGGCAGAGTTCTAGAATTCTATAAAAGTCCCACAGAATATACTTTAAATAATATATCCCAGATCCCTGTCCTGAAGAAGGGGAGGAGGAGAAAGAGAGAGAGGTAACAGAACAGAGAAGATGGAGCAAGAATGCAAGAGCCCTCAGGATCTGAGCTGGAAGACTTCAGGGGCAGGAGGCACTGCTTGGTTTAGGGATGATCAGGAGTTGTGCTTTAGAGATACTGAGGTTGAAGGGAAAGCTGGCATCCAAGTAGCTTCATTGCAGAGCTTTAAACTAGGGTGAGTGCTGAGGGCCTAGCCCTGCCAGACCTGCCATCTAAGAGGGTGCCAAACGCCTCTATTTAAAGCAGCAGAGATCTGAAGCATTTCATTAGCCCTGCAGTCACGGGGGGAGTAGGGAGCTGGAGAAGAGAGCTAAGTATGTGCGAGGGGACCTTACAGGAAACCTGGAACGACTCTCTATCAGCGATGCTAAAATTAGCACATCTCCCTCCTCACTGCTCCTCCGGCATCACCTCAACTTCCTCACCTGTACCCCGAGATCCATTCCTGGGCACTAAACACCCCTGCTATAGGGGGCCTTGGAAGCTTGACTTTCTAAAGCCTCTGAAGAAGGGTAAGGGCAGTGACTGTGTCCAGCAAGTTTCTAAGGGCTAAATCTCTACCCCCATCAAAGGTGAAAGAAATTTTATAGGGATTTTTCTGTTAATCAGTATGACATGTGCTTTTTTAAATGAAGATATCAAACATCACAGCAACATATAAAGAACAGGGTAAAAGTATGCAGTAGTCCCAAGGTTCAGAGATAATATTTATATCCCAATAGTTTCCTTCCATATTTTCAATATGTAAACATATATATTTCTAAATAAAATGGAAATTATACATCCATGCCATCCTATAATCTTTTTTTCAATTACTATTCCACAGGGATCTTTTTTTGCTAAAATGTAAATATGTAGACCTTTTTATTGATTACATATTATCTTGGTGCCTATTTAGATTTTTAAAAATTATTACATTCAGTCCTGGGAAGAATGTCTCTATATATTTTTGAATTTTTAAACCTTTTCCTTACCTAAAGCCTTCAGTAGGGAACTTAGAGGGTCAAAGATTATAAACACTTAAAATTATACTGTCCTCTAGAAAACTTGTTTCCCTGGTGACTCAGAGATTAAGAATTTGTCTGCAATGCAGGAGCCACAGGAGAATGCGGGTTCAACCCTTGGGTTGGGAAGATCCTGTGGAGGAGGGCATGGCAACCCACTCCAGTACTCTTGCCTGGAGAATCCCATGGACAGAGGAGCCTGGTGGGCTACAGTCCATAGGGTCACAAAGAGTCGCACATGACTGAAGCGACTTAGCATGCACGCTAGAAAACTTATATTAATTGTCGCTTTTATCAATAGTGTATTGGAAGGCCAGTCTCCTCTACCCTTCACAACATGAAGTCAATCTTTTAAATCTTTCTGATTCTGAAAAAAAAAGTTTCCTGGTTTCCTCCATGTTTTCTTTGGTAATTACTGAAATTTAGCATCTTTTCACCTAGTGTCCACAGGTCATTCCTTCTTTTTAGTGAAGAAGATGTATATGTTTACTTATATTGGGATATTCATCTTTGTTGATTTATAAGAACTAGTTACACATGAGGTAGTAATCCTTTGCCAGTGTTTTCTCCAAATTTTTTATGGCTCTGAGAAGGCTTTTTCCCCCAAGGGAACTGTGGTGGTAGCCAGGAGGTGTTCTAACTTTCCTGGCTCTTACTCCCACTGGAGTAAGATGTGTTACAGCTTCTTTGTACTTCCTGGGGTGAAAGGAAGCTAACACCACTTGAAATCCAGCCTCTTCTAAGTGTGTGTGTCTTCCTGTCCTGTGGAGGGTGGAATGCTGGGAACTTCTTTCCCTGACTTCCTTGTAGCTAAGACTTTGAATATAAAGCAGATTTGACTAAATGAAGCCCTTGCTCAACTTTGAAGAGCAGAAGTGAGCTGCTCTTCCTCAGCCTGACTCTTTTTGAGCTGGGACATCAATCTTTTCCAGCTTTTGGACCTAAACTTAGGCTGGAATTTACACCAGAAGTTTTTCTACTTTTCCAGTCTTTGAATGAAGGTGGAACTATACTATCAGCTTTCCTGGGTCTCCAGCTTGATGACTGCAGATCTTGGACTTCCCAGATTTCATAACCATGTAAGCCAATTCCTTGTTTTATATGTAAGTGTATATATATGTATTTATATACAATATATATTTATATACATATATATTTATATATAAAATATTTATAATATGTTGTATGTATTATAAAATGAAATATATTATATTTGAAAGTGTTAGCCACTCAGTTGTGTCTGACTCTTTGCAACCTCATGGACTGAAGCCCGCCTCTGTCCACAGAATTCTCCAGGCAAGAATACTGGAGTGGATAGTCAATCCCTTCTCCAAGGGATCTTAATATACAATATATTTATAGATTCCTCCTATTGGTTCTGTTTCTCTGGAGAACACAGACACTGGGGTATTGAACCTGAGAACAAAATGCCAACAGTTTAAGGACAAGTGACAGAAAGACAAGAAGAGCCTGAATCCTTGACAGCAACTTCTCTTACTGTCCCCATCTGGAACACCCACATCGAGACCCTTATTATGTGAGAAAAAGAGGTGTCTTTACTGCCTGCGCTGCTACAGGTCAAGTTTTCAGTTACCTGCAGTGAAAACATTCCTGACCCACCCAATTATCTCACATCTCTAAGCCTCATTTCCCCAGGTTACACAATGAGAAAAAGAACAGAGAAGGGAATGACCTTAAATGAAACTCACAGGCATGTCCCAGTGCCTCCCAGCTGCAGGGCTCTGAGCCTGGGGCTCCGGGACAGGCAGCAGGGTTAGTGCCTGAGAGCGAGGACTCTGGGGCCAGACCACCTGGCTCCGAAGCCCAGCTTCACCACCCACATACACACACAGAAACATTTCTTAGCCACTCCACGTGTCAGCTTCTTTGTTTTTAGAGTAAAGATCCTAACAGTATGTTTGATAAGAATTGCTAGAAGGCTTAAATGAATTAATCCATGTAAGGCACTTAGAACATTATCTGGTATGTAGAAAAATGCTCAATGAACATTACTCATAGCTAAAAATTAGACATGGGTCAGCTCTTGGGAGTTTAGAGTCTAGCTTGAATATCAAGAAATATACACATTTGAATATGATTCAAACTTTAAAGATGCACATTCATGATTGAAAAAAGGAAAAATTATTCTTTCACTCTTAAGTAAACTGAGTACCTTCTTGTCACAAGAGATAGGAGGTTAAGAGCTGCCTTCAAGGAAGATTAAGATAAATTACTGGATGACAAAACCATAATAATATGTCAAAGAAAGAAGCAAAGCATATTGGGATCACTCCAGGATTTGAATTAATTGTACTAACATGAAAGTGAAAGCGTCAGTCACTCAGTCATGTCTGACTCTTTGCAACCTCATGGCTGTAGTCCACCAGGCTCGTCTGTCCATGGGATTCTCCAGGGGAGAACACTGGAGTGGGTAGCCATTCCCTTCTCATTCCTGACCCAGGGATTGAACCTGGGGTTCCCATATTGCAGGCAGATTCTTTACTGTCTGAGCCATCAAGGAAACCCACTAATATAGCAAAAATATATATATATATACTGCATAGCTTTTTTTTTTTTAGTTTCTAAATCATTTTTATGAATTCACACAACTTTGTGAGAAAGAGGCAAATACTATGTGAAATTCGCTCTGAACCTGACCCCGTTTTGCTCCTCACATCATTAAATAATGAGCATAATTCTCATTTTACAGATGAGAGGCCACAGGCTTATTGTGAGGCTCACATGATGATGCAAGGGAACATGCTCACTCACTAACTTTTCTAAAACAGTTTTGTTTTTTTTTAAGTGCATGAAATTATCCCCGTGTGAAGACTCAGAGATCATATATTCGTCAGTGGTGTCCTACCTCCACCTCAGGTCCCTGGAAAGAGCCCCATATTCCTCCGATGGGCTCTATTTAACACACTTCTCTCCAGCTGCTTGGCCTGTGGGAACTGCCCCTCAGAAAACTCTTTCTGCCTCTCTGGGTTCTCTAAAGAGCATCTCTGAAGCTGGGGAGGTTGTGAAGGACCTACTCCTGACCCTATCCCAACAAGCCACCTGCCCACCCACAGAGCACCCAGGCCCTTCAGGAATGTGAGCTCCAGGACCTGGCTCCAGCCTCTGTGACACAGAAGTCAGAACCTTGCCTTCCTCTCCTCAGAGGCCCTAGATTCCTGAAGCATGAAACTCCCTCTAATCATCTGAGATTTGAGGCTTGGGAAGAACCACTGATTCAAGGATGCTCTTCTTCCCGAGCCAGGCTGCTCTGCAGGATGCTGCCTTAGGGTCATTTCTGCACAGGACGGAGACCCTGGCCTTCCTAAAGCAGAGCTCTCAGTCACGGCAAATCCAGTTTACACACTGAGGGGGTTAGCAGGATGCCTTGAAGGGCAGGGATGGGGAACCTGCTTCCACCTCTCCCCTCCTGCAGAAACAGCACCAGGAAGCCAGTCACACGCAGATTCAAATGGGTTGAGAACACAGGGTCTGGAGCCAGCCTCTCTGGGCTCGAATCCTGAACCAGCCACTTTCTAGCCCTGCAAACTCAGGCAAGTTACTTTCATGCTCTATGATTCTGGTTCCTTTTGGGAAATCAAGAGAATTACACTACTTACTTCAAAGAATTAAGAGAATTTGAGTTCATGAAAAATGCCTGGTATGTAGTAAGTGCACAATGAATTTCAGCTATTTTTATCATTTACCCTGTGATTTTTGAGTAAGTCTTGAGCCTGTGAGGGCCTATTTCCTCATTCATAGGATGGGGATAAAAACATGTCCAGAGTCACTCTCTCTTCTCCCTTTGGTAACACTCATCACTCTTGTAACTATGCACCCAATGTTTGCCCACCTGTCTACACAGCATATGCTTGCAGCAGGGTTTAGTAGAGTACCTAGCACATAGTAGGTGCTCAAAAGATTCACTGAATGAAGGAATCGTACTGTTGTCAGAACTGGATGAAATCAAAGAATACTGAATTTGCTTTCTGTACGTGTGTGTCTGAGAGGGAGAGATGTGGGCTGCCAAGCAACCTGGACTGGTGTCCCGGCTTGGTCCTTTCTATCTGTGTGACCACAAGCAAGTAGCCGACCTCTCTGAGTGTCCTCAATGATAAAATGGAGACAGTGATATCGACCTAGTTAGGCAGATCAATGAGGTAAATTATGGTTAAGCATTTCGTTCTGTGTGCAGCACACAATAGGTGGCCCACAAGCAGCAGCTCCACTCCCTACTTCTCTGTGTTCTATTGACTGAGCCAAATACACAATAAAAGGATATAAATGAACATTTATTGAGCACTCACTGTGTGCCAGGCATTGTGCTAACAGCATCATACACAGTGCAATGGTTTTGAAACCAGACTTAGGAGAAAAAATCTTTTTGTAAGCAAGTGTGGAATTAGGGAATCGAGGCATTTATGTGCACTTTCACAAGATTGAGAAAATGTTAACTGTCTCCATCAAAGAAAGAGTGTATGTATAAGAAGGGAGGAGCTAGTCCATGATGGAGATTATGGACCCGCCACTGGCCCTTCATGTGGCTTTATCCAGGGCAGCTCTGAGTTTATCCACATAAGCTTTTATTTGGAAAAAACAGGATTCTGCTGCTTAAAATAAAAATAAATAAGTAAACTGAAATGGCTTGGAAAGTCCTCATATAATGGAAAGAACACAGGCCTGGAGTTGAAAAACCTCACTTCCTGTCCTGGCCCTGACACTAACCAGTCTGAGACCTTGGACAAGTTAATTCCCCTATTAAGCCTTAGTCCCTTTATGGGTAAAATGAGGAAGGGAGAATAGGACAATTTCTGAGGTCTTTTCCAGCTAAAACATTCTGAGAGAGTGTGCCCTTCTGGCTCTTTCTCCAACAGAACTTTCCAATGAAAACCCAGAGACCAGCACATAAAGATGGACTTGAGTCAAGAGAGGGTGGAAATGGAATAAAAAGAATCTTAAGCTGCCATTCAGTCCAGAACCATCTCATGGATCCTTGTTCTGAGCAAATCTTCCTTCATCTTTCAGTCAGCCCTGATGGACTCTCTTTCATCCTGGTCACTGCCAAATCTCTAGGCACATTTCCTCATAACATCCCATTCATCCCTTAAAACCCAGTGCCAATGTCATGGTCATTTGTTCATTCAATGACTAGCTATTGAACATCTACTATGTGCCAGGCACTCTTCTAAGGCATATACAGTGAACAAAACAAAATCCATGCCCTACACATTTGAATGGGGATAGCATTTGCTAAGCAACCCACCCTTTGCATGCTGTTATTGTTGTTCAGTCGCTCGGTTGTGTCTGACTCTTTGTGACCCCATGGCCTGCAGCACGCCAGGCTTCCCTGTCCTTCACCATCTCCTGGAGCTTGCTCAAACTCATGTTCATTGAGTCGGTGATGCCATCCAACCATCTTGTCCTCTGTCATCCCCTTCTCCTCCTGCTTTCTATCTTTCCTAGCATCAGGGTCTTCTCTAAGGAGTCAGCTCTTTGCATAATCATACCATTACATTTTAAATTACATGTTGACCTCCCTATTAGACAGTAAGCTCTACTAGGGCAATGGCCAGAGCCAGAGACTAGTGTAGCCTACCTCTGAAGAGGTGTCTAGAGATCCCTATAAGAACTGGGAGTCTGCACAGCTTAGTTGGGACAGATGATGAGGGAGCTGGGAGCTCTCCAGCTCTGCTCTAAACTCCCCGCCAATGGTAAGGGAATGATGGCACATTCCATTGGCCCACCCCACCCTGCCCCGGTTGTTGCTGTCCCCAACACTCATTTATTATTTTGCATGGGGCATAGGGCTTAGTGCTTGAGATATACTCTTGAGCAAGACATATGCAACCCTTGAGTCCAGGGCAGTTCTGGGAGATAAGCAAGGACAGAAGGCATTTGAAAAACAATATGATGAGTGTATTCCTTGCAGTCCCCAAATCCCAGGCTGGGCCAAGTTGAGGGGGGAACATAGCCCATGAAGGCTTCTAAACCCAAACGAGTGTTAATACAGAGTCAACAAAGTGGCTGGGAGTTGGCCATGCCAGTGATATTTTCTGGGGGTGAGGTGATAAAACAGGTTTTTTTTGTGCAAGATTGGTCAATATCTGCAAATCACAACCTTATGGAAAGTAGTTATTAGCCCATTTTTTTGAATGAAAAGATTAAGGCTCACGAAGTACTTTATGTAGGTCACTCTGCTAATAAGCATTAGAGCTGTTCATTCCAAAGCCTTCACACCAGGTTCTGGGAATAGAAGCTTTTACAAGACATGCAAAGACGAGGATGACACAGCTGGTGGGCAGATTTACTGGCCCACCTTTGAACGGAAGATCTGGTACCCTCATCCACTATGGAGAAGTTACTTGCTCTCTCTGAGCTCCAATTTCCACATCTGTTGGCATCTGCTGCAGGATCATGTTCACTTCCACTGGCAAATATAACACATCTGAATATGCTCCAATCAGAGGTTGCAAACCAGTAGCCTGGACTAAATATAGTCTTTGGAGGCAAAAAGAGCCAATGATTTTAGATGAATGTTACAGATGAGGTTTAGAGTGGTTAACAACTTGCCCAAGCTTGCACAGCTAAAACGTGATAGAGCTAGGACTTTGGCAATCTGGATCCAGCATCCAGTCTTAAGCAATATAAGACTCTACTGTTCTTCAAGTGCAGAGAAGTGGCAACTGACACTCAGCCTCTACATCTGGGAGGCATTAAGGAGTGGCAGGGACTATCGTGAACTACAGGGTCTGGGCTTTAACTAAGGAATGCTCCTGCGATGGATCGTGGGGAAGGCCAGTGGATGTTTTGTGTCTCAGTGTTCTTCTCTATAAAACGGGATAATAATTCTGCCTGTCTCATAGGGTTAATGTGAAGACTAAATGAGTTAATGTGCCTAGCACACAGCAAACATTACCTAAATATAAGCTGTTAGTATTGTTACTGTCTGAGGAGTGACTCTTGTCTTAAACATTCATAATGTCCCTTTAAATATGGTATGTTAAGCTGGGCACACCACTAGGGATCAATTTCTGACAGTATCAGAGGCCATGTCCTCCTCCTTCTGAGCAACACAGGGAGTCCTGGAAGGGTAGGAATAGACAAGATCTCCAGGACACATGCCACGAGCTCCATGCATTAGCAGCAGCCTCCAGAGCTGGCCACAGCAACCCATCAGTGAGCATGGTTACCATTGGCCTCTAGGCGGAAAAGAATGTGAGGTGCAATGGGCAGCCTTCCAGGGACCCAAGAAGGGAGGCCTCATCCTTTCAGGATGTTCCTGGCTTCAGATAAAACCCTTCCTGTGTTCCAGTTCACAGCTGGCAGGGCCATCGGCAATGACTGATTACAAAGGATGAGCTGTTGAAAAGATGTGTGTGTGAACCAAACGCCAGCTAGATCAGGCAAAGAGTGCACTCAGGAGGCTGGGAGGAAGACCAACACCTGTACAATGGTTTGTTTTGCACCTACTAAGGACTTGGCCTTGGACCAGGCATTCAGGAGGTGGCAAAGTTAGTAATAGTAGCAGCTCACCTGTATTCCCTCCTTCTGAGTCCTCTAACAGCTCTGATCTCTTGATCTTTAGCACAATCTTATGACACAAGCAGGCCTCATTTCCTGAATTTAAAGACGGGTAACAGAAGAGACCTGTTCAAAATTACAAAGTGTAGCAGAGGCCAGATACTTGGCCAAATTTGTTCCCAAGCTTGTTCACTTGGGTACCCAGCTGGGCTATACTTCCCTGTAGGCCTTGTGTCTGGGCACAGCCATGTGACTGAGTTCTGGCCAATGGAATAAATGAAACACTGGTAATAATGTGTATGGCTTTGCTAGGCCTGGCCCACAAAAATCCTCCCAGCAGTCCTCCACCTTTCTTTTTCCTTCTTGTCAGTTAGCAGATGCAAACTGCCTGCAAAGAATCCCGAGGACACAGGGATGATGGAGCTGCACGATGGAAGGGGCCTGGCTGGCCTCCTAAGTAACTCGCTAAATGTGAGAAATGGGCTTTTTTGGCATTAGGCCACCTAGTTTGTTTCCCCACCACAGTTAGTCTACCTTATATACACAAAGAAAAACCAGAACTTGGGTTTTAAAGGCATTCTCCTCTACAGCTGGTAGTTTTTTCTACCCTGTTCCAAACAAGCAAAGAAACCTCCTTATGGCTGTAGGGTCTTTGGATTTTACCGAGCACATGGATGAATAAGGGGCAGTTTCTTTCTTCCATGCCACTAACCACTAGACTGTGCCTCTCATGTTGTGTAGGAAGCTTTCAGATGAGTTGCTTTCCACAAAGGTGGTATTCAATAAACTTTAAGTGAGTGGCACCCATACACAGTATTATCCTAGCTTGAGACTTCACTGAGCCTACAATCTAGCTAGAAGGATGAGAATCACACCTGCAAAACCAAGAAACATCCTAGAGAGTGGGGGATATACAGTCCAAGTGGAAGAAGAGGGGTGAGCAGGCAGGGGAGATCTCCCGGTCTCCCCCAACCCACCTCACATCCTTGCTTGTCTGTAAACACAGGTAACACTCTGACAGCATGCTGATACCAGCTGGGTGCTCTGCCTCCTTACTACACTTAGTTCTCACAAGAGCTCTGCCGGGATCCAAGCGGTCCATGGATATTGAATCTCTATCTAAGGCCCCTTGGTCTGTATACTACAAAGTCTGCAAATCCTCCCCTTTCGCCTCTGCCCTCCTTTCAGGCACATCTCTCTCCCCAGCTTCCAGCTGCCCTTGAAGGAGTGGTGCTGGTTACCCCTCTAAGGGCATCCTGGCCTTTGACAATCAAGAACCACAAAACTAGATCTCCTAAGAACACCTCTGTTTTCAAGGCGTCCTCTGCAGAAGAGTCCCACATTCAGCTGAAGGGTATAGCAGAGTCCTCGATACACAAGCTAGGAAGTCCCTGAGACAAGAGGGCCGAAGGTTTGCACAGCTGGAGGCCCCGGGGAAAGGTCTGGCGGCAGCTGAAACTAACTGACCCCATCTGGAAGCAGAGCCTCCTCAAGGGACACCGGGCGGGGTGGGGGGGCGGGGGGAGGAAAGGAGACAGGAAGTGGCTGATCTGCTTGTTCTCAGGAAGCTGCAAGGCCTGAGAGACGCTGTTCCCTGGAAACCAAAGATCTGCTGTTTCTCAACACGTGCTCCTGGGACCCCTGCATCACACTCACCTGGCAAGCTGGAAAAGAGGCTTTGGGAGCCACAAACGTAATGAATCCAAATCCTGGGAAACAGGAATCCGCATGTTAGACAAGCTCACCAGAGAGTTCTGAGGTTCAGTAAGGTTTACGAAGAGAAAACGCCACTTTACTGAAAAAGTTCTAGCTGGTTCTTCCTTAGATGCCCTACTCATTTCTACCATTTTGCCCATCAGTGACTCATAACCCCAGGAGAAAAATAATAAAGAGGTTACTATCTATTGAGTGTTCAAGAAGTGTACCATACTCTTCTAAACACTTTGTATGTGTGTGTTAGTCACTCAGTTGTATCCGACTCTGCAGCCCCATGGACTGCAGCCCACCAGACTCCTCTGTCCATGGGATTCTCCAGGCAAGAATACTGGAGTGGGTTGCCATTCCCTTCTCCAGGGGATCTTCTGGGCCCAGGGATTGAATCCAAGTCCCTACACTGTAGGCATCTAAACACTTTAGATTGATTAATTCATTTAAAATTCTTATAGCATCCTTATACGAAGGTACTATCATTAGTTTCATATTACATATAAGAGAACTTAGGAACAGAGGCTAAGAAGCACTGAAAAGTCACACAGTGAGTGACTGGGCTCAGATCTGAACCCCAGTGGTCTGACTCCCAGACTTGAGCTCTGAACCCATGTGACACTCAAACACTATGGGAGTTTCTGTTTATTTGAAGGTCCACTTGTGCCAGACCCTGTGTTCAGGCACTTCATGCATTTAGCAAACATTAACTGAATATCTACTATGCGCCAGTATTGCTCTAAGCTCTGGCCAGCCAGGGATTAGGATGAGGTGAGTGAAGCTCTCACCTTGGGCAGAAAATTTGAAGGAGAGATGCCCTAAAATTCAGTAATCAAGATAAATAATATCTTAAGGCAGTATTTTAAAAAAAAAATCAAATTGGTAAGCTGAAGCCCAAAGCTGGACATTTGTTTTTGTAAATAAGTCCTATCAGGAGGGATGAAGAACAAATGAAACACTAAAAAACCTAAGCCCTAATGGAGCTCACATAAATGACATCATCTGACCCTTACCATCCAATGCCCCATATGTTTGTTAGTCCCTCAGTTGTATCCGACTCTTTGAGACCCCATGGACTGGAACCTGCAGGCTCCTCGGTCCAAAGAATTCTCCAGGCAAGAATACTTGAGTGGGTTGCCATGCCCTCCTCCAGGGGATTGTCCCAATCCAGGGATCAAACCCAGGTTTCCCGCCTTGAAGGCGGATTCTTGACCAGCTGAGCCACCAGGGAAGCCCATGAATACTGGAGTGGGTAGCCTATCCCTTCTCCAGGGGATCTTCTCAACTCAGGAATAAAACCGGGGTCTACTGCACTACAGGCAGATTCTTTACCAGCTGAGCTACCAGGGAAGCCCTTAAGGGCCCATAAGTAAGTAAATAAGTGTTAGTTGCTCAGTGTGTCCGACTCTTTGCGATCCCATGGACTGTAGCCCTCCAGGCTCCTCTGTCCATGGAATTTTCCAGGCAAGAATACCGGAGTGGGTTGCCATTCCCTTCTTCAGGGATCTTCCCAACTCAAGGATCGAATCCAGGCTTTCCTGCATTGCAGGCAGACTCTTTACCGTCTGAGCCACCAGGGAAGCTCCTAAGGTCCCACAGGGCAGGTATTAATATCATCGCTCTGCCACACCTACTACTCTCCCTGTGGGTAGCTAATGATGATGCATGCCGTCAACATGCCACACACTGTTCTCTAAGTGCCTTACAAATATTATTTTATTCCTCATAACCTCCTTATAGGGGAAGGATCATTACCATTCCAAATTTGTAATGGTGAACCTAAAGCACAGAGAAGTTTCGTAATTTGTCCGAGATCAACATAGCCAGCAAAGGGCAGAGCCAGGATTTGAACACAGGCAGCCACATCCCAGAGGCCACACACTTAAAAAGAGGTTCAGTTCAGTCAGTTCAGTCACCCAGTCGTGTCTGACTCTTCGAGACCCCATGGACTGCAGCACGCCAGGCTTCCCCATCCATCACAAACTCCTGGAGCTTGCTCAAACTCATGTCCATCAAGTTGGTGATGCCATCCAACCGTCTCATCCTCTGTGGTTGGATGTGGTTTTTTTATTTTTTTTCTTTTTTGCTAAAAATAGGTTAGCAAACTACAACCCACAGGCCAAATCTGGCTAAATCCAGCCTACCACCCATTTTTTGTAAATAAGATTTTATCAGTACACACTTACACTCATTCATTTATGTATTGCAAATGTCCACTTTCATGCCACAACCAGAGCTGAGTAGTGGGGATTAAGACCAAATGGGCTGCAAAGCTGAAAAAATTTGATACCTGGTCCTTTATAGAAAAAGCGTGCCGTTCCCTGCCCGTAACCACTGTGGAATACCCTGAGATCGGCATGAGCGTACAGAGTGTGAAGGTATGCCCGCAGTTAGAAGGGAACTGTCAACCACAAATTGGCACTTGCCAAGAGGATTTGCCAGCGACTGAACAACAACAGCAAGGGCATTTGCCATCTGCCTCTGCAGAGCTTGGACCCCGTGCTGCTGCAGCTGCGGACCTTCAACCCCCCTGAGGGGAATTCAGGGTGGGGAGTGAGGCACTCTGTGCTCGAGGGATTCAGTGCTTTTCTAGATATGAAGAGATGCAAGGACTGGGATCATGAAGTCAGTTCCTGAAAATATCTAGCTACCTGAAGTTCTGTTCCTATGTGTCTCTGATAAACCATAACTTTCCAGCTCGGCATGGCTGTATATACCTTGTACTGCCACAGGAGCCAATGCCTCCAGCCTGGCCCAGGGAAGGTGCTCCATTAATATTCCCTGAGTGAATAGTATGAGCATATCACACTGTGGTAAGGCCAGTCAAGTCTAGAGAAACAATTAGGTCGACCAGTCTTTCTGTTGCACTTATTACAAGAGTTCAGGGGTCTCCTTGCCATGATAACCTGTCCTAACAGCCTAAATTAATTTGAAGGTCTAGAGTGTTTTGAGGATGTCGTAATTGTCTTTGATTCCAGTATGCTGCCCATCCCAACTTAGAGTATCTCAATGGTCTCCATCTAAACCCTCCATCTAAGGGTTAGTCTCAAATCCAGGCCAAACTGCTTTGCCCTTGACCCTAGAGATCAGGGTCCTAAAGCCTTAAGACCTAGTCTTAATCAAAAGAATGATGATTTGTAAGTTGGAGAACGCTGGTTAAATTCTGGCTGCTTCTCCATCACCTGTGTGACCCTAAGCAAGTTTCTTCACCTCTCTGAATCAACCACAAGCTTCCTAATCAGTGCCATACAGTTTACTGCAGGGAGAAGACTCCAGCAGAGCTGCCCCACCACACAATAGGCCTCAGAGGATGGGCCTGGTTCTTTTACTATGATGATAGAGACAGTTTAGAAGAGCTGTCTGCCAAAAGACCCCAAATCCATTATGCATGTTTTATCTTTGTGCTCCCAGGGTCTTGAATAAACAATGTCTTCATCCAGCTTTTAAAAGACACTAATTCCGCCTCAGAGTAACCATCCCCTCCCACCCCAGCTGAAACTTGGCCGGCTCTTTGCCTGGCTGCTGGCCTGAATTTCCAAACACTGTCGGTTTAGCATTTCTCAAATGTACCCCATTAACACTAGGAACCGGTCAGCTCTCCCTCCTCTCTGAGCTCAGGTCTGACCAGCACAGTGAGAGGTGCAGCCAGCAGTGCGAGGCCAGCCTGCCCGGCTCGCCTCTGTGAAGCAGGGTGATGCTGGGGCTGGTCTGCCTGGGACTGGGGGCACCTGTCAGCATTTTGCAGGAAGGGTGCACGCAGGTCAGATGCAGACACAAGCGGTGTGCTCGGAGACCGGGAGAAAGCGCAGTGGAATGAGGGGGGTCTGGGATATGTGAACAAAATATATTCTCCCAGTTGGCACTTGAGGGGAAAAAACAAGACCTTGAACGAGGCTTAGCCAAAAGCCACTACTCTGGGAAGCAGGAAAGAGCTCTGCCCTGGCGTGCTCTCCAGCTCACTCGCTGTGTGTCTTTGAGCAAGGTACTTGCCCTTTCTGTGGCACTTTTATTTAAAGATAAATGGATTAGACTCGGCCACATTTTAAAACTCTTGCTTGGCAGCAGAATTCTTTTTCAAACAAAATTATACTTGGAATTTTAATATAGAAATAAATGAAAGTGGGATTGATTCTCTGTATAAATATGGCAGGAGTGGAAAAAGGGGGGGCTGGAAACCTGCCTTCTAATAAGCCTTGCTAATAATCTGAAAGAGACCAGGAGGTACCTCTGTGGAAAGGGTTTGAGAACCACATGCCATGATAGATGATCTATAAAAACTTCAAGCGCTGGCAGCTTGTGATTCTGGCAGCTTCAGCTGCTACTGCTAATAACGGTAATTGTTATTGTTGTTAAGTCGCTAAGTCGTGTCCAACTTTTTACGACCCCATGGACTGCAGCATGCCAGGCTTCCCTGTCTGTCACCATCCCTCGGAGCTTGCTCAAACTCATGTCCATCAAGTCGGTGATGCCATCCAATCACCTCATCCTCTGTCGTCCCCATCTCCTCCTGCTCTCAGTCTTCCCCGGGGTCAGGGTCTTAACAGTAATGGCTTTTATTTATTGAGCACGTCCTTTGTGCCAGAGCTGGTCTTGACTTCTGTCTTATTTACTTTGAGAGTCAGTAGAGACTCCTGATTCAGAGCCCTGATTCAAATCCCAGCTTCACCAATTTAGCAGCTGTGTGACCTTGGGCAAGTCCATTAATCTTTCTGTACCTCAGATTCTTCATATGGGAAATAGATTGTTCTGAGTATTAAAGCAATTAATCTCCACAAAATGCTTAGAACAGTGCCAGGTACATAGTAAGCAACCGATGTTAGCCACTTTGCTCACAACTACATAAATTGTTATATCTAATTTTTATAAGCACCACTCTGTTTCACAGATGAAAGGAACTGAGGCTCAGAGAGGTGAAGAGAGTGCCCCTAAGTCACACAATTAATAGGTGATGGAAGGAAGACCTGAATCCAGGTCTGCTCAGCTGTGCAGCCTGTGGTCTTAATACTCGGCCAAAACTCTAGGGTTCTTGACCCTACAAGTCAGGATCCTGGTCCTAGTAACTTGCTTAAGGACTTCCGAGCCTAGAAGGAAGGATATTTAAAGATGGCTACAGTAATTTATGGGAGAAGGCAATGGCACCCCACTCCAGTACTCTTGCCTGCAAAATCCCATGGACAGAGGAGCCTGGTAGGCTGAAGAGTCAGACAGGACTGAGCGACTTCACTTTCACTTTTCACTTTTTGCATTGGAGAAGGAAATGGCAACCACTCCAATGTTCTTGCCTAGAGAAGCCCAGGGACGGGAGAGCCTGGTGGGCTGCCGTCTATGGGGTTGCACAGAGTCGGACACGACTGAAGTGACTTTGCAGCAGCAGCACAGTAATTTATGCTTGCAGGAGTTCTGGTGTCAGTAGGGTTAGAGTCTGAACACCCTACTGAATGCAAATTCCAAGCAGAAAAAAGGTGTGTGGTTGCCAGAGCCCAGGGCTAACTGATGGTTGTTATTAGAGAAAGGACATAGGCAGCCCCAAGCTAGAGCACAGAAGAGCGAGAACTGGCTGACCTTTAGCCCCCACTTGGAGAGCACCAGATCGGCCTTTGAGCCGTGCACAAGCTGTACCACCTTACACAACGACCCTTACTCTTCCCCTGCCTCCGCATTTGGTGGAGAGAAGCTCAGGGAGAGACTGAATTCGGCTGGATGAGAAAGACAAAGACTAGTCTCAGCCCTGCCCTGATACAGCTCTGGGTGAGGGGAAGGAGCAAGGGGGCGGCGCAGTCAGGAAGCTCTGTCTGATGGCCCAAAGCAAATGCAAGTCACACAGTCACTTTATCTCTTTGTGCTTCCTTCTTTCTCAGCACAGAGGGAGGCAATAAAAGATGGCTGTATGGCTCTCTCCGGGTAGCTGAATGGGAGCCAAAGCATCATATGGTGAACAAATGCTCTGATCGCCCAACTGCAGAGCTGCCGCTGCACATTATTAAACGGCACCAACCTCTCCCCTGACCCCTGATCCCTGGAAATGAATAGCCACCCACCCACCCAGAAAGCCCCAGTACGCTGCCACCAACAGAGGCCCAAACACCGGCTCCAGCATTAAGAGAAATCAGAGGGCATGGCATGGTTCTAAGAATCTGGCTTTAAATTCAGACAGAGCTGGTACAAATGGCAACTCCACCCCTCATGCACAGTGAGACTTTGGGTAAGATGATGAACCTCTCTGAGCCCCAATTTCCCACCCATAAAGTATAACTTATGTACTGACCATGCAAGGAGGATGTAAGAATTATCCGTGAACTGAAGTGAAGTGAAGTGAAGGTTACTCAGTTGTGTCCAACTCTTTGTGACCCCATGGACTGTATAGTCCATGGAATTCTCCAGGCCAGAATACTGGAGTGGCTAGCCTTTCCCTTCTCCAGGGGATCTTCCCAACCCAGGGACTGAACCCAGGTCTCCCATATTGCAGGCGGATTCTTTACCGGCTGAGCCACAAGGGAAGCCCTGCAAAGTGCCCAGTATGGTACCTGAGACACAGTAAGTGCTTTAAATAGCTATATGCACAGAGCCTTCACTTATTCAATGAAGCCTGACTCCAAGCCTGCTGAGAAACAGCCACAGTAAATATGATGGGGGAGGGTTAAGTTGTTTCCCTGAGTGCTACTTAAACTGAGATCTGAAGGGCGAGCAGGAGTTTTCTTGGTGAAATGGGGAGGAAAGAACTTTCCATGCAGAGGGAACAGAATATGTGAAAACCTGTGATGGGAAAGAATAGGTGAGGGTTGAAGAATTGAGCAAGAATTGACAAGGCTGATACAGAGAGAGCAGACGGAGGCTGGCAGGGTGGGCAGGGACAGACCACACAAGCTACAGTAACGATTTTGGTCTAAGAGTACAAGGAACACATTGAAGGGTTTTAACTGATGAAGTGACACAGTCAAATCAGAGTTTTAAGAAGCTCACTCTAAAAAGAGTATACGCTGTATGATTCCAACTTTATGACACTCTAAAAAGGCAAAACCATAGAGACACAAAAAAAAGATTAGTAGTTGCCAGGGGTTAGGGAGGAGGGGGGATGAATAAGCAGAGCACTGGGGATTATTAGGGCAGCGAAACTGTCCGGTATGATGCTATAATGGTGGATATATGTTATATATTCATCAAAACCCACAGAATGTATGACACCAAGAATGAACACTAGTGTAAACTATGGACGTTGGGTGATAATGATATTTCAGTGTAGCTTTGTCAGTTGTAATAAACGTCCCACTCTGGGGGCGGACATGGATAACAGGGGAGACTTGTGGTGGGGAGGACAGGGGGCATATGGGAACTCTGTACTTTCCTCTCAATTCTGCTGTGAAGCTAAAATCCCTCTAAAAATATAAAGTCTATTAATTAAAAAAAAATAAAAGAGAAAAATTCAGTCTGGCTGTGGTATAGAGCATAGACTGGAAGCCAGCAGGGGAGACCGCAGAGTTAGGTTTTTCTGTTGTCTTGCTGGGCTCCCTGGGGACAAGTTATACACGCTCTGAGAGCTCCAGTTTCTCCGTCTGTGGCACGGGGACAAGAATATAAAGTGACACGAGGTATAGGACATGCCTCCAAGAAAGCCTGGCACAAGGCATGTGTTGGGTTCTCTCTGGCAGAACGTGAAACAACGAGCTTGATGCTGGGAAGACAGGATCAGGATCCAAAGCTCTTTGTGGGGGGACAGTGGGTATCCTCTGGTGGTGTTCCGTAGCAGGTAAGAAGTCTCAGTGTCTACTGCCAGGGGCAAAAGTATTTATAAGAATTTATGGCCCAGGGCTAGAGCTGTGTTTCATGCTTTGGGGGAAATAAATCATAGTAACAGCTAAGATTGATTGACTACTAACTACATCGGTTCAGTTCAGTTCAATTCAGTTGCTCAGTCGTGTCCGACTCTTCGTGACCCCATGGACCACAGCACACCAGGCCTTCCTGACCATCACCAACTCCCGGAGTTTACCCAAACTCAGGGTTTACCAAACTAACTACATAACAGGTCCTATTATAAGGCCTTTTACGAATTAGTGCCTTTCACCAGGACCTACTATTGTCTCTGTTGTATCTGGGCAAGCTGAGGCACAGAAAGGCCCATCAACTTGCCCAATGTAAGTGACAGAGCTGGTTTAAAATAAAATCAAGGGGGAGTTCCCTGGCGGTCCAGTGGTTAGGACTCTGCCCTTCCATTTCAGGGGGCACAAGTTCAATCCTTGTGGAACTAAGGAACTAAGATCCTGCATGCCGCATGTCACGAACAAAAATAAGTAATCAATTCAAAAAAAATTAAAATCAAAAGATACAAACCCAAGTTAATTGTGGAAGTAGGTTGTGTAAGCATAGAGCCGTCATAAAATGGCGTAAAACAGATCAGCTGTGACCAAGGACCCAATCACGGGGGAAGCAGTATGGTAGAGCCCTTACGGCCATGCGTTTTGAATTAGCTTTCCTGGATTTAAATCCTGGCTCCTCCATTTTCCATGTGACCTCAGGCAAGTTGTTTAGTCACTCTGTAACTCAAATTCTTTATCTGTAATATAGGAATAGTAACAGGCCATACAGTTTTTAATCAATGTATGTTTCAGAACAAAGAAGGACAATAGAAACTTCTAAAAGAGCAAGGCTGGGGTTTCAAACGGGGGTGGGGCTCAAATCTGGCACCCAACCCACAGTTATCAAAGACCACGCGAGAGACCAGTTTGTGGCAATGACGAAAACATGACCTCTGCCCTCAAGGACCTCCCAGTCTGGGTGGGAGGATAGGTACAAATGCAGAAAATAAAACAAATGGCAAGATGTAAGAATCAGTTATTCAAACAAAACGGTGCTAGTCACCACGCTAGCCAGTAGGGATGCAGCGACTGGCCAGACACACAAGATCCCTCCCCTCAAAGAGCTTGTAGGCAGGGACCACAAACAGACACAGCAGCAGGGCTCACTGCTTCACTAAAACATAAAGCCAGGAGTGACTTAGAGATCCACAGGGGAGGTTACTTCAGAGAGGTGGTCAGAGAAGGAAGTGGTGGCATATGAGCAACGCCAAAAGTCAGGAGGAGTGAGCCGCGTTTATATCTGGGAGAAAAGTCGCTTCAGTTGTGTCCGACTCTTTGCAACCACACAGACTGTAGCCCCTCAAGCTCCTCTGTCCATAGGATTCTTCAGGGCCACCAGGGTTCTCTGTCCATGGGATTCTCCAGGCCAAGAATACTGGAGTAGGTTGCCATGTTCTCCTCCAGGTGATTTTCCTGACCCAGGGATTGAACCTGCATCTCTTATATCTCCTGCATTGGCAGGTAGGTTCTTTACCACTAGTGCCACCTGGGAAGCCTTTCCGGGGCTGAGGATAGCAAGTGCAAAGGCCCTGAGGAAGGCAGAATACACGTGACCTGTTTAGAGAATGGCACAAAGAGGAGGACTGGTGTGGCTGATGGGAAGGAAGGGGGAGACAGAGGAAGTCTAGACTACAGGGGCCTACAGAGCATAATCACGACTGTGAACTCCACTCTAAGAGAGATGCAAAGAACTCACGGGGTTGGCATCTGATTTAATTTCAGAAGAATCACTCTGGCTGCTGTGTGGAGAATGGATTGAATGGTGCCATGGTGAATTAAAGTGTCCTCAAATTCTTTGCTGCTCCTTTCATCAACTGGTGGTATCTCATTAACTCTAATTTCTCCTGGCCCTGTCTCTGACCATTAGCATGTGGCAGAAGTGAGGCTATGGAACTTCTAACTCTGACCTCTTCAGATATTAATATTTACACCTTCTATACCGACTCAATGGACATGAGTTTGAGTAAACTCCAGAAGTTGGTGATGGACAGGGAGGCCTGGCGTGTTGCGATTCGTGGGGTCACAAAGAGTCGGACACGACTGAGCGACTGAACTGAACTGAACTGAATCCCTCTTGTAACTTGTCCTCTTGTAAAGCAGCTGCTATATGAGAAGTCTGACATCCTGAGACCACACTGCTTTGAGGAAGGGCAATAGCCACGGGGAGAAAGAGAGAACATGTGGAGGAGCATCGAGGCACCAGAGACACATAAAGGTGACAGGCCTGTCCAGTCCAGCCAGGCCAGAGGGCAGGCACAGAACTGCCTGTCCCTGCCCTACCCAGGTTCCTGACCCACAGGCCACAAGCAAATGAAACGACTGAGGATTTAAGCCATCAGGTTTGGGGGCACTTTGTTACACAGCTACTGATAACTGAGACAGAGGCAAGGAGGCTAGTGAGAAGGGTACTGCAGAAATCCAGGTGAGGGAACGAGGCAATTTGGTCTAAGGTAAGAATGGTGGTGTGTGTGTGTGAGAGTATGTGTCAGTCACTCAGTAGTACCCAACTCTTTATGACCCCATGGACTGTAACCCGCCAGACTCCTCTGTCGATGGAATTCTCCAGGCAAGAATACTGGAGTGGGTAGCCTATCCCTTCTCCAGGGGATTTTCCTGACCTAGGGATGGAACCTGGGTCTCCTGCATTGCAAGCAGATTCTTCACTGTCTGAGCCACCAGCGAAGCAGGAACGGTGGTGGGGAATAAAAAGTGCTGACATGAGAAAAAGTTACACACCCATCATCACCATCAGGAGCAATTCAGGGGTCTGGAGACCCCATACCCACCGGGCATGGTGCTGCCCGCTTTCTCTCTGCCGCTCCCTTGTTCAATGAAGGGTTGATTGTCCAAGGACTGACTTCCTTATTAGAAACTTCACTGCCATCAAGACAAACACTACAGAAGTTAGAGAGAGATAGTCCAGAATGCCCCCAAATAGGCTTAACAGCATAGAAAAATTCTTTACTAGCAAAATGAAGACATGTCCCAGAAAAAACTGTTCATCTTAGCATAACATCTAATGTGTATGCTCTACTTCATAATTTAGCAAGCATGCTCATACCCATTTCCTCTTTTGATTCTATCTACTGTCCTATAAAGTCAGAAACACCACCCTCAAACACAAACGAGGAAACACACTTAGGAAGCAACTACTATTCTAAAGCCCCATAGTCAGTAGTAGAGTTAGACTTTGAACCTGTAACTTCTCTACGCAAGTTCAATTTTTTCTCTATGACTGTTGCTAAAACTTCCACATTTATTTTAAAACCATACAGATTAAAATCAAAGTATCATTCCGTGTTTGTTGTCTGCTTGAAGCTCTTCCTCACAGGCTAGCTGTACAATGGATTTTAAAGCAGAGTCCTTGGACTCCTGGTCTTGAAACCTTGTAGGTAGAGCTTGACAACATATAGATTCTCAGGCCACAACCAGGAAACAGACTTTCTGGTAAGAGGGCACAAGCATCTGCATTTTAATAAGTAAACCAGAGTGGGGAGAGGAGTCTTAAATTATTCGCCTTCATGGGAAAGGCTGAAAGTTACTGAATTGCTGGGTCAATCAGCCCTCAAGAAGCAGACAGACATGCTTAAATGAAGAGACCAGAGTCTGACATTTAGCAAATTGTAAATTGATTGCTCCTCCATGCTTTCTGGGTGAGGAAGGGATCCTAGACAGTCTCCTCCTTCCCTTCCACCAGACTCACCCTGGGAGTCAGGAAAGGAAGAGTGTGCAGGACGAGTCATGGGGTGGGAGGTGAGAAAGGGGCAGGCTGAATATCAGCAGAGAACCCACTGTTTCAGGTATTAGCAGACTTTCCCATTTGGCCCTCAAAGTAGGCAATACTTCCATTTTACAGTTGCAGAATGTGGGAGTCAGGGAATTGAGGTTACTTGGGCAGTCATACAAACAGTGAGTGGGGAGTCCAGATTCAAACCCAGGAACCCTGGCACCAATGCTAGTGTTGCTTCTGGTATCAAGTTCTGCCAAGCAGGTGGGAGGGTAGAGTGACGTGAAGACATGGGAGTCTGAACCCCACACTCCTGCCCATTCGCTGTGTGACCTTAGACCTAGGCCCTACCCTTCTCAGAAAGCATCCCTTCATTTAATTCAAAAAGGGGATCAAATTACCTGCCACCAAGAAGTCCCCAGGTACCCAGCAGCTTGTTAGTAAAAGGTGATTGCTTCTGAATGAGAAACAGAATGCCAACATCAAAAGGGTGAAGTGAACACTGGGCAATTTCTCCCCCGTAGACAGTGTCAGGTTGTGAGCAGGTGCCCAGGAGGGCGGAGTGAGACTCAGCACTGCAGCCGCTCCCGGGAGTGGCAGCAGCGCGCGGGAGGAAGGTGCGAGTGGGAGGGCAGGGCTCCCCGAGGGCCTCCCAGGTCTCTCGTCCCCAGTTCTATGACCCTGGGAAGCAGGAGCCACACTGTTTTCCCCATCAGTGCGCCGCTCCCTCTCCTGGGGGAGTTGGCAGATCCGCAGCTGGCCTGTTGGCTGGAGACGCGTGGGCAGCAGAGCCTGGCATTTCTTTACAGGCTCTCACTGTCTCTCTCTTGTGCGGCTTTCTTCCCGTTCCCACGCCCCACCTCTGCAAGTCCCCAGGGATTCTGCTTTCTCCTGCAGTGCGAGGGCAAAGGCCCTGGACGATGAGATAGACCGGGCCTTCCCCCTCCAAGGCTGCTCTGCCGGGACCCTCAATGCCTCATTGTCTCTGGCCTCCCAGACCCCATCCCCTCCCGGGGAGAGAACGCCGTGGGCGGGGGCCGGTCAGCAAGTCCATGCCTGGTGCAAGCTGGCTGGGGTCCTCTCACTTGTGAGCTTTTTATTTTGCAAAGTTGTGGGATTCTTATTCATTCGAAGAGTCGGTCAGTCCTGAATGCCTTCAGCAAAGATTTCGGCACTGTGCCAGGCGCTGGGGGTACCACTTAAAAAAACAGTCCTTAACCTGATCCTCAAGGAAGGTCTAGTCAGTGGGAGGCATGAGAAGTAAACAGCAATTACTAATCTCCTGAAGCCATCACAGTAAGGGATGAGCAGCAAGGACAAGAACACAGAGCCGTCTGTTAAGGGCTGTTTCATTCACTGAACACATAGTTCCCGAGAAACTGATATGCCACAGGCACCGTTCTAGGGGCTGGGAATACAGGGGAAGCAAAACAAAGTCCCCGCCTACAGGGTCTTCTCTTCTAGAAAATAACACAATAAGATAAATTACATAATAGCACACCTTATCTATATCTGTAATATAATCAATACATCATATAATTGATATATTGTATTAATATAATACACATTATAATAATTATTAACATTATTAATGTGTTTCCCAGGTGGCACTAGTGGTAAAGTACCTGCCTGCCAATGCAGGAGACATAAGACATGTGGGTTTTATCCCTGGGTCAGGAAGATCCCCTGGAAGAAGGATGGCAACCCACTCCAGTATTCTTACCTGGGGAATCCCATGGACAGAGGAGCCTGGAGGTCTATGGTCCATGGGGTCACAAAAACTTGGACAAAACTGAAGCAATTTAGCACACACGCATGCATGCACAAACTAATTACATAAAGCATACAATTGGTATATAATAGCTTATATTATATAATAATATTATATTAATATGTTGTATTAATGTATCTAATCTATTAGCTATCAATCATCTATACATCATCCATCTATTTATTTACCTATCCACAGTTTCAGGCAGTGACAACTGCTTGAAGGAAAAAACTACACAGTTGAGCTTCGACTGTGGGAATGGTATGGTCTGTCAAGGTCTCTCTGAGGAGGTGGCATCTGATCAGATATTTCAAAGGAAGTAAGAGCATGTGACATGGTGACATCTGTGGAGTGCTTTAGGAGAAAGCAAGAGCAGGTACAAAGATTGTCCCTGAAAGGTACAGACACGATCCTACCCACTTCATGTACTTCTCACTTTACAGATGGGGAAACCAAGAGCTGGGGAGGTGGAAACACTAATTCAGGACCTCCCAGCTTGCAGCAGGGAGAGCTGAGACCCACGCCAGGCGGTGCACTTTGCCCATGTAAGGGGACTTTCGGCTGTGAAGCCTCCTACCTGGGCCAGTCCTAGATGTTTTTTTGCAAAGAGGATGGGTGCCAAATTCAACTCTGCGGAAGGAGGCAGAGAAAGGCACATGAGTAATCCAGGCTGAGCGGGGGGTCTCTGCCTTCCTCCTTGGCCTCTTCTGGCCCCAAAGCTGCCCCTCACCTGTGTGCACATCCATTCAGAGTCAAGAGAGAGAGGGGGTAGCACCTCTCCCAAGTCCACATGGCTCACTCTGCTCACATTATTTAGGTTTCTACGCAGGTCTCCTCCTGCAAGAAGCCTCTCCTGATCACCCACCTCAAATACCAATCACCTTTGAGCTCTTCTTTGGCTTCAACCTTTTCTCACAACCTGCCATTAGACTGCATATTTGTTTTCTAATTTGTTGTCAGTTTATGTAGCTTAAATCTCAGCTCCACAAAAACTATTGTCTGTTTTGTCCACTATTGTATCCTCTGTGCCTGGCACATCTTTAATGAATAAAAGAAAGGAAAGCAGGAAAGCTCAGTGAGTATGTAGCCACTTAAGAGAATTAAACGAAACACTTTTCCAAACAGACACAGGCACCAAGAAGGAAGAGCAGAAACTGAGCTCTTTGTAATTTGCTGGAGGGTACCTGGCACTCTAAATTTGCTCAATAAATATTTGTTGCACGAATGAATATCCGGAATTTGAAACTCCAAGTTCAGGAAGCTCAGAAGATTTTGAGCAATTATGTGTGAAATAAACACAATTTTATAATATTCTTTGATGAGATGTCTGAGAATTCTCAGGACAGAGGTTCAGGATGGAGAGCTGATCCTGACACAAAAGGATGATTTGGACAAGACATCCTCCTCCCTGACCCCTGGGGCACAACTTGCCCGTCTGTAAAATGAGGACACACAGAAAACTCTAAGGGATTCTTCTAACGCGGGACCTCTACGATTCTGTAAAATAACTTCTCCTCTGGGCCAGGCCCGTATATCTCCATCTTGCCCCAAACATTCTCTCTGGAAACACTAAACCTAGAGCGGGTACTGGGGGTAGTTTCTGAAGAGTCTTCAGTGCCTCTCCTCAAGTTCTTGTGTTACTTATGCTTGCTGGCTCCCTCTCTTCAACCCTCCCTGAGGTCTGACCTTCTAATGAGCAGAGACACATTATCAGCCGCCGTGGTTTGAACGGGTGCCTGTAATTTAGTGTTGCCTAATGCTGGACACTGAGAGCCGGGCTTGCGTAATTAGGCTGGGGCCTCATTACCGTCTGCCTCCTTGGGTGTTTTTCATTCTTGGTTTCTCCTATCCTGTATTTTGAATCCCATCTGGCTGTATGGACACGGCGGCCCTTTTTTTATTGCTCCATTGTGAAGCCAGGCTTGAATCTGGGCCCAGAATGGCCACAACCATCCACAAAGCATGAATCTTAACATGCCCTGGAATGGCCCCTGCTCTGCTCTCTAAATACAATTATGCAACTTTACTGAGAACCTGGGCTGTCTGAGTTGCTCTTGAGCACCTCGAGCTGGCTGGCAACCCACTCTTAGTTTGGGTGTTTGACAGAAACCAGAGTAAGGGGTGCTATCCATTTAATTACTACAATTACCCATGATTTAGCCAAGTCATGTGTAATACTTTGCCATTTACAAAGCACTAGTAGAACCTGGCCTTGAGCAGAGACGTGGCCTGTTTTGTTTACCAGAGATTCCTAAGAGACTTATTCTCTTCTGGCGCCTGCCTGCCCCCACCCCATTCTTCACTGCCCTGCTCTGAGCCCCAGGAGACTGAACTCTGTCTGTGGACAGTTCTATTGGGCTCTTTTGCTCACTGGGCCAAAATGAGGCCCAAGCAGGAAACCAGAGGGCAGTGGTGCTTCTTTCTAGTGCCCACCCTGCTTCAGTGCCAAGATCTTGGAGGTAGTTAAGTTCCTCGACAACTGCTGCTTCAGTTACATAGCTCTCCTGCCCAAGTATAGATGAAACCTTCCAGACTGAGTCTATTAATTCTACTTCCTCTCCTTGTCCTTCATCCCCAATGATGATAACGGCTTCTTGCTGTTGTTATTGGATGCCCCATGTCCCCTGAGTCCCAATATTCTTCTATAAGTGACTGCTTCATTAAAATCTCTTTATTTAAATTATTTGGGGGTGTATTCTGTTTTCTGCCTAGCGCCCGTCTGATACAATTCTTAATATCTGAAATGGAGCCTGGAACATAGAATAGGCCCTTAATAAACACCTGTGGGATGAATGAATGAACAAACTTTCACATATAACATCTCATTTAATTCTTTTGAAACTATGTAAAATAATACAATCAACTTTTATAGATGAAAAGGCAGAGAGAGGTAGAATCTCATATCTGAGCAACAGATTTCTAAAGGAGAGCAACACACATCCTGTACCATAGATGAGCCTAAGCCATACTCAGCACACAGGAGAAATCTCTACTTCCTGCTGTTTCCTGCACAGACCCAGAGTCCACTCAAGTCAGCCTGGGGTGGGCTCAACAGGACTGGTGCTGTGGAGTAGACAAAATTTATGGATTTAAAGACATTTGGGAACTCGCTTGGCATAAAATCAGAGACCTGGATTCAAATCCAAGTGCTACCCCTTTCTTCTAAAACGTGTATATATTTAAGGTTACATCGTATTTTGTCATGTGTTTAAGATGTGCAACATGGTTTGATATATGCATACATTATGAAATGAAAACCATGATCAAGTTAATTAACATATCTATCACCTCACATACTTAACCCTTTTTTGTATGCTAAAAAAACACTTAAGATATAATCAGTAGATTTCAAGTATACTATACATATACTATAGTCAGTATACTGTATATTAGGTCTCCAGAACTTATTCATCTTACAACTGAAAGTGTAAACCCCTTGACAAACATTTCCCCATTCCTCCCACTAACCAGACACTAGTCACCACCATTCTATTCTTTGTTATTATAATTGCAAATCTTTTAGATTTCACATATAAATGAGATCATGCAATATTTATCTGTCTCTGACTTAATTCACTTAGCATAATGTCCTCTAGGTCTATCCATGTTATTGCAAATGGCAGGACTTCATTCTTTTTTAAGGTGGGATAACATTTATATACACATACACAAACACACATATATATAATTTTTTAAACCCATTAATCCACTGATGGACATGTAGATTGTCTCCACACCTTGGATACTATGAATAATGTTGCAATAAATATAGGAGTAGAGATATCTTTTCAGCATAGTGATTTTATTTCCTTTGGATATGACCCAGAAGTGAGATACAACAGCTTTGTTTTTAATTTTTCAAGGAAACTCCACACTGTTTTCCATAATGGCTGTACTAATTTACACTCCCACCAACAATCCACAAGGATTGTCTCTTTCCCACACCCTCACCCACACTTACCTTTTGACTTTTGATATCAGTCATCCTAACAGGTGTGAGGTGGTATCTCATTGTGGTTTTGATACACATTTCCCTGATGATTAGTGATGTGGAGCAGCTTTTCATAGACCAGTGGCCATTTATATATCTCATTTGGAAAAAAATATTTGTTCAGATCCTTTATCCATTTTTGAAATTAGGTTATGTGGTTTTGCTATTAAGTTGTTATGAGTTCTTTATATATTTTGGATATTAACCCCTTAGAAAAATGACTTGCCTTTTCATTTTGTTGATGTTTCCTTTGCTGTGTGGAAAGTTTTAGATTAGTTTTCTTCCTGTGATTTATTTCTGGTTTCATGTAACTGTGGTCTGAATGGATATCTGATACGACTTCAATCTTCTTAAATTTGTTAAGACTTGTTTTGTGCCTAACATATAATTTATTCTGGAGAACGTTCCATATGCACTTGAGAATGTATATTCGGCTGCTCTTGGATGGAATGCTCTGTGTATGTCTGTTGGGTCCATTTGGTCTAACATACAGTTCAAGCCTAATGTTCTTATTGATTTCTTGTCTGAATGATCCAGTGATGAAAGTGGAGTCTTGAAGTTCTCTATTATTATGGTATTGCTATCTACTTTTCCCTTCATATTTGTCAATATGTGCTTTACATTTTTATGTACTCTAAGGTTGGGCACATATATATTTACAATTGTTGGATCCTCTTGAATAGATTGCTTTTTCATCATATAATGTCACTTTTGTCTCTTATTACAGTTTTTAACTTAAAGTCTATTTTGTCTGAAATCAGCATAGCTACCCCTGCTCTGTTTTGGTTCCTATTTGCATGGAGTATCTTTTTCCATCCCTTCACTTTCAATCTAAGTATGTCTTTATAGCTAAAGTGAGTCTCTTTTAAGCAGCATCTTTTTTCTTCTAATTCATTCAGTCATCCTATGTCTTTTCATTGAAAATTTTAATCTATTTACATTTAAAGTAACTATTTAAAGTATTATTGCCATTTTGTTTATTTATTGTTTTATTTTCTTAGGCCATCTTCTATGGCATGTGGGATCTTAGTACCCTGAGCAGAGATTAAACCTTCACCCCTTGCATTGGGAGCAGGGAGTCTTAAGCACGGGACTGCCAGGGAAATCCCTGCCATTTTCCTAATTATTTCTTGGCTGGTATGCAGTTTCTTTGTTCCTTTATTCCTCCCTTGCTGGTTTCTTTCATGATTTGATACTTTTCTTTCATGCATGCTAAGTTGCTTCAGTCGTGTTCAACTCTTTGTGACCCTGTGGACTGTAGCTCTCCAGGCTCCTCTGTCCATGGGATTCTCCAGGTGAGAGTACTGGAGTGGGTTTCTATGCCTTCCTCCAGGGCATCTCCCCAACCCAGGGATTGAACCCTGGGTCGCTTATATCTACCTGCACTGGCAAGCAGGTTCTTTACTACTAGCAACACCTGGGAAGCCCACTTTTCAGTAGTAGTTTGCTTTGAATTCTTTTTCAGTTTTGTGTATCTCCTACAGGATTTTGTTTTATGGGTACCATGAGGCTTACCTAAAACATTTTATAGTTACAACAGTCTATCTTAAGTTGATAACAACTGACTCTTTGCAACCCCCTGGACTATACAGTCCATGGAATTTTTTAGGCAAGAATACTGGAGTGGGCAGCCGTTCCCTTCTCTAGGGGATTTTGCCAACCCAGGATTGAACCCAGGTCTCCCAAATTTCAGGCAGATTCCTTACCATCTGAGCCACCAGGGAAGCATTCTTAATCTGACTTAATACTTACCTTTATCAGTTTTATAGGGGCTTCTATGATGGCTCAGATGGTAAAAAAAAAAAAAAGCCTGCATTGCAGGAGACCCTGGTTCGATCCCTGGGTTGGGAAGATACCCTAGAGAAGGGAACAGTTACCCACTCCAGTATTCTTGCCTGGAGAGTTCCATGGACAGAAGAGCATGGAGGGCTACAGTACATGGGATCACAAAGAATCAGACAGGACTGAGTGACTAATACTTTCACTTCTTTCATCAGTTTTGTTTTCATTTTACTAATGAGTATCTTCTTCTTTTTCCAAGTTCCCACTGTCAAAAACTCAGATTCTTGGATCTCAATATTTGTCTAATGGTATTCTTGTGTACTACTCATAACGTATACCACTTTAATGCCTCTCTGTGTGCATGCAAGCTATGCTGTTTCAGTTGTGTCCAACTTTTGCAACCCTATGGGCTACAGCCTGCTAGACTCCTCTGTCCATGAGATTCCCCGGGCAAGAATACTGCAGTGGGCTGCCATGCCCTCCTCCATGGGATTTTCCCAACCCAGGGATCAACCCGGGCTTCTTATGTCTCCCGCAGGCAGGTTCTTTACCACTAGCACTACCTGGGAAGCCCTTACTGCCTCTTTAAGCAGCTCTGACTATGAAACAGTCTTCCCCTTGTTAAAGAGGCAGTCCAGTAGGTGTTGACACAAACACTATGGGACCAAGTACCTAGGCCTGAATCCCAGTTTTGCCCCTTTCTGGCTGGAGACCTTGATTCCGTTACCCAACTTCAGTCTTCTCACCTGGAAAATGTGGATGGTGATAGTACATACTTTACAGGGCTATTGAAAGGATGAAATGAGTCAATACATGTTAAGTGCTTGGGACAGTGCCTAGCACATAGGAAATGCTATAAAGTGTTGGTTAAGTAGATAAAAATTCATGAATTCTGTATGTGCAATTCAAGCTGGCTTCGTCAAAAAGGATTTCTTATTTATTTATTTTTTGGCTCTAGTTTGGAGATGAGCCTGGAGTCAGGGCCTTGGATAACATCATCAGGTCACTGACTCTTATTCTCTATCTGTGCTGTTTCCCTTTGCTTTTGCTTCATTCTTAGCAGATCCTTCCCTCCAGGACAAACAGCCATGGCCACCAGCAGCTCCTGGAGACCATTCCACTGGCTCAGCAGCCCCAGCAGGATAAATATGTCTCTCACCCAAAAATTCCAGCAAAGGTCTCACATGAATTCTCACTGACTTGGCTTGGGTCCCAGGCTCTCCCGCCTAATCAGTGTGATATTCTGATTCTAGGCAAGGGAGAAAGCAAGGGAATTCAGAGAAACATCTGCTTCTGCTTCATTGACTACACTAAAGCCTCTGACTATGTGGATCACAACATGCTGTGGAAAATTCAAGAGCTGGGAATACCAGACCACCTTACCTGTCTCCTGAGAAACCTGTATACAGGTCAAGAAGCAACAGTTAGAACTGGACATGGAAGAACGGACTGCTTCAAAATTGGGAAAGGAGTAAAACAAGCCTGTATATTGTCATCCTGCTTATTTAACTTATATACAGAGTATATTATGTGAAACCCCAGGCTGGATGAATCACAAGCTGGAGTTAAGGTTTCCAGGAGAAATAGCAAGAATCTCAGATATGCAGATGATAGCACTTAGCAGAAAGTGAAGAGGAACTAAAGAGATTCTTGATGAGAGTGAAGTGAGTGAGTGAAGTCGCTCAGTCGTGTCTGACTCTGCGACCTCATGGACTGGAGCCTACCAGGCTCCTCCGTCCATAGGATTTTCCAGGCAAGAGTACTGGAGTGGGTTGCCATTTACGTCTCCAGGGGATCTTCCTGACCCAGGGATCAAACCTGGGTCTTCTGCGTTGCAGGCAGACGCTTTGCCATCTGAACCACCAGGGAAGCCCTGGTAAGGCCCCTGATGAGGGTAAAAAAGGAGTGAAAAGTTGGCTTAAAACTCAACATTCAAAAATCTAAGATCATGGCATCCAGTCCCATGACTTCATGGCAAATAGATGGGGAAAAAGTGGAAACAGTGACACATTTTATTTTCTTGGGCTCCAAAATCACTGCAGATGGTGACTAAAGCCACAAAATTAAAAGTTATTTGCTCCTTGGAAGGAAAGCTATGACAAACTCAGACAGCATATTAAAAAGCAAAGACATCACTTTGCAGACAAAGATCCATATAGTCAAAGCTATGGTTTTTCCAGTAGTCATGTACAGATGTGAGAGTTGAACCATAAGTAAGGCTGAGCACCCAAGAATTGATGTTTTTAAATTGTGGAGCTGTAGAAGACCCTTGAGATTCCCTTGGACAGCAAGCAGATCAAACCAGTCAGTCCTAGAGGAGATCCACCCTGAACATTCACTAGAAGGACTGATGCTGAAGCTGCAGCTCTAATACTTTGGCCACCTGGCACGAAGAACTGACTTATTGGAAAAGACCTTGACACTGGGAAAGACTGAAAGCAAAAGGAGAAGGGGAGAGCAGAAGATAAGATGGTTAGATAGCATCACCAACTCAGTGGGCATGAATCTGAGCAAACTCTGGGAGAAAGTCAAGTACAGGGAAGCCTGGTGAGCTGCAGTCCACGGGGTCACAAAGAGTCAGACATGACTTAGTGACTGAACAACAACTTGAATCCACTACTGCTTCCAAGGGTGAATCTCCCCTACAAAGTTTGGGTGTCCTCTGACCATGGGAGAAACAAGGATATGAGATGGGGGACAGAAGTGTTGTGAGCTGAGGGACAAAGAGTAGTCCAGTGTCCCTGCCCATCTATGGGTAAGGGTGGCTGAAGACATTCAGTGGGCTCGGGTGAGGGACTATTAACCAATTTCTGTAGAACAATGTCAATATTTTAATAACCAGTACTGCTGTACACACCATTCAGATTATCAGCCTGTTGATATATATTGATTTAAATTTATCACACTAGTTGTGTTATTTATAATACCTGTTTTGCACTGGCTTTTCTCCTTTTGTCTTCTCTTATTATTTCTATTTTTCTCTTATTACCTTTAAGTACTACATTCCACTTCTATTTTTAGTAATTACCACAGATATTACCTTTAATTATTCTTTAATTCTTTAATTTCCATTTTTAACTTTTTGAAGCCTATTGATAATCAATATATTGACTTTCCTCTCTGATAATGCAAGGGCCTCAAAATATCTTAATTCTATTTAACTCCAGAATCTACTTACTGTGGTATATTTTAATCCTTCATATATTTTTCAAATCCACAAGATATTATTATTACTACTGTTTTTTGAAGATAACATTTATTAACAGTTCCACCTTCTTTGCTCTTCACGTCTTCTTGCTGTTTTATGTTATATGTCATTTTCTTTTTACTTGAAGTACATACTTTACAATTTCCCTCAGTGAGGTCTTCATGAATATTTTTATTTTGCCTTATTTCATAAAATACTTTCACTTTATTAACACCTTTTCAATGCTGTTTAATATGTCATTAAACACAACACTTCTAGTAATGTTGGTTATTGTAGTTTTCCTTTCTAGAAGTTCTTTTTGATTTTAATAAAACTTGTTCTGTCATTTTTTTATAGTTTCCTATTCCTTGCAGACATTTTCCAATCTGATTTTTTCAACTTAATATGTAGGATATTTTTCTTTTAAGAATGTGGGTCTGATCATTCCAATATATAGTGTCTTTGAGGGTATCTTTCCGCTGTCTATATTTCCTGTTTCTTCTCATTTATGGTGTCTGTGCCTTATTATTTTTTATTATGTGCTAGCCATTATACACGGAGAAGGCAATGGCACCCCACTCCAGTACTCTTGCCTGGAAAATCCCATGGATGGAGGAGCCTGGTAGCCTGCGGTCCATGGGGTCGCTAAGAGTCGGACATGACTAAGCGACTTTACTTTCACTTTTTCACTTTCATGCATTGGAGAAGGAAATGGCAACCCACTCCAGTGTTCTTGCCTGGAGAATCCCAGGGACAGGGGAGCCTGGTGGGCTGCCGTCTGTGGAGTCGGACACGACTGAAGTGACTTCGCAGCAGCAGCAGCAGCAGCAGCAGCCATTATATAAAAAATTATCTGAATAATTATTTGAAGCCTAGGATGAAAGTGCCTTCCACTACAAAGGATTTGCTTTTACTTCTTGCATGTCTGGGATTACCATAAATTAAGATTAATGCTCAAGGTTCCCTGGAAGGTCAATCAAAGTGCAATTCAAGCTGCAGTGAATTGTGAGGACTCATATACCTATGGTTCACATTTACCTTGATATGTAGTTCTTTGAGGTCTCAGCTTATTTTGGGGAGGCCCTACCATTTCATCCTAAGTAACCCTGGGTATTGATTTTTTTCTCCCTTGCCTCTGCTAGACCATCAAAACCAATTTTCAAGTTTGTTGAACTTAGCAATACTCACAGGAAAAATGAAGTTTTTGTACTCATTTCTCTCTCCGGATTTCCACTTCCCCATCATTCTCTTCCTGGCAAGTTCTTACTACCATGTCAACTCCTTGATGGCTTTGAAGATATCATTATTAACAACCAGCTTTGAAGCGGTTTTCAGATAATCTAGAATTGGTCTACCATTACTGGAAATAGGAAGCCATGTAAGGTCTTCCTCAGCACACAGCAGGTGCTCAGTAAATGATGGCTGAATTAGTTGAATTACCATAATTTCCTAAACATACTCCCCCTTTTTTTTTGTTTGTACAAAGACTGTTGGTTTGTACAAGAACTTTCCTATTCTTAAAACACATAGAAAAAAAAAAAAAAAACACATAGAATGCCCATATTCTACCATCTGACAAGTATTAGAACAAATACCACCTTTTCCTCAAATTTATTCCTGTTGTCTCTACTTTCCCAAATATGAATCCTATTTCTTCTCCATCTAAATCCTCACAAGACATGGTCTGTATCATTCTCTGGGTACTTAATTAGATAGAAATGTTTTAATATGCTCTTCTGGTCAAGGCTATGGTTTTTCCAGTGGTCATGTATGGATGTGAGAGTTGGACTGTGAAGAAAGCTGAGCGCTGAAAAATTGATGCTTTTGAACTATGGTGTTGGAGAAGACTCTTGAGAGTCCCTTGGACTGCAAGGAGACCCAACCAGTCCATCCTGAAGGAGATCAGTCCTGGGTGTTCATTGGAGGGACTGATGTTGAAGCTGAAACTCCAATACTTTGGCCACCTCATGCGAAGAGTTGACTCGTTGGAAAAGACCCTGATGCTGGGAGGGATTGGGGGCAGGAGGAGAAGGGGACGACAGAGGATGAGATGGCTGGATGGGATCACCGACTCGATGGGCATGAGTTTGAGTAAACTCCAGGAGTTGGTGATGGACAGGGAGGCCTGGCGTGCTGCGGTTCATGGGGTCGCAAAGAGTCGGACACGACTGAGCAACCGAACTGAACTGAACTGAACTTATCGCTCCTCAAGATTTACACTTTCTTGACATTCCTGGGCTTCTGAAGAATTCCCTCATGTTCCGTCTAGTTCAGCATATATTACAAACAGATTTGGGTGGGTAGGTGGGAATATTATATCCAGTACTTTTAGGTGTGATGTCCTGGGAAGGGAGTCTCTGAACATTTATTCTTCCCTACTGCTGGAAGCAGGATGCAGCCTCTTTAAAAAAAAAAGTCTTACATTTGTACAGCACTTTATAATTATTAACAATAGGGTGTTCTCACATACTTGCTTTCTACTTTCATATTCAGTATCATCATGCGGCAGATGAGAATCAGAGGGCAAGAGAGACTAAATAATATTATTGAACAGAGCCACAAAGTCAGAAATGAAACCCAAATCTTCCTTCTCCAAGCCCAGGGATCATTCCAGGGTACTCACTCAGCTGCTTCCCCATATTATTTTGTGCCATTAGTCATTAATGTGCATTAACACCTCAGCTCTTTGGAAGCATACATTCTATACATGAAAGCATGTGCAGCACAGGAGTTAGGTTGCAGGCAACAAACAGAGGGGCTGGCTCTGGAAGGTACTTTATATACACCTCTGAAGTGAAGGTTTTCTGCACTTGGTCTTCCTTACCTCACAACCTTGGTTCCATTTCTCATGACTTGCATGTCCACCATACAGCCCCCAGTAACATAGGCGGCTAGATTCAACTCTGAGAATTCGGCCTAAAAGAGAAAGCAAAACAATAAGGATTCACAAAGTACTAGGGTTGCCAATGACTCATAACATTTATATGTGCCAAACATACATTTAAATCTCACGTGAAAGATGAAGAAGCTGAGATGCAGAGAGGCATGGTGACATGTCCAGGGTTACATCACTACTAATTTCTACCTCCTTGAAGGTGGAAGAAGGTACTCTAACTCGAGGGGAGCGGACAGGCACGGGGAGAGAGATAGGAGGTGGTGGTGTAGAGGAACTCCATAGTTACCAGGAGAGGGGCAGAGACGAGAGATATAAGCAGTATTCTTTATTTGGGTCCCCACTAAGGAGTATTCTTCATGTTTATGTGCCAACTACAGTGCTGCATTTGTGCTTTATTAGACATTTCTGTATCCTTCTAAGTTCATCTTTTTGTTGGCTTATTTGGTTGTGCAAGCTTAAAAAATTTCTGTTGCTATTCCTATGGAATGTGTGTATGCTAAGTAGCTTCAGTCATGTCTGACTCTGTGCAACGCTATGGACTGTAGCCTGCCAGGCTCCTCTGTCCACAGGATTCTCCAGGCAAGAATACTGGAGTGGGTTGCCATGCCCTCCTCCAAGGGATCTTTCCAACCCAGGGATCGAACCTGCGTTTCTTATGTCTCCTGCATTGGCAGGTGGCTTCTTTACCACTAGCGCTACCTAGGAAGCCCTTTCCTAAAGAATACATCCCTCCTACCAGATTATATGCTCCCTGGGGGTAGTGACTTGATGTTATAACCAATTCCTAGGTTTGCCATAACAAAGTACCCCACTAGGTGGCTTAAACACAGAAAACTGTGCTTCCTCACAGCTGTGGAGGCTAGAAGTCCAAAATCAAGGTGTGGGCAGCACTGGTTTTTTCTGGGGGCTGTGCAAGAAGGCTCTGTTGCAAGTTTTTCCGCATTGGCTTGTAGATGGCCACCTTCTCTCTGTCTCTTATCAGTAGGTTTTTCCTCTGTGCAAATCTCTGTATCCATTCTACCAGTCATATTGGGTTAGGACCCACCCTACTGCCTTCACTTTAACTTGATTATCTCTGTAAAGATCCTATCTCCACATACCTGTGTCCAAATAAGGTCACATTCTGAGGCACTGGGCCTTAGGACTTTAACACATGAATTTTAGGAGACATAATTCAACCTGTAACCCCACTCGAGAAAATGCATAATACTAGACTGACTTATACAGAAACCAAGAGCTATTCTTTGGATTTAATGAATAAAAATAACTGCTCACATACATGCAACACTCACTATGTGCCAGGTACTGTCCTAAGCATTTTATACGTATGAATTCATTTAATCCTCACACTTGTCTACATGAAAAACCAAGGCAGAGAGAGATCAAATAACTTGCACACTGTCACACAGTAGGTAGCAGAGCCAGGATTTAACCCCAGGCAGCCTGGCTCCAGCCTGTCTTTTAACTGCAGCACCCCACTGTCCCCACTGTTTAGCTAAATAAGGCATTAGGTGGACTGCAACTGGGAATTTTAGGGACCTAAAAATAAACCACTCAAAGAGAAAAACAAGCTTACATTGAAGGGAAATATCATTTCATGGTGATTTAAATGTATTCCCTTAGAATCATTTACCAGAAATTATGACCAAAGACCTAGCTATCTTCCCAGATGGCATTAAAGCAAACCCAGAGTGCTTGTGTCTCTTGTTTTAATTAATAACCTCATTATGCTGTGGAAAGGTGAAAAGCAAAGAGTTCTGTTAATGAGGCCAGGTTGGTAAACAGTGGTAATGACCCAGTTATTAAATCTAATGCCTTAAAAATTCAGCCCATCATGTTCAAGACATTTCATTGGTAAGATTACAAAGAAGAATTAGCAAGAAAAGTTGTTGCTTGTGTGGAGAAAAAGAAGTTACAACACAGAATTGCTGGGCACAAGAAATATGAAGGAAAGGGGTGAGTCAGAATCTTGGATGGTAAAATCTCCAACTAGATGGCAAAGACCCAGGGGCTATCTTGCTGCTCAAATGGAAAGAGAAATACCTGGATAGAAGACACCCTCGGGCTTGGATATACAAGTCAGAAGTTCATCTGGTTCAGATCTGAGTGTCTGCAGCTGTCTTCTAGTCATAGTTTATGAGTAATCATAGAAGGTAGATTCCTGGGTTATAGGGCAGCAAGCCTCTGCTTGATCAAGCACAGAGAGCTGGAGTAGCAAAGAAAGAGCACTTTCCTATATTTCTCTTTCTAAAAACTTCAACACCCATGGACATGAACATAGGTGTATCCAACTATCTCTCCTTCAAGACAGCAGGATGACCCTGCTGGTAGAATCCTAAATACCAGGGCCTGGAGAGCTCTCATAGACTGTAGTGGGTTAAATTGATTCCCCTAAAAGATATGTCCAAGTCCCAACCCTTGACACCTGTGAATGTGACTATGTATAGAAACAGAGTCTTTGCAGATATAACTAAGGCTCTCAGATCCTGGATGAGTGTGAACCCTAAATATAATAAGATGTATTTATAAAAGAAGAGAAGGGGAGGCAGAGGGACCCAGGAAAGAAGGCTGTATGAAGACGGAGGCAGAAACTGGAGTTAACACTGACCCAAAACCAAGGAACAACAAGTTACTAGAAGGTGGAAGAAGCAAGGAAGGACAGTCTTCAGAGGGAGTACAGATCTGCCGACACCTTGATTCCAATTTCTGGCCTCTGAGAGGATAATTTCTTTTATTTTAAGCCACCAAGTTGTAGTAATTTGTTACAATAATCCTAGGAAAGTAATAAAATAATTCTGGAAATTGGATCCAATTTTAGTATTGCATGCAAAGGCGTCAGGGTTCAAAGAATGTCAATTGATTTAGGTAAGACTCCTTTATCCACGTCAGCAAACACATACTTACAAGCATATATGCACACATACACAAAATAAAGTGCTACTATGAGAGTCATGTTTCTGCCTTTTTTGCATAAGTGAACCTTTTGACCTCAAAAACATTTTGGTCCCAATTATTTTTAATGTGATGTCTCTTTACTATACACTAGGCATGGTGGTATAGATAAATAAATATTCAAAGAAACTACATTTAAAAGTAACTGCCCAATATCTGATGATTTTGGTCAAGTTACTGACTGCTTAGAATCTCAGTTTTGACATCTCTAAAATGGAGGCAATAATATCAGTGGTATCTAGCTTTAAAACTGTTAGTAAAGATTCAAGATAGTGTATATGAGACGCCTAGCACAGAGCTGAGACATGTTACACAGGAGGAAGATCTCTGTCAACAGCTATCATTATCATAGTCAAATATTTAACTGTCTTAGCAAGAGTAAATTGAAATGCATAAAAAAACAGAAAAAGAGCAACCTTTTCAAATATTTATAACATAGACAATTTTTAAAATATTAAGGCATACAATATAAAGAGTAAAGATTTCTGCTTAATTAAGTCCACAGTGGAGTAATAGGGACTGTATTTACACTCTCATCTTAAACTTGGAAAGCCAGACAAAATACATTAATAGTTCTCAGACACTGAACAACAGGCATTGCAGGACTATGACCTTGCAGAAAGGAAACACAAGAAATTACCTCTGTGACTGCCCTAGCTGACTGCCTGGAGGCAGTTTTCAGGCATGGGAGAATGCAATCAGTGCCCAGTAGTCTCACTAAGCTGAAGAGTCAAACGTTAGAATTCAGGGAGGCTGGAGAAGGCAATGGCACCCCACTCCAGTACTCTTGCCTGCAAAACCCCATGGACAGAGGAGCCTGGTAGGCTGCAGTCCGTGGGGTCACAAGGAGTTGGACATGACTGAGCAACTTCACTTTCACTTTTCACTTTCATGCATTGGAGAAGGAAATGGCAACCCACTCCAGTATTCTTGCCTGGAGAATCCCAGGGACGGGGGAGCCTGGTGGGCAGCCGTCTATGGGGTTGCACAGAGTTGGACACGACTGACGTGACTTAGCAGCAGCAGCAGTAAAAATGGCTAGAATTTGCAGGGCAGAGTAAAGGAAAGATACAACTGCAGAGGAAAAGGTCTCCAGGCAGATCTGCAAGGCTTTGGCTGCGTACAGATATGAGCATGCATGAAAGGAAACTTCTTAGGGCCAGTGACAGAACTATCAGAAAACAGTAGACTCAACACTCCAGAACACACACAGGGCTGGGGATAGTTCATGTTCTCACCAGGTAAAGTGTAAAGACTTTGTAATAAGAGTAGAGTTCTCAAAAATTTAGTAGTGGGGCTAAATGAGCCCTGGATCACAGTGTGCTCTGGATCTAGGATGACCAATTTGTCCTAGTTTACCTAGAGCTTTCTCAACTTTGCAGAAGCTCCCCTCAGGCTCAGTTTTTCAAATTTGATGAAAACTATAAACCTATAGGCCTAAGAAATTCAATGACTCCCAAGCAGAAGAAACATAAAGAAAATCATACTAGGGTACATAATAACCAGCTTACTAACAAACCAGCGATGAAAAGAAAACCTTCAAAGCAATCAGAGGGGGAAAATATACTTTATATAAAGAGAGGCAAAGAATGACAGCTGGGCTTCCCTGGTGACTCAGGGGTGAAGAATCCACCTGTCAATGCAGGAGACACAGGCTCAACCCTGATCTGGAAAGATCCCACATGATATGAAGCAACTAAGCCCATGAGTCACGACTACTGAGCCTGTGCTCTGACGACTTTTTTCTTCAAAGACTTCTTAATTTGAATTAGGGTCAAGTTGTTACAGTCTGCCATGCCTGTAGGCACCTCACTTTCACTTTACATTTTTCCATAAAAAGTGCATCTGTAAATACTCTCAGACTTGGAAGGAAGTCTATTCCTTTTGTGTAAGTGTAGTTCTCTGCTTCTCAAGGTGAATAATTGCCTGCAAGACAATAGTATGAATTATGGGAGTTCATCACACATGCAGAAGTAGAATGTGTAACAATAACACATAGATGGAAATGGAAATGTACTGTTAAAAGGTCCTTACACTGTATATAAAGAGGTATAACATTATTTAAAGATCAGTTCAGTTCAGTTCAGTTCAGTCACTCAGTCGTGTCCAACTCTTTGCGACTCCATGGACTGCAACACGTCAGGCCTCCCTGTCCATCGCCAGCTCCCAGAGTTTCTCAAACTCATAGATCCTGATAAATTAAAACTATTGTAAACCTTAGAAGAATGCCTCAAAAAAACAGGGATAGCTAAATTAAATTTCACAAGTTTTAATTTTACAGATTGATGGATCTTAATTGATCTGTGCTTGCATAATCAATATCAACTTCCCAGACGGTGCTAGTGGTAAAGAACCCGCCTGCCAATGCAGGAGACATAAGAGACGTGGGTTTGATCCCTGAGTTGGGAAGATCCCCTGGAGAAGGAAAACTCAACCCACTCCATGATTCTTGGCTGGAGAAGCCCATGGACAGAGGAGCCTGGCGGGCTACAGTCCACGGAGTTGCAAAGAGTTGGACACAACTAAAGCAACTTAGCATGAGCAATCAACATCAAGACGAAAATTGGTAACAACTCCAGCCTCCCTGAATATTCTGTCAATTTCAATATAACTGATATCAACTTTCACACCATGACACTACCACTTTGATATCTTCTATTTCTGCAGCTTAGTTTTGTATGTTCTTGAACTTCATATGAATCTCAGAGTTATATACTCTTTGGTATTTGCCTTTTTTCACTCATCATTACATCTGTGTGATTCATTCATGCCGTTGAGCTTAGAATAAATCATTTTATTTCTGTGTAGTGCTTCAGCGCCTGCATGGGTGTGTGAGCTAAGTCTCTTCAGTCGTGTATGACTCTTTGGGACCCTATGGGCTGTACCCTGCCAGGCTCCTCTGTCCACGGGATTCTCCAGGCAAGAAAACTGGAGAGGGTTGCCATGCCCTCCTGTACAATAATACATTCATCTGTTCTGCTGATGATGGACACCTGGACTATTTCTAGTCATTGGCTATTAAGAAAAAAGCTGTTATGCACATTCTTGTACATCTCTTTTGGTGGACATATACTCTCATTTCTTTTGGGTATATTCCTAGGAGTGAAATTGTTGGGTCATGGACACCATTGAAGACAGGTAGGTTTTCACAGCAGCATATGTAAGTTCTTTGTATTTTGTTAAACTTGTTAAAACTAGGTGTGGGAGGTTTTCAACACTGATCTCAATGATACCTGAAAATGCTAGACTATCTGAGTTTTTCTGTTTATGACTTTTATTAAGCATCTACATGGAGGAATTAAAGAATAGTGGAAAAGAAACTGGTTTGAAGTCTGGGGTCAAGGGATCTAAATTTCAGATTTAACACTGACCAAGTGTATGGCCTTAGGCAAACCCCTCTTTCTCTCTCCACTTTAATCCTCTTCATCTTCAAAATGAGTTATCATCAACTGAGTCAATTATGTCCATGGTCGGTTTCATTTTCACCTCTCTTTCTTTCTTAACCAGTGTCTCCCAATGATGATAGAAGGAAAATACTATTACCACAGCATACCTTATGGCAAAGAAATGCCAAGCAATCATACTTTTATTAGAAATTTGTTTACCACTTTATATCCAGCTCCTGGTACACAGGAGGTGTTGAAAACATACTTGTGTAATGAAACATTATTTTTATACTTTGTAGATGAATGGACGACTATAATACCTACACATGCTAAATAACTCACCTTCTGAAACTGCCCCACTGCCAGATCCACTAGACCATAGCTAGGAGGAGGGTGGTTCCAGGTAGAAAGGAGGAGAAAGGCCCAATCTAAGTTTTCATGAACAAAAGCACAGCTGAGAACACAGGGCTCTCAGGTTAATGAAGCAGTGAGATGTCTTCTGTTGTTTGAGCGTGGAGTATGTGGAGGAATACAATAGGACAGAGCTAGAAAAGTGGGTGGGAGGCCAATTCTGAGGATTTTGAGCTCCCCATGAAGAAATGGTACTCTATTAGTATTCTATTGCTGCCACAACAAATTATCACACATGTAACAGTTGCAGACAACACAAATGTATTGTCTCACTGCTCTATATACATCAGAAGTCCATGTTAGCTCAGCTGGTTTCTGTTCTAGGTTTCACAAAGCCAAAATCAAGGTATCAGCCATCTGGGCTCTTTCTGGGAGGTTTTGGGAAGAATCTGCTTCCAAGTTTGCTGAATTGAACTCTCTGCAGCTATAGGACTGAGGTTCTACTTCCTTGCTGATCTCAGCTAGGAGACTGTCCCAGCTCCTTAAGGCGGTCTGCACTCCTTGTCACATTGTACGCCCCATCTTCAAACCTGTCATGGCATGTCAAGTCTCTCTTATTCTCCAAAGTTTTCCGACTTCCCTTTTGTCACATCTTCCTCCCTAGCCAGAGAAAGTTCTGTTTTTAAGGCCTTCTGTGGTCAGACTGGCCCGCTTGGATAATCAGATATACTCTTCTTATCTTACAGTCCATAATTGTAATCACATCATCATTTCCCTTCTAAGTATCATTTTCACAGATTCCAGGGATTAGGGTATAGTCATCTTTGGGAGACCACTGGGAAACACAAAAGGTTGTGTTATAAGAGTGATAAATATTTAACCACAAGTATTTACATAGCACTTTCTAAGTTCCAGGCTCTATTATCAGTGCTAGTTATGGTTGGAATCATATCCTTTAACAAGACCTCTTCTATAGCACCCTCAATCACAAGGGAATACAAGCACCTGTTTATAATTAAACACATGTCCAGCTCCAAGAAAACACATGCATACACACTCATGAGTGTGCACAACACACACAAACAAGATGGAATACATTCAGTTTCCTGAAGAGTCTTTCATGGGTTCTCCCTGGAACCTAGAAAGTATGTGATGCTAAGCAGATAATATCACTGAAAGCATGGGGTATTCATGTTTAGTTACCGATAATTGCATTTGCAATGACGTTGATGACAGAGTACAAAATGGTGATTGCAATCATCATTATTATAATAAGTTGAAGGATGCTATTATGCCAACAGATCAATGGGAAAGAAACTGAAATTGGGACTTGGAGTTGGATGAGTGACTGGAATGTACACAAGAAACCGAAAATGTGTGGGAATGTGGAGGTAGCAGCTATCAGCCTTGACCGTGAAGCCTGACTGAAGGAGGAAGGATTTTGACAAAGAGCTGTTGTCCAGAGCTCCTGAGAAAGACAAGATGCTGGCAGACAGATTGTTCTGGAATCCAAAGGAGGCTGATAAGATACTGGAAATTCCTGTTAGTTAGTGAAGACCTATCTGGTCCAGACTGTACACTTAAACCCTTACAGTCTGCCCCTTTCCAAGGCCTTAGACACTCTTTGTAATTTGCAGGAGGGTAAAAGAGAGAGACAAGAGAGACACACAGATACTGAGCTGATGGCAGAAGGTGGGCAGCCTCCAGGACCTTCCCTAACGTTAGGACAACTCATCCTCTGCCCTTTCTCTACCCTTTCTCACCTCCTAAGGACGAACTGTTAATCTAGTGCTCAGGACATCATAATGTGCCTTAAACACTGGGCAAGTTCACTGCTGGGTCAAAAAGCCAGGCGATCACATGTGATTCTGGAGTCCACATTCTGCTTCTCTCCAGCTGAGAGCCTGCTGAAGTGGGTGGCCTCACATTAACTTCCTCTCTCCTGCCTTGTAGCTCCTCAGAGAAGCCACCCTCAGCACCCATTTTGCTCTCAGCCACTCTCTCTCCCTTGAGTTTCCAGCACTGAACTCTGATTCCAAAGAAGCCCAGATGTCCTGCTCTCTCTTCTCATAACTGTGTTTGTGGTACCTCAAAATTATTTAGTAATATGTATTTAGTAAGTAGGGCTTCCCAGGTGGCGCTAGTGGTCAAGAACCCACCTGCCAATGCAGAAGAACTAAGAGTGCAGGTTTGATCCTTGGGTTGGGAAGATCCCCTGGAGGAGGGCATGACAACCCACTCTAGTATTCTTGTCTGGAGAATCCTGTGGACAGAGGAGCCTAGCAGGCTACAGTCCATGGGGTCACAAAGAGTCCAACACGACTGAAGTGACTTAGCACAGTTAGTAACACTCATAAATGGGACATTTGGCTTTAAAGACAGGTAAGATGCTGCACTGCTTTGGTCTGGAGCTGATTCAGGTAACCCTGCACAGGGGTGCTGGGCCTAGGTCCCCTAAAACTTCTTTGCTCTTCCTCCTTGTGTTTTTGTCTACTTTAGGAACCTGCAAAAGGGGTGGTGGTAGTGATTGTCAAGGTAGGATTAGGGCATTCGTAAGTCCTCTAGCAAGTTTTCATCAAAATTCCACCGTAATCCCTAACATATTGTTATGTTTACTCTTGGGAAGGAAACTGTGTTATTAACAAATTCCTTTTAAAATAAATCAGCATTCTGCATGCACTGTGATCTTCTTCATTTCTTTTTTTTTTTTTAATTTACTTGGCTGCACTGGGTCTCAGTTGCAGCACTTGGGATCTTCACTGTGGTATGGAGGATCTCTTAGTTGTGGCATGAGGGATCTAGTTCCCTGACTGGGGATTGAACTCCGGCCCCCTGCATAGGCAGCATGGAGTCTTAACCACTGGATCACCAGGGGAGTCTCTCCTTCACTTCTTAAGTTCTTTCACAGAGTCTTATAGAGACTCATTAAAAGCACAAACAGCAGCAACAATAATAAAACATTAAACACAGAACACCCAAGCTTTACGCAGGCTGTGAGCTCCTACAGGATTTAGGTTCTTTGACACCTCCTTCCACCATCCTCTGTCTGCCCCGGTTTCAACTCACTCTGTCATCGCCATGCGATGCTGGCCTCTTTTCCATTATCAAGCACAGGAAGCATGCTCCAACCTCCAATCCCTCAGCCTCTAAACCTTGCTTCTGAGAGCTGGCAGCACGCGTCTGCTCCCTGGCGCCCCTAGTGGCACCTTCCCACAGAGCACCTGCTGTGCTCCAAGCTACTTCCTAGCTTAGTCTTCCCCTACAGCGCTCACCGCCCTCTGAAATAAATATTTACATCCATCCCAATGGAATATTTAATCGTCCATTTCTTTCACTATAACAGAAGCTCCATGGGGCAGGGATTTTGTCTGTTTTGCTCAGAGCTCTAGCCCAGCACCTAAACCAGTGTCTGGGGAAACAAGACAGGTGCTCTGTGAATATCACTGACTGAACAGATGCCCATTTTGCAGATGTCAAAGGTGAGGCCCAGGGAAGCAGGGTGACTTTGTTCAAAGTTGACACCCTTCACACTGGACCAAGCGGCTTATCTGGGGTGGCTCGAGTCTTAACTGGCAGAGCTCTAATTCTTACACTTTCCCACATGAGTGTGCAGCATCTGCTGGGGAAGCCCACAGGTCCCCCTTTCACCGCTCTGCTCCTTCTAACTGCCCTGCTGATAGCAAGTACTTGGCAGGCGGCCCGAAGCCTGCTCTCAGCAAGAACTGCTTCCTGTCGGTTTCCCGCATAGGCCGTGTTTTCAGCTCCGAGGCCTGGAGGGCTCAGTGACTTCCTTGGCTGGCATCTCAGGGCTGAGCTCTCTTCCACTAGTACAGACTCACCTTGCAGACAGAAGAGGCTTTGAATGTCTGAAGACTCATTCAGTGGACCTTTCCAGAGGAGGAAATATTGTGCAGAAGCAGTACTGGGCATCTCAGGAAAGGTCTGGGCCGCTGGGTCAGTGAGAGCTGCCTGGCAGTACTGCCCACCTCCCATGCCAAACACCCAGCTATGCAGGCAGATGCAAAGGCATCTCTGCTCATCAAAAAATCTTAATATCCCTCTTTGTGTGTGTGTGTGTGTGTGTGTGTGTGTGTAGAAGGCAGGTAATGGAGAGATAAAAACATGTCAAAATACACATAAATAGAGAAAAATAAAATGACAAAACCTACATTCCTAAATGTTCAAGTAATAAAATATCCAAAGTTAGTTGGAGTTCACCATATTATTTTTAAAAAAATCAGTAGCAGTGACTTGCAGTTTACAAAGTGTTTGGCATGTGAAGGTTTTTAGAATTGCACCCCATGAGTTTGAATCAGAGTTTTACCCCTTACTTGTTGTGCAACGTTAGACAAGTTAGCCTTTCTAAGCCTTAGTCCCTCATCTGTAAATGAGGTTAAGAATGGTACCTTCCTAGGGCAGGTGTGAGCATTAGATGGATTAATTCCATTTAATGGAATTAATGGATTCCATTAAATGGAATTAATATCCACTTAAGAGTCCTTAGCAAGGTGCCTAAGTGAAAAATGAATAATCAATGTTAGATATCACATTTATGTGCTTTAATTTGATCATTACAATGACCTCTTGATACGAGAGTAGGTATTAGCATTCTCATTAGTGGATGAGAAACAGAGAGAGAAAATGACTTGGCCAAGATCACAAAGCTACCTGAACTCAAGTCATCCATTAATTCATTAACTTAACAACTATTTCTTTTTCTGAGCACTACTGTGCCAAGAATAGAGACTGAAACAACAGCATCTGAGAATCAAAGTAAAACATCCACTGTCATTTTCCCTCTGCCAGGGAAAACCTGAAGGGTAGGGAGAGCTTTTGATAATGTCCGAAGGATAGAAAGTGTTCGCTGAAGGAGAGAGGGAGGAGGGGGAGGAAGAGGAGGGTAGGAGATGGGAGAGGAAGGATGCGGAGGAGGATTGAGGAGGTGAGGGGAGAAAGGGGGAAGGAAGAGGGGGAGAAGGAGGGGAGGGAGAGGAAGAAGCTTTCAGGGGGAGAGAATGGTGGGACAGCCAGAGCCTCATCTCTCCCCATTTCCAGAGCTTTTATAAGGTTGAGAGACCTAGAAATGAATTTTGCCACCTGCAACAAACTTTTGCTGCCTGTGACAGATCGGGCAAATGTTCAGAGATTTTAAGACCATAGCTTAGCTATGTAGAAAAGAACGATGAATCATGTCCCCTTGACATCTACTTCTCTTCATTGTTGCGCTGGGTTCCACAGGTGTAAGTACCATTCTGCTGAATGCTCAGAAATGCGTGTTTATAGGATTAAACAAAGCACGTGTGAACGTCTCCCCAAACTTTTCCAGATGGTTGGTGGATGGGTTCAGGGGCCTGGAGATCAAGGTGCAGAAGCAGAGTCCATGTGTGGCAGCTGTATCACAGGTGGGTGTGACCCTGACGGTGAGGTGGTGAGGCTGGAGCTCTGGGAAGAGCTGCCTGGGGGCTGATGAGCCTAGCCTGCCGAGTATGGCGAGCAGAGATACTGAAGGAGCTTAAGTAGGGCTGATGTAATTTATTTCTGTAGATTTTTTCCCCAAACGGAAACTTGTAATGTGATGACAAGAACATCTCATCCATCAAAGCTCTGAGAAATTAAAATGTTCTTTCCTACCTTAACATGCTTTCCTTTATTTGGTTTTCATTTTACACGTCCAACGCCATTTCAGTGCTGTAGAAATGAAAAAAGCCTTCAACCTTCCTTTTCTACCTGCTGCTGCCCACAGCTTGGGCCTCACATTCTCGCCCTAGAGCTGCTTCCCAGGAGGCTTTCCTCTCACCTTCCTTCCCTTGATCCAGTCCACACATCCAGGGACCAGGGTAAAGCCCTGCACCAGGATGAAGGCCTGCTGCTCCTTCCACGTGGGCCGCAGAAGACATGGCCAGGTTTAAACCCCAGACATGGAGTCCCTGCTGCCCCCTACAGCCTGAGCGCTGGACACCTCAGAAAGACCACAGTGTCAGCCTCTGGGTGCTAAATGCTGTGAAGAGAAATGAAGCGAGTGACATGACTCAGAGTGACTGAGATGTGTGCATGGAGCGTCCACTTCAGAGAGGGCAGTCAGTACCTCTGAGAAGGCGACACGGGTGCCAAGAGTCTGAACAGGCCATGCGGATGCCTCGGGAAAGAGGGTTCCAGGCAAAGAGAACAGAAAAGCACAAGCTCAAGGCAGGGTGTGCTTGCCTGAGTTTTTCCAAGTTTGTTTCTTTGTGGTAAAATAACTGCAATGTAAAATTTACCATTTTAACTGTTTTTTAAGTGTATAAATCAGTGGCATGAAATACATTCACATTGTCGTGCAACCATCACCACCATCCAACCACAGAACTTTTTCATCATCCCCAACAAAACCCTTGAGTCCAAGAAACAGTAACTCATTCTCCATAACTGCTGGTAACCACGACTGTACTTTCTGTCTCTATGAATTTGACTATTCTAGGTATCTGATATAAGTGGGATCATACAATGTTTGTTCCTTTATGTCTGACTTATTTGACTTAAAGTTTGTCCATGTTGTAGCATATGTCAGAATTTCCTTCCTTTTAAAGGTTGAATCATATTCCATTGTATGGATATACCACATTTGTTTACCCATTTGTCAATGAACACTTGGGTTTTACGTCTATCTTTTGTATACTGTAAATAATGCTGCTATGAACATGGGTTAACAAACATGTCTGAGTCCCTGCTTTCAATTCTTTTGGCTATATACCCAGGAGTGGAATTGCTGGGTCATGTGGTAATTCTGTCTGACTTCTTGAGGAACCACCATACTGTATTCTATAGCAGCTATACCATTTTGCATTCCTACCAGCAATGTACAAGGGGTCCAATCTCTCCACATCTTCATCAACACTTGTTTCCTGCTGTTTGATTTTAAGGAACAGTGTGAGAAGGCCAGTGTGACTGGATCAGAGTAAGCAAGAAAGACAAGAGCAGGAAGAAGGCCAGGGAAGTCTAACCATGAAGGGTGTATAGACATGCGAAGGCTGGCCATCACTTACAGTGAGACTGTGAGCCTCTGGAGAGGCATGGGTTGTGGAGAGTAATAATCCCATGTATAATAAGTTAAAACCCAATGCTTCCAGCTCCAGAAGCATGGGGTCTCAAGGCTAGCACAAGTCTCTCTTCTCCCAGGCTGCCAGAGGGTTAAGTAAATGCAAACACGGGTAAATGCAGTGAAAGGAGATATTTCCTTCCCCTGCTGACACACCTGATGCAGGAAGCAGACTCCTGCTCCCTGGGAATGAGAGGCCTGGCCAGGCTTGTGCTTCAAGAAGAAAATGAACGTCGCCTGGACACAAGATGGCTTAGCACTTCCCATGTCAGTTTCTGAGAGCTACCGAACAGCCTAAGGCCCCATCTGTTTTCAATCCTGTTAAAAGGGCCTCGTGTGCTGGCGCCTATTTAAAATAATGCACACATGGAGTTTCTAAAATGAAGAAGAAAAAGGGGCCATGCTTTCCCTGCCGGCACAGCTTATGTGTTTACTTTGGAGCCGGTTTTGGGAGTTCTGAGACAAGACACAGCTAATTTCTCTTCCCGGAGGTGATTTGCAAGTCCCCACAGGCTTTTGCTCCAAGCATTTAAGGCAGCTTGGTATGAACTGGTCACCCCTTCAAAAGGCCACTGTGAAATATCTCCAAATTAAGGCTGGGCTTGGGAAAGGGGAACCCAAGGCCATTTTCCTCCTTGCAAAAGGGCTGTTTTCCCAATTCCTTTTCCTCAACAGAGACTTACATTTTTAAAGGCCTAGTTCTTCTTTCTCAGATGTTCCTTTCCTTCCCAAGGGGCCATAGCAGTTCCAAGACAGTGTGACCCAGATAGAGCCCAGAGTCAGTGTGAATCTAATCCCCAAATGAGGACTGCCAGGGTCAGAGTCAGGGGACAGGAGCCCCCTGCAGTCTATGCACTCACATGCAGGGAAGCAAAGGCGAGGAGGCTTCTCTGTCCACATTCCGGGGGCAGGCAGCCCTTATGAGCTGCTGAACCAATGACATTCCTGAGTCATGAGGGTGTCTACACATCCAGGGCCACCAAGAGCTGTAATGGGTCATTTCTGACCCTGCAGGCTCAGGAAAAACACAACACAAATGTAGAACCACTGTACAACTTCATCCATAACGGCCCCACAGGCCTGGGACTTTATTACTAACCTGCCCTAAACCTGGAGCAAGAGAAATTCAAAGAGGGTACGAGAGCACCAAGGTGAACGTGTTCATGGTGGCCCATCAGTGGCTCCTATCATTTTCTGCTCCTTCACACCTTCTTTGACTCTCAGGATCTAGTTGACATTGTTTTCACTTGATGGCAGCAATGCCCAGTAGCAGAGGGGGGAATGGTTATCCCAGTGGGAACAATGGTAGAAGTAGCAGCAATAGAAGAAAAGTAGGAGAGGCAGTGGTGTTAGTCTTTGGAGAGGAAGAGACAAAAGGAGTGATAGTACTAAGCATGGCTAGTAGCAATAGGACTGAAAATTGTATGTGTAACCTTATAGTTCTGGCAGCAACATAATAATTATAATATAGCATATTTATAATCTAATATCACTAATTATATTTATATTAAGATTACAATATATAATGGTTAAGCATTTACTATGTGCCAGGCGCTGTTCTAACGGCTTTGCGTGCGTTAATTCTGACAGTAGCCCATTATGCAGGTCCTTTGTCGTTATTGTCGTTCAGTCACTAAGTTGTGCCTTACTCTTTGCAACCCCATGGACTGCAGCATTCCTGGCTTCCCTGTCCTTCACCATCTCCTGGATATTATCATTATGCCTACTTTATAGTTGGCAGCACTAAGGCATGAGATTAAATATAATTCCCCAAGGTCACACAGCTGGGAGGTGATAGATCAAGCGTACAAACACAAGTGATCTGGCTACAGGATCCCTGCTCTCTAATACTCCCCTAGGCTTCTTCCAACCCATGGCAGAACCCAAGGCAAGGAGAGCAGCAGGATGGAAGGAGTGAGAGGATCACTTCTAAAGAGGATGTCTATGGAGTGGGATACTTTCTGCAGGTTCAAAGGTTCAGAGTCATCCAAGCTCTGCATCAAACAGAAGAGTAATTTTTACTTTTTAATTTGCTTAAATACTCGGTTTTATATAAGACTTAGTTAGAAACAAAAGAGTTCTATTTAAAAAAACTGTTAAAAAGCAGCAGTGTGGTGAGGCTTTGGGGTTAGAGAGGTGTGCTAAGCAGGTCTTATTTTCTGTATTCTGATGCTTTCATATCTTTCCGGCTCACTGAACCTGGAAGGACTGCCTCTCACAGAGTTGGGCAGAACCTGGAGAAAGTAAAGATTTGCCATAGAAAGCACCTGTCAAATGTGAGACAACCATCCAGAGCCCATACTGAATGACCTTCCCTACCAGGCTCTGATGCGAACAGATGACTCACTGGAAAACACCATTGGAAAACACCCCATGCCCTCACAGGGAAAATTGAGGGCAAGAGGAGAAGCGGGCAGCAGAGGATGAGATGGTTAGATAACAGCACTGACTCAATGGACACGAGTTTGAGCAAACTCCAGGAAATGGTGAAGGACAAGGAAGCCTGGCATGCTGCAGTTCACAGGGTGGAAAAGAGTCAGACAGGACTTAGTGACTGAACATCAACAACAAATAGGCTCTCACTCTCGACCACTATCTCCCCCTGACCCCCAACAACCCAGGGCCAGGTGCCAGACAACCAGGGATAGCCCCTACACCCCAGAGCCTGCTGAGATGATTCAGATTAGTCAATCCAGAATGTGCTCATCACGACTTGCCTATTCCTTTCAGTGGAACCACAATAATAAAGGCTCTTGCCCACATTTTCCCTTTGCTCCCTCTGCCTCTAGACTGGCCATGATGCTTCCCCATGGGACCCCCACATCGTGGTATTCTGTGCCTCCTGCTTTAGGGGACTATGAGCATGAGACACTTCTTCCTTCATGACAGTCATTTCCGTGTCTGCATGTCTTACCATACTCGACTATAACAAATCCCAGACCCCTACACAACACCAGGCTTGGTCCAGCCCTTCGAGGTTTCACCTGGCTTCGGGCCTCTGTTGCAGGTTGCTGGGTGCAGAATCAGGGGTCACACTGACTGGAGTGGGCTGTGTTACAAAGATCCAAGAGCATGAGGTGTCTATCCCATTCTGGAACCTCCTCGCTGTGGAATCTTGGGGAAATCATAGAAACCTCTGCCGTGGCGTTTTTGTAAGAATGAAGGTGAAGGTCCCTGCCCCATCTCTGCCCTGAGGCCTTTAGTGATGAGTAAAAGGAAGAGGGAAGGGGAAGTTTCTTCAGAGCCATCTGGGAAGCCCACATCATCATAAACTGAAGTACCACCTCCTGTCTCTAGGGGTCCACAGGGCTCCCTGCACAAAAGGGATCATCCTGGAGTTGCTTCAATCTCGTACAGGGTTCCCCAAACTTGGCACATTGACTTTTTTGAGTTGGATAATTCATTCGTCGTTATGGAAGGCTGTTTTGTATACTGTAAGATGTTTAGAAGCATCCCTGTCTTCTTCTCATAGAGGTCAGCAGCATCCCCCTGTTGTGACAACCAGAAACATTTCCAGGCATTGCTAAATGGCCCCCAGGGGCAAAATCACCCCTGGTTGAGAATTACTGATATGGAGAAGGAATGAGTTAAGCTCTCTTCCTTCTCTTTTCTCTTCTCCACCTCTCCCTCTTCCTCTTCTTTCTCCTCCTCCTTTTTCTCCCCGTCTCTCTTCTTCCAAAATGCTTGACATTTGCAACCCCAGATACCCCTGTGGACAGCAGGGCTCCAGGGGCACAACTGCAAACAGCTGCTCTAGGGAACAACTCCAGAGATTGCCAGAATAGAACTCAGCACTCTCTCGGTGGTGGGTCTCGGTTTCATTCCCATCGTATATTTACCAACTCAGCTCATCTGGCGCGATCCAACCACCTCATCCATAATTTACCATCCTCTTTAAGTAGCCTTGTATCAAACCCACAGAATGTGAGAACTGAAAGTTCCTTTGGGGTTACCCAGTGAGTTTCATCTTGCTGCCAGCTCTGGTTGCTGCATGGAGAATGATGAAGCCGCCCTAAGCTCAGCAGGAAAGCCTGCCTTCATTGAGCGGTGGTGTCTGTTGTGGCTGGAGGAGAGTTGCCAGGTAGAAAACACCCCATGCATCTGTCAACCCAGATCCAAGGTCCTCCTGGATTTAACTAAAATGAACCAAATCTTACAATGTGATGAACACAGTAGTATTGCTGTTACTACCTCCATTTTGCAAATAAAGAAACTGTAGCCAAGGACACTGAGTCATATGCTCAAAGTTCCATAGGTAATAAGAGGTGGTGCCAGGATTTGATCCTTGCTCTTCTGATCCAAGACACAGTTCTTTCCATCATACCAAACCCTCTTGAGATGTCTCATCTTCTGAGGAAACAAAAAGTTTCCTCCACACAAATAAAATACTACAGAGCAGTAGTAAGAATTAGTGAAATGGGCCTGTTTACTTTCAGATTCTTAATGTCATTTCCCAATAAATATAAGTGAAGAACAATTAAAGTAAGGATTAGAAGAAACCAGAAGCCACACAGAAGGGTGATGGGGGTAGCAGATGTGTACCCCAGAAACGAGGGGTGAATTAGCCGTGAAAGTCAGGAGAATCCGTTTTATAGAGTATGGACTGCTTGGGAGCCAGGAGTTCAAATCCTGTAACCTGCACTGCTGGGCCTCTCTGAACTTCAGTTTCTTCTGTAGTAGTAATGGGTAACTCCAAAGGCCACTGTGAGGATAAAGTGAGGCTGTTGTTCAGCTGCTCAGTCATGTCTGACTCTTTGAGACCCCATGAACTGCAGCACACCAGGCTTCCCCATCCTTCACCATCTCCAAGAGCTTGCTCAAACTCATGTCCATTGAGTCAGTGATGCCATCCAATCATCTGTCCTGTCCTTCTCCTGCCCTCAATCCCTCCCAGCATCAGGGTCTTTTCCAAAGAGTCAGCTCTTCTTATCAGGTGGCCAAAGCACTGGAGATTCAGCTTCAGCATCAGTCCTTCCAATGAATATTCAGGACTGATTTCCTTTAGGATGGACTGGTTTGATCTCCTTGCAGTCCAAGGGACTCTCAAGTCTTCTCCGACACCACAGTTTAAAATCATCAATTCTTTCATGCTCAGCTTTCTTTATGGTCCAACTCTCAGCATCAGGGGTGTGTGTGTGTGTGTAACGAGTGCTTAATATTTAGGACTTTATTATTATTATCACTATTATTGGTATTATGAAATACTAAATTTCATGAAGGTATTTGGGGGGAAAGGAACCTAGTTCTAAACTGATTTTAAAACCCCTCCCCCAAAAAAGCAGTGAGGAAAGAGTTAGGTTTCAGACAGATGGGTAACTGGACAAACAGGTATATAGATAGATGGAAGAATGGACAGATAGATATTTATAGAAACAACATTTGGGGGAACCAAGATGCAGAACCTAACGGAAAGTCACTGTAAATAAGAGACCATCTGAATTAAGTATTAGCTCTCCAAAGACCCTCAGAGGCACCAGTGAGCAGAATGAGGAAGAGAGGCAGTGAGAAAGCCACGGTGGGGCCTGGTTTAGGGGCCTTGGTGCTGCTGAGAGGCTTTGGCCTCCCTCCCACGGACATTAAGGAGTCTGGGCCCCAGAGAGCAAAGGGAGTAAGAGACACCAAAGCGGTTGTACGAGAGTGAGCAAAGTGAGACGCATGAGCAAAACCTGGTTCTGTCCAATGAATGCAAATTTGGGGCTCCTGGCACTTGGCTGGCCCAGCCACAGGAGGTTCAGCCCCTTCATTTCCCCTGCTTTTCCTGGCAGCCAGAGGGGAGGGCTGACTGTCTCCTCTCTGTCTGGACAGAATGTAGGCCCCGAGGTGGGGTGGGTGAAGAGGTCACCTGGTTCAGTTCCACCTCAAACAGTCTGAGAACCCACCCAGAAGTTCATGAAGGGAACCTCAGGGAGGAAAGAAAGTTCCAGAACACAGGTAAACATGTCTCTGAAAAAGTCAATCTGAAAAAGTGCTGTAGGCAGGAGGAAGCAAGTCTTTTTACCAGGTCCAGCGGGGCAACAGGTGAGCCAAAGAAAGCAGGCAGACACAAGTTCCAATCACATTTCTGTCGCTAATCCCACAAATACCTACTTTACCCCTCCCAGCCTTGGTTTTGTCATCTGAACAATAACAGATCTAAATATAGCATTGTGAGAGAAGCGTTAGAGCCATGAAGGGCACATAACTGACCTTCAATAATAATTTTTCTTCTTGGTTTTAACACGCACACAGAACCCCCTAGATGCAACTCCATGCCCCTTCTTTGCATCTGGCACTGCCTTCTTATCATAGCCAGGTTTCTCCCTTGAGAACTCCCACAGCCTGACTTGGCAAGGAGGAGACAAGCTTGGCTCTACTGTAACCAGAACTATGACCTTGGGCAAGGAATACCTGTTGACTAGCCTTGGCTCTAGAGAAGAGATGAAAACAGGCAGTAAGATGCAGGGTCAGTGGTGTAGGCACCAGGGCTTCTGGAGTATGTATTCATATCTCAGCTCTCTCACTGACCGAATGCCGGGTGGCCTTGGGTAAGACACAGCCTCTCGAGCTTCAGTTCCATCGGCACTTCCTTGGTGAGGTCATGGTGAGGGTTAAACATGTACAGATAAACTCAGACAGCGGCTGGCCTGGTGTGTTCATCTAATGTTCACCTGCGTCACTGGTGTCAGGTTAGTGCTGTACCCATGTCACTGACCATGCAAAAGAATATTTGGGTGCATCTGTTTCCTGGGAAGTTCTCACAGTAGATCTGATATTTTCTCTGTAGCTTTTGCATTTTTCCCTACTTCAGATTATTTGACAAATATTTATTGAGCACAGATTACGTATCTGGTTACCAGAAACACCTACTAAATACCTGAATAAGTAGCCAGTGGTATCATGCTACTGTAAGACTGTGTATCTTTTTCTCATGGCTCCTAGTCAGTTTGCAATCGTGGTGTATGCATGTATGCATGCAAGTGTATGCAAGTGTCAGTGTGTGTGTGTGTGAGAGAGCTAGAGATCAATTATGTGATTAACATCTGTCTCTCCCATAAGACTTTAAGCTCTATCAGGTAGACACTACATCTATTTCTAATCATCTTTTCAGTCTTAGCACTCACCACATAGTAGGCACTCAGTAAATATTTGTAGGTTGAATAAAGATACTGTCCATGTTCTCTATAAGCCCAGAGACTAAAGGGAGTGAGAGGCAGGTGAACAACTCATTTCAAAGTAATCTGGTAAATGGAACGGTAGAAATACGCATGAGGTATGTGACAGCATCGTCAAGAGGCACCTCACCCTCCGTGGACAGAAGCAGCTCAGGGGAAGCAGAACAGAAATAATGCCTGAGCTATACCTTGAGGAAAGGTAGTCAGGGCTCACTTGCAGAGGACCCGGTAGGCAAGTTTGCAGCCCACAGAACAAGTCTCATGCACAAGTCAGTCCTGACACAGAAGAAGACATTCACCAAGTCTTTTTCAGATTTTTACTTCTCCAGGTACACCTTCCCAGGTAACATAGTACCTGGAGTCAAACTGTGAATTCCAGCTCTGCCGAGTGCAAGCTGTGTGGCCTTCAGTAAGCCATCCAACCTCTCTTAGCCCTAGTCTCCTCGTCTGGAGAATGGGGGAACTTTAGCATCTGCTCTTCATGAAGTAGTGATGAAGGCAAATAGACTCATCTGTATGATGTACTCAGCGTGTGCCCAGCACTTACTGAGCATGTGATGAGACCCTGGTTATTTTCACTAATCCCTTCTGAGTCCAGACTACACCGCTGTCATGTACATGACAACAGCATCTGTGGAAATTATCTCACGTTACCCTCTAAACTCCCTGAGAGAAGTGATCCAAGACTTCTCCTAGGTTCAGCTTAGGTTGAATTCTACTCTAAAGGAAGCAGTGCCTTATGAAAGCTCCCTATGTGATGTTAAATATACATGCTGTAGGACATATAAGTTCATTCTCAGATACCAGGCTCTCCTCTCTTTCCCAGGGTCTAGAAAAGGCAGCCACACTGGATATAATCCAAAAGAAGCCATTTCAAAGCAAGTGTCCTGTTTATGTGTCCGACACACTCCCCACCTCAGGAGATTCTGGTCAGGGTGGGCTGGGAGATTCCTTAGACAATCTAATAGATTAGTTTCCAGTTTAGCATAACAGCTAGACAGATTTTTGCAGTGAAGTCATCCAAGTCAATTAAAAGGCATTTTTCCCTGCTGTGAGTTCAGAAGTCCCTTTGGTTTGTTCCAGCTTTCCGGGATGTTTCATAATAGGTTCCACCCTGGGTTAATTAATAACCCTTGATTCCTACTGAAATGCAAAGACTGAAATCCTGTGTGCAAGTACATCCGGGCAGGGGCTTCTGGCAGGGCTGGGGTGAACCCAGCAGGGCTCCTCTCATCAGGGAGTGAGCCAGACCCCAAACAGTAGAGATGACAGCAGAGCTGGCAGCAAACGTAAAGAGTGGCTGAGCAAAAGCTGAAGGTCAAAGCTGGAGATGTGGTATGGGGAGGGAGAGCATAAGTGGTTGAAGGAATCACGAGGCCAGAGATTCAGCAGGTTGGGAGTAAGCTGGAATGTGGGTGTGAAAGGGGTCAGAGCAAGTGGCCAGGACTAAGTTGGTGAATAAGATGAGGTTGACGGTGGTCGCTTTCATGTGATGCCAGCTCAAACACATCCTGCAGGTTTGGTTCCATCCTCTCTGTTTTAAGGAAAACAGGTTATCCTTTCTACTCTCAAATACAAGTTACAGGTATGAGAATGAAGCTCAATGGGCTAAAGAAGACCAAGTCAGGGATACACATGCATTTTATGAAGTTCTTTCCACGAACCTCCTCCCCAAGCATAATACTCCAGGATAAGATGTTTTTTTTTCACCCAATCCAGAGCGGAATTTCCCTGCCTCCAGTCTCATGCCACCCAGGCTATCTTCTAAAACCACTATCAGCATGTGCATCCTAAAATGAAAACATGATCATATTACTCCATGGTTTTAAAAGTCCAATAAATATGTCCCCACTCCCCCGGGACACAATTTAATTTCTAACCACATGCATTGCCATGCAAAGCCCACCCTGAATAGAGACTGTTTTCTTTTTCAGCTTCATCTCCTACCACCCTTTTGTGTGCAACCTCTACTCTGGTCATTTCCCTGACATGTAACAAATTGAAATTTCAAACATACTCTTTAGTGAGAAGGCTTGAATATCTGACTACCTCACTACCCTATGTGCACCACTGTACCCTTCCTGTCCTGACACTTGGCTAATTCTTGCCCCCAAGCCTCTGTGAAGCCTCTCCTAAGAGTGTTCCCAGGCAAGGTTGACGATCCCTCCCTCTTCTGTGCTCCACTGTGCTTTGTATGATCTCTGTGTCAGCATGCATCTCAGTGTACAATAGCCACCGCCCCCATTATTTTCCACCAAAAGGAAAACCCTATGAGAGTGGAGAGCTCTGTCATTAAGGCCACATACAAAGCATGTGCTCAGTAAGTGTTTCTTGAACGAAGCAGCAGGTTAAGATACGGTGTTTTATTTACTTTCTTATTACACATTCCTCAAGAAATTAAAGGGCTTATTGCTTTCTCTTTCTCAGATGGTAAAGCGTCTGCCTGCAATGCAGAAGACCTGGGTTCGATCCCTGGGTTGGGAAGATCCCCTGGAGAAGGAAATGGCAACCCACTCCAGTACTCTTGCCTGAAAAATTCCATGGACAGAGGAGCCTGGTAGGCTACTGTCCATGGGATCGCAGAGTCAGACTCGACTGAGCGACTTCACTTTGTACTTTTTCAGAACCTCTACTTGATCTCCACTGGAGTCTCATCTATCTATTAATACAACACTGGGCTTCCCTGGTGGCTCAGATGGTAAAGAATCTGCCTGAGGTGCAGGGGACATAGGTTCTATCCCTGGGTTGGAAAGATCCCCTGGAAGAGAGCATAGCAACCCACTCCAGTATTCTTGCCTGGAAAGTTTCATGGACAGTGGAGCCTGGAGGGCTACAGTCCATAGGGTCACAAAGAGTCAGACACGACTGAGTGACTAACACTTTCACTTTCAATATGATATTAAGAGGGGACAGGACAAATGTTGATGGAGTGGGTGGCAGTTAAGAAGGGTAAATTAAAGAGCTTGGCAGGCACAGGCTAAGGAGTTATGAGCAGCAAATCCAAGTGCAGAAGATGGACCTGCTTTCAAGCCCATGGCTCCTTTCTTCTCATCACTGGTTAAGGTACAGTCACACCAGGAAGAATCATTCAACTGGCAAAGCAGTCCTGGTTGCACTTAGAATCAGCAGGGTTCCCCAACCACGGTCTCAACACTCCCCCTACTGCAGCTCCTTCATTGACCATCAGCTGTTACCAGCTGTTGCTCACCCCCACCTCCCACTCTTGAAGAAGAAAGCCTCTTACAGGTAAATGTGGAAAATATGAACTTCAGAGTTAGAAAATTAGAATAATTTGTCTGCTACTAAAACCATCAGTTCAGTTCAGTTGCTCAGTTGCGTCCGACTCTTTGCAACCCCATGGACTGCAGCATGCCAGGCTTCCCTGTCCATCACCAGCTCCCGGAGCTTGCTCAAACTCATGTCCATTGAGTCGGTGATGCCATCCATCCATCTCATCTTCTGTTGTGCCCTTCTCCTCCTGCCTTCAATCTTTCCCAGAATCAGGGTCTTCTCCAATGAGTCAGTTCTTTATATCAGGTGGCCAAAGTATTGGCGTTTCAGCTTCAGCATCAGTCCTTCCAATGAATATTCAGGACTGATTTCCTTGAGGATTGACTGGTTTGATCTTCTTGCAGTCCAAGGGACTCTCAAGAGTCTTCTCCAACACCACAGTCCAAAAGCATCAATTCTTTGGCGCTCAGCTTTCTTTGTAGTCCAACTCTCACATCCATCAGAAGCGACAGATAGTTTCTTCAAAGGGTAAGACAAAAGATAACACTGGAGAAAATGTAGTAGGAAAAACAATGACATGGGATATGGAAGCCCAGGGTTTCCCTATTTTGAACTCCAACAATAATCCAATGTGCATGCTAGGAATAGTCACTTGCCCTCTGTGAACCTCTGGATTAGATGATCTCCAAAGTCCCTTTTTGACTCCACCCTTCTATGACTGTGTCATGTCATCCATTCACTCACCCATACACTCAACATTCACTGAACACCTTGACCAGGACCTGTGCTGCCTGCTATCAAGGAAAAGCTAGAAGTTTATACCAGGTGTCAATTGAATGCCATGTATCAGTGGGAAATAATATTGGAGATATATATATACACACACACGTGCATGCATGCTAACTCACTTCATTTATGTCCAGCTCTGTGAAAACCCCATGGACTGTATCCCACCAGGCTGCTCTGTCCATGGGATTCTCCAGGTAAGAATTCTGGAGTGGGTTGCCATGCTCTCCTCCAGAGGATCTTCCTGACGCAGGGACTGAACCTGCGCCTGCGTCCCTTACATCTCCTGCATTGGCAGGAGGGTTCTTTTACCCCTAGCATCACGTGGGAAGCCCATATGTCTGTGTATGTGTGTACAGATAATAAAAACACAGATATAAACATGAACTGCATATTCGTCTCATTCCTCAACTACACAGCTAAATTCTCTACAGAATGGATTATATTCTTTCCATTTCTGAATAATCCCACATATTGATACCTAGAGACTACTCAGGCAACATGTGACCAAAGATGTGAAGGTACCTGTAAAAACAGCTACTAACACTTACACAGCACTTTCTGCATGCCAGGATATGCTTTGTATTTTTCACATGTGATAATTTATTTCATTCTTATAACAACTCTATAGGTATATATTGCTGTTGTTATTGTTATTATTATTTTCATGTTACATATGAGGAAAATGAGGCACACAGAAGTCAAATTACTTGCTTAAGGTCACTTAGGCTGAGATTCCAACCCAGGTGGTCAGGTTCCAGAGTCTGAACTATTAACACTATTAATGTAATCTAAAATATACAGCTATACTTAAAGACAAACAGTAACCCTTGGGGGAAAACAAAGAACAAACAGAATTGTTAACAGGGGAACAATGCAGCAATGAGCCAGAAACATCAAGTGATGAGTCAGAGCCATCAGGGTTAGTCGGGAATGGAGGAGTCTTTTGCTAGAAGAACATCTCATAAGAGCTTGTAATTTATCCAGTAGATTAAATGAGTAGGGTGAGATAGGAAGCGATGGTGGAGTGATGTGCTCAAAGAACCTGAGCAAAGAGAGGAAAGGCGAAGAACTTGAAGAAGGCAGATTCAAGATCCAACATATGTAAGCTGATAGATATACTTTGGTAAAGAATCTGCCTGCAATGCAGGAGATTTGGGTTTGATTCCTGGTTCGGGAAGGTCTCCTGGAGAAGGGAATGGCTACCCACTGCAGTCTTCTTGCCTGGTGAATTCCATGGACAGAGGAGCCTGGTGGGCTACAGTCCATGGGGTCACAAAGAGTTGGACATGACCGAGTGACAAACATGCTCTACTCTGGTTAAGAACGAGGACCCTGGACTTGGCTGGTTTCAAATCCCTGGATCCCCACATTCTCACTAGCCGTGTGACTCTGCTTGGGCACTTTATTTAAACTCTCTGAGTCTCAGTTTCTTCAGGGACAAGGCATACTGTGCAGGTTAAATGGATTAGCACAGAGGAAGGATGTAACATGGCCGCTAGCACACAGTCCCTGCTCAGCATGTTTGCTACCATCACCATGATTACTGTCTCTCCATTTCTCTGTTGTCTTCCTAAGTCAGCGAGCCTAAAGGTAGACCAAGGGTGGTAATAAACCCACATCAATCAATGTTATGGTTAAGTAGAGAAACACTTGCTCCTCTAACAAGTTATGTTTCAGTTAACAGCCCTAGTGTCCCACCTGCTTTTTTTCTTTATTCCTCCAGCTGTTTCTTAAATTTGAAAAGGAAAAAAAAACCTCCATGGAGACCTGCACGCTTTTAAAAATAATACAAAACAGAACGTCTGAGGTCAGGGTAAGCCAAGCCAAACAAATAAATCTTGCAGGATTGTGTTAACAAAACAAGGCTTAGTGGATCAGAGCGGGTAGAGTTCTGCCGGATTCAGCCATGCAGAGAAACACCAAGCTCTGGTGAATTTCAAACACAAGGAGGTCAAATATGATGATCAAATGATGAAGCACTTCAGAGTTCAGCATCAATGCTTGGGCTGGAACCAGGAGAGCATTCTGTGCATGGTGGTCTCCAGAACCCAAGAGGCATGTAAAGTCCTAGAAATTCAGACCCAAAGGGCCTTGTATATCATTTGTATAACCACTGTGGAGGGCAATCTGTCAATATCTATCAGAATTATAAACGTCCTGGGAGGCAGACCCTGAGATGAACATTAGCCCGCGAGAAGTTCATTAGGGAGAACTTCGGGGATCACCACTACTGGAAGGGAAGACAAGGGAAGGAGGCAGGACCGGGCAGGGAGAGAAGCTGGGCTGCACTGCCAGCCCAGCAGACGCTTCCACCAGCTCCACAGGGAACTCTGCAGCTGGGGTGGCCCTTCAGAGTTGTCTCAAATTGGGATAAAGGAGCTAGGTCTTTACTCTCTGTGCCAGCCCAGGTCACAGGAGATGTGCCCTTGGGCAAGGCAGCACCTTTCACCTCAGTGAGGCCCAGAATGAGGGCTGACAACTGAGGGCTGTCTTCTGGTATCAATTCCAGCAGCCAGGGGAACGTCCTTCATTCTTCAAGGCACATTATAGCAAGCACTACATGCAATACATTCATAACCACTTTTTCTATTCTAGATAGGAATCCTACGGGTATACAAACAGATGCTTCAAATGACACAGGTTTAGCATTGTTTATAATAGTAAAGTTATGGAAAATAAATGATGGTATATTCAAATAACAGCCCCTCAGCAACCATTAATGAGAATGAGGCAGCTCTGTACATACTTTCATGGAATAAACTCTAAGGTACACTGAACCACAGTGTACGTGTGGATGGACTGCGCTGCTCACTTGTCGACTGCCGCCCAGCCCCACTCCCATCCTATCCTCTCCTGCACGTGGGGGCTGAAAGCCTATCTCTACACTTCTCAGGTTCTTTTGCCACACTGTGCTGTGCGTAGTCACTCAGTCGTGTCCGACTCTTTGTGACCCCGTGGACTGCAGCCCGCCAGGCTCCTCTGTCCATGGGATTCTCCAGGCAAGAACACTGGAGTGGGTTGTCACGCCCTTCTCCAGGGGATCTTGCCAACCCAGGGATCGAACCCAGGTCTCCCGCACTGCAGGCAGATTCTGTACCATCTGAGCCACCAGGGAAGCCCTTCTGACACATAATTCCAGGTAATTTCTACCAACTTCTTACCATTCAGGTGAGAGTTGAGGTTAGGAAGATGGCGGCAACCACTGAGGTGCTGGTGGTAGCAACAAAGCTTCTCCAACAGCAGCAGAGGTCAAGGCAGGCTGGTGGCGATTCCTCCAGCGTCAGGGGGTGCGGGCTCATGCTCCCCTGGCTATGGTGGCAGCTCTAGCAGTGGCAGTGACAACAGTGAACGGTGGGACTGCTGCAACCCTGGGCAATAAGAGGTCCCCCTCTGACCCATCTGGAATCAAACTTCCATGTTCAATACTCCTCTGAATACAGTTCTTTATGTTTTTTTCCGATCAACTACCATCTATGACAAACTATGACAGCTATGACAACCTAGACAGCATATTAAAAGGCAGAGACTTTACTTTGCCAACAAAAGTCCATCTAGTCAACGCTATGGTGTTTCCAGTAGTCATGTATGGATGTGAGAGTTGGACTATAAAGAAAGCTGAGCACTGGAGAACTGATGCTTTTGAACTGTGGTGTTGGAGAAGAGTCCCTTGGACTGCAGGGAGATCAAACCAGTCAGTCCTCAAGGAAATCAGTCCTGAATATTCATTGGAAGGACTGATGCTGAAGCTGAAACTCCAGTCCTTCGGCCACCTGATACAAAGAACTGACTCACTGGAAAAGACCCTGATGCTGGGAAAGATTGAAGGCAGGAAGGGAAGGGGACAACAGAAGATGAGATGGTTGGATGGCATCACTGACTTGATGGACACGAGTTTGAGCAAGCTCTGGGAGTTGGTGATGGACAGGGAAGCCTGGTGTGCTGCAGTCCATGGGGTCGCAAAGAGTTGGACATGATTGGGCAACTGAACTGAACTGAACCATCTATGAAAAGCAAAGGAAAACAAACACAAATGTGTATTTGATTATTGCATTTAAAATTTCTCTGAAAAACTGCCTAAGGAACAAGTTATAATGGTTAAATGAACTGGCCAATAACCAGTTAAATGATTAGTCAAAAGAGAAATAGATTGGTAAGGTCAGTAGAGTTAGAGTAGACCTTTCACTAGATACCATCTTTTACCTTTTTAATTTTTGACTATTTAAACATATTACTCTTATGCAAAAAAATAAGAAAAAATAATGAAAGTTGTATCTGACTAGGTACATACATTTCCTGTGAAATATTTCCCAAATTAACCATCTAGATTCTGCTGGAGCATGTCCAACACAGGGACTCCCTACCCACCAAAGGGCTGTGGTCCATTCATCATTACTCAGCATTGCTGAACAATGTCTGTTTATACCAAGTTGAAGTCCATCTTTTTGTACGATTGTACCATTAGCCTGAATTCTAATCCCAGTGAAACAACATAGGCTGGTGGTTCAGCACACGTGCAGGTGAAACCTGGGTTCGAATTCCTCCATCATCGAATTCCTCCATTTCAAGCAGGATGTTTAACCTTTCTGAGCCTTAGTTTCTTCATCTGCTAAATAAGGAGAGTCCTCATACTCATCTCAAAGTGTTGTGGTAAGGCTGGAATAAGATTATGCATACAAAATAATTTAACCAATACATCTGGTTATTGTTCTTCGTATCTGCAACAAATGGCAGAAAAATGCAGTGGATAAGAGGACTCTCAATTTAGACTGTCTAGGTTCAAGAACAGGTTCCTGCCAACTACAAATCAGGTAACCTGGAGAAAGCCCTCTTATTCCACCTGAGCCTGTTTCTGTAAGATAGAGACAATGATAGTATCCATCTCAACAGCAAAAAGCATTTATCCTTCCCTTATAAGTATTAATACTCAACATATGGTAGCTCTAACTCTTTTCAACCACTCATTCAGGTGGTGAATATTTGCAGAGAGTACAATGAGTTCTACCGAAGTCTCTCTTCTCTGGACTAAGCATCTCCAGTTCCTTACACTGATCTCCTTTGCTTCTCTCACTGCAGCCGCTCTCTTCGTGAAGCGTTCCAGGCTGTTGCTATCCCCTCCGTCTGTGATGGTACAACTGGATCTCTCACTGGAGTCTGGCTAAAACAATGAGAGTGTGTGTGCGCTGTGTGTGTGTCATCACTTTCCTGAATTCTAAATGCTGTACTTTGATAATGCAGCTTGATAATGCATCAGGTTTGGGGAGAGTAACAACCATAACCATGGTTGTTGTTTCAGTCACTAAGTTTTGTCTAACTCTTTGCCACCCCATGGACTATATATAGCCCACCAGGTTCCTCTGTCCATGGGATTTCCCAGGGTGGGTTGTCATTTCCTTCTCCAGAGGATCTTCCCAACCCAGGGATAAAACCCACATCTTTTGCGTTGGCTGGCAGATGGTCTACCACTGAGCCACCAGGGAAGCCCATAACTACAGTTACTGAGCTCTTAATATACATGTCAGAAATGATGCCAAGCATATGAGTTATACTGACTAATTCACTCCACACATTAACTCTAGGCGGCAGAAATTATTATCCTCATTTTTCATAGGAAGAAGCTAATACTTGGTGATGCTATAAGTGGAAGGTCAATCCAGCTAAAATATAATGGAGCTGAGGCTCCATCCCCAGTATATCTTACACTAGAGTCACAGTCCTAACTTCCACACCATACTTCTTCTCACAAATATTAAGAATTTGTTTAACTCAAATTTTAGGTCTTGTTTTCTCCTCATGAGATGTTAATAAGTTAAGTCTCCCCAGTCCTGCTCCTCTTCGGCTGAGCTTTTGAATAGGATCTTATATTGTATCCTTACTCAGTTGGATCATATCAAATGTAATCCAGCATACTGTCTCTCCCATTAACTTCAAGTCATCAGCAAATGTAATTCAGTAAATCACAGTTGAGAAGGAGATGTAGAACACAGCCAAGGGCAGAGCTCTTTGGCAAAGTGTTAGATGTATTTCCCTCAAGGTGAATTACTATCAAGTAGTCATTTCCTAATGGGGGTCACGTTCAACCTGTTACCAATCCACAAAACTGAATTAACTAACATCCAACCTCCACTTCTTTATCTCACTGACAATTATTTCTTGAAATATAACACAGCCTTTATGACAATATCTACAGTTAGGGTCCACTCTAAGAAGGACTGCCTCAGAAAGAATTGTGGATGGTAGGCTGAAGTAGGTATGAAAAATATATACATGATGATCTTAAGTGCTTAAATTCTTTTAAGGGAGAAATTCCATCTTTGCTCCCAGAAGACAAAGTTGAGGCAATATATAAAGGGGAGAAGATGAACAGGACTTCAACCAACAGCTTTCCCTAGGATCCATATGCATCTACCGAAGCTCATCTCAACTCCAATATCATGCAAGGACAGGACTCCAAAGAAGCCTCAGGCATTCCTACATAAATCAGAGGAGAAGGATCTTCACCTTCTCCTGCCTCTCTTTCCATCTGCTGGAGCAATGCACTGCCACTTAGGCTTTGGTACCTCTGTTAACACCAAGGAAAGACTACTATAACTTTGGTCTTTTTATTAAAGAAGAATGAAGCCCAAGGCTCTGCCCCACCAAATACTAGCCCGCTAGTCTCAGAACTTTGAGTCTACTTGATATTAATCCATTCATCAACCTCACTGCTGAGTCCCACAGAGGGGTGACTTGTACCTGTGGAGAAAGAGACCCTTTGCCTCAAATATAAACAGAAGAGAGCTTGGCATGCCAGCCACCCTGGCCGGAAGCTCTCAGGCCCTGCGAGGACACTGCTGAGAGGCCCTGCAGAGCCCACAGGGCATTCTGGGTAATGGGATGCAACATGAGGCAGTTTCCCCCACTGGCCTCCCCAGGGTTTCTTGATTCCTGGCTCTGCAAAAGCTGAGGCAAACAGTTTTTGAACTGGGGGGAAGAGGGTGGAGAGAAGGGGTGGAGGTTTCCTCTAGGCCAACCACAACTAACTCATTTGCTCTGTCCAGCAAAACCCAGACAGTGCAATTATCTGGTTAATTTGGCCCTTAGTTGGGAGACAGAATTCCAAAATGTGAGGCCAGCTCAGACTAAACAGTGGCTTCCATCCTAAGACTTCTCCTAAGTGCTAAAGGATGCATGTGAGATTCCTAGGAGGTTGCTTATGTGACCCACCCATCGATCCAGATGGGAAAAGACAAACAATTCAGACTCTAGGATGAGTTAAAGAAAGCATATCTTTCAGGGAAAAATGCCCAAATGACTGCTAATTGGCCTCTTGGCTAATTTGCCTTCTGATTGCCACAGAGGCAGATGACGAGAAATCAAGATGATTCTAAATTAGCCAACTTTTCCAGTGTGGCTGTAGCCTTTAGAGGTTGGCTGAGTGTCCCCAGGGTCCTGGGTGAGCTATTCTTAGGACAACTCTCTCTGATGCTCCTGATAACAGATTTACACCCATAAGTTGGGCCAGAAGCAGCAATGAGATAAAGGGCAAAATTAAAACATGCTCCTTGGGTTTCACAAATGGAGTGAGAGAGCTAGCAACTGAGCATTTACCAGATGGTTTATGGAAAACTCAGATTTTTGAGGGAAGATTAAAGAACAGCAATTTATCTCTATTGGAAACTGACAAGCAGACTGGAATCTGTGGAATCCATCAGTTAGTCATTCTGCAAATATTTGCTTCTGCTCTAGTATGTGCCAGGCCCTGTGTTATTTAACAGAGTGAGATCCAAATAGTCATGGTCCCTACCCTCATGCAAATAATACCACATCTAAATATGTGGTCAAAAACTCAGATAAGGGCTAGAAAGGAAAAAAATGGGGTGCTAGGTAAAGGAATAACCAGGTTTCCTGATTTAGATTGGGAAGGGAGGGCTCAAATAAAGAATGTCCGAGAGAGGAATTTTAAAGCTAACACTTTTAAAACCTTGTTTTTTCAGAAAGATCAGCCTGATTTTAGTATAAAAAATAAACTGGAAGTGGATGAAAATATGAAGTTAGGAGGCTGTTGATTATGAAGATAGGCTGAGAGCTGATGATGGTTCAGCCAAGGAACTGGCAATGGGAACGGGAGTGGAGTCTGTAGCATGTGGTGAACAGGTGTAATGGTGGAGGGAGAAGGAGATAGCCAGGAGACTGTGCAGGTTTCTAGCTAAGATGCCAGGTAGATGGCAAGAGAGAATTTGGGAGGATGAATAGGTTAGGGCCGGGGGAAGACAGTGTCCTCAATCATTCCACACCCTGAGCTTCCACTCCCCTTACCTCTGCTCACGCTGATTCAGTCTCATCACTCTTCCTGTTGCCATCTCCACTTGTTGAAATCCTAGCCATTCTTTACAATCCATTTCAAATACCACCCCCTCCTTGAAGTCACTCGGACTCCTCCAAATAGCTGTGGCCTCTGGTGCCCACAGCACTAAGTCTGGATCTCTCTTTCCTGGATTCCACCTGTGCTGGGTTCTGTGAAGACTTATCCTGCCTCCCTTGCTAGACCACAAGTTATTTGGGACAGTGCCTCTGCTTCTCTGTCCTTGTTCTGCACATGTGAGCAAGCTAGCATAGTAGATGTTTGACAAATATTTGTCAAGTGAACAAAAATAACCTGCTCTTTGCCATGGAAGGAAAACCAGTAGACATTGGACTGACTTGAAAGCCACAGGATAAAATTGAAATTCAAGCTGTAGGTGTTTTAATATTAAGCCAACTCAAATCTGATGCTCAAAAAGCTTTCTGTTCCTCCAACACATCAAACTCAAAGAGTGCTAGAAAAGTCACATCCTTCCATTTTTCTATGGTGCTTTTCTGAGTTCATCTTACAGCAAGGACCTCTTCTATCTTATTGTTTGCCTTTGATGATGAGGATGATGATAAATGGGTAACATCTACTAAGTGTTATTAAATGCCATGTGCTGTTCTGAGTACTTCTCTTGGACTAACTCATTTGATCCTTTTGGCTACCCTATCAAGTTGATGCTATACTCCAGTGGTACAGATGAAGAAAGTGAATTTCAGGGAGCTTAAGTATTGTTGAACTAATGTCACAAAGTTAGTTGGGATTGGAACCAAGAGGTGAGCTCCAGAGTCCATGCTCTGATGTGCTCTCCTGAGGCCAAGCACAGCGCTTGGCATTGAGCTGGTCCCCAGCAAGTGTTCAGTGAACGAAGGGGAGGAGTCCTAGATCTGGAGGCCACACGTTCTGGCCCTAATTCTACCACTGACTCCACTATAACCTTGGGCAAGTGTGGGCTTTGTTCCTATAAAATGAAGTCTGTGGATGTCGATACTAGTGGTAATAACAAGAGCCAGTAGTCGAGATTCTAATCTCTCTGGAGGCTTTAAATAATTTAATCCCAAGGAAAATGAGACACAGGAAGACTCACTTGCCCAATACCTAGAAAATGAGGGAGCCAGAATTCAAACGCACTGTGTGCCTACACTCTCCTTCCAAAGAGACCCCTCAGGGACCATGGTGGGGAACAGAGGGAGGTGGGACAGAAAGGAGCAGACTTTTGGGCTCCCTATGCCCATTTCCACCAGAGAAGTTCTATGTGTCTCTATTTGTTAGAGTGTGCTCCTACTTGATATTCCTCTTGAATAAAGGTTCTGCTGCTAAAACAGAAAGGTTGAAAATGATTGGACTAAATAATTCTGGAATTTAAGACATCTTCCAGGTATAAGTCAGGATTTTTCTGGTAATCCTTACTCATTATAGTTTCAGAAGATGGGGGCCAAGTACGCTCCTGGGAATGGCTCTGCCTATAGAAAAGATCACGGTGATAGCACTAAAGACTAGCTCCAACCTACCTGCTCCACTCGGATCTCAATCTCTCCATTCACCTTCTTTCCATGGAAATACTTGGCCCTGTGAAGGAGAGGAAGAAATCTATTGAGTAAGGATGCCAATTGCTTCACTGTTTCCTCCCTTCTCCTGAAGGCCTTACCCCCAGAGGTACATGTCCAGACACATTCCCCACCTTCCTGCTCTCTCCCACCTAGATGGATGATTTTCTCATTATTTATATGTATCACATGGGAAAGGGAAAGAGTACAGGCTGGGAGGATTGGAGACTCGGGTTTCGGTTCTGCCAAGTCCCTTTGCATCTCTGTGTCTTTGCTTCATCCTCTGTAAATGGGAGATATTAACATCTGCATAGTATATTTCTAAACATTATTTTAAGGATCAAAAGAAAGAATCCTACACAAATAAATAATGCAGAATTATTTTATTAGGTAGACCCTATATGACCTGTAAATGACTTATTACGTTGCTCTATCCATCCACTCCTTTATTTGTCCATCTCTCCAATGAAGCAGAACTCACCTGCCCCTTCGTCCATCCAACCACCCTTCCATCATCTTTCCTATACATCCCTGTTTCCGTCTTCCCATCAGCAGTAAATGACATCCCATCTGCCCATCACTCAAAGCAAAAACACAGACTTCACTCTTATTACCTCCTTTTCTCTCCCTATCACCATGGGTTCTACATACTAATTATTTCTCAAATCATCCACTTGTCCATTTTCTCTGTAAGCACCCTAATCTTGACCTTAGTCATCTCTTTTCTCATATAAATTATCTCTTCATGCTCTACTTTTGTATCACAGCACTTATTATAATTCCTTATAGTTAGTAACTGGGTTCATGCCTGTTTCCCACTGAACTATAACGCAATTCCTCCAGGCTAGGAACAATCTGTCTTACTCATCATTCTATTTCCAACATGTACCAGAGTACCTGATACACAGTATGAGCTCAATTAAAATATGCTGAATGAATAAATGATTGAAGAGATAGATGAAGAAAGTGAAGTCGCTCAGTCGTGTCAGACTCTTTGCGACCACATGGACTGTAGCCTACCAGGATCCTCAGTCCATGGGATTCTCCAGACAAGAATACTGGAATGGGTTGCCATTTCCTTCTCCAGGGGATCTTCTCCACCCAGGGATCAAACCCCAGTCTCCCGCATTGTAGGCAGACGCTTTACCGTCTGAGCTACCAGGGAAGCCCAGATGAAGAAAAAAAAAAGACACTTTTTGAGTACTCACTCTGTGCCCAAAAAACTGTGCTATACTCTTTAACCTACAGCCCTTCTCATTTAACACTTAAAACCACCACCACGAGGTGGGTATTATTATCTCCATTCCATAAATAAGGAAACTGAAACCCAGAGAGAGAAAATACTTTGCCTAAGTGGCTTGAATCCTGGACTTTCACCGCAAGATCATGCTTTTTCTCAGCCCTGAAAAACAGCAGCAAATGTTGGGGTGCTCCTGGGTTTAGATGACCTCCCACAAAGCAAAAGTAATACAAGTTTCCATTGGCTCTTTTTGGTTGTTGGTCTGATGACACCAAGAGCTCTTAGTGACTTGCTGTAATCTGAGCACTGTGTTGAACATTTCCAGAGACCTTCTCTGGGGCACAGACAGCTATTTGCTTCCAATCCCAATTCTCCTCTTTGCCCACAGAGACAACTTTTATAGACTGGCACCAAGAAATATATCAATATATCCCAGCTTTCCATTCAGCTAGGTATGACCACAAGTTGTTCAGTTGCTCAGTCATGTCTGACTCTCTGCGACCCCATGGACTGCAGCAGACAGGCTTCCCTGTCCTTCACCATGCCCCAGAACTTGCTCAAACTCAGGTCCACTGGGTCGGTGATGCCATCCAACCGTCTCATCCTCTGCCATCCCCTTCTCCTCCAGCCTTCAATCTTTCCCAGCATCAGGGTCTTTTTAAATGAGTAAGCATGCGCATCAGGCAGCCAAAGTATTGGAGTTTCAGCTTCAGCATCAGTCCTTCCAATGAATATTCAGGGTTGATTTCCTTTAGGATTGACAGATTTGCTCTCCTTGCAGTCCAAGGGACTCTCAAGAGTCTTCTCCAACACCATAGCTTGAAAGCATCAATTCTTTGGTGCTCAGCCTTCTTTATGGTATGACCACATACTTGAGCTCTAATCAGTAGGGTTATATCCAAGAATCTTCTTCTTAGTTTCTTTTCTATCCTTTTCCCTGGAATATCAATGTTCCCATCTCTTTTTTCAACCTTCCACTTATGAGAGAATTCTTCTACAAATTCTCTGACCAAGTTGCAGTCTGTCTGCTCCTGAAGTCTCTCTATCTACACTTAGCCAACTCCAGTGGAATTCATCTCTCTTCAAGACTGCCTAAATCACCGACTGACAACTCTAATATTAATGCCACTTTTTCTTACAGCATTGACAGGCTTAGATGTCAAGTGGATAGAACTTTATGGGGACAAGAGTTGTCAGTGTGACTTTAAAAAGCAAGATTTTGTTTTTTTCTCCCAGGATGATCTTCCAAAAAATGTGTGTTCGACCAGCCTCATGCAAAGGGAACCTTTTCACATAATTTGTGAATTTTATCACTAATAAAAGTAATGTTGACAAACTCTAGACACTGGGATAAGCCCACCCCTAATATTTGTAAAGCATGGGGCCAAAGAACAAATGGAAGTCTATGTATCATATGCCTAACATTTAAAATTGATAAAGCTGGCAAACCTTTAAATAAAACATGCCCGTCTCTTCCTTCCTTGAATACAATTTCATAATGATCTGGAAGGGTCAGAATTTGAACTTCTCAGGACTCTTAGGGATCCACCCAGAACACAGTGGCATGGAGGCCGACAGCTCTTGGTTCCCATCGTCCTTCCCAATTCTCCTCCCGCCCTGCTCTCTGTCCTGCATCACTGGGGCTTCCTATGCAAGCTTGTGGATGACCCAGCCCATGTGGCCAAACTTTATCTCCTCATCCACACACCCATCAACAGTCCCCCCACCATGTCTGGGGAGGATGAATCAGGGAACTGACCTACATAGGCCTTGGAATTGGGCCTGGGTCCCCATGGGCCAGGAATTCTATAGGTTGGGTAACCACTGCATGATCAAAGGGTATAATTTGCAGGGTCCTCCTTTGTTGTAAGGAGTATAGCTAGTAAAGGACTAAGTAGGACTGAGGGCAGGGGTCCTGCCGCTTGGGTTTACAAGAAGTACTGGATGATCCTGAGACCTCAGGATGGTAACTAACGAATGAAATCACCGGTATACTAGAAAAAGCATGGATCTCAAATCACAGAAGCTTGGGCAAAATCTTAATTCTACGACTCACTCACTGCATGTTCTAAGACAAGGTACTTAATTCCTCCAGGTCATAGTTCCCTCCAGGTCACTTGTTAAGGGGTGATAACATCTGCCAGCCAAGGTGTGGTGAGAAATTCACTTGATCCTGTACCCAAAGGACAGTAAGTAGAGAGGGTGAACTCAGGGCCAGACCACCTGGATGCAATCCCAGCGCCACCCCTCACTCTTTTTTTTCTGAGACCCCGCAAAACTCACTCAACCTCTGTGTGCCTCAGTTTCCACGTCTGGGAAGTGGGGATAATCACAGTAACTATCCCACGGGGTGTTGTGAGGATTAAATGTGGCACGACGTACAAAGCATTTAGAATGGTTCCTGGCACAGAGTAAGCTCCAAAGTATACAGCCCAGGGCCTAAAGCAGAGTCAACAATGAAAACAAAGAACTACCGAGTGTTTACACGGTGGCTATGGGTGACGTGTGCAGGGACCCACAAGCAAACATAATCCTATCCTCTTGGGGGTTACAGAACGGAATTACAGTCTGCTTCACTTTGATCTGCCCCCTCAGTGAGGTGAGAGATTGGTGATGATAACAAACAGGCGACGTTGATACAGAAGGCCTGCAGGCCTTCACATCCCTCCTCCTGTTGTACTGACCCCAGTGATCAAGCGGGAAGGCTGGGAGCAGCTCCCACAGGTTCAAAGTCACACAGAGCCTCTAAGCAAGCAGCAATGGTGAGTTAGATCTTGTGCTTTAAGAGTTTCAGGATTCAGTCTAGCTCCTTCGTGATCTAGACCCTGTTGACCTATGACCCATTTCTTCTCTGGTTTTCTGCCCACCTCTTGGACACATTCAACTTTCTGTGATTCCTGTGCTTTTGTGAGTCTGAGTCTGTGCTGTTCTTTCCTTCTCTGCTTGGTTACCCCTTTCTCATGTTCCAAGATCCCTGACCGCTGTTTCCTTGAAAGCACCCCCCAACGAGGCTGGGTTAGGTGGTCCTCCTTGGGGTCCCCACGGGGTGCTGACACAACATTCTGGTTGGAATTACACATCCCCTGTCCCCACACACCTAGTCTAGGAGCTCCTGGAGACCCGAAACCGGGTCTCAAAGCTCACTGCGTCTCTCATATCCAGCACAAAGTGCCAGGGCACAGGACATGTTTGAGGAATGCTTGCTGACTGGGTAAATGAATGATGTTTCCTGGGAGAGCCCAAGGGGCAGCTCGCGCTCCAGATGCCCTGCTGCCATCTACTGGTACAATGGGGTAACACAACGCTTACAAATCCCCACCCATTACCACGTGGAGTCCCCTTATCGGCGTCCCACATGCACAGGATTCTAACTCTTAACTCGGGACCCAGAGCACGCAGCACTACAGCGCCACCCCCCAAACAGCTCTGGCTCCACCGGCCTCACCTTCTCGGGAGAAACACTTGTTTTGCCCATCTCTGGAATGTTCACCGCAGGGCCTGCCAGACGGACTCAGGCTGAAGCTGAGGGTCAGGCGGTCCATCCCCCTGCCTGGCCGGGAGTCAGAAGTCTGTCTCCTGACAGGCCACACAGACTGCTGCCTCCTTGCCTGGGGCTCATTCAGGCTTGAGCTGCCTCTGAACAGTCCCGTCTGGCAGAGGGACGGGCAGGGCTGGTCTGGAATTCTAGATGCCTTGGGGGCTGGGGTTGCTGCCTGTGTAATTGCCTGGCTGTCTGACCTCAGGTAGAATGGATGACCCCGCTGTGCCTGAGGGCTCTGTCTCCCTAAACGCAGACCTCTTCCGAAGGCCCTAATATGTTTATTCTCATAATGAGTTTTCTGAGCCCGCAGGCCAATCAGTCAAGGCCTTGGCCTTGGGAAGGAGGTGGGGGAAGCTCTTGATTCTACAAAGCTTCCACCTCTGTGGGTGGTCTCATATTTTACTGCCACATCAGAGGCACCAGGAAGGAGAATATTATAAAACCAGTGCCGCCTGGGGTGGGAAATCCCTAGTTTGGGGAGGCGGGATGTGGTGTGTGTGAGAGAGATTTATGGGGAGCGATACCGAGTTCTTTCATGGCTGCAGAAGGAAGAGGAGAATTAGCACAAACAGGACCCACCTGTGCACAAGCAGCGCCCTTCTAATAAATCCGTCTGGGATGTAAAGTCAGTGTGGCCCGGCCCTGGCGGTGCCCTTCCCGGGAGGAGGGGTCAGGCACAGTGCAGCCTATCGGGGGAGCAGTGCGGGGAGAACGAAGGCAGGGATCTGGCCCTAGAAATGGATTTTCACATTTCTGATGAAACATGTCAGTTGCTGATTTGTGGCCTGGACAGAAACTAGGGGAGATGGATGACGGGTCACATAGGAGAACCCTGAAGGTGGACACACTCAGGGTTTTCCAGTTAGCAAGATAAAGAGGCTAACATGATAGGCTGGATGGATGGAGGTGTGACAAAAGCAGGGCCTTTGAACATGGAGTTCTAACTCAGAGATCCGATTTCGTTGTTGTCGCTCAGTTGCTCAGTCATGTCTGACTCTTTGTGACCCCATGGACAGCAGCACGCCAGGTTTCCCTGTTCTTCACTGTCTCCTGGAGTTTGCTCAAACTCATGTCCATTGAGTTGGCGATGCCATCCAACCATGATGCAAAAATCATCTGTCGCCCTCTTCTCCTCCTGCCTTCAATCTTTCCCAGCATCAGGGTCTTTTCCAATGAGTTGGCTCTTTGCATCAAGTTGCCAGTTCTAGTTCCATTATTTACTCCCAGGAATAGCTAACCCTCCTGCTCCCCTCCCACTGTCAGAGGGGACCCTTCAGTGATGGGGCAACCTCATTGTACCTCTGTGCAAGTGGAAGAGCTCCAGGGCATTGGAAAGGGGAGGGACTCTCTGAGAGTGACAAGGGTCCCCGCATCTGCACAACAATCTGTGAAGGTAAGGAAAGGAGGCCCACTAGGGCCTCACAGACGTGAGGAATGTTCCCGCAATGCCTTCTGACAGCAATAGGGAAGGCGGCCTCTGTGGGGCTCTGCCCACAACCCACATCATTTACTCACTATTCGCTGAGCCTTGTAAGGACTGGGCACCTTACTAGACATGCGGTGAAAGGCTGATAACAGTCCCTGCTCTTGTGGAGCTAACATTCTCTTGGAAAAATCAGGAAACTAACCAGGTGACAAGGAAGTGATGAATACGATGAACAAGCTGGTACAGGGTAGGATGTGGGGAGCAGGGAGAGCTGATCCAGGGAAGCCTTCTTTGGAAGATACTCAACACAGTTGTACCAACCATCTACTGTGTGCCAGAGCGTGCAGGCTCTAAAGAAACAGCAGTGAAGATAACTCGGTGCTTGGCCTCAAGGGGTTTACTATCTAATGGGAGGGAGAGACTCATAAAGTACAATCACCACACAGGACATTAGCTCTAAGACCAGGTCAGCCCACTGAAAGAGACCCAGCCCAGTTTAAGAGCCTACGACTGCTTCCCTGGTAAAGTGACCCAGTTCATTAATGTATCCATCTATCCATCCATTCATCCATTCATCTATCCATCCACCCATCCATCCATCCATCCAATGTTTGGTACCTATCTTTTGCCAGTATCAAGGCAAAGATGGCTCTGAGAAGGTCTGATGAGTGTGTATATGTGTGAAAGGCACACAAGGACAAATGAGTTAGGCAGGTACTGGTGGCACTTCCTGGGGCACGTCCCTCAATGTGCAGGAAAAATGAGCGACAGGCACGGAGCAGAAGACCTAGATCTGAAATGGCAGTTCTGGCACCTGCTACATGATTTTGAATAAGCCTCTGCTCCCTCATCTGAAGGGCGAGGATGGGAAGATCTACCCACAGGGTCATGAGGATAAAATGCGGATGCAGACTTGAAGGCCTCTGGGAACCTGCCAAGCAAGTGGTTGCTCTCTGGTGAGCTGCTGGTGTGGATTTCACCTTCCAGGTAAAGAGGTGGGTGGGCACTGCTAGCAGGAGAACTAGCTGGTCGTCTCCAGCTCTGCTATTTACTTCCTAGCGCTGCCTCAGACAAACAGCAACCTTTCCAAGCACCGGTCTCGTTTGCAAAAATAAGCACATCACTATGTCTGCTATAAGGCCCCATGAATGCTATCCCTGACACATGGCAGATGTTTATGTTCATCTCTTTCCCGCCTGTCGTTCAACAGGTGGGCATGTACCTGGGGAAGTGACAAATCACTCAGGGGAAGGTGGCAGTATCTTTATTACTCTAAAAGGATATCTGGCTTCATGTCAAGCATGATGGGAACTTGCCTTGGCTAACCTCTGGGAGCTCCTCTTTCTCCCCAGCACCAGCCTTTGAGGCAAATAAAATCGTCAGCCACCCACTCACTCTGACAGCAGAGATTATGCTAGAATGTTATCCCCCAATTCCTAGCCCTCTTCTCTCCAGAGACACAAGACTGTGTCATCCTCACTCCCACAGAATTCTCAAAGTCCACAGCCTTCATTTCACAAGAACAGTTCACATTTAGAAGGCTAAGCTGTTCCCTCAGCAAACATTTAAAGAGCATCTATCAAGAACTCATTAACAGATGCTTATCTATTAAGATGCTTTCGAATTGTGGTGCTCGAGAAGACTCTTGAGAGTCCCTTGGACTGGAAGGAGATCAAACCAGTCAATTCTAAAGGAAATCAACTCTGAATATTCATTAGAAGGACTGATGCTAAAATTGAAGCACCAATATTCTGGCCTCCTGATGGGAAGAGCTGACTCATTGGAAAAGACCCTGATGCTGGGAAAGATTGAAGGCAGAAGGAGAAGGGGTTGGCAGAGGATGAGATGGTTAGATAGCATCACTGAATCAATGGACATGAATCTGAGCAAACTCTTGGAAAACAGTGGAGGACAGAGGAGCCTGGTGTTCTGTAGTCCATAGGGTCACCAAGAGTCGGAAACAACTTAGTGACTGAACAACAACATTAAGAGCTCAACCCGACAAAATGCCCATGAAAAAGATGATACACTGAAAGTAATTCACACCAAGGTGTCAGTGACTTATATCTGATCATCCGTAAAAGGGGTTTAGATGGTGTGAGGAGGATGAGAAGAAGGGAACCACGAGAATATTAAGTGTTTGATGTTTGTGTGAGGCCTTCAAGGTGAAAAGGGCCAGGCACAGAAGGAGAAGCCTAGGAGAAGTTCCTTTCCCTCTGCCTCCCTCCTTCCACGTATTCAACTATCTATCTATCCAATTACCCACCCATCTGCTTACCCATCCATCCCTCCATCTCTCTAAGTGAAGTCGCCTAGTCGTGTCAGACTCTTTGTGACCCCATGGACTGTAACCTACCAGACTCCTCTGTACATGAGATTTTTCAGGCAAGAGTATTGGAGTGGGTTGCCATTTCCTTCTCCAGGGGATCATCCTGACCGAGGGATCGAACTCGGGTCTCCTGCATTGCAGGCAGACGCTTTATTTCTGAGCCACCAGGGAAGTATTCCATCTCTCTATCCAGGCTCTACTATGTGCTAGCACTGTGCTAGTCCCTAGGAATTATACTGAACAAAACAACCCCCTGCCATCCTGGTGCTCCTGGTCTAGCCAGGAGACAGGCCCAGATGAAGAATATTTACTCTGACTCCTCTCTTCATCAGAAATTCTAACTGGCAAACCTCATGGAGTCTGCAGCCTTATTTTGTTGGACTTACATTATATACTTTTGATTTTAAAACAGAGAATTCATTTATCAAGAATTCAGACTTCTGGCTTCCCCTGAAAATCAATAACAGAGCGTCACGAGACCTGTGTTTCCACATGGCCAAAGCTGGCTGAGTGGACGGCAGCTGTTGCCTGCAGCTGGGGCATCAGTTCTCACACCCAGCAGTCCCCCTGGCTCCCTGCTGTCTCTCTGCAGCCAGTGTCAAGTGGCAGACGCATCTGTCATAGAGCCTGGGCTGTTTTCTTCCTTACAGCAGGGAAATATTTCTCTGCGCCTTTGCGTTTTCCTAGCACCTGCCCCTTCACTCACCGACCACCTTGCCTCCTGTGAGCAGCTGCACAAGCAACCCCTAATTTAACTAATTCCATTATGAAGATGGCAATGAGCTCAGGGAAAAACTTCAGGAAGCCCACACCACTGCCCTTCCTCCAAACTCAGGTTCGGAGATCAGAAAAATGGATACAAAGCACCGTCTCCTCTCTTGCCATCACAGACAGCCCCCCTCCTGCTAAGGAAACACATCCTATGCAGGCTTCCACAGGCCCCAGGAGGAAAGACATCCTGCAATGAGATTGATGTCCGCCCAGTGACCTGCCTCCCCAGGGCAAGGCTGTAGCCAGGCAGGTGAAGTCTGGAGGAACAGGAACAGCTATGCTGGGAGAGCCCATGGCATCTGAGGGCCTTCTCTGCAAGAGGAGGACCTGGGCAAGAAAATCACATTTTGAAGAATGAGGGACGACTCAGAAGTTGGACAGTGGAATTCTCCAGAAAAAGGCAGGGCAATGGCAGGAAAAATGACTGAGACATAAAAGCAGAGAGAGGAAAATGAAAAGTTTCCGGTCTGAGACTCTTCTAAGGGCTTGCAGGCTGGCCCCTTCAGAGTCTGAGCCTCTTCTGCATTATTCCTCACAGGACACCAGCCTAGCTGTACTGGAAGCTGCAGGTGATGGGGGCTCACTCCCTCACCGGGCAGCCTGCATGGTCTTCGGATGATGCTCCCATCATGTACCCTGAGCTGACACGTCTCCCTGTGTCTGCTTTACCAGCCTCCGTTCTACCAGTTGGGAGCCACATGAAACCGGTCCTCTAGCCACAACGGTTTCTAAACTCGGCTCTTCATCATTTAAAAAATGTTTCCTGCGCTCTCCTCTGGATATTCTGACTCAGAAGTTCCGAAGAACCTCTGTGGCCTGTCCTGCACCCATTCTGACTTGTGTTATCAGCACCTCCATCTGCACCTGTATTCAAGAACCAAGCCCCTCTCTCGCACACAGTCTTGATGGGACAGTCCCCAAGTGTCCCCAGGACATGTTATGGAATCAGCCAGGTTTGTTCTTGCCCAGGAATTTTACTTTTGAGAAGAGAGGCACAAAGCTTGGAAGACAATAGGAGCTGACTTCTCCAGAGAGTGTTCACAAGTTCCTGCCTCTTAGGTCCAGACAGAGCCCTGGGTCCTGACCTTTCCAAAACTTGGGTCTTCTTGTTTTCTTTTCATTCTGTGAGCCTCCGGCATATTTTCCATAAACCCTCCATTTTGCCTAAGTCAGCCAAAGTCATTTCTTTTTCTTGCAAACAAAAAACTCTATCCATACAGAAGGTGAAGAGTGGTACCTGATAATCTGAATGTCATTCTGACAGAAACAGTGCTTTGGGGACCGTGATCTGTCTATTGTCATTGTTTGATTTATGAAGGCACTGGAGCCCGGAGAGGACAGTGGCTCCCGTGGATCTCAGCATCAGCAGGGAAGGGAGAACTGGGGAAGGCATAGCGTCCGTCAGACTCCTCCCCAAGCTACCTTCTGCTCTAAGACACTTTCCCCAGATTTCCTAGCCACACTCTCACAGGGTGAAGACTCTACCGGGGCAGGAGACAACTCTTCACTGTTTTCCCCTCCCTCCCTCTCGCCGGGCAAGAGCAGGGGAGGAAGCGGCCGGGGCACAGAGCCTCCGGATTGGACGGCAGGGAGACCTCACGGAGAGAGGTCAGCACTTGAAAAATTCCTCAAGTCAAAGGGCTCGGGGCCTGGGTGCCACACAAGGCCCTCACTGTGTGCGGACATTGTCCCCCTGATAAAAGGGGCCGGGCCTGGGAAAGCGGCGCTGGTGTCCAGGCGACGGGCCAGGCTGCTGGGGAATGCCCAAGGCCCCTCCCGCCACAGGCACCAGGGCAGAGGGAGGGGGAGTGGCAGGGGGTCCCCAGAGCAGGACGGCGAGCCCAGAAGTCCAGCGCCACCCCCGGCTGCAGGGGGTGGATGGTGTGAATCCGTGAGTGAAGGGAGTAAGAGGATGGCAAGACCCCTCTCACCAGGCCTTTCCTAGCTCCCTGACCCCCACCTCTGAGTTCCCCGCAGGGAACAGGCACGGCTTGCCCTTATTTCAAGGAGAGTCTTAGGGGTGGGGGAAGAGGTGGGTGGGGGGAGACAGAAGGATTTTGTTTCCTAGAGCCTAGTGTCTTCAACAGACAGGTGTGTATCCTGCGTCGAGCCCCCTGACCAACTCTAGGAGGAGGGGAACCAGCCCAGTCCCCATCTTCCCATCTTCAGAGTAGAGTGTGCCAGCCCACCAGCACCCAGACACCCCTCTTTCAGGGCTTCTAGAATGCAGCCCTCAAGCCTGTCCAGCTGAACTGAGAAACATGCTCCTCCCTACTGACTGCCAGTGCCACTATATTCACTGCAGTTAGTATCACGATTAGCTGTGGTTTTTTTTTTTAATATTTATTTTATTTATCGGGCCATGCAGGGTCTTAGTTGCAGCACACAGGGTCTTCCGTCTTCATTGTGGCATGTGGAGCTCTCGTTGCGGCATATGCGATCTTTAGCTGTGGCATGTGGGAATCTAGTTCCCTGACCAGGGATTGAACCCGGGCCCCCTGCATTGGGAGTAGGGAGTCTTGGGCACTGGACCACAGGGAAGTCCCTGCAATCAACTGTTAACACCATCACCATTTCAGGGCCTGTCATGACAGCTAAGCCCAGTACCAGCCCCACTCGTGCCATCATCTCCACCTCTTTACTGATCCTTTGTGAGAGGTGCCACGATCCTGCCCTACAACTGAGGAATGTGAGGCCCGGAGGCCAGACTCACCCAAGGTCACATGAGAGAGGGAGGATGGGGTCCAGGCAGTCTGCCTCGAGACTGTCCACTTGATTTTGGTCCTGCCCTGCTGGTGACTGAGACTGTTCAGTCCTCATCACAGGCTGGGAGAGCAGCTTCCTGAGAATGAGGTCAATGGAAGGGGTAGGAGGGCTGGTTTGGCTCCCCAACCAGAAGGCAAGGACGCGCAAAGGCCAGCTTCTCACTGGGCCCATGTCAGCAGGGCTAGGCACTGCCTCTTGTTGCCACCCTCCGTAAGTAGGGTGGAAAGATAAACTAGCAGACATCTACTTAAATACGAATTCCAGATAAACAATAAATAATTTTGTGGTATAAATCAATACCAAATATTGCATGGGATACGCTTATACTGATTTGTTGTTTGTCTAATTATTAATTGGACATCCTTTATTTTTACTAGCTAAAGCAACAAGCAACTCTACCCAAAAGCCTCTGCTGGTGATGCCAAATCTCAATTTAACACCCCCTTCCCACCCACTGCAACCCTCCCCCGACAAGATGGCACAGTGGGAAGCAGAAAGTCCTGGTCACCCTGGGGCCAATTAGGCCACAGCAAGGCTTCAAGGGGCTGCCAAGACACCCTGAGCTCACGAGTGTCTGGATGGCTACAGGAAACCCCACTTCCCCTGGCACCTCAACATTCCAGCTGCCCAAAGGCCCTAGCGGAGGGGGTGCTCGAGGTGGGCACTTTCCTCTGAGGAGGAGGTCACTGTTCTTGGCCACCATGCTGTAACAGGGAGTCCTGCCCTTAGACACGAGTGTGTGTGGGTGTGTGTGCCCACCTGAGTCAGACACGAGCATGTGAGGGTGTGTGCGCTCACATGAGGCTCCAGAGCCCTCTGGCATAGCACACGAGGCCTGTGCTCAGCTGGGAGAGGAAAGGGTGACAGGAGAACGAGGATGCCAGACTTGTCAGCTGGACGGCCTGAGCTGACCGCACACGCCACGGTGTCTGCTCTCATCCTGGGCTCGGAGGCTTAGTTCCCTTCTTTCCACAGGGAGAACAGTAACAGTACTCCATACAGTTGCTGAGAGGATTAAATCCGAGAATCTAGGAAAACCATTCAGCACAACGTCTGGTCATGCAAAGTGCACAGGTGCTTGCCATATGACCATGAGGAGGACCTGACACACTCCCAAAGAGCTCATGGTTTCTTCATTTGTGTGTTCACTCATTTTCAACCAAGACTTCTTAGCACCTACAGCACGCCAAACACTGAAGCCCCGGGAAACAGTCAGCAGGAGGTAGGTCACCATCAGATGAGCCTTCAGAGAAGTGAGTCCTGTTAAAGTCCCAGCCCACCACTCTCCTGTTTTGGCTTCTCAAGCAGCACAAGATCTGTCTGTGCCTTGCTTTCTTACCATAAAATGCTTCCTAGGAAAATCAGGAAGTGTGACTGGCAGTGGTATACTGGCTGGCTCTCTAGGGAGATCTAAAAATCCTGGTTTGCAGCATTTGCCCATTTCCGTGGTGTGAATGCTCTCACGGTGGCCAGTGTGACTTCTGGGTGGATTGAGCAGTGTGGGAGGGGAACAGGGGATTAGAGAATGCCACCAAGGTCACTCTCAGCATCACTGTCACACCTTCACCCTTGCCATTACCAGTAATGTCACCTCCAAATCACTCATTCCATCAACAGATGTTTCCTAGCAGCCATTATCTACCTGCCCTGTTCTAGGCTCTGGGACACAAAGACAGCAAGTAGGCATGGGTGGGTAGTGGTGGTGAGGACACAAATTATCACACAATACAGCAACTCTCAGTGAATCCAGACATGCACAAGGTGCTTTAATGAGCATCATTAACCATCATACAGTACGATGGGGCAGCCTCACAAACTCCAGGCTGAAAGGATAGTAGCTAAGGGGTGTTTAAAACTAAGAATCCCCTTTTCATTTCCTCTTCACCAAGTAAAAGGAAAAGGAAATCCTAGGGAAGGGTGGAGAATAAGAGGGAGGGTAACAATAGATCAACCCTGGACATTCACTGGAAGGACTGATGCTGAAGCTCCAATACTTGGCCACCTGATGCAAAGAACTGACTCACTGGAAAAGACCCTGATGCTGGAAAAGACTGAAGGCAGAAGAAGAAGGGGGTGGCAGCGGATGAGATGCTTGGATGGCATCACCGACTCAATGGACATGAGTTTGTTTGAGCAAACTCCAGGAGATGGTAGAGGACAGGGAAGCCTGGTGTGCTGCGGTCCATGGGGTCACAAAGAGTCAAAACCACTGGGTGGCTGAACAACAACAACAGATCATTGTTGAAAGAGAAGAGCAGACATTCTGGGAACAAGGACCATGGGAGGCAAGAGGAGGGAGGGTTTCAGAGACCCCTGGAGGGAGGGGTTGGGGGCCAAGCCTTAGCTGCTTTATCCCCCTTCACCCCAACATCCCCCTCCCCAAGCCCATCCAGGCTCCAGAGACCTTGAAGGTAAAACTGAGATCAAGGAAGTACACCCAACCTTGTTATGAAGAATTCTCTTTTGGGGTCATGATCAATGTTCTCATTTTGAAAAAAATCAAACCTAGGGTTCTAGTACATTCTGTGGCAATAATTTACACTGTAAACTACTGCCTTACACTGTAAGGCAGCTATATGAGATTGTTAAAACAAATAAGTAGATGAATTTTTAATTCATCATTTTAATTTTAGAGGGAGGGCAGACATGCTTACAACTCTGACCTTGGACTTGAGGGCAATGATGTGCTACCTAATGGTTATAAAAGGTGATATACATGGTGGGGCATGGGAGTAAACTTACCAGATTTGATTTTGGAAAGAGGGTACTTTGGTGGTAACATGAAAGGTACCCAGGAGGCAAGGTCAAGACTAGAGAACTGATGCCAGTGAAAGTGCTGGAAAATAGGCAAGACAACGAGTGGGGAGGGCTGAAGAAAAATGAGCTGGAAGTCCATTTGTTGTACTTCTCCTTTCCCTTGTGATTCTCAAATCTGACTGATCTCCCATCATCCCAGAGGACAGTACCAGCTTCAGTTCAGAGGGACTCCTCACCCAGATCTTACTGGGGGTGAGTCTGGTCCAAAGCTCCCAACATCCCTGATGTAGCCAGGCTGACCTCTGGGGCAGCCCCAAAAGGTCGTGGGGTCTCAAAATGCTCGGCCATTAGTCCCGCTTTCCAGTAAGGGCGGCTTTGGGATCCTCTGTGTCTCCTCAGAAGAGGGACAGTCCTCCTCTCCCTCATTGCCCCCTGGCCACTGGCCAGGTATCATTCCTCCTTGGGGGGCCCAGGCTGGTTCCAAGAGTCTGCAAGCTGGCCTCTGTCAGGAAGCAAGAGGCGGAGGTTCCTGTAACTCCCTTACCCTCTAGGAAACCTGATTCTGCAGCAGGGTCCTGGATTAGGAAAGGGGTGACAGAGGGAAGTAACAGGCTGACAGGGAGAAAAGGGAGCCACATTGTCCCTGGTGGGTTCAGGCTCAGTCCAGACGTGGATCATCTCCCCCTCTCATTACCATCTCAAAGGAGAAAGAAAGGGGCTGTGTGAGCTGCCTTCTCCCTCTTCAACAGCTTCTTCCTCTCAGGAGACAGTCTGCACAATGAAGGAGGCGCTGGGCAGGGGGCTGACCCCAGAGGCAGCCAGACTCTGCCAGAACTGCCCAGGGACAGTGGGGCTAGCCCGCCACCTGCTGGCCGCTGCTGGTATGGGAGGACGACAGGGAAGAAATCGGGGTTCTAAGGCAGCCAGCATCAATTTTGAAAGTTGGGCATGTATCTGGAAAGTTTCTCAAGTTCTCACAGCATCTAGGATGAGTTCTCTATGAGAAGCGGTTATGTGCGGGTGGGAAGTCTCTGTCACAAACATCCAATGAATGCACAGCGAACATTCAGGTGACCTTATAAACAGCCTGTTTCTCACTTTTCCACTTTTAACCCTCTGAGAGGCAGGAACAGTGGCCTGCTGTCCTCAACCCCTAATGAACCTGTGGGCACATGAAGCATGATTGAAACAGACCGGGAGAAATTCTTCTAGCCAAAACCTGTGTCCCCCACCAGGGTACCCAGACTAAAATTCACACACTGGTCACTCCTGTGGATTAGAGAGATTGAAGACCAAAGTCAAAATTCAAATGTTACTTGGCTAAGGTAATTTATGGCATTTCAGTCTCATAAGCTGTGCGCCTACACTAAACTACACACCATATGGGCACTGGGTTGGGAGGCAGACAGAGATTAATTAGTAAGGCTCAACTTTATCACCTGAGAGCCAGTAGCGAAGATTGACCATTAGAAAACCATAGCACAGTGGGGGTAAATCCTAATCTATTCTGCCTAATATTGGGCATAAAGAAATTAAATAAGTATGCCTACAGGGGTTGCAGTCAAGATGATTAATATTGCACAAAAGGTCACAATAGTCTGCAATAATAATATGCACTTAAACAGCACTTACTGTCTACTAGACATATGCTAAACACTTTTATAGTAATTCAAATTTCAACTGTACTTACATAAATTAACTCTACAGGTAGGTACTATTTTACCATTTAGGTGCAGTAACTTTCAAAGGTCATATAGCTATTATGGGGTAGAGACTTGAATCCAGATAGCTCTGAAGTCTGAATCCTTAACCACTTCACCTTGTTGCCATTTATTAGCTCAGGATCCATACAAAAAGTAACGTTTCTGACAAATACCCCTTCCCAAGACCATATTATGGCAAACCCTGCCTGAACCAGAGTGGTGCAGTCAACAGAGAACATTCAAAATCAAGGTCAAGTTGGATTAAAGAGAAACAGAGGACTGCAGAGGCCATGCGGGCATGCTGAGTACCAGGCAGATGGGCAGCATGACTGCAGAGGCAGGGGTGCGTGAAACCAGCACCTCTGCAGAGATCAATCCCTTGGCTCAGAACCTAAATATGATGCTCTGCATAACCTCACAGGCAGAGATGAACACCCTTCAAGCATCACTGAAAACAACTCATAACGGATCAGAACAGAGGCCAGGCACCCGACCACCCTGGTTAAGACGAAGTGATTCCACAGCAGGAAAATAAAGGCTAAAGTCTAAACCTACTGAACATGCTTTAATGTTGACTGCATTGAATGTTATAAACTATAATCACCTCCCACTCCAAAGTACAGGCTCAACCATTCCCGACCTGAGTTCACTTTTCAAGGAATGAATGTGAGCACACACATCCATGTTAGAATAAGAGAGCACTGGCATGCTCAGTGAACGGATTATAGTAATTGGTTCATGTCATACATGCTTCCTGGATGCTGACTCTGGGCCTACTCTGTGGTAGCTTTTGGAGACACACACAGGGAACCTTGTCCTCCAGCCCCCAGGGCCATCCATGGGTCCGTGGCCAGAACTGCCCTAAATGGGGTGCCTCCATGTCTCCATATTTAGGTTTACTTCCTGGACTGCTAATTCTTTGTCTCCAATTGGACTGATAATACCTATCTTCTCTACCAAAAATTTCAAATGGAGACCTCTTTTCCACCCACATGCAGCTTCCTGTGTGCAGGGCCTGTTCATTACTTATCTGAGTACCTGAGGCTGTTGTGAGAGCTGACTCATTTGAAAAGACCCTGATGCTGGGAAAGATTGAGGGCGGGAGGAGAAGGGGACGACAGAGGATGAGATGCTTGGATGGCATCACCGACTCAATGGACATGAGTTTGGGTGAACTCCGGGAGTTGGTGATGACAGGGAGGCCTGGTGTGCTGTAGTTCACGGAGTCACAAAGAGCTGGACAGGACTGAGCTCTGAACTGAGCTAACCGCAGGCTGCTACTTGCACTCATCAGCGCTCAGTGACCCCCTGTGGAGCAACTGCTACCATGAACTTGCCACGTGTCCAGTCTCTGCCCCTCCAGCCAGGATGCTGACCGTCTATCAGGATGGGGCATACCTGGGAAGAGCCTGGAAGGGATATCATTTCTGCCCACCTTTGCTGTCCTGTTAAGACAGGTTCTGGAACCAGACTGCCAGTCCATGGAAGAGTATGAATGCAAACTCAGGCACTCTGGTCCCTTCAAACTAAGGACTGTGGGCTTCTCTTGGTTTCTTTTACCCTCATAGCAACCTCACTCAATGAGGGAGCACGGCTGAAGCTCAAAGATGTTAAGCAACTTACCACAGTTATTTCAGATTTTTTAAAGCTTTATATTATTAGGAAAATAATATAGTACATATACCATATATTATATAATACTTCCTGTGGGCCCTGGGCAGTACCCCATGTCAAACGTATTAAGAAGTTTGCAGCAAATCATATGAACAAGCACAGTGAGTGGTACCATGAAGACTTTTACAGTCTAACTTTCCTTCAGATAAGGCTTTGCTAGCAAATGGGCTACAAAATATCTTCTAGTGAGCTTTTTGGGTTTTGGATTTGCAGGTGAGAGACTGCAGACCTTAAACATAAAGCCCTTTGGACAGAGTGTGGCAAAAGTGGCTGCCGTGGTGCCTGCCATCAACGTCCTTCCCTCCGGCCAGTCTCTGATACCACAGAGTCTCTCACAGCTCTTCCCCTCTCTCTTCCCCAAGAGTGAAAGAAGCCCCATCTCCTCTCCTGCCCCTAGGCGGGGGCAGCTGCAGATTGCTGCTTACCAGTCTGTGTGGGCATCATCGATCACCAGCAGGATCCTGGGCCTCTGAACAACAGGCGTGGAGGGGGCCGGAGGCTCCATCAGCCCCGAGGGGGCCTGTGAGGTCTGCTTCATGGCACTGGAGAAGGAACTAAAAAGGCTGGATCCTGGAGAGGAGAAGGAGGCTGCCAGGGGCTGAGGGTGCCTCCTCTCCGTGGCGGGGGACGCAGGGGAGCTGGTGGAGCTGTCTGGGCGCTGCAGGTCCGCCATGTAGCCGTTCGGCAGGTTGGCCACGAAGCTGCTGTCAGAGAGGCGCCGCCGCAGGAAATTCATGGCTGTGATGGACGAGATGGCCTGTTCCCACTCGGGTGGTCCAGGTGAGGCCGGGAACACAGGCTGCCAGCGGAGGGAGTGGTAGGTTCTTGGGCCAGAAGACCCGAGGGAGTCCCACACAAGTCAGCTACAGCTGTCTTTTTTTTTTACCTGTGGAAACAGGCCAAGAAACACATTAGTGGAAACGACCTCAGCCCCTCAAGAGCAAACAGATAAAGCCCCTTCTTGCCCTGCTCCTGGGGGCAGTGCAAAGTAGGACATCTTTTTGGCAAGGAATTTGGCAACATCTAATTAGAGCACACCCTTTAAACCTACGATTTCCATTTTCTGGAATTCTACCCCAAGAAAGCAATCCGAGTTACAGAAAAAGCCTCTTGGACAAATGTATTTATCACAGCATTATTTACACTAGCAGAATACTGGAAAGTCTTTCAACATTCGACCACAGGATAACAAATACGTAAACTACAGCACATTCAGTGGAACCTTTCGTGGCTATTAAAAAGAAATACTTAAAAAGGGATTTGAGTCACGCAGAAAAAATTTCATGTCGTAATTTAAAAGATCGTGATATAAGACTATTAGGTACAGAATGACTACAACCACATAAAAGTTGAAATAACAAAACTTTGGAAAGAAAAAGACATTGGGATGTTAACAGTGACTATATTTGCATAACCAGACTACATGGCTTTTTGTTTTTTCCAGTTACCTGTATTGTCCAGATTTTCTAGAATATATACAGCTGCCAACTGAATTGTGTCCTTCAAATTCATATGTTGAAGCCCTCACCAGTAACATGCTGGTATCTGGAGATGGGTTCTTCTGGAGGTAATGGGGTTAGATGAGGCCATGAGGGTGGTGCTCTCGTGAGAGCATTAACGTTCTCATAAAAAAAAGACAAGAGGGAGTTTGCTATTCCTCGGCCATGTGAGGACACACGGGGAGACAGCCGTCTGCAAGCCAGGGAGACAGCTCTCACCAGACACCATCCATTCTGGCACCCTGACCTCAGACTGCCAGCCTCTGGAACTGTGAGAAAACAAATTTCTGTTGTTTAAGCCACTCTGTGAAATTTTGTCAGGACAGCCCAGCAGGTTAATAAACAAATGAAGTCCTTTGCCAAACAGAACAAAATAAGTTTTAAAAATCCAAATGATTCATTTAAGATCAAAATTTCTGAGAAAAATGATGGTTTCAGTCATGCAATTCAACCCCACCTATATTTTATTTTGTTAACATTATTTTATGTTTTTGCTGAGGTAAAACGTACTTAGAGGTGCACAGCCCCTAAGGGTACAGTTCTTGGAGTTTTGATATATGTATATGCTGGAATAAGATTTATTATACTCCAGTCACCTCAGGAAGTTCTCCTGCATCCCTTTCTAGAAATCCACGTGTCCTCAAGGGCAAAGGTTCTGCTGATGTCTATCATATGTTAATTTTACCTATTCCTAAACTTTATATAAATGTGACTGTGTATTATTCCTTCATGAGTGGCTTCTTTCCTTCAGCATAATGGTTTTAAGACTCAGCTATGTTGTATGTAACAAGTCACTCTTTTTTATTACTGAGTAGTATTCTGCTAGATGAATAACTACAAATTGTTATTACATTCTCCTTTTGAGGGATGTTTGAAATGTTGTCAGTTTGGGGTGGGTATTCTGAATAGAATTGCTCTAAGAATGTTTTATTTAAGTAATTTTGTGGAGAGAGAAACAAAGAAAGGGGAAAGGGTGGGGTGAAGAGACAGAGAGAGAGACTGGTTGAGAGACTGACTTTTTCTTTGGGAAAATACCTAGAAGTTAATTTGTTAGGTCAGGGGGAGGCATATGTTTCACTTTTTAAGAAACTGTCCAAAACCTTCCCATAGTGGTTGGGACAGTTCCCTTGTAGTCTTAGTTGGCTTAGAATTTTTATCATGAATGGATGTTGAATTTGCAAACTGATTTTCCAAATCAATTAAGATGATTGACTGTGGCTCAGATCATGAGCTACTGAAGAAAGTAGGGAGGGAGGGGGGATCAGGATGGGGAATACATGTAAATCCATGGCTGATTCATGTCAATGTATGGCAAAAACCATTACAATACTGTAAAGTAATTAGCCTCCAACTAATAAAAATAAATGGGAAAAAAATAATAAAATAAAAAATTAAAAAAAACAAAAAAAGAAAGTAGGGAAAACCACTAGGCCATTCAGGTATGACCTAAAATCAAACTCCTTATGATCGTACAGTGGAGGTGACAAATAGATTCAAGGATCAGATCTGGTAGACGGGTTAGTGAAGAACCATGGGATGGAGGTTTGTAACAATGTACAGAAGGCAGTGACCAAAACCATCCCAAAGAAAAAGAAATGCAAAAAGGCAAAGTGGTTGTCTGAGGAGTCCTTGCAAATAGCTGAGGAAAGAAGAGAAGCCAAAAGCAAGGGAGAAAAGGAAAGATATACCCAACTAAATGCAGAGTTTCAGAGAAGAGCAAGAAGAGATAAGAAGGCATTCTTCAATGAACAACACAAAGAAGTAGAGGAAGACAATATAATGGGAAAGCCTAGAGATCTCTTCAAGAAAATTGGAGATACCAAGGGAACATTTTATGCAAGGACGGGCATGATAAAGGACAGAAGCAGTAAAGACCTAACAGAAGCAGAAGAGATTAAGAAGAGTTGGCAAGAATACACAGAAGAACCATACAAAAAAGTCTTAATGACCCAGATAACCATGATGGTGTGGTCATATCTAGAGCTAGATATCCTGGAGTGTCAGGTCAAGTGGGCCTTAGGAAGCATCACTACAAACAAAACTAGAGGAAGTGATGGAATTTCAGCTGAGTTATTTCAAACCCTAAAAGATGATGCTAAAATGCTGTACGCAATATGCCAGCAAATTTGGAAAACTCAGCAGTGGCCACAGAACTGGAAAAGGTCAGTTTTCATTCCAATACCAAAGAAGGGCAGTGCCAAAAAATGTTCAAACTGCTGTATAATTGTGCTCATTTCTCCTACTAGTAAAGTTATGCTCAAAGTCCTTCAAGCTAGGCTTCAACAGTATATAAACTCAGAACTTCCAGATATACAAGCTAGATTTAGAAAAGGCAGAGGAACCAGGGATCAAATTGCCAACATTTGTTGGATCACAGAGAAAGCAAGGAAATTCCAGAAAAAAAAAAAATCTACTTCTGCTTCACTGACTATGCTAAAGCCTTTGACTGTGTGAATCACAACAAACTGTAGAAAATTCTTAAACCAGACCACTTTACCTGTCTCCTGAGAAACCTGTATGCAGGTTAAGAAGCAACAGTTAGAACAGAACATGGAACAATGGATTGGTTCAAAATTGGGAAAGGAGTAATACAAGACTGTAAATTGTCACTCTGTTTGTTTAACTTATATGCAGAGTACATCATGCGAAATGCTGGGCTGAATGAATCACAAGCTGGAATCAAGACTGCCGGGGGAACATCAATAACCTCAAATATGCAGATGATACCACTCTTATGGCAGAAAGTGAAGAGGAACTAAAGAGCCTCTGGATGAAGGTGAAAGAGCAGAGTGAAAAAGTTGGCTTAAAACTCAACATTCAAAAAACAAAGATCATGGCATCCGATCCCATCACTTCACAGCAAATGGAAGGAGAAAAAAGTGGAAACAGTGACAGATTTTATTTTCTTGGCTCCAAAATCATTGCTGATGGTGACTGCGGCCATAAAATTAAAAGACACTTGCTTCTTGGAAGGAAAGTTATGAAAAACCTAGACAGAATATTAAAAAGCAGAGACTTCACTTTGCTGACAAAGGTCTGGATAGTCAAAGCTGTGGTTTTTCCAGTAGTCATGTATGGATGTGAGAGTTGGACCATAAAGAAGGCTGAGTGCTGAAGAATTGATACTTTCAAACTGTGGTGCTGAATAAGACTCTTGAGAGTCCCTTGGACAGCAAGGAAATCAAACCAGTCAACTCTAAAGAAAAATCAATCCTGAATATTCACAGAAAGGACTGATGCTAAAGCTGAAGCTCCAATACTTCGGCCACCTGATGGGAAGAGCTGACTCATTAGAAAAACCTTGATGCTGGGAAAGACTGAAGGCAAAAGGAGAAGAAAGCAGCAAAGAATGACATAACAGTTAGATGGCATTACTGACTCAATGGACATGAATATGAGCAAACTCTGGGAGATAGTGAAGAACAGGGGAACCTGGCGTGCTGCAGTCCATGGGGTCACAAAAATCAGACATGATTTAGCAAATGAACAACAAGGTTTTTAAAAACCATGTATTTGCTTAATGTGATGAGTTACATTAATTGATTTTCAAATGCTAAACCAATCTCGCATTCCTAGGATAAATCCCACTTAGTCATAGTGAATTACCCTCTTTATATAATGCTGGATTCAAGCCAAGAATATTTTGTTGAAGATTTTTTATATCCATGTTCATGAGAAATCTGGTCTGAGATTTTCATTTTTGTCAATGTCTTTGCCAGGCTTTGGTACCAGCATAATGTTGACCTTACAAAATATATTCTGAAGTGTCTCTACCTTTTCAATTTTCTGAAAGTCTGTGTAATATTGGGGTTCTTTTTCCCCTTAATTCATTGACAGAATGAAGCCACCTGGGGCTGACTTTTTCTTTGTTGGAAAGTTTTTAACAATTACCTCAAATGCTTTTATAAATCTATTTATATTCTCTGTTTATTATTTCAATATTGACAATATATGATTTCAAACAATTTGTCCACTTCATTTAATTAATTTATTAAAAAATTTTTTTTCCATTTATTTTTATTAGTTGGAGGCTAATTACTTTACAATATTGTAGTGGTTTTTGCCATACATTGACATGTATGCATGAATTGACATGAATCAGCCATGGATTTACATGTATTCCCCATCCCGATCCCCCCTCCCACCTCCCTCTCCACCCGATTCCTCTGGGTCTTCTCAGTGCACCAGGCCCGAGCACTTGTCTCATGCATCCAGCCTGGGCTGGTGATCTGTTTCACCCTTGATAATATACATGTTTTGATGCTGTTCTCTCGAAACATCCCACCCTCGCCTTCTCCCACAGAGTCCAAAATTCTGTTCTGTACATCTGTGTCTCTTTTTCTGTTTTGCATATAGGGTTATCGTTACCATCTTTCTAAATTCCATATATATGCGTTAGTATACTGTATTGGTCTTTATCTTTCTGGCTTACTTCACTCTGTATAATGGGCTCCAGTTTCTTTTTTTTTCTTTTTTTTGGGGGGCTCCAGTTTCATCCATCTCATTAGAGCTGATTCAAATGAATTCTTTTTAATGGCTGAGTAATATTCCATGGTGTATATGTACCACAGCTTCCTTATCCATTTGTCTGCTGATGGACACCTAGGATGCTTCCATGTCCTGGCTATTATATTCAGTGCTGCGATGAACATTGGGGTGCAGGTATCTCTTTCAGATCTGGTTTCCTCAGTGTGTATGCCCAGGAGTGGGATTGCTGGGTCATATGGCAGTTCTATTTCCAGTTTTTTAAGAAATCTCCACACTGTTCTCCATAGCGGCTGTACTAGTTTGCATTCCCACCAACAGTATAAGAGGGTTCCCTTTTCTCCACACCTTCTCCAGCATTTATTGCTTGTAGACCCTAATTCCAAAACCAGACAAAGATGCCACAAAAAAAGAAAACTATAGGCCAATATCACTGATGAACATAGATGCAAAAATCCTTAACAAAACTCTAGCAAACAGAATCCAACAACATATTAAAAAAATCATACACATGACCAAGTGGGCTTTATCCCAGGAATGCAAGGATTCTTTAATATCCGCAAATCAATCAATGTAATACACCACATTAACAAATTGAAAGATAAAAACCATATGATTATCTCAATACATGCAGAAAAAGCCTTTGACAAAATTCAACATCCACTTATGATTCAACATCCACTTATGATTTTTCCTCCAGAAAAGGAAAAAATCTTGCCACTTGTGACAACATGGATGGACCTAGAGGATACTTTGCTTAATGAAATAAGTCAGACAGAGAAACATAAATATTGTATATTTATACTTACATGTGGAATCTAAAAAACAAACATATAATAAAACAGAAACAGACTCAGATACAGAGAAAAAACTAGTGGTTGCCAGAGAGGAGGAGGATGGGAGGATGGGTGAAATAGGTGAAGGGGATTAAGGGGTACAAACTTTAAGTTATATAATAAATAACTATAATAATCAGTATATTACAGGGCTATAATATACAGCACAGAGAATATAGTTGATATAATAACTTTGTGTGGTATGTAATCTCTAAAAATATCAAATCACTATGTTGCACACCTGAAAGCAATATAATATTGTAAGTCAACTATGCTTCAATAAAAAAAAGAAAGACGAAAACACTGAAGAAAAAAAAAAATCTCCAGAAAGCAGGAATAGAAGGAACATACCTTAACATAATAAAGGCTATATATGACAAACCCACAGCAAGCATTACCCTCAATGGTGAAAAATTGAAAGCATTTCCCCTAAAATCAGGAACAAGACAAGGGTACCCACTCTCACCACTACTATTCAACATAGTTTTGGAAGTTTTGGCCACAGCAATCAGAGCAGAAAAAGAAGTAAAAGGAATCCAGATAGGAAAAGAAGTGAAACTCTCGCTGTTTGCAGATGACATGATCCTCTACATAGAAAACCCTAAAGACTCTACCAAAAAATTACTAGAGCTAATCAACGAATATAGTAAAGTTGCAGGATATAAAATTAACACACAGAAATCCCTTGCATTCCTATATACTAACAATGAAAAAACAGAAAGAGAAATTAAGGAAACAATACCATTCACCATTTCATTTTAATTGTATAATTTATTGGCATAAAGTTGTTCATAGTATTTATTAACATTTCATTTTCTGCAAGATCTGTAGTAATTTCCCCTGATATTCCTGATACTAGTCATTTTCTTTTTCTCTTTTTGATTAATCTATGTTAAGAATTTATAAATTTCATTAATTTTTTAAAGAAACAACTTGCAGCTTTTTATATTTTCTCCATTATTTGTTCTCTAGTTCACCTATATCTGCTTTTTATTACTTCCTCTCTTCTTACTTTGGGTTTAAGGTTTTAATTTCCTCTTTTTTCTACATTCTTAAGATGGAAATATACCATAATTTTAAACCTTTCTTCTTTTTAATACAAGCAGTTAAAGCAATGTATTTCCCTCCATGCACCACTTTAGCTGAATCCAGAAAATTGACATATTATATTTACATTATCATTCAATTAAAATTATTCTTTTTTCTTTCTAATTCTTTTTGACTTATGTGTTATTTAAACATATCTTTAATTTTCAAACTCCAGTGCTTTTTCAGATATTGTAATGTTATTGCTTTTAATATGATTCATTTATGATTAATGAATGTAGTCTATAGGGTTTTAATCCTTTAACATCTTTGACATCCACTCAGATTAATTTTATGGCTCACCGTGGTCTATCTTGATGAATACTTTATTTTCACTTGAAAAGAACATGTATTCTATAGTCGCTGGGTACAACATTCTATAAGCATCAATTAGACTGTTATTAAGTCAAGTTCCCCAGGAAACTGACACTGCCAGGATGATTTGGAAGCAGAAAGTTTTTTGGAAAGTATTTCCATGATCAACAACCGCAAGCATGAAACGCACAAATGGGCAGAAGGAGGGGTTGAATTGGAATACAGTTTTCACAGAGGCCTCAGCTGATCTTATTGGAAGCATGGATTGGGGGGCATCTCCTTAGATTTCCTCATTTTCTAGCCACTGATAGCCTGTATTCTGCATGTGTGCTTGCTAAGTTGCTTCAGGCCCGTCCAAATCTTTGAGACCCTGTGGACTACAGTCTGCCAGGCTCCTCCGTCCATGGGATTTCCCAGGCAAGAATACTGGAGGGGTTACCAGGGCCTCGTCCAGGGGGTCTTTCTGACCCAGGGATCGACCCATGTCTCCTACGTCTCCTGCAGGAGATGGGCAGGTTCTTTACCACTAGCGCCACCTGGGAAGCCCCAGACTCTGCCTGCCTGTCTGTCTGTGAAAGTTGCTCAGTCGTGTCCGATTCTTTGCAACTCCACAGACTATACAGTCCATGGGATTCTCCAGGCCAGAATACTGGAGTGGGTAGCCTTTCCCTTCTCCAGGGGATCTTCCCAACCCAGGGATCAAACCCAGGTCTCCCACATTGCCGGCAGATTCTTTACCAGCTGGGCCACAAGGGAAGCCCCTTTTAATTCATTTAATATTAATTATTCAGTTAAATAGTCACTTAAAGTCCCAACCACACAGTATCATTAGATAGTACCCCCAAACCAGGATTTCCTGATGGATGACAATACAATCGTAGGTTACACTTGCTCATTCTGGGTTTTAACTCAATTCTATTAATATTATTCTTCTACTTTGGAAGACCATGATGAGAAGCTATACCTCTCTCTAATGGCATGTGCCTGCTTCTTGTCAAATCACCAAAACTGCAGCTTCCTGCTCCGGTTCTAGCTTCTCCCTGCCATATAGACTGGGAGTGCTTTACAGAGAAGAGCCACATCAACGTGAATCTCACTTAGTGGGGGCAGGTGCCTTTTTTCAAGGGTTAAATCTCTTCCAGATACCACTTACTTTTTATTTCTCTCCGAAAATCTCAATTAGATTATTTCAAATACTCTATCCAGAATTTATAATTATCATCTGTGACAGGGTTAGTCCAACACAAGCTACTGAGAAATTATTGGATTTGAACATCTTTCATCTTTCAAATACCGGATAGAAAAGTTTACAAACAGAGATGAAGGGACCTTAGAGATTATTTAACAACCTCTTCTTTAGGACCTCTGGTCAACCTTACACTGGCGGGAATTTACCACCTTCAGAAACCTTATGTTTTTTGACCAACTCCAATGTTCATCAAAGACTTCTTCTGAAATTTCTTCCACTGCAGGCCCTGGGGGAGCTTATAGTCTGGTAAAGGGAGGCACATAATGGACAAAAACTCATGGACTGGGGCAATACAGAGAGTGCTGTTATAGAGATTAACAGAGAAGGCCTCTCTGAGAGGTGACCTTTAAGTTGAGACGTAAGGATGAGGGGAAAGGGAAGTACATGTGCAAAGGCCCTGAGGTAGGAAAGAGTTAGGCACATCTGATGAACAGAAGGAAGCCCAGCTCAATCAGGAAATAAGGAGAAGATTTTTGTAAGAAAATGTTTAGAGAAGCAGAAAGGAGCCTGATCATGAAGGGCCATCTTGAAAGTAATTCTGATTTTATTCCAAGGGTGAAAAGTAAATCACTGGATGATTATTAAGCAAGAGACAGACATAATCTAGTCTTCCTGGCCACTGGGTGGAAAATAGACTGCAGAGCACATATATGGATGCAGCCAGCCAAGTTAGGAGGCTGTTAAAATCACTTAGGTCCTTAGGTGTAAAAGAAGGGAATTGGATTATGTGATTTGCAAGTTGTCTTCCTGTTTTGTGAGTCACTGATTTCCTGTGCCACTAGGCACTGGATATCTCTTCAGTGACAAACTTAATTTGACGGTGGAACCTGGTGGGAGTGAGGGAGATTCTGGAAGGAAAGAAATTGGAACAGAAGGTCAGAAGACCCTGGGATAAAATCTTTCTGGGGTAGAATTCAGGAGAGGCCAAGTGAGGGTTCAGTCCCACGCTATGCCACCACTGGCCACTAGAGGGCAAGAGTGACCACATGTGCTTAGTTGTTCAGCTCTGACTCTGTGACCCCAAGGACTGTAGCCCGCCAGGCTTCTGTCCATGGGGATTCTTCAGGCAAGAATACTAGAGTGGGTTGCCATGCCCTCCTCCAGGGGATCTTCCCAACCCAGGGATCAAACCCAGGTCTCCCACACTGCAGGCGGATTCTGTACTATCTGAACCACGAGGGAAGCACACCAGACAGAAAAATAAAACATGTCACAAAGCAACATATTCAAAACTGGGAAAGGAGTACGTCAAGGCTTTATACTGTCACCCTGCTTATTTAACTTATCTGCAGAGTACATCACATGAAAACGCTGGGCTGGATGAAACTCAAGCTGGAATCAAGACTGACAGGAGAAATATCAATGACCTCAGATATGCAGATAACACCACCTTATGGCAGAAGGTGAAGAGGAACTAAAAAGCCTCTTGATGAAGGTGAAAGAGGAGAGTGAAAAAGCTGGCTTAAAACTCAACATTCAAAAAATGAAGATCATGGCATCTGGTCCCATCACTTCTTGGCAAACAGATGGGGGTGAAAATGGAAACAGTGACAGACTTTATTTTCTTGAGCTCCAAAATCACTGTGGACAGTGACTGCAGCCATTAAATTAAAAGTGGCTTGCTCCCTGGAAGAAAAGCTATGATCAACCTAGACGGCATATTAAAAAGCAGAGACATCACTTTGCTGACAAAGCTCTGTAGAATCAAAGCTATGGCTTTTCCAGTAGTCATGTATGGATGTGAGAGTCAGATGATAAAGAAGGCTGAGTGCCAAAGAACTGATGCTTTCAAACTGTGGTGCTGGAAAAGACTCTTCAGAGTCCCTTGGACTGCAAGGAGATCAAACCAGTCAATCCTAAAGGAATCAACCCTGAATATTCACTGGAAGGACTGATGCTGAAGCTGAAACTCCAATACTGTGGCATCTGATGAGAAGAGCTGACTCATTAGAAAAGATCCTGATGCTGGGAAAGATTGAAGGTGGGAGGAGAAGGGGAGGACAGAGGACAAGATGGTTGGATGGCATCACTGATGCAACGGACATGAGTTTGAACAAGCTTCGGGAATTGGTGATGGACAGGGAAGCCTGGCGTGCTGTGGCTTACAGAGTCATGAAGAGTCAGACACGACTGAGTGAGTGAACAATATAAAGCAACTTTGCAGGCTTACTTCCTGGAGACTGTAGCAGGTGGGAAGACTTTTCTGTGCATGTTTTAAAAGGTTGGAGACTTCTCACTTGTTAATGGAGCCACATGACAGAAGTAAGGTATAAATCATACAGATGCAGGTTTTGCATCAAAGCATAAACAACTCCATAGAGTAAGAACTGCCCATAGCAGCACCAGCTACTGATCATGAAGATAAGCAACTGATCATGAACTGGGCAGGAGAGTGGACATCTCTGCACAGGTGTCTCACTGACACAGACACCCAGACTCATTTCTGTGCTCATCCTCAGATGATCTTTTTGTACCTGGCCTCCTCTTCCTCCCAGAAGTACCACTATCCAGCCACTCACTCTGGCCAGAAACTTGAATCTCAACTTTTACTCCTCCTTATGCCTCAGCAGTTTCAGCCACTCAGTCACCGGGTCCTGTCAATTCCGTCCCCCAAAACATCTTTAATATCGTCTCCTCCCGTCCATCATTCCTATCACTGTCTTGTTTCAGACTACTAAGGCAAAAAATGGACCAATGACCTTAACATAGAGCTCACCAAAGATACACAGATGGCAAATCAGCTCACAAAAGGATGCCCCAAATCAACTGTCGGCAGGGAAATGCAAATTAAAATAACAATGAGATACCACTACACAGCTATGAGAATAGCCAAAATCTGAACACCGGCAACACCTGAGGCTGATGAGGATGTGGAGCGTCAAGAACCCTCACCTGTGGCCAGTGAGAAGGCGTGGCAACACTGACTTTGGAAGCAAGTCTGGTAATTTCTTACACAATTTAACAAACTCCTACCACACTATCCAGCAATCATGCTCCTTGGTATTTAGCCAAAGGAGCTAAAAAATGTATGTCCACACACAAAAAATAACCTGCACAAGGATGTTCACAGCAGGATGCTTATTCATAATTGCAAAAACTTCAGAAGAAATCAAGATGTTCTTCAGAAGTGATAAATAGCCTGTGGTACATCCAGGCAAGTGAATATTACTTAGTACTAAGAAGAAACTCACCGGCAAAGTCTATTAACAATTTCTGAGAAATCAACACAGAATCTGCCTAATAAAGGAAAGTCTAACCTTTTTTTCTCCTTTGTGTTTAGTCCAGTTCCACTTGCTCACAGGAAACTGCCTGCAGAAGCCCGCTAACTGGCGCTTCAGACCAGGGCTCCCAGGGCAAAGTGGCTGCACCCTACACGTCAGAGCTTGGCAGGCTGTGTGCAGAGATAATGCACACGGCACCCACTTCAGGACAGCGGCAGAGGGCCATGTGCAGGGATAATGCACACGGCACCCACTTCAGGATGGTGGCAGAGGGCCGTGTGCAGAGATACTGCACACGGCACCTCACTTCAGGACGGTGGCAGAGGGCCGTGTGCAGAGATAATGCACACGGCACCCACTTCAGGACGGCGGCAGAGGGCCGTGTGCAGAGATAATGCACACGGCACCCACTTCAGGACGGCGGCAGAGGGCCGTGTGCAGAGATAATGCACACGGCACCCACTTCAGGACGGCGGCAGAGGGCCGTGTGCAGAGCTAATGCACACGGCACCTCACTTCAGGACGGCGGCAGAGGGCCGTGTGCAGAGCTAATGCACACAGCACCTCACTTCAGGACGGCGGCAGAGGGCCGTGTGCAGAGCTAATGCACACAGCACCTCACTTCAGGATGGCGGCAGAGGGCCATGTGCAGAGATAATGCACACGGCACCCACTTCAGGATGGCGGCAGAGGGCTGTGTGCAGAAGCACTGAGCCCCACATTTTGACCTGAATTGTGGGGAGTAGCACAGCGGCACCCGCTGGGCAAGAACTCCGCCTGCCTCCGTGTGGACAAAAACCCTACAAAGCTGCCCTGCCCGTGGTGTGTTTGAGAGGCGTGTATTCTAGTGGACAAGCTTGCACCTCTCCACCCTTTGATTTAAGGATTAACCTTTCCTTTGCCTCTAAACCAAACTCAGCCTCATTCTGGCTGCTCGAACAATACTGAGCAGAAGGACCCTTGTTGAGGACCAGCTCCATAAAGTCAGAACAAAATGAGCCATAAAAGCTATGAAAAGACATGGAGGAACCTTAAATGCATGTGACTAAGCAAAAGAAGGGGCTTCCCAGGTGGCGCAGTGCTAAAGAATCCACCTGCTGATGCTGGAGACACAACAGACGCAGGTTGGATCCCTGGGTTGGGAAGATCCCCTGCCGCAGGAAATGGCAACCCACTCCAGTATTCTTATCTGGAAAATTCCATGGGCAGAGGAGCCTAGTGGGCTACAGTCCATGGGGTTGCAAAAATTCAGACACCACTGAGCACCACGCATTAAGCAAAAGCAGTCAGTCTGCAAAGGCTATGTACCGTGTGTGATTCCAACTATATGACATTCTAGAAAAGACAAAATTATGGAGTCAGCAAAATGGTCAGTGGCTGCAGGGATTATGGCAGGGGGTGGGAAGGTGGGGGGGATGAGATCTGACACTGGTGGGAGGATGAAGAGACAGAGCACAGATGTGTGAAAATACTCACAGTATAATACTCACAGCAGTGAAAATACTCTCCATGATGCCATATGATGGATACATGTCCTTACACATTTGTCCAAGCCCATAGAATGCCCAAGACTGAACTCTAAACTATGGACCTTGGGTGATTAAGATGTGTCAATTTTGGCTCATCAATTGTAACAGATATACCACTCTGGTGGGCATGTTGCTATTGGGGGAGGCTGTGCATGTGACGGGGAAGGGAGTATAAGGAAATCTTTCTACCTTGCTGGCAAGTTGTTGTGAACCTTACACTTAAAAAAACAATGCCTTATTGAAAACAAACCAACAAAAAAAAAGGATTCTTCAAGTGTAAGACCTCCACCAAACCCAAGATAGGGATGACCCTAGCCTTAGCACTCTGGTGCTGGACACAGCCGGACAGAGACAATGAGCCTGAAGCTTAAACTCGTGGACTCTGGAACGCCATTGCCTGTCTAATCCCAGCTCTGCTACCTAATACCTACACAGCTTCACTGTACCTCAGTTTCCTCATCTCTAAAATGGAGATAGTACGTATCTCAAAAGGATCTTGTGAAAATGAAATGGCTTAATATATGAAAAGAATCTAGAACAGTCCTGGCACAGGATGAGCAGCCTGCATTAACTATTGTTACCACACTGACTGCTTTTTGGGCTGTGTTTGATAGCTCAGCTGGTAAAGAATCCGCCTGCAATGCAGGAGACCCCAGTTTGATTCCTGGGTTGGGAAGATCCGCTGGAGAAGGGCTAGGCTACCCACTCCAGTATTCTTGGGCTTCCCTTGTGGCTCAACTGGTAAAGAATCCGCCTGCAATGTGGGAGACCTGGGTTCAAGCCCTGGGTTGGGAAGATCCCCTGGAGAAGGGAAAGGCTACCCAGTCCAGTATTATGGCCTGGAGAATTCCATGGACTGTACAGTCCATGGGGTCACAAAGAGTCGGACACAACTGAATGACTTTCACTTTCACTTTTCCCATTGCGAGGAGGTCTGGCAGTGTGGTCCACTTTTGTTTGGGAGGCAGTGTGGCAGGGTCTGCAGTATCCAATGAGAACAGGCTCTGGATGGACCGGATTCTGAGCCCTGGTCTGCCTCTTGAGCTCAGCCGCTTCAGCCGTGTCCGACTCCTTGCGACCCTATGGATTATAGCCCGCCAGGCTCCTCTGTCCATGGGATTCTCCAGGCAAGAGTACTGGAATGGGCTGCCACGCCCTCCTCCAAGGGATCTTCCTGACCCAGGGATCGAACTTGCATCTCCTGCACCTCGTGCATTCCAGGAGGATTTTTTATCCATTCAGCCCCCTGGGAAGCCCAGTCTGTCTCTGGCAGCTTAGTTATATTTTGGCCACTGGTTCCTGGTCTGCAAAACGGAGGTTCTTGTCTCTGCCCTCCCTACTCCACATGTCTTTTAAGCAGACGGAAATAAAATGCACTAAACTGGTTTTCAACATGTTCATGTTTTTAAGTTAACGTTGGGTACAACTGACTTTGGGAGAGTACAGTTCTATGAATTTTAACACATTCATGAAGCCACCACCACAACCAGGGTAGAGAACAGTTCCATCAATCCACAGGAAATCGCTTTTTAACCTTTACAGTGTTCTGCAAATGTTGTTGGCATGATGTTTCATGGGCTAATACCTGGCTCTCCGACAATGGGGCAATAGATAAGGAATACTCAAGGCCTGGTACATTTCTTAGAACATTAGGGGAAAAGGACAAATTCTAGTAATTGAACCTCCTGGTCATCAGTTGCCTTTGCACCGGCTGTCCCTTCACCTGCAGCACCCTTTCTACAGACACCTGCATGGCTCCTCCCTCATCTCCTTCAGATCTTCGGTCAAATATCACCTTCTCAGTGAGGCCTCCCCCGACCACCTGAGGTTAAACCATCTGTTTCTTTGGATCTCTCTTACTCTACTCCACTCGTTCCCTTCTCCCAAGCATGTATCACCTTCTATAAACTACATATTCTACTCATTTGCTTTTTTTATTGTTGGTTCTCTGCCCCCCGATAGAATGTAAGCCCCCAAAGAACAGAGACTCTTTTCTGATTTGTTCACTGATCTCCAGCACTTAGAAAAGTGCCTAGCACATAATAGGGGCTTGATACATATTTGTTGAGTAAACCTGCTTAAAATAACAGGAACAAAATTAAATCCTCCTTATCTTCTGTGAAGAAAGCTGAGCACCGAAAAATTGATGCTTTTGAACTGTGGTGTTGGAGAAGACTCTTGAGAGTCTCTTGGACTGCAAGGAGATCCAACCAGTCCATCCTAAAGGAGATCAGTCCTGGGTGTTCATTGGAAGGACTGATACTGAAGCCGAAACTCCAGTACTTTGGCCACCTCATGCGAAGAGTTGACTCATTGGAGAAGACCCTGATGCTGGGAGGGGTTGGGGGCAGGAGGAGAAGGGGACGACAGAGGATGAGATGGCTGGATGGCATCACTGACTCGATGGCCATGAATCCAGGAGTTGGTGATGGACAGGGAGGCCTGGCGTGCTGCGATTCATGGGGTTGCAAAGAGTCGGACACGACTGAGCAACTGAACTGAACTGAACTATCTTTTATTTGCAAAGACTAAATGTGTAATTGTGTGAGAGGAAGCATCCACCCCAGTGGACACATATAAGCCTAAGTTGGACCACAGCTGGAATAATGGGAGGGCATAATCAATTTCATTTTTTTTAGTTAACTCCTTCTCTATGAAGAAATACCAAGACTCATAAATTCTCTCTCACCATCTTTGGCTCAATGAGTGCTGAATAATTTTTCTTTTTCCTCCCCCAGCATTTGGGTAATTAACAACTGTTTAAAACTCCTTCTGCCTGAGCAGAAAGTTTAAAAATTCATGGAGACAACATGGGCTGAGCTTCATCCATATATTGATGAGCACAGGCAGTGTGGGTGAGCCTTCGAACTCAAAGAGTGTGCCACTCAAGTTGCAGAGCTAAGAGATGCTTAACTTCCTGGAAAAAAGGTCAAACACGCATCTGCCGAGGGAACAGCTCCATTTCCACATAACAGATGCGCTGGGCCTTTCATCCTCCGAGCTCTGTTCCAGCCATAGCCACAGGAAAGTGTGCGCTGTCTTTGATGAGTTCACATCCACTCACACGGGCCCAGATCTCCTGTGAGTGGCAACACTCTGCTTCCCACAGGTGTGACACCGTGGGTCCCCAGCCAAGAATTGGGGCTTTGGACAGGATTTATAGGTTATTAGAAACCACCTGGGGGCTTCCCCCTGGGGCTCAGAGATAAAGAATCCGCCTGCAATGTGGGTTTGATCCCTGGGTCAGGAAGATCCTCTGGAGGAGGTCATGGCAACCCACTCCACTGTTCCTGCCTGGAGAATCCCACGGACAGAGGAGCCTGGCGGGCTATAGTCCGTAAGGTCGCAAAGAGTCAGACGCTGTGCTTCAGTCAGACACACAACCCAAGTGGCTGAGGACTGCAGTGACTGGGCAGAAGTGGTCAGGGAATGGGAGGAATTGGGAGACCGCGGTTGACACATAAACACTTTTGATACTATGTATAAAACAGATGACTATTGGGAACATAATGTACAGCACAGAGAACTCTACCTAACTCTACTTGCAGCACTGCTTTGACCTGAAGGAGAAGGAGCTAAAAGCAGGAGGGGATGTATGTATATGTACAGCTGATTCACTCTGCTGTATAGGAAAAACTAACACAACATTGTAAAGCAACTATACTCCAATAAAAATCAATTAATGAAAAAAAAAAGAAATCACCCTCCCCACCTTGACATGTATCCAAATAGAGAAATGCCAAAGGAGAGTCCCCAAAAATGTTCATGTACGTGAATACTGACATTTAGCAAACGAGACTGGGACACAGGCTTGGTGTCATCTGACAGTCACACGGGCTTGCCTCTGATTTATCAAGACCTTCCTCTGAAGGTCATTGTCAAAAATACAAACAAGCTGAAATCTGGAGCTAAGTGGTCATCTTTGCCCCCTCTCATTGCTGCCCATGGTGTGCCCTTCAAAGTAAATTAAGGAAATTTCCAGTGATGTTAACTTATTGTAAAATAAAGTAAAAACCACAAGTGGTTTGGAAGACATTGCATAATATCATTTCTAGGCCTTTTCATTCTAAACTTGGTCCAGTTTTAAATACCCCATGCTGCCTTCCTGAGATGAAGACTAGATAACAGACAGACAGGGGCACACAGGGAACCCAACCGTGACACCCAGGAACCGGCCCTGTCCTCTCCTGTCTCAGCTCCAAGTGGATGGAGAAAACGGGGAGCGGAATGGTGCCGGGATCTCCTTGTGCTGATTATAGCTGCATCCCCGTCAGCGTTGGGCCCAGAGTCAGCTGTGTGACGTTAATTCGCACCAGCTTCAGGGAGGACCCTGTGTCGGCCTCTCGCATCACTTGGGGGAAAGCTGACAACACAGCTGCCAGCCAGCCAGAAGAGCATCTGAATCGCTGCTGCCCAGCAAAAGGCAGGCAGCCTTCCAGGACTGCTGTGGCCCTGATAGACAGCACTTCATTTCCCGTCTCCAGGCTGGGTGATCTGTGATGTCTGCAGGGCAGAGCGAGGGAGTAAGTGAGCCAGAACTCTGGGCCAAACCAGCCGACATGGAAGTATGAAAGTCAAGTCAAGTCAATCAGTCGTGTCCGACTCTTTGCGACCCCATGGACTGAAGCCTACCAGGCTCCTCTGTCCATGGGATTTTCCAGGCAAGAGTACTGGAGAGGGGTGCCATTTCCTTCTCCAGAGGATCTTCCCGACCCAGGGATCGAACCCGGGTCTCCAGCATTGCAGACAGATGTGTTACGTCTGAGCCACAGGGAAGCGTAACGACCGCGATAATGGTAGTGCTGGTGGCTACCACTCACTGAGTCCCTGTGGGAAGCCAGGGACGGATGGCCTGCAGAGGGTGCTTAAGCCTCACAAGCTCCTTGCCCAGGAAGTACAATCATCCCCATTTCACAGAGGAAGAAACTGAGGTCCAGTGACGACAAGAAATGCATTCAGTTCATAAATGATCACTACAGACGGCCGGGCGCTGCTCCAAGCACCTGTCTCTGTGGACGCACGCCATCCTGCCTCCAGCCTTATGAGGTAGGGGTGCTGTTCCCACGCGTCCTGTAAGATGTGGACTCTGAAGCTCACAGTCACACCCCGACAAGGGGCAGGGCTGGGATTCAAACCCAGGAGATGCAGCTCCGGTGGGCACCACGGTAACCCCTAGGCAGCATTGCCCCTTCACAGAATCACGATCCAAACCCAGGTCTGTCTGGGATCTACTGATTTTTCATCACATCGTGGTCCCTTGGGGCTCTGTGAGCCTGGAAGCTGTCTTCCTGGGCACCTTCTACTTAGCTCAGTTACACGGATGCACTTGGAGCTCCCCTCCTCTCTGCCCTGCCTCCCACACGGTGGTGTCACACCCCTGCTTCCTCTGCCTGGCACGACCTTCCCTTTGCTTTCCTATATTCTCCAGCTGGTTACTTCTGACTCAGCTTATCCCCTTCTCCTCTGAGGAGGCTTTCCCGACTGTTCTCACCAACTGATGAGGAATAAGGCTCTGTGACCCTGCAGAGGCCAGCATACACCCGTCACTGCGGGTGTGGGGCAGGGACCAAGTCTGGTGTTAGGGATGGTGGCAGGCAGAGCCGGCTACCCAGAGGCAAGGAGAGATGCCATCATGGGCAAGGTCTGGGAACCAGCTGCTGCATTCCAGTCCACTGGGTCAGAAAACACATGGAGCTAAATAAGTAACCTTCCTAGAAACAAAGGAGACCTTTGGGAGCTTGCTCAGGTCTGCCACATGCCTGAGGATACAGAAGAAGGACTGACACAAAGGGAAACACCAGTCACTTGGAGCACGTGGATGAAGGTATTCACAGGTGAGGAGGGAGACAGAAACTCAGAGACAGAAAGACAGAGATATACGTACACCTGCAGCTGATTCACACTGTTGTATAGCAGAAACCAGCACAACATTGCAAAGCAATTATCCTCCAATAACAGATTTTAAACACGGAGACACACACACACAGAAATAGAGAGACAAAGAGATACCAGGAGATAGAGACAGAGAGACAGGGAAAGACAGAGACAGAGAGACAGGGAAAGACAGAGACAGAGATTAAGACAGAAAGAGTCAGGGAGACGCAGCGAGGGGCACAGACGGCAGCCACTGTAGCACTCATCACCTTCATTCAGTTCCTACAGCCTCTGCCCGAGCTTCCTCAGGGCAGATGGCCAGCCTGGCGGTGCTTCTGGTGGCCAGGTGCTGCTCTAATGAGGAATTTAGCAAGTTCACTCTGCACAGCAGAGGCGTGCTATGAGGCATCTTCAATTTATGAGGTCCAAACCCAAACTCCTGAGTTCCCGCCATCTCCCCCCACCCAATAAAGCATCTGCCTGCAATGCAGGTAGACACGGGTTCAATCCCTGGGAAGATCCCCTGGAGAAGAAAATGGCAGCGCACTCCAGTATTTTTGCCTGGAGAATCCCAGGGACAGAGGAGCCCAGCAGGCTACAGTCTGTGGGATCACAAAGTCATTCATGACTGAGCGACTAACACTTTCACTTTTCACCCCCACCCAAACTGTCCCTTTTCCATCTTCCTCATCTCAGCAGATACCCCATCCAGTGGTTTAAGCTAGAAATGTGGCGAGATGCTAGGATTCCTCCCTGCGGAGCCTCCCACACCCAGGCCACTACCACCTCTTATCCCCAAGGAAGCTTCTGAATCCATCTGCTTCTTTCAACTCTACCATCACCATCACCACCAGAGTGTGAGCTGCCCTCCTCCCTCACCTGCACCAAACTGCCTTCCTGCACCAAATCAGAAGCTCTCCTCTGGCCTCCCTGTCTCCCCACCTGCCCCCCAGCTCTGACTCCCGCCCTCCTTGTGGATGGCATTCAAGCTTCTTTCAAAGCCTGCAGGCCAACATCGTCTGGGACCTTCCCTCGCTCAGTCTCTGCACCAAACCATCCACCTTCCTGTCTCCCAAACAAGCCAGCCTCCTTCCCCAGCACCACGCCCAACCCTCAGGCCTTTGCACATGCTGTTCTCTTTGCCTGTTCCCTCTGCCCAGAATGTTCTTCCTGGCTCAGCCTTGTCATCCAGGTCTCAAGTCCAATGCCACTGTCCCAGAGCTCTTCTCTGATCATTTCATGTCCACTCTGGACCCCCAATCTCCTTCCATACTCTGGCGGCATCTTCTTTATCTTGGGAATGGTTTTACTTCCTGCCAGACCCGACTCCCTCAGCCCTCTCCTGGCACCTCACATAGGACCCAGATGCAAGACTAGCACCCTGGGGACTCGGTAATCCTCTGCTGAAGGACTCCAGGATCCCAGGACCCCAGGGAGGGTGTTGGCGATATCTTGGCAGCAACAAGTACCTGGAGAGGCTGGACCTGGGAAGGTGGGGGACGCCTCTGAAATCACACAGAACCGTGCACCATGGTGCCCCCGCTCTCACGACTCGATTGCCTGATGTGGAAAGCAGGTATGGACAAGGAAGTGTTCATCATTACCTGTGTTCATTTAGCAAGGCAGTGGCCAGGCAAGTCCAGGTCACCAAGTCTTCAGCTGGTGGTGTTTTTTTTTTATTTTCCTGACTCCACCAATATCACCATTAAAATACAAGATTCTCAGGCTTTCAGTGCCTACCTGCCAACCACTCATTTCACCCTCTCCAGGCAGTACTTTGCTCCTAAATTAAAAATACTAATAACCACTACGTGGCTGACTGCTTACTCAAGCATTGAGCTAATTTAATTACAAGCGTTACTTCATTAATCCTCACATAACCCTGTGAAGCAAATACAACTCCCAGCCCCATTTTACAGATGAGGAAACTGAGGCTCAGGGATTCCAGGACTTGGCAGGACATCATGTACTAGATCAGTCTAGTCTATCTCCAGATGCAGCCCTTCAACCACGTGACACCCTGGTTTGCTGGCCCCCCTCCTCCCAATAATCCTGACATCAGTATCAATAGAGTGCTCCTTGAGAGCCTGGCGCCTAGCAGGCCGCACTCGGGCAGCCTCTGCAGTGTCCTTCACCTTGGGGAGCCTGAGTCCTGGCGCTGGCTCAGAAAGTTCCAGGAACAGCGGGCTCAGCTGCAATTATGGTGACACCATCCCCACTCCTGCAGGCTAGGGAACCTGGCAGCCTCATGCTCGCATAAAGGAGCAGGTGAGGGCAATGCTAGCACACAGATTTTCACTGAAAGAGGTGGGCGCTACCGCCACGGACTCCCTCTGTGACTCGAACAGTAATAATGACGATGATGGTGATGGTAATAATAACAAGAATAATAGCAATTCATAGCAATAACATTAACAGTAATCACAGTAACAGTAAAATATCACGGCAACAATATTAGGAGTAAGATAAGTATACAGTATTTATACAATGCTTTCTGTGTGTCGGGTACTGTTTTAAGCCCTATTTATATATTAAACCAATTACTCCTAACGTGAATCTCTTGTTATTATCCATTTTTCACACAGAGGAAACTCAGGGCCAGAAGGGCACAAGGAATTGCCCAGTTGCCAGCGGGATTCACTATGGGGTCAGGATGTGGCCCCACACGTCATTCCACCCCGGAGTTTCTCTCATTTCTAAGAGGAGGGGCTCAGATCTGAAGAACTCAGATGCACGTTTTCTGATTCTCACTTTCACAAGAAAGAGCCAGACACAGGAAAGTGGTTTCTTTCTCTGCCTTCCCTTATCCCGATTTCTAACAATGCTTGTCAGCCTCCACTGATATTAGTAATATGGGCAGGATTCTTGCTATATGTTAAACACTCAGCTAAGCATTTACCCGCACCTTCACTGTGTCCCATATTCCTAGTAATTCTACAAGGAAGCCTCTAGTATTCTTATTTTAGAGCTGAAGCACCCAAGGCTCAGAAAGGTTCAGTCACTTGCCTGAGGTCACACAGCAGAGAAGCTGCAGAAGCCTAACAAGGCTGGTCTGACCCCAGAGTCCAGGCCTCTAACCACGAGTTGGGTCTGTTTGTCTCTCCTCCCAACTCCTTCCTCTTCAGGAGCAACTGAGCTGGGGAAGCGGCTGGCCTTAGCCAAGCAGCAGTAATGCCCCCGCAGGCCAGGCGCTATGATACCCCACGACTGATGACATGTGACAGGCAGGGGGAAGCACCCACGGGAAGCACAGCCTTCCTAGCCCGGCATCAGATTTCCACCGAGACATCCCCGGGCAGCCACCGTGACTTCTTCCAGAGCTCAGCCCTCTGGTTCTCTCCTGCCGTCAGGCCAGGGGAGGTTTCTGCACAGTATGGATGGAGATGTTCACGGTGGCGGCCTCCAGCCCCCACAAAGAACAGTCATTTCCGCTGCACTCGCTGGTCCAACTGCTGATGGAAAGCTGGACTCACCTTCACGCCCATCAGTGCTCTCTTTCCCCTCTACTTATTTTTTTTTTTTTTTTAAATCACAAAAACTTTTTCTCAAACCCTTTCCTGTTTGAAACTGTCTGGAGACAGAGTCCTTCTCCGGAAAGGAGACCTTCACGGGCCTCAGAACGTGACACAACAGTAGCCCCCACAGCTCCCCTGCCCCCCAGTGCTTCAGCATCTTCTTCCTTGCAGAAGGGGGTTAGGGGTGGAGGAAGGAATCCGGTGACCCCACAACCCCCCAGGCCCTGCCCCAGGCAGGAGACATCCCATTTTACAGAAGAGTCAAGTGAGGAATCTTGGCAAGGAGTCTGGCTAGAACTCAGCCTTTCTCCCCTCTCTGGATCCCACCTCAAGTAGCTGAGATGGAGAAGGACCCCTGAGCTGCTGGAGGCCAAGGCAGGAGACCGCGCGGGAGGGGAGCGGATGAGAGTGAGTGGAGATACTGTGGAAGGGCACCACGGTGGCAGAGGAAGCCGGGGCTGCAGCCTCCTGGGCGTGAAGGGTCTCAGAACCGCGTGGAAGAGCTTGGACAAACAGCAAGGAGCAGCTGCTGTGTTTAAGCCGGGCAGTGACATGGTCACATTTGTGTTTAAATAAAAAACAAACTCTAACACTATATACTATGGAAATGGATTTGGAGAAAACCTAACTGGACACAGGGAGACCAGGCAGGAGGGTTTCGCAGTGGCCTATGACAGAGACCGTGCGTGTCTGTCTACAAGGAGACAGATGAAGAGGGTAGCAGGGCATCCCTTTCATTCACTCCCACACCCAGAACAAACCCCTTCGCTCTGTTATGGGATTGTGTGGAGGTGAATCTGATACAATCCCTGTCTTCAAACAGTTTATAACATTAGGGACGTGGAAGAAACAACACAGGATGGATTCACTCAGTTTCTTTGACTCACAAATATCTTTTGAACGCCTACCATAGGCCAACCCTTTCCTGTTGGTGCTGGAGATGTAATAGTGGAAAAAAACCCCAAATCTCTGACCTCGTGGGGGCCACATTCAAGTGGGAGGGGGGTGATCAGTCAGATTCTATTGATTCTTCCCTAGGAAACAATGCATGTATATTGTCAGTGTCATTTGCCTTCCCTGATTTCAGTCAAAAACACACAGGAAACCAGAATTTTGCGGGAGGAAGATACAGCAGCTACTGGAAGCAGGAAAAGTTGAGCAGAAAGACACATTTAGAAGTCTAAACACATAATAATTGAGGGTCATCTAGGATAAGGGTGAACATTCCCACACAAAACAACTTTTAGCGGTAACATGTATTATGATGTTTCATGTGGTGCTCTTTCAAACCTCAAAAAACATATACCATACTGATTCTTATTAACTAGACTAGAAAGAATAAAAATAGTTTTAATCCAAAGCCTAAAATCAGAAAAGAAAAGCCTTCATAACATGAAGCTTTATCACTGAAATAGTCCCTATGTGGAGTAACCCTAAGACGACACCGTTAACACAACCATGACACAGTAGCTGTTCTCCTGATATGCACGGTATTTCTGCTACTACTGCTTCTCCTCGTACTCTGCAGATGCCCTGGAGGGTTTATGCAGCATAATAGTTAAAAGCATGGGTTCTGGAGTCAAAACCACCTGGGTTAATACCCCAGCCAGCTCTTCCGTCTCCCAGCACTGTTACCTTGGGCCTGTCATTCATTTTTCTGTGTCTCACTCTGCTCGTCCAAAAACAGAGATAATAATTCTATCTCATCTAGAGGTCTGCTGTGAGAATGAAATGGGTTAATTTACGTAAGGTGCTTCGAATGCAGCTTGGCACACAGCGAATGTGCAATAAATTGGTAGTCAGGCTGCAGGAAGACGTGGCTGTGGCGTCCTTGGAAAGCAGGCAGGGTGATGTGCGGGAAGGAGATGCAGACTCTGTGAGCTTTGAGGAAGGCCCATGGCAGGACTGGGTACCGGGCACCCTGTAGCAAACTTCTGCATGGTCCACCAGCTGGAGCCATGTGCATGCATGCTAAGTCGCTTCAGTTGTGTCTGGCTCCTTGTGACCCTATGGACTGCAGCCCACCAGGTTCCTCCATCTATAGGATTCTCCTAAGAATGTTGGAGTGAGTTGCCATTTCCTCCTCCAGAGGATCTTCCTGACCCAGGGATTGAACCCTCATCTCTTATGTCTCCTGCACTGGCAGGCGGGTTCTTTACCACTAGCGCCACCTGGGAAGCCCCAGTGAAGCCATCGTTTTCCCCAAAGGCTGCATCACAGGAGCCTTGGAAAGCACAGCTGCCCCTCTGCGCACCTAAGTCTTGGACTGCTGGGTACCTCTCACTGTGGCGGGCCCCTAGTTAGTAAACGGGGAGCTGATGAGTTGCTGCATCCCCTCCGATGCACTGCGCTCAGGAGTCACATGACTCCCACCCACCACCACACAGACACGTACTCCTGGTTGACCAGCAGCATCATCACCCAATCTACGCTTCCTCTCGGCTCCAGTGAATTTCTGCCACCTCCAAGCTTCTGCTTTCCCTTCTGCCTGTCTGCCCCTTCTCCCCTGTTCGGCAAGTGAGAATTCCTACTCAACACTGGCACTCCACCTCAAACACACTCATTTCTGTGAAGTCACCCCAGTGAGCTCCCCCAAGGGTTTCTTAGAGTGTAGTTGGCCAATCACCAACACAGAACGATAGCTGGTGCGTGCTGACCACAGGCCCCCTACTTTGTGGGGTGGGAGTCCAGCCAGCTGCATCGTCACCAACCTCCCCAGCTGACTCCCAGCACACACTCAGGATTACAGTCCAGAGAGCTGGCCTTGCACGACTGTTTCTTAGCAACTTCCCTGTCATCCGGGCTCCCCCAGTCCTTTTCATGTGACTCTGAGAGCGTACCTGGTCATATCCCAGTCGAACTGCTTACAGTTCATCTCCCGTCACCAGACTATGAGCTTCTTGAGGGCAGGGAACGTGCCTGAATTATATTTAAACTCTCAGTGCCTCCAACAACCTTACCATGCTGGACTCCTCTTTTTCCTCACATTCCATGCATCACTGGGTTCAGATAGTTCTACTTTAAAAAAAAAATTTTTTTTTTTGCCACTTTTTACCTCTTCTACTCCAATAACCCTAGTCCAAACCACCATCATCTCTGCCCATGGACTACTGCAACAGTTCACTCTCTGATCCTTTCATTTTGACCCCTGTCCCCTACAACGTCCTTTCCACACAGCATTCAGAATAATTCCTTAAAAACTAATCAAGCATTTACAAGGCACATATTCAAGAAAGCACTGACGGACTTCCCTGGTGGTCCAGGGGTTAACAATCCACCTTGCAATGCAAGGGACGTGGGTTCCACACACTGCAACTACTGAAACCCATCCACCACAACGAGAGAGTCTGTGCATCACAAGGAAAGATCCCGCACGACATAACAAAGATCCCACTAAGACCTGATGCAGCCAAATAGAGCAAGCACTGACATCAAGAAGATATAAAGAATACTCAAAACTTTTGAGTAAAAAACACAAAAGCAACTTAAAAATGGGTAAGAGACTTGAATAGATACTTAACTGAAAAGGACATAAGGAGGGAAAAAACATACATGAAAAGATATTTAACATCATTTGCCATTAGGGAAAGGCATATTAAAACCATGGTGATAAACAAATGGGACCTAATTAAACTTAAAAGCTTTTGCACAACAAAGGAAACTATAAGCAAGGTGAAAAGACAGCCCTCAGAATGGGAGAAAATAATAGCAAATGAAGCAACAGACAAAGGATTAATCTCAAAAATATACAAGCAACTCCTGCAGCTCAATTCCAGAAAAATAAATGACCCAATCAAAAAATGGGCCAAAGATCTAAACAGACATTTCTCCAAAGAAACATACAGATGGCTAACAAACACATGAAAAGATGCTCAACATCACTCATTATCAGAGACATGCAAATCAAAACCACAATGAGGTACCATTACACGCCAGTCAGGATGGCTGCTATCCAAAAGTCTACAAGCAATAAATGCTGGAGAGGGTGTGGAGAAAAGGGAACCCTCTTACACTGTTGGTGGGAATGCAAACTAGTACAGCCACTATGGAGAACAGTGTGGAGATTCCTTAAAAAACTGGAAATAGAACTGCCATATGACCCAGCAATCCCACTTCTGGGCATACACACCGAGGAAACCAGATCTGAAAAAGACACATGCACCCCAATGTTCATCGCAGCACTGTTTATAATAGCCAGGACATGGAAGCAACCTAGATGCCCATCAGCAGACGAATGGATAAGGAAGCTGTGGTACACATACACCATGGAATATTACTCAGCCGTTAAAAAGAATTCATTTGAATCAGTCCTAATGAGATGGATGAAACTGGAGCCCATTATACAGAGTGAAGTAAGCCAGAAAGATAAAGAACATTACAGCATACTAACACATATATATGGAATTTAGAAAGATGGTAACGATAACCCTATATGCAAAACAGAAAAAGAGACACAGAAGTACAGAACAGACTTTTGAACTCTGTGGGAGAAGGTGAGGGTGGGATATTTCAAAAGAACAGCATGTATACTATCTATGGTGAAACAGATCACCAGCTCAGGTGGGATGCATGAGACAAGTGCTCGGGCCTGGTGCACTGGGAAGACCCAGAGGAATCGGGTGGAGAGGGAGGTGGGAGGGGGGATCGGGATGGGGAATACGTGTAAATCTATGGCTGATTCATATCAATGTATGACAAAACCCACTGAAATGTTGTGAAGTAATTAGCCTCCAACTAAAAAAAAAAAAAAAAAAAAAGAATGAATGAAAGAAAAAAAAAAGAAAAAGAAAATAAATAAATAAAGGCATGGGCAGACACTTCTCGATTCCCCCACTCTGCTTGCATTTCTATATGTTGCCCCTACATTTCTATACATCTCTGTGTTTCTCCCTTCTTTACTGGGACTGTAGGTCTGTTAACAGTGACTGGAAGGATTAAATATAGATTGATTTTTGGCTCTCTGAAAAAAAAAAAAAAAAAAAGAATTAACTCAACAACTCCCTACTAAGTGCAGCCTTCCAGTACTTGGTTAGGTAACTGGCTTGAGATGAGCTAAGATGGGGCAAGGCTGCAAGCACCCTCATTCTTAGAGTAATGCCACATGGGGTTTCCTCAGGGCTTGTAAAAATCTATCTAGAAGTGCTACTAATATGTGCAAAGAAGTTGGAGGTGAGATTGAAGAAACAAAAAATATACCACCTCTCCAAAACACCATTCCAAGGAGAAGGAATAAATTAGCACTTAAAGGACGCCTACTCTATATGTTCCAGGCACTCTCTAAAGGTTCTATTTAATCCTCCATCCACCCTTCAAGGTGGACTCTATGGACCCCATTTTCATACGTGAAAAGAGCCAGGCACAGACAGGTTAAGTAACATGCCCAGAGTCACACATCTATAGGTAATGACTGGTGCTCTGAACTCAGGCCTGTGGAACATCCAACCTGGTTCTTTTCCCACTTTGAATTTTAGAAGCAATATTCAGAGTCATGAGGGTGGGCACTGTCCAGAGGAACCAAGCAGACATGCCAACCTCAAATAGGAAATGCCAGCCCGAACACAGATGACCAGGTTCTTCACTAAAGCTTCTCAAAGATCGGTATCAGCAAGTCTGCTAAAGCAAGATGCTGAGCACCTTCCAGTAGAAGTGTACTGAGCATCGCTCTGTCACTGGGCTCACATTTAATATCTCACTTAATTTTCACCATCATTTAAAATGGGTTACATGTAAGAAGTATTAAGGGCTGTTTATCCAAAAATGATGGTACCAACCCCACAAGCAAACAAGAACATCTGAGAATTCTCTACCCCCCACTTCATGCCAGTTAGAAATGTTGAACTTACCTTAAAAACAGAGCAGTATGAAACGCAAACAACTGCATATAAATTTTTTTATATGTTAGTTCTTTTAGTCTTGGTCAGGGTTTTATACACTAGTTAGCACAGGAATTATTGTTCCGGGTTGCATACACAGAAACCAGGCAAAATGCAATTTGGGGGGCAATGAAAATATCTTCAAGGGTATTTTGGCTATGAATGATTTCTAGCCCCATACTATGACTCTGGAATCTAAGTATCAGTGAGATGAAACTCTGCTCTACCTACCGGCCTCCTCTCATTTACTCCTGCTTGGTAAATAATCAAGAAATCTTAGATCGAGAAGGGAAGTGAGAGACTAAGAAGGTCTACTCTTTACCGGGGCAGCAATGCCTGGTGGTTACCAGCCATTTCTGACACTGGCAAGGAGAGGAGTCTCCTACCACTGGACCACTGCCATTCTCAGCCCACTCTTCCTGCATTTACCTGCTACCCACTCCCTTCCACATCCACCCCTGGCTGCGAGCTTTGCTTTCTAGCCCTGCAGAATATTTATAACCCCTCTTTCCTATGATAATCATCAGCGTATTCGAAGCCTGGTATTAGGATGATTCTTTCTTAACATTATAGTGATCAAGAAAAGAGCCATGTATCTGCATTGCGCCTTTAAGTAACTAAGTGATGGTTTTTACTTCTGGGTGTTCATCTCTGCACATCCAAGATACTGACACCCACCTCCCCACGAGGCGGCTCCACTGATCAGGTTCTACATTTCGGGAGCTGTGCCCTGGAAACATACAGCTTAGTTGGGAAGACAAAGAACAGAGATCACGTGTCATGTGGCCAGTGTTCTTACAGTGTATAAATTAGGTGCCGGCCACATGCAGAGAGGAAGGGTCAGGGTTGCACCAGGCTGCCTACGCATCACGAAAGCTTGCTGACCTATGAACTAGACTCTCCCGAAACCCAGCTTGCATCCTGAGCCTCTTTGGGGAAACTGACCAGGTCTCAGGCTTTGTTTACTTACTACCCCATCCATGTCTCAGACACCTGCCTCAATGTCAAGCCCAGAGTAGGTGCTCATTGAGCCTTACTCCACTCTCTGGCACTTCAAAGGGGCCTGGAGGGAAGGATAATTCAATTGAAATGATCCCAAAGTTCTCAATGAAGGCTTAAGAAAACTCTTTAATAATAATATCACTTCACACACCTAAGGAAAGGAGTCTTGGTCTCCATCTCTACCATTTATCAACTCACTGAGTGATATAAAACAGGTAACCTAACTTCTCTGGACCTTCATTTTCCCAGATATAAACTGAGGGGCCTGATCCAAAGGACTGTAGGGTCCTTTCCAGATCCAGGGACCATCTGCTGTCCCAGACAGTAAAGTGGACAATCCACAATAACCTGACTGAACTAATTGATCTGAAAATCACTGTGGAACTTCCAGGAGAATGGAGAGCGTGCAAAGAGCCAAAGGCAGACAAGGATTCCAGCTCTAGTCCTTACGTTACTCTACCATGAACCACCACCGCAGTATAGGTTCAAATACCAGTGTCAACATTTACTGAGTGATGATCTTGGGTAAGTCACTGAACTCCTTCAGCCTTGATTTTCACATCTTTAGATTGCTTATTCTACCTCCTCCCAGGCCTACTGGGAGGGTGATGTGTTAAAATGTGTGCAAAGCCCCCTGCACCGAGGACACATGCTACGTTCCCCTTTGTGCAAACATCCTTCACCCCCACCAGTCATCCACTTAATCAACAGACCCAGATCCTGAGGCTTTTCATGATCCAGAGCACAGCCAGAGAGGAAGGGCTCTAAAAGTCAGTTAGTTCAACTCCCTCCCACCTCTGTGACTGACACATAATGAAACCCAGGCTCAGAGAGGGGCAAGGACTTGCCCAGGAACCTACATGTTCTTCAGCAGTAGAGCCTGGCCCAGAACACGGGGTGGCAGATGCCAAGGGTCACACAAGACACAGGCAGGAATCTCTGCAGGCTCTACTCTCCTTAAAGAAAATGGAGGCACTCCACATGAAACCAAATTCTGAAGAATAAAAGCAATGGTATTTTTTATTTACAAATTTTGGCGAGGGCTGCAGGAGAGATGTACAGTCACAGTTTGTCTATGAAATGCCAAGTTTCCCTGAATTCCCTGTGAGATGAAGGGCAGACTTTCTTGCTAGCAGCCCTTCCCAGTTACTCCGGTCTCCTTTCCCCTCCCCGTTCTGACTTTTTTCAGTTCATACACCTTGAGGCAGACATGCTGCATTAGGCTCCCCTCTGAGCAAGGTGAGAAGTCTCAAGTCCAGGCAACAACGCACGCCCTCTGAAACACAAACAGTATAATCCCCCGACTGTGCTTTCATAATACAAAGAGAATCCCCCTACTCTCCAGAGAGCTCCAGCATGGGACATTAGGAACATGCCCCAATCCACAAAGGCACACCTGTAACTCAAGGGCCAGCGATCCAAAGGTTCCCCTGAAAGCCATGACCAAAACTCCCTGAGACCATTTAGGGACTCCTGGAAACCTCAGCCCAGAGTCCACCAAGAGCATGCAGCTGAGCACTGAAGGGGGACCCCCACAGGACAAGGAGGGGCGTGGGTGACAGCGGGCGCTGGGGAGACACCGCTAACCTGATGCGCCCCCTCCTGCCTCAGATTAACAGAAGCATTTCTCTCCCAGAAGCACTGGGCAGAAAGCTACACCAAGAGCGGGCTTGTGAACACTGCCTTGTCAGCACACTCCCCACCAAGCGGCCCCCTGATCCAAGCCTCACATGGTGTTCTTGAGCAAATAGACATAGAGAGGGAGACTGTCCTGGCCCAGCTCACACTGCATGTGGGGGCAGCTCTGCATGGAGCCTGTGCTGACCTGCCCCCTAGAGCTGTTCCCTCCCGCGGCCCCCAAGGCTCTTCTCCTCCGGGCCCATTCTTCCTTCCAAAACCGGGGGCTCACCTCCTGGTTCTGAGGATCCTGCCAGGTTGAACAATGCTCAGAAGCAGGTGACCACTTAGCAGTTCATCCGGTGGGACCTCTGCAGCCCAGAGCAGCTGGCGCTGTGCCCGTCCCCAGTGGCAGTAACTTTGAAAGGGCTCTCGCTTCCCTAAACACTTCTGCTCACCCTCCTCCCCCTCCGTAGTACTATGGAGACATGTGCTCTGCTTGGGAGGAGGTAGGCAGGAAGGGGCAGCTATTTACTGGAAGAAGGGCTACAGCCAGCTGAGCCATGCTCCACACTCACAACCAGCAGAAGCGGACTGGGAGGAAAATAGCTCTGTGTGCTGCCACAGAATTATTAACCCTTGGGCTCCGGCTTTGCTCCTCACAGCTGAAGCAGGAGAAACAATACACTTAACCAATGGAGTGCCAGCCAAAGACATTACATCACCGGTCAGCACCGCCATTGGCTAATAATTCCTAGAAGGCATTATCTGCTTCTAGGTGCTTAACCCTTTCGTGAACATCACAGCAAAGACTCAAGCATTTGGTCTAAGCCTATGGTCCTGGACCATGCTTTTACCAGGATCGTCTGCAGTGCTTTCTAAACATACAGATTGCTATGTTCCATCCCAAACCATCCAAACCAGATTCTTGAGAGGAAGTATACGATGGTTTAGTCGCTAAGTCGGGTCTGACTCTTGCGACCTCATGGACTGAAGCCCAAGCGTCTCCTCTGTCTAGAGGGTTATAGGCCATGGGATTTCTCAGGCAAGAATACTGGAGTGGGTTGCCATTTCCTTCTCCAGGGGATCTTCCTGACCCAGGGACCAAACCCTGGCCTCCTGCATTGCAGGCAGATTCTTTACCATCTGAGCTACCAGGGAAGCCTGCACGGATTTCTGTATTTTAAACAGTGTTCAGAGTGTGGAAACCACTGGCCTATTCAGAAAGGCTTCCTCTCTAAGAGATAAACAAAATGAGATTTTTCTGATCATTTATTACGTGCCCAATGCATTATTACATCATCTCACTTATTTCCTGCAGTGAGCAGTGATGTGACTGACTCCATTTCATAGGTACAAAAAGAGAGACTAAATCATTTGCTCAGAGACAGAGCCCAGCTTTGAAAGTCAGACTGTTTGTACCCTGCCTTGCTCCTCTTTTGAAGCTTCCACTTGAAATCAAATCAAGCTATTTGCCTACTTATTGCCTCCAGGGTTATAGAAACAATAGCCCTCCTGGATGAGCTGAAAAATGCCAGTAACACAGGAAGAACTAGGGAATGAAGAGAAAGGGAATTCCCACAGCAGGTGTTCAGGGATCCTGAACCTTCCAAAGAACCCTTCTCTTTCTTAGGCTCAGTTCTTCCACTTCTGCTACACATCTCTGCTAGCTCACTTTCTCCGGGAAGCCTCCTCCTACCCCTAAACTTGGGAGAGATGCCCCTGGTCCAGGCTCCTATGTCCTCTGTATCAATGGCCTCATTGCTTGCTTACCAGGTAAATTCCACAAGATTAATTACAGCCATTTGCACCTTCACCAACAGAGGCCCAGCACAGTACCTGCCACATGTGAGTACTCAATCTTGACTGTGGAAAGAGGGGAGGGTGGGAGGGGTGGAGAGAGGGAGGAAGGGAGGGAGGGGCGGAGAGAAGGAAAGAGAGAGGGAGGAAGGGAGGGAGGGAAGGTCTTTACTCAAATTTTAAACAGCATCACCCTGACTCGGGAAAGGCAAAGGACTGGAAGCCAGGGGAACCACATGTACAAAACTGTCTGACCTTGGGGAAGCCCATTCTCAGGGGGCCTTGGTTTCCTCATCTGAAAATAAGAACAGAAGCACCTTCCTTGTAGGTAGTTATGAGGATCAAATTAAAGAATGATGCAAGCTCGGATGTGCTCCTCTGCACTTTCTCCCTAGATCTCATCCATATTACTGGCTGGCATCAAAGTGCTGACACCCCTCTGATTAGCCGGAGGTCCCCCCAGTCTCTGTGTGGGTATCTTGGACATCTCCAAGAGAGCATTTACATTTTTTCCCCCTGTTCTTCACCACCACTCTTTGACTGGTGCTCCTACCTATTGATCTTTTATTTTTTTGGTAACTGAGATTAAGTTTCTATAAAGTAAAATTAACCATTTTAAAGTCTACAGTTCAGTAGCATTTAGTATATTCATAGTACAGTTCAAACACAACTTCCATCCAGTTCCAAAATATTTTCACCATCCAAAAAGGAAACCGCTTAGCAGTCATGCCCTGTCTACCTTCCCCTCTCCACACAAACTCCACAAACACCAATCTGCCTTCTGCCTCCATGGGTTAGTCTACTTGGATTATTTCACACAAGTGGAATCATATAATATGCGGCTTTTTGTGTCTGGCTTCTTTCACTTAACATGTCTCCAAGGCTCATTCACATGGTAGCAGGTATCGGTGCATACTCAATCACTAAGTCATGTCTGACTCTTTACGACCCCATGGACTGTAGCCTGCCAGGCTCCTCTGTCCATGGACTTTTTCAGGCAAGAATACTGGAGTGGGTTGCCATTTCCTCCTCCAGGGAATCTTCCTGACTCAGGGATGGAACCAGAATCTCTTGTATCTCCTGCATTGGCAAGCGGATTCTTTACCACTGTGCCATCTGGGAAGTCCAGCATGTATCAGGACATTCTTCCTTTTTATGGCTGAGTAAGATTCCATTGTAAGTACTTACCACATTTTTGTTTATCCATTTCCCTGTTTATGGACAGCTTGCATCCAATCTTGAGCTATAATCCTGGGGGGGGGTCACCTTTGATCCTTCCGTTTCCCATAATCCTGACATTGAATGTATCAGCAAGTCTTGTCCATTTAACACCCCCAATACAGCTCCTTCTACTTTTCCAATACCATTGCTACCCTGTAGCCAGGACACCAACACCTCTCTCACCAAACTCCTAATTTGTGGCAAGATCCATTCTTCTTCCTAGTCCTTTTTTTACCTGGGAGCTGCATAAACCACATCATCCATTCACTTCAGCAATATTTACTGGGCACTTTTCTTCATGGAGTTTGCCTCCAAGAGGCATGACCGACAACAAGCAATTATATAACATCAGGTTGTTACTAGGTCATTAAGATCCTTCACTGAGTTTTCATTGCACCTTGAGTAAAACCCAAGCTCAGCATGGCCTTCCATGGCCCCATCTATTTCTCCAAACTCATCTCAGGCTGCTCTCCAGTCATGCTGGGTTCCATTCCTCCACCTCACAGTCCTTGGACAAGTTGTTCTCTCTGCCTCTTGACCTTGGCATTGCTGGACCTTCCTCATCCCTCAGATCTCAGTGTAAATATCACTTCTTGGTGATACCAATCCTCTAATGATCTACCCTTCATTAACTTCACTCATTCAAGAAATATGTGCTGAAAACTGTGCTGGGATAAAGTGAGGTATGACCTCCTGGAGCCCTCAGTCTAACAAGGAGGACTAATTACAGGAAGTAAATAAAATGAATCAGCAAGTGTGGTGAAGGGGGCATAAAAGGGAGGATATCTGCTTTATACCAGATGATCCAAAAGGCCTCTCTGAGGAGATTATATTGAAACTGAATGGTGACAAAGAGTCCAGTGGGAAGACAGCCTATTACTCTCCATCACACCCTGGCTATGTAATGCAACAGTCCATTCTTCAGTATTTGCTTTGAAGGAATCAAAGCATTTAATGTCAGTCTCTGCCTCCCCTAATAGACTAATCTGTATTCCCAGCACCAAGGACAGTGCCGACCATTTAGGAGGCATTCAATGCACATTAATGAATTAATTACTGTTCAATTAGTTAATCAATTCACCAATGAAATCATTCCACGGACTGAAACAAGTTCTTGTGCTTTTTGCTGTGGTCATTACTTTATAGCAGAAGGACACCTACTCTGTTGGGTTTTAGAAAACAATGGGGTGACTGTAAAATGAGAATGCATATGCATAAGAGACACTGGATAGTAGTCATTGTGGTCTTTATCATGAAAGATTCTTTCCTTGCGGAAGCTGATTGACTTAATTCAAACTTCAAAATCCATCTTCACATGCAGTCAAGAAGCTTAAAGGTGAGAGAAAGGAATGCTTCTGTTCTTCACTGGGCACAGCGCAAAGCACCTTCTCTCTGGTATCTTGGCCACTTCCCAAGCCCACCCTGGGAGGGAGCTGCCCAGGCCCAGCTCTCAGCAACCCCCTCCAAGAACAGGGCACCTCTCACTCCCTGTGCTGGTTTCTGGGAGTGCTGGCTGTGCACAGCTCACAGCTGAGCTTCTCTTCAGGAACCATCCTGCTGAAGGGACACCCAAAGTTATGCCCCCTTCCCTGGAGGCAGTCTGCCCCCACTGACTGATCAACGTGGGGTTTCGAAGGCCTGGCCCCCAGCCTCAGATCACCTGAGGCCTCTCTTGCTTTCCATTATTGACCAACTTCTCCCCCTGTCCTCATCCTGCTTCTCTCACCATCCATCCCTTGGAGAGTGAGACCATTCCCCAAGAATCCACTTACACCCAATTCTCAGAGCCTCTGAGTCTTTTCCCTTAGAATCCAACCTATGACAGGTGGGGATGATGACTTCCTTTTAAATCAGAAAACTGAGATTCAGAAAGGCTAAAAATGTCCCCAAGGCACATGGCTAAAGTGACTTTCTGATGCGAATCCCTGTCAAGACTTTTCTCTTCCCCACAGCCTCTAACAGCTGAGGCTGTGTCTCCATGAGACAGAAACAGGAGCCCATAGAGGGAAAACCAGAAGATCAGAAACAACAGGCAGAGGTTCCCTTCACCATCCTCCAGGGGCCACCCCTGACAACAAGGTCCAGGTTAAACCCTCCAGAAACAATAGGAAAATGACCTGTAGGTTGCAGAGGCAAGCATCACATGAGCAACGGCTCCATGCCTGAATGATCCATGCCCGGAAGCCAGGGAGCAGGGCTCCTGGGCAGACACTGCTGCCTTTAGGGGCCAGAATATTTGCAACCACATCCAAAATATTAACTGCAACTTACCCGCTTTCTATTGCTCCAATCTCCATCCATTTCCACAGAGCTGCCAGAATTCTTCCACTGCCCTCCTTGATCACAGGACAAAAATCTATGGAGTCTAAGGCTGCATTTTAAGGTCTGTGCATGTTTTAGCTCCTGCCATGTTGACACCTCATTTCCTCCCCACAAAAGCCCTAGTCCTATTTGATTAGCTGATATAGGATTAACTGATGGCCTAAGTCAGGATATTGGACTTTTTCAGTTTTTTTTACCTTTGCACAGGAAAATCTCTGGAATTCCTGCTATCCCATCACACACACACACACAAGTGCATACACACACACCCCCAGTCTTGGTATCCCATCACACACATACATGCATGCACACACACACCCCAGTCTGCTCTCCCATCGCACACACACCCCAGCCCACACAGCTTTCAGCCTGGCAAACCCTCCTACTCCTCTAGTCCCCATTCAATAGTCACCTCCTCTTGGAAGCCTTCCTGGCTTGCTCATAGTCCTCCTCTCCACGTAACATCCCCTGTACAACAATGCATTATAACCGTTTCTCCTGTTCTCCTTCTTAGTCCCAGGGGCGCCTCCAACACCCTTCTTCCTGACTCTAGGGCTTAGCACATTGTCTGGAACACAATAGGAACCCAATAAACGCAGAATACACGAGGCGCTCCATAAAGCGCTAATTTCTCTGTCCTAGCTTGGCCAGGGAATCACTCTGAGTTTTTTGCGTTTATTTGTTTGTTTTTTTCCTGAGCTCCAAGAGACCTAGAAATAAGAAATGGCATGACCAATCTGACCCCTGGCTCCGGGGGGCAACAGGTCAGGAGGCGTCTGCAGATCTCGGTAGAGCAGACGTCCGGCCTCTGCGGCCGCCAGCTCCCCGCAAGCTCTTCCCGGGGCTCCGGCGCTGGGTGGAGAGTCTCTTGGAAGCCACTATGCGAAGCCCCTCTGGCTCCCGGGCCCCTCAGGCGTGCCCCGCACGCGCAACTGTCCGTCCCAGGGTCGGCCCGGAGACCTGGCAGCAGCACTCGGGGAGGCAGCTTGGCGCGCCGGCTCCTCCGCCCCGTGTCGGGCCCCTCCGCGCGCCCGCATCCCGCAGGCACAGAGCCGGAGCGCCCGGGAACGCAGTCTGGCGCCGGGACGCCACCAGAAGCCTCGGCGGGAGGTGGCCGGGACTCCCCTGTTACCAGAAACCTCACAAAGTCTTACTTCGCCGCGGGCTCTGCTTACCTTGCGAGCCGCCAGGAACCGGGAGCCGGGGGTGTGCCTTGGCCGCGGGTCCCGCCTGCGGATCCGCTCCGGTCCTCGGCTCAGCCTCCGCACCCCGTGGCGCGCGAGCGCCTCCCCTCGGCAGCCCAGCCTCCCTGCGCCTCGGGGCCCCATTGGCTCGGGCAGCCAGGCCCCACCCACGGGAGGCTCCGCCCACTGGAGGCCCCGCCCCTCACGCCCCTCACGCCCCTCGTGCCTTCCCGCTACCCCGCTCCCGGCCACTTCAAGCTGGTAAAGTACTTCTAGACTCAGATCTCACCAAGCTCAGGCAGCCGAGAAAGGTATTAATTCTCCATCCCAAGAGCGTCTAGAGGCCCCTCGGGGAGTGTGAAGAGTGCAGAGTCCCTGGAAACCAGCTTTGAGAAAGTCACCTGACCCTCCCTGGCCTTCAGGAGACTCCAGAAATCCCACGGCAGATGTCTCAGGCCCTGTGCTAGGCACTTAGAGCCAGGCGTGCATCAGGGGAACCACACAGAGTCTGTCGCCCTCATGGATTTTGCACGAGGTGGGGGTCGGGGCGGGCAGGCTATATGCAGATAAACAAATAAAAAGGTAATGCCAGATTGTTGTGAGCATTATCGGTGGGGTAATTTAAATAAGAAAGGAGGCGGAGGACGCTATAAATGGGTTGGTCTTGAAGGCCACTTTGAACGAGGAGATGAAGAATAAAAGCGGTTCCAGGGCTGAAGGGGGAGCATTGCTGATGGAGCAGCAGATGTACCTTGGTTCTGAGGCTGGAGCTGTAGTCTAGGATGGCCCAGTGCAATGAGCAAGGGGAGAGGGGGTTAAGTCACCTAGAGCTCACAGAAGTGTGAGGCAGGGTTAGGGGCTCCAGCTCTGCTGTAAGCACGGAAATAAACCAGAGAAGGGTTTTGAGCGGGACTGTGACCCTTTTAAGAAGACCACGCTGGCTTTTTTGTGTGGAGAATGGATTTTCGAAGAGAACCAATGGAAGCAGGAGACCAGTTAGGAGGTGTCTTAGTCTTAACTCTTCTTGTGCTGCTGTAACAGAATAGTGTAGACTGAGTGGCTTAAACAAAGAAATTTATTTTCTCAGTTCTGGCAGCTAGAGGTCCAAGATCAAGGTGCCCTCAGGATGGGTTTCTGGTAAGAGTTCTCTTCCTGGCTTGTAGATTGCTGCCTTCTACCTGTGTCCTCACATGGTGGGGAAAGAAAGACCAAGCATGCTGGTGTCCCTGCTTCTGAGGGCACTAATCTCCCGTCATCTCATCTAAACCTAAAATCTGAAACTCCCAAACACCCCATCGCCAAATACCATCACACTGTGGGTCAGGGCCACCACATATGACTGACGGGGTGGGGGGTGGGGGTACATAATTCAGTACATAATAGCAGAAGGTTGTTACAGAAATCAAGGCAAGAGATGATGGGGGCTTAGACCAAGGTGGTTACAACAGAGACGGGGAGAGTGAACTGACTGAAATATATTTTGAGAATATCATGGAAAGGCTTAATGATGGATTGGATTTAGGAGATGAGGAAAACGAATGAATGAAGAATGACTCCTGGGTGTTTATCTTGAACTACCCACAGGGTAATGGTGCCATTGCCAGCGTGGGGTAGAGTACCGAGGAACAGGTTGGAAGCAGAGGGAAATGAAGGAAGGCTCCATTGTTGGCATTTGAGCAACCTATTTGATAGCCTATGACAGTGCCAGGCTCTCTTCAAACGATTCCATATGTGTTAACAATTGTTTATATAATTCCCGTGATAACCATATGGTAGAAAAGTACTCTCACTGTCCCCATATTCCAGATGAGGAAATGAAGGCACTGCCCAAGGTGGGTGACTGGATACACAAGTCTAGAGCACAGGTAAGGGTCTGGGACTGGAAGTGTGCATTGGAGGGTGCCCTGACCTGGGCTGTATGGGACCACCAAGAGAGAGCGTGCAGTATGAGAAGAGACGAGAGCCAAGGGCTGAGCCCTTGCAAGGTTCTCTTCCAACATCTTCCACTTATTGCGTGACCTCTCCTAAGTGACCTTAGTCAATAAGAAGGAGTGACCCAACTTCAGTAACTAAGAGAAAATAAGATTCGCTCGGGGATTGCACACTCTAATATAGGCATGGACAGGCAGTAAACGTAGCAAGTGAAGTTGGCGGGGGGATGGAGCAGAGAAGGGTGACTGGTGTGTCACACTCCGGTGTGCCCACCTGTCTAAGGGAGCAGTCATTATTCCACACCAGCTGATTTTTGCCATATGGAACATGGACCCTGAGTTGCCAAATGACCTGATTTTTATTAAAGGGCTAGGAATTCAGATTATGTTAAATCTCTAGATGTATTAATTTGGTGATTAATTTAGTCACTACTGTTGGGAAAAATCAAACTTATGTATGGATAGGATTTGCTTCTTTGGCTACTACTTTCCACTTCTGGATTAGATAATATCTCAGGTCCTTTCAAGAAACTTCCTGAACAGTTTCTGTCTAGACACCAGACACAGATGTTGATAATAGTTGGACATAAAAGGACCAAGAAAATCTCAACTTGGAAGCACAGCATAGTCTTTGATGACATTTGGCCAGTCTCTGCCTTGACCCACCTGACATATCATTTCTAAGCCTCAGTTACCCCACCTGTAAAATGAGGAGCTCAGAACAGTGCTCCTCCAAGACCCCTCCCAACTCTAACATTTAGAGTTATATTCTAGCAATAATGGAAAAGGTGTTCTTGTCTGGGTCTGTAAATTCAAAAGGTCTCACTCACTAAGTATCAGTTTTAAACAAAGAAGAAAAGAGGAAACAGGGAGTGAGATAGAGGATTAGATGAGAAGCCAGGCAAATTGTAGCATAGAAAATTATTTTTTATTGAGCTATGAATAAGAAAAAAAGGCAATTAGATCAGGAGTGCTTAATGGTTCTACTAAAAATCCAATGTATTGTAGCCAATTCTCTCTATATATCACCAAGGGTTTTGCAGTAATGAGATTCTCCTGTCATGTATTGGAGGTCAGCTACACTCTAGCATTATTTATTCTTATGTGCTGAGCTTATGTAATGAAAAGAGCCTGAAAGCAGATAATTGCTCCCCATAGCATTAGTCCCTTCTGTCTCCACCTGAGATGTGGTTTAAAGCTGAGGAAACAGCTTATGGTTTTATAAATCTCTGGATCTTGTGTAGCAGAGTGAACATGGGATTGAGAGCTGGGAGATCTGACACTGTCATTGAATAACCTCTCTGAACCTTCTCCATCAGTAAAATGACTGCTGCACGAAGGTGGCTTTCCTAGAAGATATTTATATTCAGGTCTCCACGTTTCTTTGGAAGGACTTTTTCATTGTGTGGAGACCTGGTAATTCCCAGGGCCAGATCCTTCCACGATTCTCCACTTTTCAGTCTCCCAAAACTCTTCAGGCAGAGGTATCATCTCAATTGGACCAATTAGATGCTCACTCCTGGGACTTTGTCTCTCCAGAAAGTGACAAAGATGGAGAGCTAGAGATTGACCATGAGACTGAATAGAGTGATGGTAGAGGCAGCAGCCACAGCCTGAAGAGGCTGGACCAGTGCTTGCTCCTCCTTCATGAATCTTGTTGGCCAATCTCCAGAATTCCCTTGGTTTCTGCCAGTTTTTCAAGCCCATTCTTTCATGCCAGCCCTGTCCTCCATCCAGATTTATTTTGTGAATCTCCTATCTCTGCTAAATTCCCTTCTTGTGTTAGCAGTTCAAATTGTTTCTCTTGTTATTAACCAAGAATCCTGAAGGATCCAAGGAGGAAAGAAACATTCTATCATAAGACACAATTTGGACCTGTCTGGATGCACACACACTGATAGGCAAATGCTGATCACTCATTAAGAAGTCTGGCTCCATGGTGGTGGTGACTGAAGTGGCTCAGTCATGTCCGACTCTGCAACCCCATGGACTGTAGCCTGCCACGCTTCTCCGTCCATGGGATTCTCCAGGCAAGAGCACTAGAGTGGTAGTGGTAGTTAAAAAGGATATTTATTAAGAACCCAGATCTGCTATACTTAATAGATCTTAAAAAAATGACCAAGCCCTTATAATAACAAAAACAACTACAGAAATAAGCCTTCCCATATGTAAATGTTGGTTTGCAAAGTCCCTTAACATAAATTCCCTCATTTTATATGTGCTCCTGTATGGTAGGCAGATTAGATAGTATTCATGGCTCATAGAGTAAATTAATAATAGCTATCATTTATTGAACACTTTCTGTGTACCAGGCACTGTGCTAAAGGATTTACGTACCCATATATCAACCCTGATAAGGAGATATTATCCCCATATCACAGGTGATGAAATTGAGGTTTGTGCAAGGTCGTATAGACGATGTGAGAACTCAAACTCAGTTCTGTCTTTTTTAATGTCTTTGGTTGTGCCTTGGGGCATATGGGATCTTAGTTCCTTGACCAGGGATTGAACCCATGCCCCCTGTATTGGGAGTGAGCAGACTCTTAACCACTGAACCACCAGGGAGGTCCTGAACTGAGAGTTCTGTTCCAAACTCAAGAGTTCTGTCTTGATGACAAAGGCTGTGTGCTTGTAACATACACATAGCCTCGTGTCATGTAACACAGCCAGTGAGAGACATTGCTATCACTGGAATCCAGGTCCTAAATCAGGAATGTTTCCATTCTATTTGGCTATGGCTTGTTCAAAATTGTCAACAAGGGCAGAGTTGATTCAGTAGCCCATCATGGAGAGATGTTTAAGGTCACAGAAAATTATTTTCATATTTCCCACTCACTACCTGTCATGGTGCCTAAAATCCTTACAGTCAAAGATGAATTGCTCTGTTTGAAGACTGATCAAGGGACACAAATGCACACGTGCATGTAAGGAGTAAGATGCTGTTTTATCAGCTGGGGGTGGGGTGGGGGGTGAGGGTAAAACAGCTCTGGAGTCTATCCAGAAAGGGTTAAAGTAGTCATCATTTCACTGTGTGTTTGCTTATCAAATACTCATGTGGTAACAGCCTCAGGTTCTTATCTATAAAATATGAAATGGGGACAGTAACAACAACAGAAACAACAATAATACCTTCTGGAGTTCTGGTAAGGACAAAAGCTATTAAAACAGAAAGTTCTTAGATCATGCCTGGTATATACTAAGTATTCTTCAGTTGTTAAAAATAAATTAACTAAAAAACAAAAAAAAAATTGACTTCAAAAACAGAGGTAAAAATGGAAAAACTTTTCAATTTCACCTGTTTCCTCTTTGGATTTTTTTAAAAATAATAGTTATTTTATTTGCTTCCTCTTTAGATTCTTCAAAAGATATTTATTTATTTTATTTATTTATCCGTCTGCCCAGGTCTCAGTTGCAGCACACAGGATCTTTTACTTGTGGGCATGTAGAGTTGCAGCATGCAGGCTCTAGTTTCCTGATGAGGCATCGAACCCAGGCCCCCTGTGTTGGGAGCATGGAGTCTTAGCTACTGAGCCACCACAGAACTCCTCTTTCTATTTAAAAATTGTTTTAGAAAGACAGGAGGTGGGGCATAGAATAAAAGAAAATCTGAAAATATTAATTTACTCCTCCACACGAAGCAATTCATTTCATCTCTGTGCTGTACTTGTGATTAGTCGCTCAGTTGTGTCCGACTCTTTGCGACCCTTTGGGCTGTAGCCCACCAGGCTCGTCTGTCCATGGGACTTTTCAGGCAAGAATACTGAGAGTGGGTCGCCATTCCCTCCTGCAGGGGATCTTCTCAGCTCAGGAACCGGACCCACATCTCCTGCTTCTCCTGCTTGGTAGGTGGATTCTTTACCCGCTGAGCCATCAGGAAAGCCATGAGCCTTAGTAAAATGAGGGGAGTGTTTAAAATGTCCTAACATCTATAACTCTTGTTTTCAACCCCAAAGCAAAGGCTCAAAAGTAACAGCCTGGTCTGAAGCTGAAGCAAATTGTGAGCTAAAGCCTTTGAGCAGATTTTGAGATAAGGATTTCATGCTTGCTTGTTTGTAGTGCAAAGCATTTTTTGCTGACATTGCAGAAGATTGTCATGGCAACCAGGAAGCTAAGTTTCCAAGTCTTTGGAATCCCCCTTCAGGGGAGGCAGATGTCAGTGGGCGTTCCTTTGTAATTAAGGGCGCTTGAAGGTTTTAGCTGATCAAGTCACTTTCAAGGTAATGTTCTAATACATCTGCCTCCACAACTCACTAAGGAGCAGCTGCATCAAGGCAGAAAGAAGACCAGCCTCCATCCAATGAGACAGGCAATGAGAATGCATAAGCCATGGTTCTCACCACTGGTTGCATGTTAGTATCACCTCTGGATAGTCTAGTGTTGGGGCCTCTGATTCCCCAAATATGTCAGGTGGCAAGGAATGGGGCCTGGGTACCAGCTGGCATTTTTGTCAGTCTTTTGGGTGACATCGTGTCATCAAGGTTTAGAACCACTGGGCTGGAGTTTGAATCCCAGATCCACATCTTCCCATACGGCTGTGTGGTCTTGGCCCAGCCTCTTCACTTCTCCAGTCTGCAGATCTCTTCACCTATAAAATAGGGTAATATAGACAGCTTTACAGAGCTGTGGTGAAGCTGAAACACGTTGCGGAGTGTTCAGCCCCTGGTCAGGGAACTAAGATCTCACATGGGAACTAAGATCCTACAAGCTGTGCAGCACAGCCAAAAAAAAAAAAAAAAAAAAACAATAAATAAAATTTAAATATGAAAGTGCCTGGTAAATACCATTATATCAATGTAAGCTTCATTTGAGTTAGAACAAGTCTGGGGTTGGGAAACCCAGAAACAAATGTGCATATTTGATATAACGTGGTTTAAGTATTGGCTCAAAGAAAAAAGGAACAGAGTAGATACATTTTAATTTGCATAACTATAGAGAAATATTTGTCCTTTCAAAGGTATTTACATATTTTATTCTGTTTGACTTTACAAAACCCCCTGAAGTTGAAGTTACTGTTGTTCAGAGAAGTGAACTTGTTTGCTCAAGTTGTCACATCTCTGTTGGGTAAACTGATCAATTGCTAACGCTGTCCTAAGTTGCTTCAGTCATGTCTGACTTTGTGACCTCATGGACTGTAGCCCGCTGGGCTCCTCTGTCCATGAGATTTTCCAGGCAATAGTACTAGAGTGGGTTGCCATTTCCTTCTCCAGGGGATCTTCCCAACCCAGGGGTTGAACCCACATCTCTTATGTCTCCTTCATTGGCATGCAGGTTCTTTACTACTAGCACCACCTGGGAAGTCCCCAAACTGATCAGTTAACCCCTGTTAATGGCTTCATGTGTCATCCTTCTAATTTAAGATACCTATATTGTCACAAGAGCTTTCTGAAGACTTAATGCTTTTGCCCAAAGGAGTTCCATTCATGAGTTCCATTCACGTGGCAGGCTGTGCTTCAGTCTGGGACTTGGGGCACCTTTCCATTAGAGCACCTTTTCTTTACACATCACCTTGTCCCTTCTGTGCATTCTCTATTCTCCAGACCCATCTGTCCTGTGCATGTGGTATTATTTAGTCAGAATATTTCATCTCACTTCCTGTTTGTCGTGGAAGGAGTAATTTGGCAGGAATACCCCTCAGGGGACCCACGTGCATCAATAGGAAGGATTTGAGGCCACATCAAAATTAAAAATGCATATATTCCACAATCTAGCTATTTCACCTCTAGGACACTTTTCTAATGACAGGCTCACTCATGCACAGAAGGAGTCATGTACAGTGCAAAGATGTCCATCAAGGCATGATGAACCCCTTAACTGTTCATCAGGGGAATGTTAAGCATAAAATAGCTTTTCCATATATATGTAATATTTTAGAGTACTAAGAAGAATGAGGTAGACCCATATTAGCTAATATGTGCTAATCATGATCAAGGGAAAGTGCTTAGTAAATAAATTAAATGTTACAGTATGTGAGTGTTTATATATAGATAGATAATATATCTATAATTACATGTTTTATTTGTAAATATACACACACTCGCTGTGTATCTACACACACTATATACACATATATACTATAAGAGCACAAAAAAATTGCTACCAATGGTTATCTTTAAGACTCACAAGAAGACCACCTCATTATATGTTGTGTGGGTAGGTTTCAAAGGCGTCTTTAGCCTTGTCCATAATATTCAAATTTGTATAAGACTATATTTGCATTACACAAGGGCAGGTGGCTCAGTGATAAAGAATCCACCTGCCAAGCAGGAGATACAGGTTTGGTCTCTGAGTTAGAAATATCCCCTGGAGAAGGAAACGGCAACCGGCTCCAGTATTCTTGCCTGGGAAATCCCATGAACAGAGGAGCCTGGAGGGCTACAGTCCATAGTGTTGCAAAGAATTAGACACAGCTTAACAACTAAACAGCACAACAATATGTTTGCATTATGATTGATATAATCAAGACATAATTTAAAGACCCAAATCCTTTCTTTTTTTTTTTTAATTCGATCAATGCAGTAAGATATTTTTAAATGGGAGGTTTTGGAACAGAAACCTGGGGAAAGTTTCCATATTTAGTGCTATGCAGAAGGAATCACGGACTTCCCAGGTATGGCTAGTGGTAAAGAACCTGCCTGCCAGTGCAGGAGATGTAAGAGATGCAGGTTCGATTCCTGGGTCAAGAAGATCCCCTGGAGGAGGGCGTGGAAACCCACTCCAGTGTTCTTGCCTGGAGCATCCCGTGGGCAGAGGAGCCTGTGGGGCACCGTCCGCAGTGTCGAAAAGAGTCTGACACGGCTGAAGCACACAGGAAAAGAGCCCCAGGCTGGGAGTCAGCTGTCCAGCTGTGTGACTTTGGGAGAGTTACTTTCCCTCTCGGAGTCTCTGTTTTTCCTTTGTTGCTTGAGGAGAAGTTGGGATCTGATCCATGGTTTTCACACTGTGCTTCTCAGTGCCTTAGTGTTTCCAGACATGGCTCAGGGGCCACTGCATTCTGTGTGTATGTGAGGAGGAGGGTGTGTGACAGGGCTTGGAGAAAGAGACCTGGAGAGAGAGCAGGGGCAGGGAGGGGACAGAGAGGGAGAGAGGGGAGAGAAGGAGGGAGGATTTCGGTGATTCCATTCAGCTCAGCTGCTCTAAGCAGAAGCACATGACAACAGAAACAGATGATTGGATTTAAATCTTAGTGTGTGTGTGTGTGTGTGTGTGTGTGTGTGTGTGTGTGTGTGTGTTGGGGGAGGCAGGAAAGAGCCTTCTAGCTGGATATTTCTACCTTGTCATCAGTAAGAAGAGATTCAGCCCAGACTCCAGACAGCTGGCCATACAGTGGTCCCCCCATGCTAGACTTTGAGTCCTTTATGTTGGTCAGGGCAAACAGAAGAGAGGAGGACGAGCTGAGTGACCTGGGTTCAGAGTTCCATCCCCTCTGGTTGTCTCAGTACTCTGGGGGATTGGGCTCCCTTTCCTGGCTTTCTAGCCCCTGGGAGAACAACAGAGTTTAACTTTCAGAGGCAGACAATTGCTTTTACCAAAACTACCACCATTCATCAGAGACAGACCACCAGGCATCAGAGAAGCCACCATCATATTAAGAGAGAGAGTGCATGAGAGCACTACTTGGTCTATAAAATGCTGTATGGAAGTTAGGTATAATTGTCATCACCATCCCATAGTGGCACATAAATATTTGTTCAAAGAATACCTTCTTAATAGCTTTTCCTTTCAGAGGAGGTATGAAATAATGGCAAAAATTTGCCTTGATATTAATAAGATCTGGGTTCAAATCTCAGCTGTATACTAACGTGATGTGCATGACCCAAAGCAACAATAATAATAATAATTGTATGTTTACGCACCAACCTCTGCTGTCTTTAACCTCCCTTATCTTACTTTTTTCAGTGACACCGTGAGATTATAGTGTTAATATCCCCACTTTACAGATGGAGAAACTGAGACTCAAAGATGCTAAGAAAGTTATTCCAAGTTCACACTTTATAAGTAGCAGAGTCAGGAATTGAACCCACATCTACATTATTTGAAAATCATTGTTCTTAACCTTTCTAAAGTTTTCCCTGTCTGCTGATTTCAGTTCTACCTATTTTGCAGGGTGATCATAGTAACAAAATACAGCACAGCACAGCATGGGGATTGATTGAGCCTGTTTATATGACCTGGCCTTTTATTCATAACCTGGGATGTACGTTTAAAAGCAGGAAACAGTATAGTTTTGTATATGAAAGAGAGTAGAAGGAAATCTTTTATTAGTGATACTAAAATGCACACTTGTACTTGTGATTTTTGTGATAGGGTCACCCCCTTGTGGGCAGGTAAGATTGTGAGTAAGGGACTGTACATAGGGAAGTTTGTCACTTCCGGAATGAAAATTCTTTTTCTGTCTCCTCCCCAACCAAATATTCCCCACTAGGTTTCTCTCGAAGCATGATGGGAAAAGCACATTCAGGACAGGTGGAATTACAAATTCTACAGTGCTCTGCTCTGGCTATGGCCACTGCTCCCAGCATGAATATATCTGCTCATTCATTTATTGCTCCTCTGGGAACTGGCAGTCTCCATCACTGTGTTGCCAGGCAACCAAAACAGCACCTGCATCAGAAGATGAACAAACCAATCAGGGCGGTCAGAGGAGGAGCTTTACCTGGTTGCCTTCCGAGATGGAAAGAGGACTCTCTGGGTCGACTCAGGACTGTGGCTGCTGGAATCAGCATCAGAGCTGGAGGGAACTCGGGAAATCTGAAATCTCTCATTTGGAGAGCCCTGGCTGGATGGGAATGAAGTCTTAACTCTAAGGCAGAGTCAGGAGAACAAGTCAGATGTGAAAACCAGGCTAATGTTCCATCCTATCATTTCCAAACTCATGAGTGGGGCACAGTCCTTGTATCAGGCCCTCTGCTTGGTGAGAGGTGCAGAAAGCATTTAGACACTGTTCCTCAATCATCTTAGAGTTCTTTTATTACTCCTCCATATTCGAGGCTGTATAGTATGGTAGTTAAGGGCGTAATATCAGCTCAAACACTTACCTCTTATGGGAGAATGCAGATTACTTAAGCTTTCTGTGTTTCAGTTTACAAATTTATACATATCCCATATGTAAAATGCTGATAATGATGAGAATAAAATAAGCACAATAAAGTGAAAGTGTCATTTGCTCAGTCGTGTCTGACTCTTTGTGACCCTATCGACGATAGCCGGCCAGGCTCCTCTGTCCATGGGATTTTCCAGGCAAGAATACTGGAGTGGGTTGCCATTCCCTTCTCCAGGGGATCTTCCTGAGCCAAGGATCAAACCTGGGTCTCCTGCATTGCAGACAGATTCTTTACCGTCTGAGCCACCAGGAAAGCCATGCCTAACACAAAGCAAGGTTCAGTCAGTGATGGTCACACATGGGGCACCAGAGCTTGAACTGGGCGGCTTGGGTTCAGTTCTTGGCTCCACCTTGTATTCACTGCATGATCACTGTCAAGTTACCTACAATTTCTGTGACTTAGTTTGCTTACCTGTAGAATGAGCATGATAATAGAGCCTCCGAGGAGCTGAAGTTATTTAATATAAAGTGTGTAGAACAGTTTCTGATGCATGGTAAGTACTCTATACATTTTCATTAATACAATATATCAACAAATTATTTATTGAGCACTTAATATGTAACAGACACTGTCCTGTGAGCTGGGGACATAAAAATAAGCAAAATAGGCAAGTCTGTCTCAGTTTTCATGGAATTATGACTATTGTTACATTCCTAATATTTCTTTACTTCTCAGTCCCTACAACTAGATAAACATCTTGAAGGCAGGGGCATGTGATTGCCCATAGTTGTATTGCTTATGCCTGGCACAGAGTCTGAAGTAGTACATGTTCAGTAAATGTTTGTTTGATAAATACCTGGCATTATGCAAGATACAGGACACTGGTTCTCAATGGGGGAAGAATTTGTTCTCCAAGGAATGTCAAACAATGAACGGAGACATCCTTGACTTTCACACCTTGGAGGAGGGGGAGAGATGATGCTGGTGCTATAGTGGATAGAGGCAAAGAATGCTGCTAAACGTCTTACAGTACTTGGGACAGCCTCCCACAGCAAAAACTTATCCAGCCCCAAATGTTAATAGTGCTAAGGTTGGGAAATTCTGGTGTCAGAGATCAGAGAGGAACAAAGGCTGATAAAGACTCCTTCCCTCCAAAAGCTCTTGGTTCAGGGGGGCCATGATAACAAGGCACATGGAATGCTGTGTGCGAGAGCGCTATAAGGACAAAGCCAAGAGACCCTGGACAGAAGAGGTTCCTGGTGCAGCTAATGGCTGAGCTGGTTCTTCAAGGACACATATGGTCTTCGGGCAAATCCTGTGTGTCCTGGGAGAAGTTGTAGGACTTGGGGAATGCAAGCGGAGGGCCAACAGCATGAGCAAAGGCTTGAAAGAGGGAAGGGGTACAGTTTTTGCTAAAGTGCAAGAATGAGAGTGGGGAGCAGAGGCTGTGGCAGGAGATCCTGGGGGCCCCAGGGGAGGCATACTATGGGGCTTGGGCATGATGCAGTCAGCCAGAATTTCCCAAAATCGGTTCCCTGAGAACTAATCCTTTAAGATGTACCCAGAAAGAGCTGCAGGGAAAGAAGACTGAGAAAGTGCTTAATATCACTCCCTCCCTTTTTGGAGGTTTGCCAGGCTCATTTGTATCATATGTTTTCTGAGAATTCCTCCATTAAAGAAACTTGAATTATTTTCTTGAATTTATCTCAGTTTTCCAAAGTTACTTGACCATGAAAACTTCTTTCCCAGACACCTGTCTGCATGGAGTCTGCAGACCTCTGTTTGGAAAGAGGAACCAGAGGAAACTATTGACTGTCTTGAAGAAATACCATGGCTGGGTTTGGTATTTCAGGATTATCTTCCTGGCTCCTGTGTGCAGTGTATTCAGAAGGTAAGAAATGTTTATAGATGTTGTTCAAGCATTTGACCTCTGGGATGTATGCCGCATTAGACTTGGCATAGGGAATGTGTTTATTAACCACTTTGTCCCTACTTCAGCCTGGTGTGCAGTCAGCACTCACTCCATTTTTGAATGAAAGGATGTTTCCAGTCTTACATTAGACCCTGAGGCTGAAGAAGAGAGAGGCAAATCCTATTCTCCTGCAGTGAACAGACTGGCAGGCACATGGTAGACATTATGGACTGATAGAATGGTTCGCATAAATAAGATGGAAGGTAACAAGGATAAGAAATGGTGTGGGGCCTGGGAATCTGTATTTTAAACTAGTTCCTTGACTACTTCTCATGTCCACAGGCCGGCATTTGGAAAACCTTGTTTGCCAATCAGAGATGACCCCAAGTTTGATTATCTTACTGAGATCAAGGTCTCAACCTTCTTACACTGGCTATTCTTGATCCCTATCCCTTGGGGTCTCTAAGTCCCTGGCCTCACTGCCCCTGAGCAGTGAGTGACCCCAAATTCTTGATCCTGCTTGGATCCTTTGATCGACCCTGGAGCAATACAGATCCTTCATAGCCCATAAACCCTAAGGGAAGCATCTCTACTTGACTTTGAGGGTGAGGTTTGTTTCCGATATCCACCTCTCACACTGCCCCCAACACTCTTGGCTCCCTTCTGGCTGTAACACTGCATTCCCTAGTCTGCACAATCTGCTTGAAGACACTTATGAGATAAAGTACATTCATGTTTTCATGTAAGCTGTGTACACACTAAAGCTGTTTGGTGTTTGATGTTAAATTTAAAAAAAACAGAGAAAGAGGACTATGTGGTCTTTTAGGAGAGGCTGTGAGACTTTCCTTCATTTTGTCCTGGAGAGAGTTTCCTGTGGAAATGAAAGGGAAAAAGTCTCTGATTGACTTGTTTGTGGCATGCCTGCATGCTCAGTCACTTGTCGTGTCCAACTCTTTGCAACCTTATGGACTGTAGGCCACCAGGCTCCTCTGTCCATGGGATTCTCCAGGCAAGAATACTCAAGTGGGTTGCCATGCTTTCTTCCAGGGGATCTTCCCAACCCAGGGATAGAACCCGTATCTCCTGCATTGCAGGTGGATTCTTTACCCACTGAACCACCTTGGAAGCGGGAGTTTGTGGAATCATTTTCTTAATTGGTTGGTTGGAAAGAGAACAATTGTGACTGCCTTAACAGGTAGTTCTCAAATTCCAGCTTGTGGATAAGTTTCACCAGAATCATCTAAGAATCTTATGAAAGAGTTATGCCCAGGCCTCAAATGAGATCTTGTGAATCAGGGTCTCCACAGGTAAGGTACAGGAACACTTATTTCCAAAACTGTTCTCTGGAGATTCTCATATCTCAATATCATTCTCAATCTCACAGTTCAGATTTGTAGGTATAATGGGTGATGGACCATTTCTCAGCCTGGCACAGTCTCATCCTCTCATTAAGCCAGCTCTGACTCTTTCTGTCCCAACTCTAAGTCACAACCCAGCATCTCCCACCACAGGCCACAGTGCAGAGCCCCAAGATCCTTTCCCATCAATTCTTGGACCAAGCTCCTACCAGCTAAGGCTGTTCCGTCCTGGCTCTCAAATGCTGGTCCATGAAACTCCAGGGCTGGCCCCCACTGCAGCTGCACCCCGCCCCTGGTGAGTCCTCAGCACAGATGTTTCTGGGCAAGGGAGAAAATCAATTTTTCCTGTAGCTGTCTCAAGGGATATACATTTCCTATCATTAGAGTTGGTAATTTCCCTGATGATGGGAACATCATGTCAACGCTCATCCAATTTAAACAGGTCGTCTGCTGACTGGGTCATCTTCCCCATAGGGAATAGGGGCGGGATGGAAGTGCCTCCTATTTCTGCTCAAGAGAAGACTGAGGGGTTAGTTTTATTCCCTTTAAACTTTATTCTCAAAGTTTAAATAGACTTTGCTGACATTTTCTTACTGGACTTCACAACAGTTCCTTAGGATAGCAAAGGAATTTGCCGTTAATTGAGTCAAGAGGCTTGCGTGTGCCAACCCATGTCTTAAGTGAGTGGGGCTGAAATTCAGAGTTCAGAGTACACATACATAACCTTGGTTACTGAACCTTAAATGAGTCTCTAAATAAAGTCATATTATACAAAGTGCAAACTAACAATCAAAAGGAATTTTAAACTATGCCTGACTCTCTCAAAGTTGAATAAAAGGAGCCTATCTTATAATCTAGAATAGCTTTTTTAAAAATTAAATTTTGCTTTTAAAAAGAGTGTTTATTTTCAGCTACATCAGATCTTAGCTGCAACACACAGCTTCTTTAGTGTGGCACATGGGCTCAATAGCCCTGTGACATGTGGGATCTTATAGGGATCAAACCCCCATCCCGTGCACTGCAAGGCATATTCTTACTCACTGGACCACCAGGGGAATCCCCTAGAACAACTTTTAAAAATCCCTTTTGGTCTTTTTTTCTCCTCTTTCTCATCCCTTTTGTGCTCCTCAACTCATCCTCATGAAATCCTTCAGAGTCTTAACACCTAACCCTTGCAGCTTTTATTTTTACTTCCTTTCTCTCTCTCTCCTTTTTTTTTTTTTATCACAGAACCCTGATAACTGGACTAGCGTGCCAAAACTCTACTAACTGCTGTTTATTATGAACATTTATTAGCACTTACTAACATTTTTAATCACCATAACATCCTCATAAGATGGTTATTGATATTATTCCCATTTTAATGATGACTAAATCCAGGCTCAGAGAGATTAAGAAACTGGTCCAAAGACACTCAGTTTGTGAGTGGTGGAATCAGACAACTTTTGAACACCATTTTTCAAAGGTGAGTAGAGAGTTTGGAGGCTGGGGACATAGGCACAGTAATAACACAGATGGGGTTATCATCTGTCCTGCAGATCACAGTCCCGTGAAGAGCCACCATGACAATATTCCTGTAACCCTCCCACTGCACGGGAGGGCATTCAGACCTCCTATCTCTTCTAACTAGGAGCTTCCTTCCTGGGTCTCACTCTCTTTCTCATCTTAAATTCCTCCAGGTCCATTATCTGCTCATTCTGGTGATTCATATTGTCTTTCTGTGATCTGATGTCAACAGGAAAGGGGGTGAACTGGCTGAATCAGCAGAGGGCCAGCGTTTGTAAATGTTAGGAGGAAAGAACATAGCCTTGTTTTGTGTCTTCTTCCTCACTCTTTAAAGCCTGGTCTCTTGCTGGTTTGCCAGGACACCCTTTCATCTCTCCTTTCCTTCCATAGAATTCCCTTATGCTTCATTGTAATGTAGAGTAAATTATCTTTGATATGTGTTTCCTCCTATGATCATGATTACAGTATGAGTCATCATCTGAGCAAGAACTGGCCTTAAGAAAGATAAATAAATGAAAAACAAGGCATGGTCTCATAAAAGCAGATATATACAGAGGAGACAGAATTCTCAGTCTTTAGTCCTCTGTCCAGAAAGTATACAAGGGACAGGGGGTACCTATTCCCAAGGCCTGGACTACTTTATATCTGGTCTGGCATGTTTTCCATATATCTGACATTTGCAGAGTTTTTTAAATTAGGTGCCAGATACTCCTCTAAGTGCTTGACACCTATTAACATTTCTAATCAGCATGACATCCTCATAATATGTTTATTGATATTTTCCCATTTTAGCGATTCAGGTTCAGAGAGATTAAGAAACTAGTCCAAAAACACTTCACTTGTGAGTTTAAATCAGAATTTAAACTCAAATCCTTGCTAGAGCCTTCACTGTTAACCACTGTGCAAATCAGCTTCTCTATCTTTTAATCCAAGTAGCTGGTTAGATCCTTTACTAAAAATATAGTGATAATCATATTCCAGTAAAAGAATTATATTTTTTTAGCCTGGAGAAGTAAAAGTTTGGGAAGGTAGAAGGTAGGACAGCTAATATGTGATAAGGATGGCATTTGAGGTCAGTTGTTACTCCAAATCTCGTGGGTTTTTAACATTTCAGTAGTTGAAGAATTTCATTGACAGTGACAAGGAAAATCCTTATACCAGTCTTTAGGAGATTTTGTTCATTATTTTTCTGAAAAAAAAGAAAAAAAGTATTTCAGTTCCCTTAGGTGCATTAGTCAACTGGGCCTCATTTCTGCTGTTCTGCTTGCAACTTTTATACACCAGTGGTGGCAAATTTTCTCATTATCCCTCATAATGCCCCAATGAGGAACCATAAGTGAAACAGTCCTCATTATTCAGAAGAGGTGACTGAGGCTTAGAGAACTTTAGTAACTTTCTGTGATTACATAGCTCAGAGGTAGTAAAAGTTGAATAATTGTTGAAGAGGTCTTGGAAGAAAAAGATTTATGATTATCCTTATTTATATCTATGGAGACTTCCTTGAAGAGCTCTGCATTATATAGTCGAGTGATTAAATCTGTAATTCTATATTCCTTCACAGAATCACATTCTTTTTCCCTTTCAGCCTCTTGCAGCTGCTTTAATTGGATGAGATTAGAGAAGCACAGTAAATGGAAAGTTTTCCTTTCATGAGCTCTGGGCACCATCCACCTAAAATGTATCTTCCAGACAAGGTGATGTCATTCACATAAGACATGTCTTTAGAGACTGATAACACGCTTCCTGTGAGTGAGTCACCTTCCTCTGGGTTGTCAGAATTAGACAGCGTCAAATCTAATAAACATTGATAGGCCGGAAAGAATTCTAATGTACTCCATGAGGTCAAAGAATTTCAGTATCTGAGACAGTAGTAACTTAGATCTGTTTCTCCTCTGATCAACCCTGGAACTTCTTTTCACCCATGCTTTCACATATATAAAGAAATATACGGGGATAGGAAATAATAAAATATTAATATTTGGAAATAAACCTTCCTAACTGACTAAATAAAGATACCTGTGAAACTTAAATCAGAGTACCTGACTTCTTCCTTGATTCTTATTTAGGCAATTGTCACCATGCACCACACCATCCCACTGAACATATACACAACCCTTCTTGATGGTGACAATGTACTTGAGATGGGATAAATTATACATAGACTAGTTCTAGGAATTTAGTTAGTTCTTGGCTTAAGCTATGGCCTTATGGATGCAAATTTCCCTCTCTGTTTGAGAGACTTGTGTTTAGTAATTTTTAGGATTCTTCATCTTTTTTAATACCTGTGTGTGTATGCTAAAGTACCAGATCTTCAGGAATTTTGAAAGAAAAGCTTCAGCTATATTCCAATAGTGCCAATCAAGTTTGTCTTCTGTCCCTGGTGCTGAATTGTACAAGCCACTAGGGTTCCAAATGTGGTTGCTTTTAGCTGGCGAGGAAAAGGTAAAAGAAAGAAAACCAAATGTTTAGACCTCATAAAAACCTATAGACACGGAAAATAGTGTTCGTCAATATGCCTATGAGTGAAATGAATATTTGTTGCTGTTCAGTTGCAATGTCCAACTCAATGTCCCCTGGACTACAGCACACCAGGCTCCTTTCACTGTCTCCCAGAGTTTGCTCAAATTCATGTCCATTGAGTCAGTGATGCTTTCTAACCATCTCATCCCCTGCTGCCCCTTCTCCTTTTGCCTTCGATCTTTCCTAGCATCTGGTTCTTTTCCCTGAGTTGGCTCAGCGGAAATAAACATGGACAAATTTAAAAGAAATTTAATGTGCTACTCACTACTCATTAGCTGTGTGACCCTGGACAAATTATTTCTCCTCTACCCTGTAGAACTATCACAAAAGGTTTTTTATAAGAATCAAAGGAGTTAGTGTAGAAAAAATGCTAAAAGCTGAATCTTTAATATTGAAAGTGCTATGTACTAATAAGAAGTTATTATTACTCTGTTCATTTTGCTAAGGGTATTTATGAATAACATACTCAAGACACAGAATAATAATTAAAATGTATTGAGAGCTTATCTGTATGAGATGTGCTAGTTCACTATTTCCTTTGCAGTATTTCTATTGTAAGTGAGGAACTTTATAGACAGAGAGCTTAAATAACTTTCCCAGGGCCACATAGCAGTTTTATAACTAAGATTTGAAAGTAGGTTATCTATATGCAAAATTTGGACTCTTAAAGACAACACTGCTGCTTCTCAATACTTTTGATTTTCCACAATTGGTGATGTAGAACGCAGGCTGGATATGGAAGTAGTATTTTCTGTAGGTGAGACAGTGGTGGCTCAAAGAGAACTTTTGGTTAAAAAATTTCCTTCGAGAGAACAGCATCGAAACATGTATATTATCTAGGGTGAAACAGATCACCAGCCCAGGTTGGATGCACGAAACAAGTGCTCGGGCCTGGTACACTGGGAAGACCCAGAGGAATCGGGTGGAGAGGGAGGTGGGAGGGGGGATCGGGATGGGGAATACATGTAAATCCATGGCCGATTCATGTTAATGTATGACAAAAACCACTACAATATTGTAAAGTAATTAGCCTCCAACTAATAAAAATAAATGAAAAAAAATTTTCTTTCGGTATTGGAATGTACAGCCTCACATACAGCAAGATACTTTTACAAAATTTTAATCTTTTTCTTTGAGGAGATAGGAAGATAAGGGATTTTTCCCTTTCCTTTTCCAATTAGCACAGTTAGCATGTAGATCCTAAACATGTGCTATGTGTATTTTATTATTAATATTAATGCAGAGATTAGAATATGTTATGGCTTTTGGTTTACTGCCCTCACCCCTGATCCAATGATTAAAATAATTTCAATAATCCATTTTGTTTATTGTGGCAATAGTCTAAAGTTGAATACTGAATATCCTTCACTTGAAACCCCACTTGCAGTCTGAGCATAATGAACTGTAATTCATGTCCAATCTGGATGGACGTGCTTATACACCACTGTTTTGTTTTCAGTTCTTTTCAAAACTAGGCTTCTTTTCAGCGATATCTGAAGTGTATGTACTATTTTCAATTTGCAGTAGGAGACTGGCATATAAAAGAAATAATGAAAGCTGCATTATTATGTTCTCAGAAAATAACTGGTAATGGTGTAATCAATTTTCTCAGGGCTATTTCTTTTTCCCCTATTGACTGCTCAACCTCCATCCATCTGAATGGAAAAAAATGTTAAGCATGTGTTGATTGCTGTTGGGCATGGACTAAATTACTTAAGTACAGCAGCTTTACAGGTAAATTGGTGTATGCCTCTTGGTCTGCCATGTTGTCATTATTTGGCCAAGGTCTTATAAGCTCTTTTCTCATTAGTCATCTATAATGCATCTTCAGTGTGAAATGTACCAGGATGGTCAGGAAGGAGCAGCTAACATTTATTACTGTGTGTCAGGACCCTGGCTAAGTTCTTTGCTACATCATTTCATTTAATCTTTGCAATGACTCCCTGAGATATGTGCTGTCTCCCCATTGTATAGATTAACAAACTGAGGCACAGAAAAATAAATCAACATGCCATGGTCATCCCTGTTAGTTATAAAAATTGGTGGCTGGTATTTTAAGCCAGGCAGTCTGACTTCAGAGCCCAGGCTCCCTGTTTCTGTGTTCTGCTGATTTCTGTCTACTCAGTGCTTTCAAATCCTTAGATATCAACTCAATAGCATTGAATTAGCTTTTATTTGTGCCAGGGACTGTGTGAGTCACAAAGGATGCTAGGATTATTCAGAGGTAGTTTCTTCCCCTGAGGTCCTCGTGGCTTAGTATGAAATTCATTGTAATAAAGGCAGAGAGGGTTACAGAAGAGAAAGAAGAAGACAAAGAGGAGTGAAAGAGGAGTGGTCAGGGGGATCTCCACAAAATATAAACACTGGATCTAAGTTTTTAAAATTCAGGGGACTTTGCTGGTGATTCAGCGGTTAAGATTCCATGCTCATGCTCCCAAGGCGGGGCGGCGGGGGTGGGGGGGGTGGGGGTCTGGGTTCAATCCCTGGTCAGGGAACTAGATCCCACATGCTTACAACAGAACTGGTGCAGCCAAATACATAAATAAGTAATTTTTTAAAAGTGAAAATTCAGAGGAAACATCATGTGCCAAGGCTTGGAAATGTGAAACTGAATGGCACAAAACGTGGGAGGCACTAGAGCACAGAGATTTGAAGCTAGGCTTCTTGGGTTTGAATCCTGGTTCTGCCTGGAGGTCAGTGCCAAGTTCCTTGCCTTCTTTGTGCTGTAGTTTCTCATCTAGACAATGATGCTTTTGAACTGTGGTGCTGGAGAAGACTCTAGAGAGTCCCTTGAACAACAAGGAGATCAAACCAATCAGTCCTAAAGGAGACCAATCCTGAATGTTCATTGGAAGGACTGATGCTGAAGCTCCAGTAGTTTCACCACCTGATTCGAAGAGCCGACTCATTGGAAAAGACCCTGATGCTGGGAGGGATTGGGGGCAGGAGGAGAAGGGGACGACAGAGGATGAGATGGCTGGATGGCATCACCAACTCGATGGGCATGAGTGTGAGTAATCTCTGGGAGTTGGTGATGGACAGGGAGGCCTGGCGTGCTGCGATTCATGGGGTCGCAAAGAGTCGGACACGACTGAGCGAGTGAACTGAACTGAACTGAACTGAGCAACTGAATAATAAACAACAACAACAACTATACAGTGAGGGTGGTAATACTGTTAACTCCTTGATTGTGCAGTAAGGATTAAATGTGAGAGCTAAGATAAGCAAATCACTCAGAGCAGGGCATATTTGTTAAAAGCACTCCATAGCAGCTAGCTATTGCTCTTATTACCCACTATCTTTATTATTTTTATGCTTATTACTATCTCGTTGTTCTATTAGAGATAATACGGACTAGACTGGATCATACACTGTAATTTTCTTTCAAGCTTTGCCATGCTTTCCAGAGACATCAGCAGAGTTAACAAACGCAGCTTCCTCACAGAATGAACTAGCAAAAATATGGCCTTCTCTTCCCTTTAAAACTTGAACTGTCGGTCCATTCTGTTGAGAAGAGCCCAGCAATTTAGGGCTGCTTGGAAATTTCCCCTCAAGGTACAGTTTTACCCCAGACCCCAAGGAAAGAAGGAAGAAAAGCAGAGCCAGGATGCTCTGCTGAAGAAGAAGCCCATGAAAGTGGATCACAGTCTTTCCCCCCGGACAATGAAATCATTGGCCAAAGTGACACTGTTCTTGCGTGTGTTGAGGAGCTTGTTTCAGGAGCTGTCATCCCTCCCAGTACTGGGTTTCTTAGAGCTAGAGGCAGCAGGCTTGTGAGGGTGAGGCTTCTGCTTGTCCTCTCCCCTCTTTCTCTCGGGTGTTCTTTTGCAGATTTTGAAATAACAAAATACAGTGGTGGAAATTACATCATAATGATAGCCAGAAAACCTGGGTTCTTGTCCCAGCTTTGACATCAACTGGGTAATGATAATTGCTGCCATGTATATAGTACCTGCTGCGTGCCAGACCCTGTGATAGTTTAACTGATTTAGTCATCACAAAGTTTCAAGGATTTGCTATATTAGGCTAGGCTAGGTTGTACTGTAATAACAAATCGCTGCCAAATCTCAGCGGTTTGTTTCTCACTCACACTCTGTGTTCATGGTAGGTCTCTGGGTACCCCATCCCACACTGTCTTTACCCCAGGATCCAGGCTGTTCGAGAAGCCTCCATCCAAAATTTTAGATTTCATGTCAGGGAAAAGGAAGAGACAAATCACAAATGGTCTCTTCAGTGCGTCTACGTGGAAGTCACATGGTCACAGGGCTCCCACCTAATGGCTGTACATAGCTTCTAGTTATGGAAGAGATATCTTATTATCTACCTGAAATAGGAGAACCAGAATATTGGTGAACAGATACCATAATATACTGTTATTATCAGCATTTTATAGAGGAGGAAGCTGAAAACAGAGAGGTTAAGTAAGTTGCCCAAAGTTACATAGTTCGGAAAGTGGAAAAGCTAGGATTTGAACTCAAGTGGTCAGCTGCAGAGACTGCTCTTAATTACTGTGCATAAACCTTTTTCAAGGCACTGAACTTGTCCAAGTTTCAGCTTCCCCATGTGTAAAATTAGGGGAAAATCTCTTTCTTCCATCCCTCACAAAGGTAAACATAGACATTATCCATCCATCCATCATCCATCCATCCATCCAACCATTCATCCACTCTTGGTAGTGGTTGAATAGGTAGTAATTGGCATACCTATTGTGTGCCAATTATTGTTCTAATTGTTTTGAATTAGTGGTGAATAAGCCTAAGTCTCTGCGCTTGTGGGAGTTATATTCTTCCATGTCCTAGGAGACCCTGGTCTAGTAACCTTAGATATGCAGATGACACCATCCTTATGGCAAAAAGCAAAGAAGAACTAAAGAGCCTCTTGATGAAAGTGAAAGAGGAGAGTGAAAATGTTGGCTTTAAACTCAACATTCCAAAAACTAAGATTGTGGCATCTGGTCCCATCACTTCATGGGAAACAATGGAAACAGTGAGAGACTTTATTTTGGGGGGCTCAAAAATCACTGCAGATGGTGACTACAGCCATGAAATTAAAAGACGCTTGCTCCTTGGAAGAAAAACTGTGACCAACCTATACAGCATATTAAAAAGCAGAGACATTATTTTGCCAACAAAGCTCTGTCTAGTCAAAGCTATGGTGTTCCTACTAGTCATGTATGGATATGAGAGTTGGACTACTTAAAAACCTGAGTGCCAAAGAATTGATACTTTTGAACTGTGGTGTTGGAGAAAACTCTTGAGAGTCCCTTGAACAGCAAGGAGATCCAACCAGTCAATCCTAAAGGAAATCAATCCTGAATATTCATAGGAGGGACTGATGCTGAAGCTGAAGCTCCAATACTTTAGCCACCTGTTGCGAAGAACTGACTCATTTGAAAAGACCTTGATGCTGGGAAAGATCGAAGGCAGGGGGAGAAGGGGACGACAGAGGATGAGATGGTTGGATGGCATCACCAACTCAATGGACAAGCGTTTGGGTGGACTCCAGGAGTTGATGATGGACAGGGAGGCCCAGCATGCTTCAGTCCATGGGGTCGTAAAGAGTTGGACAGGACTGAGTGACTGAACTGAACTGATGAGACACTGGATATTAATAAAATTAATAAAGGAATAAATCAGTAAGCCAGATAAGGACAAATGCTCTGAGGTCAGTAAAATGTGTGGTACTACTATGGTCTGGATTTTGTCCCCCTTTAATTCATCTATTGAAAACCTAACCCACAAAGTGATAGTATTTGGAGATGGGACCTTTAAGAGATAATAGGGTTAGATGAGGTCATGAGGATGGGGGCTTCATGATGGGATTAATGGTTTTATAAGAGGAGGAAGAGCAAGAGATCCCTATTCCTCTACTATGTAAGGACACAGTTAAAAAGGCGGTCATCAGCAAACCAAGATTTCTCACCAGGAATTGAGTTGGCTGGCACCATGATCTTGGACTTCCCAACCTCTGAAACTGAGAAGTCCATGTCTGTTGTTTAAGCCACACCATCTATGCAGAAATCTGTAATTCAGCCTGAGTAGACTAATTGCACATATGATAGAAAGTGACTAGGGAAGGCTCTTTAGATTGGGAGATCAGTGAAAGACCGTGTCAAGAAGTGACATTTGATCTAAGTTTATCATGTGAAGAGCTAGAGAGCAGAGAGAATGACAAGCCAAAAGCCTCAGAGGCAGGAAGAAGCTGTGGTGTGTTTGGGAACAGAGAGGATTAGATTAGCTGTAGTGCAATGAATGAGAAGGAAACTGGCAGTTAATGCAAGTACAGAGGGAGGCAGGAACCAGACCATAAAAGAAAGATACAGATCAGTGGTTTTTACAAGATTTTGCAGCAGTAGCCTTGTTTCGAGATTTAAAAACCCCTTTGGGAATCTGCAGAAAACCATAGACATGCTTATCAGTAAAGACCCTCACGTCCATACAGATCTCAGGTTGGTAACCTCTGAAAAATGTAAAGAAATTTCGAATAGTAGGGAAAGAGAAGAGAGATAATGACATTGTTTGCAAGCTTTCTCTGTGCCAGAGGCTTTGCCAGTTTCAATAAATTATTTATTTAGCATGTTTTTTTATAATCCCATTTGATAAATGTTGAAACCGGATATCAGAAAGACTGAGCAATATGCTTTAGGTTCGGTGGGTAATAAATGATAAAGAATTTGAATTAAAGTTGGCGAGTCTGATTTCATCCTGCCAATGGTATTTTTATTATTAGGTGAAGGGTCTATATTTTCAAACAGCTGAAGCAGTATCCATTTCCTCTTCACTGGCTCTAGCTGAACAGCAGAGCAGCTCAGATGCTAACTTTCCATTTCTTTACTGCCACAGTGATTATCATGTCAGCCTTTATTACTCCCAGCAGAGTGGTGAAATATAATCCCCACACCACTGCCAATTAAGGCAGCATCAACTCTACTCACATTTGTCCCTCTTTGTGACTGCCAGAAGACCTGCTCCAAGACTTTTCCAGTGGTTTAGTATTCTGCTCAAAGGAGTCATTTGCTGAGCTCATCCTTCTTAATCAGGGACCTAATGTATTGCAGTCAGTCCTTTGAGCAGGGGGAGGATGGAGACCTGAAAAGGAGGCGTGACCATTCATTTCAAGGTAATCAGCTTTGAAGCTGCCTGACAATGGATATTGATGTCCTCATGCTTGGAAAACCTCTGGAGAGAGGTTTCTGATCTCAGCAGTCTGGGCAATCCATGTGTTACCTTATTCGCTCACCATACAAGACCAGAAAATGGATTATAATGCAATGAGCAAAGAAACTACTTTCTCTGAAAAAAAAAAACCACATGCTTGAGAATAGTATAAGGCTCCTCCTCGATTAAAATGAGGAGGAAAATTTGGAAACTAGCAAACCCCATTTCCTAACTTCTTCTAACCTTACATAGAAACTAATCCTTTATAGCACAAATTCTAATTCTGTTATTTCCAATGGTTTTATTGCCCCATTTTAAGGATGAAGAAATTGAGGTTCAGAGATGTGAGTTACTTTGCGCAGAGTCACAGAGCAAGTAAAAACCTGAGTGAAGAATTGAATTCTATTCTGGTCTAAGTTGCTGTTGTTGAGTGGCTCAGCCAATGTCCGACTCTTTGTGACCCCATGGATTGCAGCACATTAGGATTCCCTGTTCTTCACCATTTCCTGGTGTTTGCTCAAGCCTATGTCCTTTGAGTCAGTGATGCCATCCAACCATCTTGTCCTCTGTCGTCCCCTTTTCTCCTACTTTCAAGTATCTTTTAATTTCATGACTGCAGTCACCATCTGCAGTGATTTTAGAGCCCAAGAAAATAAAGTCTCTCACTGTTTCCATTGTTTCCCCCATCTATTTGCGATGAAGTGATGGGACTGGATGCCATGATCTTAGTTTTTTGAATGTTGAGTTTTAAGTCAGCTTTTTCACTCTCCTCTTTCACCTTCATCAAGAGGCTCTTTAGTTCCTCTTCACTTTCTGCTCATAAGGGTGCTGTCATCTGCATACTTGAGGTTGTTGATATTTCTCCCGGCAATCTTGATTCCAGCTTGTGCTTCATCCAACCTGGCATTTCGCACGATAGACCCTGCATGTAAGTTAAATAAGCAGGGTGACAGTATATAGCTTGATGTGCTCCTTTTCCAATTTTGAAATTGTTATTCCATGTCCGGTTGTGACTGCTGCTTTTTGACCTACATACAGGTTTCTTAGGAGGCAGATAATATGGTCTTGTATTCCCATCTTTTGAAGAATTTTTCCATAGTTTGTTGTGATCCACACAGTCAAAGGCTTTTAGCGTAGTCAATGAAGCAGAAGAAGATGTTTTTCTGGAATTCTCTTGCTTTTTCTATTATCTAATGGATGTTGGCAATTTGATCTCTGATTCCTCTGCCTTTTCTAAATCCAGCTTGTAAATCTGAAAGTTCTCGGTTCATATACTGTTGAAGCCCAGCTTGAGAGATTATGAATTCTTTGTTCTTCCACTATATTAGGCTGCTTTAATATATATGGATTTTCCTCCCTTGACTTTCCACTTGCTTTAACTTTTTTGAACCAGTTAACTCAGCGTGATTCAGAGCTAATGGTGCCATGTTGGTGGAATTTGTCTTCCATAGGTGACTTTGCCAGGTATCTACAACTGCGGTAGAGCTAGATAGCAATACTGCATATTACCAGTAGGTGTCACCATCTTATCTAACGTGTAATTAAGTATTTACTGAGCACGTACTTTTATGTTAGGGCTTTATTATAAGTGCTAGGGATAGAGTCGTGAACAAGGCAGAATCTCTGCTTCATGAAGATTATATTCCAATGGGAAAATCTGAGCCACAAATGAATATATAATATTATATCAGACAATAATCAGTGCAATCAATAAATGCTGAAATTTAGTAAGACTTCGGACTTAGAAATCATCTGTGTTTGAAACATACTATGTGGGGAAGACTTGAAACTAGTGACATGAAGCCAGCTGCCATACAACATCTCTTCATCTCTCAAGAAAGGTACCTGTAACTAATTCTCTTTATCCAACAGAATAAAGAATCCAACAGAATAAAAAATAAACAGTGAAAATAATCAGTGATCCCATTCCCCCACTGAAACAGATTAGGAAACAAAAACTTCTTGGAACTAGAGTTTATTGGCTGAGTGTCCAACTTAATCTATTTACCATCACCTTCAAAATAAGTCCCAGTGCTAGCATAGTCTACCAGGCCTATGTGATCCAACTATCTCTCCAGCTGATCTCTGACCACACTTTCCTCACACTTTATACCCTGGTAAACCAGATCTGCTTTCATTCCCTACATGAGGATTCAATTTTACCTCTTCAGACCTTTGCTGATAATAATACTGCATTGGAAAGCCATTTTTATTTTTTCTCATTTATTAATTCTACTCCTCTTTTAAGGCCATATTCTATTATCACCTCCTCCAAGAAGTCCTCCTTGTTTTCTTCAATCTGAGTTAGGTGCTCTCTTTTCCCCACGTCTTTTGTATTCTACCCCTTGACTTCCGCACTGTGTTACAGTGGGATGTCTATGCTTAGTTTCTTCCTGAGGGAGGAACTAGGTTTTATTCATCTCTCTATCCTCTTTGCCTAACTCAGATTGTATGGTAGAAATATAATGCAAACTACATGTATAATTTTAAAATTTCTAGTAGCCTATTTAAAGAATATGAAAAAAGGAAATTCATTTTCTTTATGTGTTTTAATTAAACCAATATATACATCATCATTTCGGCACTTAATTGGTGTGGAAAATAATCAGTGATATTAGTTTATATTCTTTTTATCACACCAAGTCTTCAAAAGTTGATAGGTATTTTATACTTACAGCACATCTCAACTCAGAAACCAAAGCTTCTTCAGAAATGCTTGATCTACAGTGAGAGTTTACAAAATTTCTTCTCAAAAACAGTATAGTCATATACTCATACTCTTCTAAACATACTTAAAAGTTTTCTAAAATTGGAATTAAATACCAAAAATATCATTTTCCTTTACTATTTAAATCCATATAGACAAAACTGGTCCATCATATTTATAACAATTAATTTGGCTTTGAAGCTAAAGCATATCCATTGCAAAACTAGGTTTATCCGTATAGATTCATTGACTCTTGTGTGAACTCAGTATTGGGCTTCCCAGGTGATCCAGTGGTAAAGAACTCACCTGCCAGTTCAGGAGACTCAGGAGACACAGGTTTGATCCCTGGGTCGGCAAGAAGCCCTGGAGGAGGGCATGGCAACCCACTCCAGTATTCTTGCCTGGAGAATCCCATGGACAGAGGAGCCTGGTGGGCTCCAGTCCGTGGGGTCCTAAAGAGTTGGACACAATTTAGCATGCATGCATAAACTCAGTATTAGCATTGGGTGAAAAACGGTGTTGGATAAATTGAAAAGCGGCTCTAAATTTACTCCAAAAAAAGTTTTTCAAATTTTTCTTGTCAGTTTTGCAGCCAGAGTACCTACTTCTTTCAATTTCAGTAACAATGTTCTGCATATTGATTCCCACTAGAGAAGTATATAAAAAACATTATTATTAACCTGTGTAATGGAATTTTTTAATTTCAGCAAATTCTCATACCAATTTTGTTGGGTCACAAGTAAGTTTCCTTTCCATGAAGCCTCAAGTCTGACTCATTCATATGTAGTGGCTCATTCATATGGCTAGAAAGGTAAATTACAGTGGCATGTTTCATCTTTGACTTAGTGAATTTTGTTTCAAGAAAATCTTGGAGTTAGCAATACAGAAAATTTTTACGAAACAACTCAGCTGATAAGTACTGGTAAAAAAAAAAAAAAGAAAAAGAAAAAACCAAAGATCATTGACTTCATTGCCTTTGCTTTTGTTTAATAGATTTGTAAACTGACAATGATTCACAGGTTTATGTGTACATACTAAAGAATTTTAACAACTGCAAATGTGACACTTTTCATAAAAAATGCTTTGGATACTTAGTCCAAATATTTTCAATATATATCATACGGTGAAATGAAACAATAGATGCCTGTTGTTTAAAATTTTTTAAAAATCAGTTAAAAACATTTAACATGGCTAGAGCATCATGTGTTATGACTGAAACTTATTTTTTTCTACGTATAAGGAAACCCCTCTTTTATAAGTGCAAACGATTAAAAATGATCTATGCCACAAGTAGTATACTTTCGGCCAGGGGTTGACAATATTTTTGAAATTTGAGAAATATGTACCCAAATATTAATTGAGAAGCATCTCTTAGATTTCCTAACTCATTAGAAGCTGAAAACAATCCTCAAAATTTTTAAAATTTTGTGTTAATGTATCTTTGATGTTAAAAAGGTCTTACAAGCTATGAGCAACTGGTTACTGCCTTAGTTGAAAATCTTCTACTTTTGTAAAATATCACTTTTAGTACTTTCCTCATAATTTTCTTAATAATTTTAAAATAATTTTCATAAGTGAAATAGTGATTCATTCTATTATTTATCAGAAAATGGTTCTGTGTATGTATATATGTGTAAGAATCTGAGTCATTTCATAGCTGGCCAAAATTACAAGCTCAGAGTCTCTTAAAAATCTTTAAAATTTATTGACCAACTTAGTGAATTATTTTTTGACTGTTGAGAAGGAACTTTTTATCAAATTTGTCATATTTGCTATAAATGTCTCTAATATTTGTCTATTATCTTTTTTTTTTTATGAGACAGAAATCTTCTTTGTCTTATTCTGCAGTAAATTGCAATTGCCATTCATTGTAAAGCTTAGAATATTTTTCTCCCAGTCTCTTCTTTTTTTTTCTATTCTGATCACAGTAGTAGCTTTGCCTTCACCACTCAATTCTGCATCAGTAGTGTGCTTTTTTACATTTTTAAAAATTTGTTCATACTTATTTTTATACAAAAATTTTTCATTGTATTATAATTAAAATATTAGAAAGTGTTTCAATTTAATTATCAATGAAGATTTACATAGTTGACGCAATAACTGGAGCTGTCAGAATAAAGTATTCCAAGAAAACCCACTACAACGTGTCATGTATAGAAAAAAATCGTTCAAACTGAACCAGTCCGTCGACTCCAACTAGATCAGTGATGTGTTTATGTGTATTAGTGCCAACAACAGCATGCACATACATGCATTACTATACAGTCATACTGTCTTATACAACACAAAAGCTAAGGTGAAATGTACTTCTACCAAAACAGTAAAGCTCTGTTAAATGACCCTATATGCTGCTGCTGCTGCTGCTAAGTCGCTTCAGTTGTGTCTGACTCTGTGGGGCCCCATAGACAGCAGCCTGCCAGGCTATCCCATCCCTGGTCCCTGGGATTCTCCAGGCAAGAACACTGGAGTGGTTGCCATTTCCTTCTCCAATGCGTGAAAGTGAAGTCGCTCAGTCGTGTCCGATTCTTACTGACCCTATGGACTGCAACCTACCAGGCTCCTCCGTTCATGGGATTTTCCAGGCACGAGGACCGGAGTGGGCTGCCATTGCCTTCTCTGAAATACTCTATATGCGAGACAGCAAAAGAGACACAGATATAAAGAACAGATTTTTGGACTCTGTAGGAGAAGGAGAGGGTGGGATGGTTTGAGAGAATAGACTTGAAACATGTATGTTACCCTATGTGAAATAGATCACCAGTCCAAGTCTGATGCATGAAACAGGGCACTCAAAGCCAGTGCACTGGGACAACCCTGAGGGATGGGGTGGGGAGGGAGGTGGGAGTGGGTTCAGGATGGGGACACATGTACACCCATGGCCGATTCATGTCAATGTATGGCAAAATCACCACAACATTGTAAAGTAACTAGCCTCCAATTAAAATTAATTAATTAATTTAAAAATATTTTGCATGGTTTCCATTTTTAACTTTAAATATAAAGCAATAAAAAGTAATATTAAAAATTCAGTTCCTCAGTGACACTAGTTCTAAATCCACTGCTCAAAAACCACATGTGGGGGCGGGATGGGGTGGGAGATGGAAGAGAGTTTCAAGGGAGCAGGGGACATGTGTATACCTATGGCTGATTCATGTTGATGCATCATGCGGAAACCAACACAGTATTGAAAAGCAATTATCCTTCAACTTAAATAAATTAACCTTGAAAGAAAAACCCACATGTGACTAGTGGCTACTGCATTGGACAGCACAGGTCTAACACACTGTATGCTGTCATCAAATATCCTTTGAATAAATAGACCCAGATAAACATCTTTTACCAACTTTACATTTGAGCTCTGGGAATTAAGACCTAAGCTGAGTTGCATCATACTTAGCTCCTCTCTAATCTAAGATTAGTGATACATAGAGAGTATCTAATGTTTAATAGTCTAGTGGGGATTCTAGAGGTTGGAGTAGTGTAGACAACCGTGTGTGGTGAAGGCAGCATGGTTGTAACGGGGAAAAGCTTGGGACATTAAACCAAATGACTGGGCTTGGTGTCTCTACTCCATTGCTCATTAGCTGTGTGTGTTAAATGTCTCTTCTTTAAAAGAGATTGCTTATAATACTTCAAATATTTGCTGTGTGGATCAAATTAAAATATTTCTATTTATAAGTTTTAAAACACTGTCCAAATGTTTGTATTTTTGTCTCATCTGTGCCAGTGAGGAATCTGTCTCGGGCTGAATGTGACTCCATTCAGAAAGTACCCGTGTCATAGAAAGCAGGACGACTTTGTTAAGTAGCCGGGGAAGCCCGTGTTGCTGGTAGGCTGTGTATAGGTATAGTCGATAGCAGAAAGATGTCTTACCCTCAGCCAATCACAGTTTAACACACAAATTCAGAGATCGGAGCTTAATTGTTTATTTTTTCAGGGAGTGAATCTTAATATAGTTAAAGGGTACAGGCTCCTGAACCAGACTGCCAGGCTCTGAATTCCCAGCTGCGAGGGGATTTAAGATTTAGGATTAGCAACTGAATGAATATGGGTATATCAATCAATTTACCATGCCTCATTTTCTCATCTAAAAATGGGGATAATAATAGGGCCTATCACGTAGGGTTCATTAAGAGAGAGATAGCCCTTATACAGTAAAGTGTTTCAAAGTGCCTGCCATATTTGAAGTTCTCAGTAAATGGGCAATGTCTATTTTCATCCATGCTGAGTGCACCATGGATGAGCATCTAGGAATTTCCTCCTTTTCTTATTTGTCTCCATCTGCTTCCTCACTAATCCTCAGTCCTCTATATAGTACCCTAGTTCCAATTTAAGAAATCACAAGTCCTTAAGACTCAGGTCATCCTTGGAAAAGACAACAAGTCTTCCATTTTCTGCAGAATGGAATATCTGTTAAAAACAACTCTTCCCACTGACTTTGACCCTATTTCACAGTTGAATGTAGATGTGCTATCATGCTGAGCAGTTTCTGCCTCTTCACTCAGGTTTACCAAAGGTACTCCCCCAAGGCAGAAGAATGAAAATGAAAGGAAATCTCATTCATTTATTCATTATTTCCAGAAATATTTATTGAGTGCTTATCTTGCTTCCCTGGTAGCTCAGTTGGTAAAGAATCCGCCTGCAATACAGGACACCCCAGTTTGATTCCTGGGTCGGAAAGATCCGCTGGAGAAGGGCTAGGCTACCCACTCCAGTATTCTTGGGCTTCCCTGGTGGGTCAGAGAGTAAAGAATCTGCCTGCAATGCTGGAGACCTGGGTTCCATCCCTGGGTTGGGAAGAGCCCCTGGAGGAGGGCATGACAACCCACTCCAGTATTCTTGCCTGGAGAATCCCCATGGACAGAGGTGCCTGGCAGGCTACAGTCTATGGGATCGCAAAGAGTCAGACACAATTGAGTGATTAAGCACACACACCTTGTTTCAGACACTGTTCGTGTGCTTTGGAGTCAACTGTGAATAAAATGGTCAAAAAAAAAAAAAAAAAAACTCCCTGGTGGAACTTGCTTCTTAGTGGACAAGCAGGGCAGAGGTGGGTGTTAAATAATAACGTATTATATGAGCAAATTATTCAGTGTGCTAGAAAATTATAAACACTATGAAGAAATCTGAGCTCACTGAAGGGGAATTGGAAGGACGGGATGTAGGGGTGGGAAATATCTAAACAATTCTTAGGAAGGCTTATGAATAGAGCACTTGGGAAACTGTAAAAGAAGAGCCAGGGAAATAATCACAGGGTTATTTGGGTAAAGAGTGTGCTTAGAGGGAACAGCCACTCAAAAAGTCCTATAGGAGGAGTGCATCTGGCCTGTTCAGAGCACAGCAAGGAAAGACTGCTGTGTCTGGAGTGGAATGTAGGGCCTTGTGGGACCCTGTAAAGACCATAGCTTTACTTCCAGTGAAGTTAATAACTTCAGAAATCTGTATGCAGGTCAGGAAGCAACAGTTAGAACTGAACATGGAACAACAGACTGGTTCCAAATAGGAAAAGGAGTATGTCAAGGCTGTATATTGTCACCCTGCTTATTTAACTTATATGCAGAGTACATCATGAGAAACCTTGGGCTGGATGAAGCACAAGCTGGAATCAAGATTTCCGGGAGAAATATCAATAACCTCAGATAGTGCAGATGACACCACCTTTATGGCAGAAAGCGAAGAAGAACTAAAGCACCTCATGATGAAAGTGAAAGTAGAGAGTGAAAAAGTTGGCTTAAGACTCAACATTCAGAAAACTAAGATCATGGCATCTGGTCCCATCACTTCATGGCTGATAGATGGGGAAACAGTGGAAACAGTGACAGACTTTATTTTTGAGGCTCCAAAATCTCTGCAGATGGTGACTGCAGCCATGAAATTAAAAGACACTTATTCCTTGGAAGAAAAGTTATGACCAACCTATACAGCACATTTAAAAGCAGAGACATTACTTTGCCAACAAAGGTCCGTCTAGTCAACACTATGGTGTTTCCACTAGTCATGTATGGACGTGAGAGTTGGACTATAAAGAAAGCTGGGTGTCAAAGAATTGATGCTTTTGAATTGTGGTGTTGGAGAAGACTCTTGAGAGTCCCTTGGACTGCAAGGAGAGCTAACCAGTCCATCCTAAAGTAAGTCAGACCTGAATATTCATTGGAAGGTCTGATGCTGAAGCTGAAACTCTAATACTTTGGCCACCTGATGCAAAGAGCTGACTCATTTGAAAAGACCCTGATGCTGGGAAAGATTGAAGGTGGGAGGAGAAGGGGATGACAGAGGATGAGATGTTTGGATGGCCTCACTGACTCAATGGACATGAGTTTGAGTAAACTCCGGGAGTTGGTGATGGACAGGGAGGCCTGGTATGCTGCAGTCCATGGGGTCACAAAGAATTGGACTTGACTGAGCAAATGAACTGAACTGAACTGAACTGAAGTTATTAAGGTGCACAGAATATAACCATGGGGCTTGAGTTACTAACTGCATAGTTATTTCTAGTCGTGTTTGATCACCGAGAGTATAAATAGACCACAACATTGGATTCTCAGAGCCATCAGAGGACTCTAAAGAGAACTGAGTCCTTTTACTCATCAGTCCTTGGGTTTCTTCCTCAGCCCTGACAGCAGTGTCACCTGCCTATTCTTGGACACCCTGGTGACAGAGAGCTCTCATCTTCCCATCTTCCTAGTTCTGCCTGGTGGAAGTCGCTCATTCATTGAGCTGACATCTGACTGCCTGTCGTCACCATCCATCATCTTTATTTCTACACCCTGGAGGCCTTTCAGAACAAGTCTAATCTTTCTTCCTCATGACAGCCCTTCAAATATTTGAAGACAGCTGCCACATCCCCAGAGTGCTCTCTTCCCCATTCCTGCTCTCATTCCTCATATGACAAGTACCTCCAGCAACTACTTCCTCTCCTCTGACTCTGCTCCAGGTCTTCTTCTTAGACACCCAGAAGGGAGCCCAGATGTGCCTGGTTGGAGCCGACCTGGCCAGAGCCATCCCATCCTTGGCCTGGGCTGGGTGCTAAGCTAGAATGGGGGAAAAGAAAGACTTTGCAGCTGATAGGGCTGGATTCAAATTCCAGCTCTGCCCCTTCAGGTGCTGTGTGACTCTGCAGAGTGGTTTAATATCTCTGAACCTTTGTTTCTGTGTCCCTGAAGTGAAGATAGTAGTATTGACCTTGGAGATATGTTTTAAGAGTTTAGTGGTTTGATGAGTTTTTAGTCGCCTGGGACCACCTAAAGGCTCAAAGTTGATTTTTTGAAAAATTAGTTATTAATTTGGCTGAACTCGGTCTCAGTTGTGGCACAAAGGAGAGTCTGTCTTGGTTTCAGCATGTAGGATATTTTAGTTGCAGCATGTGAACTCTTAGTTGCAATATGTGGGATCTAGTTCCCTGAGTGGGGATCAAACCTGGGCCCCCTACGCTGGAGCACAGAGTCTTAGCCATTAGATCACCAGGATATTATCCCCAGAGTTGATGTTTTAATCTCTGATATTCCTTTGATGTGTTCCTCCCTGCCATCCCATTACTATCCATTTTAGCATTTTATTCCAAGAGCCAGATCTCAGAAAGTCCAGTCTCCTGAATCCCCAGCAGAAATACTTTTTATGCTCTCCTCCAAATTCTTTAAGAAGAGACTTGTAGAGTAAGCAGGGTTTTATCTTTTCTCTTTTCTTCAATAAATAAGTAAATACAACAGAGAAGTTTCACTGGCCCAAGATCCAGCTCATCAGGGGCTGTCGAAGTAGTTTTGGGAATCATTCCATTGTGTCCTGAGCAAGTACTGTGGGGAAGAGTGGGCGGGGGGATCTACAGACATTCTGGCTGCCTATCTCTGTAACAAATAAAGTGAGTGTTTATTCTAAATCCAGGAGATTGGGTTCTTGCGTGGTAATATGGCATAAAGATATAACTAGAACTTTTTTAAAAAGTGAATTATACACTGTTTGTTTTTGGTTGTGCTGGTCTTCGTTGCTGTGTGCAGGCTTTCTCTGGTTGCAGCAAGCAGGAGCTCCTGCTCACTGTGGCGTGTGGGCTTCTCATCGTGGCGGCTTCTCTTGTTGCAGAGCATGGGCTCTAGAGTGTGCGGGCTTCAGTAGTTGTGGTGCACGGGCTGAGTTTCTCCATGTGGCCTGTGGGATCTTCCCGGACCAGGGATCAAACCCGTGCCCCTTGCATTGGCAGGCAGATTCTTAATCACTGGATCACTAGAGAAGTCCTAACTGAACTTTCCATCTCAGAGCATCTTCAATATAGCTCTTCAATAAAAGTGACTCTCACAGCTCATCTGAAGCTGAGGGATCAGAAAAGATGCTGTCCCTGAATCTCTGTAGCTATTCCGATGTGGGGGGTGGAGAATTAGGGAGAAGGCCGTGGCTTGTCCAAGTCATTATCGGACTGGCTCTTTGGTCAAATTGAGCCTTTCTCCCCACTGTCCTAGTGGTGAAACTGATTGGTGTCATTTCAGGGGGGCTGTGAAGAGCTCCCGTACTGTAGTCCTTTATGTCAGCGCAGAGAAGAATTCAGTGAGTGCAAAGTGGTAGATAAGAAGTGATTTATTAGAATAGGATGCTTGTGCAATTTACCAGTGGGTGGCCTAGAAATGCCATGCCGCGAGAACTTCGTGGGCTACAGTTTTATAATCAAAGGAAAAACAGAGAGGGGGAGAAGACCTTCTTTGTCTTTCTTGAGTAGGCATCCTGTTTTCATCGTCAGCTCCTCCTCCAGGTTGAGCAGGAGAATTTTCTTGTCCCTATGTGGTCAAGTGAGGTCCACAAATTCCTAGGGATTATTAACTTATTGAGCTCACTGGGCAGGATGTGAGTCTCATGCCACAATTGTTTTATTGTTTTGGAGCCTGCTTCTGTTGCATGGCTTTCTTGCTAAGCAAGCCTGCTTGGTGTTGTGGTTAAATAAACTTACTTTCCCAAATAATCATTAACTAACAGGAGCCTCCCATATTTCTCTACTTACAATCTCCTAATGGGATTAACTATCTAATGACCTGTTTTGTCCCTTCATTCTGTCTCTATCAGTGGAGAGGCTTCTCCTGTATTGTTTGGACCTTGGCACTCAGCAGCTTCTCCCAACCAAGGTCCTGCCTCCAGTCTCCGTTCCAGTTCTGTATGATGATGCTCTTCCTCTCAGAGACTCCCCTGCCAGGGAGCTGGGCTCCAGCAGACTCCACACTCCAATCCCAGTGCAATTCCCCACCTCACATCCAGCGCATACTTAGCTTGAGTCTTTCCAAATTATTTGCCATTTCCTCCAAACACCCGTGAGGCTTCCCTGGTGGCTCAGTGGTAAAGAATCTGCCTGCAATGTAGGAGATACGGGTTTGATCCTGGGTCAGGAAGATCCCTTGGAGAAGGAAATGGCAACCCACTCCAGTATCTTGCCCGACAGAGGAGCCTGGCGGGCTACAGTTTTTGAGATCCCAAAAGAGTCAGCATGAATGAGCAACTAAACAACAACAGCCAAACACCATTTGAGTCCTAGCCTCCAGTCCTTTGCATGTGCTGTCAACTCTGCCTGAAATGCTTTTGTCCACAATTTTTGATTAATGAACTCTCATCCATTCTTCAAAATCCACTCAGATATCACCTTATTTATGAGGACTTCCCTGTTTTTTTCAGAGTTTATCACTCCTTCCCCTGTGCTGGGCAGCACTTTGCACATACCTCCATTGTATTATAATTGACATTTTGTATTACAGTGATCTTTTAATGCATCTATCTCTTCAGCTGAGGAGAAAGACTCAGTGAATTACTAGGGCTGCCATAACAAAGTACCACAAACTGGCTTAAAACAACAGACTTTATTCTCTAACATGCCTGGAGGCTAGAAGTCTGAAATTAAGGTATCTGCAGGGCCTTGCTCCCTCTGAAGGTTCTGGAGAAGAATACTTCCTGGCTCTTCCTAGCTCCTGGTGACTGCTGGCAAGTGCATCACTGTGATCTCTTTCTCTGTCATCACATGGCCTTCTCCTCTGTATCTCTGTGTCCAAACCTCTCTTTTCTCATACAGACACCAGTCCCGAGATTTGGGCCCACCTTACTACGGTATGACCTCATTTAAGCTTGATTACATCCACAAAGACCTTATTTCCAAATTAAGGTCACATTAGGTCACATGTTGGGAAAGGGTTAAAGAAAGTGTTCGCTGCTCAGTCTTGCCTGGCTCTTTGCAATCCCATGGGTTGTATGTAGCCCACCAGGCTCTTCTGTCCATGGGATTCTCCAAGCAAGAATACTGGAGTGGGTGGCCATCCTCTTCACTAGGGGATCTTCCCGACCAAGGGATCGAACCCTGATTTCCGTCATTACCGACAGATTCCTTACTGAAGAGGAAAAGTTAAAATTTTACCTCCTTCTGCCTCTGTAACTCGCCTTGCCCCTTGCAAAGTCTGGATCACATAGGTCATGTAGTCTCAGAAAGTGGGGACTTGCAATACTAGGAACTGGAGTTTATCTCACTTCACCCTTGTCTTGCTCTTTGCAGTCACCCAGCCCCTGCAAACCTACTTAATCATGCCTGTCCAGGTCAGGCATCCCCCTCCCCATCTTGACCACTGTTGCCACGCACGCAAAACACTTTAGTTTAAACCAGCCTATTAACAGCTAGTGTTGCCCACTACAGTCTATAAAAACTCTGTAACCCTTTGTTCGGGGCTCAGAGCTTGAAGTGTGAACTCCTCTGGGCCCAGTGGCGTAATAAACCTGAGTTCTCCAGCTCTCTGAGAGTGGTGCTTGGTTTCTCAAGTACTGGTTTCTGCAGCATTTCCATCTGAGCCGCCAGGGAAGCCAGAGGGAGGGTTAATACTTCAACATGTCGTACTGGGGGACACAATTCAACCCACAACACTAGGTTTTATATATTTGTGCACTGCCTGGCATCTAATGATAGTGGCTCAGCCGTGTCGGACTCTTTGTGACCTCGTGGACTGTAGCCTGACAGACTCCTCTGGTCATGGAATTCTCCAGGCAAGAATATTGGAGTGAGTTGCCATTTTCTTCTCCAGCCCAGCATCTAAGTGATACCTAAAAATGCTCGTTCAGTGATGAAAGCATTAACAGTGAGTGAAAGGAAGAATCCATTATCCCAGTTCACGCTCATTCATCATGTGCCTCCATTTATGCTCCACCCTTCGTGAGGTGTCGAGGTTACAGAGGAAAGCAAACTGTGGCTTCAACCATCGTTGGCTCTCCCACGAAGTGCCTGACTTCCCAGCCATGTTCTTTTGCAGTCCTCAGCTCACCCTGCATTCTTAGCTTTAAATAGACCTACCGATGTGTCTGATGCCAGAGTGTTCATGACTAATTCAGGACCTTCCTGGCAGTGAGTTCAGGGGCGTGGGAGTCCAGCTGGGACCCCCCACCCCCACCCCGCAAAGATCACTGGGGCCTGTTCCCTCTCAGCAGCTGTGGGAGTTTTACTCTCTGCAAGGAGACACAAAATAAATCTGTAGGCTCTTCTGGATTGAGTCCCCACTTCTCCACTCCCGTTCTGCTCTGAGTCTTATTTCCTCCCTTGTAAAATGGGGATAGTACCCAATTTCTCAAGGTTATTGATGTAATGGACATAGAAGTAAGTTTATTGTTGTTCAGTCACTGAGTTATGTCCAACACCTTACGACCGCATGGATTGCAGCATGCCAGGCCTTCCTGTCCGTCACCATCGCCTGGAGTTTGCCCAAGTTGAAGTAAGTTGTGACACTGTTAATTAGTTATATAGTATTCAAAATGTATTTAAACACACGTTCTTTCTATCCCTATATTTTCACCCCTTTGCAACACAACCTTGCAGCTCCCCCATCAAAATGTGGAGGTAGTTCTCTTACTCCTTGGCTATAACCTTGACCATGTGATTCACATTGACCAATGAGAGAGTAGTAGATATGATGCAAATGCAGGTTGAAAAGCATCTGGATGTTGGCACTTGCTCTCTGGCTCTTGGTAGTCTTTTTAAAAAATTCTTTGGGCCTCTGAAAAATGCTGGAGCCCAATTCCTTTCTACATAATCTCCAGAGTTGAGACATGCTCTTGGAGTCCAGTAACCTCAGATACTCTGAACCTCATTAGTGTCATATTCATTTAATAATGGGTCTTTTTTTTTTTCCAGTGGGTTTTGTCATACATTGACATGAATCAGCGATAGATTTACACGTATTCCCCATCCCGATCCCCCCTCCCACCTCCCTCTCCACCCGATTCCTCTGGGTCTTCCCAGTGCACCAGGCCCAAGCACTTGTCTCATGCATCCCACTTGGGCTGGTGACCTGTTTCACCATAGATAATATACATGCTGTTCTTTCGCAACATCCCACCCTCACCTTCTCCCACAGAGTTCAAAAGTCTGTTCTGTATTTCTGTGTCTCTTTTTCTGTTTTGCATAAAGGGTTGTCGTTACCATCTTTCTAAATTCCATATATATGTGTTAGTATGCTGTAATGTTCTTTATCTTTCTGGCTTACTTCACTCTGTATAATGGGCTCCAGTTTCATCCATCTCATTAGAACTGATTCAAATGAATTCTTTTTAACGGCTGAGTACCCATTAATAATGGGTCTTAGTCTTAATTTTTCAGACTGTGTGATAAATAAAAACCTGACCATAGCTCTGGGAACATGCAGTCTTAGACCAGGGACACAGCATAGGTAGTGTCCAAAGACAGCCTGAAACAGTGCTGAATATGTACATTAATTATACATATATCAGAATAAGTATCATGTTTATATTATTGATGCCAATTTAGAAAGGGATTTTAAAACCATATTTCAGCTGACCTTCATGGCAGTCCTTTAATCCAGGATAGAGATGCTATCCCCTTCTAGTTACAAGGAATCTGATGCCTAGAGAGGTAACATGACTTCCCTAAACTCACACAGCTGATCAGTTAATGTTTGCTGCATAACGACCATTTCAATATTTAGTGATTTTAAAAAGCAATCATTTATTAGCTCATGTGGGTTGGCAATGTGACTTGAGATCCCTTGGGTAGTTCTTCTCCTAGTCTTGCTTGAGCTCACTCATGCAGCTGCAGTCAGCTGACTGGTCAGCTCATAATGGTTTTACTCACATGTCCCATAGTTGATGCTGACTGTTAGCTGGGGTAATGGAGTTTTGGGGGCCATATGTCTCCAGTAGACTGTTGTTATTGTTGTTCAGTCACTGAGTCGTGTCTGACTCTTTGCAGCCCCATGAACTGCAGCATGCCAGGCTTCTCTGTCCATCCATCACTATCTTCCTGAGTTTCCTCAAACTCATGTCCATTGAGTCAGTGATGCCATCCAACCATCTCATCCTCTGTTGCCCCTTTCTCCTCTTGCCTTCAATGTTTCCCAGCATCAGGGTCTTTTCAAATGAGTCAGCTCTTCGCATCAGGTGGCCAAAGTATTAGAGCTTCAGCATCAGCATCAGTCCTTCCAATGAATATTCAGGGTTGATTTCCTTTAGGATGGACTGGTTTGATCTCCTTGACTATATGGACCTTTGTCAGCAAAGTGATGTCTCTGCTTTGTAAAACATTGTTTAGGTTTGATACAGCTTTTCTTCTAAGGAGCAAGCGACTTTTAATTTCATGGCCGCAGTCACTGTCTGCATTGATTTTGGAGCCCAAGAAAATGAAATCTGGCACTGTTACCACATTTTCCCATCTATTTGCCAGTAGACTCTCTTGGGCTTGTTCATATGAAAGTTGTCACAGAATCTCCAAGAGCCACAAAGTCAAATACAAATGTTCAAGTACTTTTCAATCTGCTTCTTCTGCACTGTTTTTACTGCTCTTGTTGGTCAATGCAAATCACACGATCAAGGTTAGATTCAAGGAGTATGGGAATTGTCACCCCTTTTGATGAGAGGAGCTGCAAGGTCGCCCTGAAAGGGGCAAGAATATAGGGATAGGAAGATTCTTGTCTGTTGTTACAGTCTATGACAGTTTTGTGTGTGTGTGTGTGTATACACTCCTGTTGAGCTCAGTCGGGTCCAATTCTTTGTGACCCCTTGGACTCTAGCCTGCCAGGCTCCTCTGCCCATGGAGTTTTCCAAGCAAGAATACTGGAGTGGATTGCCATTTCCTCCTTCAGGGGATCTTCCCGACCTAGGGATCGAACCATGTCTCTTGTGTCTGCTGCATTGTAGGCAAATTCTTTACCCCCTGACCCATTGGGAAAGCCTATATATATGTATAGATATGTATGTATGTATGTATGTAATAGGAGCACAAAGGGTTGGGGTGGGGAGCAGTGGCCAGAGATGGAGACCAGAAAAGTTATGTGGTTTTGAATGCTACAATAAAAGATTTGAAATTCATCTTGAGCATCATGGGGTGACACAGAAACTTTTAAAGTGGCAAAGTGGGATAGAGAGACATAACTTTATAAGTGTAATGTAGGATGATTGCAGATTACATTTGGTGAGGAAAAATCAGAGTGGGAGACTACATTAGAAGGCTATCACCAAGTAAAAGGTGATGGTGGACTGAGTCAAAGAATTACAAATCCTCTCCTTGGAGAGGAGAGAATGAATTCTGAAACTATTTGGTAGGAGAGTTTAATTAATCATTGGGTCTGAGAGATGAAAAAGAGGGACAGAGACCCCAAATTTCCTGGTTAGGACAACTAGGTCTGCATGAGTTGGGACAATGAAGATTGACAAGTTGTTCATGGGGAGTAATGATAGAACAGTAAATGATAGGGGAGGATGGATAACAGATTGAGTTCAGTTTGGTTCAGTCGCTCAGTCGTGTCTGACTCTTTGTGACCCCATGGACCATGGCATGCCAGGCCTCCCTGTCCATCACCAACTCCCGGAGTCTACCCAAACTCATGTCCATTGAGTCGGTGATGCCATCCAACAATCTCATCCTCTGTCATCCCCTTCTCCTCCTGCCCTCACTCTTTCCCAGCATCAGGGTCTTTTCAAATGAGTCAGCTCTTTGTATCAGGTGGCCAAAGTATTGGAGTTTCAGCTTCAACATCAGTCCTTCCAGTGAACACCCAGGACTGATCTCCTTCAGGATGGACTGGTTGGATCTCCTTGCAGTCCAAGGGACTCTCAAGAGTCTTCTCCAACACCACAGTTCAAAAGCATCAATTCTTTGGCACTCAGCTTTCTTTATAGTCCAACTCTCACATCCATACATGAATAGTGGAAACACCATAGGTTTGACTAGGTGGACCTTTGTTGACAAAGTAAGTCTCTGTTTTTTAATATGCTGTCTAGGTTGGTCATAACTTTCCTTCCAAGGAGCAAGCATCTTTTAATTTCATGGCTGCAGTCACCATCTGCAGTGATTTTGGAGCCCCCCAAAATAAAGTCAGCCACTGTTTCCACTGTTTCCCCATCTATTTGCCATGAAGTGATGGGACCGGATGCCATGATCTTAGTTTTCTGAATGTTGAGCTTTAAGCCAACTTTTTCACTCTCCTCTTTCACTTTCATCAAGAGGCTCTTTAGTTCTTAACTGGTGCCATATTCAGTTGAGGGACCTGTGAGGATCTCCAGAGAAATAGCTCATTGAGTATCTGAGTCAGAAGCTCAGGAAAGACATCTGGGTAGATGTCAAGCTGCAAAGCATCTACGTTTAGGTGGCGAATTTGGTAGAATTCATCTGATGGTAATTGATGGAGAGTCTAATTCAAGCTAACTTAAAACACAACAGTAAAAGCAGGGTTTTTAAAAATTCTGTTAACAATATCATTGGGGAGTCCTAGAATAAAGTCTTGCTTCAAGCATGGCTAGATCCAAGGGTCCCAGTGATGTGATCAAGTCTTTAGCTCATGCTATCTTTGCTCTACTTCCCTGTGTTCTAGGCAGGTTTCCCCACCACCCCCTCCCCCAAGATGGTAGCAGCTTGTTCTCAATCAATCACTTACTTATGATAGTTTATCAGTCCACTCATGCTCAGAGGACATCATTTCAGGACCTGTGCTGAGTTTTGAAAGTCCATGATATTGCATGCGTGCATGTGAAGTCACTTCAGTTGTGTCCGACTCTTTGTGACCCAATGGACTGTAGCCCACCAGGCTCCTTGGTCCATGGGATTCTCCAGGCAAGAATACTGGAGTGGGTTAGATATTTCCTTCTCCAGGGATCTTCCTGACCCAGGAACTGAACCTGTGTCTTGCGTCTCCTTGCACTGGCAAGCAGATTCTTTACCATTGTGCCATCTGGAAAGCCCAAACAAGGTTAGAGGATCCTCAAAGCTCTCCTGAAGCTAATGGTACTAGAATTCCAGGATTGCCAACAAAAACAGAAAAAATTGGGAGTATATTTTTTAATACCAGTCCTGAGTGTCCTGGGTTCTTTAGACCCCGCACGTGGGCCCCCTTACTTTGCTTTCTGGGACACTGGACGGATGAGATCGTCCACTGAGGGAATATAACATCAGTGGAAGGGACAGCCAAAGATAAACCTGGGGAACATCTACCTTTAAGGGGTCAGCAAAGAAATAAATAAAAGTAAGAAAATGAAAGAGGTCAGCAAGTTTGGAGGAGAACCAGGAGAAAGTGACCTCATTTATCCCCCTTCCAGAAGAACACCAGAATTGTCAGACATCCTATCTCTTGCTCTTCTGCTCTCTGGAGTCCTCTACACCAGACAACTAATTTCTTTAGAATGTTAAGTACTTCACAAGTTGCTGTAAACAGCCCCAAGGTGCACATCTAACACCTATCATGCAGATTAAACTATTAATATGGAGGAAGGAGCAGCAGAAGAGATAATCAAGCTTAATGTGATTTTTTTTTTTTTTCCCCAAGAAAAGCATAAGTCAGTAAGGAGTGCTCTATCTAAATAGCCCCTTTCAGGCACCTCTATCCAAAAGAATTAGCTCATTTTCTCTGGATCTTAGCACTAGGCGCTCCAGTGCCTCCTACAAGGACGTCTTTTTTTATCCCAATTATTTCTAATATGACTCTAGCTAACTCAAGAATTAAGAGTTTAGGTCAAGTAAGAGGAAGGTGAGTGCACTTATTCTGACGGTCATTTTCTTCATCATTTTAAAAGAGTGAGTATGATACTTTGCTCACTCGGGGTTACTGTAAAAATGAAATGACACGATGTCTGTCAAGTGCTTCAAATAGTCCTGGCATAGTGACAAACTTAATTGTATGGTAGCTATTATTAGATAGCTGGATTTATGAAACCCTTGGAATGTATTTTTCATTCTTCTATTCCTAGCACTTAACATTTGCCTTCATAAAGCTTTGATTGAAGTGAGACCATACACAAATAAGTAAAATATATAGCATGTATAGAAGATCAAAGTATCCCACTCAAAAAAATGTCACTTTGACATACATATTATTTTGTGCTGGAGGCAAATAAGAATCAACAGCTGCAAAAAGGCTCCTTCCAGTAGTTTGCCTTATCTGACTAAAAGCAGAGACTTCTGAGAAATGAGGACCACCATAAATCCCCTCTCCCAGGAAAGGTTCATAGTCATGAGAAGACAGGAAGCCCTCAATGAGATCCATCTGCACAAAGAAAACCTCCTCCATTAGTTCCCCCCAGTACTTCTCTTCACACATTGTGCTGCCCTTGGAAACCTAAACCTTTTTCTTTGCTTTATCACTTCTCTGCACATTTACTGTTCTTTGTTAAAATGCTATTTAAGCCCAAGTTCTAGCCACTCCTTTGAGTTACTCATCAGTGGCTTTCTCCCACATGCATGCATGCTGCATGTGTTAATAAAATGTTTCTTTTTCTCTTGTTAATCTGTCTCTTGTCAGTTTCATCTGCAAGGTCTCAGCACTGGCCTCCTAGAGAACCTAGGGGTATACAGAGAAAGGTTTTTTTTCCCTTCCCTATGTGTGTTGAATGAATAGAATGGAGAAAAATAAGCATAGAGCAGGAGGGAGATGATTTAAAATAAGTTTGGCAATGGGTGTTTTCAGTGAATAGTTTTTTCTGTTACTGATAGCTGAAGGCATGTTGATGGCTACAGAAGTTGCCTAATGTTTAGGCTTGGTTGTTCTCTTTAGAGAGCTTGCATTTGGTGATGAACACAGTTGAGTAAACAGTAGATACTACTGCACCTATGACAATACAAGAATGCACAGGCTGTTGAAGAAGTACATAGGCACATCAGGCAGGCAGCAAGATCAGCCGGACCACAGGGATGCCTTTGGTGCTACAGTTCCTCGTCTTCTCTAATGCTCTAACCAAAGCAGAGAAGAGACACAAAGCCCTCCCCTGAGTTCCCTGACATGGCTGTTTCAAGACAAGACTCTCTTGTCTTGGATAATGGAGAAATAAACACAGGGGAACAATAGGTTTAGAATCTGTGCTGTCCAATAAAATAACCACTAGGCAAATGTAGCTATTTAAATCTAAATAGATCAAAATTAAGTAAAATAAAAAATTCTCTTCTTCAATCATACTAACCACATGTGCTTAATAACCACAAGTGGGCTGCTCTATTGAACAGTGCAGATATAAAACATTTCTATCATCGCAGAAAGATTTATTGGACTATGCTGGCCTAGATAATATGACTCAGGCTACCCAAATTCCAATTGTGCATATGAATCACTTGGGGATCTTGTTACAAGCAGATTCTGATTCATTAGGTCTGGAAGTGGTGACTCAAATTCTGTATTCCTAACAAGCTCCCTGGTGGTGTCAAGGCTGTTGGTTCATGAACCACTGTTCAATAATAACAAGGACTTAGAGCTCAGGGCATGTTCTCCAGTGCTTGTAGAAAATAGATGGTGCCCAGGGAGCGTCTACATAACTCCTTCCGCACCCATTCTAAGTCTTACTTCTTCAAGGAAGAAGGTATATAGCATATCAGTCCCATGTCCCTTACTGAATGTTCATAGCTTATGGACAAGTGCTTGGGCTAGAGACTCAGAATGCCTATGTTAAATTCCTGACTTTAGAAGTTACTGTAATAGCTGTGTAAACTTGAACAAGTCATTTAACCGCTCTGTGCCTCAGTTTCTATCATCAAAACAGGAAAGAAACCAATATCTTACCTTTGAAATTTTGTGTTTTATAAATGCTAGCTATATGTGTCCTTGATCCCTTGGTTGTGTCTGACTCTTTGCAGCCCCATGGACTGTAGCCCACCAGGCTCCTCTGTCCATGGAATTTTCCAGGCAAGAATACTGGAGTGATTGCCACTTCCTACTCCAAGGGATCTTCCAACCCAAGGATAGAACCTGTGTCTCTTGCGTCCCCTGCATTGGCAGGCAGACTCTTTACCACTGAGTCACCTGGGAAGCCCCGAAATGTTAGCTAATATATTTATTAACCAAATAGGTTTGATTGCAAAGTCTATTTTCTCATATATCTATTGTGTACTAGGGACTAGAAAATATGATATGACCAAGACAGTCCCTGACCTTGAAGGGCTCCTAGGTAGCACTGGAGATGTCTGGCATTGGTATAGGTCTTTGAGTTTGAGATGTTATTTAGTTTGATTTAAAAAATATGTCTCATGATGTTAGATGGTACATTTCTATGAAAATATATGCTTCTCCTTTACCTTGCTGCTCTATATTTCTGCTGACATTTTAGGGCAACCCTGCTTACTACTTAACTAGTTATATAAGGCCTTTTCATATGCAACAGAAAGATATGTCACTGAGTCTGCACAGAGTCATATCCAAGGAAAGACAGCCCAATAACTAACATTAGTAAAAGCAAATTTATGTTTTTACTAGCTTCCCTTGAAGAGTGTCCCAGAGGATGCAATTTACAGCTCAAAGCAGAGCTTCTTAAAATTTTTTTTCCTCATTCCTCTCAACTCCCTTTCTCATTCTCACCTTTCTACCAAATCTTTCCTGAAACCAAGCTTGTGGAACTTCCTTGGTGGCCCAAAGGCTAAGACTCCACACTCCCAACGCAGGGGGCCTGGGCTCGACTCCTGGTCAGCAAGCTAGAGCCTACATACTGCAGCTAAGACCTGACACAGCCAATATATAAATAAACGAACATCTAAAAAATAAAATCAAGCTTGTGATTTTTCCTGACTCTTCTCCCAGTTTCCCGGCTAAGCAATAGGCCTAAGCCTTGCCTCTCTCATCTGTTTCCTGTGACTTCTTCTTCCTCCAGTCTTGATGTCCACAGGGTCACTTCCTTCCAGAAAGTTCATGCTCCTGGCCTGCTCCACATCTTGCCACATGCTGGGAGAGGGGTTGTAGCCCTAGCTCTCTTTGCTTTGGGGTGGGAATTGGTCCAGTTCTAAGATTACAAAGGAGAATTCACAAACTGATCCTGAATACAAACATTCTGTCTTAATAGAGAGAAGCTTGGAGGGTGTGGTAGACAGGATTCTAAGATGTCCCCTAGGATCCTTGCTCCTGGGGTACAAGCCCTGCATAATACTTGGGACTGTGAGCATGCTGAATTTCACTCCTGTGATCAGATTATGTTAGATGCATGTTGACTTTAACAAAGGGAGATCGTTCCAGAGAAGCTTGACCTAATCAAGTGAGCATTTTTTAAAGCAGAGAGTTTTCACAAATATGGCATTGGCATAGCTATAGATTGACTTATTTATTAGTCAGTGGAATAGAATGTAGAATCCAAAAGTAGATCCTAGTATATTTGATAATTTAATATTTGACTAAAGTTGTTATTTTACCAGATGTAAAAGAGTGAGTAATTTAATACATGATGGTGACACTACTAGCTATCCAAATGAGGAACAAAATCCTGCTCTTAAACCATTAAAAGAAACCTGGACCTATTACACAGATAAGTGTGATAGTAATCATTGTTTTAGAGTATAATCTAAGAGACTCTGAGTACAATATCAAGGAGGGGAGATCTTAACCAAGATTGGAAACCCAGAAGTTATTAAAAACATGTAAATATATTTGAGCCTTTAAAACCAAAACCTCATGAAAATAAAACTAAAGATAAGTCTTTTAAAAATGGTCATATAATGATACTTCTTTACAATGAAAAATGAACTCTAAAAAGTGGACTAGAAAGATAAATAACCCAGAAGGAAAATGAGCAAAAGATATGAATAGGCGAATGACCAAGAAACATGTGAAAATGATAGATTTCACAGAAGTATGGAAATGCATATTAAAATAATAATACAAGCACTTTTTGCCAGACTGGAAAACATTTTAAAGCCCTCATCTTTAATTGTTAGTTTGAATATGGGGAGAAGCATTCTCTCAAACATTGCTGACGGTAACAGGAAGTGCTTAAACTTTTTAGAAACATCATCAAATAACTATTAAAATTAAAATATGTATAATTTCTAATTTTTAAATTGTAATCAATAAAATGTATAATATGCATTTGTTTCTATTTATAATGTGTATTATTAAAAAAAAATATACCACACGGCAAAGCAAACAAAACAGACCACAGCAGAGGGTCTTCTCTTGTTAGTCACTAACGAAGAGGTAAGAGATGTGCTCCTGGTGGAAGAAGCAGCAAGAAGTCATGAACCATCTATGGGGGCCACGTGGCTAGGAATGTGGGTGACCTCTAGGAGCTCAGAGAAGCCCTTGACAAGGAAACTGCGACCTCAGTCCCACAACCAGAGGAACTGATTCTGACCAACAACTTCAGTGAGCTTAGAAGTGGATTATTTCCTCAGAGCACCCAGGAAAGGGACACGACGTGGCTGACACCTTGATCTCAGCCTCATGAGACCTTGAGAAGAGATCCCAGCCATGCTGTGCCTGAATATCTGACCTAGAGAATTGTGAGCTAGTAAATGGGTTCTGTCTTAAAACTCTAAGTTTGCAGTAAATTGTGAGTGTACATGCTTAGTCGCTTCAGCCGTGTCTGACTCTTTGCGATGCTATGTACTAAAACTGACCAGGCTCTTCTGTCCATAGGGTTCTCCAGGCAAGAATACTGGAGTGGGTTGCCTTAGCCCCGCTCCTCCAGGGGATCTTCCCTACCCAGATATCTATCTAACACGTGTCTTTTATGTCTCCTGCATTGGCAGCCAGGTTCTTCATCACTATCACCACCTGGGAAACTCAAGTAAATTGTTACCTGCAACTAATATAGAAAACTAACACAGAAGGAGCATGAGAACAGGTGTGATGGGAAAGCTCATAGATGAATCTTTTTTATTTTTTTCCTCTTTATTGTCCGGGCCACTTGGCATATGGGATCTTAGTTCCCCAACCAGGATCAAACCCATGTCCCTTGCATAGAAAGGTAGATTCTTAGCCACTGGACCACCAGGGAAGTCCCTGTAGATGAATTTTCTTGCTGTTCTAGATGAAAAACATTACTGATCACACAGTGCCAAGGCTAAAGGCAGAGTGGAGCGTGGAAGGAAAGTGGTTCCAGAGGCCAGCCGAGGGGACCCGTGGCCTGGGACAGTGAGAAGTGGACCACGTAATAGGGATGGATGATAGGGTTGGGAGCTGGAGAGAACAGGGAGAGACTGCAGGTAAGGGGGTTGGTCTAAGGAAAACTGTGTGGACAGGAGTATGCCAGATGTGAGGAGTGAGGATGCTGCAGGGGACCCTGCTGGCTTCCCCTTCCTTTTCTGCAGTCATTTTGGATGACTCCCCACACTTTCATACCTCCAGAAACTGGCGTCTTCCCCTTCCTCTCTCTGTAATACCCTTTCCCTTTTCCTCACTTGTCTTTCAAGACTCAGCCCCAAACTCCTCCCCCGAAGGCCCCCTAACTCCCCAATCTCAGTAAGGTTCATCCCAGACCCAAGGTTTTATAGCTTAATAACAGAAGCTGGGAATCCAACAGCTTTACTTGTTCTACTCTTCCCCGTTCACTGAAGAAAAGGAAAGGAACTCTACTGGGTCAATAATCAACTTCAAAATTTAGTCCTTTGCCTAATTCTCACTTCCGGGGTGGGGGGCGCATTTCTTAATGCCAGGAACCCTATAACTGAGTCAGGCTGGCAACCCTAATTCAATAGAAGGAATTGGCTGTGAGTTTCTAAAGAAGCTGGTGCTGTGAGGCACTGCCTGAGGCCCCCAATGAGAAATCCAAAGCCCCAGGCTCTTCCCACAGGATCCTTGATCATGTTCTCATTTCCTCCTCCAGAAACGTGGGGCTAAAATAAGCCCAGAGGCTGAGGCAGGGGTGAGTCAGCTCTTAGCATGGAGCAATCACTGCATGGCAGCTCCTTGTAAGAAACATCCCCCTTGAGTCCAAGTTGTTTATGCCAAGAGCTGCAAGCCCAAAAAATGAGTTCTCCTAAGATAGGTTGGCTCCCTCGTGACTCAAATGGTAAAGAATATGCCTGCAATGCAGGAGACTTGGGTTCGACCCCTGGGTTGGGAAGATACCCTGGGAAAGGAAATGGCAACCCACTCCAGTATTCTTGCCTGGAGAATTCCATGGACAGAGGAGACTGGCAGGCTATACAGTTCATGGGGTCCCTGGGAGTCGGACACTACTGAGTGACTAACATTTCACTCTTGACACAGGTTGGTAGCAGGCTTCCCTCCTACAGATGGCATGGAGCTTCATAGCCTGGAAACTTTCTGTGCCAGCATTGAAGGAGGGGCACACATCCCTCTGGGCAGGCAAAGCCTGATGACAAAGGAGGAGGTGCTGGAAACCAGGTGACGTGAGGTTTAGTCCCAGCTTCGCTGTTTACCAGGTATGTCAGATCAGATAACACCCTCCACCCTGGGTGTCCTTTCTCTCAGTTCCAAAATGAAACTGTAAACTCAGATGATTTTCAAGTTTCTCTCTGGCTTTGGCATGTTTTTGGTTTATATGAGCAGCTCCCCAAATGCCAGGTCTCCAAGCTCACTGTCAGGCCTCAGCAGGCAGGTATGGGAAGTTAAAGGTGCAGAAAGAAATTCTGATGTGGCCTTGGCAGTTGTTGCTCAGTTGAACCAGGCTCCAACAGCACCTGTTGTTTGGGCGCCTCTCCTGTGCTAGCATCCCGGAAACAGCTGAGGATACAGAAGAGAGAGAAAGAGACAGTCCCTTTAAGAACTTGTTTCTAGCAGATGAGGATGTGGACAACCAGATGAACAGTGGTATGAACTCTTACTAAGCCCTGATTGAATGATACATGCAAGGAGCTTAGAATGAGGAAGAGACTACAACATTCCAAATGGGCTTCAGTAGGAATTCAGTTCTGTTACTAGACTTTTCCCATCTCAGTCAGAAGATACATGCACCCTAATGTTCATTGCAGCACTTTTTATGGTAGCCAAGACACGGAAGCAACCTAAATGTCCGTGGACAGGTGAATGGATAAAGATGACGTGGGTCATATGTACAATGGACTATTACTCAGCCATTAAAAAGAATGAAATAATGCCATTTGCAGCAACATGGATGGACCTGGAAATTATCATACTGAGTGAAGTAAGTCAGAGAAAGACAAATATGGTATCACTCATATGTGGAATCTAATTTTTTTAAAACCTGATACAAATGAAAAGTATTTATAAAACAGAAACAGACATAAAGATATCAAAAACCAACTTATGGTTACCGAAGGGGAAATTTGGGGGGAGGGGATAAATTAGGAGCTTGGGGTGAACATACACACTCTACTATGTATAAGATCGATAACCAACAAGGACCTACTATATAGTACAAAGAGCTCTAACTCAAATATTCTGTGATAACCAATATGAGAAAAGAATCTAAAAATGGATACATGTATATGTATAACTGATCACTTTGCTGCCCACCTGAAACACAATATTGTAAATCAACTCTGCTCCAGCCAAAGTTTAAAAAAAAAACTTCACTGAGAAAAAGATTAGTATGAAATGACCAGAGAAGTTAAAATACATTTTCTTCCAGTGATTTAACATTTAAATGTCCTTGCAGTTTTCTCCAGACCTCAAGAATAATTCAGGGTTACTTATTATCCTGTAGTCTCTCCATAATTGAAAAAAAACAAAATTCACACACAATGGTGGAGGCCACTCAACTGAGAAACTACTTCCAATACCAAGGGTAAGAAATGAATAATTCCTAAGAGTGACAGTTCTATTCCTGTTATGCTCATCATCAGATATATTTACCGTAGTCAGCATTCCCCAAATGGCTTTCAACCATTTAAAAAATATTTGTTGATGGCATTGCATTTTGAACCACATTTAAGGCAAATATTAAAATTTAGTTACATATTTTAATATTCTCAGCTACCATGAGGCTTCATTCAGTTTTATGACTTTCTCCTTAATGAGGTATTTTGCCTTCAGGCTTTTGTTTTGAAGCTTTAAAAATAAAATAAGTGAAAATGAAGATATCACACATAAAGAAGATGAATAAAACATATATATGCAGAAGACTGAAGAAAATATATGTAATATATTATATAATATTAAAATTCTCATAAAACAACACTATGTAACCACCAATCAGGCTATGTGGTCAGACATGTTCTCCTCTGTTTCCATGTAAGATCATCTAAGCTGCACATTTGTCATTTGTAACCACAGCTGTAATGTAGCACATAAAGCACCTAGGGTGATGCCTAGTACCCAGCCGGTGCTCAGTAGGTACTCATCCTAATTGTGATACAGTGATTCATTCAACAAACATCTACTGAATTTGTATCCTGCTGTATCGAGTACTGGAGGAAAGAAGGTGGCTGGGACGTGATGTCCCATCATCCCAGGACTGAGGGGGAGACAGACATTAAACTGATGAAGCTGAAAATTGATTTCAATCTACACACCAAAGGAGAGCCTGACCCACTGACTCCTGGATGCAAAGGAAGGAGTGATTCGCTGAAAAAGAACAAAAAAGGGCACTGTTCAATCAGCATGGTGGGAAGATAGCGGATTGTTCCATCACAGGGGACAGCTGAGCGGAGAATGGAGGCTTATGTCAGCAGGCTTGGCGCTGTGCCCTGTGGGGACAGTGGGATGAGCCGCATGGGAGAATAGAAGAAGGAACTGAACTTTCTCCTTGGGAGATGAGAGAACCAAGTCATGTATGCCCTTATGGGCATCAAACCAAGATTGCTCTCATAGTGAAAGGTGTGGGCTAATGTAAAAATATCTTTCATCACCACCTGTGACTAATAATAATAATAATATTTATAGAGCCTACTGAGCACCATGCATGCATTATATCATTTAATCATCACAAAAATCCCGTATACTGTTATAAAGATAGAAGTCAATTATTATGAAAACATACTTTTAACCTATTAGTGTTAAAAATCCTTGTTCCACACTTACTGAATATAAACTTTTAGGCAAGTGACTTAGCCTTTCCAGGCAAAGTGGTGAGATGAAAGTGCCACAATAAGGGGTTGTAGAGGTACCCTGATTAGAATGATGCCTATGTGATGCTGGTGTTTAAGAGGTGTTGCTTCTTATGGACCCATCATCTCATGGAGGCAGAAGAGGCTTGGGGAGGAAAGGCCATGATTTCAAAGGCACACAGCCAGTAAGCTGTGGATTCAAAACTCAGGAAGTCTAACCACAGAGCCCACGCTCTTCATCATTAACCAAACCAGGTTTGGTTGCTCAAGCGTGGGTAGATTTTTTAGCTTAACTCTGTTTCAAGGACTTTCTGAAGTCATGCACCCTGAAATGTCCAGCCAGAGGGGAGTGAAGAAATGATCCTCTTATTGGTCTTCACCACCTTCAAGAAGCTGCCTAGTTAATGGATTCATCAAACATTATTCACCTGCTGAGCCCCTCCTAAGCATCAGACACGATGTTTTGCCATTTCTCATTAATTTATCTCAGATCCTCTCCACCACAAAATGTATGTGATTACTCCCATTTTATCAGTGAGAGAGTTGATGCTCAGAGGAGTGGCCAACTTTTCCAACACCACACAATTACCATCGACTTCCCAACGTGCACTCCACAACATCTGCAAGGGCAGGACTTGATAAGCAGAGCACATCTCGAGAATCAGATCCCTGTTTCCAGTGGGAGAACCCAGGCCTAAGCCAATCAGGGCAGAGCATTCTGTTGGCTATGGGATTAGTTCAGAAATGAGCATACATTTGAATCAAAAAAGTGCAAGGGAAAATTTTCTGTTCTGTAAATATCATCTTCACTCTTTAGAGCAGGGCTTGGCAGGAGACGATCTCATCCTGTGACATTGTCGTGTGTGGTTTTGGGGTCTGGGTACCACAGCCACCTCACCGTCAGCCTGAGCATGAGTGTGCAGGGGGTGGGCATGACCGGGAGAGTCAGACCATTGGAGAAAGTCAGTCCTGAGCTTTCAGGTCCCTGGGCCAATGACTGTCCTTATTGTTCCTAGCAGTTTGAGTAGGGATTTCTGCACAGCCAGCAAGGCAGGGAGCTAGGCTCCAAGTCCAAGACAAAATCGTGGGCTCCCCAGTCCCTGCTTTCCTACGGGGCCTGGCTTGCCAACGTGGCTCTCCTACTCAGGTTGTTTACCATCTGGCAGGAGGCTTTTGGCATTCTGCTGTAGCGGCAGATTTGATCATCAGTCACAATGCCAAGGGGATGGTGGTTTGAGTCATTGTTTATCTGTTGGTCTAATTCTTTCATAATAAATATGCATTGCTTAGATAATAAAACAACAAAAGGGAAAATTCCATGTGAGGCAGAGATAAAAAAGCTCTGCTTAAAAAAGAAGGCTTATATAAAGGTAAAACTGTGTGATATGTGTTTGGCATGTTTTCTAAAAAGCTAAACAGAATCAGGCCGAAGACAGGAGCAAGGCATCAAGCCTTTTATCACAGGCTAGATGCCAGTTCCCTTTGAGATCTGATTATTCAATCAGAGGAGCTGGTTGTAGCTATTGTCAAACTTTCCTGATTTCCCCCCACCATAGAGGACCTTACATAGAAATACCTTAATCATGACAGCTTCTGAAGGCATGGGCCCAGCTAAGAGACCTCCTGGAACTTAGAGGTCCTACAGATTCATGTAATTCTCAAGCCAGAGAAAGCCCGAGGAAATCTACTGTCCATTGGAAAGCTGGCTTAAAGCTGTGTTTTTATGTGGATTTGTTCACTTCCCTGCTTCACAGGGAGAACCTCAAGGACATAGACAGCTCTCTCTCCTTGACAAAGAGAGCCCCTAATGATCGGGGTAGTGAAGTTGTACCACAGAGACAGGAATGATAGAGGAACGATGGAATCACAGAGAGGACAGCCTTCTGAGGATGTAGAGGGCCCTGCCTGTTTGTGAGCACCAGTGGCACAGAGGGGCGGAGTCCTTTTGGGAAAAGGAAAACTATGAGTGAAGGTTTATCAAGAAGCAGATGGAATTTGTCTGTTGTGCTAGTACGGGTTGTTTTAAGGCCATCCTTAGCTTTATACTTGGTTCCTCACACAAACATATTAGAATGCCCTGCATCCCATGATAAATGGAATTTACACATGACAAATTATAAAGTTGTAAGTTGTAAAAATAAAGTTATGAAAGTTTTTATGATGCATTTTGTAGACATACTAAATGAGACACATATTAATTTAGATTTTATTGCTTTCATATTTCAGGGTCAAATATTTCGTATTTGAAATCTCAAAGATTTCCCTATGTCCTTAGAAAGCTTGTAGGTCTTAGATGCTGTTATCATGGAGCCTAATGGCTAAAACAGCCCTAGTGGTTGAGAAGGTCAGTTGTCCATCTGCTGAGCTGTGGGCAAGGAGCGGAGGCTTTGATTTCTGCTTTTCACATGTCTGGCAAATAGCAGGGAACTCAGTGACAACAAGCAGACTGCTGCTTAGGTGGGACAGAAGACTGAACTCAGACAAGGGTTGGTCTTTCAGGAAATCAGGTGGGGGTTTATGCCAAAAGCTATAGGCAAGACTTGGGTCATTCTACCCTGGAATCTCATGCATTTTCTTAATTTCATTTTTCTAAGTGTTGGGCAGACATAGATAACTGAAGAAAACCTCTCTGAGTCAGGCACTGTGTGCTCCCTGTTACATATCATGGTTTCAATGAAATCACAAACAAACCTGTGCGTAGCTAGTACTTTTATTACATATTACAAATGATGAAACTGAAGCTGGGTAGGTGAAAGAACGTGGAGAAAGTCACACAGCAGAGCAGGAACTCAAAGTCTTTTGTCAGAGATGAAGAACACGCCCTTTCCTAGAGAGCTTTCAAGGTAGTAGGTGAGTGCTGGGCAGAGAGGGGGTGAGGGAGAGATGTTGAGAGCTCTCCGGAGAGCATTTCTGAAAACCTGGTTTCTTGGTATCCTTGCCTCCTTGGAAGATTTCCTCTCTGTTCCCCTGCAGGTGTCCCGCTGAGCCTCTGGCTCTGTAGACCTGACTTTAGCTGCCTCTTCATCGCTAAGGACAGATCATCTTGCTGGGCTTTGCCAAGGGCCTTAATAAAACAGATCCTGTGATTGTAGCACACAAAGGTGGGCAAAAAAATTACTCTGATTCAAAAAAACAGAAAACCATTCTCGAGCTAGAGCCCAATGCCTGACCTTCCTACCCCCAAGGGCATAGGCTAAGATTCCTTTTCTCCCCATTCACTAGATTAATTTCAGCCTCTAGAGAATCCCAACCCCCAGCCATATTTGCCTACTGTTGTTTTTAACCTGGAACAACATCATAGCAACAGAACTCGGAGGAAAGATCAGAGTGTCTGAAGTCAGACAGACATGCGTTCACATCCCAACTCAGCCTCTTGCTAGAACTCAGATTTTGAGTGGTTAGCTTCAGTTCGGTTTCCTTTCCTATGAAGGGTTGGGAGTGAATTAAATAATGTAATAGAAACTTACAAATGCATTGAATTACCTGGAAATTCATATTTTTTTGAAGGAAGTACAGGGCAGAGAAGCAAGAGAGATACCTTTATTTTCTTTGAGGGCAGAGGGTGGAGGACAAAGAACAGCTTTTTAAGCTGAGAGACTAGACAGTGCAAGGCCTCAGGACAGATAAAGTCCAATAGAGCCAGACTTCCAATAAACTATGGGGAAGGGATTGAGGGGAAGTAAGTTGAAATCTTGGGCAAATCCAGATAGTTGAAAGCTGCATAAGGATTTAGCACATGATCGTAAAAGAAATGAGGAGTCACCCAAAGCTTTTAAGCAAAGAAGTACCATGACTTTATTTATGTTTTTATAACTTCATTTACCTGGCTCGCGAAAAGATTGGCAGAGGGTCAAGGCTGGAGACAAGCTGCCCAGCTGGGAGGCTGGTGACCCAGTCTAGGTGATGGAGTGGCAGCCTGGATGGGGAGATGGAGGTGGGTATAGAGAAAAGTGGGCGATGGTTCCATGTGTTCCTCCTCTGGCTTTGGATAACCTTGCTGAGCCTCAGCTTGTTTTTCAATTGTTTATGGAGGGTAATAACAGCATCCTTGTCCCAGAGTTGTTATGGGATTAAAAGAGATCATGCATGCAGCGGATGGAGCATGGCGTCTGCCACACACTGCATGCTGGCAGGATGGAACCGAGTGTTATTGTTGCCCGTGGTGGCAGCGGCGGTGCTGGACGTGGTAGAGGATGCCCTCAGGGCACACTGCAGTAGCAAAGGAAACAGACCGCACGGGCAGCGAGTACTAGAACAAGCCCTTTTCAAAAATGAAATCCTGGTTAAAACGTACGAATGGTCCTGGTGAGGAAAGAAGGAGAGAGTGGAGGAGGGAAGTCGTCTAAAGAGGTCAGTGTGCCTGCCTTTGTGAGCTGGATTAGGACACAATGAGGAGGTGTCCTAAAGGTGGCAAGTGGGGTGGGCGGATGGGAAACCCTTTGAAGAGGGTTGGGAAAGAAAGCTTAAAAATCTCTAGGCAGATGGAAAGGCTATTTTTTAGTTTGGTACAAGAAGCCCACAGAAGATATACAACCTGTATCCTGAGTGTTCCTATCCTCCATCCTGCCTGCCAGGAAAATTAATCACTGAGTCAGGAGAGTGGAAACTGAAGTTGGTTGGAGGGAATAAAGAAATAAAAATCCAAGAGAGAAGAAAAGATAGTCTTGCTCTGTTAAATACATTCAAGTCGCATGGCTCAGACAAATGGCATGTGAAGATTCATTTCAAAATAGGAATGTTTTTATTGTTTTTGTGGGTTTTAAAAGAATGTGTACTCATTATAAACTTCTCAGACTGTTGAGAGGAACTATTTTGAGCACTAACTTTGTGGCAGGAACTTGGCATAGAGCTTTATATGCATTTATGCCATTTAATTATCACCCACACTTACTGTGTAGGTAATATTGTTTAACCATTTTACAGCTGAAGAAACCGAGATTGATGAGGATAAGTGACTTGCCCGGAATCACACAACTATTTCTACAACTTGCTAGTTTGGAAAAGTTACTTCACCTCCCTGAACCTTGTTCTGTTTTGTCAGTCACAAATTGGGACTTGCCATCTACCTCTACAAGAATTAAATCATGTGCCACTGCAGCAGCTGACCTTCAGCACCCCTGAAGGAGTTCAGTGTGGAGAGCAGAAATGAGGCACTCTGTGCTCCAGGAAAACGGGCAGGACAGGTCTTCAGATAGTTAGCTATTCTCAGGAACTGATTTTATGAGCCCAATTCTTATACCGCCTCATACCTAGAACAGCACTAAACTCCTTCATGGTGACAATTGTTTCTTGTGACTACATGAGAATACCAAGAAGATGGCATGTGAAAACTTGGAAGATAAAACAGTGGTTACAAAGAAGGATCAAAGTGTTACCAAGAACAAGTCCTACTCACATTCTTTGTTGGTTTGTTTATACATGAAGGTTGGGAGGATGACTAGAGACACGGACATGTGGGTTTTAGTGTGGCATTTTCCAAAATCTCATTATGCCTTTGTGAACAAATGACCAAACATTGATGGCATTACTGCTGAGTGGAATCGTCACTGAATAACTGTGTCCCGAGACTGCTGACCAGTTGATTAACGACAACCTGGAACAAAGGTCTCTTCTGAGGAGTTCTGCCATTGGTCTTGTCCAGTTCAACGTTTTTATCAATGTTTCATGTGAGAGCATTGATAGTTCTCTAATCAAATCTGAGAATGTATCGAGGCTGAGAGGAAGAACAAATGGATTGTATAATAGAATCAGGATTCAGAAAACTATCAATATGCTGGCAAGAAGGGAAGAAAAGAGCAAGTTAGATTATGCTAGCAATCAATCTAAAACATAGCCTCCAAACTTTCAAACACTAGAATGAGGGTAAGTGAGTCCTGTTGTTTAGGTGCTAAGTCGTATCTGACTCTTTGCTACACTACGGACTACAGCATGGCAGGCTCCTCTCCTCCACAGTCTCCTGACGTTTGCTCAGATTCATGTCCATTGAGTAGGTGGTACTATCTATCACATCCTCTGTCACCTCCCTCTTCTTTGGCCTTCAGTCTGTCCCAGAATGAGGGTCTTTTTCCAGTGAATCAGCTCTGCATCAGGTGGCCAAAGTATTGGAGCTTCAGCATCAGTCATTACAATGAATATTCAAGGTGAATTTCTTTTAGGATTGACTGGTTTGATCTCTTTGCAGTCCAAGGGACTCTCAAGAGTATTCTCCAGCACCATAGTTTAAAAGCATCAATTATTTGGCGCTCAACCTTCTTTATGACCCAGTTCTCACATCCATATATGACTACTGGAAAAATCATAGCTTTGATTAAATGGACCTTTGCTGGCAAAGTGTTGTCTCTGCTTTTTAATACACTGTCAAGTTTTGTCATAAAGTGGTAAAGGGTAAGTGAGAGAGTTGGCTTAATAACAGACTCTGAAAAACAGACTGAAGTCTTGCCTTTATGGTAAACAACCTTAGACTGTTGGAACATATCAAATTGTCAAAATCATAAAATGACACTTTGGGTTACAATTTTGGAATCTCTTTGGATAGAATAATGCCGGGCACCTAATATATGCTCAGAGGATACTGTTTAAAATAACACATGATTTAATGATTTTCCTGGAACACTTTGTTGAGTCATGTGTGCAGTCACTCAGTAAATTTTTTTTTTTTAGGACTAGAGCCAAGTTGCAGTTAACTGATGGGTACACATCAGTGAACAAAATCTAGGTAGAAAACTGAAACATTTTTTGAACATCCAATATGTACCAGACACTGTTAAGGTTGTAAAGATGAATATAGTTCCTACCTTCAAATCCTTGTTAAAGAAATGAAAGTATAAATCACAACCCAGAAATGTTACATGCCATTAAGCCTTTAGAAAGAGGAGGTCCTGAGAAGTGTATCATTAACTCTTAAGAGGTGTCTGGAAAAGAGTTGCAGTGGATGGGACATACGTGAGGTTTTTGGTATGTGACAAATAGATATTTGCTCATTCTTGGTACCCATCTGTGTGAATGTGTCCAGAATAAGACAAAGGAAATTGTGAATAAACCTGAAACTTGCAATATATAAGGTAATAGAGAAGGAACTTGGATTTTAGTAAAACCTGGAGAAATTCTAGGGATAGGGCCAGCTTAATGCACATGTAAATGTGAGATATTTTTATATAAAATAAAGAATGGTCTTGTCCTGTGTGGACTCAAATAATGTCTTTGGGATACAGCTGCAAGTTTCAGGACAACAGATTTGGGTTCACACAAGGAAAATTTGACAGTAGTTTATCAGTGGAAGGATGTATTTGCAAAGTAGGGGATTCCTTCTCATTTGAGCCATTCATTAAGAAACTGCAGTGGACACTTCAACACATGATGAAGATTGACTCACATTGATTTGTGCTTTGGACTGAATGGCCTCTGAGGTCAGATTTAGCCCTGAAATTCTGTTTTATAAACTTCCATATATTGTATTTAACAATTTGTATCATGCATTGTTATTTTGCAATATGTGTGTAAATCATTGCACCTTAAGTCAATTTTGGACTTTCTGAAAGCCTGAAAAAAGGTCTGGATGATGTATGGGAGGAAACATGAATTTGAAATTTGTTACAATACCAGTACACTGTGTTCCTTTTGGTCAAGCTATTCATCTTCTCTGCAACTCAATTTCCACTTCTATGAAGCAAATGGAATAAAATGTATCCTATTGTGTTGCTGCTAGGATAAGCTATAGTGTGTGGGTAAAGCATTGTGAACAAAATAACACACAAAATGGATGTACATATAATGGTAGTTATATTTATGCTATATATATGTGTATATATATTATTCATAGTATATCTAATATTATTCCACGGAGGAATGCATAGATTAGTTCTATCTCTCAGGATACCTGTTTAGTTCAGTTCAGTCACTCAGTTGTATCCGACTCTTTGTGACCCCGTGAACTGCAGCACGCCAGGCTTCCCAGTCCATCACCAACTCCTGGAGCTTGCTCAAATTCATGTCCATTGAGTCAGTGATGCCATCCAACCATCTCATCCCCTGTCGTCCCTTCTCCTGCTGCCTTCAGTCGTTCCCAGCATCAGGGCCTTTTCCAGTGAGTCAGCTCTTCACATCAGGTGACCAAAATATTGGAGCTTCAGCTTCAGCATCAGTCCTTCCAATGAATATTCAGGACTGATTTCCTTTAGGATTGAGTAGTTTGATCTCCTTGCAGTCCAAGGGACTCTCAAGAGCCTTCTGTTCAAGTCTACCTGTTGGGTGAATACTAAATGCTGAGTGATATCTTGGGGCCCAGCAAGCCAGAACTTCAGGGGTCATTGATTCTTTCCCCAGGGAGAAAAGGATTTTGCTTTATTCATTTTAGCTCTCTGCTCCTTCTTTGCCTTATTCTTTCTCTGGCTCCTCAGTGTTCTTCACTGTAGGTTCAGAAGCTGCTTGCGTGTAGACTGGTATATTCAGAGCACCCTCTAGAGACATGTACTGATGTGAGAGTTGGACTATAAAGAAGGCTGAGCACTGAAGAATTGATGTTTTCAAACTGTGGTGCTGGTGAAGACTCCTGAGAGTCCCTTGGACAGCAAGGAGATTAAACTAGTCAATCCTAAAGGAAATCAACCCTGAATATTCTTTGGAAGGACTAATGTTGAAGCGGAAACTCCATTACTTTGGCTACCTGATTAGAAGAGCTGACTCATTGGATAAGACCCTGATGCTGGGAAAGATGAAAGGCAGGAGAAGAAGAGGGCGGCAGAGGATGAGATGGTTGGATGGCATCATTGAGACAATGGGCATGGGTTTGAGCAAACTCAGGAGATAGTGAAGTACAGGGAAGCCTGGCATGTCTACGGGGTCACAAAGAGTCAGACACGACTTAGTGACTGAACAACAGCTAGAGACATCAGAGGGATTTGTTACACTTGAGAGAAGTAGACTTTTCTAATCATTCAGTTTCTGGTGCAGGTGAAATGTGCCAGGAGCAAATGAGATGTGGAAGCAGGGAGCAAGGGAAGGAGGTTCCACCTTTTTTTCACTCACCCCTCCCTGCTTATATACCCACTCACACCTCACCTTCTCTGGCTGCTTGTATACCCAACCCCCAGACAGATCTGAAGACAACGAGCCACACAGGATTTCTGTTCCTGAGCACGGGTGGTCAACTGGGAAAATTTTCAATGGGACTGTAACTGAATCTAGTGAATCCCAAATAGGTCAATGACTCAGGGCCAAGGAACTCAGTAAATATGGTGCCTGAATTATCTTCTTGGGCATCTAGGTAACATATCCTGTTCACTTGTCAGAAGAAGGAAGAGAAGAGCTTATTTAAGCACAGTGAACCACAGAATGAAATTTTATTTTTATTTTTCAAATATTTATTATTTGTTTTGACTGCACTGGGTCTTAGTTGTGGTATACAAGATCTAGTTCCCTTGCCAGGAATTGAACCTGGGCTCCCTGCATTGGAAGCAGAGTCTTACGCACTGAGACCACCAGGGTAGTCCCTGAAATTTTAATTATAAAATTTATCCTCAAATATTTAATCTCCAGTTCTTTCTCATACTCAGTTCTTTTAAAGTTGTACATCACTCCTGTCACTAAAGAAACCTGAAGAATAACACATGTCCTGAATGTAGAGGGGAAGAATGTAAGGGGCAAGAGGAGAGGGGATGGGGGCAGGAGTGTGATAAGACCCAATTCAGGACCCAATTTTCCCTGAATAATTAGCAAGAGTTATCAACTCACCAAAAATCAGAACACATATCTGTTTCTACTCTTTTTTCAAATATGGACCATTTTAAAAATCTTTATTGAATTTGTTACAGCACTGCTTCTGTTTTATGTGTTTGTGTTTTTTTTAACTCTGAGGCATGTGGGATCCTAGGTCCCCAACCAGGAATTAAATGTGTGAGGTGAAGTCTTAACCACTGGACCACTGGGGAGTTCCCTTATTTCTGTTTCTGAAAGAAAATGATGAAATGAATTTCTTAGAGTGAGAATGTTAAAACTGTTAAGTTTACCAAAGAAAACATAAAGGAGTTTATTTCTAATTTCAGTTAGGCAATTGCTCTAAGCAAGACACAAACCGACTAGCTTTAAAAGAAGGTAATTGAGACTTCCGATCTGTTCAAGATATACCGTGAACAGAGTACATAGGTAATCCAGAGAATTAGAGAAGAAATTTAAAATTCATAGTGAAGTGAAAGTCACTCAGTTGTGTCCGACTCTTTGTGACCCCATGGACTATACAGTCCATGGAATTCTCCAGGCCAGAATACTGGAGTGGGTAACCTTTCCCTTCTCCAGGGGATCTTTACAACCCAGGGATCGAACCCAGGTCTCCCGCATTGCAGGCGAACTCTTTACCAGCTGAGCCACAAGGGAAGCCCTTAAAATTCATATGTATCTTACAAAACATGTAAGAGTAAAGCTTTAAGATTTCTTGCAATCAATAAAAAAGATAACCCAGTTTAAAAATGGACCAACAGCTCATTCTCAAAGGAAGGTATCCACGTGGCCAGGAAGCATAGGAAAAAAGGTGCTCAAGTAATTACTCTTCAGACAAATGCAAATTAAAATGACATTGATGTATCACTTCACACTTAGCAAAATGGATACATTTTAAAATATTAATGCCAAGCGATGGTGGCCATGTGGAACAACCTGAATTCTTAACGCTTGCTGGTCACAGTATAGAATAGTATGACCCCTTTGGAAACCAACTTAGCAGTTTCTACTGCAGCTGAATATACCCACCTTATGACCCAGTAATTCCACTCTTGGGGGTATTATACCCAAGAAAGATGAGTGCACGTGAGATGAGTGCCTAGGAACACTAATGAAAGTATATAAATATGTACTTAGCAACTTTATTTACAAATAAAAGAAAGAAAATAATTTAAAAAATCTGGGGGCTTCTCTCATAGCTCAATCAGTAAAGAATCTGCCTGCAATGCAGGAGACCCAGGTTCAATTTCTGGGTCAGGAAGATCCTCTGGAGAAGGAAATGGCAACCCACTCCACTATTCTTGCCTGGAGAATCCCATGGACAGACAGGCTACAGTCCATGGGATCTCAAGAGTTGGACACTACTTAGCGACTAAACCACCACCACCAACACAAATTTTAGGATAGTAGTTATTCGGATAAAGGGAAAGCAGGAGGGGATTCTAAGGGGCTTTTGGTGTATGGCAACACTACATTCATTTGGCTTGGGTGGTGAACACATTACTCTTCATTTAATTATTACTGTAATTGCACTGATATGTTATAATTTTATGTATAGTTAATTTAAAGTATTTTTGCATTAAAAAAAAAGATGCATTGTGGACTTCCCTGGCAGTCCAATGGTTAAGACTCTATGCCTCCTCTACAGTGAGCATGGGTTAAGGTTGAATATCTAAGATCCCACATGCCGGGTGGTATGACCAAAAAAGCTAAAAATAAAAAGGTAAATCGTTTTAAAAACTGCTGCCTAAATGTGGGAACTCACTTCCTTTTTAAGCCTCAGCCACTCCATCAATAAACTAATTGGGATGGAGTGTAATATTCAAGGTGTCTTTCTGTTCTTACACACTATTCCCTGGAACCACTGGGAAGCTAGGCAATATGAAGATGTAAAGTAGCCCTAATCAGGAAATTATAAAAGATCCATGATCATCAATATAAGTGGTCATTAATTAGCAGAGTTGGATATCTAGACTTGCACCCTGATACAGAAACAAAGCCTTCTAACTTGCATGTATCATCTTGGGAGAGACTAGATGTCTGACTTCTAGTCAGTATTGTCTGACTCTGTGACCCCATGGACTGTAGCCCACCAGGCTTCTCTATCCATGGGATTCTCCAGGCAAGAGTACTGGAGTGGGTTGCCATGCCCTTCTTCAGAGGATCTTCACTATTCAGGGAGTGAACCTGTGTCTCCTGCATTGCAGGCGGATTCTTTTCTTTTTTTTTTTTTTTCATTTATTTTTATTAGTTGGAGGCTAATTACTTTACAATATTGTAGTGGTTTTTGCCATACATTGACATGAATCAGCCATGGATTTACATGTGTTCCCCATCCTGAAGCCCCCTCCCACCTCCCTCCCCATCCCATCCCTCTGGGTCTTCCCAGTGCACCAGCCCTGAGCACTTGTCTCATGCATCCAACCTGGGCTGGTGATCTGTTTCACACTTGATCATATACATGTTTCGATGCTATTCTCTCAGATCATCCCACCCTCGCCTTCTCCCATAGAGCCCCAAAGTCTGTTCTATACATCTGTGTCGCTTTTTCTGTCTTGCATATAGGGTTATCATTACCATCTTTCTAAATTCCATAAATATGCATTAGTATACTGTATTGGTGGATGGCATCACCGACTCAATGGGCTTGAGTTTGAGTAAACTCTGAGAGTTGGTGATGGACAGGGAGGCCTGGCGTGCTGCGATTCATGGGGTCACAAAGAGTCGGACATAACTGAGCGACTGAACTGAACTGAACTAATACTGTATTGGTGTTTATCTTTCTGGCTTACTTCACTCTGTATAATGGACTCCAGTTTCATCCATCTCATTAGAACTGACTTAAATGTATTCTTTTTAATGGCTGAGTAATATTCCATTGTGTATATGTACCATAGCTTTCTAATCCATTCATCTGCTGATGGGCATCTAGGTTGCTTCCATGTCCTGGCTATTATAAACAGTGCTGTGATGAACATTGAAGTACACGTTCCTCTTTCAGTTCTGGTTTCCTCGGTGTGTATGCCCAGGAGTGGGATTGCTGGGTCATATGGCAGTTCTATTTCCAGTTTTTTAAGGAATCTCCACACTGTTCTCCATAGTGGCTGTACTAGTTTGCATTCCCACCAACAGTGTAAGAGGGTTCCCTTTTCTCCACACCCTCTCCAGCATTTATTGCTTGTAGACTTTTGGATAGCAGCCATTCTAACTGGCGTGTAATGGTACCTCATTGTGATTTTGATTTGCATTTCTCTGATAATGAGTGATGTTGAGCATCTTTTCATGCTTTGTTAGCCATCTGTATGTCTTCTTTGGAGAAATGTCTGTTTAGTTCTTTGGCCCATTTTTTGATTGGGTCATTATTTTTCTGGAATTGAGCTGCAAGAGTTATATATTTTTGAGATTAATCCTTTGCTGCTTCGTTTGCTATGATTTTCTCCCATTCTGAAGGCTGTCTTTTCACCTTGCTTATAGTTTCCTTTGTTGTGCAAAAGCTTTTAAGTTTAATTAGGTTCCATTTGTTTATTTTTGCTTTTATTTCCAATATTCTGGGAGGTGGGTCATAGAGGATCTTGCTGTGATTTATGTAGGAGAGTGTTTTGCCTATGTTCTCCTCTAGGAGTTTTATAGTTTCTGGTCTTACATTTAGATCTTTAATACATTTTGAGTTTATTTTTGTGTATGGTGTTAGAAAGTGTTTGAGTTTCATTCTTTTACAAGTGGTTGATCTAGGAGTTTTATAGTTTCTGGTCTTACATTTAGATCTTTAATCCATTTTGAGTTTATTTTTGTGTATGGTGTTAGAAAGTGTTTGAGTTTCATTCTTTTACAAGTGGTTGATCAGTTTTCCCAGCACCACTTGTTAAAGAGGTTTTTTCCGTTGTATATCCTAGCCTCGTTTGTCAAAGATAAGGTGTCCATAGGTACGTCAATTTATCTCTGGGCTTTCTATTCTGTTCCATTGATCTATATTTCTGTCTTTGTGCCAGTACCATACTGTCTTGATGACTGTGGCTTTGTAGTAGAGCCTGAAGTCAGGCAGGTTGATTCCTCCAGTTCCATTCTTCTTTCTCAAGATTGCTTTGGCTTAAGATTCTTTTCTGACTGAGCCACCAGGGAAGCCTAGGAGAGACTACACTAGCAAATAATAATGGAAATTGGTTAATAATACATCTCACCAAAGCTTTGAAAAACAAAAGAGTGAGATAAAACAGGGCTTTTGAGGAATCACTTACCAGAAGAGCTTTCTTCTCAAGTCGGTTTCCTTGAGGAAGATGGAAGACTTCTTTGTATGTGCATTGCATATAAATGCTCTTGTTAATGGAAACATCTAGCCCAGCTCCTCAGAAAACCCAGGCTGAGGAAGAACCTTTATGTGCAGATAATTTACTGGAGGGTGCACTCTCAGGGCACCAGTTGCATGTAAAATTGGAAGTAAGGCAAAAAAGGAGAGCAAGTAGTCGTATGTTCCCATACCCACCAAAGATTTATAGTAGCTACGGCTGATGTTAGATTACACATAAACACAAAGGAGCCTTGAAACTACTGCAGCTCAGAACCACCCATTGGATTGTGATGTGAGGGGAAATATATGTTCCTGATTTCCCCCTCTTTTCTCTTCTCTATTGATTAAAGTCTGTAGGAGAGGTAGATAGGCTGACTAATGCCCACTCCCACCCCCCTGCAAATATAGCCATATCCTAATCACTGGTTGTTGTCATTGTTTAGTCGCTAAGTCGTGTCCGATTCTTTGTGACCCCGTGGACTGTAGCCCACTCAGCTCCTCAGTCCATAAGATTTCCCAGGCAAGAATACTGGTGGGTCGCCATTTCCTTCTCCAGGAGATATTCCTGAACCAGGGGTTGAACCCGCATCTCCTACATTGCCAGGCAGGTTCTTTACCACTCAGTCACCAGGAAATCACTGGACACATATGTACCATAGCTTGTCATCTATGTACATAGCTTGTACAGTTTCATCCTAATATAACCAAAAAATGCCTCTTCAAGAAACTTGCTCTGAAGCTTGCACAGGAAAATGTTCATGAGGGATTTTGCAACTTTAAGTTCCTGTGGCAGTTCACTATCATTGAGTGGTATTGCTGCTTAGAAAAAAAACTCTGGAAAATATTAAAACAGAATATATGATCTCCACTATCTTACCTGCTATATTCATAAAGGGCTCAAAGGTTATGGCAAGGTGATTTTTTTCTCTTTAAATATTTCTTGCCTTTTTATGGTTCCAAAATATATATTTATTTATACATAAATACAGATTGTGTTGGAGTAGGAAATGGCAACCCATTCCGGTATTCTTGCCAGGAAAATTCCATGGACAGAGGAGCCTGGCAGGCTATGGTCCGTGGGGTGGCAAAGAGTCGGACACAACTGAGAAATTCAGCTTGCAGGTTATGTAGATTATAGACTTTTCTCAAAATGCAATTGTAAGTGTGAAAGGGACACTGGTCACAACTGCAGTGGTACAATATGAAACTGCATTGGCACAACATACACAAACTGTCACAGCCACAGTTGTGCGACACATGAGGGGCGGTGGAGCTGAACACCAGTGGTCAGAGTAAAATGGCCTTGTCGGTTTACAGGGCTTTCTTGAAAATAATGGGCTGGAAGGGCTTTGGGAGCGGTTCACTCAACTTCACGAAAAAGGCAGATCTTGGTGGCGATGGGCACGTCTCAGAAGCTCCAGGTGGCCTTCTTTGTTCCATTTTTCCTGGATGACCTTGAGGATCTATACTCAAGATACATAGACAAATGAAGGAAATAAGTCTGAACTCATGCATTTTATGATCAGCATATTTCTGTCTCCCTCCCTCCCATCCTGTTTTAGTTACGATCTTACAGGTTCTCTTCAGGGTTCTCTCTCTAGTCTATGGGAATGGCATCCAGTGCTTCCTTGGTCATAGTTTTTACCACACTGAATTATAACCCCTCTCTAAGCACTTGTGTCCTTGACTATACCTGTGCCTCATTAAAGTGTCCAGATTGTAGTCAGAATTCAAAGTATATTTTCTGAATGTATAAGTGCATGAATTTTTTAAATTGTTTTTCTTATCACATAGGCAGAATCATATGTTTTCTTTATTATAAACCTTCTATCTAAGGACCACTTTCCATAGGAATCAATGCAGAAAAATCCAGAAATCTTATTGTACTATATAGTAAAAGACACAGGTCGGTGATACTGAAACCCACGGAAGCATTACAGTCACCCGTGGAGCTCAAAAGCTCACTGATACCCTGTCTGCACTCTCTTCTAAATCTGAGTCCCTGGTTGTGCAGCTGAGGTTAATGATGTGCACTGGTCAATCTGATGGAACTCACTGTTCTCAGGTATCCAAGTGGCAGAGCAGGTGTTCAGAGCTGAATGGAGATTTCCTAATCCCCAGCCTATTGATATCTTTCCATGATACCACCTTGCCCCTGATTTTGTGAGAATCACCACTGCTTCAGTGTGAAATATGTGCTGCCACACTGCATGGAAATAACAATGATACTTGCAAAAGTACTATTCAAGCTATTTTTTCAAACTAATTATCCTTGCTGATAACCAAGTATATGGGCGCTATCGATGTCTTTTTTAGGATATAAAGTTAACTTATTCTCTCATATACATGACCACACTTAAAAATTAGCAAACAATCTGGGTATTCATGCATGTCTTGTATGGTAGACTCTCTAAATTCACCAGGTTCAGCCATTTTCTCTAATCTAGCAAAAAAGACTTGTCTCTAAATGTTTTACAAGTGAGTTATTTTTCACATTGTGTTTGCATGTGTGTGGGTGTGTGCATGTGTTCACATGCATGTGTTAACTGAGTGGTCTTTCTTACCACGTGAATCAAAACGTATCTCAATTTAGAACTTACTACGTTTTCCCAATTCTAGAGAAAGAACTAAACTAGTAGGAAAACACCAGGTCTCTAGCCAAGAGCTGCAGTATTGGTGGGTGAATTCTTAGTGAGCTTCCAGCCAAACATCAATAGTCCATCGAGGGAGCACTTCTTGTTCCGTAGTTGACTGTGTCACCTGACCCATTGCCAATTTATGTATATTAGATTGAAATGTTTGCAGTGTCAGTACTTCCCTGATTTTGCCCCACAAAACAGCAATTTTGAATGGTTAAGCCTACTATAAATAGCAATATGCAGATGGAATCCCTTTTTTGGAGATCTTTTAGAAGTACAAACCAACTGCCTCAAACCCAGTTCACTCCTCAACAAGATGGTGAGGGGATAGGAATGAATTTGTGCTACTGATACTTTTACCCACAAGAGTTCTCCCACATTTCTTTATAGATACACTAAATGAATCTAATGCATGTTTTTGTCCTTTCCCACAATATGCTGTGTGTGAATAGCGACTAGTTACAGCCTTGGGTCTCTAGTGGTACATCAAATATCCTGAGAGCTTTCCAAACATATAGGCAATTTGCACCTATTCCCAAGTTCCTGATTCAGTAACTGTAGGATGACGTTTTGACATTCTGATGCATAATCAGAATTAAGAAAACAATTCATAGGTACTGAAAAGAAGAAATGTCTTGCTTCACCAATCTTATCAAGCACATTTGGGTGTTTACCTGGGTCTGTGAACATTACAACCATAGAAAGGAAAGACCAGTAAAAGCAAAAGAAAACTCTCTCTCATCTTCTTCACCAGCTATTCCCAAAGGACCTGGAGGGCCTGGGGGGTGGGGGGTGGGTGGGCTGGGCTCAGGGTCCCAAAGGTTCACAGGTTCAGAATTTCCTTCAGTCTTGAGATCAGCTAGGGCTGATATGATGGACAGGGCCCAAATCCAGGAACCTAGAGCAGAAGAGTAACAGAAAAGGTTCTCACAGACTGGAAACTAGTGCTGCTGCTCTTGAAGGATCATATTCCCACCCCATCAAAGGGATGTAAACCCTCACAATCCCAAGAAGTATCCGTTACTACAGGCGTCCACGTCAATGCTGAACTAGGGTCAGAGAAGGTTAGGAAGGTTCCCAGGGCATTATCTCAAATGCCCTCTAGATGGGGCATGGAAAAGGCAGAAGGGACCTGCTGATCTTTCCTATTGTAATCCAGTGTCACTTCTTCCAACTTATGCTTCAGCTGGCTTGGAAATAGCCTCTGGCGGCCACATTTGCTACTCGGTCTTCGTTGTGATGGTTTCGCATCTGAAGTCCACTCATTTAAGCATTGAGGTTTCTTCCATAGAGAAATTGCCTAGTTTCATTTCTTCTCAGTTTTTCCACCTATACATGAAGGGGTAATTACACCTATCTAAGAGGGTAGCATAGGGTTTGGGGATAATATAATGAATTATTTAGCACAATGAAGGCACAAGGCTGACATCCTATGTAAGATTATTCTGACCATTGCTCTTCTTGTCAATATATCTAGGAGGTAGAAATTTTCCTTGATTGACATCCTTTTATTCCTATTAACAAAATAAAGCCTGAACATGGACTTAAATATAACAAAATAGGTCAACAATAAATATAAATTCTAGAGGAGATTGTCCCTAGTTGTCCTAATGACTGAAAGCTCTGTCTGTGCTGATAAATCAACTATTGTAGCAGAGTGGTCCTAACTGTTATTACATGTCTAATGTCTGTGTCATCTTAATAATCTTAACACTTGCTTTAAAAGACAGCTAAGCCACCAATCATATCCTTGGTAATAAAAACTGGCTGTAATTCCTTATCCCATTGATGACTCACAAAATGTTAAGTAATTGTGAGTGTAAATCAAGACAATTGTTTATCAAAATAATCTGAGAATTTGTTTCTCAAAGTCAGACATGTTTTCACACATGCTAGCTCTGACACTTCCCAACTGTGCAACCTTGAAGAAAATAACTAAACTGTTTCTCAGCCTCAGCTATAGTGGTGCTATGAATTCTGACATAAGTCACAGAATTGCTTAGACACAAAAGAGAATGATGTAATAAATATGCCTGCCATGATGCATGGTACATCAAATAGTCCCATGTAGTAACTCCTGGCCCCTGGCCCCTACTCTCTGCCTTCTAATGAAAACACTGTACATATTGAGCATATTTATGACCAGAAATTATTGATGGTTTCTCATATGAAAGCCTTGGGGCATCTTTAAATAATTTTAAGATGGTCATGAGGAAAATCCCAAGTGTTCAGGCTTACATAGCCCTTATTTTATTTTTGTAATTTTTTAGACCTGGCAACCCACTCCAGTATTCTTGCCTGGAAAATCCCATGGATGGAGGAGCCTGGTGGGCTACAGTCCATGGGGTCGCAAAGAATCGGACACAACTGAGCGACTTCACTTCACTTCACTTGACTTCACATCTCTCTGTGAGGTTGAGAAAGTTTCAACATTACATTCCTCATTGGAGTGAAGAAAACATTGAAGTCCAGGAAAGGGAAGTATTTTGACTTCTTTGAGACTGTTTTACAGGATGGAACTTGTTTTATAATACTGTCCTGTTTATTCTTTGGTGATTGTGCTGTTATTTAGGTATGGCTGAATCCCACATGAGATGAGTGGGGAATACCTTGTATGTTCAGAGTCTAAACTGTACCCTACACCCACGCCCCCAAATAAATGTACACAGACATATACCTACTTGCAGCTCAAACACAGCAGTTCTCTCTCACATACACAGTCATTCAACACAGGTTGCCTAGTACAACAAAGAGTAAATTTAATAGTTTTTTGTAGGTGCTATAGCACTGTCCTCAGACATATTGTAATAGTACTTCTGCTGATTAGAAAATATAACCACCACTGGAAGGTGTTATTAAATAATCAGTTGACTTATTTCATGCAATGCTCCTATATGAAATCTTTGGGAATAATTTTTTCCTATCCATATTGCAAACGCCCAAAGAAAATACATATTTCCCATTATGGACAATATGAATTATATAAGGGGACATTTTTTCTGTTTTGCTTTGCCCCCAGGAAACTCAGCTTCATATTTTCAACTAAAATTTTGAAACTGGGTAGGTGCACACATATGCACTTTAATTGACCATTTAGTATGGTTTTACTTTTTGTCTACTTCTAATTTTCTCCTGCTTATATTTTTACACTTTGTACTATTAATTTATGTAGGATAACTCACATAATATTTAATGCTAACATTATTTCAGAACAGACCAATGAGAGTTCATATTATGACTTGCTTTTGTGGATGATGAAAAAATGGACCCTTATAAATGTTAAGAAGCTTGACCAGGGATGAGATATGACCTGTACTGTTTCCTTTATAAGCCAAAACTCACACTCTTAACCAAGGGAGCGTGTTAATCCCCACAGGAAGGCTAATGTGAAGTTGACTTTCTGATTGTTGCATAGCTTGCTCTGATAAAAGTGAAAGAAAATCTCAGGGGAGCAAGGATGAGACAGCTAGTGGGTAACAAGCTGGAGTTTCCAAGCTCTGAATGAGAATCCCAAAATACAAAACTGAAACAGTCCCAAAGTGGTTGGTATTGGCCAAGTACAGAATAGAAGCCCTCTAGACTTTGTTCCAGGAAAGGGTAAGCATCTGGATCCTCAAATGCCAGGCAGAAATAGAGCTAGTATTGCTTTCAGTGGAACACTGTATTGAGGACTCTGATAGCACAAGGGGAGTTAGAACAGAAATTGAAACTCTGATATATTGGAATCTAGACAGAACAACCCAGAGAGCAGTGCATCTCAAAATCAGTTTGTGAAATCACATCACCACGAGGGCATTCTGGAAGGATACAGGCTCCTCTAAGGAATTAGTTTCTCATAGACTGCTCTGTGTTCCTCCTAGAACCTATTGGATTGAGAGGTGAGCCAGGAATTCCAAGACCAGCGAGTCAAAATGTTAAATGCCCTTGTGGAGAAAGGTCAGTCTTCACAGTGAAGCTCAGTGCAAGCCTTCCTCCACCCTCCACAATTGTCATCTTTCCAGAAGGACTTAAAGGACTTACTTGTCACCCTGCTTCTTTAACTTTTTTGCACAGTATATCTTGTGAAATGCTGGGCTGGATGAAGCCCAAGCTGGAATCAAGATTACTGGGAGAAATATCAATAACCTCAGATATGCAGATGACAGCACCTTTATGGCAGAAAGCAAAGCAGACCCAAAGAACCTCTTGATGAAAGTGAAAGAGGAAAGTGAAAAAGCTGGCTTAAAACTCAATATTCAAAAGGCCAAGATCATGGCATCCAGTCCATCACTTCATGGCAAATAGATGGGGAAAGAGTGGAAACAGTGCAGACTTTACCTTGGGGGGCTCCAAAATCACTGCGGATGGTGACTGCACCCATGAAATTAAAAGACACTTACCCCTTGGAAGAAAAGTTATGACCAACCTAGACAGTATATTAAAAAGCAGGGACATTACTTTGCCAACAAAGGTCCATCTAGTCAAAACTATGGGTTTTCCAGTAGTCATGTTTGGATATGAGAGTTGGACCATAAAGAAAGCTGAGTGCCGAAGAATTGATGCTTTTGAACTGTGGTGTTGGAGAAGACTCTTGAGAGTACCTTGGACTGCAAGGAGATCCAACCAGTCCATCCTAAAGGAGATCAGTCCTGGGTGTTCTTTGGAAGGACTGATGCTGAAGCTAAAATTCCAATACTTTTGTCACCTGATGCAAAGAATAGACTCCTTGGAAAAGGCCCGGATGCTGGGAAAGATTGAAAGAAGGAGGAAAAGGGTACAACAGAGAATGAGATTGTTGGATGGCACCACTGACTTGATAGATATGAGTTTGTGTTTGCTCGGGAGTTGGTGATGGACAGGGAAGCCTGGCATGCTACAGTTCACACCAGGTTGCAAGGAGTCAGACACGACTGAGTGACTGAACTGAACTGAACCTGCAGGATTCCTGAAAATTACTATTTCAGCTTTGATGTAGAGCTTTAATATTCCAAGGTGAAGGTTTAGCTAATGATGAACCAAACTCAAGTTTTGGAAAAACATCTGATGGCCAAAGAAGAGTATGATAATATTTTTGATGCTATAATTATGTTATTGGAAAAGGGGGATAAGGTGTGGCTAGAAGCATTTGAAAGTGAGGAATAAAAGCAAGCAGAAGTCACTATTTCTCAGGTTTCCTTAATTCATTCCTGAAACTCTAAGCCTCATATGAGTCTGCAACTTGAAAGGGAATAAAGCCAGGCTTCACTTTCTAAAATCTTGGATTTATTCCTCTTCCCCTTCTGAGAAAAATGGTTGCGTTTTTTAAAAAAGGTATTTCTACTCTCATTAAAACTGGAGCTTGAAAGATGTTATCAGAATCAGGAAATTAACTCAATCAACCCCATCCTTAAGACCAAGGATATTCTTGTTTACATCACCCCGACTAGAGTCCACTGGACCCCAAATCATCCCTCTCAGGAAGATGTGATGAGTACATTCTCCCCACTTTCCCTATTCACATCCCATCTTTTTTCAGAGTTTTTACGTGCCTGAAGAACTTATTCTCTGTGCATTCTTCCATATAAATAATTTTCTGTAACTCACCCCATTGGCTCTGTCGGGGGCTTCGTTGGTGGCTCAGCGGTAAAGATTCCACCTGCAGTGCAGGAGATGAGGGTTCAATCCCTGGGTCAGGAAGATTCCCTGGAGGAGGAAATGACAGCCCACTCCAGTATTCTTGCTGGAGAAAATCCCAAGGGCAGAGGAGCCTGGCAGGCTACAGGCCATAGTGTTGCAAAGAGTCAGACACAACTGAGCGACTAAGCATGAACACAAGGCTCTGTCAAGCCGATTTGTACTATCGAAGGGGCTGAGGCAAATCTGGAACTTTCCCTTGCCAATAATAGAGGGCTAACAAATTGTGATCATTCCTCTTCTTGAAACAAGAGGATGAATTAAAATACTGTATTAGAAAACGTGACAATAGCTGCTGTAGCGTAGTCACCTGTAACTCTCAATAGCTGAACAAAGTGTTCACAAAAACTCTTCAAGGGCATTTCTGAAAAAAGAGTGAATCTCTTTTTAGTAGTAAGAGAACCAGGGTCCTTCCTTATTGTGGATGTGCATCTTCTTCAGCATGTGCTTCCAGGTTCTGCACATTCAAAGTGGCAGAAGAGAAAAGAAGATGGATGGGAGTACATGGGAGAAATCTGTGGACAAGTTTTCAAAGTGACTCCCATTACGAGTGCCAATACTGGAAGCCAGTTGCATGGTCCCTACTAAATGCAAGGTGAAGAGGATTTCCATATGAAACCAAGATGAAGGAGAAGCAGTCTGGGTTAACAACTAGCCAGTCCCTGATATAGAGATATACATCTATCTCTATGTATAGATATATTCTGTATGTATATCTATATTTGCCTTAATAGCATGTCAAAGCTAACATATGTTAAGAAAGACACAAGGCTGAGTTTAGAGGTAAGAGAAGTAAAAAAAGGAAATTAAGACACAGGAGCTACTTTTTCCCTACAGAATGTATTTTCCAGTATGTTCATGTAGGAGCCTCCCCTTAATTGCTTTATGAGACAATGAAGACAGAAGTAATGTCCCAGGACTATCCAAGATGGGGAGTCTTATGAAAAACCCTCCAGTGACTAAGCTCCCCAATGATTAGACCAGGATAAGAAAGAAACAGAACTAAATCTTCAACTTTTTCCAACTAGAGTGTAAAGTGTGTAAAGAGAATATTGCCTTGGTGGATCTATCTTATTAAAGCCCTGGTTGGCTGTTCCTTTCCTCCAACAATCTTTAAAATTTCTGGCTAGTCCATTGCTTGCTCTAACTATTATCAAGATGTCAGACTAGCTGTGGTGTTGGCTTTCCCTGATCATTGGATGCTTATAACACTATTTTGACAATGACCTGGGCATGGACTTTTCCACCTACTGCTCAAAATAAAGTCAGTCCCCTCTCCTACCAGTCCTCCTAGCCCTCCCCACTCCAGCAGAACTTCTGGTGCAGTGTTAGGAGTTAGATGGCAGCAGCCTCCGATAAAGAAGCCACAGACTACCTCTGTTCTTAATGAGATTCAGTGGACTTTTTAAAAAAATATTTCTTAGTTTTTTTTGTACTTTGATCAATTCCCAAAGATGCAATTTTTTTGTTGGTAATTTTGCCCAGTTTTATTTTTGCTTTTTAAAAAGAAGATTGTCAGGCTCTTTCCTCAGCTATTTCTAAGGTCTCATTCTCAATTAATTAAATTTTTATTAACTTAGGTTCACTTTGGCAAGCACAGAGTGCCTGGTTGGCACACACAAGGATGTCAGTAGATTGATTATTATAGAAAAGCAAAAAGTTCTCAGAAAATATAGATAGTAAGGGAGAGAAGCAAAAGAAAAATCTCCTGGGCTGTAAAGTAGGAGAAAAGTGTTTATTATTCTATATTTAGCTCCAATTTTATCCATTAAATCACTTCCTCCCCTGGGCTAGTATCACAGTCTATAAAATTATGGATTTAGACTAGAGGAAATGGGATAATAGTCCATCTCTCATATTTCTGTTTTCCCGGAAGAGTCAGAGATGGGTTCATCTCTAACAAACAAAGTTCATCAGCCTAATAGTCCCAGGTTTGGCCATCACAAGAAGAGATGACTTCCAGATATGAGTGGATTTCACTTTGAATGTCAGTTTGTGAGCTTTCCTGGCATATTTGAATGTTTGACTGATCTGGTTAAAAATTAACCTTGACTTCAGCTTCAGGAGACCAGAAAATCAAATACTGAGAAAAATACCAATCTGTTAAACCATCTACCATAAACTTTCAATAACAAGCAGATGATCAAGTTATAGGACAGGTGAAGAGATGGTGAACGAAAGAGCTTCAATGCCTGGGGGAAGGGGAAGAGCCAGGTCCATGAACATTGCAGGTAAGTTTTCTTATTAATATCTACCATAATTAAATTAACCCATTGCACTGGTAGATAGCACTTTCCAAAGCAATTTAGTCTCCCAGCTTGTGATTTATATTATTTTTTAAAAATTAGAACATCTCTGGAAGGCAGCTGCCTGTAATGCTGGACAAGAATAGAGACACTTTTTCAAATTTGCCATTTGGATATTGCAAAGGGAGTGGAAGGAATAGAAGCTAATGGGGGACAGGGCAAGACCTTTGCTTTCATTATGAAATCAATATCAAATCATTCAAATTAAATCAAGGTCATTATGACATAAATCAGGGATCTCCAACCCCTGGGCCATGGACCGGGGATAGAAGGTTCAATGTGTCATAAAGGGGACAATATAACAAGTGCATTAATAGGAGCAAGTCTAATGCAAGCATATTGATCTTATCAGCTTTATAGTTCAAAGTGGAATGAAGGCTGCTGCACTAAGTTAAAGGTTTAGAGTAGTGGGAAGTAGTAGTTGGCTGATTCAGTCTTTGGTATTTGTCGATTCATTCACCAACAAACAACCACTCCTTATATATCTTCTATGATCCAAGCCCATCCAACAGATAAACCAATAAGACAATACAGAGTAACACATGGGTAAATCAGGTGCTTATTCATCATCAGAAGAAGACTACTCTCACCGGTTGTCTAAAGATCACTGCTAAACAGATGGCAGGAGGCTCTGAGTCCATGAGAGGTTTGCATGAGATTGAAAAAGCAGCACTGATTTCATATAACATGAATTAGAAGATTTTTTTTTTTAATTTCGTTGTGTTCAACGTGAAAGTATGTCCGTTCAAAGTGCTTCCTGATATTGTCTGGATGAATCACAACATTGGTGCATGTAGTACTTCATGGAACTAAATATCAAAATAATAACAATTTCTTGGAATTGTAAAACCATCCAGCCAGTTGACAAAATTTGTAGCACAGTCTCTTTAAGAGAGGCTGATCCATCTCCCAAGCTATCTGAACCTTCGTTGATTTTTCTTCTGCTCCAGGTTTCTGGATTTTAGCTCAGCTTGTCCTCTTACTTGTGGCCGATGTCAAGTCTTCAGCAGACTCGGAGCTGTGTGAACCTCACGGGCCCCCAGGACCTCCGGGACCCATCGGTCCTCCAGGGCCACGTGGTTTTGCAGGTGAAAAAGATTCAATGGCTCTCTTGGCCTCCATAGTGTCTCTTTGGTTTCAGTGTTCATAGATTCAGTGAACTCTTCCCGGTGATCTGGTGAGAATATTGATCATTGAGATAAGTCATTTTTTGGTAACGAATGACTATGGCCTCTTTTTCTCAATTCCTTAGAGTCCTAAGATTCATCTATTAAGACAGCCTCCAACTCCCAAGAAATCTGTATGCTCACACTGCTGTTCAGACACCCTGGGTGTGCAGTGCGAATTGAGACGTAGGAATACAGCCCCATCTCTAGACTACGTAGAGCACTTATGTTGGCATCACGCGGGGCAGGTGTAAGCTGAGATTTGTCCAGTGGTAACACCGGCATATGGGGCAGCAGATACTTTGACATCCTGTTCCCTTGTCATCTGCTGAGAAGTACATTAAGTTAAGTTCCCATGGAGATCCCATCAGCTTTGAAGACTTGTATTCAACTTCTAAAGCAATGGTTTTGAAATCTGGCTGAGCATCCGAATCACTCACAGACTTGTTAAACATGTAGGTTCCTAGTCTCCATCCTCAGAGAGTCCTCTAGAGGCCTGCAGTGTAGCCTGGCCCTGAGTGACTGGGCGACTCTGGTAGGATGGTGTTCCACAGCTGTTCTGATAAACAAGCATATTTGGATACCCCTGTTCAGAATTCCTATTTAGTCCTGCCATAGTGTGATCCTTAAACTTATCTGGGCAACTTCCAATAACGATCCTTAATACTCAGCCTTATAGTAAAGAAAAGACATGGCAGAACATGTCTAAAGATCCATTCATATACTTATTCATTCAAGTACTCATTTACTGAACATATTTTGAGTGCTAATTTTGTAAATGATGCTGAGTATGACATTTAGGAAGAAAATTAAGTACAACTCTTGTTCCCGGTTTGGATGAGGCCGTCACTTAAGGGAAGGATTATAATTCTTTGTGGTAATTCTTTATAACTATGGGAACAGTTAATACCAGGTGTGGTACAAGGAGACAGAACTTTTCCAAATCTAGAGGAGACAGGAGAGCCTTCTGGAAGCAGTGATGCTTGAGCTAGGCTCTGACCAGTGAAAGGAAGTAGCTGGAAGGGCAAGAAGCAAAGGAAGGAAGAAGTAATTCATTTACTATGTAAAATACAAAACCTTAAATGGTATTGTTCTATTTTCTGTTTATTTTGGAATCTAGGACCCATAGGCATGCCAGGACCAAGAGGGAGACCTGGGCTTCCTGGACTAGTTGAGAAGTGCCCACCCCTACCTCAATCTGCCTTTTCCGTCAAGCTGAGTGGGCCTTTCCCAGGACCCTCCCAGCCCATTGTCTTCCAGGAAGTTCTGTACAACCATCAGGGCCACTTCAACCCTGCCACTGGTGTGTTCACCTGCAGCGTCCCTGGCGTGTACCAATTTGGCTTTGACATTGAGTTGTTTCAGAGTGCTGTCAAAGTGGGTCTCATGCAGAATGGCACCCAGATCCGGGACAAGCAGGCAGAAGCTGGGGATAGCCATGAGCAGGCTTCTGGAAGTTCCATCTTGGAGCTGGAGAAAGGCGACAGGGTCTGGCTGGAGTCTAAGCTGGACAAAGAAGAATCTGAAAAAGGAACTACTCACACTGTGTTTTATGGGTTTTTGCTCAATGGAAATTAAGATGGCTAGGGGTAACTGCACGGTTCTATCCCTCAAGTAACTCTGAATTTAAGAAAAGAAGCTTCCTGCATATCAACTATTTCATCTAGAACTGCTAAATGATGAACAAATCACTAAAACAGTAATGGCCAACTTGGACAAAATGAATGTATTACCAATTGCTGAAACCAATAAAGATGCATGGTTCATCAATTTATCAGTAATTTCTTGTGATTCCCAAATTTCAAGATCCTGGGTGGCAAAAAGTGGGTGAAAAAACAAAGTGAGGTAGGAGGCTGCCCAGCCAGGTTGCTGTTAAACACGCCAGGAAAACCCCCATTCAGCTCCTGTTTTGCTTGCTCCCACCCCGCCGCCCTGGTGGCTCAGCGGTAGGTAAAGGATCCGCCTGCCAATGCAGGAAAGAGATGGGTTCGATCCCTGGGTCAGGAAGATCCCCTGGAGAAGGAAATGGCAACCCACTCCAGTATTCTTGCCTGGGAAATCCCATGGACAGAAGAGCCTGACGGGCTACAATGCTTGGGATCACAGAATTAGATCATGACTTAAGGTCTCAACAACACCCCACCTCACCCCCAGGGGACAAAAAGCCTCACTCAAAGTCTCAAATCTCTTTTGGGAATTAAGGATGTAAATACAGAAGTAAATATCTCTGGCAGAGATAGCAAGTTTGCTTAAAATACCAAATGAAAATGCTTTCCATCAAAGGATTACCCTAAAGATTATTGGATGAGTGATAGTACATAAGGCAGAGGGTCAAAGATGGAAGTGAAGGAAATTCTGTGGCTTCATAGTTTTCAGATTAATAATTAATTTACTTGAAGCTGCTACTTACTTACCCAGTATCCCTTCTACAAGTTTCTATTACAGCTAATTTTGTTCGCATTGCCTCAATGAACCCATTTAAAAAAAGAAAAAAGTAATTTGACCAGCCGCTATTGCATTCAGGGTGGCCACGAAAAACACTATCCTTCCTGGTGAGATGTAAGTGCATGGTACTTAGAGGAGTCATATTTAAAAGGGAAGTGACTCAACTGGCTTATGTTCTTGGCGTTTGATCTCTGCTCTTTGCTTTCTCCTTTTCTTCTATAAGGAATGAAGATGCAGTTCTTGCAGCTGCAACAACCATCTTGCAGGCATTAAATCAAAGACCCATAATCCATGGTTGAGCAGGAGGATAAAAGTAACAATGTTTTTTGTACACTGACATAAGTCAACTTTATACTACTGATGACTAGACTTTTAAAAGAATATTGGGGACTTTCCTGGTGGTCCAGTGGCTAAGACTCTGCACTCCCAATAAAGGGGGACTGTGTTCAAATCCTGTTCAGGAAACTAGATCCCACATGCTGCAACTAACAATTTCATATGCCACAACTAAGACCCAGTGCCAGTGCCAAATACATAAATTAATATTTTTAATTAATATTTTTAAAAATAAAAGAATATTGATGGGTTTCTTTTTATTATTGAAGTATAACTTAAATATAGTAAAACACAAATCTAAAGTAAACTGTTTAATTAATTTTATATGTATACAAACATGGACCCATCATTCAGATTGATACATAGAACATTTCTGTCATCCCAGAAGTCTTCTTGGTGCCCTTCCCATCCACAATCACACCTGCATCATTGAATTTATTTTTCTGACTGTCAGCATCATTTATCAATTATCTTTGCCTATGCCCATGCTCAGGAGTGCAGGAGGAGAAGGGGACAACAGAGGATGAGATGGTTGGATGGCATCCCGGAGTTTGAGCAAGCTCTGGGAGTTGGTAATAGACAGGGAGGCCTGGCGTGCTACAGCCCATGGGGTTGCAAAGAGTTGGACATGACTAAGCAATTGAACTGAACTGATGCTCACTCTCAGTTGCTCAGACATGTTCAACTCTTTGTGACCCCGTTGACAGCAGACTTCCAAGCTCCTCTGTCTATGGGCTTATCCTGGCAAGAATACTGGAGTGGGTTGCCATTTCCTCCTCCAGGGGATCTTCTCAACCCAAGGATGGAACCCGCATCTCCTGCGTCTCCTGTATTGGCAGATGGATTCTTTATCACTGAACCACCTGGGAAGCTGCCATCTTTGCCTATACCTGTACTTTGTATGAATGATATAATCCAATATAAAATCTTTTGCATCTAGTGTTTTTTCACTCATCATAATGTCTGTGAAATCCATCTACACTGTGGTAACAGTAGTGAAACATTTCATTGAATGGAAATGTAGTCTTCCATTATAAATATGCCACCTTTTATCTATTTACTCTTCTGCTGATGGATATTAGGGTGACTTTGTGATTGGGACTCAGTATAATGAACATAAGATCCATTTAACAGAAGAATCACAGATCCAAAATGGTATCACGTGTGCTAAAGCTCATGATACCAAACTTAGATTTAAAACCTAACCTAATTGTAGTTTTGATCTTTCTTCAAAATGTAATCTTAATCAACCAGTTTGGAATTTTCTTGTCAGCACCAATGAGGTAATATGTCACATAGGTTCTTTCCATCCTCCAAAGGAATGAGTCCATCCATATGATGAAGTCCTCACCATTTCCTTCCCCCCAAAAGACATTGTTGTTCACTGGTATTCTTTATGTTATGTACCATAGCTTGTTCATCCATTCATGAACAGTGACTCACTGGTTTGTTTCCAGTTTGGGGCTGTAACAAATAAAACTATTTGAAACATTTATGCACAAGTTTTTTCACAAATATACGTTTTCATTTCTCTAGGATAAATACCCAGGAGTGGATTGCTGGTTGTAGCTTTTAGCATATATATCCTGTACATGTTTTTTTAGACTTTTACACAAGTACTTCATTTCTTCAGAGCTATAATACATGGTATTGTGTTTTTTATTTCTATTTGCAATGAGTTCACTGGTAGTAAACAGAAATATGATCAATTTTTGTGTGTGTGCTGACCTTGTCTCCTTTAACCTTGTCTAACTCACTAATTAGTGCTAGGAGTTTCTTTTGTAGAGTCCTTGAAATTTTAACATAGACAGTTGGGGCAGGTTTATTTCTTTTGTTTCCCGATGGGCATGCCTTTTATCTCCTTTAACTGTTTATTACAATGGCTACAACGTCTAGTACTATGTTGAAAAAGAGTGAGGGCAAGGGTACTTACCTTTTCCTGATCTTTGGGAAATGAAATTTCATGGATACACATCTGAGGAGTCAGCCTGTGATAAGTTGAAACTGTATACTCTAAATGTTACAAAAATCATACTAAAAAAAAAACAAAACAATACAACCAAAGGTATAGATAATAGCCCAATAGTGGAGATAAAGAAAATGTTTATATAAATATAGTTTGTCTAAGGAATACTACCCAACCATAAAAGAGAATGAAATTTTGTCATTTGCAGCAACATGGAGAGACTTGGAGGGCATTACAGAGAAAGACTGTATGATATCACTTGTATGTGGAATCTAAAAAATACAACAAACTAGTGGATAAAAAAAGAAGCAAACTCACAGATACAGACAACAAACTAGTGGTTACCAGTGGAGAGAGGGAAGGGGGTTAAGAGAAAGGGAGGGGTTATTATGGGATTATACGAAATCATATGTGTGAAACTTGAAAATGTAAAGCACTATGGAATCTAGAGAATCTTTCATTCGATTAAAAATAAGTAAAAATTTAAAGAGCCACTATAACCAGTGTACATGCTCTTCAATAGGAAATAGTTAGATTAACTATAGGATATCCAGGGTGGTGGTGGTGGTTTAGTCGCTAAGTTGTGTCCGACTCTTGTGACCCCATAGCCTGTAGCCCACAGGCTCCTTTGTCCATGGGATTCTCCAGGCAAGAATACTGGAGTGGGTTGCCATTTCCCTCTCCAACAGGACATCCATATGTATATGCAATACTATATACAAACAATAGAAATTTGGAAAAAGCAAAAATAAATAGAAAAGTTATATGCATGTGTGTATGGAAAATACAAAAGGATTAACACCTAAATAAATAAATCAATAAAAATTTTAAAATTTTCAATTATTCCAGAAATTAGTAAAAGAAAAAAGAGGGTACAAATAACACATAGAGCTTCTCTCTGAACATCAGCTGGCACAACTTCACCCTGGTTAAAAACCAACAGAGGTCATTAGCCTCAGACAGTAAAAAATTAAATATTAAAGAATATTGATTTATTAGAACATCTTCCTCATACCTTTGACAGGCAAGCAAGTGAAAGAGGAACACAGCAGCTGAAGACATACCCCTTACAACAACTTCCATCTTTGCATCAGGATGCCTGGGAGAGGAGGACAATCTCTCTCCATGGTGTGTGTAGGTAAGTGTAATCACTACTGACTGATAGAGAATTGGATTCCATATGTTGTTACAAAGAACTATCCAAAGGACTCTCTCCTGCCAATGCTTGTGATTCATTTTATGATCATAATAATTCTGAGATACAATTTTCCCACAACACAGGCAAATGATAGATTTCATTTCAGCATTTCTAATCAGATACAGCAAATACAAGTGGAAACTTCCATTTGTGGAAGTGGAAAATTCCCTTATATTTGGACTGAAACTATGCTATCAATTTGTAAATAGCCTTAATTAATAGCAGATTAGCACAAGGGACTTATGATATAAAGAAAACAGAAGGAGAGAGAATGCAAAAATTTCATGTGTTTGACTGTGGAATGCGTGTTTCTGTTTCCCTTCTCTACAGTGATGAACACAATATCAAGCTCTTCCCCATTTCACAAGTTGTCATGAAAAGGAGATTAAGGACGTGAAAGACACGTGTGTGGACACCATAGACAATTTTTTTATGTCCATCTTAGAACTGCTCTGATGGATGCTCTGGGTTGTCATGTTAGTGACCATCACCACTGGGAGGGGTCACCTTCCTTTGTTGGGAAGTCAGCATAGTATGCTCACAGGAAAGTCAGAAGATGGCAGGGAAGTGTCACATACTCAGGAGCCACACTGTAGCGTCCGTATATGGTGCGAGACCCTTTTCATACCTCGTTTTCTTTAAACCTCAAAACCACTTAACGGGGAAGGTGCTATTTACTGCACCGTTCTGAATATTAAGCAGAGAGCACAAGGTGACCTGGGACACATTTCACAAAACGGACGTACTGAGGCGGCTAGGACTACCATTCCCCTCTCTCTCTGAGTGACTTTGGAAAACACGTGAAAAAATGAGTGTAATTGTTCTCTTCATGACTTTTCTTCTTTTTTACTCAAAGCTTCAAAAAAACCATAAATGAAGGTCAGCTTTGCTGCAGAAAATTGATGATGGTTTGCTTGCCTTTGGAAGGAAGTAGAGTTGCCTGGAGCTAGAAGTAGAAATGGGGGGTTGATTGCAAATGGGCACATGGGGTCTTTTGAGGATGATGGGGATCTTCTAAAATTGGATGGTGGTGGTGGTTACACAACCGTGGGAATTTGTTTAAAATCATTAAATTTTACACTTAAAATGAAAGAGTTTCATGGTATACAAACTATATCTCAACAAAGAGCTGGTTTTTTTTTTGTTTGTTTCTTCTTGTTTTTTTCAGTGCATTCTTACCTGTGGAAATGTTAACACTTGGACGTGTATACTCAACAAAAGTTACTTCATCAATGTTTCATTGATGAGATGAATTTTGGTTTTCTAGGATAATTTTTGTTTGTACATATGCTAACCCATAAACAGAGGCACCTATCTTAACAGCTTTTCTTCTCATGTCTATGCTGTAATACCACTGCTTAATTAAGGCAGGTAAAGGGGTGTCATTCAAGGAAAGTCCTACATGTTTGTCTATTTTCAGTTACTGGTTGAGCATTTTCTTTACAGCCAACACTGATTCTCACCACAACCCTCATTATCTCTATGTCACAGTTTGGAAAGAGATATTCAGAGAAACTAAATTTCTCAAGCTCTGATTTTTATTTTGCTATGATATGCTATCTATTTACCAATTATTTTTGTCACTTAGGCCTGGAATATATTTTACATAACCCTATATACCATTATAAAATGAAATGTGATTTTTTTTACTGATTTAAAAAAAAACATCCAACAACATCATTTCCAAAGACCATCTTGTGTTTCAATACTTCAGGATCAAGCAAAGGTCTTTGGATCCCCAAATAATTGAAAGTTATTCCACTGTTTGACATGAATTTGTTCATCATCACTTGTTCACTTGACAGCTTCTCTTTCTGTGCATTTTAAAATACAACTTAGTTCCCTTTGAGGAAATCATGGAGGATATCCCAAGATGAGTGAACTCTGAATTGTTTTTTTTTAATTTATTTATTTTTAATTGGAGGATAATAGCTTCACTGTATTTTGTTGGTTGCTGTCATACATCAACATGAATCAGCCATAGGTATACATATGTCCCCCTGTCTTGAACCCTAACTGTTTTTCAAGGATGAAAAGAAGTTTACCATGCAGATACAAGGAAAACATTTAGTAAGCAGTGTAGAATCAATAAATGAAGCCCCCAGTCGACTTGTTTTTGAGGAAACACCAGGCTTAAGGGCTGCAGGTGTCTAGCCGTCATAAGGATAATAACACAAGACTATTTACTTAAAGAGATGGGGGACGGAAAGACACAGGATGTTTGGGTGTCCTAGAGAAAACCTCTAGGTCATCAGAAGTTCAGATTTCAGTAAGAATATTAACAGCAAATACAAGGAAACTACAGATTATCTTTGGCCCTGATTGCACCCCATTAAGTGGGGGGGCGGGGGGCAGATTTCCTTGGCAGTCCAGTGGTTAAAACTTCTTCTAGTGCAGGGGTTATGGTTTCAATCCCTACTAGGGGAGCAAAGATCCCACATGCCTCTCAACCAAAAAAACCAAGACATAAAACAGAAGCAATATAGTAACAAATTCAATAAAGACTTTAAAATAAAAAAAGAAGAAGGAAAGTGGGGGGAAGTCTCTCTTTATGACCGAGTTCACAGTTATTTTTTGAGGTTGGGAGACCTGGCTGCCAAGACAGTGTTGGGAACATAATCTTTCAAGAGAAGCAGCCCCATCTTCCAACTTATGTGAATATTTATCCGTTTGATCCCCTGCTCTAGATGTCTGGATTTTAGCTTTGTCTGTTCTATCAGTCACGGCTGATGCCACTTCTCCAGAAGTTACCGGGTCCTGTGATTCTCAAGGACTTCCAGGATTTCCAGGGCCCCGAGGCCCTCCAGGGTTTTATGGTCCTCCAGGTGAGAAAACATTTCTCTTCACACTGCATCGGTCACTTCTTTCTGACTGAAATATCTGTAAGCTCGAGGAAATATCCAGATGCTTCTGATGGTCAGTAACAATGGAGACAATGGTTTTTGGAGGGAAATTACCAAGGCCTCCCACTTCCCAGCCCATCTACACACCTAGAGTCTTAAAGCAGATGATGAGGTTTTTACCCCAGAAAAACGTCTGGGGTGGGTTCTGAAGAAGCCGCCATGTGAACTTAAATGACAGTTCAGACATTATATTGGTATACTCTTTAATATGGCATAGTTACCCTGCGCTGTGCTTACTTGCTCAGTCGTGTCCAACTCTTTGCAACCTCGTGGACTGTAGCCCACCAGGCTCCTCTGTCCATGGGGATTCTCCAGGCAAGAATACGGGGGGTGGGTTGTCATGCCCTCCTCCAGGGGATCTTCCCGACCCAGGGATCGAACCCAGGTCTCCCACATGGCATGCAGATTCTTTACCATCTAAGCCACCAGGGAAGCCCAATAATACTGGAGTGGGTAGCCTATCCCTTCTCCAGGGGAACTTCCCAACGCAGGAGTCGAACTGGGGTCTTCTGAATTACAGGCGGATTCTTTACCAACTGTGCTACCAGGGAAGCCCATAATTATTCTCTGTTCACCCTTGATTCACACTGGAATACTGCTGAGTTTCCTGCAAACTCAAAGGCAAAATGGTATTGTAGAAAACAACTGAGAATAAGGCATTATGCACTTTCTCCTCAATTCTGAGAACTTACTTTGCCATCTCAATCTCACTGGAAATTATTCACCAGAGTGATCCAGCATCATTGATTCCTTAACCTGACTGCCTTTAAGTCATCTGTGGACATTGGTTAATAGTCAGGTTCCAGGTTTCATCCCCTTGAAATTCCAATTCAGATGGTCACGTATTATTAACTAAGACACTAGTTCACAGGTTCCACAGCTGACTCTCGTGCACAGCCCAGCCAGGAAAATATTTCTCTAATATCCCTTTTATTCCCTGGAATGCTACAGTTCCTAGAGTTCCCTGTGTCAGCATCTTCCCTGAGTACTCCTTACTTAGCGTTTGTGATAATAAAAACATCATACCTATGAAACGAATTGAAAGGGCAATTCAAGCAATTATTTATTCAATCACTGCTTCCAAAAATATACTATGCCTATCAACTGGACCTTGGCTATCATATGATCGTGTTTTAGGAACAAGTTTAGGTAGGGCACTGGCTCATCATCTATTTAAGGAAACAAAACAGGTACTTAATGGGAGAGAGGACTATTCAGTGTCAGCAAATGCTACAATCAAAGTAAACACTGGATTCTGCCACTGTAATGACAGAGAGGAGAGGAAAAAGGAAGTGTAAGATGATCCTTGAAGGGAGAGTGTAAGTTAGTAGGAGGGGTGGTGTGGAAAGACATTTATGGACTGTGAAATGTATGAAGTTCAAATCTTCTCTATCTCCCTTCTGTTACTTTGGTGTTTAGGGCCCCAAGGCCCCCCAGGATTGCGAGGACTACCTGGGATTCCTGGAGACATTGAGAGATGCTTGTCTCCCCCTAAATCCGCCTTTGCAGTGAAGCTGAGTGATCCCCTCCCAGCCCCCTCCCAGCCCATTGTCTTCAAGGAAGCCCTGCATAATGACCAGGACCACTTCAATCTTACCACGGGAGTGTTCACCTGCACCATCCCTGGCGTGTACCGCTTTGGCTTTGACGTTGAGCTATTCCAGCATGCTGTGAAGTTAGGGCTCATGAAGAATGGCACTCAAATCCTGGAGAAGGAGTCCGAGGCCAAGGACAATTATAGGCATCTTTCCGGAAATGTCATCTTGCAGCTGACATTGGGAGACAGAGTCTGGCTGGAATCCAAGCTAGACACAGCAGAGACTGAGAAAGGACCGATTCAGAGTTTGTTCTTTGGGTATTTGCTCTATGGAAACTATCCTGGCTAAAGGGTAATGGCACACTTCAATTCCTCAAGTGGTCCTAAACCTCACAGCAAACTTCCCTCCCCGCCTCCCAATACTTTTCAGTGATCATTGAATAAATCACATTAAGAATGCCCAATTTACCCATGTGAATATAACCCTAAAAAGCAGTAATGATTAATTATCCATTAACTGGTCAACAATTTCTTATTGAAAGCCCATGAAAGTTCATGTATTCTTCTATACCCTAGGAACTTTGGGGAGAGGGTAGGTCAGGAAACCAGAGCTGGTTGAGGCTGGGGAACCAGGAAAGTCATCAAGCCTTTTCTAGATTATGTCTGATAGTTTTCACCAGAGGAAAAAAAATAGTCTTGATCACAGCCCTGACACCAGTTCAATTTCACAATTTATAGTATAGCTAGGAAAGCAAATATCCCAAAGAGATGAAGAAAATTTGCTTCAAGTCACACTAAGCTATGAATACAATCTACCAAGTACATATTTTGCATTTGATGCATACTGCATACTTTGAAGATGGTTTGAGCAGGGAGCAAGGGTACAGATTAAAGGAATTATTTTGTTGCTTAATAGTCCTCAGAGACTATGCAGCACCCATTCTAGCCCTTGTTAAATTTATTTCTAACAGAGCTCGAACTTTGGGTTATCAATGAAGCTAGTTAAGGGCTTGATCTTCACCCTCTTTGCAAACCATGGGTCACTTGTGACACCATCTGGAGAATGAAATATAGTCAGGCAAGCTTCCTGGATGACTCTTTCAAAGACAAATCCTCAAGTGACTTGTTCCTTTGGATTTTTATCCTTTGCCCTCTACTCTTCCCTCTTCACCCATCACCCCTCCCCCACTCCCACACCCAAGAAGACGCAATGCCTGTGGCAGAAGCAGCCGTTTTGCAAGCCTGAGAACAAAAGACATGTATTGCTAAGCAGACTGAAGGAGTAGGAAACAGATCAGATAATGTCCTTGCACAGACACACCAGACTCACTGATGAGAATGACAATCCCTGATTTGAGTAAGCCAATGCAGACTGGCTTCTGGTAGATGTAGCCAGATGCAGCCCTGATAAACCTGTTCTTTTCCTTCACAGACTTGCTCTCCCCTAGAGACTTCACCTACCATCCACTCTCCTTACTCTTCCCCCTTTCCTTTCCATCATCTCTTAAACATCTACACTGTGCTAAGAGATAATCCCTAACCTTAACGATCCCACTCTAGTTCACACACAGACATGAGAACGAGTCACATCTCTGTAACGTGTTACCAGAGATCAGAGATCCCTGATGCACACAGAGGCATTCTCAGGGTTACTGTATCAATGTGTCCAAAACTGAGTTCATGACTGCTTCTTCCTCTAACACCTCCTGTATTTCCATTGTTTCCTTTCCCCGTGAACATCACCATCCACTGATTAGTGCCACCTACCTCCCCTCATGTCACCTCCCCAGTCCAATCTGTCACCAAGCTAAATCAATTTCCGTCATTATATTCCTACAAGCAACACCATCATCTTCACCTGTCACTGTGCTAACTGATGGGCCAGTCCTCCACTCGGTGCTCTTTGATTGGATTTATCTCATCCCAGCAGGGAATGCTCATTGCACAAAAGACAAGGTTTTCATATTAGTCTCTGGTTAAAATCATCTCATGGCTTCTCATTTTTCTTAGGATAAAAATCAAATTGTAATTGCATATTTGATAATTGCTAAGAGAGTAAATCTTAAAAGTTCTTGTCACAAGAAAATAAATTCTTTACCTATGTATGATAACAGATGCTATGTAGACTTACTATGGTGATCATTTCACAATATACATGCAAATATTGAATCATTCTGTTGTGCATCTGGAAATAACTTCATTTTGTCAATGATACCTCAATCAAAAAAATAAAAAATAAATTATTGATATGATTTACCTTACACCTCTCCATATTTTTTTCCTACTACAGTTTTCCTTAGTGACTGGTTTCCAGCTATGCAGAAGTTTTAGGCGCTCAAATAATGTATGGTCACTGGACCACACTGCCACAGGGCATTTGCACTGTTCAACCCTCTGCCTAGGTCACTTATCTCCATAATCACCAACATTTTTTGTGCTCAGTCAGAATTCAGAAATAGCTTCTTGAGAAAGGAACTAATAATAAACTAACTGGCCCCTTTTATGCATTCTTTCATTATTATTTTCTTACTTCTTTGTAATAACAGCCATCACTTTATTCTTACATCTAAAAAATTCTCAGACTAATGTCTCTCTCCTCTGCTAAACTGTGAGTTTCATGATATCAAAAACTAGCTGTTATTTTGGTCTCTATTGTAATCTCAAAATCCCACATATGTCTAGCACATTGTAGGTGCTCAGTAGTTTTTGAAATAATGAGAGCAGAGACGCACTTAGCACAGTTGTTAGCACATGGTAAGTTTAACTAGCTATAATCAGATTTGCTATTTTGTTCTTACTAAAAATTGACTTTGTACCAATCATAACTTGTAGTGTGATTTAGTCAACACTCACTCAAACCATTCATGCATTTATTCAGTAGACAGATATTTACAAAGTGATAGGGAGAGCAACAAGAAGAAACAAAATGATGTATATTAAGTACTTACTATGCTCCAAGCCCTTCACTCTCAATAAAATAGATTTACATGCCTGTGTCTTAATTTACCTGGTGCTCTATAATATCCAAGAATATTTTGAAAGAAACATATTGTTTCACCAATATTTTTGAGTTATTTCTGAAAATTTGCAAAGAAGACGGAAACAGTGTATTCTCTTTTTTTCAAATGTTTTAGTTGTTTCTGGATATGAAGTCTCTACTAATGGTAAGGAACATCAGTGAGGCATTGTATCCATGCAAAACCCTTTTAATATAAATTTTCCCACTCAATTTCTCCCCATTTTTAGAAGGGATTTTTATAACTATGTAGGGATCAAAAACACGTAAAGCACAAAACTGACACTTGCCACTTCTGACTTCCAGTGTGTGTGTGTGTGTGCGCGCACACACACACACGTCCACATACACACATGCACATGTGTAGCCAAGGCGTGAGGTAGGTATAACTTTCCCATGAGTGGGAAAGAAACATTTCCTACTAATTTCTACTTAGTAATGTCGACTTAAAAGATACACGATGTGAGAGTTGCGAGCTAAGTTCTATCTGGGGCAAAAATGAGGACTGCAGTCAGGAGACAGCACCTCAGATAGCTCTGAGAGACTGCTCCAGAGAGGCGGGGTCGGGGTGGGGGAGAAGGTCAGTATATATGCGATTCTGCTAAAGAGGGGATACGTGGAATCAAGCACACGTTCTTTCAGAAAATTTCTGCTAGTCTCGTGGAGCTTTTGCTGGTCACGCGCAACAGTCATCACCATGAAGGATTTTAGTGCTTTCTAGAAATGAGGAGACACAAGAATTGAGTTCAAAAAATTGGCTCTGGAAAATTTCTATCTGAAGACCTGTTCTGCCAGTTTTCCCCTGAGCACAGAGTACCTCATTTCCCTTTTCTACCCTGAACTCCTTCCAGGGGCTGTGGAAGGTCAGCAGCTGCAGCACATGATTTAATCCTTGTAGAGGTAGATGGCAAGTGCCAATTTGTAGCTGACACTAACAATGGTGGGAGGGAGAGGAAGGAAAGATTAAAGCATCATAGCTTCTACTATCCAGAATGAATGACCTTTTGTTTAAACACTAACACGGTTCTAGGGCATGGAAATGTTGACCAGGCCATGCGTCTCTGCTAAATGTTTACTTTCAGTGTAACAGAAAGTGTACACATCATTTGTCTCACAAGAAAGACGGACATGATTTCAGTAGTGTGACCTGCCTTAGACTGCCTTTCTGTTCCCGGCAGACAATGCTCTAAGTCCCTTTCATCCCATTTGGATGAACCGCAGGTGAACTGAGCTGTCAGAAAGAAGTTCAGAGGAGGTTTGTCCCTAAACATAATCCTAACCCCTCCTTTTAGATATGTTGCCAAAAAATAGTCCAATTTTACCCTCAACTTCCTAGCACTTACTTTTATACCATTTGTAGTTATTTATGTACATTAGAGTTAGCACCTTATACTTTTAGATTTTAATAACACAGATACAAACTAACTTATTGCAACAGTCATACAGAAACACATATATGATACTAAAACATATACAATGTGTGTGAATATATTTGTGTGAATATATACATATGAATATATATGTATGAATATATACATGTGTGAATATATATGTATACAAAATATTACTTATATATAATTATACACAAAAACTGTATATATAATTATATATTTTTATTTATATATTTTTACTTGTTTAATATTTATAAGCTTCCCTCTTCAGAAATCAATCTTGAGGGGCCCTCTAATTAATTTCCAAGTATACAGACCGTTTTTAAAAAATCCTTAGATCTGCAAAGATACACTTCCAGCCAAAAAATAAGTGGGTATGTATATAACAAAATAAGAGGAGCTGAATCAGTGTAAAACTGTGAAGGAAGAGAAAGGGCCTGAAACATGGCAACAACTTTGAAGAACATGGGAGGTTAAGATTTCATTCCACTTAACTTGTTTGCATAGCTGTGATGTAAAGCTTTTCCATCTAACATCTTATATATGGTCTGCTACTGTACGTATATCACTTAATTGACTGTCAGGATAACGATCAAAGTAAAAGGCCTGAAGTTTATGCCACGGGTACTATAATAACCTGATCAAATACTGAAACAACACTGAAAAGCACACGAAATAAGACAGTAGATGGCAAAGTGTATATGCTCAAAAATGTTCCCCTAGAAGGGGTAGAATTTGCAGTAGTGTGCCTTTCTGGCCTAGCACACTCCCCAACGCTTCACATCCCCTAAAACAGCAGAGAAGTCTGTAGCCTTACCACTCACCTAGGGTGCCAGAAAGAGGAGTTTAGAGCTGGAAAAATCACCTGGAAATTTAAAGGAAGTAAGTGTTGGCAGCTGGAGAGTTTCTAAACCCAAGGTGTGAGTATGAACTCTAAGCTGAGACTTATGCAAGAGACAACAGAGGGCCTCCTGCAAAAGCAGGCAGAGACAAGAAAGAAAGCTGTCCTTGAAAGACACAGCAGCCCCGGACAAGACTGGTGATTTTCTGCCTTTTCAACGGAACGTATCTCACAGTGATGCAGTTTGGACAGAAGAACACTGAAGCCTTGTGGCCTCAAGGTGGTAGAGGGTAGAGCCAGCCATGTAGTTGGAAATTAGGTTATCCCCCCAAGCAAGATACCCACGGGGTGAGCCCAATCTCTCTCTAAATTCTACTTGTATGTTTGACACCAAATTACACAGGCATCGGGGAAAACCCACAGAGGTCTGGTTAAAAAAATTAAATCAAGAGTTAGAGACCCAAGAAAGAGAGCAGGAATATTAGCAGGGTAAATATTTGCAGCTAGAGTTCAGACATGCTAACTGCCTAATAGAACAATATAGAAAATAACATAGAAATATAATATATGGAAATATATATTATTTATGTACTATAAATAAATAGAAGCAATATAGAAAATAACAATCCTCAGAACAGCTTAGTAAAACCCAGAGTCTCAACAATGTATTATCTATGATAACTAGTTTTCAAGCAAAAAAATTACAATAAACAGAAACACGAGAAACAGTTTCCCATCTTCAGCGGAGAAAAAAGAGCAGCTGATAGAAATTGACTTCAACCAGGCCCAGATGTTGAAATTAACAAAAACTTAAAAGCAACCATCATAAATATATATATTTTTTTAAATGAGGGAAGTGTGTTCAAAAATAAATACATGTTTAGAGAGGGAATTGCAATAGCAAAATAAAAATTACATTCCAAAAGTAAATTTGAGAGCTGAAAAAGAAAATACTGAAATAAAAATTAACTAGATTAGGTCAAAAGCAGGTTGAAGCTGGCAGGGGGAAGGATCAGTAAAATAAAGATCAAGGGAATTACCCAATCCAAAAAACAAAATGAGAAAATATTGAAGGAAAAGAAACAAACTCTCAGTGACCCTTGGGACAAATGTTATGTGATTCAGCATAAGTGTAATTCATCAAGCTACTAGAAGTTTGCTTTGAAATGTAAATGATATAATGTTAATTCCTACAAAATGTTTATAATATATATTTCAACAAGTTTTGAGTTTGCTTCCATCATTCTTTCTAGGATGTTTGTTTATTTCATTAAATAGCTCATTTTAAATATAAATGAACGTATATGCTAAACAGAAACAGACTGACAAATGTAGAAAAACTCACGGTTACCAAAGAAGAGAGGGAAGGTACAAATTAGGGGTAAGGAATTAACAGATGCAAACTACTATGAATAAAGTAGATAAGCAACAAGGATATATTGTTTAGCACAGGGAATTATAGCCACTGTGTTATAACAGCTTTTAACGGAGTATAATCTGTAAAAATACTGAATCACTATGCTCTACACCTGAAACGAGTATTGTAATTCAACTATATGTCAATTAAAAATTATTTTTTAAATAAAAGAAAGGATGAATAGTTAGTTGCTCTGACATTTGATCCTCACCTTTCTCAAAGAAGTTTGTAAATGTAACCAATCAGACATTTTCTAAACCTTAGATCTAATGCTCTTGAGTGGTTTATTTTAAATAAATATGCAACTTACTAATGTATTGATAAAACATGGAAGCTAGTCATGTAACCCTTATGACCAGAAGGACCAGGTGACTCTCAAAGTATAAAGCCCTGCCCGCATGTCTAGTTGCTCAGTCCTGTCCGACTCTTTGCGACCCCATGGACTGTAGCCCGCCAGGCTCCTCTGTCCATGGAATTCCCCAGGCAAGAACAGCGCGTGGGTTGCCATTTCCTTCTCCAGGGGATCTTCCTGACCCGGGGACTGAACCCGTGTCTCCTGCAGCTCTGGCACTAGGTGGATTCTTCACCGCTGAGCCACCAGGGAAGACATAAAACCCTAGAGATCCCCGAACGAAATGTCCCTCCTGAGCCATCTTGTCCTGCTCACACAGTTAGCAGCCAGCACTCTGGGACTTGATCATTTTCTGGGGTGAGAAAAGAGATCCCATAATCCCTGCTTGACAGATTTAGAATCTCCCAAATGTCTCTGTTGTATTTGCGATGGCTTCTCTGTCGTCTTCTTTGCCCATTTTCAGTAAAGTGTGTTTCCTGTAGAACTACTATTCCATGGGACCGTGCTGACCATTCAGCACTGTCTGCTATTTCAGTTGGAGTTTGACGTCTAGGAGGTTGGTCTGAAAAGAGACATTTCTGGAACTGTCAGCATCTAGAAGTTATTTAAAAGCACGACATGGGATGAAGTCACACGTGGGGTGGATGGATTGTTGTTGCTGTTTAGTTATTAAATTGTGTCCGACTCTTTGTGACCCCATGGACTCTACCCCACCAGGCTCCTCGGGCCATGGGATTCTCCAGGCAAGGAAACTGGAGTGGATTACCACTTCCTTCTCCAGGGAATCTTCCTGACTGAGGGATTGAACCCACGTCTCTTGCGTCTCCTGCACTGGCAGGCAGATTCTTTACCACTGAGCCCCCAGGAAAGCCCCGGGGGCTAAGGAGGTAAGAAGTAAAAAGAACAAATCTAAAAAACAGGACATGCCAACATATAGGGGATTGAGAAACAAACCTCTGGGGTTGGAGGAGAATCAGGCAAGTGTGGTGACATAGGAGTCAAGGGAGAAAAGTAGCAACAAGTTAGGGATCAAGTGTGTCAAGTAGAAGGTTGACTGATCATCTGGATCCAATTTCAGGATTATTCGTGACATTGGTAACAATACTTTTGGTGGGACAGTACAGAAAGCTTGAGTGAAGTATGTTGAAAAGAAAGAGAAATTAGGAACTAAAGTATAGACAACTGTTTTAGGGCCACAGAACTGGGTGATTGAGCTGACATTTCTTCTCTCATGGTTCTGGAGGCTGGCTATTTGAGATCAAGATGTTGGTAGGGCTGGCTTTCTCTGAGGCCTCTCTTCCTGACTTGTAGACGGCCACCTTCTTACTGAGTCTTCACATGTTTTTTTCCCTCTGCCCCTTCCTGTGCCCAAATTTCCAGTTTATAATAGGATCAGGATTCCCCCTCATGACCTTAATCAGCTCCTTAAAAGTCCTGTAATATTCTGAGGTGCTAGGGGTTGGGACTTCAGCATGATAATTTCGTGCTTATATAACTCAGCTCCTAGAAACTTTCTTGAGAAGATTTTGTGAAAGAGGATAAACCACGCAGTAGTTGGAGAAGATTTTTTTTTTTAATTTTCTTTTTTTTCCCCATTTATTTTTATTAGTTGGAGGCTAATTGCTTTACAATATTGTAGTGGTTTTTGCCATACATTGACATGAGTCAGCCATGGATTTATATGTATTCCCCATCCCGATCCCCCCTCCCTGGAGAAGACTTTGGTGTCAAGGGAGAATTTTCTCTTTGAAGATGTGGAAACTTGGTGTGGTTGCATACAGAAGGAATAATCTAGTAGAGAACAGAACTAGGTGAGAGAGGGGGACTTAGTAAAACTATGTCCGCAAGTAGCTCAAGAAAACAGGACCAAGTGCGCAAATGGAATTCCTACACAGCGGTGCAGCCGTCAGTCTGAGGAACAAGACAGAAGGCAGAAAATTCAGCTGCGGGGCAGAACTGGGAGTCAGCATGTTGGAAGGACTTTGAAAAGTTTGCTTCTAATTGTTTATTTCTCTAGGCAAAACAGAACACAGGGTCATCAGCTGAATGTTGGTGCTGGAGATCTTTAGAGAGAATGAGGGTGTGAATTGTAAATGGGAGTGAAGGACACAGCATGGAGTTGCTAAGCAACGCAAAGGATCTAATTGTGACCAATGGTCCTGAATTGAGAGTGAAATCACTGTGGCTGCATACTAACGATTTCCTAATTGTGAACAAAGCCTGAATACTGAAAAGTGCAGAGCACATGAACAATATGATACTATAAAATAACTGCCTGGGCAGAATTCTTTTAAAAGACCCCATGCTCCTTTTAGGACTTGTTGCTAAGTTTTCTTCATCTTAATACATACACATCAATCATTTAAAAATGTAGTTTAGGACTCCCCTGATGGTCCAGTGGTTAAGACTCCGCCTGCCAATGCAGGGGGCATGGGTTCCATCCTTGGTTCGGGAAGATCCTACATGCTGTAGGGCATCTAAGCCCATGCGCCACAACTACTGAGCCCACACTCTAGAGCCCGAGAGCTGAAACTTCTGAACCTTCACACCCAGAGCCCGTGCTCCAGAAAAGAGGAGACCCCGCTCAAGGCAAGTAGAGAAAGCCCATACGAAGCAATGAAGACCCAACCCAGCCAAAAATAAATAAATAAACTAATTAAAAAAAATTTAAATGTAGTCTAGGTTTGCATGTTTTTAAAATGTTTATTTATTAATTTTAGTACGTGCTTTTTTGTTGTTTTTGTTTGTTTTTTATGGGATCTCAGTTTCCCCAACTGGGGATTAAACCCAGAATCCTAACCATTAGGCCACCAGGGAGCTCCCGGTTTGCATGCTTTTTAAATTTATAAACATGGGATATTATTGTAAGAATCCTTTAAATCAATAGTACTTTCACTTCACAGTACGTGTAACATATGTGGGCAATGCTCATTTAATTTCATTGTATAGCACTCCATGACATGTGTGCACCGGGAATCCTGTTTCTATGCTACTGTCAAGGTATATCTGAGTTGTTATTATGCTACTGCGAACATGCTTACCTGCTGTTCAATATGCCGCCAGTTCTTTAAGGATACACTCTAGGCATATTCCGTACAAAACATCCCCCCATAACATCTTTCTTTATCTGACTAGGAATCCATGGATGAACACTATCAGCCAGTTTTGGGGAAAATGCATGCATGTTAAGTCTTACAATCCCTGAACAGGGTTTCTGTTTATCTTATTTAAAACCTTTCAGTAAAAATGTAATAATAGTTTCACAATTCTGTTAAGTCTCATCCTAGATACATTTGCTTTAAAAAATGAAAGATACAGTGCCCTCCATTACTCTGGGCCTTCCTCCCAGCAGTCAGTAGGCACAGGCCTATCGGAGGCAGAGCAGAGATGGCTGTGGGAACCGCCAAACAATGGGAGATGAGGTTGGATCAACCCCTTCTTGCTCTTTTCTGCCGGCTCACTTGGTAAGCTTGGCTCCCTCTTCCCCAGCCCAGGTTACCTATATTTGCTATTTTTGTTGCTAGTTAAATTGCATGGTTTCATTTTATATTCTGACTAATTGATTCTGCTATAGAAAGCACAACTGATTTTTGAGTTAAATTATATCCAAAATGTTTGTTAATCTTCTTTAATTTAATAACACATAAGTGGTTTTTTTTTCTTCTGCTTGAATTCATACACTGGTAATATAATAAACTTTGATTCTTCCTTTCTAATTTTATATTTTTTCCTGCTGATGCCACGGGTAAAATCTCTGGTGCGGTACTGAGTGGAAGTGATTGTGGGCATGTTAGTTTGGGTCTCAGTCTGCAAGCTCACATTCCAGGGTGAGAAGCTCCGTGTATAACTTTTCCATCGTCACTATCAGATTAAGAGAAGTCTTGGATGGGAGGGGGAGGGAGATGGGAGGAAGGTTCAAGAGGGCGGGGACAAACATATACCTATGGCTGATTCATGTTGATGTTTGGCAGAAACCAACACTATTCTGTAAAGCAATTATCCTTCAATTAAAAATGAATAAATTTAAAATTAAAAAAGAAAATTCTCTTTTATTCTTTATTTCCTAACTGATTTTTAAATTTTTAGTAAGTTCTGATTTTTTTAAAAATCAAGTGCTTTTATTGTCCTTTTAAATGGCTATGTAATTTTCTCATTTAATTTGTAACTATGATAAAGGATTCTTCCAGGCAGTAATGTGGATTTAGGGACAAGAAGAAAGATGACCTTGGTAGCTATGAGAAGAGGGAGTTTCAAAAAATTTTTATTGGAGTGTAGCTGCTTTACAATGTTGTGTTCATTTCTGCTGTATGGCAAAGTGAATCAGTCATACGTGTACATAATATGTCTCCTCTCTCATGGATATCCTTTCCATTTAGGCCACCACAGAGCCCTGAATAGCGTTCCCTATGCTATGCAGCAGATTCTCACAAGTTATCTGTTTTATATACTAGTCTATATATGTCAGTCCCAGGCTCCCAATTCATCCCACTCTCTCCACCCCCACTTTATAACCACAAGTTTGCTTTCTACATCTGTGACTTTATGAGAAGAGTGATTTTTAAGTGTTTGGAATCTGTTTACCAATATTCCACACTTCTGAGGGAGGTAAAGTTAGGGATAGTCAATGACTGAATTTTTGTCAACGGCATGCAAGCAAAACTTTTGTGACCCATCTCTTGGCGTTCCCCAGTTAAAAAAACATCTCCCACAGGACTCTCCAGGATCTTTCCACTTTGGTTCTCTTGACGTAAGAATAATGGAAGCTCGGCATAAGCCACGTGTCAAAGATAGCAGAGCCATAAATGACGGAAGGAGTCTGAATTCCAGAGAGATTCACCCTCCAGACAGGAATACCAATACTGGAATTTTAATAAGTGAGACATAAACTTCTATTGAGTTAAGTTCTTTTCCCCGTTTCATCAATTAGTGTTACCTTAAATCATATAAATTTCCCCAAGTTTTTGTTGCTACAGAAGGAGGGTAAATCTTATCATAAGCAGGATGATGGCAGTGTGTTTTTCTTCACCCTTCTTTAACCATAAAAATGACTTGACCAGATTCATGGTGTGAGTGACAGAGAGGGAAGAATTAGAGAGATGAGGAGAGGCATGTGGTGAAACTTGTCACTTAGGTGGAGTAGTAAATTGGGGAATAGGAGGCACTGTGAGCCTATTTCTCTTGGATAAGAGGGTATCCATCCAGTAATGGGGATCTGGGGACAGGGAGGCAGCTTGGCCCTGGAAGCTATCAGAAGAGTGATTTAAGTGAAATAATGTCATGATTTCTGAAGTAGAATTCTAAGGTCCAGTTCTACTGTGACCAAACCTACCAGTTCCCTCATATGAACAGAGAATCTATTCACCAAAACTCCAAACTGCTAAGGAAAGGAAAGCCCAAGAGGTCAAGATATAGTGCATATTTATTTGTTTGTTTGCTTTTGACAGCAGAATCATAAGGGATTTGCTTTTGCTACCGCAAGAGGCCAGAACTATGTCAGGAAACCAGAGAAATAAATTGTAACTCTGGCTTGCTCCGGCTTCTCGGCTTCCACTTCTGCTTCCAGCCACACCTTCTCGCCTACGCTTAGCGGCAGGGTCAACATGCCAGAGAGATTCCTGGGCTCTTTGGTGGAGACCTGATGCTTTTCTAAGACAGAACTTTTGTCCCTCATCAGCTGAACAGTCACCTTGCAGTGATGGAGATCCACATCGAAGAGGAAATGGTAATTTCCTGGCACCCTGCATGTGAAGACCCCAGTGTCCTCCTGTAGGTCTTTCTGGGCATTGTACAGGACCTCTGTGAAGGGGACAGGCTTCGAAGGTGAAGGCAGCTGGCTGCTGAGCTTCACAGTGAAGGCTGACTTTCTGTTGCATGGGCATTTTACACTTGGTCCTGGAATTCCCTCCATACCTGGTAAACCTGGTATCCCTTGAAGGAAAGGACAAGACACAGTAAGAAGGTCATAGAATCCAATAAAAAGATGTTACCTCAGTCAGTGTGTGAAACCACCACTTTTTTTTTTTTTTTAATAACGTCATGGTTAAGAGATTGATCTTTGCTGTATGATTAAATGGTTACAAGTCACATCTCTGAAACTGACCAGCTGTGTAATCTTGCTAAAGTTAATCAGACTTTCTGGGTTGTATTTCCTCATCTGAAAATATTATTGATGTCTCATGTGATTATTGTGAAGTTGTAATGAGACAATGCATGTGAGGTTCTTATAGTACCTGTGCGTGGTGCATACGTGTTAGTTCCTATATATTATTTCATACTGATTTGGGTGGGACTAATTCTTGTTAACAGCTTCGCTTGTGGCTCAGTCAGTAAAGAATCTACCTGTAATGCAGGAGACCCAGGTTTGATCATTAGCAAGAATTTTCCTTCTCCAGAGGATCGTCCCAGCAGAAATTTTCCTTCTCCAGGGGATCTTCCCAACCTTGGGAAGGAAAATTCTTGCTAATGATTCTAATCTCACTGAAGATGATAAAAAGGATGGGTGTCTAAGTCTGGGGACCAGAAAGCCTTTGGATTACCAAATCAAACCCTTAAGGCCCATGATAATGGCCATATAAGAGATGACACAAAACTGTGATCTTTCCTGAAAGCCCCTCTTGGTCTGGTCTCATTGGCTACAAAGAAGTCCTGGTAACCAGGATAGAATCTGGGAAGAATCTTGCTTCATACTCAGGGGCTCCCTGGGCATCATCTTTTTCATAAGAATTAGGTTTGGGGCTCTCAGTGCTCAATGAAATCTAATGTTCTGATGATACAAGATGCCCTGCTACACTTATTAAACCCCCCCTTTTGGGGGGACTTATCAGATAGTCTGATTCATGATACTGACACTACTTAGCACATGTTTCCACCATGACTAACCCACATGGATCCCAGTACCCTGGTTCTAGAACTAGGCCAGTCTCTCTTGTCCCCTGTGATTTGAGCTCTGGTTCCCCTGCCCTGGGACCCAGTCCTACAGCTGACCATTTCCTCCACATTCTTTTAATCCTCAATGCCTTTTGCTCCTGAGCTTATGAGGATTATGACTTTCCTACCAAAAACATGAAATAAGAGGGGCAAATAAAAAGCAGAAGAATGTGTTTCTTACCTCTGGGACCAAGCGGCCCTCTTGCACCTGGAGGTCCTGGGTGTCCTCTTGGCCCCGGAGGTGCGGCACATCCTCCTTTCTCCAGGACAGCATTTGCCATTAGGATGATGCTAACCAATATCCGGAGATCTTGATTAAAGAAACAAAGAGAAGTGGGTTTTTTTTTTTTTTCTGTTTTTTTTATTTTGTTTTATTTATATATGAAGGGTGGATAGGTAGAGTTGCAACCTGGCCCAGGAAAGGTATCATATCTAGAATAAACACATGGACTCAAATAACAATCTTACCCTTACCAGTAAACTGAGCAAGTTATTCCCTGATATTTCCTTATCATTCATATACAGCAATAATTAGTCAGTTAAAACTGTTTCTGAATCCTGAAAGGTCAACATTTTTTCTTCATCTGTCTTTGAACTGATAGAACACAGAAAGCACTCGGTCAAAATTCTTAAATACAAAATGCTTTATTCTTATGAGAACCTACTACATCTATCTCTCTCTTTCTCTTTAGTCGCTAAGTCATTTTCAACTCTTGCGACCCCATGGACTGTAGCCTGCTAGGCTCCTCTGTCCATGGGATTCTCCAGGCAAGAATACTGAAGTGGGTTGCCATTTCCTTCTCCAGGGGATCTTCCCGAATCAAACCCAGGTCTCCTGCTTTGCAGGCAGATTCTTTAGCAACTGAGCTAAGAGGGAAGCCCCAACCTACTACATATTGAATGCTTGTTATGGAAAAGACATTGGGTTAGAAACATCATATCAGTGAGAAGTCATTACATGCCTGGTATTTTTGCCCTAAGCATCTTTGCCCCAAGCATTTTCACCACAATCATTTTTGCCACATAATTAATTTGCTATGAGGCAATTTTGCCATAAAAGAAAAAATAACTGGTTGACAGTTCAGTTTCAACTGGCTGACAGTTGTTTGGTTTTATTTCTCCATGGATGCAGAACTCCCGTTTTTATGTTGCACAAATCTTAGCCCTCATAATGGTCCTGATAGTGACGACTAGGCGTGGTGATCTCAAGACAGTGGATGATAACAGTTACATATAAAGACTTGATAGAAAATATGTGGATAAAACTTACTACAAGTGTGAAGTAAGATAGTACAAAGTCAGATTGCATACCATCCCAGAAAATAACAGCGTTATCAGTTTGCAAATCCTTGGGTGATTTGAAGGCAAAGAGTTGAGCCAGTATTTCCCATGGAACCTTGGAATATTGTCACTGGACATGTGCCGCAATGTTAAGAGAGCAACAATCCTGTAGAGGATTTCACAACGTAATACAGAGCTCATTACAAACATGCATCCTAGTATTTGAAAACTGAAGGAGGAAGTTTTAGCAAAAAAGTGCAATGCTGAAAAAAGAGACAACTCCACAAGCAAAAGAAAAAAAAGACAAGTGCTTAAGTACAAGCTACAAAGTAAAATCAGCTATTTGCATGATATTGTCATGAATCTGCACATTTTTAATGTACTCAAATAATTGTATTTCACAATTAAGTTTTCTAAATTTCATTATTCATTTCTTAAATGTTATATCCTTTTAAATGTCCCTCTTTTATCATTCATTATTTTTATTTTTTAGAGCAAAATTGCCTTATGGCCAGTTAGTTATGAGGCAAAAATATCTGCAGTGAAAATGCTTGCAACCACGATGTCTGTGGCAAAGAACCTGGTGGTCTAGAACTGTACCTAGAACTGTTCATTACACCCCTACAAGGAAAAGTTTATATTTCATCTTACAGATTAGTGTTTGAGATTCAAAGAGGTGATTCTACTTATTTCCAACCAGATTGCTAGTTAGTTACAACACGAGGGTGCATGCTTGTGTGCCCAGGGGAATCTGACTCTTTGCAGCCCCATGGACTGTAGCTTGCCAGGCTCCTCTGTCCATGGCATTTTCCAGGCAAGAATACTGAAGCCAGTTGCCATTTCCTCCTCCAGGGGATCTTCCTGATCTAGGGTTCAAACCCACGTCTCCTGCATTAGCAGGTGGATTCTTTACCACTGAGCCACCTGGGAAACCCCAGTTAGAGTCTGAGGCAAGATTCTTTTCAAGGCATTCTGAATTAAGAATCAGCGTTCTCAACTATGTGCTTTTAATTAGTTAATTAATTGTTAGCTGGTGGCCCTGCCCTCTCATTTCTCCAAACCCTCTGCTCTTGGCTTTCACCTTTCTCATCCAGCTGGGTCTTATAGCACAGCAACCCACAAGAAGCACCTTGATTTGGAATGTTTTCACTCTACGTTTATGTCATGTTTCTGTCTTCCAGTGAAATAATTTCAGAAAACCCATTTTTGGCACTAGAATATTCACCTCTATTAACAAAATGATACACTCCATCCACCCTCTTACAAATACTTGACCCCCCCCCCCACAACCTCCATTCATCTCCTACCAGCCATTCTCAGGACAGAGCCTTTCCTTTGTGGGATGGGCGTCTCTCAGATTTCTTTCTGAAATGCCTAGCTGTGTGTCTGAGGCTTGGGCTCTAGTCACTGTTCACTCGGTCAAGGCCTTAGCTAAATGATACAAAGTTGCCTGTTCAAATATTTATCCCTGGTCCAAACTGAGACAACAAAATTAATATTTAATCACTAGGTGGATTTAGGCCACCCACTCTTTCTGAATTTGGATCTTGGGCCCAGTAGGACTGTCAACTAGAAGTCCTAAGTCATTTTCAGATTTCCCTTCCAGCAGGTCTATTATGGAAGCAGCTGTCAATACATATAAGGAGGGGATAAGGAGGCAATTTCTCCTGTTCTTCTTTCTGAGGACTTATTCTTTATGTTTAACCACAGATCTGGAGTCATCACAGACCATTTTCTGAACAGAAGGCCAAATGCAGAGCAGGAAGTCTAGAATTGAGGGTAATTCCCAGTAAGAATAATGTACTAGGGGAACCAACATTGCGATATATAATTAAGTGGTCAAACAAATGTAAAGTATGCAGTGCTAATTAATATTAGATACTATTTTAACACGGGCTTCCCAGGTGGTGCTAGTGGTAAATAACTCACCTGCCAGTGCAGGAGAGGTAAGACTCAGGTTTGATCCCTGGGTCGGGAAGAGCCCTGGAGAAGGGTGTGGCAACCCACTTCAGTATTCTTGCCTGGAGAATCCCATGGACAGAGGAGCCTGGAGGGCTACAGTCCATAGGAGTGAAAAGAGTTGGACACTACTGAAGTGACTTAGCATGCACGCGTTATTTTTAACATGCATGGCACTTGCCTCTTTTGATCCCAATGACAATCTGATAAGGAAAATATCTGTAATTTATTATATTTTATACAAATCAAACTATTTATAGAACACTCCATATTCTTATTACCTTTTTTTAAATTCTTTCTCCCTGGAATTCTTATACCCCTGAACTTTAATGAACTCTAAAATTTGGGTCAAAGGTCTCCTTTAGTATCTATATCAAATATATAAATGTATGGGAAGAAGACATTTTTATAAAGAGAATAAATTAGAAGTGAGTTCTGAGTTAGGGTAGGGAACAGCTCAGCACTGAACGCAGTGAAGTGGGTGAACTATAATTCAAAAGTGAATAACCACTTATTATTTTCCTGTAAATCACTACTTGCCTAGGATGCAAGGCTAACTGGTATACCAATGGTTGTCAAAGGGAATAAACGCGTCTGACCTAGCAGTGGACAGTAAATGCTCAGTAAGCAACCCAGAACACGTAGGTGAGTGAATCCTCTGACTTCACTTTTAGAATATTTTTTGCAAGCAGAGAGTTGAACAGTTGTCATTACTTTGCTTTTGTGTAATAAATGATTGATTTTTTTTTTTAAATCAATGAGGGATGGGATGAGGAGGGAGGTGGGAGGGGAGGTTCAGGGTGGGGAACACAAGTACACCCATGGAGGATTCAAGTCAATGTAGGGCAAAACCAGTACAATATTGTAAAGTAAAATAATAAATTAATTTAAAAAATTTTTTTAAATTAAAAAAAAAATCAATGTTCTACTGAGGATATATCTAACTGATGATAACAGAGACTTCCTTCATCAAGGAAAGGTTAGAACTTGACCGTACATAGAACAAGATGGGGAAACACTTTTCTTCCCATGTGTGCCCTAAATTCTGTTTGGAGAGAGTACTTCTTGTCGGGGAGAGTCCTTGCTAGGAATATGTGTTTTGATGTGGTTGCAGCTGGAGCCAAAACCACGGGGAAGAGAATTAAATGATCATGCATGTATCAGACATAATTTTCAGACCATAAATATGATGTCAACAGTAGCTGTTTTGGAAGATGTTCTTTATCAAGTTGAGGAAGTTCCCCTTTATCCCTAGTTTGCTGAGAGGTTTTTTTGTTATGAATATGTATTGAATTTTGTCAAATTATTTTTCTGTATCAATTGATATAATCATATGATTTATGATCTGCTCAATTTTAAGACTTAGTATATAATGTTAGTGATCAAGACACTGTGGTATTGGCAGAGGGATATAAACATACATCAGTGGAACATAAAAGAAAGTCTGCATAAATTACACACAATCAGCCTCCTTTTTACAAAGATGCAAAGCTAATTCAGCAGAGAAAAGATAGTTTTCAACAAGAGGGGATATATGTGTAGCTGATGCACTTTGCTGTGTAGTAAAAACTAACACAATACTATAAAGCAAAAGTACTCCAATAAAAAATTTAAAAATGATGTTGAAACAATTGGTGGTTGAAAAAATTAATATTAACCTAAACCTCATTTGTTGTTTGTTCAGTCACTAAGTCGTGTCTGACTCTGCAACCCCATGGACTGCATGCAGCACCCTAGGCTTCCCATTCTTCACCATCTCTTGGAGCTTGCTCAAACTCATGTCCATTGGGTCAGTAATGCCATTCAACCATCTCATCCTCTGCCACCCTCTTCTCCTCCTGCCCTCAATCTTTCCCAGCATCAGGGTCTTTTTCAATGAGTAGGCTCTTCACATCAGGTGGCCAAAGTATTGGGGCTTCAGCATCAGTCCTTCCAATGAAAACCTCATGCCTCATACAAATATTGACTCTAAATGGATGATAGATCTCAGTGTAAAATGTAAAACTGTAGTACTTTTAGAAGAAAACATTAGAGAAAAATCTTCCTAATCTTGGGCTAGGTAGAATTCTTGAATATGACATCAAAAACTTAAATCACAAAAGACAAAATTTGATAAAGGGACTTTCTGGAAAAGAAAAATTTTGCTCTTAAACACTGCTAAGAGATGGAAAAGACAAGCCACAAACTGGAGAAAGTATTTGCAATCTCTGACAAAGCACTTATAAAGGGAGTACACAAGAAATGCTCTAAACCTAAGCGTAAGAAAACAAACAATTCTTTTAGAAAATGGAAGACTTGAACATTTCACCAAAGAGGATATACAAATGGAAAATTTTAAAAAGTATACTGAAGAATGTTCCAACACCATTAGTCATCAGGGAAACACAAATTAAAGTCAACATGGGACATGACTACATACTTACTAGGAAAATAAAAACTTTAAAAATACTAATAGCACAAAGATATAGAGCAGAAATTATCCTCCAATTAAAGTAAATTAATTAATTTTAAAGACAGATACAGAGTACCTGGAGCCCCCCCACATTGTTAGAAGGAATGTAAAATGGTGCAGCTGCTGTGGAAAACAGTTTGGGGGTTTTATTAAACATACTAACTGTATGATTCAGCAATTCCAATGTTGGGTGTCCATCCTAAGAGAAATTAAAACATATTGTGGCTGAGAGAATCACTCCCCCAAGATTTCATGCCCAGCCTTACTGTGAGTGTGATTTCACTTCTGTGGTTGTGTTCTGTCATACGTGCAACTTGTTACCTGAAAACTAGGTTTGCCTTTGGGTGAATGTGGAGCTGATAGACACAGCCAAGCAAAGAGTGAGAGAAGAAAGGGTTTATCATTACTTGCAGCAAATAAGTAGAACACCAGGGATCTTTCCTAAATCAGTGTCTCTCCAGCAGCAAAAATGAGTAAGTTTTAAGCTACAGTACATGCATATTCATGAAGGTGCTTGTGCAGAGGAGAATTCAGCATATGATTAGGGCATAGTTGACACAGTCCCAGCTGTAGTTGATTGAAGTCAGAAGGGTCAGCATCATCATTCCATCCTGCATGCTCTGCCTTAGTTCCTGCAGAACTCAGATATATTCTTATGTATACTCCTTAAGGAGGAATTATCAATGCAATGCGTGTGTGCGTGCTAAGTCGCTTCAGTCTTCTCTGACTCTTTGTGACCCCGTTAACTATAGCCTACCAGGGTCCTCTGTCCATGGGATCCTCCAGGTGAGAACACTGGAGTGGGTTGTCATGCCCTCCTCCAGGGAATCTTCCCAAATCAGGGATCGTCTGCACTCTTACGTCTCCTGCAGCAGGTTCTTCACCACTAGCACTACCTGGGAAGCCCTATCAATGCAATAGGGTTGTTGATTTGCCTTTTCTCTGTTCCTGAATTCCTTTGTTCCCTTAAGATCATTGATGACTGAGACCGGTTCAAAGGCAAGCACTGCAGCAAGGCTTAGATCACAAAATGGCTTCTCTTAAGTCAAGAAAGCCTGCCTGGTTCTCTTTCTCCAGAGACCCCTTACCTATCAGCTTACAGACTGATCTTAAAATAAGGAGATAATCTTCGATTGTCTGGGGCAGCCCTAATGTAATCACCTGAGCCCTTATAAGCAGAAAAGGAAGGCAAAAGAGAAAGGCAGACAAATGTGAACGGCTGAGGGTGAAGGGCAGCCTTCTGTCCAAGGGAGCCAGAAGGGAAACAGGGACCTCAGACCTACATCCTCATGGAATAGATTCTCCCAACAGCCTGAATAAGCTTGGAAGCAGAGTTTTCCTTCTGATGCCTTCAGAAAGGAAGGCATCCCTATGGGCACATTGATCTTGGCCTCCTGGGACTCTCAGCAGAGAACTCCTCTTACCTATATTATGCCCATGATGCCGAAGCTTGGCCTCTGTGCATCCGTGCTGAATTGAATCTCAAAAACAGAGTTTGAGATAAAGGAGAAAAGGGTAGCTTGGGACTTCCCTAATGGTCCAGTGGCTATGACTCTGCACTCCCAATGCAGGAGGCCCAAGTTCTATCCCTGGTCAGCGAACTAGACCCTGCATGCTGCAATGAAGATGGAAGATCCCACATGCTGCAACTGAGACTGTGTGTGTGTGTGTGTGTGTGCACCTAGTCACTCAGTCGTGTCCGACTCTTTGTGACCTCATGGACTGTAGCCCATCAGACTCCTCTCTCCATGTGGATTCTCCAGGCAAGAATACTAGAGGGAGTTGCCACGCCCTCCTCCAGGGGATCTTCCCAACCCCAGAATCAAACCCAGGTCTCCTGCATTGCAGGCAGATTCTTTACCATCTGAGCCACCAGGGAAGCCCAAGTATACTGGAGTGGATAGCCCATTCCTTCTCCAGGGGATCTTCGTGACCCAATAATTCAATATTTCAGTGCGACATTGCTGACAAGGTTCAGGTGTGTGCATGGTCTGAGGTGGTTGTTTTCCTAATCTTGATTAGTTTCTCAGGTCCCTTTAATCTTGCCTTGGGTGGTTTCTTGGCTGCTCCTCCCTTGATTAGTAACAGTTGGAATCCACCCTTTGGAATTCAGGGAAGGTCTTGGAGGCTGGAATCTTGCCTAAAAGAAACAGGGGACCAAAAAAAAAAAAAAAAAAAAAAGGCCTCTATGCCCAGGAACCCACATGGTGCTCCCCCACCCCCACGGTTTCACCCAGACTTCTGACTCATGGGAACTATGAGATAATAAATGGATGCTGCTTTAGCTCCTAAGTTTGTGGCCTTTCATGTCAGCCATCAAGAGGCACATAGGACATGTAGCTTTCATGCCTTTCCCACTGGCATCCTTTAATTCCTTAGCTGCCTTTGTGAATGCCAAGGAAAAAAATCCAAGCTCATAAACCCAGTCCTGTTCTCTAGGTAGAAGGAAAAATAAGGGAGAAGCTGGGGTCATATTCTGGGGCTGTGATGTGGCTCAAAGAGGAATAGATCCAGGGTGGAGTCCATTTACTTCAATAATCAGATTCTGGTCGCCGGCAACTCAACTGCCAGAGGGGTGTAGAGGGAAGGACTCCAGTGTGAATGTCAATCGCCCTAAATTTTCTCTGGTTAAAAATTAACCAGCCTATTAGCCTTAAGAGAGATAAGAAATCAAATATTTATTGAAATCAGTTCATTTAATCAGCCTACTTAAATCTATCTAAATGAAGCTCCGGAGATAAGAACATAAAAACCAAGAGGCTCTATGGTTGTTCAAATTTCTTTCCACAAGTCAGGATGCCTGGGGAAGGAGGAGGAATTTTCTTCATGGGAATTACAGATAAGAGTTCCTTATAATCTTGTAGCCACGCGTTCCGGGAAACAAACTCACTCAGAAGGACAATGCACATAGTGGAGTGCAGTTTATCACACCGGTGGGCCCAAGGCAGAGTCTCCTCTTAGCCAAGGACCCCGATCAGTTTTTGCGACAACCTCATGCACCCTAAGTGTACATGCCCAAACCCACCTCCCCCAAATTCCCTGAAACTAGTCTGAACAAAGGAAAAAGAAAAATACAATCAAAGTTAACACGGGATTCATAAGCCTTCAGCCTAAATTGTTAACAGTGGACAGTTATCAACAGGCTTGTGGTCACACCCCAATAAGCATAATAGAATGTAGGAATTCGGTTACACAGATAATAGGGTATTCTTTTAGGTGATGGAGAGCCCTGGGGCTCTTCCTCCCGGGGGCTTGGTTTTCCAGCTGGTATGTCGTTTTCATAGATACTGGGCACATAGCTCAGAGTCCACAGTCCAGCCCTTTCCGGTAATTCCCAGATGGAATCCTGCTTTCAAGACAGAGCCTGTTCTGTTTCCTCCTTCAATAAAAGCAACAATATTAAAACTGCTTACTTTGTTTCCTGCCTGATTTTGAGTTTTTAATATGCTTTTAATTATTTCATTCCTATAATAAGTAGAATAACTTACCCTAGCACAAAAGAAACATACTTTTCTCTAGAGGTGATTATTCAGAAGCTTAAGAAAAAATGCAACTATTTCATCCCATTATATAGAACTTCATCATTTGAGAAATCTCAGTTTATTGATGTATAAACAATAGTGAAATTAAAAGACACTTGCTCCTTGGAAGGAAAGCTATGACAAACCTAGAGAGCATATTAAAAATGCAGAGACAACAGTTTGCCAACAAAGGTCCATATAATCAAAGTTACGGTTTTTCCAGTAATTATGTATGAATGTGAGAGTTGGACCATAAAGAAGGCTGAGCGCCGAAGAATTGATGCTTATGAATTGTGCTGCTGGAGAACTTTTGAGAGTCTTTTTTGAATTGTGGTGCTGGAGAAGACTCTTGAGAGTCCCTTGGGCTGCAAGGAGATCAAATCAGTCCATCCTAAAGGAGATCAATCCTGAATATTCATTGGAAGGACTGATACTGAAGCTGAAGCTCCAGTACTTTGGCCACCTGATGCAAAGAGTTGACTTATTGGAAAAGACCCTGATGCTTGGAAAGACTGAAGGCAGGAGGAGAAGGGGATGACAGAGGATGAGATGGTAGAATGGCATCACTGACTCAATGGACTTGATTTTGAGCAAACTCTAGGAGATAGTGAAGGACAGGGAAGCCTGGCGTGCTGCAGTTCATGGGGTCAAAAAGAGTCAGACAGACTTAGCAACTGAACAATAACAACAAAACTAATAGCTAACACTTACTGTGAATTTATTATGTACCAGGATTTGCATGTTTATTTTACCTAATACACAATGAGCCCATAATATTTGTTACTATTATTATTATTATTATCTTCAATTTATAGAAAATGAAACGGAAGCAAAGTAATTGTTTGGAAACTTGTCCAGAATCCACCTTTGAAACAGGGACTTTGACCCTAGGGTCCACAGGTTTTAACCACTCTGCTCTATTGACCTGTCCTCTATACCCAATAACTGCCATGTACTTTGTTCTGTTTAATCCATTCATTGTGAAAACAGAGGCACATTAAGTGAAATGTCTGTTTGAATCTATAATTTGTAAATCTATAAATTCTTATGAATTTCAGTTAAAAATTCAATACAAACAACTCCAATTAGGGTGACAGTATAACATCTGACTCAAGCTATCTCTGTCCTAGGTTCTCTTTCTTATTCTAACTCCCAGCCAGATACATCCCACCACATTCCTTCCCTGGGCCCATGAACTGTCCTTGTGCTCTAACGGGCCACACCAATTTCCTAATCCTAACCCAAGAAAACTCTCCCATCTCCAGGACTGTGCATCCTGACAGGATCCACAATTCCAACTTTGGGGGCAGTTATGGAATTCAAGAGTGCAGAAGCTGCCTTGTCTCTGAACTATCACTTTGACACTTCTGCCTAAAATTCGCTAAACCATGGGTCCCCAGTCTCCAGGATGTGATAATGCCTGACGATCTGAGGTGGACCTGATGTAATAATAATAGAAATAAAGCACACAGTGAGTGTAATGCACTTGAAGCAACCCGAAACCATTCCTCTCCCCATCCCCCGGTCCACGAAAAACTGTCTTCCATGAAACCGGTTCCTGGTGCCAAAAATGTTGGGGGCCACTGCTTTAAACCTAGCAGCACCAGATTGAGTTTTGTAGCAGTTCTGTTCATGGACCACACAGATAGGCAATACCACATGGACTCCATTATCGTAGAAACCAACAAACTTCACAATATAGTCTCTTGTATTCTCCCTCCACTTTAATTATGAGGAACTAACCACGGTACCCTGACTCTATTCAGGAACATTTTGCTTCACAGCAGTAAATCTTTTGTGAACACTGACATATAATCAGAAAATGGAATTCCACAATATATTAAAAAGTATCTCTTGCCACAGGAAGTAGTTACTTATTTGTAGATGTCCCCAGGCTTGACTAGATGTTAATTACAACTAAGATAATGCTGCATTTAATATTCAACTTGTTAGGATTTGTTTCTTAAGGAAATCCTTTCCTTCTTCACCTATGGGAGCCAAGTTCTGTTTTATGTACCTAGAGGTCCCTGGGGGCCCTAGCTCCCTCAAATAAATCATACATGATTATACTTACAAACTCATTGAAGCAGGAATATTTGAGGTCAGAACTGTGTTAAGAGTTGACTTGCCTTCCCTGTCTAGATGGGTAAAAATTTGCTGAAACCCAGTCAGTTCTTAGAGCCAACAATAGTTAATTTATCTAATGCCCTAACTCCCTGTGACTCCTTTTGGTAAAAAGAATGAAGTTCTTTTTCTCACAGTATGTATCTCAAATACATATGACAACTGAAAAGGCAGGAGGTAGAGTGGGGTAAGAGCCATTGGCAGTGAAACTGACTCACACCACCTCGTTCCACCCTGTTGATCTCGGAGTCGAGGACCCCGTGGGATACCAGGACCAAGAGGGCTGGAAGGGTTCCCTGGGGATATTGTTTTGGGTTAGGCAGAATTTTCTTCAATAGGACACTAAAGTTTGCATTCATTAAACTACTGTTTTGGCCATCTCTCACATGCCCAGAAAGGTGCCAGTCTTTATGCACATGTTTGTGTGGTAGAAAGGGAGTAGTGCTCAATTGCAATGATTCTAAAACATCTAAGTGTTCACAAACATCCCCTCTGTCACTTAATTCAGGCATCTTCCCCCCCCTCCCCCCGCCGCCCCCGGGGGCAGAGTCTTTCCTTTTACAACTGAAGATGACACTGCTGTTGTAAATGTCTCTGTGCAGGGTGAACAAATGCTTAAATTACAATAAAAATAAAATATGCTGATGACTCTTTCTCTGAGCCAACTTTGATAAGGGAATGAATGGAGAGGAGAGTAGGGCTCAGAAGTATTTTCTGTTGAGTCTTTCTCCGTGTTCACACTAAACAAGTCAAGCCCTGGTAGCATACAGGAATCCACCAAGTCAACATACAATGTTTACTGTTTTGTGGGTGGGAAGAAATTCTCTACTTTCCGGATGAATATTTTGCCTCTCTACAACACAGGTATGTCCTTCAGGATCCAAACTAATAGGTTTATCTTCTAACTTCGCCATTAATAAGTAATGTGACTGTGGGCACCTTGCCACATCCTTACCAGTAAGAAGATGGCTTATAGGGCTTCCTGGTGGTCCAGTGGAAAGAATCTGCCTTCCAATGCAGGGGACATGGGTTTGATCCCTGGTCCAGGAAAAAAGTGTGCGCCACAACTCTTGAGCCCACGCGCCTCAACTACTAAACACTGTGCTCCCTAGAGCCCACACTCTGCCATAAGAGAAGCCACTGCAATTGAGTTGGGTGATAGATGGGCTCCAGTTAGATATTTACAACTGGCCTCCTGTTTGCATTTCATGGGGAACGAAGAGGTGGGCTGGATACCGACAACTGTTAGCATTTCCTGAGACAGGATATGAGGTAGGCTCTAGCTGGGTAGAGCCTAGTTGAGAATTTACAGTCTCCTGTTTGCCTTCCAAAGTGGAAGTAACAACAGAAACAGGGTAAATAGACAGTGTTTGTCTCTTGTGAACAGTTTATGGTAATAGTCATGGCAAGGACAAAGAGGGGCAAAATCCCACTTGAGTAAAGGATTAAGTAATCTCCACTCCCCCATCCCTCTCAAGGGAGACATTACACATGTGCAGAAAGGCTCCTTGTGGGTCAAAAATCAGGGGATAATGCCAGGTCATATGAGTCTTGCTCGTCCCAGAATCCTTCACTTTGAGATCCATCTTGGCGGAGGGGTGCATGTGCATCCAGGTTAGGGTCCCAGGGTAGGTCAGGTGTGGAAAAAGAAACCAGATATTTGACCTGATGGAAGACAAAGACCCAGAAGAACTGCCTCATATAAATGACTTAACCACGTCTTTCCTGGGCTCCTCCTTACTAGGGGGGACACCCACACTCTTTCTTTCTCCCCGGGTGTGCATCTCTGCCTTGCTTCTGTCTCATCTAAACAAACCACTTCTCTCTCTGCTCTCTCACTTGTTGTTTTGCTTTGCCTCTAATAATTTTGTACCCGCTTTCATGGTTTTTGCTTCTGTGATAAATGAATTTTTCACTAGAGGCAAAAATCCAGGGGAAAATAGCTTCTAGCCTCTAGTTCTCACTGGTCTAGTGGCTAGGATTCCTGGTTTTCATCCAGGCTACCCAGATTCAATTCCTGGGCAGGGAATTAAGATTTTGCTTCACACCACTGCTTACTGTTGCCTCGCCAAGATCACAATGAGAAGCCAAAAATAAATAAATTTTAAAAGATGGATTATAGGAGATCCAGGTAGTGAATTTAGGAAAGAATGTTCCATCATTTGGCTGTCCTAGTGCATGGTCCGGGGGGCTCTTTCTCTTTCCACTTTGGGTTATTTGGCTTGGGGCGGGCTCAGCAGAATTGAGTTTGCTAATTGAAGAAACATGGGTTCTCTAATTGATAGCTGCACTGTTGGAATGGAAATTCTCCTAGCTAAGCCCTAGTCAGGTTAGTTCACCAGCCAGGTGAACTGCTTCCTCTTTCTTTCTGAAATTCCCTGTGATTTTGTACAGTTATGGGAATGAGTCCTTCTACTGGAACTTCCCTTGGTGTTTCCAGGGTGACCAAAGCTATTGACATACTTCGCAAGAGAACGGGAAGAGGAGAAGGGGAACAGCACACCCTGCTGACCCGTCCGTCTGAGGTAGTCCACCAATAAAATTACTTCACATTTATGTTACATGACGTGTGTGTGTGTGTGTGTGTGTGTGTGTGTGTGTGTGTGTGTGTGTGTGTGTGTTCCTGACCCTAGCAAAATATGTTATCAATCAACCAGGGCTGGTATCATGGGTCTCAATTCTGCTTCCACTTCAAAATCAGTTTGAAAAACCAGGTTCCCTTTTCCTCTTCGTCAGACATTTTTAGTTGTCCCAATTCAGAGCAGGCTGCCCAACTGCCTCACATATTCCTCAGGTGGGATGAATGGTCCTAACTCCCAAGAAAATGGTTGCTGAAAACGGCTTCAAAGCGTCTTTCCCCCTTAGTGGGTGGACAGCGCCACCCAGTGTTCCAAGGGGGAACTGTTAAGCAATGATCTTTGAACGCCTTATAGCTCCGTTTCTCCATCAATTCCCAGGTGTGCCAACAATCTCTCTATTATTCGGCTATGGTTAGGAAGGCTTCCACAGCTTTCCATGCTATTAACTGGTGTATGGAAAGTTTGTTTATAGCGAGGGTAGAGTTGCATGAAGTGAAGCTGGAAAGGCAAGCAGAGGTGATGACATGCATGCTAAGTTAAGACCCACACAGACCTGCTCATTTTTCCCCGCAGCATCGCAAGCATTTTGGGTTTCTGTGATTCTGTCTCTTCTGCTTCATTTTCCCAGCATGCTTTCCCCATCCACTCTGCCTTGAGATGCCCACTCTTCCTGGGAGGTTCAGCTGGAACATCTATCACCTTCTTTATGAAACTCTGTCTGATCACCACCCCTTGCCTTACCCTGGTAAAAATCAGTCATGTATTTCTTTCTGCTCCTTCATGCCCTCTTCCCTATACCACTTAAATGTGTGTTTCAATGTGTATATAATTGTTTTGTATGTAAACTCTAGGTTTTGTATGTAAACACCCCTAGGTCCTGAAATGAGACAGACCATCTTACTATTCTGTATGTCCCCAAGGTTTAGCAGGGGGTTTTGCATATCATAAGGTGCATGATTAAATTAAAATAAAGAACAAATGGGAAAATATACACATTGGTTCTGAGGAATCAGATTAAACGCTCTGAGAGGGAAGAAATACTGAACACATGAGGCTGGAAGAGCTAAGAGCTAATGGGAAGTGATCATGAATTCTAAGAAAGTAACTCATTTCACTGCCAGAGAAAGAGCTATTTGTGCAATGCTAAAATTCATATAGTAATAATCATTATCCTTATTATTTCAGAAGGACAAGAGAGCTACATAAAGGCTTATGCAGAAATTAAGGGGCTACAATTCAGAAGATCACTAAAACCATTAGAGAAGATTCTAACTTTGCATTTCACTGAAATGTCAGGTTTCTTGCCTGGAAATGTCTCCATTTATGGGCTCATCATCCTCCCAAGCTAGACATCATCAAGATATCTCTAATCTGCCACTATCCCTAATTCCTAACACCCAACTAATCATCAAGGTCAAATGCTGTGACCCCAGAAATGTCTCATAGCTTGACTCCTGTCAGGTTCCTAGTTAGTCCCTCGTCATTCCTCACTGAGATCATCCTGGCAGTCCCCTCACCAGCTGAGCCCTAACTTCCCCCTTTCTAATCCATCATCCATCCTCAGGTCATTCTACCTGAGCAATCTTTCTAAAACCCAGATGCTCTGACTTCCCAGGTGAATATTCTCACCTGGGAAAGAGAAAGCCTGAACTCCTTGGCGTGGCACAACTTTCACACGCTGCCTTTGTGTGCAACCAATCTTAGACCCCACTGCTTTCTGCAGGGCCGGACCTCTGCCTCAGTTCAAGAGCTCCCAGAACCAGTCATGCTCTTTTCAACCTTTAAACACTTTCATTTCATGCCTTTGAATGTGCTATTTCCCCTGCCAGGAACATCCTCAAATCCCTTTTCAAAGAAGGTTAAGCTAGCATTTTTCTTGGAGACCCAGCTCTGAGAAGAGACTTTCCCCACTTCATGAAGCAGAGGTGAACTCTTCTCAACTGTGTCCCCACTGTGCATTGTTGATGCCCTTATTCCTGCATTTTTTAAACTTCTATTATAGAAATTATTAAGTTCTATTGGAAGACTCTTGGTCTGCCCCCCACTGGTTGAAAGTAACTGAAGAGGGGTGTAAAGCTTTGGTAGCTTTACAGTCTTTATTTCCAGCACAAGGATGGAAAATGGCAAGTGCTGAAAGCACGTTTGGGAAATGAATGAATAAAAAACTGAACATGAATGAAAGGGCAAGCATGAAGAAACTCTAAATGTCCCTGCTACACACCCAGTCAACCCACACAGAGGATCTTGAGGGTGGGATTCATGCATAAAATTGTTTAAAGCTTTCCAGAAGTTTCTGGTATGCAGACAAAGTGAGGAAACACTATTGTAAAGTAATCCAGAGTATGTGCTCCTTTCCCATGAGTCATCAATTTCCTTTTTAAATTGAAGTGTAGTTGATTTAGGGCTTCCCAGTTGGCGCTAGTGGTAAAGAACTCGCCTGCCAGTACAGGAGATGTAAGAGATGCTGGTTCTATCCCTGAGGCGGGAAGATCATCTGGAGGAGGGCATGGCAACCCACTCCAGTATTCTTGCCTGGAGAATCCCACGGACAGAGGAGCCTGGCGGGCTACAGTCCATGGGTGACAAAGAGTCGGACACGACTGAAGCGACTTAGCACGCACGCACCCATATAGTTGATTTACAATGTTGTGTTAGTTTCAGGAGTCCATCAAAGTGATTTAGTTATATATACTTTTTTCTTCAGATTCTTTTCCATTATAGGCCATTACAATATGTTGAATATAGTTCCTTGTGCTATACAGAAGGTCCTTGGTTTTTTTTTTTTTTTTTTTTTACCTATTTTGTATATAAACAGTGTGCCACTTTCCTTTTAAATCCCTCTCAGCCTTGGTCCTTGATGAAGGGATCCCTGCCTGCCTCCACTGTTAAACACAGGGAAGCAGCGACAGGATCATCTCTGTCCCTCTACTGAACTTGGTGAAGATGGAAGCCTGCTGGCACAAGGGCGACATCCAGTGGTGGAAATGAATTTATTCTCCCATTGTCCCATTCCCTGAAAAATTACAAGTCCGTGGGAGAACCCAGTCTACACAGCTCCTTGCATTGGTTCAGTGGTGGTTTTTTTGTCCCAGGTAACTGATGCCACTCCAGGAAGATGCCTTGCCTGAACTGCAGTCTTGGAAACTCAGCAGGGAGGTTCTGGTCTTTGCTGAACTTGGCCTTTGCCTTCCCCGGGCACTGCCAGGCTGCTGACCACCCTCTGTGGCTCCGTTCCCAGCCCTGGTGTCATTCACAGGCGTGGGTCCAGAGCCCCTGGCCTCACACCACCCACATGTCACCCACTGCTGCCGCTGAGAAAGGGTCAGCACACTCTGTCACCTGCCTGGGTCTCCCAGGCTGCAGGCAAGACCCACGGGACGGGGTGCCTCTGATTCTCACTGGCTCATAGGCTCCCCCAGGTTCTGTGCCTCCTGCTATACCTGATGCTGCTGCTCCCCCAAATACGGAGAAAGCTGATGCTCATGGCATTGTTTCGGTTTGCTGGGGTAACAAACAAAGTACAAAGTACCACAGACTGTGGCTTAAAAAACGAAGATTCATTTTTTTCTCAGGTTCCTGGAGGCTGGAAGTCCCAGATCAAGGTGTTATCAGCATGGTTTCTTCTGAGGCCTCTCTCCTAGGCTGGTGGGTGGCTGCTTTCTCCCCATATCTTCACCTGGTTGTCCCTCTGTCGGTGTACTAATCTCCTTTTATAAAGACACTGATCATATTGCAGAAGTGGGGGTAGGGTAGTGATTACTGATTCAGTCTCCCTACCCGATATTGGTCTGTTCATATTTTCAGGTCTTCAGTATTTAGTCTTGGTATGCTGTGTGTTTTCAGAAATGTATCCATTTTTATCTAGGCTATCCAATTTGTTAGCATACAAATCTTCATAGTATTCTCTTATAATCCTTTTTATTTCTGTGGCATGGGTCATAAAACTCATTTCTGGATTTATTATTGGAATCTTTTCTCTTTTTTTTTTTTTCTTAATCTAGCTAAGGATTTGTCAGTTTTGTTAATCTTTTCAAAAGGCCAATTCTTAGTTTGATTTTTTAAATTGTTTTTCTGTTCTCTATTTCATTGATCTCTGCTCTAATCTTTTTTATTTTCTTTTTCCTGCTAGATGTGGGTTTAGTTTGTTTGTTCTTTGTTTTCTAGTTCCTTGAAGTATAAAGTTAGGGCTTGGGTTTTTATCTTTTTTCGGCTGCACTGCAGGGCTTGTGGGATCTTAGCTCCCTAACCAGGGATTGAACCCATGCCCTCAGCAGTGAAAGTACAGAGCCCTAACCATTGGACCACCAGGGAATTCCCTAAGGCCAGGTGGTTAAGTTGAGATAGTTCTTTTCTTGGCTGGCCCTTGGTCTGGTTGCCAGGCTCTCACTTGTGCAGAAGCTGCTTCTGGTTGCTGTTTTACAGGGCCTGGTCGTGAGGAGGCTGGTGTGGGATCTGAAGGGGCCCTGGGGCTCGTCCTGGCTGCCTGGTAGGTGGAGTCAGGGTCCCAAAGTCTCTGGGGCTGCTGCCCATCCACTGACAGGTAAGGTCAGGTTCCATGGTTAGTATAGGACTACTGGCAGGCAGAGTTGGTTCCTGGAGTCTGGCTGCAAGGCCCGGGGATCCCAAAGCTGGGTTCAGGTTATTTCGGGGAGTGGGGGAAGTGCAGTGGGTGTGGGTGGAGGGGTGGACAGTCTGGAATGAGGTCTGGGGAAGGCCCAGGGACTCAGCAGAAAAGAGCTCACCTGCAGTGCAGAGACATGGTGGACTCAGGTTCCATCTCCGGACTAGGAAGATCCCCTGGAGGAAGGCATGGCAACCCACTCCAGTGTTCTTGCCTAGAAAATTTCATGGACAGAGGAGCCAGGCAGGCTGCAGCCCATGGGGTTGCAAGGAGTCAGGCGGGCTGCAGTTCATGGGGTCACAAAGAGCTGGACACGACTGAGCACTCCAGACACAGTCGGGGGTGTCCAGAAGGTTCCACTGCCCTCCTAGTGGCAGGGCCAGGGCCCAGCTGGTTCCAGAGTAGTGTCCGGCCTGTAATGCAGGATTATAGCTTTCTGCTTATAGAGTCTGCTCCCTGGGGGTTCAGAAGTTAATTCAGGCTTCTTAGTGGGAGGGGGCAGTGCAGGTGCAGGGGCGGGTGGAGCTGGGTCTCTGCCCTCAGGTGGGCTGGCCTTGCCTAGTGGCTCTTTAGTGGTTAGGCGGCCCGTGGGCTGATGGGGAGGGCTGTGTCCCCGCCCAGCTAGTTGTTTGGCTTGTGGGTTGGCTGATGCCAGGTCTCGGGGCTAGCCAGGCAAAATACCAGCCGGCGCAGGGCCCCGTGGCTGAATGCTCCCCAGTACGTGTCTCCGTCCCCATGGTGACCTGCAGCCACCCCTCGCTTCTCCAGGAGAGGCTCCAAGACCAGCAGGTAGGTCCGGCCCAGGCTTCTATCAAATCACCGCTTTTGCGCTTGAACCCAGTGCGTGCGAGGTTTAGTATGCCCTTTCGGAGTGAAGACTATTTCCCCTAGTTTTGTGGGGCTCGTCTTCCCGGTGCAGGGCCCCCCACCTCTCTGCGCTCGGCGGGGGAGCCTGACGTGGGGCTCGGAGCCCTCATGTCTGCGGGAGAACCTCTGTGACATCATCCTCCTGTTTGTGGGTCTCCCAACCAGGGAGGGTGGGATTTGATTATATCTCGAGTCCAGCCCTCCTTTTCGTCTCCTTGTGTTTCCTTCTTTGTCTTTAGTTGTAGAAGGTCTTTTCTGGTAGGTTCCAGTCTTTCCCATAGATGGTTGTCCCGAGGTAATTGTGATTTTTGGTGTGCTGTGAGAGGTGCGCTCAGGGTCGTCCTGCCGCCATCTTGACTCTTCCCCTAGTCCTTTTTTTAATGTAAGCATTTACCACTCTAAGCTTGCCTCTTAGCCCTGCTTTTGCATAGTTTTAAATTATTTTGATTCTGATTAAAGGAATACTATAAAGTTATCTGTAAGATCCAGCGCCTACAGTTTTCATCACTGAAAGCCAGTGTCTCTCATAACTTTGGCTGTCTATAACGTTTTCTCGTCACAAGAATCACCTGAGGCTCTCCTAACATGTAGACATAGGACCTCGCCCCAGGTTTTCTGAATTAAAATCTCTCTAGTACTTCACGACAACAATCAGCATTATTAACAACCTCCCCAGGAGAATTGAACTCATGCTGTGAGTGCGTGCTCAGTCCTGTCAGACTCTTTGGGACCTCATTGACTGTAGCCCACCAGGTTTCTCTGTCCCTGGATTTCCCAGGCAAGAATGCTGGAGTGGGTTGCCATTTCCTACTCCAGGGGATCTTCCAGACCCAGGGTTTGAACCCTTGTGGGTCTCTTATATCTCCTACCTTGGTAGGCAGATTCTTTACCAGTGCACCACCTGAGAAGGCTCATGCTAAAAATTGAGCGACTCTTTCCACTCTGTGCTGTCTCCTTCTAATAGTTAGCATAGTGCTTGCACGGAGTAGAGACCCAGAAACTTTGTAGACATGAGTGAAGAAAAGTATAAGCCCCAGGGCATTTATCTAGAAAGGAACCCCAGACCTTTCTTGTCTTCCTGATTCCAAATCCAGTGCAATTTCCCTAATCCCTATTGGATAACATCCTCAGGATCCCTTCTGAAGTCAGGAAGACATTAAACCATTGTCAGAAATGGCCCTCTGCTGGGTTTTTTGTTTTGTTTGTGTTTTACTTTTGGTTTAATTTTTATTTTATATTAATATAGTTGATTTATAATGTTGTTTTAGTTTAAGGTATACAACAAAGTGATTCAGTTATACATATATATATCTCCATTCTTTTCCAGGTTTTTTCCCCATACAGGTTATTACAGGATGTTGAGTAGAGTTTCCTGTGCTATACCCCAGGCCTTGTTGACTATATATATATATAGTAGTGTGTATATGTTAATTCCTAACACATTGCTTCCCACACCTTTCTCCTTTGATAACCATAAGTTATTTTTGAAGTCTGTGAGTCTTTCTGTTTTATAAGAGTTCATTTGTATCATTTTTAAAGATTCCGCATATAAGTGGATATAAGTGATACTGTATATTTGTCTTTCTTCACTTAATATGATAATCTCTAGGTCCACCTAAGTCCTGCAAAAGGCATTATTTCCTTTTTTATGGCTGTGTAGTATTCCATTGTGTATACGTACATCTTCTTTATCCATTCCTCCGTCAATGACATTTGGCTGGCATCCATGTTTTGGCTAGTGTCAATAGTGCTACAGTGGGCCCTCTGCTGTTGATTCTGAAGGCTGTCTTTCAAGCTGTCACAACTCAGACCTCATGTCTGTGGGACTTACTGTCCAGCCTGCCCATGAAGCAGGTAACTTGTCTGAAGCTTAGAGCAGTGGTTAAACTCAGATTCCCCCCAACTGTCACCAGGGATAATTTATTCCCAATAGAATCTTTCATAAAGGATCCTCCCCCTCAAAAAGCCTTAGTCCTGAGGGGGAAAAAGAAACTTTGAGATTATTTTCTGATAAAAGCCCACTATAACCTTGATGTTTGTTATACTATCCTATAAGGACTGATAATGTTAGCCTTATCCAACTGATGGTGAATTTGATTCCATCTTGAATTCTACTACTGTGGACTCTGGGGAAAACTGCTAACCTCTCTTAATGGAAGAGGACAAAGAAAGGCCATCGCTGGACTTGTGAGGCCACGCACAGCTCAGGGAGCATGGAATTTATTGAGTTTGCTGTCAACTCAAGCCATTTTCTCAAAATGACTTTCTCTGGGGAGAGATATTATGCTAATATTGTTACGAGCTCAGAGGTTAGGTTATAAAATGATATTTGCCTGTTTTGTCAGCTTTATGTTTTGTTTTAACAGTTGTTTAAAATGTGGAAAAATCAAGGGAAAAAAAGCCCCACACCAAGTAAAAAGACCAAAGAAAGAACGGAGGAGAAGTGCAGAGTAAACATAGAAAAAGAGAGCAAATAGATAGATAAAAGAACTTACTATTCCAAAAAGGGGAAGAAAATTTAGGTCCTGCCTTCCTCTCTTTCATTTGAAGGGAGTGTGGCATAAGTTTTTCACTTTCTTGACCTCCCCACCCACTCAAACTGTCCGTGACCCTGTTCTTTTTTTCCTCTTCAATTCCTCTTAGGTATTGAAGGATAATCTTAGAAAGTTTTCAGTTGCTTGAGCATGGCACAGAGGCTGTGCATAGACTGCTCTGGGTCAGATGCTGTTTAACAGAGGATACAGCTGCAGAAAGGAATCAATTTTTGCATCTTGTACATCTTAACAGCCCACACTGGCTGCCCTCCTTCCTCTCCCTTCATCTCCTGGAAACCCTTCAGCTGAATCCTACATGCTCATTCTCTTAGGAAGGCAGCTGCATGTAATCCCTTGCTATTTAGGGGACAGAGATTCTGCCTTGCATGGGTAGAGCAAGACTTCTGAGCTACAATCTGCCTTATTATCTTTCCTACTCTGACAAGAGAGAGACCATGAAAAATGGAAAGGGAGGGTTCCCATGGGGCCCTAGGTTTCCAGTCCCCACCACGTCTTCCCCACTACACACACCAGAAGCAAAAGTCTAGGATATCCTCCTACCATTAAGAAATTTATTAAATTATAAGGTATACTGCTTTTCTGCTCAATGTTTTGCACTTGTGAAAAAAGGGAGAGGGAAGAACAAAAGAGGAGCTTAGTGGTAAAGAATCCACCTGCCAGTGCAGAAGACACTTAGATCCCTGGGAAAGATCCCCTGGAGAAGGAATTGGCAACCCACCCCAGTATTCTTGCCTGGAAAATCGCGTGGACAGAGGAGCCTGGCAGGTTATAGTCCATGGGTTGCAAAGAGTCAGACATGACTGAGCTGCTAAGTCGCTTCAGTCGTGTCCGACTCTGTGCGACCCCATAGACGGCAGCCCACCAGGCTCCCCCGTCCCTGGGAGTCTCCAGGCAAGAACACTGGAGTGGGTTGCCATTTCCTTCTCCAATGCATGAAAGTGAAAAGTGAAAGCGAAGCTACTCAGTCATGTTCGACTGGCAGCGACCCCAGGGACTGCAGCCTACCAGGCTCCTCTGTCCATGGGATTTTCCAGGCAAGAGTACTGGAGTGGGCTGCCATTGCCTTCTCCAATGACGGAGCATGCATACACAAAGAATGAAAGAATTAATTTGACAGACAATTCTGGTAACAGTTGTTATGTTTACATCTCTAGCAAAGTCAACTATAAACATCCAGGGAAAGTGACTGTGCTGCCTCTTCCTACGCCCACCTCTCTCTCTCTCCTCTGCTCACCTTGATATTCTTCTGCAAGAGGCTGCCTGCCAAATGAAGGCTAAGCCATAGTTTTGAAGTTTAAATGTTGCTTCTGCTTTGTATTAAAAATACTAGTTATTCAAGCTGAGTATAACTTGATGTAGTCCCACTTGTTTATTGTTGCTTTTGTTCCTCTTGCTTTTGGTGTCAAATCCAAAAGTGTCATCACCACACCAATAGCAAGAAGCTTATCACTTGTGTTTCTTCCAGAAGTTTTACCCCTTATGTTTCTTCCAGAAGTTTTACACTTTCCAGTTTTACACTGTATAATCCATTTTGAGTTGATTTTTGTGTGTAGTATAAGACAAGGTTCTAGTTTCATTCTTTTGTATGTAACTTTCCAGTTTCCCCAATACCATTTATTGAAGAGACTATCTTCCCCATTGTATGTTTTTGGTGCATCTGGCATAAATTAATTGACCACATATGTATGCATGGGTATGTTTCTGAGCTCTCTATTCTGTTCCATTGATCAGTTTGCCTGTTTTGACACCATACTGTTTTGATTATTACAGCTTTGTCATGTAGTTTAAAATCAGAACATGTAAAGTCCCCAGCTTTGTTCATTTCTCTCAAGATTCTTTTGGCTATTCAGGGTCTTTTGTGATTTCATACAAATTTTAGGTTTGTATTTTCTATTTTTGTGAAAAGAATGCCATTGGAATTTTGATACGAATTGCATTGAATCTGTAGATCATTTTGGATAGTAGGGACATTTGAGTAATATTCCTGGCCTTTTTCTTCATAGGAGGCAAAATGACCTATTACAGTTTTCAGACCCTCCCTATTTCCTCTCGTATGGGATCCACTTACCTGGATGTCTTTTCTCACCTGCTCTCTGCCTTGTTGTAAAGGGCCTGCCTGCCCCTATATGGGGAGCTCTGTGAGTGTGAGAAGTTGGGTCAGTATCAGGATGAATGAGCATGTCTTACTCAGGATTAAAATTAGCAAGACCACTTTACAAAAAATCTGATCCATTTCACTCCAGTCTTGTCTGTCATAAGGGTAACATTTTGATATCCATCTGCCTGACTTTTTTGACCATCTCTCAGGTGGAGAAAATAGGCTGTTACTTACTCCCTAAAATCTCAGAATAATCAATGCTAATGAGGCATTACCACAAGGAACAATTGAACTGTTTTTCTCCATTATAGTTTATTATAATGTATTGATATAGTTCCCTGTGCTATACAGTAGGACCTTGTTGTTTACCTATTTTTTGTTGTTGTTTACCTATTTTATATAGAGTAATTTGTATCTGCTAATCCCAAACTCCAAATTTATTCCTCCTCCATACATTTCCCCTTTGGTAACCATAAGTTTTCTATATCTGTGAGTCTGTTTCTGATTTGTAAATAAGCTCATGTGTATAACAGTTTAGATTCCATGCATAAGTGATATCAAATGATGTTTGTCTTCCTCTGTCTGACTTCACTTAGTATGATAACTCTAGTTCTATCCATGTTGCTACAAATGGCATTATTTCATTTTTATGGCTGAGTAATATTCCATTGTGTATGTGTGTGTGTATATATATATATACACACATACCATATCTTCTTTATACATTAATTTATTGACAGACATTTAGGTGGCTTTCATGCCTTGACTATTGTAAATAGTTCTGCTGTGAACACTGGGGTACATGTATCTTTTCAAAGTAGAATTTTCTCTGGATAAAAGGTCAGTTTTCATTCCAGTCCCTAAGAAAGGCAATGCCAAAGAATGCTCAAACTACCATACAATTGCACTCATCTCACACGCCAGTAAAGTAATGCTCAAAATTCTGCAAGCTATGCTTCAACAATACGTGAACCGTGAACTTCCAGATGTTCAAACTGGATTTAGAAAAGGCAGAGGAACCAGAGATCAAATTGCCAACATCCACTGGATCATTGAAAAAGCAAGAGAGTTCGAGAAAAACATCTATTTCTGCTTTATTGACTATGCCAAAGCCTTTGACTGTGTGGATCACAATAAACTGGAAAATTCTGAAAGAGATGGGAATACCAGACCACCTGACTTGTCTCTTGAGAAATCTGCATGCAGGTCAGGAAATAACAGTTAGAACTGGACATGGAACAACAGACTGGTTCCAAATTGGGAAAGGAGTATGTCAAGACTGTATATTGTCACCCTGCTTATTTAACTTATATGCAGAGTACATCATGAGAAACACTGGACTGGAAAAAGCACAAGCTGGAATCAAGATTGCCGGGAGAAATATCAATAACCTCAGATATGCAGATGACACCACCCTTATGGCAGAAAGTGAAGAAGAACTAAAGATCCTGTTGATGAAAGTGAAAGAGGAGAGTGAAAAAAAAAGTTGGCTTAAAGCTGAACATTCAGAAAACAAAGATCATGGCATCCGGTCCCATCACTTCATGGCACACAGATAGAGAAACAGTGGGAACAGTGGCAGATTTTATTTTGGGAGACTCCAAAATAACTGCAGATGGTGATTGCAGCCATGAAATTAAAAGATGCTTACTCCTTGGGAGAAAAGTTATGACCAACCTAGACAGCATATTAAAAAGTAGAGATGTTACTTTGCCAATCAAGGTCTGTCTAGTCAAGGCTATGGTTTTTCCAGTAGTCATGTATGAATGTGAGAGTTGAACTGTGAAGAAAGCTGAGTGCTGAAGAATTGATGCTTTTGAACTGTGGTGTTGGAGAAGACTTTTGAGAGTCCCTTGGACTGCAAGGAGATCCAACCAGTGCATCCTAAAGGAAATCAGTCCTGAATATTCATTGGAAGGGCTGAGGCTGAAGCTGAAACTCCAGTACTTTGGCCACCTGATGTGAAGAGCTGACTCATTTTCCCACCTGATGCTGGGAAAGATTGAGGGCAGGAGGAGAAGGGGACAACAGAGGATGAGATGGCTGGATGGCATCACCGACTCAATGGACATAAGTTTGAGTAAACTCCGGGAGTTGGTGATGGACAGGGAGGCCTGGCGTGCTGCAGTCCATGGGATTGCAACGAGTCAGACACGACTGAGCATCTGAACTGATGCCAAGGAGTGGGATTGTTGGATCATATGGTAACTCTTTTTAGCTTTTTAAGGAACTGTCGTACTGTTTTCCATAGTGGTTGTACTGATTTACATTCCCACCAACAGTGTAGTGGGATTTTCTTTTCTCACACCCTCTCCAGCATTTATATTTTGTAGACTTCTTGATGATGGCCATTCTGACTGGTGTGGGGTGATACTTTGTTGTAGGTTTGATTTGCATTTCTCTAATTAGCAGTGTTGAGCAGCTTTTAATGTGTTATTGACATATGTCTTCTTTGGAGAAATGACTACTTACATCTTCTACTCATTTTTTGACTGGGTTGTTTGTTTTTCTGTTATTGAGTTGAATGAGCTGCTTGTATATTTTGGAAATTAAGCCGTTGTTGGTTGTATCATTTGCAAATATGTCCTCCTAGTCCATACATTTTGTTTTGTTTTGTTTATGGCTTCCTTTGCAGTGCAAACGCTTATAAGTTTTATTAGGTCCTAATTATTTATTTTTGCTTCTATTGCCTTATGAGGCTGACCTAGGAAAACATTGCTATGATTTATGTCAGAGAGTATTTTGCCCATGTTGTCTTCTAGAAATTTTATGGTAAGTGTCTTATATTTAAGTCTTTAAGCCATTTTGAGTTTATGAGGGAGTGTTCTAACTTCACTGATTTACACGTGGCTGTCCAGTTTTCCCAATACCACTTGCTGAAGGGACTGTCTTCTCCATTGTGTATTTTTGCTTCTCTTGCTTAAGATTGATTATAGGCATGTGGGTTTATTTCTGTGAGCCAAGAATATTGATGATAGACAAAATCAAGATTAAAAGAAACAAGATGCTCCATGTGAATCACTTGGGAATTTGCCTATAGTGCACCTTCCCCAAAACATTTTGCTTCCATCTATGGGAAAGTGGTTATAATATGCTAATTTGGATGGAATAAAACAACTTACTATCATCTGCCCAGAAACTGCCACAATTCAAATGGTCCATGCTTCAGATGAGAACGATGCCCTCCAGGGTTGCGTACTACCCAATCTGTCCTATAATCATTGAGTCAATGCTGGTGTCAAACACCATATTAGGGGGAAAGTGGACACCCGTACACCAAATTCCTTCTTCCCTCATTCAGTAGAAACATCCCTCATGTAAATCAGTCCCTCAAAGGCCAACTCTCAAATTGGCCATGTGTGACTCATTTTGGACTCTTGGAACCATACTTGTCATAAATGAAGATATCCAAGTTCTTCATGGACCAGCCTCTAGCATTACCTGATTTTAGGTCTCTGGTGCCAGACCTTTCTCAGAACTACCAAGCACCTGGGCCTGAAGCTTGCTGTTGCTAAATGCCGGTCACCCAACCCCAAAACCCTGCAACAATTCACTGATGCTCATGTGGCCTAGCATCCTTGTACAATTGCCACTCCAATACTCACCGTCTCTGCAACAGCCTAACATAGTGGGTGCTCAAAAAGCTATCTAATGAATGAATAAATTAACACATTCCCCTTCTGTGTACACAGCTTCCTCCTTGTGTCAAATTTGCCTAAAATGTATTTTTTTTAAATGTATTTTTTTAAAAAATTGAAAACATTTTACTTCTTATGAAAAAGATGAAAGCTGCATAATTTAGAAGTCTAATTGCTAACAAAAGATTCATCTTAGACTGTGTATAAAATTCCACAAGTCAGATAATGGATAAACTGTTTCAACAGCTTTGTTGTTGTTATGAGGAGGAGAGTACTATAAGCTAGGATTAATAATAGACACCAAATCAGTCACTGGTTGATTCTGCCAATTTCCTCAGTGGATGTTGCAAGGCATAGTATAACATATCATTACTTTAAAAAAATAATTGGGATATAATTGCTTTGCAGTATTGTGTTTCTGCTGTACAATGAAGTGACTCAGCTATATGTATACATATATCCCCTGCTTCTTGGACCTCCCTCCCACCCACCTTCCAAACGTATTCATTCTTATTTTAACCTTTGTGACTTTTTCTATACCCACATTCTGCCCATACTAGTATATTTTTTATATTCTTTAAATTGAATCACCTCTTTTTCTTAAATGTTTGAGGAGTAAAAATCCTACTTTAAAGGGTACTTTAAATTCTAAATAGGGTCTTCCCTGATAGCTCAGTTGGTAAACAATCCTCCTGCAATGCAGGAGATCCCGGTTCGGTTTCTGGGTTGGGAAGATCCCCTGGAGAAGGGATAGGCTACCCACTCCAGTATTCTTGGGCTTCCCTTGTGGCTCAGCTGGTAAAGAATCTGCCTGCAATGTGGGAGACCTACGTTCAATCCCTGGGTTGGGAAGATCCCCTGGAGAAGGGAAAGATTACCCACTCCAGTATTCTAGGCTGGAGAATTTCAAGGACTGTATAGTCCATGGGGTCACAAAAAGTCGGACACAACGGAGTGACTTTCACTTTCATATTCTAAATGATAAACAGCATCTCAGTATCTTTGTATCGCAGTAAACTGTTCCAACCTCACACGGTCAAAGACCACGTCAGGCACTAACACTGTGAAGGTATCACACTTCAGAGAACACTCACCTAGGTTCTGGAGTCCACCATGTCTTGAATCGGGACCCAAGAAGCTCCCTGGTGCCAAGTGAATAATGCGTCTGATCCCTACCTGCAGGCCTCATCAAAAGTGGTTCAGATTATGACACATGTCAGTAATAGGACAGGGAGAGCCAGTGTTTAGAAGAACCAGGAGAGGTAAGCCACAGGCTCCCAGGCTGTCAACCCTTGTCAAAAGGAGACAGAGCCAGGCCTGACAGCCCAAAGAAATGAATCAGAATAATTATTCAGAGTCATTTGTCTGAAGGAGAAGCAGAAAGAGACTTTCTTCTTTTGCAGGAAGTGCTTGGGTGACTGTGGAGCCTGTTGGGCAGATAAGCTCCTGCCGGAGAGCTGGCTAGAAACCCAGACAGTTCCATCCTCCGCATTTCCCGATGAAGTCCCCTCCGCGCTGGTTGTCAGGGCTCTCAATGGCTCATTGAGAAAGCTGCTGCTCGGCATCTGCCAGAAGACACCACCTTCCTACATCTGCTTGGCTGTAGATGTAGGGAACAGGTGTTGCTAGGTGGTGTCAGGGACCAGCCAGGTCAGGCAGCCGAGGGTGACTTGTTGAATAAAGTCCTGGAGGATGCTCTGAGCCCAGGAGCAGGGCTGGAGGAGCTGCCAACCTCTTGGTCTAAATGCTGGGGTGCCTTGGGAATACCTTAGTTCATGAAGGTTAAAAAAAAAAAAAGGGGGTGGGGGAGAAAATGATCAACGTTTGGACATCTATAATGTGCGAGGCACCATGCTGACTGCTCTAAAGATAGGCGCCATATGTCTTTTACCAAATTTTAGAGTAAGTCTTATTTCTAAATAACTAATACCAGCATTCATCCTGCAGCTTGCTGGAAGGACAGGGCATCTCCTAGGCATTTCTGAGACTTCCCAGGTTGCTTTTTTTTTTTTTTTCCTGGAAATCATATCAGTTTTATTTTTTTTTTTTCTCATTACATACACTATATTTACTTAGAAAAAGGTTATCAAATTCCATGCAATACTGTAGTTAGAACTGAGCCCAAATTTATAATCAATATGTAAAGACCTGGAGTCAAGCAAAGCCTATATATTATTTAAAGCTGGGAATGATCAATGTATGACAAAAAAAAAAAAAAAAAGGCAAATTGATGTCTTCATGTTGCCCAGGTTGCTTGATGTTCCAAAAATCCATTTGTTGCTTGTCACCACTCCCTCTAGGCCGCTTTATGAACTTAAGTCTGTTCGCATTGGCTGCCTGAAAATCATGTCTCCATGCTGTCAGCAGCCTTGCGGGGCCCACTTTGCAGATTGCCACATACTGCTCATCACCACACTGCAGGCAGGACCCTCTCTGAAGTCCCAACACACAGCTAATTCGTGCTGGATGCTCCTGACCAGAGTTTAAGAATAAAACAAGGACACTGCACAGCACCCGGGGAATCCAGAGTCCCAGCTTCTAGGACACATCAGCCCTTCCCTTCTCACGAAGCTCTTCTGGTCACTGTGGCCCAGAGCTGTCGACCTCAGGCTCATTCAGCTCTCCAGACAAGAGTTCTCTTTCTAAGTCCTGACATTGCTATTCCAGCCCCCTTTCTTTCCCCTCTTTCTCAGAGCCTCACAAGAGGAAAATTAAAAAGAAATAAGTAGAAACAATTCACTTGAGCTATACCACCCATGACGAAGATAGCACTGTAATTATAAAACAAAAGAATTGACCATTCAATTCAAGTATATACACTTGAAACTTAGCATTTGCCTTTAGTTCTGAGTGACTAAGTTATAAATGAAGGTAGGTAGGGTTTTGGTTTTTTTTTGGCCATGTGGCGTGTGGGACCTTAGTGCCCCGCCACCATCCCCCCGCACCACGACTTGAACCTGTGCCTTCTGCAGTGGGAGCACAGACTCTTAACCACCGGACAACCAGGGGAGTCCCCGTAGGTATTTTTTTAGAAGACCTGCAGAACACCGCCAGAGTGCCGGGTGCTGCTGTCCAAATACTTAGCTCATGATCCTTATAACAATCATATGAGGTAACATCTACTTTGATAGATGAGAGCCCCGAGGCCCAGAAAGCCTGGGTAAGTTGCCTGATGTCACACAGCCAGCAAGTAGCAGAGCAGGATTTAGCCCACGTCATTTGGCTGAGTGGCAGTGCTCTTAACTACTGGACTAGGCTTCCCTGCAAAGGTCCCCTTCTGCTCAGAGGGAGACCTGAGAGACCCAAAGGCAATACCAGGCTTACGTGGTGGGCCTTAGGAGAGAAATGCTGTCAGTTGTGTCCCCTCTTTCTGCCATCAAAGTTTCAGAAATACTGTTGACCAGATGCTGGAGCCCCTCCCCCAGTCGCATGATCTAAGTTTCTCTTTATAACAGCCCTGCTGGTTATATGTTCTCTCCATCTCACCTCTGGGAAAAAAGGAGGTGAGTAAGTCGTAGAGCTTGGATTTGACCCTACACCTGTCTGGATTTTAAAAAACATGCTCATTGCACAATACAGGGCACTGTATCTACATGGTGCTACCAAAGATAATTTTTTAATTTGCTTCATTTAAACCTTCTAACTACAGTTATAAGGCTTGAAGAGTTTAGAAGGAGAAAAGCTAGATTTCAAAGAAAAGCTGCCTGTAACGATCAGTTGCATAAGTAATGTGCTTGGGGCCGTGGTGGAAGGAAAGAACAATTTGCCACAGTTTTAATTGGAATGTAAACCCCAGGGCTGGACGCATTCCTGCATAGCTTACTTGACACGCTTCATACCTCCTGGTTCTCTTGCCCATCAATCTTCCATTTGCTCACACTCAGGGAGGATCTCATTCAAATACATTCTTCTCCAAATACAATGTTGATGATAGTAATAATGGTAATGTCAGCATATTCCTATTCATCCAATGGGTGTCTATGTAGGAACTCATTAGAGGTGCTCATCTATCAGAATGGCCAGATTGGAACACTAGTGCAGTTGCATGCATGCTCAGTTGTGCCTGACACTTTGCAACCTTTGAGACCCCATGGACTATAGCCTGCCAGGCAGCTCTGTCCATGGGAGTTCCCAGGCAAGAATACTAGAGTGGGTTCCCATGCCCTCCTCCAGGGGATCTTCCCTACCCAGGGATCAAACTCATGTCTCCTGCGTCTCCTGCGTTGCAGGCGGATCCTTTACTGCAGAGCCATGGGGGAAGCCCTTGAATACTGGACCCACCATCTACTACTGTGTGACCATCAGCAGGTTATTTAGCCTCTCTGTGCCTCGGTTCTTTGCGGTAAAGATAAAATGGAATTGTATATGTGGAGCATGTAGAGCAGTGCCTGGCACAAAGGTAGGAGCTCAATAAATGTTAGTTGTTACTTTTATCATTTGCCAACTGTAATGATAGATACCCCTGATACAAGATAAACGATAAATGTAGTATGACTGGAGCTCAAATTAAATCATCATAAATGAGGTGGGAGTGCGCCCTTACCTTGACTGCCTCACTGTGAAGCAAACATTATATGGGAGTAAATGCTTACCCAGTACAATTGTTCTGTTCTTAACTAGTTGCCTCAAAATCAGAGGGATGCTGCAGAAGCAGCTTGGAAGATAACCTTGTGTATGTTTTGAATGTTGGCTGTTGTCTGAAAACTAAACATCTGTGATACCAAGTGAGGGCAACTTCTGACAGCATGTCAGACCTAATGTTGCAGGAATTCTTAGCACTACAAACACTCACTAAGTTAAAACCAGAACAAGTTTAATACAGAGCCTGTGAAATATGTACTGTCTTGGAAATTTTCCTGGCGGTCCAGTGGTTAAGATTACTTGCTTCCACTGCAGGGGGCACGGACGCAATCCCCGGTCAGTGAACTAGGTTCCTGCATGCCGGGAGATGCGGCCAAATAAATAAAGTCAGTTAAACAATACACCTTTTCCCAAATATTGTATATTAATGCATATATATGGACTCTAGAAAAATGGTACTGATGAACCTGTTTGCAGGGCAGGAATAGAGAGGCAGACGTAGAGAATAGATGTGAGGACACAATGAGGGAAGAGGTTGAGATGAATTGAGAGAGTAGCTTTGAAATATATACATTACCATGTATAAAATAGATAGCTAATGGGAAGTTACTGTATAACACAGGGAGATCAACCCAGTGCTCTGTGAGAGGGGGTATGAGATGGGGGGTGGAAGAGAGTATATACCTATGGCTGATTAATGCTGATGTATGACAGAAACCAACACAATATTGTAGACCAATTATTTTCCAATTAAAAATAAATAAATTGAAATAAAGAAAATACACTTTTCTATTGTAGCAGCCATGTACTTGACCTTATGTTGAGCCCAAAAGGAAGAAAAAGAAATATGTAGCTGCTAGAAACAAAATAAGAAGTTGAGGAAAATGTTAGGTAAGGCATGATGCTGCACAGGGTTAGTAGTCTTATAAATAGGTCATGTGAGCTATGAACTGGGATATTTATAGCCATATGAGGGCAAAGAATCTTGGCTTTTGCAGTGAGGTGAGAGAGAGAAGGAGAGAGCTTTAACAAAGTTAGGAGCCTTGAAGTGCTGTTCCATCTGTTAAGAGGAGATAAAACTTTGTTTTCCTGCTCAGGTAAGCTTTAATATAAATGGGTGAGAAAACAAAGTCACCATAAGAGTTAGAAATATTGAGCCTGAAGCATCCTGGTAGGTAAGCTGAATAACATTATTACCATATTTCAGAAAACCCCAAATAGGAAATAAAGGCTTAATTTGTTGTGGAATTAGTGTGATCACAAGGATCTTAGCAGCTGCAAATTCAAAAGCACTCTGTAAAGATACCTATAAGACACATGGACCTCCCACTGGGGGGAAAAATCATATGAACATGAGTTTCCATATAAAATTATAAATGAAATAACAATTATCATGATAAAAATTCAACAAGTAATAAAGAGAATTAGTACTCACAGATGGAGAAGAGAAAACAACCTGAAAAAGTATTAAACGATATGTAAAATAAAGAGAAAAAATATTAAATAGAAGCAATAACAAACAAGAAATGTGAGGAAAAACCACATATTAAAAAATTATCAAAATATTGAAGAATAAAGAAATACAGTCATTGAAAACTGTATGGTGGATTTAAATACAAGATTAGATATAGATGAAAAAAGAATCAATAAACTGGAAGATAAACCCAAGGAAATAAATTATATTAGAGAGAGAGAAAATTTATGAGATAGTTTTAAATGAGGACATAAGATGCAAGGAGACATCTAATAGAAATTCCAGAAAGAGAGAATATAAATACCTCAGAAGGAAGGAATACAATAGGGAAGAGGCAATATTTGAAGAGGTAATAGTGGCAAAGTTTTCTAAAATGAACAAAGATTGCTTGAAAAGGCACTCTGAGTCTTGAGAATAATAAAATCCAACGCATATGTCGACACATCATGGTGAAACTTAACATCAAAGACAAAAAAGAAAACCTTGAAAGCAACAAGAAAGGAAAAAAGACTACCCTGTAAAAGAATTATGATTAGATTAACAGTAGAGTTCTTATGAACAATAATGACCAGAGAATTGTAGAATAGTATCCTTGAAGTTCTTAAATAACTACTGTCCTGGAATTAATGCCAACTCTTTCCTATTCAAGAGCAGTGGTGAAACCCTGCATTGATGAGCATCCTGGATCAATTAGTTCCAAACCTTGTCCTTGTAGAGTAATGAAAAGGCCTTTGGAAATCAAAGTGTATGCCAGTATTTATGGACCTAGAATTTCCTAAAAATAAAGCATCTTTTCCTTTCTAGAAAAAGGAAGGACACTCATGGCAGATAAGTTTGTGCTGATTTTAGGTTCTTAGTTTACTCCAACCTCTGAGAGTAGATCCTTTCTCAGAGATGGGCTGGGCTGATGGTATGGGTATGTATGCTGTGTATTTAGTCGCTCAGTCATGTCCAACTCTTTGTGACCCCGTGGACAGTAGCCTGTGAGGCTCCTCTGTTCTTGGGAATCCTCCAGGCAAGAATAATGGAGTGGGTTGCCATGCCCTCCTCCAGGGGACCTTCACAACCTGGGGACTGAACCCAGGTCACCCACATTGCAGGTGGATTCTTTGCTGTCTGAGCCAGCAGGAAGTCTGTATATGGGTAGGTGATTGAACTTGCCTACTGGCCTGGGAGGTTCTAATGGAAGACACACACAATTGTCTGGACTGATCAGGACACTGAAATTGTCACAGATCTCAAAGAACTTATAAGACACTGAATACAATAAGTTCATATTCATTATAAAGAATGGGTGTGCTCTTAAGTAGAGGAATGGGATGTGATGGCCACCCAGAGAGGAGGTGTCTGTCTCCTCATTATCTGTAGTTCAGACTTAGCTTGACATCCTAAGCCTTTCACCATCATGTCCTTTCAGATAATCTTCCACTACTCCCCAGACTAACCCTCCTCTCAAAATGATTGGGCTGCTCACCAACCCTTGAAAACGAGTTATATTTTATGAACTATTTATTAAATAAATATTGTTTATTGATTGATTAGTTGAGTGGTTGAATAGACAAAAGCAATTTATATATCCTTAAGTCTTGGCCTCTCAGCTGTGCTAAACCACTTGATAGATTGTAACACCAGTTGTACATAGAAAAAGAAATCTTCCATATGATACAAGCCATGTGCCCTACCCTCCAAACTGTAACAACTTCCATTAATGCAGGATCATATAGTAAAACAGTTTAGACACAAGCTTTGGAGCCATGTTTCCTAGGATCTAATTTTGATTCTAGCACTAGCTCTGTGACCTTAGGTAAGATGTTTAATTTCTTTATACCTCAACATGGAACTATAGGAATAAAAGAAGACATAGCTCATAGAGTACTTTTAAGAACTTAATGAAGAAATATAAATAAAATTGAAATTTTCTGGATACATGGCAATGCTCAATATAAGTTAGCATAAATTGCTATTATTTTTATTAACACTTAAATCACACAGAACAAGGAAGAAACATTTGCTATTCAACTTCCATGTTATTGCAATTAGAGAAGGACATTTAAATGAAGATTTGGAGAGGACCATAAAATCTTCCAATTTTCTAAAATTCTACACTGACTCACAAAATATTGAGGAGCTACCAAGACTTAGACATCAGGTCTCTTGATTCTTAACCTACCACTTATTCAATTAGCTCTATCGCTTGTACATCCCCAGTCTCCTGGCTCATGACCAGCAGCTTCATCACTTTACGACTATTATTACAACCGCTATTACTGATACTTCCCTGGTGGCTCAGACAGTAAAGCGTCTGCCTACAGTGTGGGAGACCCGGGTTCAATCCCCGGGTCGGGAAGATCCCCTGGAGAAGGAAATGGCAACCCGCTCCAGTACTCTTGCCTGGAAAATCCCATGGACGGAGAAGCCTGGTAGGCTACAGTCCATGGGGTCGCAAAGAGTCAGACACGACTGAGGGACTTCACTTTATATTTCAACTACTGCTATTATAGCTGCTATTACCACAACCATAACTAATAGTGCAGCTGTGAAATTCTCACTGTCTTACTACCAGAAACCATGTATGTACCAATCTTACACTAGACGTGTTAAAATAAAACATTATCTTGAACCATTGCCGCATTTCTGCAAGGACTGTATTTATCTCTCAATTTTTACAGATGAGGAAAATGTCTAAAAAAATTGCTCACCACTCAGAGGCGGTGAGCAGAAGTATCAGGATTCAAACCTAGATCCCCCTGTGTCCCCAAACCATGCCTTTTCCACTTTAACAATCTACTTCTCAATCTAAACTGTATTTGAACACAATGGAACAGATTTTTTACCAGAGTTTTACAGCTGTTTCTCTCAGCCTGCAAAACAGATTGCGCCTGGTTGCTGAGCCTGACGATCGGTGCCAATTTGTCAAAATGCCAGTGGCATATTAATGATTTAGAGAAAGCACAGGCCGACAGCTTTCTCTACACCCAGCAGATGCCTGTGTTTTAAGAACTGTAACAGCACCAAAGTGTGGCACACCCACTGACTTGCAATGTTTCCTGCAAACGACAAGTCTGTGTACATCCTCTGGGGACCAAAGGTAAGGGTGAACTCTGTCAAGCTCACCTGCGGGAAGAAAGAGAAAAAATAAACCAAGAGAAAACCACCATGGGGCCATGAATCTGGCAGTGGATGGCCTGAAGATTAAGTCCCATCCTCCTCCTGGTATTTGGAAAGCCTGACCTTCTGCTTTCACGCTTAGGCTCCTCCTTTCCAGCTCTTGCCATGATTATCTTGACAAAGCGCATCCTAGGTGAATGCCTTAGTGAGGTCTGTTTGACAGAAACTCAGAGCAGTATAGGGGAAAGGAAGCTCTGTGGTGTGGAGGCCGCGGATAAATGGGGCTGATTGGTAAGGCAGGGTGAAGAATGGGAGAGTGATGGTAGCCATTTCCCAAGGTGCTTAACTTACGGACTCATAAGTCTTTCAGGACTTGGCAATCGTGCTTCAAAACAACGGAGAAAAGTGGGAAAGTGATTGCACACCAAATACAACTTAGCTTTCTGAGATTAGAAAGGAGGATTTTACCCTCATGACTCATGAGGTATCTGTGTGCACCATTTATCATCTGGGCGGGGGAATTCATAGGCCTTGGAGACCTCTGCAGAGCTTCCAAGGTAGGATGTGCTTTGAATTCTGTTACTACAACTCATTGAAATTCTCATTTTTCCAAGGGTTGCTAACCATTATCAGGAACTGGTTTTCTAAGGCAGGTCGATGCTGAGCATGCTCGGGAGTGAGGAGGAATTCTGGGAGGCTTTTGGGAGAGAACACAATGAAGGTGGAGAAGTAGTGAACTTCCAGCTAGAGGGAGTTGCCTAAGTCAGGTTGTTAGCAGCCTGTGTAGTGGTGGTCATGATGGAGATGATGATGGTGGTGGAGATGATGGCAGTACAATAATAGCAGTGACCACTTGCAGAACATTTATTCTTTTTTTTTTTTTCCATTTATTTTTATTAGTTGGAGGCTAATAACTTTACAGTATTGTAGTGGTTTTTGCCATACATTGACATGAATCAGCCATGGATTTACATGTGTTCCCCATCCCGATCCCCACTCCGGCCTCCCTCTCCATCCCATCCCTCTGGGTCTTCCCAGTGCACCAGCCCTGAGCACTTGTCTCATGCATCCAACCTGAGCATTTATTCTATGCTGAACTTATGCTGAGAACCTCCATATATGAAAGGTGTCATGTATCTTCTCCTACCTCCTGTCCTCCCTCTGGCCTCCATCCTACATCCTGTGTTTTTAGTCCCCTTCTCTCTTTACTCATATGACCTTGGGATTGAAAGGTCTAGGTCATGGGGGACCTCAGACGATAAAGACAGAATGCATGATCAGCTTTCCTTGGTTGGAAGGTTGGAAGTATGATTGCAAATGAGAAAAGAGGTCCCAGGCTAGTGTGAAGGGACAGTATGAGATGACACAAAGCTTTGGTCTCTAAGAAGGAAGTCTCATAGCTGGACACCCTCAGAGATGGCTGTATTAGTTCTCTAGGGGCTGCCCTAACAAAACACCACAGACTGGGTGGCTTCAACAACAGGAAATTATTTTCTCATGATTCTGGAGTTTAAAAGTTCAAGATCAAGATGGCAAGAGATGGTTTCTTCTGAGTCACCTCTCCTTGAGTTACGGATAGTTAAGTTGTCTTCCCTCCACTGTCTTCACATGACCTTCCTTCTAAGTGAGTCTGTGTCCTAATCTCCTCTTCATATAAGGACCCCAGTAACACTGGATTAGATTTCACCCTAATGGCCCACTGCATGTGTGCTAAGGCACTTCAGTCGTGTCTGACTCTCTGCGACCCGATGGACTGTAGCCTGGCAGGTTCTTCTGTTCATGGGATTCTCCAGGCAAAAATACTGGAGTGGGTTGCCATGCCCTCCTCCAGGGGATATTCCTGGTCCAAGGATTCAACCCTTGTCTCTTGTGTCTCTTACACTGGCAGAACCACTGCCTGAACCGCCGGGGGAACTCATTTGAACTCAGTTACCCGTTTAAAGAACTTTTCTTCAAACACAGTCACACTCTGAGTTTCAGAGTGTGGGGTTAAGAGGGTTAAGACTTCAACATGGGAACTTTACAGGCATACAGTTCAGTCCATGATGATGGTCTAAGGGATCAGGAGCAGAAGGGGAAACTCAAAGGATTTGCCAGATCCTCTTTCCCAAATAAGACCCCAAATTGATAAATGCTTGTGCCACAGTGTTTGTTAAATATTTTGGACATTATTCCTGCTCTGTGCCCCTGTATTATACTTCCTCCCATGGACCAGTGTCCCCACCAATGCCTGCACTAGGGAATACATTGCATCATGAGGATAGACCGCAGTAACAGCCTCTACATCCGATGGACTCATCTACAAAATATCACTCATGCTTCATGTCTAATGTGTCAGCAAGGGTCTCTGCTCATCATAGTTGCTCAGGGATCCAGTTCATGAAGCCTCCATCCTAATGTTTGTTTATACAGTTACCAAGGTAGAATGAGACTGTGGCATATGAAACACACTTAATGCTTCTGCAGGAGGTGACAACGTGTCTTGTTTGCTTACATTTCAGTGGGCAATGGGCATCATAAAGTCACGCCTATCCTCAAAGGGTCCAACCCTGCCACATATATCTGGAAGAAAGAAGAATTGTTTGACCAGGTGTCCTGGTGATACCACACATGCCCAGCACTTACAATACAAAGGAAACTGAGAAACCCAAATGTTCTGAGATTATACTTCTGATACAAGGCATTTATAAGAAAATCAAGTTTCAATAAAATTAGGTAATTGTATTTAAAGAAAAAAACCTGAGTTTCCCAGCTGAGATCTGTACATGCTACAATGAATTATTTTGTCAAATAATTGCAAAAAATACTTTGAGATGAATAGTTTTATTCCTGTTTTATAGATGAGGAAACAGCTCAGGAAAATTAGGTAACTCACATAAGAACACTAATAAATGCTACAACTAATATTTGAACTCTTAGACAGCTTGATTCAAGAAACTTCCAACTTTAAAACACAAGCTGTCATTTTTCCATTCATTCAACAGTTACCTATCAAGAGTCACCTGTATGTCAGGCACTCTTATGGACTTGGGAATAGAGCAGTGAACAAGACAAGTCTCTTCAGCATGGAACATACATTTTAGAGGAAGAAGAGGAGATCGAGAATAAAGGCCAAGTAAACAACTATGCAAGCAAGTAAATGTCAGGTAGCAACAATATTTGGGAGTTTTATGATAGAGTGGCTACTTTGAGAGGTAACATTTGAGCTCAAGGCTGAATGATAGGAAGGAGTTACCCATGTGAATGCTTGAAGGAAGTCATTTGGGGAGAAAAGTTTGTTGCAAGGCCTCAGTGTCAGGACAAACTTGGAACACTTAAGAAATGAAAGAGTCTCTCATACTGTTCTTCAGTATTCTTGCCTGGAGAATCCCATGGACAAAGGAGCCTCATGGGCTATAGTCCATGGTGTTGCAAACAGTTGGACATGACTGAATGACTAAGCACACACACAGAAAACTTCATTTTCATGCACCATCTCAGAATGCGACCTTATTGTATCGGGTCTCTGCTGATGTAATTAGTTAAGGTAAAATGAATTCATACTGGATTGGGGTGAGCCCTACATCATGACTGGTATCCTTATAAGAGGCGGGACACAGAGATACAGGGAAGAAACCCATGTGGTAATAGAGGCAGAGACTGGAGTGATGCAACTCTAATCCAAGGAGCACCAAGGATTGTCAGCAACTCTAGGAGCTGGAAAGAGGCAGGAACCATCCTCCTTCAGAGACCCCACAAGGAACCAACTCGGCTGACACCTTGATTTAGGATGTCTGGCCTCCAGAACTGTGAGAAAATTAGCTTCTGTTGTTTTAAGCCTCCCAAATTGTGGTAATTTGTTACAGCAGCCCTAGAAAACAAGTTCATGAGTGAAAAAATGAACTCCACCACTTGATAAAAGTGTGTTAAAGTCACATAGAAGAAGAGAAGACTAACAATGGGAGGCAGTGTCAGGCCCAGGCTTTCCAGGTGGCACAGTAGTAAGGGATCTGCCTGCTAGTGCAGGAGACACAGGATATGTGGGTCCAACCCCTGAGTTGAGAAGATGCCCTGGAGAAGAAAATCACAACCCACTCCAGTATTCTTGCCTGGAGAATCCCACAGACAGAGGAGCCTGGTGGACTGCGGGCCATGGAGTTGCAAAGATTCAGACACGACTGAGTGACCGAGCACACACACACACATTGTCAGGCCCATCTTTGCAAAATACAATTTGCTATTACTGTTCATATCCCCAAACAGTGACAGCCTCAGTAGCAGTCAACTTGGCTTCCTCTCCCTCTAGTAATTCCTATGTTCTGTTTCTATGGGTGACCCATGATGTGTGATATGTGTGTTTATTCCTTGCTGTAAGCCTCAATATCTTCTTTGGAAAGTGTTGGGGTGTGGACACACCAACAACGTTTTCCCCTGGGGTAGGTCTACAGCTTTACACTTTAACCTGTAAGTCTGTTTTTTCTGTCAGACTGAATTTGAAACTTTTCTTAGCAGTATGTAGAGATTGAACTAAAGCTTTGACCATTTCTGAGCTCCCGTCCTGGCTGAGATCCAGGAACCATAATTAACCACCCAGGTGTTGGTGGATGCTCTTGTCACTTCCCCCTATAAGGCACAAGACCACTCCAGTTCAAAGCTAGGAGAAGGCAGCAGGAACTGGGCATATGTGACCAGGATCCATGGATCTAGAAAGAATGGAGTGTGTCCCAACCATACTCGTAGAAGAGGGAGACTTATATGAGACACCTGTGCCTCAGGAAGTCCAGCTGTTTACCAGAATCTGAGATTTACAGTTTGAGTAAGCTCCAGGAGTTGGTGATGGACAGGGATGCCTGGTGTGCTGCAGTCCATGGGATCACAAATAGTCAGACACGACTGAGCAGCTTACAGTCATGTAAGACTTACAGATTGAACCTTAAAGACCATCAAACTACTGACATCTCATTGTCAAGTGAGACAGTGGATATGGGCTTGTTTTAAAAAATGTAACAAGTGTAAGACAGCGGAGATTACCATGGATGGTTAGACAGAGATGGTCTCTAGTCCAGTTCTTAACAAATCTTCCCACCACATTGACCACAAAATAGTCCTTAAATAAAACTTAGCAAATACCAAACAATAAGTATTTTGCAGTGCTATAAATTTAGAAATCAGTAACAAAAATACAATCTGCTGAAACCATGCTCGGAACTGAAAATATACATCTTCATGATTCATGGTTTGAAGAATAAATTGTAACAGTAATAATTAGAAAATATTAAGAATCATATGGAGAATCATTGGAGAAGGAAATGGCAAACCATTCCAGTTTTCTTGCCTGGAGAATCCCATGGACAGAGGTGCCTGGCAGGCTACAGTGCATGGGGTCAAAAAGAGTCAGAACACCACACTTAGCAACTAAACAACAACAAAGAAGAATCATGTAACAATGAAACTAGTGCATTCAGAAGACTTTGTGAAATTGCTAAAGCAATGCCTTGTGGGAAATTTATAACTTTAAATTCATATATTGAGAAATAAGGAATACTGAAAATAATTTAGGAAGCTGTCACAATCAAGAAGATGAAAGAAAAAGAGCAGAATAATCTCCAAAGGGAAAAGAATGGATGAGTAGGAGTCAAAATTAATGAAAGAGAAAACAAAAGAATCAATGTTCCCTTTAAAAGACTAATAACTGTATAAAAGATCAATCAAAAAAAAAAAAGAGCAAAAATTGACCTTATTAGGAATGAAAAAAGTGGACAGAGCTATATATTAAACTATAAGTAACAAATATGACTTATTAGATAATTATGTTTGTTGTTGGTGGAAATTGATCTCCTTTTATTTAGGAACATCCCAGAAACCTATCTAAGTAGTAGGCAGAATCCAGCACTGTTAGCAATTTGGTAGACTGCCTTTCATGAGTGAGTTGTATTTTCTACTTTGGAAGTCTCAGCATAATTTTTCTTGGTGATTTTAGAAACTTTTATTTTGATTTGGTGATTGTTGGTGTATTGGAATAAAATTGTTATTGACAGGAAAGAAAAAAAGATCAATGTGTTGTACTGAAAATTCTTATTATTCTATTTATGCTGGAATTTGGGGGAAGGGTATATACCTAGGAAAATTTCTGGGTCAAAGAGGATATTGTGTATTGTCAATGTATTTCTGAAATAATTATAATAATTTACACTTCTACCAGCAGTGGGTGATAGTGTTCACTTATCCACAGGCTTGCTAACAGTACCAACAGGTTGTTTTTGGGGGCTTTTTGTTGCAACCATGTGAGATGGTGTATCATAGTGATTTTAATTTACACTTCCTTGGTTATCAGTAATTTAATGATATTCCTATATATTCTCTTCTGTGAATTGCCCTTTCAAATTTTGTATTTTTACTGTTGTATTGTTTGCATTTTTCTGTTAGATTTGTAGAAACTTGTTGTCAATTCCAGGCAATAATATTATGTCATCTAAATGCAGAGCAAATTTCTCCTGTAGTGGAAGAAAATATATTTGCAAGTCATTTTGGAACATACATTTTAATTTTTAGAGACTATCTGCCTAAAAGTGGAAAGTCTGGATCATAATACAGAAATGCATTAAATTTTGTAAGAAACTAACAAACCATTCTCCAATATAGTTGAATTATTTTACGCTCCCACCAGCAATGTATAAAAGTTCATGTTGCTCTGCATCCTCACCAGCATTTGATTTTGTCTGTCCTTTAAATTTTTGTCATTATAATGGGTGTGAAATATTCTTTCTTGTGATTTGTTTTCAATGTTCTGAAGACTAGTAACATTTGCATACTGCCCATTCATAACTGTTTTTCAAGTGTCTTTAAGTCTTTGTCCATTTGGGGGAATGTTTGCCTTTGCATTATTGATTTCAAGGACTTCTTTATATTCTTTTATTTTAGGTATGAATTTTTTTTTCTTTTTTCTTTTCTTTTTTGGCTGAATGACATGCATTATCATAGTTCCCTGAACAGGAATCAAACCCACATCCCTGCAGCGAAAGTGTGGACCGCCAGGGAAGTCCCCTCTTTTTAACTTTTTCCATAAATAATATTCAGTTATTCTTACACTATTTTGTTAAAAAAAAAATAAAACAAAAACCCTCTATCTTCATCTGAATTGACTTGGTGCCTTGGCAAAAAAAAATCAATTGACCATATTATGTGTGAGTATACCTTTGAACTGTTAGGTTCCATCCATCTGTTTGTCTCCCCTTCTGTCAGTAAGAGAGTCTGGTTTTCCTCAGTTTTCAACATTGCTTTGGCTCTTTAACATCCTTTGTGTTTCTTGGAGGAAATGTAAATAGGTGCAGCCACTATGGAGATTCTTCAAAAAATTAAAAATAGAGTTACCATACGATCCAGTGATCCCACTCCTGTGCATGTATCCAGAGAAAACTCTAGTTAAAAAATGTGCACGCACGCCAGTGTCACAGCAGCACTGTTCAAAACAGCCAAGGTGTGGAAGCAACCTGAATGTCTGTCAACAGATGGATGGATGAAGAAGATGTGGTAAAGTACTCAGTCATAAAAAAGAGTGAAATAATGCCATTTTCAGCAACATGGTTGGACCTAGATAATATCATTCTGAGTGAAGTAAGGCAAAGAAAGACAAAGATATGCCATCACTTGTATTTGGAATAAAAAAAAAATGATATAAATGAACTTTAAAAATTCCTTTTGTTTCCATATAAATTTTAGAATAAGCTTGTCAATGAAGAATATATATAATATATATTTTTTGGCTGTGCTGGGTTTTTGTTGCTGTGTGGGCTTTTCTGTAGTTGCTGTGAGCGGGGGCTACTCTGTTGCAGTGCGTGGGCTTCTCAATGTGGTGGCTTCTTTTGTTGCGGAACAGGGACTCTAGACGCATGGGCTTGGTGGTCGCAGCATACAGGCTCGGTAGCTGTGACTGATGGACTCTCGAGCTCAGTAGGTGTGGCACACGGGCTTAGTTGCTCTGAGGGATGTGAAATCTTCCTGGACCAGGGGTTGAACCCATGTCCCCTGCATTGGCAGGTGGATTCTTATCCACAGTATCACCTGGGAAAGTTCGTCAGTGAAGTTTTGATTGATATTCTATTTAGCTTGTATAAATAAATCAGTTTGGGGAGAGTGGACATTCTCACATATTGATTGAAAAGCTATTGATTTGGATGAACTCTTTCTTGTCCACTGCTAATCTACCCTAGGTCTAGGCACTATTTATTTTCTGCTTGTTCTGTGTCTGAACATCCTAGACTCTTCACTTTGTCATCCAATTAAATTTAGCTTGGTACCAATATTCTCTCTTGCTTTGATGCCTTACCTCTCCTCTAATTACCAATCCATAGCTTATCTCCAAGTTCATGGCTTGTCTTCTTCCTGGGTGAGTTCTGCTCAGATTATCTACTCAGTATTATGACCTCTCTGTCTTGGGGAACCAGGCACTCTCATTTACAGTTTCCATGAGATGCCTTGTATTCCTGAGAACAGCCAGGAGAATAGTCTCCAAACAGCTCAATGTGGTAGATAAGCTTTTGAATGGGGGAACCTCTCTGATTTCCTCACTTAACCTCACTGTTTGATATTACTGCTTCAGCTGTCATAAACCACTAGTAGTTCCCTGAATGTATATTTTGTTCTTGCTGTTCAGTCGCTCAGTCCTCTTCAGTTCTTTGCGACCCCCATGGACTGTAGTATGGCAGGTTTCCCAGTCCTTCACTGTCTTCCAGAGTTTGCTCAAACTCATGTCCATTGAGTTGGTGAGGCCATTCAACCATTAGATTTTCTGCTATCCACTTCTCCTGCTCTCAATCTTTCCCAGCATCAGGGTCTTTTACAATGAATCCATTCTTCCCATCAGGTGGCCAAAATATTAGAGCTTCAGCATCAGTCCTCCCAATAAATGTTCAGGACTGATTTCCTTTAGGATTAAATGGTTTGATCTCCTTGCTGTCCAAGGGACACTCAAGAGTCTTCTCCAGCACCACAATTTGAAAGCATCATCTCTTTGGCACTCAGCCTTCTTTATGGTCAAGTGCTCACATCTGTACATGACTACTGGAAAAACCATAGCTTTGGCTGTACAGACCTGTGTTGGCAAAGTGATGTCTCTGCTTTTTAATACAATGTCTATTTGTCATAGCTTTTCTTCCAAGGAGCAGGAGTCTTTTAATTTCATGGCTTCAGTCACCACTTGCAGTGGTTTTAGAGCCCAAGAAAACAAAGTTTATCACTGTTTCCATTTTTTTCCCCATCTATTTACCATGAAGTGATGGGACTGGATGCCATGATCTTAGTTTTTTGAACACTGAGTTTTAAGTAAGCTTTTTCACTCTCCTCTTTCACCTTCATCAAGAGGCTCTTTAGTTCCTCTTCCCCTTCTGCCATTAGGGTGGTGTCATCTGCGTATCTGAGGTTATTGATATTTCTCCCAGCAGTATTGATTCCAGCTTGAGCTTTATCCAGCTCAGCATTTCACGTGCTGTACTCTGCATATAAGTTAAATAAGCAGGGTGACAATATATAGTCTTGATGTACTCGTTTCCCAATTTGGAACCAGTCTGTTGTTCCATGTCTGGTTCTAATTGTTGCTTCTTGACTTGCATACAAGTTTTTAGGAGGCAGGTAAGGTGGCCTGGTATTCACATGTCTATAAGAATTTTGCATAGTTTATTGTGATCCACACAGTCAAAAACTTTAGCATAGTCAATGAAGCAGAAGTAGATGTTTTTTCTGGAATTCCCTTGCTTTTTCTATGATCCAACGAATGCTGGTAATTTGATCTCTGGTTCCTCTGCCTTTCCTAAGTCCAATTTGTACATCTGGAAGTTCTCACTTCACATACTGTTGAAGCCTAGCTTAAAGGATTTTGAGCATTACCTTGCTTGTCTGTGAAGTGAGTACAATTGTACAGTAGTTTGAACTTTCTTTGGCATTGCTCTTCTTTGGGACTGGAATGAAAACTGACTTTTTCCAGTCCTGTGACCGCTGCTGAGTTTTCCAGACTTGCTGGCCTGTTGAGTGCAGCATTTTAACAGCATCATCTTTTAAGATTTGAAATAGATCAGCTGGAATTCCATCACTTCTGCTAGCTTTGTTTGTAGTAATGCTTCCTAAGGCCCACTTGACTTCACACTCCAGAATATCTGGCTCAGGTGACTGATCACACCATCGTGGTTATCTGGGTCATTAAGATCTTTTTTGTATAGTTCTTCTGTTCTTCTTTTGTATAGTTCTTCAATCCTAAGAAGGCCACCTCTTCTTAATCTCCTCTGCTTCTGTTAGCTCCTTGTTATTTCTGTCCTTTATTGTACCCATTTTTGCATGAAACATCCCTTAATAGCTCCAATTTTATTGAAAATATCTCTAAATCATACCCATTCTATTGTTTTCCTGTATTATTATTATTATTTTTGCATTGTTCACTTAAGGGTTTCATCTCTCTCCTTGCTATGTTTTGGAACTCTGCTTTCACATAGGTATATCTTTCCTTTTCTCCTTTGCCTTTTGCTTCTCTTTTCTCAGCTATTTTTCCATAGTTCTCAGACACTCTGTCAGATCTAACCCCTTGAATCTATTTGTCACTTCCACTGTATAATCATAAGGGATTTGATTTAGATCATACCTGAATGGTCTAATGATTCCCCCTACTTTCTTCAATTTAACTCTGAATTTGGCAGTAAGGAGTTCATGATCTCAGCCACCGTCAGCTGTCAGCCTTGTTTTTGCTGACTGTATAGAACTTCTTCATCTTCAGCTACAAAGAATATAATCAATCTGATTTTGGTATTGACCATCTGGTGATGTCCATGTGTAGAGTCATCTCTTGTGTTGTTTGAAGAGGATGTCTGCTATGACCAGTGCAGTCTCTTTGCAAAACTGTTAGCCTTTGTCCTGCTTCATTTTGTACTCCAAGGCCAAACTTGCCTGTTACTCCAGGTATCTCTTGACCTCCTACTTTTGCATTCCAGACTGTATAATGAAAAAGACATCTTTTTAAAGTGTTATTTCTAGAAGGTCTTGTAGGTCTTCGTTGAACTATTCAACTTCTTTGGCATTAGTGGTTGGGGCATAGACTTGGATTATTGTGATAGTGAATGGTTTGCCTTGGAAATGAACAGATCATTCTGTCATTTTTGAGATTGCATCCAAATACTGCATTTCGGGGTCCTTTGTTGACTATGAGGGCTATCCATTTCTTCTAAGGGATTCCTGCCCACGGTAGTAGATAGAATGGTCATCTGAATTAAATTTGCTGATTCTAGTCCATTTTAGTTCACTCATTTCTATAATGTTGATGTTCACTCTTGCAATCTCCTTTCTGACCACTTCCAATTTACCATGATTCATGGACCTAACATTTAGAATCAAACCCCGTACCCACCAGAGACGCTCAGAGGGCTCAAACAGACCTTGTGCGCACCAGGACCCAGAGACCCCACAGAGACTGAGACAGAACTGTGTTTGAGTGTCTCCTGCAGAGGTACAGGTCAGCAGTAGACTGCCACAGGGGCAAGGGACCAGCAGACCTGGGTATGGCATAAGCCCTCTTGGAGGAGGTCATTGTTAACCCCACCATAGCGCCACCAGAACTTACACAGGACTGGGGAAACAGATTCTGGAAGGGCACAAACAGAACCTTGCGTGCACGAAGACCCAGGAGAAAGGAGCAGTGACCTCACAAGAGACTGACCCAGACTTGCCCGTGAGTGTCCAGGAGTCTCTGGTGGAGGTGTGGGTTGGCAGTGGCCTGCTGCAGGGTGGGGACACTGAGTGTAGCAGTGAATGCATGGGACCTTTTGAAGGAGGTGGCCATTATCTTCATTACCTCCACTATAGTTTGTGAAAGTGCAAGTTTCTCAGTCACGTCCAACTCTTTGCAACCCCATGGACTATACAGTCCATGGAATTCTCCAGGCCAGAATGCCGGAGTGGGTAGCCTCTCCCTTCTCCAGGGGATCTTCCCATCCCAGGGATCGAACTCAGGTCTCCCATGTTGCAGGTGGACTCTTTACCATCTGAGCCACAAGGGAAACACCACAGTTTGGCCCCAGGTAAATAACAGGGAGGGGACACAGCCCCACCCATTAACAGAAAATTGGATTAAAGATTTGCTGAGCATCAGCAAAACATCAGAACAAGACCCAGTTTCCCCCTCAGTCAGTCTCTCCCATCAGGAAACTTTTGTAAGCCTCTTATCCTTCTCCATCAGAGGGCAAACAGACTGAAAATCACAGTCACAGAAAACTAACCAATCTGATCACATGGACTACAACCTTAGTCTAGCTCAATGAAACTATGAGCCATGTTGTGTAGGACCACCCAAGATGGATGGGTCATGGTGGCGAGTTCTGACAAAATGTAGTCCACCAGAGAAGGGAATGGCAAACCACTTCAATATTCTTGCCTTGAGAACCCCATGAAGAGTATGAAAAGGCCAAAAAGATAGGACACTGGTCCCATCACTTCACAGCAAATAGATGGGGAAGAAATGGAAACAGTGACAGACTTTATTTTGGGGGGCTCCAAAATCACTGCAGATGGTGACTGAAGCCATGAAATTAAAAGACGCTTGCTCCTTGGAAGAAAATTTATGACCAACCTAGAGAGTACATTAAAAAGCAGAGACATTACTTTGCCAACAAAGGTCCATCTAGTCAAAGCTATGGTTTTTCCAGTTGTCATGTATGGATATGAGAGTTGGACTCTAAAGAAAGCTGAGCGCTGAAGAATTGATGATTTTGCACTGTGGCATTGGAGAAGACTCTTGAGAGTCCCTTGGACAACAACAAGATCCAACCAGTCCATCCTAAAGGAAATCAGTCCTGAATATTCATTGGAAGGACTGATGCTGAAGCTGAAACTCCAGTACTTTGGCTACCTTAGGTGAAGAACTGACTCATTTGAAAAGACCCTGATTCTGGGAAAGATTGAAGGCGGGAGGAGAAGGGGACAACAGAGGATGAGATGGTTGGATGGCATCACTGACTCCATGGACATGAACTTGAGCAAGCTCTGGGAGTTGGTGGTGGACAGGGAAGCCTGGCATGCTGCAGTCCATGGGATTGCAAAGAGTCAGACATGACTGAGTGACTGAACTGAACTAAACTGATGGACCTAACATTCTAGGTTCCTATGCAATATTGTTCTTTACAGCATTGGACTTTACTTTCATCACTGGACAAATCCACAACTGGGCATCGTTTCCTCTTTGGCTCAGCTTCTTCATTCCTTCTAGGGCTATTTGTCTGCTCTCCTCCAGTAGCTTATTGGACACCTGTCAACCTGGGGGGGTTCATCTTTCAGTGTCATGTCTTTTTGACTTTTTGTACTTTTCATGGGGTTCTCAAGGCAAGAACGCTGAAATGGTTTGCCTTTGCCTTCTCCATGGACTACCATGGAGTTTTATCAGAGCCCACCACCATGACCCGTCCATCTTGGGTGGCCCTACACAGCATGGCTCACAATTTCATTGAGGCCAAACTATGCTAGGGTAATGGTGACTTCCTCTAAAAGGACTTATGCCAACACACTGTGCCTCTCGGGACTGCTGTAGTCAGTGCTCCTGACCCCACGCAGGCCACTGTTGACACATGCCTCTGCCAGAGACTCCCAAATACACACAGGCAGGTCTGGCTCAGCCTCATATGGGGTCACTGCTCCTTTCCCTGGGTCCTGGTGTGTACCAGGTTTTGTTTGTGCTCTCCAAGAGTCTCTCTGTACCCAGTCCTGTGGAAGTTCTGTAATCATCCCACTGACCTTCAAAGTCAGATTCCCTGGGGATTCTCAGTCCCTTTGTTGGATCCATCAGTTGGGAAGTCTGATGTAGGGCCTAGAACTTTCGCAGCAGTGTGAGAACTTCTTTGGTAGAGTTGTTCTCCAGTTTATGGATGATCGCCTACATGGCAGCTTTAAGTGGGGCTAATGGCGACCTCCTCCAAGAGGGCTTAGCCACACACTGCACCTCCCAGTACTGCTGCTGCCAGAGGCCCTGTCTCCACGGCAGGCCATGCTGACCCACGCCTCTGAGGGAGACCCTCAAACACTCACAGGCAGGTCTGGTTCAGTCTCTGGTGAAGGTCCCTGCTCCTTTCCCTGGGTCCCGGTGCACACAAGGTTTTTTTTTTTTTTTCCCCATTTATTTTTATTAGTTGGAGGCTAATTACTTTACAATATTGTAGTGGTTTTTGCCATACATTGACACGAATCAGCCATGGATTTACATGTGTTCCCCATCCCGAACCCCCCTCCCGCCTCCCTCCCCATCCCATCCCTCTGGGTCATCCCAGTGCACCAGCCCCGAGCACTTGTCTCGTGCATCCATCCAACCTGGACTGGCGATCTGTTTCACACTTGATAATATACATGTTTCGATGCTGTTCTCTCAGATCATCCCACCCTCGCCCTCGCCTTCTCCCACAGAGTCCAAAAGTCAGTTCTATACCTCTGTGTCTCTTTTTCTGTCTTGCATATAGGGTTATTGTTACCATCTTTCTAAATTCCATGTATATGTGTTAGTATCCTGTATTGGTATTTATTTTTCTGGCTTACTTCACTGTATAATGGGCTCCAGTTTTATCCATCTCATTAGACAAGGTTTTTGTTTTTAAAATTTATTTATTTTTGGCATGCTAGGCCATTGTTGCTACACACAGGCTTTCTCTAGTTGTGGGGAACAAGGGCTACTTCCTTGGAGAGCATGGGCTTCAGTAGTTGTGGCACTTGGGCCTAGTTTCTCCTCTGCATGTGGGGTCTTCCCCAGTGAGGGATCAAACCCACGTCCCCTGCCTTGGCTGGTGGATTCTTATCCAATGTGCCCCCAGGGAAGTCCTGCACAAGGTTTTGTTTATGCCCTTCAAGTGTCTCTGGCTGGTATGAGGTTTGATTTTAAACATGATTGCGCCCCTCCCACCAACTTGTTGCAGCTTCTCCTTTGTGCTTGGACGTGGGGTATCTTTTTCTGGTGGATTCCAACATTCTCCTGTTGATGATTGTTTAGCAGCTAGTTGCAATTCTGGTGTTCTCACAGAAGAAGAGGAACACATGTTCGTGAACACATGAACACCTGCCATCTCTTTTGGTGAATGCATACACTTTCTCTCACATCTGGACTTTTGCACAGCCTATTATTCCACCTCAAACAATATGTTCCCCCAGATACACCCAGTCCCCATCCTATTAGCTTAGAGATTGTTCCTGATTCCTCAAGGGTGGTTAAGATGTTCATCTATGAACTCTCATGGCAGCGTCTTGCAATTCCTCATAGCAGCACTTAATGCTGTGTTCCTCAAAGGCAGGAGCTGGGTTTTTCTCACTGCTAAATTTCCAGCTCTTAGTACAGTGCCTGGCACAGACAAGGCTCTCCACCAATATTCGTTAGAGGAAAGAATGAATAATAAGTAGATGGACTTCCCTGGTGGTCCAGTGGTTAATACTCTGCAGTTCCACTGCGGGGGGCATGAGCTTGATCCTGGCTGGAGAACTGAGATCCCACAAGCCACTCAGTGTGGCAAAAAAAAAAAAAAAAAAAAAAATCAATTAAAAAATTAATAGATACTGTCAATATGTTCATGGTACACTCTTAAGTGAAGTCGCTCGGTCATGTCTGACTCTTTGCGACCCCATGGACTGTAGCCCACCGGGCTCCTCCGTCCATGGGATTCTCCAGGCAAGAATACTGGAGTGGGTTGCCATTTCCTTCTCCAGATGGTGCACTCTTAGGAGATGGGAATCCTGCCTCACTAAAGACCTTATGGCAGTTGTGTACCTGTGGTGGAGACAGGTGACCTGTTCTTCCCCAACACTTTTTAAAAAATATCCTTTGTCCAAAATCAGTTTATTTGCACCAGTTAAGCTTCTAATCTTAATGCCCTTCCCAAGCAGATTTCTTAACTGGAGCAGATATGTGTTGGCTGGGTAACACATAATAGTTGATAGATTCACACTGTAAATGAGTATTTTGGCCTTTGCTTTTTAAAGCAATCCTACATAATTTTGGTTGACATGGATACAATCTCAGAACTTCTTCTGGGAACTGAAAAAACTAAGTTTTTCTTCCTTTTCTTCATACATACATTCCCCAAGGGGAGCAGCTCTTATTTCTCATGTTTTTTCCCTCATAGGATCTAAATTAATGTTGACGATCTTGATGACATTCAATAAAAATAAATTGAATTTAATGATTAACAAGGCTGAACAGTGAACTCAAGGGACATGAATTAGTTTGCTAGGGCTGTTGTAACAAAGAACTGCAAGCTGGCTGTCTTATAAACAGAAGTGCATTTTCTCATAATTCTGTAGGCTAGAAGTCTGAGATGGTGGCAGAGTTGGTTCTTTCCATATATTGTGAGGGAGAATCTGTCCCATGTCTCCTAGCTTCTGGTGGTTTACTGGCAATCTTATACAAGCATTGTACTGATTTCTGCCTTTGTTTTTTTTTTTTTTTTTGACTATGCTAGGTCTTGTGGCATGCAGGATCTTCAGTCTTCATTGTGGCATGCAGGATCTTTCCTTTTTAATACTTTTATTTATCTATGGTTGTGCTGGGTCTTCACTGCTGCATGGACTTCTCATTGTGGTGGCTTCTCTTGTTGCAGAGCACAGTCTCTAGGGTGTGTGGGCTTCAGTACTTGCGGCGTAGGGGGCTCTGGAGCACAGGCTCAATAGTTGTGGTGTAAGGGCTTAGTTGCTCTGTGGCATGGGGAAATCTTCTCCACCAGGGATCGAACCTGTGTCTCCTGCATTGACAGGTGGATTCTTTACCACTGAACCACCAGGGAAGCCCCCAGTATCTTTTTTTTAGTTGCAGTATGCTAACTCTTCATTGCAGCATGTGGGATCTAATTCCCTGACCAGGGATTGAACCCAGGCACCATGCATTGAGAGCATGGAGTCTTGGCCACTGAACTGCTAGGGAAGCCCCTGCCTTCTTCTTCAGGGGATGTCTGCCTTGTGTGTATCTCTGTGTCAGAATTCCTCATTTTTATAAGGACACTAGTAATTTTGGATTAAGGGCCATCCTACTCCAGTAGGACCTGATCTAGATATATGTAATTGCACTATAATGACCCTATTTCCTAACATTCACATACTGAGGTATCTGGCATTAGGACTTCAGTATGTAGCTGTAGACACCTCCCACTTGCAGACTGTGAGATTTTTAGCATCTCAAAAAACTCTGGACCCCAGTTTTATTCATTCATTCATTTACCCAGTCTTTACAATGCTCTATTTTTTTTTTTTTTAACTAATCACTGTCTAAGCTACTAGGGGTATAACACTGAACAAAACAGTCACAGCCACTACCCTCATAAAACTTGTAATCCAGTGGGGGAGTAAAGATAGTTAAACAAGCATCAACCAGAAATTAAGGTAAGTGCCATGAGGTAGAAATTACAGAATTAAATAGGAGCATAGAACAAGATTATCTAGCCTTGTTTGGGGACTGAGATGGAGGGCTGTGAAAACTCCCTGAGAAGTAACATTTAAAGTAAGCCCTTAGGCTATATAGCATCCAGGTGAGGAGAATGTAGAATCAAGCTTGTGAGGTTATCTGGAAGATGACATTGGATAAAGCCGTTTATCTGAATGTTGTCTTCATGCTCCCATTTATTTCTGTGAATGCACCTCTTCTGGACGTTACTGTCATTTATGGAGCTGCTTACTATGTGTCAGGCTCTGTGCTAGTTTCCCACATCTTCTCGAATTTCTCTCTAATTTCTTAATGACAACCGTGAAGACAACATTCAGAGTGCTATCATATTTTTAAAAGTGATGACAAGAACTAGTTTGCTTTGAATAAATTCTGCAAAGTGCAAAATACTACTGATTCAAAAGTGCTTTTTTTGAAACATAAAAGTAATGAAAATAGTAATGATATTACAAATGTAAATTGTGGAGAGATCTCCATACAATACAGGGTGGAGAGGAATTCAAAATAACATTATAGATATAAATTATGGAAAGGTCTCCATACAACACAGAGTCAAGAATAAATCCTCAGCCAAAAAATATTAAATAGTAAGTATCTGAAAATGTATTTTATTGAGCTTGCATTCCATTTACGTCTGCTGCCTAGGGAACTGTCACTTTTGAATCGTTGCAAATACTGACAGATAGCCATAGAAATGTACTATTTTCAAATAAAATTTGAAATAAACATTTCAAATAAAAATCTTTGGTAATCCAGTCATGTTTTCTTCCTCTAGTCTTGCACCAAATAATGCTTAATAGTATGATATATAAGTGAGTTGTGTATACAAATGGAGAAAAGAGTCCAAAACTCCAGAGGCATTATTCAAAAATATGTACCAATCATACCACTGCTGAAAATTTTATCAAACTAGTCAAAAAGTTAGTGAATTTTGGATTAAGGAAGGGCCAAAATAAAAAATTTTTGCAAAATTCTTTCACCGTATAACATTTTTGAATCTTCAGTTCAGTTCAGTAGCTCAGTCATGTCCGACTCTTTGCGACTCCATGGACTGCAGCACACCAGGCCTCCCTGTCCATCACCTGTCCCGGAGTTTACTCAAACTCATGCCCATTGAGTCAGTAATGCCATCCAACCATCTCATCCTCTGTTGTCCCCTTCTCCTCCCGCCTTCAATCTTTCCCAGCATCAGGGTCTTTTCAGATGAGTCAGCTCTTTACATCAGATGGCCAAAATATTGGTGTTTCAGCTTCAGCATCAGTCCTTCCAATGAACACACGGGACTGATCTCCTTTAGGATGGACTGGTTGGATCTTCTTGCAGTCCAAGGGACTCTCAAGAGTCTTCTCCAACACCACAGTTCAAAAGCATCAATTCTTCAGTGCTCAGCTTTCTTTCTAGTCCAACTCTCTTATACATGACCACTGGAAAAATCATAGCTTTGACTAGACAGACCTCTGTTGGCAAAGTAATGTCTCTGCTTTTTTTTGGACCTTACATCTTATCAACTGTAAAAAAAAAAAATGTGAAGAGGAATTACTAGGTGTACATTTCTGGCGTATGCTTTGCTTTACATGTAGATCATCACACTGGTTTGCAGAACATAAGTCAACTCCTTAAACATGTATAGTGCATGTGTTACAAAAACAGACTTGGGTCCACCTGCCTGCTCCTGGTAAAGCCAGGAGCTTTACTGAGACCGGGTGGTGGTGAAGGAACCTGCAGTGTATTGCAAGGCTCCATGCAAGGAGTCCAGGCAGATAGCGCTTAAAAGACCTAAACTCCCTGAATAGCTTCCAGGGAAAGGTTTTCAAAGACTGGGTGAGAGAGGGGGATTTTGGCTTATCAGTTCATGGACGTTCTTCTGATTGGTTGCTGGTGAGGTAATCAGGAATCAACATCATCAACCTGATTCCAGTGGGTTTGGGGTCTATGTGCTTGTGGGCAGTGTACAGTAAACTTCTTCCACTTGTTAGGGGTTTCAGTATCTGCAGAACAGCTCAAAAGACATGGCTAAGAAAATTATCTATAGCTCTTGAGGAGAAACTAAAGGTCCTTGAAATTATTTAATAGCTAAGCTATTATTATTTTGTCTTTGTTTTTCTTTCTTTCTGAATTTTCTCACTTCTATGATTAAGTTTATTCTTTGGAACTTGGGGAAGGCCTAGGAAGCTAAGGTTTTTCTCCAGACAAGAGGCAGAGAGAGGACATGGATGGGGATGAGAAGGGCCCATAGAGTCCTGCTCTTTTCCACATATATGACAGAAAAGCATTCAGTAACCTCTAATCATTGAAAGCTTGTACCATAAGAAAACTTTTTTCATTTAAAGTTAAAGTGATTTTGTGAGCCATGAGAAGGACAGTACAGATGCAGAGGACCCATACCAATAGAGCACACATATTTTTTAGAATATTTTATTCCTAGAGGCTAATCAGCAGCCAACAATATACCTCCCAATCTTGATCCAAGGTTGAAAAAAAAAAGGAAATTTTTACCATGATGAATGAAAGCCTGTATATGTGAATTTTTTCGGTGCCATGTGTTGAAAAAATGGTCAGTGTATACAAAACTCTTATTTTTCATGCTGATGCATAGGGGCTGATAAAAGCAAAATGTTCTTTTTTTTTAAAGTTAGGGATGAAAAGGAAACATTTCTTTGTGACTTAATTACTTCAATTACTTAGAATGGATTGATATATTTCGAAATGGGAGTCAATATCTTGAATAAACTGAATCTATCATTTCAGAGATAAAGGATTGTAATTTTTAATATTTAGGACAAGATAGCAGAATTTCTTAAGAAGACCAAACTGTAAAGAAATTCTTCAATCATCATGATAATAATTTTCTCCCACTGTTAGATAAAGAAATTAATGATATATTATTGATAATGTTTGAAAAATCACATCAAAATGCTGTCACAAACCATGTAGAAATATTTTCCACAGATGCATTCAACCCAAGAATGAATTTGTATTCATCTTTCAAGTTGAAAGATTAAAGTTAAAACTATGCCTATGATGTGCTCATGTCTAATGAACATGGAAAGCAATCTTCAGTGATAAATCTGTTCTTTCCGAGTCAGTGTTTTAATTGAAGAGCCAGAATTATCTAAACATCCTTACAATGATGAATTGGGATCTTCCAATTTAGAAGGTATAAAGAGTAAGGAATTATCTGCTGATTGTGGAAGCTGGACATGTGTCAAGCTGTTCATGATTAAACTGGCTATGGACAGTCTAAAACTGGTGCCTTGTGTGCAACAAATGCCCATAAAGTGTCTGCAAATGCTGAGAAATTGAGATGGTGCTAGAAATTCTGATTAGGTTTCTCTCTCCTCTAAAAGCCTCTACCCCGGAGCAGAAAATCAGTTTGAATTACAGACCACTGATTTAGTTAACATCAATCCTCATTTTGGCCACATCTTTCCCCCCCAAGATTGGAAACCCCTCTTTGATTTTTGACCCATGACTAAATCTGATTGCTCACTACTTGATATTTCCAGGTGGCGCTAGTGGTAAAGAACTCACCTGCCAATGCAGGAGACATAAGGGACACGGGTTTGATCCCTGGGTCAGGAAGATCCCCTGGAGAAGGAAATGGCAACCCACTCCAGTATTCTTGCCTGGAGAATCCCATGGACAGAGGAGCTGGGTGGGCTACAGTCCATGGGGTCGCAAAGAGTCAGAAACAACTGAAGTGACTTAGCACACTTGTACGCTCACTTGGACCCTTGATATTCCACCCACTCTACTGAATGTCCTGGAGCCAAGTGCTTCAGTTTGGCGGTAAGATGGACTGTGGTGTTCCTTTGAATGTGGACCACTTGTCTGCTCCTTCTGGACCTTGTTGTCGAGAAAGACATGTTTCTTCTTTACTCCTGGTGGGTTCTTCCGTGTAGAGGTAGGTCCACAGGTCAGACACACCAGGCCTTAACTATCCTCTTCTGTGGGATTTGTAATTTTTTAAAAAATTTATTTATTTTCGACTGTGCTGGATCTTTGTTATTGCACGCGGGCTTCCTCTATTTGTGGTGCACAGGCTTCTCATTGTGATTGCTTCTCTTGTTGCAGGGCATGGGCTCCAGGGTGCCTAGGCTTCAGGAGTTGCAGCGCAGGGGCTCAGTAGTTGTGGCTCAGGGGCTCCAGAGCATGGACTCAGTAGTTGTGGCCTATGGGCTTAGTTGCCCTGTGACATGTGGAATCCTCTCAGACCAAGGATGGAACCCACATCCCCTGCATTGGCAGGCAGACTCTCCACCCTGGACCACCAGGGAAGTCTGGAATTTGTGATTTTTGAAGGATAACTGGGCATGAGTAGCCCAAAGCCTTCCCCTCGTTTCCTCTCAGAACCACGTGAAACACAGAAAAGGGGCTGCCCTCACATAGGCAGTCTGGCCAACCTCCCCCATGAACTGTGACAACGTAGACGGATCTGTCTGTTGCAGGGCTCAGTATTAGGGATTCAGCTGGCCTTTGGGGCACATTTACCAATATCACCTTTTCTTGGTAAATGAAGTAGAACTTTTGTTCTTTCTTTGCTTATATTTTCACCTCTCTCAGCTGATTCAGAAGCTTAGAAGAGGGATATTATTATTCAACTTCGTTCAAATTCCAAACCTGGCCTCTGTTGCCAGATCAGTTTCCTCCACTGATCTCCCACCTTGGTGCTGGGAATCTACACAGCCTTTCAGCTCACTCCTTGTCCCCATCAGCTGGGAGACAATATGCCTGGGTCTCAGAGAAGTTCACTGTGTTAAGACTGACAAGTAGTCAACAGCCTTTGTTTATGGTGATTTAACAAATACCTCATCTTGTCCATAAGCTATCAGAGTTCATTTCAAAGGGCTTCCTGGAATTTAAATGTATTCCTACCAAACTAGTAAAAGTATCAAAAAATATAGTGAGGCTAGTTCTGAATTTTTGCTAGGAAAATGCTCCTAAATTGATAGGAAAGCTATATATATATATATATATATATATATATAGTTGTTCAGTTGCTCAATCATGTCCACCTCTTTACAGCCCCATGAACTACAGCACCCCAGGCCTCCCTGTCCTTCACTATGTCCCCGAGTTTGCTCAAACTCATGTCCATTTAATCAGTGATGCCATCCAATCATCTTATCCTCTGTCACCCCTTTCTCCTCCTGTCTTCACCCTTTCCCAGCATCAGGGTCTTTTCCAATGAGTCAGCCCTTTGCATCAGGTGGCCAAAGTATTGGAGTTTGAGCTGTAGCATTAGTCCTTCCAATGAATCTTCAAGGTTGATTTCCTTTATGATTGACTGGTTTGATCTCCTTGCAGTCCAAGGGACTCTCAAGAGTCTTCTCCAGCACCACATTTCAAAATCATCATATCTATGTGTGTGTGTACACACATATATATTAAAGAATTTATTTATTTATTTGGCTAGGTCTTTGCCATACACGGGCTTTCTCTAGTTGCAGCAGGCTGGAGCTTCTCATTGCTGTGGCTTCTCTTGTTGCAGAGCATGGGCTCTAGAGCACTTGGGCTTCAATAGTTGTGGTACATGGGTTTAGTTCTCCTGTGGCAAGTGGAATCTTCCTGGATTAGGGATCAAACCAGTGTCCCCTGCATTGGCAGGTGGGTTCTTAACCACTGGACCACCAGTTCAGTTGCTCAGTCGTGTCTAGCTCCTTGTGACCCCATGAACTGCAGCATGCCAGACTTCCCTGTCCATCACCAACTCCCAGAGCTTCCTCAAACTCATGTCCATCGAGTCAGTGATGCCATCCAACCATCTCGTCCTCTGTCATCCCCTTCTCCTCCTGCCTTCAATCTTTCCCAGCATCAGGGTCTTTTCTAAGGAGTCAGTTCTTCGCATCAGGTGGCCAAAGTACTGGAGTTTCAGCTTCAGCATCAGTCCTTCCAATGAACACTCAGGACTGATTTCCTTTAGGATTGACTGGACTGGACCACCAGGGAAGTCCAAGTTGTATATTTTTATAACTTCTCTGTCTGGCACATGTGGATGAAGACTGACCCTTGCCATATCAGTGAACAAATGATGTTGCAGCCATCAAGCCATCAGCCACTGCAGCTGCCCCTACTGTGTACCTGAGGGGCTTCAGGATGGAGAAAAGCAGGATCCTGGCCCTCTCTGTTAAGGAGCACATCAAAGGTAAAGCCCAGATTCTTGCATCTTCCTATATGTAGAAAAGGGTTAAATTCATTAACTTGAGGTGTCTTGTTTTCTTCAATTATCAATACTCTTTGACTACCTGTTATTTTGTAAAAACTCCTGTATCTCCTGGCTCCTCCTCCACCTCTTCAGAGCCGTCCCACAGAGCTATCTGAGAGGCTACCCTCTGGGCTTAAGTCCTCAGTGAGTTCACCAAATAAAACATAATTCTCAGCTTTTAGGTTGTGCATTATTTCAGTCGACACATGTATTACGTACTCAATAGATGTTTGACAAATGAATGAACTAATCATAATTTATTTTTTCCAGCTCCTAATAATCTTTTAAAGTTTTTAAATGCTTATAAACCATATTTTAATGATATTTCCTTCAGTTTTTTTTGTTCTAATTTCAAAAACATTAATAGTTATTTCTAGAAGTCCTCTTTTTTACCTTATTGGTAAAACAGAATGACATTTACTTTCCCCCAGTCTTCCAGCCTAACTCTCCTTCTCCATCATTTCTTAAAGAGCAGAAATGTTGACTGCATCAACAAAGATACGTTTTATTAATACATTTTGTGCCCTGAGATGTAATTATTCTGGTCCTGGGAATTTAAAGTATGTTAAATGCTCTTTTATTATCATCTTTTATCTTCAGGGAAGTGTCCTTTTAAAGACAGTTTTCCTACCATTTATTGTTAGAATGATTCCCCTTGGCAGTGAAACAAAGTAGGATTTGAATCATTTACTTTTCTCTGTTTCATGTGATAACATTCTAATATCTGCCTTAGAGAAGTGAGTCTATTCCTTCCTTTGTTTCCTTTGTTGTATTATTTACAACTATGTCAACGTCTGCTTTTCCTGGCAAAATTCTTTTCGGTTCAATAATTTGTCATTGTTGTTTGGCTATGATTCCCTTTCTCTGCATTTTGTACAGAGGCTTCTATTTAAAAAACAGAACCTAGGAGATTCTTTTTGAGGTCACTCTCTTTCTCTGAGCCTACCACCAGATGTAGGGTTGGTGCGAGGTCATCATCCCTCTTGATTGCAGACTGGACAAAGGATGGACACCTAGGGAATCAAACTCTTTCTCCCAGAAATTTGGAGCTGAAAGTGATTTGGTCTTTTAGTCTGGGTTAACTGCTTGAATGGAAAGATTGGGACCTCAGAGGTTGTGAAATGCAGCATAATTGGACTGTACACAATGAATTGGTAAGAGAGGAAAATGGACAGATGTACAGAATGACAGACAGTGAACCAAGGAGACGAGCTCCTGATGACTTTCCAGGTTCTAGCAAATCATGGCTTCCCTGGTGGCTCAGATGGTAAATAGTTCGGTGCAATGCAGGAGACCTGGGTTCAATCCCTGGGTCGGGAAGATCCCCTGGAGAAGGGAATGGCAACCCACTCCAGTATTTTTGCCTGTGAAATCCCATGGACAGAAGAGCCTGACGGACAACAGTCTGTGGAGTCACAAAGAATCGGACATGACTGAGTGAGTTTCACTTATATAGAGCAAATTATGGCAGATTATTTTTTGAAACTTCAATTTGCATTTCTGTGTGTCCCTGCTCCCACTATGAGGTGGTTGCTGGATTACTGCTGTCCCCTTGGCTGTTCATATTATAGGGTAGAAAGCAAGAGCTGCCTAAAGATAACATGCAGAAGCAGGATAGGGTGGTGAATAATAGCAAGTGTTCTCCAGCTGGGCCTTCTGGTTTAGAAGATCTTGCATCACTTCCTGGCTGTGAACCTGGGCAAATGATTAAATCTACCTGTTGTCCCATCTGTAAGTTAGAGATAATGCTGCCTACCTCATGGTGTTAGTGTGACAATTAAATTAAGTAAAAACATAACATTCTTAGAATAATCATCATCAGGTCATAAAGGAACTAATAAGTGCAAGTTATTTTTATTATCATAGTCCCCCCCCACAACACCCCGAAGACCCAAACTAATTGAAGAAGAGTACCCCAGAGGATGAGATGAGGGAGAGGAGCACCATGTAGGATACTGTGTGTGTTGGGAGGAGCAGACCATGTAGAGAGTAGAGATTAGAGATTAGGATGGCCTGGCAGAGCAGCAGTTCGTGCAGTACTCTGAAGCAGTGCGTGAGGATGGGCTGAGCCTCAGTGGGGAGCACTGCCTTCTTCATGAATCTGGGGAAGCAGGACTCTGCTCCTAAGCTTCACTAGAAGTCCCTAGGCCCAGAGGATGGCAGGGATGTCAGACTGTCAGCAGCTTCCCCATTTCCAGTCTGTTTTTCTTATGCAGGAAAAGAATGCCAAATTTTAGCTGGTCACCCCTGTAAAAGTGGCTGGATTTCCTTTTTTCTGTGTTTTCATATGAGAGGGAAATAGATTTTGGGGGCAAGAGTATGGGAGTGGGTTACGTTTCCTTCTCCAGGGGATCTTCCTGACCCAGGAATCAAACCTGGGTCTCCTGCATCACAGGCGGATTCCTTACCTGCTGAGCCATCAGGGAAGCCCCTTAGACTTCTGTCTTAATCCATTGCTATTTTAAGTTTTGTATATAGCCATATCGAATCTTATCTGATTCAGCAAGGAAACAACGGAGTTTCAAGACCTGGAGTTCAGACTGGGGCAATGGGAAAATAACTAGGACAATAGGAAAAAAATAGAACAACAGATGGAAACTGAGAACTGCTAACCAAAGACTGGAGAGACCTCCTCTCTTCTCTGGTGCTCCATGGACAAAGATGGGCAAGGATGTCCCACAGATAACCAAGATTTTATATCCCTTCAACCTGGCAAATGGGAGAACCACAACCGGATGTATGCTGATGCAATATTTCTTGTATATTTGCGTTTACTGTTTGAAATCCAGAAGCACTAAAGGGACTTAGCTGCCCTTGGATTCTGTGATGTTTCCCAGAATCCTTTTAACGTATTCCTCTTTATTTGATTCTTCTAAAGTTCATTCAAAGTGATTTGTTGTTTCTGCCCAAAAGGACCCTACCTAAGACATAGACCCTACCTAGGCAGCTGTATTAATTTCTTAAGATGTCTCTCTCTTTCATCTCTGGCTAGGAATAGTGTAAATTATGTTGTCAAATTTCATTTTTAGGGTCTTCTATCTTAACTGTTTTGCTTTTTTGAAGAGTCAGTTTCTGGGATCATGTCCATTTTTTTTACCTTACTTTTGACATCTGCGTTATCAAAGTTTAGAGCCCCAGGAGGTGAGTGCTGGGGCTTCTTCCTTTTACCCCATGCTGACGTGTTTCTTTCATTTCAGTGTCATTGCCAGACAAGCAGTCAGTGGTTCCTTATTGATCTAAATCAAGTCCAGAATGGCAGTTCTTGCTGCTTCCTCTACCAGCTAAGCAGGGAACTGTCAGCAAGGCAAGCCAAGAATTTATCAGCTGTAATTCTCCCGCAGAATTAATCTACTGAGAGATGCGTGGCTCCTTGAATCTTTCAAATGTGGTTTTTATACATCTGGAGGATATGAGAGAGATTCTTAGGCATGGTGTGGATAACACCTGTGGGGACTGCCTTTATTATTTAAACCTTTCACAGATTCCAGCACTTTTGGAAACTGGTTGACTGTTCAAACAAACTGAAGCCAAACGCTGGAGAGAAGTAGCTGGAAAGAACACAGAAATGGGCACTGGGGTGTAAAGCTCAAAACCCCTGCTTTGCCATTTATTTACTTTGTGATCCCACAGAAGCCTCTCTAACTTGCTGAATTTTACTCTTTCCATCTATAAAATGGAGATGCTTTTCTCTTCTGGATAGCCCACAAAATTGTTTGGTACCAGTGTTTAGGAACATAATTCATTTCTGGTCAAATGTATATTATTGTCATGATCTTTATATGCCCCAAGCCCCAGTCTGCCATACCCATATGGAGAATTGTTCAAGTTATGCAAAAAGGAGAGGAAAGGAAATTAGTATCTTCTGAGCATCAAGTATGACCCAAGTACTATCGGAAGGATGTTACATGTGCACTTTCATTTAACTTTTCCATTAGCTCAGTGAAGCATGTATTAAGGTCTATTTCTGCGTTCATTTTGTAGACCAGGTTCTGGGAATTTAAGTGATAACTTAAGTTCAAAGTCTCATAGTTGATAACTTTCAGAGACAAAATTAAACTCCTAGGTTTACTACAAAGCCGTTTTTTAAAATTGGAGTATGATTGCTTTTAATGTTATGTTAGTTTCTTCTGTACAGTGAAGTGAATAAGCTATATGTATACATATATCCCCTCCCTCTTGGATCTCCCTCTCACCCTCTAGGTCATTACAGAGTGCTGAGCTGATCTCCCTGTGCGGTACTGAAGCTTCCCACTAGCTAGCTATTTAACACGTGGTAGGAGATGGCAACCTACTCCAGTGTTCTTGCCTGGAGAATCCCAGGGACGGAGGAGCCTAGTGGGCTGCCATCTATGGGGTCGCACAGAGTCAGACACGACTGAAGCGACTTAGCAGCAGCAGCAGCAGCAATGTATATATGTCAATCCTGACCTCCCAATTTTTCCCATCCCCGCTTAGCATCCTGTGTCCACAAGTCTGTTCTTTATGTCTGTGTCTGTTTCTGCCCTGCAAATAGGTTCCTTCATACCATTTTTTTAGATTCCACATATATGCATTAATATATGATATTTATTTTTCTCTTTATGACAAACTCTAGGTCCATCCAGTGTTTGTTTACACTATTGGAAAGAGAGGTGAAGGAATGAGTCACTGGAATTCCAAGGGTACCTTTTTAAATGACATATATTGGTGTTTGTTTTCTTCAGTAATTGCAGTGTTTTTATGGCATGACATGAATTTATGGACATGGAACTCCAGGGAATTTACACCTGTAGACAATATAAGCTCAATTTACAGTAACTCATCTTTTCACTGTCATCCAGGAACTGAGTTAGGTCTTATGTTCATGTCACTCCCCTGCTCAGAGCTCTCCGATGGTTTCTGCACCCACTCTGAGTGACAGCCAGGCTCACATGGCCCCACAGGGCCCGCGTGTTGGTCCTCTCCCAGCCTGACTTCCTGTCCTCCTCGCTTGTCACCCTGCTCCTATGCTCCTTGCCATCCTGCCAATCCTCTAGGCTGCCAAGGATTCTCCTGCCTCTGGGCCTTTGCATCTGCTATTGCCCAGATGTCCACACGTCTCACTCACACACTTCCTTCAAGTCTCTGAACGTCTCAGTGAGACTTCCCCTGACCACCCTTCAACATATTGAGTGCTGTTTCTCCCTACAGCCTTCCCACATCTGAAAGAAATCCCTTTCTCCTTACCAGGAGGAGGAAATAAAACTGCTCCTTCCAGGACACAGAAAGCCTTTAAACAGCCCTTCACAGCGTCAGACCAGGAACAACTTTAGAAACCACTGCAATCAATTCTTTCATATTACAGATAAAGGAGGCCAGTAGCTGGGGGAATAACTTATTCAAGAATGAGGAGCTGTACAGAGATGGGTCTGGGAAGAGAATGCAAGATCATTCATGTGTTTACTCATCTAACAAGTATCTGTTTAGGACCTCTTACCTGTTAGGATCTTGAATAAAAACAGTTTCAGTTCTTACCTACCTCAAGAGCCTACAAGCCTTGGGTCAACCTTACTGAACAAGTCATTACATAAACAAGTGTGAAACTCAGCTGTGACAGATGTCGCAAGGGAGAAGTTGGTGCTTTGAGAACATAGTTTGGGGGTTTGACTTGAGCAGGGAGCTTAATAAACACTTTGTTTTTCTCTGTTGGTAGGATGTTTTTTTAATCCTATTTTAAAATTGAAGTATAGTTGATTTACAATGCTGTGTTTCTGGTATAAAACAAAGTGATTCAGTTATACATATACATATATGTGTATTCTTTTTCATATTCTTTTCCATTATGCATTGAATATAGTTCCCTGAGCTATACATTATGAGTTTGTTGTTTATGTTTTACATATTGTAGTTTGTGTCTGTTAATTCGACGCTCCCAGTTTACCCCTCCCACAGTTCGCCCCATTGGTACCCGCAGGTCTGTTTTCTATGTCTGTGAGTCTGCTTCTGTTTTGTAGATAAGTTCATTTGTGTCATATTCTACTTTCCACATATATCGTATGGTATTTGTCTTTTTCTTTGTGGCTTCTCAGTGAATGGAATATGTGGCTTCTCTTGATGGAATAGTGAGATAAATAAAGCTGAGAATGAAAGGGTGATAGGCAGCTGATGGAGGGGCAAGGGCATTTTAGGCAGTGGGGTAGAGTGTGGTGTGAGATGAGGTTAGCAATGGAGGTGGAGGTTGGAGCCTGCAGCACCCTATAAGCCATGATAAGAAACTTTATCTTTATCCTAGAAATATTGCAAGGTTTATCTGATTCCTATTTCTATTCCTTACCCTTAATCGCGCTGTCAAATAAGGATAAGTAATAGAGGAGGCAGATTCAGTTTCTACTTATATCCAGAAATCATCGAAAGGGCAAAAAATAAAGTTGAAAGAACATTCCTTCAGTCCCTTCATCCTACTTCCCTGCCTGCCTAGGCAGTCAAATGCCCTCTCTTTATTTCCAATCTGGATTTGTGTGAACACTGTTCACACACACACAAACACATGCTTCATGTGCACTTCTTCATTTTAGCAAACAATGTCTTGACATTCCTGATACAGAGATAACAGAGCTAATTTTGATTAATCTCATTTAATTACAATTAGTTTATCCTCTTGGGTCATTTGATCTGCAATCATTTGCTGTCAAGGTGCTGAAAATAATGCCCATCCTGCTTTCTCCAAATGATGGCAGTGCAACTGGGAGGTCTTTCCTGGTGTTGTGAAGTCCCACTCTCTGGTTCCAGAACGAAGAGAAGACCCAGGAGCACCATTAGCTACTTTGAAGTTTTGTGCTATAACCTGTTTGCCTGGTTAAACACTGCTCTTCTGTAAGAACCATGGGTGTCCAACATCTGGGGCTTTGTTGACCCTGGAGAGATGGAGAGATGGCCCCTCCCAGAGCTCATCTTCCATATGCAAGTCAGCCAATGCAAAGCTCACTTGTCCTGTCGCCTCCTTTATCAAGCTCTGACAGAGCCACTTCTCTGCACCAGTCACTACAGGGTCAGGTACCAGACAAGAGGAGAAAGCCCTTCACCTAGAGCCCGCTGACATTGTAACTAGCCAACCCTAAGCCTCTCAGTCTGTCTCATCTGTTCCTTCCCTGGAAACCACAGCAGGGCCTCTTGTCCACATTCTTCTGTTCCTTCTGCCTCTGGACCGGTCCTGCTGCTTCCCCACATGGCCCTGCGTGGTGTGCCAGTCCCCTGCTCTTGGGAACTGTGAGTAACAACTCTATTTTCAGTGCAACCATCTCCTAATCTGTTGGCCTCATCATTCCTGAATAATAGCAAAACCTACATTTTAAAGGGCTTTCCAGGTGGCTCAGTGGTAAAGAATCTGCCTGCCAGTGCAGGAGATGTGGGTACAATCCCTGGGTTGGGAAGATGCCCTGGAGAAGGAAATGGCTATCCACTCCAGTATTCTTGCCTGGGAAGATCCTATGGACAGAGGAGCCTAGTGGGCTACGATCCATGGGGTTGCAAGAGTTGGGCATGATTTAGTGACTGAAAGCAATATTTCCAAACCTCTTCCTCAGACTGGTTTCTTCCATTCCCTTCCGAGAAATCCCATGTGACGTCCCTCTGGTCTTCTTGGGACGTATGCTGGTGGAATGGCAAGGATTCTGGAGCCTGGCACACCTCAGTTAATTGCCCTGATGCACCCCTTACCGCTGCAAGACTGTGGGCCTTTGTTTCGCCACCTTTATTATTATTAGTTATGTGGCTGCTTTGGCTCTTGGTTGCCACACGTGGGATCTTCATTGTGGTGTGAGGGCTTCCGTCTCATTGTGGCATGTGGGCTCCGGAGCACCTGGGTTCAGTAGTTGTGATGCACTGGCTTAGCTGCCCTACGGGGTGTGGGATCTTAGTTCCTTGACCAGGGATCGAACCCACGTCCCCTGCGCTGGAAGGTGAATCCTCAACCAGGGAACCGCCAGGGAAGTCCTCTTGCTTCCCATGCACAGAAAAGAGGATCACAGCATCTGTGTCCCAGGGCTGGTTGAGGATGAAATGAGATGATGAAGGTCCTGCATGCAGCACAGGACCAGGACACGGTGGCTGCTTCCTGCCCACGCGTCCTTTCCTCCTGTCTGTAACATAGAGCCACCTCTGCTGTCTGCTTTCTGCCTGGCCATTTTTGTTCTTGTTGTTCAATCAACCAGGAATCTTGAAGAAAATCCGTGGATGACTTATTGTAAACTCCTCAACCTTTGCCTCCTGTATTTGTTAACCTCCGGCCAACCAGAGCCTTTTATTTTCCCGTTCATAAGCCCCCTGCCAACCCTGACAGGTTCTGAGAGTGGATTTTTGATGAACTGCTCGGACCTTACGTTCCCTCCAGCTGCTCCTCTCTTGATGATGGCTCATCAAAGAGTTATCTTAAGAGTACAGGGCTTGGAGTCAGGCCTGAGTGCCAGTGCCGGCTCTGTTTCTTATGAATGACCTGGGCACTCTGGTTAACCACTCTAAGCTTTAACTTCCTCGTTTGCAAAATCAGGTTAAAAAGGTACACACTGTCTGTATCTCAGGGCTGTTTTGTGAGGCAGATGGGACAATGTATACAAGAAGTGTAAAGGGATGGAACACTAGGAGGGACTGTAATTAAAAATACAAGAGGCAGTTGGGCTTGGCCCTCTGTTTTCCCTCTTCTGTTATCTTGTACTGCCCTCTCTACCTGCTGGTATCCCTATAACCTGCTCCCTCCCACCCCAGGTCTCTCACTGCTCTACGCTTCTCTTCTCCCTCACTCCTACACTCTTGATGGTTCTCAGAGTTCAAACTTAAAGACCTTTTTTTCCTGCAAGGATTTGCAGAGGAAACATCTGTGAAAGGGACAGGGAAACCACAGGGAAGATAAAAGGGAAAGAAAGGATCACCTCTATGTGTACCTATTATGTCCCAGGTACTATTTCACATACATTTCTTAGTCCTGGAAGGTAGGAATCCTTAGCATGGTCACTTTGCAAATGAGGACATGGAGGCTCAGAGAGGTGCAATAACTAGCTGGGAAGCAGCGAATCCTTGATTCAGAAGGAGAGCTGTTGAAGTATTTATTTTGGCTGCGCTGGGTTTTCATCGCCTCATGGACTTTGGTCCAGTTGCAGCAGGTGGGGGCTACCCTCTAGTTGCAGTGTGCCGGCTTCTCATTGCAGTGGCTTCCCTTGTTACAGAGCATGGGCTCTCGGGCCTTCAGGCTTCAGTAGTTGTGGCTCTTGGGCTCAGTCGTTGTGACTCCTGGGCTCTAGGGCACAGGCTGAGTAGTTGTGGCACTTGAGCGTAGTTGCTTTGAGGCATGTGGGATCTTCCCAGACCAGGAATCGAACCCATGTCTCCTGCACCGGCAGGTAAATTCTTTAGCACTGAGCCACCGGGGAAGCCCCAGCTGCTGAATCCTGTTAGCATCATTTTTACGTTCTCATGGCAGATTTTCTCTGTCATGTCAGGCAGGCAGGACAGGCAGGTCTCTGCAGACCAGAGGAGGTGTCTCAGTGCTCCCTGTCTTCCCATTCCCAGGCCCTCAGACTGCTGCTTCCTCCTGCTGCCAGGAGGAAGACCACACAGCAGTGTCCATCTCCTCTCTGTCTTCTTGGAGCTGCTCTTATCCTGAGCCCGCGGCCCCTCATATTCAGTGATTGGTGGAAATCGTAAAGTTCCATAAATAGTATGTAGGCAGAGCTCTGCTCTGAGCTTATTCCCATCACTTACCACATTTGCAGGACCAACTACTGATAGATAATCTGTGGTGTTTGTTGTCCACTGGCTCAGTTGTGTCTGACTCTTTGCAACCCCATGGCCTGCAGTACACAAGGCTTCCCTGTCCTTCACTCTCTACTGGAGTTTGCTCAAACTCATGTCCATTGAGTCGATGGTGCCATCAAACCATCTCATCCTCCATCACCCTCCTTTCCTGCCTTCAACCTTTTCCCAAATCAGGGTCTTTTCCAAGGAGTTGGTTCTTCACATCAGGTGGCCAAAGTTTTGAAGCTTTGGCTTTAGCATCAGTCCTTCCAATGATTATTCAGGGTTTATTTCTTTTAGGATTGACTAGTTTGCACTCCTTGCTGTCCAAGGGACTCTCAAGAGTCTTCTCCAGCACCACAGTTCGAAAGCATCAATTCTTCAGCACTCAGCCTTTTTTATGGTCCAACTCTCACATCCATACCTGACTACTTGAAAAACCATAGCTTTGACTATACAGACCTTTGTTGGCAAATTGATTACTCTGCCTTTTAATATGCTGTCTAGATTTGTCGTAGCTTTAGTGCCAAGAAGTAAGCGTTTTTTAATTTCATGACTGCAGTCACCATCTGCAGTGATTTTGGAGCCCAAGAAAATAAAGTCTCTCACTGTTTCCATTGATTCCCCATCTATTTGCCATGAAGTGATGGGACTGGATGCCATGACCTTAGTTCTTTGAATGCTGAGTTTTAAGTCAGCTTTTTCACTCTCCTCTTTCACCTTTATCAAGAGGCTCTTTAGTTCCTCTTCCTTTTCTGCCATAAGGGTGGTGTCATCTGCATATCTGAGATTGTTGATATTTCTCCCAGCAATCTTGATTCCAGTTTGTGCTTCATCCAGCCTTGCATTTCTCCTGATGTACTCTGCATATAAGTTAAATAAGTAGGGTGACGTATATACAGCCTTGATGTACTCCTTTCCCAATTTGGAACCAGTCTGTTGTTCCATGTCCAGTTCTAATTGTTGCTTCTTGACCTGCATACAAGTTTCTCAGGAGGCAGGTCAGGTGGTCTGGCATTCCCATCTCTTTCAGAATTTTCCATGGTTTGTTGTGATCCAGTGTCAAAGCCTTCAGCATAGTCAATGAGGCAGAAGCAGGTGTTTTTCTGAATTCCCTTGCTTTTTCTATGATCCAGTGAATGTTGGCAATTTGATCTCTGGTTCCTCTGCCTTTTCTAAATCCAGCTTATACATCTGGGAAGTTTTCGGTTCACATACTGTTGAAGCCTGACTTGAAGGATTTTGAACATTACCTTGCTAGCATGTGAAATGAGTGCAACTGTGTGGTAGTTTGAACATTCTTTGGCATTGCCCTTCTTTGGTATTAGAATAAAAATGGACTTTTTCCAGTCCTGTGGCCACTGCCGAGTTTTCCAAATTTTCCAAATTTCCAATTTCCAAATATTGAGTGCAGCACATTAACAGCATCATCTGTTAGGATTGGAAATAGATCAGTTGGAACTCCATCACCACCCCTAGATTTGGTTGGGGTAGTTCTTCCTAAGACCCACTTGACTTTGTACGCCAGGATGTCTGGCTCTAGGTGAGTGATCACACCATTGTGGTTATCTGGGTCATTAAGACCTTTTTTGTACAGTTCTTCTGTGTAGTCTTGCCACCTCTTCTTGATATCTCCTGCTTCCGTTGGGTCCTTACGGTTTCTGTCCTTTATTGTTCCCATCTTTTCATGACATGTTCCCTTGATATCTATAATCTTCTTTAAGAAATCTCTAGTCTTTCCCATTTTATTGTTTTCCTCTATTCCTTTGCATTGTTCACTTAAGAAGGCTTTCTTATCTCTCCTTGCATTCCTTTGGAACTCTGCATTCAGATGGGTATATTTTTCCTTTTCTCCTTTGCCTTTTGCTTCTCTTTTTTTCTCAGCTGTTTGTAAAGCCTCCTCAGACAACTATTTCGCCTTTTTGCATTTCTTTTTCTTGGGGATGGCTTTGGTCACCATTTATGAACCTCTGTTCATAAGGAGGTTCTTCTGGGACTCTGTCTATCAGATCTAATCCTTTGAATCTATTTGTCACTACCACTGTATAATCATAAGGGATTTGATTTAGGTCATACCTGAAAGGCCTAGTGGTTTTTCCTACATTCTTCAATTTGAGGCTGAATTTTGCAATAAGGAGTTGATAATCTGAGCCATAGTCAGTTCCCAGTCTTGTTTTTGCTGACTGTATAGAGCTTCTCCATCTTTGGCTACAAATAACGTAATCAATCTGATTTCAGTATTACCATCTGGTGATGTCCACGTGTAGAGTCATCTCTTGTGTTGTTGGAAGAGGGTGTTTGCTGTGACCAGTGTGTTCTTTTGGCAAAACTCTGTTAGCCTTTTCCCTACTTCATTTTGTACTCCAAGGCCAAACTTGTCTGTTACTCCAGGTATCTCTTGATCTCCTACTTTTGCATTCCAGCCCCCTATGATGAAAAGGACATATTTTTTTGGTGTTAGTTCTGTAAGGTCTTGTAGGCCTTCATAGAACCATTCAACTTTAGCTTCTTTGGCCTTCCTTAGTGGTTGGGGCATAAACTTGGATTACTCTGATATGGAAGGTTTGCTTGGAAATGAACTGAGATCATTCTGTCATTTTTGAGATTGCGCCCAAGTACTGCATTTTTGGACCTTTTGTTGACTATGACATTTATTCTAAGGGATTCTTGCCCACAATAGTAGATATAATGGTCATCTGAATTAAATTTGCCATTCCCATACATTTTGGTTCACTGATTCCTAGAATGTTGATGTTCACCCTTGCCATCTCCTATTTGACCACTTACAATTTATCTTGATTCATGGACATGACATTCTTGGTTCTCACGCAATATTGTTCTTTACAGCATCGGACTTTAGTTTCACCATCAGGTACATCCTCACCTGGGCATCATTTCCGCTTTGATTCATCCTCTTCATTCTTTCTGGAGATACTTCTCCACTCTTCTCCAGTAGCATTTGGAATTCTACAGACCTGTGGGTTTCATCTTTCAGTGTCATATCATTTTGCCTTTTCATACTGCTCATGGGGTTCTCAAGGCAAGAATGCTCCAGTGGATCACATTTTGTCAGAACTTTCCACCATGACCAGTCTGTTTTAGATGGCCCTACATGTGGATCAAACCTGAGTCTCCTGCGTTGCAGGCAGATTCTTTACTGTCTGAGCCAACAGGAAAGATAATAATCTGTGGGGCCTAATGCAAAATGAAAATACAGGGCTCCTTGCCTAGTAATATTTATTAAATAGTGAACCAATCACTTGAGTTGGGGTTTCTACAGTATCTAGTGATGACTCTGGACATGCAATCAGGGCTTCATAAATATTTGGGAATAGCTGATTGATTCTTAAAAGTATGTAGAGATCGTATTATGTGTGGTCCGTGGACCAGCAGCCAGTGTACCACATGGGAGTTTGTTAGAAATGCCAAATTTCAGGCTGCATATAGTGAATCAGGTTTTAAGATCTTCACAAGTGATTCATTAAAGTTCTGAGAAGCACTGGTGTGGGCAAAAAAGGATATGATCCTAAAGACTAGGCTTATTGTTACTTCTAAGGTTCTTTCATAAGTGAAGATTCTGTAATCTCGTGTTTATCTGAATCCTTGGGAAACTGTGCAGATAACTGACAAGGTTGTAATCCGTGGGGCACATAGACCTGGGTTCAGTTTTCAGGGCTCTCATTTTACCTCTCTGAGTTTCTGTTCCCTTATCTTTAAAATGGGGATAATACCCACACCATACTTTCTACTGCAGATGCAATAAAATCATGTATATTGTTCAGCAAATGTTTATTCCATCCTACTGCTTCCCCCAGTTCTGGACTCACCCTTACCTGCATTATTGAGAATGGTTTCTGACTACCAAGCAGCATTAGGAAAGAACTTTAAGGAGGGAGATCACATGTCTCCTCCTTCTCTTTGTCCTCACATCCCATACTCATGTCACTTCCATCCACCAAAACTGCAGAGGACAGTCCTAGGAGTCAGAAAAATAGTGTTTGAGATGTGGCTCCCGAACTACTTCATTTCACTGAGCCTCAGTTTCCTCATTTGTGAAAAGAACAATCCCACCTCTTATGGGATTCCTACAGGCAAGAGAAGCAACAGATCTGTCCCACCAGCACATAAATGCTCCATCAGTGGTAGCAGTGGTTAGTTGCAGGTGGCTCTGAACACCATTAGAATCTTCACAGCAGATTGGTTGTGGGAAGATGTGATTAAACAGGGTCTTCATGAGCCTTTTCTGTCTAATCCATTAGACAATGGTTTTTATGTTTGTAGGTTTTATGGTCTAAATAACTCAGAGTTGATGAAATGTCCAAGCTTAGAGTTGCCTTTTGCTCCATAATGTATATAGGATGCCCTAGACTACAGAGTACATCACTTATGGAGGTGTTTCTGGGATTTTGGAATCTGAGAGTGGCTAGCTTTATGTGGTGCAGTGACCATGGACCAATAAGAAAACAGGCATTGCTGAGACTTCTGAGGGGCAGCTCTTTGTTTTGAGGCCAGATTGCTAAGCCAGTCTACACAAAGAGAGCTCTTGGCCCTTTTCTTTCATGGGTGTTAGCGTCATGGGGGTAAGAGTGTCTTCTGTCACCTAGTTTATAATCCATGCAAGGTCTGAATACTAAATATTCATCATAATATTCTTGGGAAGAAAATCAAGTTGCTCAGTTCTACCTAAATGTTAAATAATCCTTGGGGAGAGTGGAAACATTAGTGAGATAGGTAATGTGGGCTCATACATAATGAAGTCAGGGAAAGGTCTAGAATTGTTGTTTTACCTTTTTCTTGTAGATCTGGGAAGCTGAAAAAATCCAATAGGCTCACATTTATATCTGCACATAACATGCACTCATCAGAACACACACAATATTTCAATTAGCAGATACATCTTAAAAGTTGCTACAGAACTTTAAGCAGGTAGAACATGGTCACTTCCATTGTCAGGTGATAAGGCAGCAGAGTGGGGTGAGTGAAGTGTCCTGTGACAGTGTTCACTGGTGTGGGGTACCACTCGTGTGACTGTCTCAGCAATACATGTGTACACATTGGTGGGGAGCCTTCTGAGTTCCGGCTTCTTCAGCACCATCTGCCATAAATGTTTGTTACGTCTTGTGCTATATAGTATTAATGAACTCAAAAAGTCACATCTATATACATATCTGTTTTCTGAATTGCCCTGAATATGTGTAACTACTTCTCATTCAAAACACTAAGCTAGCAAGACAACTGTCTGGGCTCTTCAAAAATGTCCTTGTCATAAGGTGCAGAAAAGAACCAGGAACTGTTCCTCATTAAAGACTACGGGCAACTAAAATGTCTTGGGACAGGGTCTTGGGATCAGGGGTGGAGGTAAGGGATGGACATTAAAAGTGTTACTGATACGAAACATTACTAGAACAACGGGCAGACTTTAAATGTAGGCTGTGAGTTAGATGATAGTATTGCATCAGGTTTAAATTGCTAAAATTTGATCAGTGCACTGCAGTTACAGAAGGGAATGTTTTTATTTTAAAAATACATGCTAAAATATTGGGATGTAAGGGGCATGACATATGCAATTTACTCTGAAATGTTTCAGAAAAAATATTATAGACAGAGATATGAAGCATCTGTGGCCAAATGTTAACAATGGGTGAAACTAAATAAGGGTATACAAAAGTCATTTGTATTATCCTTGCCACTCTTCTGCACTGTAAGTTTAAGAATAAACTGTTTCCATGAATGTAATATGGTGAAACATCTTAGCATCGTCTGTTTACTTTTCAGTTAACTAGATAATTCTACGTGACACGAAAATAAATTGTGCCTGGCTTACTGTTGTATTCACATGTCCATCAGCAGATCCTCGGTTGTGTGGAATACAGAAGTGATAAAGATGCTACCACAGCCTTGACGTTTTTCCTTTGGAACCACAGCAGCATTACTTACCCAGGAATCTGTTGAGGAGTCTCTTCTGAGCAAGCCCTGTCAATCATTTCGTGACAGCGTCCGGCCTCATTGACCAGATGGCCTTGGTACCTGAGAACCAAGTGAGAAACACTTCCCTACTGACTGACAGACACGCCTGCATTTCAGACAATGCCGTCTCTGAAGACTATTGAATGTGTTGTAAAAACCAATAATCACACCCATCAAATATTCACAATCAGAACCCCTACATCTTTGTGGTGCCCCACTGTCTCCTTTCAGATATCATCAGTCATCCCTTGAAATCAGAGAACACTTACTGAGAACATTCTTGTTAAATGAATGAAAACAAAGACAGGTATCTTTGATACTAGATTCTCTGGATCTGAAACTTCTTAGAATGCTGAATAGTCAGTAGATAACTGACTATTCTAAACTTTAATGACACTGGACTGAAAAATAAATCCTTGGGATTAAAAAAGCAAGAGGGAAAAAAAAAAGCATACAGTCATGAACTATATGAAGATAGAACTGTATAAGTCCATCAGCCAAGCTGATTTCAGTATCGTTTGAGGAAATAGCAGCATAGAGAAGAACAAGATGGGTTTCAGATGTCAGCTAGATTTTGGTTCAAATTCCAGCACCTCCTTAACAACCTCTGTGTGAATTAAGGTAAGTAACGTAATTTCTTTCGGGACCAGTTCCATTAGCTTAATAATAGAGATAATAATACCTTCCTTATGTTATAATGTTGCTGTGAAGACCCATCAGTGCCAACTCCCATGGAAGTCTCGGCTCTGTAAATGGCAGCTCTTTTTATCTTCAGCAAGAGGGTGTAGGGGCCACATCTGAGAGGGGATTTTACTCACATTTCTTCCACTGACACAGAGCCCCCTAAAGGCCTGGTGACCACAAATGAAGGCTTAACTCGAAGACAGTGGAGTCTTTGAAAGGAACAGAATTAAAGTAGGGTCTGTCCTTTCATGATGGGGTACAAAGACGCTATTAGTCAATTCAGCAAATATGTCCTCTGCAAATCAGCTCAAGGCATTCGGAGAGATGACTTTGAAGCAGCATGCTGATGAGGTCCAAAGGGGAGCTGAAAACTTACAAATGTTTCTACCTGGGCCACACCATCTAGGAAATAACCCAGGAGAAGTATGTAAGGAATCAATTACTGCCCTCCTAGAGTTGATCTCAGCTGTCTATATATGGTTATAGACTTCCCAGACCTGTTTCAAATGAATTTTCAGAAAGCCTGTGAGCATTGCAAGTTTGGGAGCATCTAAAGAAGGGTTGCTGTCTAGGCTGTGTGCATTATTAGAGGGATGGTGAAGGATCAGGAATCTCATAATATTGCATTGGTTCCAATTGTCTTTCAGTGTTTATTTATTTATTTATGGCTGTGTCAGTAAGTTGTGGCACATGGATTCTTCACTGTGGTGCGGGGACTTCTCTCTACTTGTGGCATGTGGATTCTGTAGTTTGTGGCACTTGGACTTAAATGCCCCATGGCATGTGGGATCTCAGTTCCCCAACCAGGGATTGAACCCACATCCCCTGCATTGGAAGGTAGATTCTTAACCCCTGGACCACCAGGGAAGGCCCTCTGACAATATTTAGTACATTTCTTTTTTTATTGGGGAAGAGAGCATCATTGCAGGTTACATGGCTTTGGATTTAAACAGGTAGGCTTGGGTTTTAAATTTTGATTCTGCCATATGTGGACTATGTGAATTTGGGGAAGTTGCTTAATTTCCCAGAGCTCAGTTTCCCCATCAATAAACAGTAATATCCACTTTGCTGTTTTGCTGCAAGGCTTCAATGAGCTCATACATGCCAAGGGTCCTTGCACAGTGGTTACTCAATACATCTCAGCTCTCTTGGACGCTGAGTATTATGGGGGCTGAATGAGACAATCCTTTCCTTCCTCCTAGCTGAAAGCCAAGATGGCATTGGCTTATTTAAGCATGAAAACATCAGTGTGCCCCATTTATAAGCTTGTTTTACCCTAGGAAACTGATACGAAGGAATCGACATCTGCAGCAATTGCTTCTGCCCAAGTGGCTGCAGCTCCCCACACAGGAGCTGGGGCTGGCAATGGGCTGCTGCTCTCAACATAAGTTCTGGGAATTCACGTCGTTGGCTCTACACACTTCAGTCTCCACTGGGCTGGCAGTCTCTGTGTTGAACTTGGGCATCAGCCAACATCTGAGCTCTAGCCTTAAGTGAGATTGGCTTCAGAGTGTCAGGCACCTGTCTTGGGGGAAAATAGGATTTTTCTCTTATTGGTATGGAGTGTCAGATTCTGGCTTTAATAAATTCAGTGTACGTGAAGCAATACCATCCCCCAATTTATACCTATTGTGTCTAAGTAATTAGCATCTTCTTTCATTCTCAGAGGTGACCCACTTCAGATAACAAATTACATAGACATAACCATACTCATAGAAATGCAAGTGAAAGCAAGGTGGCTGGGCATGATTCAAGGGCCATGAAAAATTAAAAAAATAAGTTTTAGGGAATTAAAATTTGATTTTCAACACTGAGGAATTAGAGCTACCAGCATATGAAAGTTTGAGAGAAAGAGTGTGTGTGTGTGTGTGTGTGTGTTTTCAGGGGATGGGAAAAGGTGGTGTGCCAGTAGATGTTCAACAACCAGCTCTCAGGGTGTTGGTGCCCTGATTTCCATGGTGTAAATACTACGATCATGGATGATTTCATGCTACAAATGTGATGTTACTGAACACAGGAGTAAGAAAGAGATGTGCACAGTAAGTTCTTGTGAGCTGGTATGAGCTGGCTCCCACGCACCAACGGAAATGGGGATTTAACATGAACTTTGAATACTTCTGTGATGTTTCACTTTTTACAGTATTAATGTATAACTTTCATAATAACAAATCCTGCGTGTATGTAATATATGTACATGATATATATATATATATATATACACACACACAAACACACACTCATGAGACATAAATACACACATGAACTTATATATCGGGCTGGCTAAAAAAATTTGGGTTTTTCTATAAGATTGTACCAAAAACCTGAACAATTTTTTTGGTCAACCCAACATATTTGTGTGAGAGTTGGTCCTAACAGTCTTCCTAAAGTTTTTAGTAAATTTGAGTGAATGCACTTGAGTGTGTAATACACTGAGGGGCTCTCATAAATCTGGCTGCTGCAGGGTTTCATAATTGTCATAAACTGCCATGATTTACCTTGCTAGCCCACATCTGGTACTTAAAACACCTGGCTTCCATGTTGTGATGGAAGCTAAATGGACAGTGGGAGACTGCTTTGAGGACGCGAGTGTGAAATGAGATCTAACCTCAGGTAGGGTGAAAAAGGAGTTCAAGTTCAAATGATGAGCGAACACAACGGGAGGACAGAAGTGTAAAGTTGCCGTTTATCGACTTTGCTCTCTACACTGAAGTGTTTCTGGCAGGTCCTTAGGAGAGTGGGAAGGGAGTGAGGAAGAAACAGTCTGTACTTTCATTTATTGATGCAGCGCCTGCTGGTCACACTGCAACTCGATACAAACAGCCCGGCAGAGAGTGGGGCCCTGACTCTTGTTCTCATCAATGTAAACACAACATTAATATTGAAGATTCAAGAAAATGGGTAAAAAGTCCAGTGTCCCGTCAGTCTGTGTGATGGTGAAGGTGCTGGCCTACCCTTGGATGGGTCCCCAAGGGAGCCTGAGGTCATGACCTTGGCCCAGCCGCAGCAGAGCAGACATGATCACAGAGGAGCCCCATACATTCTTCCCAAAGTTCTCCCAACGGGCTCATGAATCTTCAGGACTGAATAATGAAAGTTCTAAAGGCCTGAGAGGTTCATACCCTTTGCGTGCACAGAAACCATCCATTTAAAGCCCTGTCCCCATGACTCATCACTGCCCAAAGGAAACGTGACCAGCTGTAGAATAGCTGGTCTTTGCACTTCCACAGTCCTCTGTAGTCCCTGGATTCTGAACAGTTGGAAATTTAAGGTCATGGGGCCTTGAGGACCATCCTGAAGAAGGCTACCCATGTTTAAATACTGGTTGAAGACTCCTGTATTCTTGGTTGAGCCACTGCTGATCAAGGGATGTTAGCTGAGGCAGCTGGTTTTCCTTCGGAGCCTTAAAGGATCAGGTTTTTTTTTTTTTTTTTTTGGGATTCTCAGACTCAAAATAAACAAAACCCCCCAAAACAAAACAAGAGTGACCTTGAGGATAAGGAGCCAACCAATCCTACCTCCAGGTCCTGTCAAATACAGTGTCCCCATTGGGTTTCCCCAAATAGCTGGTTCGATCATTGGCATGCCCTCCTTTTGGATACACAGTTAAACTGTAGGGCGAAGAAGAAAGTTTTCTCTGATAAAGAGACATTTTTGCTTTTATTTCCTGGGATGGATAACCCCCAGCACCCTGCCTTCCCTTAAAAAAAAAAAGAAAAAGGAAAAAAAGCAATGAAAACATCCCAAAGACCGGGTTGTGTAGCTTTGTGGAAGGATAGCCCATTTGCTCCCTCTCACCCTCCATGTCCCATTCTTGGAGAGACTGCGTAGATGGGTGATTTCCCCTGCTCTGGGAATGATGGATCATGGGCCAGAGCAGGGTTGGCCGGATCCTTGTCCTAGATCTCCATAATGAGGGCAGCTTAGTTGGGCCAAAGAGACAAATAAAAACAAACCAAAACAGCGATGCTCAATTTGAGTTTGAAGGCTGGGCCCCAAACAGCAAGTGGCTCTCCACCCCCCTGCAGAACGTCTGTTGCTCGTGGTGGGCTTCCTGGTGCTAGCTGTTGTTCTCAGCCGTGAGATATTTGAGGGCAGCAAAGCCGTAGCGGCGGGACATGTCCTGCTGAAACTCTTCCTTCAGGGTTTTGAGACAGATGCGGTATTGCTTGTTGGACCGGAACTTGGTGATGTCGAAGCTGGGGGCGTGAGGCATGTGGATCATGTATGCATTGGGCAGCACGATGAATTCATACTCCTGGAAGCAGACAAGAGCAGACTGAGGCCTGCAGAGTCACCCCGTGATGTATAATGAACACCCAAGCAGACAGCTACTTGACGAAACAAGGGAATGAAGTCGTGAATGACGCCAGTACCAGGGCAGCACCATGGACAGCGTCACCACGCAGATGAGGGCAGTTAGTTCAAGGTTGTCTCCATGACCCTGGGTGTATTACCTGGCTTCTCTGAGCCTTAGTTTTCTCATCTATAAAGTGAAAGTAATACGACTGCCTTGAGACTACTCCAGTCTATAGTAGTACAGACACACCTATAGTACCTAGTACTACACACCTATAGTATACAGTCTATAACTGAACTACGAAGGCAGAACTGAGGAGCTCAAAAAGAAACTTACCGGTCCCACAAATCCCCCTAAATTTACTACCTGGTCCTTTGGAGAAAAGCTCTACAGACCTCTGGTTTAACCTATTAGGATTCTGTAGGATATTTGTTTTGAGGCAGGTGCTCAATAAGTATTAGCTGAAAGAATGAAAGGGTTTCATGATTAAACACCGCCTGAAAATCACTCCTTTTGTTACAAGGTTAGAATAGCTGCACCTTATTTGCATGTTTTGTGTCATTTATATGGAATTCCTAGAATGCTTTGTGTCAGTTATATGACTCACAGGCTGAGTGATGAATGGTCATCATTTACTCATCTTCATCACTCAGTTGAATGAGGATGAGGGGGTGAAATGGTTTGTTCCAGGACACTCAGATGTGCTGGGGACCTGGCGGAGAACCCAACTCTCATCCAAGGGAGGAGAAAGAAAAATGAATTGGGAATCAACAGAGCTGAGAACAAGTACTGTCACATTCTTACTGAACCTGAACACAGGACCCCGAACACATCTTGTTCCTTCTTGAGTCCCTGCCTTCTTATCTCCAAGGCCCTTTCAGCTCTGAGGTTCAGGCCTCCCCTCGCTGTCCCCCCCCCCCCACGCCCCCACAATACTGGGGCCATAACATTATACTCTTCTCACCTGGGCATCTAATTCCATGATGTGAGCCACCTTGTTCCAGCCAAAGCCCACAAACCTTCGGTCATACTCAGGGCAGTCCCGTCTCACAACAACATACGGCTCGAAATCAGCCTCCCACTCAACCTGGTAAGGCGTGGTGGCAGTCCGCCACTTGGCGAAGTTTGTGGGTGCGTGCCCTTTCGTCCAGACATGGTACCTGGGACACATGGAGAAAAGCCATTGGTGGAGGAGAAGGAAGCAGAGGTTTCCAAATGCTGGTCTGGAGGATGAAGACGTATATGCTGATATAGTCCTTGTTGTAGGTTGAATTTTTGTCTCCATTCCTCTCCTTCCCTCCTGCCCCGGCAGAAGCTATATTCAAGTCCTGACCCCTAGTATCCATGAATGCAACCTATTTGGAGAGAAGATCTTTGCAGATGTGATCAAGTTAAGAGGAGGTCACAGTGGATGGTTGTGGTCTCTAATCCAAAGTTCTTACAAGAGGAGGAAATTTTGGACACAGAGATATGCAGGAGGAACTCCATGTGAAGATGTGGGCAGAGACAAAGTGAGACACCTACAAGCCAAGGAATGCCAAGGATTGCTGGCAACCACCAGAAGCTAGAAAGAGGCAAGAGAGACATCTGCCCTCGAGCCTTTGGAGGAAGCAAGGAACTTACCAACAACACCTCGATTTTGGACTTCTGGTTTGCAGAATGGTGAGGAAAAGTTTCTGTCATTTTAAGCCATTCAGTTTGTAGTACTTTGCTATAACAATGAAAGTAAAAGTTGCTCCGACATGTCCGACTCTCTGCGACCACATGGACTATACAGTCCATAGAATTCTCCAGGCCAGAACACTGGAGTGGGTAGCCATTCCCTTCTCCAGGGGATCTTCTCAACCCAGGGATTGAACCCAGGTCTCCTACATTGCAGGTGGATTCTTTCCTAACTGAGCCACCAGGGAAGCCCAAGAATACTGGAGTGGGTAGCCTATCCGTTCTCCAGGGGATCTTCCTGACCCAGGAATCGAATCAGGGTCTCCTGCATTGCAGGCGGATTCTTTACCAGTTTAGCTACCAGGGAAGCCCTATAGCAACAGAGACAGCCTCTTGCATATTTTTTAAGCATTAGAGTGGTTGAGCAGCTTGACCAAGATCATGTAGTTAATGTTGAAATGTATTTTTCCTGAATTCCTAGTTTTTTTTTCCTACCCTTGTGCTCATGTACTCAGCTGTGTCTGATTCTTTGAGCTCCCGTAGACTGTAGTCCGCCAGGCTCCCCTGTCCCTGGGATTTTCCAGGCAGGAATGGTGGAGTGGGTTGCCATGTCCTCCTCCAGCAAATCTTCCCGACGCAGAGATCAAACCTGTGTCTCCTGCACTGCACACAGATTCTTCACTGCCGCACCACTGGGGAAGCCCCTTGGGTTGGCCAAAAACTGTGTTCAGGGATTTCCATAACATCTTAAGGAAAACCATGAATGAACTTTTTGGCCAATCCAGTACATCCTTCACTAATGAAGAGGCTATCGCTATGAAAAGGTACATGACTTTCTGGATTGCTGTCTGTCATTTATATGAAACTGCAGGCTAGTCTGTAACAGGAAGTGGAAGGCAGAAATCTGGGATAACTTTTGGTGACCCTGCCCTAGTATAGTGTCCTTCCTCTTGAGGCAGGACCTATGAGCATGATATCACTCTTGCAATTATGTTACATTATATGGCAAAAAGGATTTTTGTAGATACAATTATGGTTACCAATCAGTTGACTTGAGACTACTGGGGTGGGCCTGACCTAATCATATGAACCTTTAGATCTGGGTTTGGAAGAAAGCAAAAAGCCATGTGTGAGCTGCCTACGGGGGTCATGTGGCAAAAAGCCTGTGGATAAATGGTGACCTCAGTCCTCCAATCACAAGGAAAGGAATCCTGTCAGCAACCAGTGTGCCTGGAGAAGAACCACACACTCTAGAGACAACTGCAGCCTCGCCCACACTGATTTCAGCCAAATGAGAACCATAAGCAGAGAATCCAGTCATTCCATGCTTGGACCTCTGACCCTCAGAAAATGACTGTGAGATACTCAATTTGTATTGTTTTGAGCTTCTAAACTTGTGGTAATTTGTTATATAGCAATAGAAATGAATATAACTATGGATGGCACTAGTGGTGAAGAACCCACCTGCCAATGCAGGAGACATAAGAGATACAGGTTCAATCCCTGGGTCAGGAAGATCCCCTGGAGGAGGAAATGGCACCACACTCCAGTATTCTTGCCTAGAGAATCCCATGGACAGAGGAGCCTGGAAGCCTATGGTCCATAAGGTCACGAAGAGTTGGACATGACTTAGCAACTGAACAACAATAATAATGATAATAAGCTCTAGCAAGCACTTAACTCTAAACTGGTTATATTGTACTACCCATAATTGTAAGTTCTCATAATATACCCAATATCAAGTTACAAATAGCAATAGGTAGACCAGGGGTTCATACCTAGGCAGCCTGGTTCAAGGGACAGGACCTTTAATCAGGTTAAGGTTTAAGTTAACTATGCTGAGTTACCTCTTTCTGTATGTCAGTGTCACCACACTCTCTGGCCTGTATCTAGAACAAGCAGTCAATGGGGGCTATACACTAAGTTGAATGAATGAAAGAGAAATCTAAAAACCTGAGAGGCACCTAAGACAGAAGCCAGTTAGTGGGGCAGGAATATGTCTCTGGATGCTAAGAGAGATGCGGGCTGACAGCCAGTGAAGCAGCAGATGGGGGCTCAAGAAAAAGAAAATTCTAGAAAGAAAAGCTTCAGAAAATGCCCTAAGAAACCTACTGTCACACCAGTAGACAGTGGTCTCCAGAACTTGCTTTCTGAGACCATCAACAATTAGCCTCAAAAAAAAAAAAAAAAAAAAAAAAACAGTGATGAGAGACATTTCCTGGGTCCACCTTGTGGGATGCTGCTTAGAAGAAACTCGGGACACTCCACGTTGAGCAGAGGTTCTCCAGCTGGCGTGCGTATCAGAATCCCCTGGAGGATTACTTAACTGTCAGACTGCTGTATTCCACTCCCAGAGTTTCTGATCCAGTAGGGCTGGGGTGGGGCTTGAGACTTGGTGCTTCTAACAAGTTCCCAGGGGGTGCTGATGCTACTGGTCCAGGGACCATGCTCAGAACTGCTGTCCTGGAGGACGGGTAGACCTGAGCATGATTTATTAGTTCAGGTGCTGTTGGGAGTAGATTTCAGCTGCTAGGAGGTGTAAGAGTTCATCACTTGGAGGGAAGGTGACAAAGCAGGTTCTCGGAGGGAAGGTCTGTAATTCAGCACTCCGCATGCCGGCTTGCAAGCTCTTGGCCAGAGCAGCGATCACGGACACAGCAGGCCAACCCCCAGCTCTCCCAGCTCTCAGGCCCTTGGACTTGGCTTTGAAATGAGTTCTTAAACCACCTAGGGATTTGGAAGGAAGGCTGCTTTGGAGACTTGCCAGGTGATCAGCCTTTGGGATGACCACCTGGAGTAGGAAATGGCAACCCACTTCTGTGCTCTTGCCTGAAAAATCCCATGGACAGAGGAACCTGGAGGACTACAGTCCATGGGGTCTCAGAGTCAGGCACCACTGAGTGAGCACACACACAGCCACTAGGCTATGGAGTCCAAAGCCTCCACTTTTGCCTGCATTTTCAGACGCTGGTAAGTAAATTCAGGACTTGACTGGTGGTCTGATGGTATTTTGGTTAAGAGCCTAGGCTCTGTGGTTCTTAGACCTGGGCTGAATCCAGGCTCTGTCATGTACTGGCTGTGTGGCTTGGGCTAGTTATGTAGCCTCTCAGAGCCTCAAGTTTCTTTGTCTGTAAAATGGGGACTGCATATCTGCCTCAGGGATTTGTTGTGAGGGTTAGATGAGCTGATCCCAGTGCCTAGCTCATGGTTTGTTGTTCAGTTGCTAAGTTGTGTCCGACTCTTTGTGACCCCATAGACTGCAGCACACCAGGCTTCCATGTCCTTCACGCCACTCCTCGATTCCTTTATCTGTATGAGAGGTGAAAAGGGAGCTCCTCTGAATTGTTGCCTGAATAACCTATCTCATAAAGTTATCTTCACAAAATAATGCCTGCTTGAGAAAACCTTCTAGAAACTTCTAGTAACTTAACAGTGGTATACAAACCTAAATTATTATTAGGATCTTTTCAGCAAAATTCAGATTGTGTAGAAATGTATGTTTTTTGGGGGCTTCCCAGGTAGTGCTGGTGGTAAAAAAGCCACCTGCCAGTGTAGAAGACATAAGAGGCGTGGGTTCGATCCCTGGGTTGGGAAGATCCCCTGGAGGAGGGCATGGCAAAGGACTCCAGTATTTTTTTTTTTTTCACTCCAGTATTTTTTCCTGGAGAATTCCCACGGACAGAGGAGCCTGGCAGGCTACAGTCCATATGGTTGTGAAGAGTTGGATACGACTGAAGTGACTGAGCACACACGTGGGTTTTTTTGTTGTTTTAGTTCAAAGGAAGTGTTTATACTGTTTAAAAGGGAGGCCTTTCTTTAAAATGGGAGCAGAAGGCAGGCACGGCTCTCTCTTACAATCAGGAGACCGAGCAGGATTCCTGCTCACCCAGGGGTGCTCCCCTTAATGGTGCCGTGTGTCCCTGGGGACAGAAGCCATCTGCATCTGTGCCACTGTGCAGACTCCCTGGCCCTTTGGACAGGGGGACGGGTAGCGCCTCTGCCATGCTTCTGAAGGACTGAGGGGTCTAGGAAGTCGGGGAGATGAGGGATTTGTTTGAACCTGTCACTCGGGCAACAGGACAGACAGCTGCCACACTGCTGTATCCAATCTTGGAGGCACCTGGATGCCTTCAGCTGTTGAAGCTACTACTGCTGCCCATCCCAGGCCTGAGGACCTCAGAGAACAGACCGCTCACAAGAAAAGAAAAGAAAATGAGAGATGGCCACCGTGGCCCTAATGTGACAAAACCCACTGATCAAACGAGTGAATGGACAAGCAAACCGAGAGGAGAAGTCAGAGTCAGCAGACGGGGCAGAACATCAACTGATTAAAGTGGAGAAGAAAGCAGCTGACCACCCTACCCCCACTTCCTGTCCTTTCCATCTGGGTACACAGGGAGAACTCTCTCTCTCACTGGTAAGTCGTGTCCGACTCTTTCATGACCCCATGGATTGTAGCCCACCAGGGTCCTCTGTCCCTGGGATTTCCCAGGCAAGAATACTAGAGTGGGTTACCATTTCCTCCTCCAGGGCATCTTCCCACCCAGGGATTGAACCCAGGTCTCAGGCATTGGCAGGTGATTCTTTACCACTGAGCCACCATGGAAGCCCTACGGGTCAGTCACACCAAAAGCACACGGCACGTGGGAAGAGAGTTATTCCAAGCACACAGTTTAGGGCCAGCGGTGCTGCTTTGGCCTGAAAATGGTCTAATGCCAGTGACAACCATCTGGGCCAGCAGCTCCTCTGGCTTCTGGTTTCCCAGGAGCGAGAAGGACTTCAGGCTCCCCGTCTCCCAGGGGGTGGCAGTGAGGGCCACTCACCTGAACGTGAAGAGGGTCCCCATGTCTAGCATCGAGAGCAGCTCTGCCTTCGACTTGGGGAAGGAGAGCCGGTAGCGCAGAGTCTCGAACGCGGGGACGATCATGGCCTTCTTGGTGTTGGCGAGGTCCAGCTGGATGACAGACTTCCTGGAGAGAGGGCAGGCAGAGAGACGGGGCCCCTGTGATGCCAGGGGTAGAGGCTGCCCCCAGGCGAGGACCTGGAGGGGGCTGGCACAAGGAGGGGTCGGAGAGGAAGCCAGGGGCAGCCTCAGTTTAAACAAAAGGGAATCCGAGAGCTGGGGGAGGCCTGGAAGCTTGTCCAGCAGCACTCAGGAGCCTGGATGTGTCTGGGCCAGAAGGCAGAGTCTTTCTGGAGAGAGCGCAGAGGGGCTGGGGACCCCCACCACTCACGTTCGCATTGTGTGCCCCTGTCAGGGCCAAGTGCAAAAGCCAAGAGACCAGCATTCACAAGGTGTGGAGACCAGCCTGCTTGCTGGGTCCCCTGCGCTGGCCGCACGCCTGATGCATCACTGGCCACAAGGAGGGCTGGACATAATGCTGATGAGATGATCGCCATCCTGGGCATCTGTGGTCTCATCTCTGGGACGCTTCACTCCTTGGACTCCTTCAGATGCTAAGCCTTCAAACTCGCCTGACAGACGCCACAGAGTCAGCACCCAACATGCCAGAGCTCTGGACCCCGCCATCCTCTCCCTCACTCCTGCCTTCTGCACCTCCAAGATCCAGCTCCTGTCTTCTAGATTTGTCTGCCTGGGGCCGGCTCTGAGGCCATCATTTGAAAGAGAGAAAGGTCACGGCGCATGAGACTGGTAATGAACCACAGAGAGGACTTAAAAGCCTGGCTCTTTACTTTAGGTGTCTTGCCATATTTTACGAGTAATTCGGTTTCTCATGACCTCAGGTTCCTCCTCAAAATGGGGCAATAATATCTCTCTGCTGAGCTGCTGTGGAAACTGGACAAAGTACTAGAAATACCAGTACTGTCAGGCATACTGGGCACATGGCAAAGAGTCCCTGTTATACTGCAGTGCTGTCCTATTCCCAGGCATCTCTTTGGCCATGGCTGTGATACTTCAAGCTGGCTTCCTGCTCAGATTACTGACCCTCGGGTCTCAGGCCAGCCTGAGGTGCTCGTTACCTCTGAGACAGAGAAAGAAGCCTCCCTTGGAGTAACACGAGGTATTTTGCAAAAATGCTGCAAGGAGCAAGCGCAATACAACTGCTTCTTACTTAAAATAACTTTACTCAATAGACCTCTGAGCCTGTGTGTGCAGGACAGGTTGGTCTGCAAGGAGCAGTCACACTGTATGGAAGTAACTTGTGAGCCCAGGCTAGCATGGGACACGAACAGAGAAGCAATCCAAAAAAGAAGAGCGGCAGGGTTCAGTAGCCACAAATGAGGGGGAATCTGGACCAGGTCAAAATAAGGAGGGGTTTCTCAGAACCACTCTTGGTGAAGGGGTCTTACCAGCTCCCAGTGCAAGAGGGTGGTTGAGATGGACTGGGAGTTGACATGAAAATTCTTCAAGTATCATTTGCAGTTCACTCTATAATTATGCTTCAGTTAACTATATACCAAATGATATATGACCCTCACATCACTATTTCAAGACAGATTTGTAAAGGATGACACCAAGATAGAATTTAGGTGAGCTACCCTTGGCTGGTTAGAGGATCAGACGTCTGAGTTAGCTTGTTCTGGCCTGCATTCCTCTTGTCTTTCTCCAAGCAATGCCTTTATACAATCACCTAAGGTTCCCTGGCCTGTGGCCAGACATTCTCTTTCATATCAACCTTATACTGGACATTGGCAGGCTGGGGGCTTGTTACCTTTCCTCCAGGAAAGGTATGTTGTTCATGATGAATTGCTAAGTTGTGTCTGACTCTTTGTGTCCCCATAGACTGTAGCACACCAGGCTCCTCTGTCCATGGGATTTCCCAGGCAAGAATACTTGGAGTGGGTTGCCATTTCCTTCTCCAGGGAATCTTCCCTACCCAGGAATCGAATGCTCATCCCTTGCTTGGCAGATGGATTCTTTACCACTGAGCAATCTGGGAAACCCGGGAAAGGCATCTTATTTATTGACATGGGTGTTAGGGATGGGACATATGGGTCTAAAGAATATCCTTGGATCAAAATGGCAAAGCCCCTAGAGGGAGGGAAGATATCCCAGCACTGATGGGTGGTCGCTATTCCTTCAACAGTCACCATGCATTTACTCTGCTTGGAAATACAGAACACCACCTCCAAAGTCTCTTCCTGCTTGATGCTGACGTTCTCATCTAAAATGTTTCAGGATGCTAAAAGCCCAAGGACAAAGATCGCTAAACTAGGACTCAAGATTGCATTTGCAGCTAATTATGTGAAGATATGATTGCTGTGGAAATGGAGTGGGAGGCTGGGAGGGCTGAACGACAAAGGGAATGGTGAAGTGTACACACACACACAACAGTTACAGAGATCTATGAATGTGGGTATCTCTATATAAACCTCAAATAGTTGTTACAATCAAGGTTATTATAGAACCCACTTCTTAAAAAAATTTTTTTTTAAATTTTCTTTATTTGACTGTGTCGGGTCTTAGTTGAGGCATGTAGGATCTTTGATCTTTGTTGCTGCGTGTGAGATCTAGTTCCCTGATCAGAGATGGAACCCGGACTCCCAGCACTGGGAGCATGGAGCTTTAGCCACAGGGCCACCAGGGAAATCTCTAGAAGCCACTTCTTGGAATAGAAGATAACTCCCCTTCTCATGGCCCTTGTACACAGGGGCAGCCCTGAGCTGTGCTGCCCTACGTGAAGCCCTGACCAGGTGTTCAGGGGCAGACACTAAGGCTGAGCAAATCAGTTTCTCACTCTTGGAAATCTGAACAGATGCAGAGGCTGGAGACCACAGAGCTCACTTGTGCCAGGCAGCACTCTGGAGGTTTCTGAATTTCTGCTGCACAGGGGCCCAGAGCTGCCATGGGTTACTTATGGTCTCAAGTACTAGTTTTCTGAATCCTACTTTGTCTCCATAAGATAAACCACTCAGTAATTATGCTTTCCCTTTGATTTCTTTTCATTTTAATTAAACGTCCAGCATTGGTTTCTGTTGCTTGCGACCAAACAACCAATACACTGCAAGGTCCAGAGTAAGCAGACCCAGTCACCAGCATGCCGCCCAAAACTGAGTCCTAAGAAACCTTATTTCCCTCTGCATAGAGAGCGTGAGATTCTGGAGTGTTCTGTAAATTCCATTTAATCTCGCTGAAACACAAAGCACCATGGAGACGGATTTGTCACTAGATAGGTTCGTTTCAACCTCAGTTCAAGGAGGCTTTGATATCGATGTCTTGAATGGTTCTTATTAAGAAGTTGTTTCAGCAACAAAGTGGTTTCAGGGCACCGACTCTGAGAACATCTGTTCCCTGAGCTGGTAACGGCAGCCTGGGCTTTCCTGCACTAGTGTGTCCAGCCAGCACCTCCCACCTTGGCTGGCCTGCTGACCACCTTGAATGGCATGGTCTACAGCCACTCTTACTAGAAAGTGAGTCCAGGAGGGGACAGAGTGTCTCCAGGGCAGGGTTTTCCAGGAACAGAGGGAGGATGCTGAAGTGGGAAGGCTGGCCCAGGGGCCAAGAGACCTGCGTCCTGGAGCCAGCTCTGACAGGCTGAACGGCTCTGAAGCCTGTCATTCATCTCTCTGAGACTAGTTAATCTAGAGTATTCAAACTGATGATTTTTTAAAAACAACATTTTTACTTATTTGGCTTCCCCGGGTCTTAGTTGTGGCACGCACAGGCTCTCTGATTTTATTGTGGCACGTGGAATCTTTAGTTGCAGCATGTGGGATTTAGTTCCCTGACCAGGGATCAGACCCAGACCCCTGGCACTGGGAGCATGGAGTCCTAGCCACTGGACCACCAAGGGGAGCCCCTCAGCTGAAGATTCTGGAAGGCAGTCTGGTATGGTAGTAACTAGGCAACTTGGTTTCTGGCCCTGACTCCATCACTCCTCTTGGGCAAGTCACCTGGACCCTTCTGAGTCTCAGGGCTCATACATATGTAAAACATTTCTGATGGGAAAAGGTACGCGTTGCATACAGAAACGCTTGGTGCAGTGCCTGGCACGTACTAGGCACTGACTACTTGATGGTGGCCGCTCCTGATGGTTTGTTTAATGTGTTGGTTAGGCTGGGCTGTGTTGCCCAGCTGGTTGGTCAAATACTCCTCCAGATGTTGCTGTGAAGGTATCTCATGGATGTGATTAACATTTAGGATCAAGTAAAAACCCTCACCCTTGATAATGTGGGTGGGCCTTGTCCAATCAGTTGAAGGCCCTAAGAGCAAAAATTTAGCATTACTAGGAAGGAAGGTATTCTACCCCAAAACTGTAACATAGGAATCCTGCCTGTGTGTCCAGCCTGCTGGTCTGCTCTATGAATTTCAGACTTGCCACCATCATAGTTCCTTAAAGTCACTATCTAGCCATCTAATCATCCTATGGTTCTGTTTCTCTGAAAAATCCTGACTAGCACACTTGCCCTTGTCCACGACCCCTTCAAAAATATTCACAAGCCTACTAGAATGTTTCAGGCATGCAGAACTAGAAGGCACCTTAGTTATCTACAGCAGTAATTCAGAATCTTGCTGGTGTAACAGAGCGCCCGGTAAACACAGTGACTTGGAAGCAGCCAGCACCAGGTTCAGGTCTTGCCTGTCACCCTCCTGTGACCGTGGGGACCTTGTAGTCACAGCCTTCCCATGTGTAAAATGGACATGATGTTCTTATCAATCGGAACTGCTGTGAGGATGAAGTGAAACCATTGCTCTAGAGACACTCTAGAATAACTGAGGAAGCTCCCTGGTGCTTAAAATGACCAAACTCCAAGACTGATCCTGATAGTTGACTGTGTGTATACTGCCCCCCATACCCACACCCCTTCTCTTTAGAACCCCATCCTCCATCCTAGAGGCAGGCCTCTGTCATCAGGAAAACAGCATAGGTTTCTGACATGAGGAGATGATGGGAAAGAGTCTCAGAGAAATAAGAAACAGGGATACATTGTGGGTTCTAATGCAGTAAAGATGAGGGCTCTGAGCCTGGGGGCTCAGGTTCGCATCCCAGCTGATTACTTAACCTCTTTGACCTGCAGTTTCCGTCTGTAAGATGGGGATGGTGATCCCAACGTTGATCTTGGAGGGTGCTGGTGAGGACTGAATGGGTTGCTATGCATCGAGTGCTCAGCTTGTGCCTGGCAGATGACAAGCTGTGGTGTGCCCTGCTCATCAGCATGGCACCCGCCCCTCTCTCTATGTTGGCCTGCCCACAGCCTGGCACCCACCCTGGGTCTTCCCATTTTGTTGTCACTGGCTCATTTCCTGGCTTATTGCACCCCGTACCAGGCGCTGCTGAAACACCTGGGCTACACTGGTAAACGGAATAGGCAGACATCCCTGCCCGCGTGGAGCTGACATTTTGTGGTCGGGGGACAGACGAGAAGAACAAAGAGCGAACAGCATGGTACGTTGGAAAGTGAGAACTGCTGAGAGAGAACGGGGCTGGGTGAGGGATGTTAGGAATGCCAGAGGTGGGGAATGGGTTGTGATTTTAAATAAGGTGGTCCAGGCAGGCCTCACAGAGAAAGGGATATTTAAACAAACAGCTGGAGTAGGTGAGGGAGCACACCGCATGGTGATCTGGGTTAAGAGCTTTCTGGAAAAGGAAACAGCCAGGGCAAAGGCCCACCTGACAAAAGCACAGTAAGGCGCAGAGAGAGGAGCTAGAAAGGGGACTGGAGAGGCTCCTGCGGATTATACAGGGTTTACAGATCACTGAAGGGTGTGGTGGGCAAGTGAACCCCTTCCCCGCAAAGCCATCCACCTCCTAATCCCAGGAACCTGCAGATATGTGACCTTCCAGGGCAAAAGCGATGCTGCAAATGTGATTAAGGATGCTGAGATAGGAAGGTTATCCTCGATTATTCAGGTGGGTTCATTGTAACAGTGAGGACCCTTGTAAGAGGGAGGTAAAAGAAGGAAATGGCAACCCACTGCAGTATTCGTGCCTGAAGAATCCCATGGACAGATGAGCCTGGCAGGCTACAGTCCATAGAGTCACAAAGAGTCAGAGGGGAAGAAGGGATGCAGACACAAGTCAAAGAATGTGGGTAGGCCTCCAGGGAGCAAGAGAACAGCTTTTCCTCTAGGGCCCCCAGAGAGCGTGCCGCCCTGCAGACACCCTGACCCTTCTCAGCATCCTTACAGCAGCCACAGGAAACCAACACAAAGGTCTTGGGTTTTACTCAGTGAGATAAGCCACTGGGGAACTCGGAGCTGAGGGGCGAGAGGATCAGCTTTCTGTATTAAAAAAATCACTCTGCTGCTGGGAGTTGACTGTAGTGTCTCCCAGGAGATCAGTTACAAAGCCCTTGACATAATATAGGTGCTGCCACATAGGATGGCCAGATATTCTGATGTTTCAAGAGGAGCCAACTAAAGTGATCAACACATGTGAGGGCTGGGTGTCTCTCAAGGGATGCCAATTTGAAGAGAGGCCAAGTAGTGAGAAAAAGAGTGTCATCTTCTACATCAGGTGATGCAGATTCTATCTCAACACCACTAACTGTGTAAATCACAGGCAATTTTCTTAACTCTGGGCTTTTGTTTCCTTATCTGGGTAATAATAATACTTCACAGGCTCGGTTATTAAGAAAGCTAAGATAATATGCTCATTAATTAGTGAATATTTATGAAGCCAGGCAGAAATACAGAGTCCAGAGCTGAGCGAACTGATGATAATCTCTGTTGCGACAGAGCCCAAAGAGGAGGGAGGGGGGGACAGAAACGTAGGGTCTCTGGGGTGGAGTTTCCCAGCACTGAGCTGGGTTCTTCTTTTTTTTTTCCTAGAGAGACAAAGTATCACTATATTAAAGATTATTAGGTACTTAAGGGAGAGGGAGTGGGGAGTTACTGTTTGGTTACAGAGTTTCAGTTCTGAAGGTACAAATAGTTCTGCAGATGGATGATGGTTGCAAAACAATGAGACTGAATGCTGCCAAACTATACTTAAAAGATGCAGAGATGGGTTAGGATGATGCATTGTTAAAAACTGTACTTTTATTGGAGTACAGTCATTTTTTAATGTTAGTTTCAGGTGTATAGCAAAGTGATTCAATTATACATAGGTTCATTATTTTTTCATCATTTTTTCTTACATAGAGTATCATGGAATATTGAGTAGTTGGAAAACTTGGTCCTTGTTGGTTATCTATTATTAATAATACATAGTAGTGTGTGTGTCTGTGTGTTCATTCCAAGCTCCTGATTTATCCCTCCCCACCAACTTTCCCCTTTGGTAATCACAGGTTTGTCTTCGATAATTTTATTTCCATTTCTGTTCTGTAAGTAAGTTCATTTGTATCTCTTTTTGAAAAAATTAGATTCCACACATGACTGATAACATATATTTGTCTTTGACTGACTTCACTTAGTATGATCATCTCTAGGCCCATCCATGTTGCTGCAAAGGCATTACTGCATTCATTTTTAGAGCTGAGTAATATTCCAATGTATATATGCACATCTTAATCCATTCATCTGCTGTTGTGAATGGTGCTGCAGTGAACACTGGGGTGCACGTATCTTTTTGAGTTATTATTTTCTCAAGATGTATGTCCCAGAGCGGGATTCCTGGATCATATGGTCATTCTGTTTTTAGATTTTAAAGGAATCACCATACTGTTCTCTATAGTGGTTGTAACAATTTACCTTCCCACCAACAGTGGAGGAGGGTTCCCTTTTCTCCATACCCTCTCCAGCATTTATTGTTTGTAGACTTTCTGCTGATGGCCATTTTGGGTTTGAGGTGATACCTGAAATAAACTACATTTATTTCTCCAGTGATTAGTGAAGTTGAGTATCTTTTAATGTACCTGTTGGCCATCTGTATGTCTTCTTTGGAGAAATGTCTGTTTAGTTGTCATTTTTTCAATGGGCTTTTTTTTTTTTTTTTTGACACAGAGCTGCATGGGCTGTTTGTGTGCTTTGGAGATTAATCCTTTGTAGGTTACTTTGTTGCAAATATTTCCTGCCATTCTGTGGGCTGCCTTTTGGTTTTGTTTATGGTTTCCTTTGCTGTGCAGAAGGTTTTAAGTTTAATTAGGTCCCATTTATGTTCATTTTCATTTTTGTTACTCTAGAAAGTGGATTAAAAAAGATACTGCTGCAATTTATGTCAAAGTGTGTTCTGCCTATGTTTCATAGTGTCTGGCCTTACATCTAGGTCTTTGATTCATTTCGAGTTTATTTCTGTGTGTGGTCTTAGAGAATGTTCTAATTTCATTCTTTTACAGGTGGCTGTCCAGTTTTCCCAGCATCACATATTGAGGAGACTCTCTCTTCTTCATTGTGTGTCCTTCCCTCCTTTGTTGCAGATTAATTGACCATAAGTGTGTGGATTTATTTCTGGGCTCTCCATCCTTTCCTTGATCTATATTCCTGTTTTGGGGTCACTACCATACTGTCTTGATCACTGTAGCTTTGTTGTATAGCCTCAATCTTGGAGTCTGATGTCTGATTCCTCTAGCTTCATTTGTCTCTGTAAGGACTGCTTTGGCTATTTGGGGGTCTTCTGTGTTTCCATATAAATTTTAAGATTTTTTTTGTTCTAATTCTGTGAAAAATGCCATTGGTTAAGCTGTGTTCTAAGAAGCAGGAGATGGCCAGTCAGGAGGAGAAGGGGGTTCAAGGTATCTGCAAAGTTTGGAAATAAGGAAGCATAAAGGACCCAGGGGAACTGAATTTCTTATAATGCACCTGATATATTGTAGGTAGTGAATACACAGTAATCAGAATTACCTATATTCTTCATTGTATTCAGTATCAAGCCCCGTGCCAGGCACTTTATATAGACATTACTCCTTGAATCACTGCAACCTGTGACATATGTACTAGTGTTCCGAGTTTACCAAAGAGGACATTCAGTCTCAGAGAGGCTAAGTAATTTGCCTTGAAGCACAGCTAGTGGTCACCACCATCATTAACAAAGGATGAAGACACTGACATCAATACTGTATGAATCAAGGCTACACCAGTGTAGAAATAACCTGGAAAGATCAACAATCACAGGATCTATATGGACCAGGTCTGTTAATGCAGTGACTTGGCAGCTAGAGCAATGAGCCTCATGGGAGTTCATGGATCAAGGCAGCTGGTGGGAGAGGTTGGGAAAGGGATGGAGGGAGATGGCAGGAGGCTGAAGCCTGCATGCTGATGCTCTTTACACGGCATCCCCATGGGGGAATCCTACCTAACTGAGCAGACGCCAGGATGCAGGCAGCATTTGGAGATACAGAGGCGTGCACCGACCTTCTGGCTTACTGAGCTTTCTACACTGGTGATTTTTCTTTTCTTTACCATCCACGAGTTTCTCTAACTACTACAGTCTGCTTTTGACTCCTTGGATCAGGCCAAGGTCAGCAATGGCCGCTCATTGTCAAATCCAACAGACTTTGCCGTTCTCATTTTTCTTGCCTTTCCTTTGCACTTGGTGCTGAAGACCAATCCCTCTGCCCTGAGCTTGGGAGCGCCATCTCCCACTCTCTGCTTTGTGCATGAGCCCTCTTGGTGTCTGTTGTCTTCTGGACATCTCTTGCTGCCCCCACTCCCTGGGTAGGGGTGAAAATCCTCACTCTCTGGTCATGAGGGCTTCCACTCCATTAACAGAAGTGGCTGGGCTGATTTCCTTGTGTTGGTGCAATGAGTGGCTGAGGCTGATGCTGACAAGCGGCAAACTGCTGGGAACCATGGGGCTGAAGGTACAGGGGCTGCTGTCAGGCTGCCAGGAGAGAACGAGACCTCAGCTCTCAGAGCTTGGATACCCGCAGCATCAAATGTCAGAGAGACCACTTTTTAATCAAGCCTGAGTTGTAAAGAACCTAAGCGATGCTCATACAAGTTCCCAGGACTCACTCACAGGAAAGTTATAGTAAAAGGAACAGGAGAAGGGAAATAAATTTGTGCTGGAGTGTGCCTCTGCTTCCAAAACCAGAACAGCATCACTCTTTCTCTTAAGGCTTTGTGAGCAGCCAATTAGAGGAACTTGCTTCCCTGTACCTCCCCTGACCACCTCTGTTGGTCTTGATGTGTCCCGTTTGATGCGGAGCTACATCTTCTATGGGACTGGTTCATTTTGGACTTAAAAAAAAAAATTTCATATTGCAGTATCGTTGATTTACAGTGTTGTTAGTTTCAGGTATATGACAGAGTGGTTCCATTATACAAATATCCATTCTTTTTCAGGTTCTTTTCCTATATAGATTATTGTAAAATACTGACTTCCCTGTGCTATATGGTAGGTCCTTATGGATTATCTTATTTTCCTGCCAATGCAGAAGATTCTGGTTTGATCCCTGGGTTGGGAAGATCCCTTGGAGAAGGAAATGGCAACCCACTCCAGTATTCTTGCCTGGGAAATTCTACGGACAGAGGAGCAATGTGGGCTATAGTCCATGGGGTCACAAAAAGAGCTGGACAGACACAGTTTAGCAACTAAACAACAAGTGTGTGTATGTTAATCCTAAACTCCTAATTTATTCCTCCCCTTCCCACCTTTGGTCATCATAAATTTGTTTTTGAAGTCTATTTGTATATTGTAAATAAGTTCATTTGTAGCATTTTTAGTTTCCAAATATAAGTGATATCATATGACATTTGTCTTTGTATTTCACTTAGTATGATAATCTCTAGGTCTATCCATGTTGCTGCAAATGGTATTTCATTCTTTTTAATGGCTGAGTAGTATCCCACTGGATATTTGTACCACATCTTTACCCATTCCTCTGTTGGATTTAGGTTGCTTCCATGTCTCGGATATTGTAAATAGTGCCAACATGAACACTGGGGTGCATGTACCTTCTCAAATTATGGTTTTTCTCTGGATACATGCCCAGGACTGGGATTGAAGGATCATATGAGAATTCTATTTCTAGTTTCTAAAGGAACCCCCATACTATCCTCCGTAATGGTCGTACCATTGGTTGTACCAACTTACAGTCCTACCAACAATGTAAGAGGGTTCCCTTTTCTCTCCATCATTTCCAGCATTTATTGTTTGTAGACGGGGACGGTGGGTGGTGGCAGCGTTAATAACACACAGGTTGGCTGCTCATGGACCCATCAGCTCTGCTGCGCTTGAGGTCAGGGATGAGCCTTGCTCATGGTTATGTTTCTTGCTCCAGCACTGTGCCAGACACACAGCAGGTATTAAATAAATGAAGGAATCAATCTGTGGTTATCTTACATGACAGAACAGATAGTACTGTGAAGAAGGCCCTTGGAAAGGACAGGGCCAGATGGCAACTGTAGTTCTGTCACTTGGGGCTTCTGATCAAGTATATCTTCTGCATTTAAAAAATGGTAACGTTTGTGATAAAAACAGTCACATTTGTCAAGCACCTAGCACAACTCCTGGTGCATGGAGGGTGCTTGTAGACAGCTCTCAGTCTGCAAGGATTGCCTGCACCCTTGTATCCTCCCGGGAGGCTCACGAGGAGTCGACAGGCACAGCTGGGGTGATCCCTACTTGAAGAGGAGGCTGAGACATGTGTCTTAAATGCCCCCGTACTTCTCTGATTTCTGCTTATTCCTGGAACTGTGTGGGTACAGTGCAAACGAACCAGTGAGCAAACTGGCAGATGGTGAGAAGCAGCAGGGTTAACATGGCCATGCATGCATGCTATGCTAAGTCGCTTCGGTCCTGTCTGACTCTCTGCGACCCCATGGATAGCAGCCCACCAGGCTCCTCCGTCCACAGGATTCTCCAGGCAAGAAAACACGGCCATAGATACCACCAGCCCTTGGAGGGGCACAGAAAAATGTGTGTGTAGCTCTGAGAAGCCCCCCTGTTTCCAGATGCCCCCACACCCCTTATACTGCCTAGCTTCAAGAGGACCCGACAGAGCCTGGCTTCCACTAGAGCAATGAGAGATCATCTCAATAACACCTCTCAGGAGGACTTAGCAGCCTACCTCTGGGCTAGGTTTGCTTCTCATCTGCGTGGTAACTGTGGAGGCCGACCTGGGCACAGCCCGTCCCAGGCCTTGCTTCACACCCCTGCTCAGGCAGCCAGGTAATATGGTTTTGTTTAGATTCTATTCCAGTTGCCTAGGAAATGAGTTCCCAGTAGATAGGCTTCCAGGAAGTATGTGGGGACAACAGCAAGGACTTGCAAATGAGGGAGGTAAGGCTGACTACAGGGAATGGAGCTGTAAGACACATCAGGAATGCAGGCAGAGATGGGCAGAGTCCTCTGAAACCTGGGGTGGGGGGCAGCAAGACTTGTGGCTTCTGAATTGATGGTATTAACATATCCAGTTGAAGTTAGGTAGGGAGGGGCAGAAAAGAAAGAAAAGCTACAAATGAGCTGTCAGGGCAAATTAATAAAAGAAAAAGCCATTGTTGATTGCACCCAGATCTCTGCCAGGGACTCTGGTCAGTATCTCACGTCCATCTCAACATCCTTATTCATTCCTACCTGTTAGCAATAATGTAACCTGTTCCCTGTTAGCAATTATGACTGAAGAACCAAGGGTGCTTTCTGGGTGCTGTCCTGGGTTAGCTGTGAGCCAGCGGTCACTGGAGGGGCTATCAAGAGCTTCCCAGTTTGGAGGGCAGCCTGTGCAGATTCAGGCCCTACTTGGACACTCACCTGCTCTTACTCTCCAGCAACTTACATCTTTGTGCCACTGTTTTATCCTGTGAGATGGGGCTAGTGTTAGGACCTGGGCAGATTAAATGGGCCATCTCATGTAGAAGCTGAGACAGTTCTTCAATGCATAGAAGGCACTTGATAACTACAATCGGGGAGGATGATCATGGCCATCACAATGATGACAGAGATGGGCCCATCAGGCATTTGGATCCACAAACAGGTTAAACACAACTATGGAATGGAGAGAAAACATTTGTAAACAATATAACCTACAAGGGCTTAATTTCCAAAATATGCAAACAATCCAATCAAAAGGTAGACAGAAGAACTAATAAAACATTTCTCCAAAGAAGACATACAGATGGCCATCAGGCACATGAAAAGATGCTCAACATTTCTAATTATTAGAGAAATGCAAATCAAAACTATAATGAGGTATCACTTCACACCAGTCAGAATGGCCATCATCAAAAGTCTACAAACCATAAATGCTGGAGAAGGTGTGGAGAAAAGGGAACCCTCCTATACTGTTGGTGGGAATGTAAGTGGATGCAGCCATTATGGAAAAAGGTATAGAGGCTCCTCAAAAATACTAAAAATAGACTTGCCACATGATCTGGCAATCCTGTTCCTGGGCATATATCCAGACAAAACTCAAATTAAAAAAGGTACAGGCACCCCTGTATTAACTGCAGCACTATTTACAGTAGCCAAGACATGGGACCAACCTGAATGTCCATTGACAGATGAATGGATGAAGAAGATGTGGTATATACATATATACAAGGGAATATTAGCCATTAAATGAAATAATGCCACTTACAGCAACATGGATGGACCGAGACATTATCATATTAAGTAAGCCAGAAAGAGGAAGACAAATACCATATGGTATCACTTACACTGGGCTTTCCTGGTGGCTCAGACGGTAAGGAATCTGCCTGCATGCAATGCAGGAGACCTGGGTTCAATCCCAGGGTCGGGGAGATCTCCTGGAGAAAGGAATGGCAACCCACTCCAGTATCCTTGCCTGGAGAATTCCAAGGATTAGAGGAGTCTGGCAGGCTACAGTCCATGGGGTTGCAAAGAGTCAGACACGACTGAGCAGCTCACACTTTCACCTTCATCACTTATATGTGGAATCTAAAATATGCCACAAATGAATTTATTGCAAAACAATCTCACAGACATAGAAAACAGAGTTGTGGTTGTCAAGGGGCTGGGGAGGAATGGAGTGAGAGTTTGGCATTAGCAGATGCAAATTATTATATTAATACACAGAATGGATAAACAACAGGGTCCTACTGTAAGCACAGGGAACTATATGCAATGTCCTATGATAAACCAACATTGAAGAGGTTATATATTGTATATATATGTATAGCTGAATCACTTGCCATAGGGCAGAAATTAATACAACATTGTTAAATAACCTTTTTATAAAAATTGAAGTATAGTTTAAGCACAGAATGCCTTTGGATAAACGCAGGCTAAATGGGTTTTCTGCTTAGTAATGCTGTGCCTGTGGGTGTGTTATTTCACCCAGGTGTCTTCATCTGTTAAATGAACTGTGATAAGGTTAAATGACAAAACACATGCAGAAGCTCTTGCCACGGTGCTTGGCCTATAATACGTGCTCAACAAATGTTCACTGTTGTAGAAACAATGACGAACACAAGGAAATGCCACCTGGTCACGTCCCTCATCAAGAAGCCAGTTGGCCTCGCATGGTACCACCTGTTCCTGGCCCTTGTTCACATGTCTGCCCTCATTCAACCGGTGTTGACAGAGCAGCCATCACGTGCCAGGGGACTCGTCTTGGGGGAGGACGGTGAGACACCACCCTGCAGAGGACGCAATAGAAGTGGAATCTGTCACTCCCGTACAGCCAGGATATGGTCTCAATCAATGGGGCAGGTCTGTCCCCTAGGGAGCAAGGCAATGTTGGCAAAAAAGCAAAGCAGAGGGGTTTAAAGCTGCAAGCACTGAACAAAGATGAGGATTCTGCTGGGTGAGGGAAAGAGGTGAGACACCTGCCCCAGTCTTGTGGATGTGGGAAGTGCCAGCTAATGGAGCTGTCTGAGCTTCGGCCATTCTGCAACATTCCTCAAACACGCCAAGACAGTCCATGCCTGGATACCAACTAGTCCTTCACGGCTGAGCCATTTTCAAGGCCTGCCCCGCCCACCCACACTGGGTCATCGTCTTGTGGATCTCAGCTCCTGTAAATTTATCTCCGTACCTGTGTTGCTATGAGTAGCGGCAGCGCCCGCAGCTGGAGCGCCCTCTAGAGCACAGACCCTGCATGGACAGGAACCTGGCCTGTCCCATGCACTGCGACAGCCCCAGCGCCTGGAACAGGGCCTGGCCACGCAGATGTACGACCACACCTGTGCAGTGTGGGACATGGCAGCCACGTGCTTTCCGACCATTACTCCACTTCATCCTCCCAGAGCCTTCAGGGCGGAGAAACCTTGTGGTCCCCACTCACAGGAAGTTTGAGAGGTTAAGTACCACGATGCTGCCTGCCGCCGAGTGTATAGTAGGTGCTCACTCAGTAGTTTTTAAGAGTGAATGGGTGCTCGCTTCGGCAGCACATATACTAAAATTGGAACGATACAGAGAAGATTAGCATGGCCCCTGCGCAAGGATGACACGCAAATTCGTGAAGCGTTCCATATTTTTCAAGCAACTCCTGCAGCTCAATTCCAGAAAAATAAATGACCCAATCAAAAAATGGGCCAAAGAACTAAACAGACATTTCTCCAAAGAAGACATACAGATGGCTAACAAACACATGAAAAGATGCTCAACATCACTCATTATTAGAGAAATGCAAATCAAAACCACAATGAGGTACCATTACACACCAGTCAGGATGGCTGCTATCCAAAAGTCTACAAGCAATAAATGCTGGAGAGGGTGTGGAGAAAAGGGAACCCTCTTACACTGTTGGTGGGAATGCAAACTAGTACAGCCGCTATGGAAAACAGTGTGGAGATTCCTTAAAAAACTGGAAATAGAACTGCCATATGACCCAGCAATCCCACTTCTGGGCATACACACTGAGGAAACCAGATCTGAAAGAGACACGTGCACCCCAATGTTCATCGCAGCACTGTTTATAATAGCCAGGACATGGAAGCAACCTAGATGCCCATCAGCAGATGAATGGATAAGGAAGCTGTGGTACATATACACCATGGAATATTACTCAGCCATTAAAAAGAATTCATTTGAACCAGTCCTAATGAGATGGATGAAGCTGGAGCCCCTTATACAGAGTGAAGTAAGCCAGAAAGATAAACAACATTACAGCATACTAACACATATATATGGAATTTAGAAAGATGGTAATGATAACCCTATATACAAAACAGAAAAAGAGACACAGAAATACAGAACAGACTTTTGAACTCTGTGGGAGAATGTGAGGGTGGGATATTTCAAAAGAACAGCATGTATACTATCTATGGTGAAACAGATCACCAGCCCAGGTGGGATGCATGAGACAAGTGCTCCGGCCTGGTGCACTGGGAAGACCCAGAGGAATCGGGTGGAGAGGGAGGTGGGAGCGGGGATCGGGATGGGGAATATGTGTAAATCCATGGCTGATTCATATGAATGTATGACAAAACCCACTGAAATGTTGTGAAGTAATTAGCCTCCAACTAATAAAAAAAAAAAAAAAAAAAGAGTGAATGGGTATGAGTACATAGTTTCTCATTTCTTAAAAAACGAGATTGTTACACTAAGTTGCCAGGCTGTCCTGAAGGCAGCAGAGTGTGCAAGAGTGGGGGGTTCTGGGTGGGGGCCTGGCAGAGACATTCAGTTCTGTGTGCTGAGAAGGGGCCAAAACACAGACAGTTAACTCCTGTTGAACGCCTACTAGAGCCCCCACAAAGCTATGATTAGCCCCTTTACTAACTGAGGAAAGGGGGTTGGGGAGATGAAACAAGCAGCCCCAAGGCACATCCTTGGTGAGCACAGCAGAACCTGGTTCCAAGGCAGGTCTGCGTGACTTCCGCCATGCCTGCGGAATCTCACTTGACATTTGTGAAATCAGGAGTGAAGGCTGCACGTCTCCACGCTCGTTTTTTAGAAGAACCAGGGGGAGGGGGTGGGAGAGAGGTTGCAGTGAAACACTGCAGCTGTGTCTATGCATAGAGCCCATTTTATTATTTCCCAATTGATCTGTTTGTTTTTGCTGTAATGTTAGCTAGTTACTAAGCAACTGCTGGAGAGCTGGGATGCTGAACTTTTTTTGGTCATCAAGTAGCCCCCCCCCCAAAAAAAGGTGATATGGGTAAGTATTTGGGGGTCTGATAAGACTGCCAATCAGACTGCTCTGGTATACTGAGTTTCAAGGGGGAATATAGCTGCTTCCATGTACTGAGCAGCCTAATGTAGGGGTGTCTACCTTTCTTCTTGGACAGTAAGAGTTAACCTCCCTGGGCATCAGTTTGGTCACCTGTTATAACACTTGCCTCATAAAGAAGTGTTGAAGAGTAGAGGAAATTTATATAAAGCAGCTGGCAAGGATGCTGGTAGCTGGTAAGGGTTCAGTCAATAGCAACTATCATCATTTTTAGCAGTAATGCTTTAACAAGGCTTGGGGAGAGTATTTTGTTGGATATCCACGCTGAAGAAGTCAATCTTTGGGGGTGGTGTTGGGGCTCACAGCTGCCACGGCAAACTGTGCCCTGAACCTCATCCCAAACCAATGCAATGCTGGTCACGAACATATCCACTTTTAGTGTTTGGATCAGGAACAAATCTATCCCACTCACTGAAAAAATTTTCCTTAAGCCTACGGCAAGTCAATATGGTTATCTTCACATGAAAAGGACTGCGTGCTGATTTGGGACTTATTCTGATAGAATCATACTCCTTACCAGTTCTCAAAATTTTAGTTCCTAGGGATGATCAAGATCAGAGGTCACATTGACAAGGGATTAATCACCAAAATTTACAAATAGCTCATGCAGCTCTATGTAAAAAACAAAACAAAAACCCAGTGCAATAAAAAAAATAGGTAGATCTAAAGACATTCTCCAAAGAAGACATACAGATGGCCAAAAAAGGACAGGAAAAGATGCTCAACATCATTAATTACCAGAGAAGTGAAAATCAAAACTATAATCAGGTATCACCTCACAATGGTCAGAACAGTCATCATCAAAAGTCTACAAACTATTAATAAATGCTGGAGAGAGTGTGGAGAAAAGGGAGCCCTCCTACACTCCTGGTGGGAATGTAAATGGTACTACTACTAATGGAGAACAGTATGGAGGCTCCTTAAAAACCTTAGCGTAGACTTACCATATGATCCAGAATCCCACGCTGGGGCATACATCTGGAAAGAAAACATCATCCTAAAGGATACATGCACCCCTACGTTCACAGCGGCTCTATTAACAATAGCCAAGACGTGGAGACAACCTAAGTGTCCATCAAGAGGGATGGATAAAGGAGATGTGTACACATATATACAATGGAGTGTTACTCAGCCACAAAAAGAATGACATGATGCCATCTGCAGCACCATGGACTGACTCAGATCACATACTAAGTGGAGCAAGTCAGAAAGAGAAAGACAAATATGTATCAGTCACATGTGGAATCTGATTTTTAAAAAAGATACAAATGAACTTATTTACAAAACAGAAGCAGACTTATATTGAAAACAAACTTAGGGTTACTGAAGCGGAGACACGGGTGGGGAGGCATAGATCAGGAGCCTGGGTTGAACACATGTACACTACTATGTCTAAGATGACCGGCATGCTACCCAACAGACTGTAATAACCTATATGAGAAAAGACTCTAAATAAATATACGTATAACTGAATCACTCTAGCACAACAGTGTAAATCAACTATGCTCCACATGTTGAAGGCATGCCTTCCACATTAAAAGCTTTGAGGGTTGTGGGTGGCCAGGGTTCCCTCCCCAAGTGGAGTCTACATATACTCAGTCCCTGAAAGACAAAAAGCCAGTGGCATACTTGTGTCTCTGCTAATTCCACAAAGCAACTTGGTTATCTATTTGAGGAACCACTGTTTAGACCTAAGAACATGGCCTCTCAGAAAGAGTTAGAAAGATGCCATAGGGATAGAAAAGGGTTAGTCTCCTAATGACAAACTAGATTCTGAACTACTAAAGTCTTTTCTCTAACCGATATGCCTCTATCAGTTAAAAAACAAAACAGAGGATAGAAGGCCCTTTCCTGATTTTTTCCCCTCCTATCATTAAAATTATGAAGGAACAGTCTTGCTTTTCATACAAAGATAGCGATATAAAATGTTTGTATAATAAATGTATTTATTAATAAATTAGCAACAATAGAAAAAAATCAACTATGCTTCAATAAAATTTTTTTTTAAAGGTCAGAGGTCACAAACTTTTGGTCTTTGGGGGCAAGAAGGTTCTATTCATCCTGAAGACATGTTTGGTTTGACTCAACCGTGTTTCAGTTTTTTAAAAAAAATTACTTGTCAACGCTAGAAATTAAAACATGAAAATCCAGATTTCTCATTCCTCTTGCAAAATATAAAGACCTTACGCCTGACCTCTACCCTCTCCAGTAAATTCCACATCAGCGTGCACAGATGGCAGCTGCCTGAGATGGGGACTCCTGTCTCCCTAGTGATGAATCATGCTCACCACCCTTGGCTCCTTTAGGCCAAGGTCCTGGCCCCAGCCGGCATTTGTATTTGCGAATCCTGGTATGTCTGTTTCGTTTCACAATGAGGAAACAGGCTGCAAAAAACTGAACTGTTGGAAGTCACGCATTTACTTATGGCATAGGGTACAAGTGGGGTCCAGGGTCACCGTGCAGGCCTCATCCACTGTAACACTCAAGTTCAATGCCATGACATCCTGGTCAGTCCAAGAAGGACATAGGCACAGCAGATCAAGAGGGGCCCAGTACAAAAAAACAGGCCAAAGCAGGCAGGACTTCCAGGTACAGACTTTTGCAGAGGAAGTCTTGGGTGGCAACATTTGAAAGAGGTTCCCTGTCTTGCCTTCTAAAGCCCATCCACCTTTGCAGACAGTTCTTGATTTCAGCTGCAGAATTGCTCTCTGGTCCATCTACCTGTCTCTGCTGCTACTTCCGATCCCTTTGCTGGCCTCCATGTCTCGCCAGAATGAATGCAGTCGTCCCCTAACTTATCTCCTCTTGCCCTACTGACTGTGATCCTTCCCTGATGCAGTGAAAATGATCTTCCTTAAATGGACATCTAGTCATGCCATGCTCTCAGTGTTTTTCCATTGTCCCTCAATCCCTGCTCATAAAGTATAAACTCCTTAGCACATTTTATCAGAAGCCCTGCAGGACCCACCCTGGCTTACATTTCTGGCCACATCAGCTCTTGCTGTTCTCCCCATCAGGGCTCTGGCCACCGTGCCTCTCCAGAATGAATCTCTCTCTCTCCACCTGGAACATCGCCCCTCTCCTGGTGAACTCCAGCTCAGTCTTCAGGCCTCCGTTTAGGTCGAACTCTCTAGGACATCCGTCCTATACTGTCTCCACCCCAGATCAGGCTGACAACCCTTGGACAGGACACACCCATCAGGGTACCTAAAGAGTCTGTCTTTAATCAGCCATCATTCCTGTTGGTCTAAAGCTATGGGATTCACAGATCCTATCTGTGTGGGTCACAAATATGGGGGCCCTAAGGTACCCTGTCATGGTTACTCACTAAATGAATGGAAACTCTGGATAGAGGAGAAGAAAAGTCAGGGAAGTCCCACTATCTTTTCACCCTAGATAGGAAGTCACTTCACTTCTCTGGTCTCTCTTCACATGTGCACGAGAAGAGGCTGGATGAATGGACAGATGAATGGATAAAGAAGCTGTGGTACCTATATACAACAGAATATTACTCAGCCATAAAAAGGGACACATTTGAGTCAGTTACAGTGAGGTGGATGAACCCAGAGTCTGTTAGAGTGAAGTAAGTCAGAAACAGATACCGTATATTAACACATATATATGGAATCTAGAAAAATGGTACTGATAAACCTATTTGCAGGGCAGGAATACAGATACAAACATAGAGAACAGATGTGTAGTCACAGTGAGGGAAAGAGAGGGTGGGACGAACCGAGAAAGTATGAAATGAAAATGAAATATATACATTGCCACATGTAAAACAGAGAACTAGTGGGAAGTTTCTGTGTAACACAGGGAAATTAATGCTGTTCCCTGTGACAACCTAGAGTGGTGGGATGGGGTGGGGAGAAGGTTCGAGAGGGAGGAGACATGAATACTTAAGGCTGCTTCATGTTATTGGATGGCAGAAACCAACACAACATTGTAAAGCAATTATCCTCCAATTAAAAATAATTAAAAAAGAAAGCACTGGATAGGAGCAGTTATTTCCGGCTCAGGGTCTTGGCCTGTGAAAAAAGGAATGGGCTTTTAGGGGCAATTTGCAATATTTCAAAATGCACAAGGGAAACCACACATGTTCCTCTGATGTGGCTACAGGCCAACACAAACTTCAGGTCACTCTGCAGTAAGAAAGTGCTAATTAATGGGCAATACCAGTTATATCACATTGGGTAAGGTCATGATTAGCAATTATTGACAGCTTTGATCAATAAAACACAGGAAGATAAAATACATTCTGAATAGTCTGTTCATGTGTAATATTTTTCAAATCACGAGGACCATGACAAAACAGTCTTTGGATGGGAGAGCAGAGACCTGACTTTTAAGACGGGGCCAAGTTCAACTAGCTGGAAGGAGGTCTCCACAGGTGCTCCAGCACAAGAGCACCAGAGGGTGCAGGGTGGGCTATGGTCCAGTCCCGAAGCCTCTCTCTGGCAGGGGGGAGGTCAGCTCTACCCCCAGACCATCTGTTCACTTCGAAACCCTACCCAATGCACCCAGAGTCTGTCACCAACCTGCAAGCAGCTGAGGTCTCACAAGAATCAGGGGCTGAAAGTGAGGTCTTGCCACGCGGGGGCGCCCTCACTCCACACACCGGGATCCCAAGGCCCAGCTGGAGCTGGAGGACAGCTCCATTCCTGAAGCCCCGGCAGGGTCCTGGACTCAGGGTGCTCAGTGTCACTGCCCATGTGTTCTGAGAAGACACCGCCCATCCTGCTTGACTGAGGGGTGTGTTGCCGTGAGGTCACTCATCTATGATTCTTAACCGAGACAGGCTGGAAGGGATTCCACCTGTTCAGCAGGCAGAAACATCCCAAGATAAGCCTGGATGGAAACTCAATTCAGAAAGTGGACAGGGAATACCGACTGCCTTCCCCTGCTCTCGAGAGCAGGGCAGGGGTTGGCGGGGCGGGGGGTGGGACAGGTGTGCTCACATCAAACACATACTCTGGCTTCAGGACCAAAGGGTTAAAGACTCTTGTGGGAGTTCTTTTAAGACTGGAAGACTGAGAGACAGACAGATACACATGGTGGAGGGAAGTGGGGAGGGCCAGAGACCAGGCAAGAAAGAATCCTGATCCTGTTCTGCCAGGCACAGTGGGTAGCCACAGAGCAGCCAGCAGGTATGAAGCAGGCAGGCTGTAGAGCTGGGGTCAGGAAGATGTTGGCTCAAATCCTGACGCAGCCCAGGCGTACCTGAGCAGGTTACCTTGCCTCCCAGAGCCTCTCTGTTCACAGAGGCAGGGAGAGTGTAACCATACCTGCCTTTTAAACTTGACGTATGGATCCAGCAGGACAACATATGCAAACCACCCCTCATGGTACCTGGATCAGGAAGGCACTCAGGAGCAGAGGTAACTCACGCTGACATATGACAGGGATAAAGGGTTAAAGCAAACTTGGACCAGTTACATGTTGTGACTTCAGTTTGTGTGATTGGGGACTTTCAGGCTAGGTGGATTCTACAGTCCCTTCTGCTTCAGATGGTTTGTTATTCCACAACAAATGCCACCCCCCACACAGCCATCTATGCCTCTCACAAGTCGAGCGCTTTCTCCAGCTGCTGGATCCCTGCCCTCCACGTTAGGAGGGCTGGAAGGGAGTCACAGCTGCCAAGGCAGCAGCAATGATCAGTACACGGCCCTGGGGTTAGGCCGGCTGCCCTCAGCTCCCACTTTCGTAGGTATGCAGCCCCGCATACCAACTTCCCATCTCAGCCCCTCAGTCCCCCACTGGGAAAACAAAGATTAATAATGGTACCTGTGGCAAGGATTGCAAGGGGAGGGAATGAAATCCCACTTGTCAGGTATTCAGAACTGTGCCAGGCACTCAGTGAGCACTTCAATACATGTTAGCCATCACCACCACTTTGATTTGTTTTACAGAATAGGCAGTGATCTTACTAGAATGCTTAGATGAAGGCTGTCTGATCCAAAATTAGAAGAGGGATGTTTTCATGAAAGCTATAGACAGAGCATTAGACTGGGAGACAAGAGATGCTTTCTAGACCAAGCTCTGCCTTGAACATTTCATGAGGTAAACTGGGATTTCAAGCCAATAGTCAGAAAAATGAAGGCATTGGGTGGCCGTGGGGCCCCTCCAAACCCGGCAGTCAGGGGCCGTATCCCTGGGTGGATTTAGGTAGTTCCCATCCCCTTCTGGGTTCTAGCCGCCCCATTCAGAGAGGGGGCGTTGGAGCCTGCACCCAGCGCGTCCTCACCTGAGGTACTCATAGAGTCCGTACATGGGCAGGAAGTCGATGTCGGACAGGAACATGTAGGGCGTGCCCACGTGCTTCATGGCCACGTTGCGCAGCAGGTTCACGGGGTAGAACTGGCCCTCCTTGTACACGATGTGGTAGGCCACGTTGTGGCGGCCCATGAGCACCTCGGAGCCCTGTGCGTAGCGGAGGAACTGCTGGGCCTCGGCGTCCGACAGGTAGAGCGCCAGGCTGACAGGCCCCTCCCAGTGCTTGCAGATGGCCTCCAGCATCTGGAGCCTGCAAGAAGAAAGGACACCTGACGCACCTGCGCATGCGCGGGCCTCACCGGCGTAACCAACCATTATCTGCGTATCTGCGCATCGTCCGCCAGCCTGGGGCTGGTGCCGAATCCAGACCCCTGCTCTAAGCATTAATTAAATACTGTGTGACGGGGGCCAATCACCAAACCTCCGTTCCTTTATCTATAAAATGGGCACAAAACACGGCTTTTTGCTCCTAGCCTTTGAATGTTTACAACCAGACAGGTGACATGGATAGAGTCACATTTCACTATAAGCCTTTTCAGGCTCCTCTTTTCAACAGTGGGTGGGAAAAGTACATGGAATGATGTAAAGATCCCTTTCCAGCTTAAAACTCCCCACCTCCCCCTCTCACTCAGCAAAGGTAGACAGCAGTGCCACTATTCTCCTGAAGCAGCGACCAGCATAGGAGGCTTGGCCAAAGGGAGGCCGTGAGTTAACAAGGAGCATGAAAACAAGCTGTAATAATAGGAGTGATGATAACCACAATGACTGACTCATCACTATGCACCAGACACTTCCCAGACCCTGTGCCCCTCATCTGTCATTCCCCCCATTCTCCTGATGAAGGAATTGAGGCTCCACGTGTCCATTCAGCTTTAGTGTTGGACCTGGACTGTGTGCACTGGTACGTGGACAGGACTTTGAAGACAGTGAAAAGAAAACACTGGCAAAGGGAAGGAAAAAAAAAAACCAAAACATGTGAATGCTGGAGACAAAAGTGAGCCTGGGGTGATGCTGTCTTCATTTTTCAGAGCCCTTACTGCTCCAGGGCACCTTACAATTTTGCAAATCTACCTGGAGACACTGGGCCATGGTGTGGGGGGGGGGGGGCGGGGCGCACAGGATGGAGCCCAGATAAAAAACAAAAGGTGCTCCCAACCAAGAGGGTTCTGCAAAAATGTTTGAAGAGACATCTAGAAAAAAAGTATTTCCCCCCCCCCCAGAAGCATTAGAAGTGCCTGCTACATAAAATCTATGGTTAAAAAAACAGCAAAAGCCTATTTCAGTTTTTTTTTCCCCCTACCCAGCAAGAGGTACAGAATCAGAATGCTCACTTTATCTGGACAATTACCAGGAAATAGATTCCATGCATTTCCATGCTTCTAAACAAAAGAAAATGGGCACACCTATCTTGTGTCAATGGCTTTCCTGACGGACTTTCAGTTTCCTCTCAGTAATTCTGTGAATTGGTATTGCCTGGATTTGCTTCCTCTTTCACTAAGGAGGATTAAGGTATTCATGGGGTAAAATGCCCTCCATTTCTCATACTTTATAGCACTTGTTAATCAAATTGACCACAGCCAGTTTTGAAAGAGGCACTATATTCTCCACAATGCTTGATTTCACTGAAATTTGTGTTCTGCCTCTGCTACAAGGCCCCTGGTTTCTGCCGGGCTCTGAGAACCTGGGATTTTGAATGATCCCACCTGCATCTCAGTCTCTGCAAAATGGAAGGACTCTGCAATTGGATGAGAGAGCTGTTTATACAAAGCCTTTGAAATTTGGGGAGTAAAGGGCAAGGATAATTTCTGCATGCATGTGGATGTCAGAACTGCTAAAGGGGATGGGATGCAGGAGGCATGACCGAGTGTGAAGGGAGGCCAACTTTGGCTGGGGACTCTCCCACTGACCTGCTTTTGGATTTTGTGTCTGAGTTTTCTAAGCAGGGAGCAAGCCCTGCCTGATCCAGCTCGTCTTCCCCCCTCTCAGCAAAGAGTTTAGAGTGAGGACAGAGACACAAAATACTTAGGGTTTTCAGGAGAAAGGTGCTGCTAATGTGATAAATGTCACATCCACGTGGACTCTACAGGAATCAGCGCCAGAGGTTCCAGAAAACCTCAGTGAGTGAAAACGAGTGATGGCACGGCCACTTCCTGTCTTCCTGCCACCGGCTCCAATCTCTCTTGTCCCTTAAAACCAAGCTCCCTGCTGGGATCTGAGCAATAGGCAGACAGACAAACCGAGGTTCATCATAATGATGATAATAGAGAGAATGTGATCATGATACAATAAATCTCTACCACATAGCTGTTGTTTACGGCATACCAGCCACATTTGGGCTGTTAGCACTTTTAAGACTCACAGTAATGCTATAAACACAGTGCAGATTCTCATCATTGTGTTACAGGGGAAGAGGCTCCAGGAGGAGAAGCGACTTCTTTCAAGTCACATAGCTACAAGGTAGACAGGCTGGATCCACACACCCAGGTCTGACTCCAGCGCCCGGGATCCAGACCACTACTCAACATGAACTGGGTTTGACTGAGAAAGATGTTCCCATCACCTGTCTCCCCAAACTGGAACCTGGTCTAAGCTTGGCATCAGCTCCCCTTAATTTCCTCCTCCTCCTCTTCCTCCTTGGTCTCTCTTGGGGTCAGAGGTCCCCCATCCTCTTCATCCTTCTCCTGGTTGTTTCCCCCCAAACACACTTGTTCCCTAAGGTCTGTCCCTGTGTAGTTCTTGTTGATACCGAGTTTTGTGCTGAGTCTTCCTTAGGTAGGAAGATAAGGATCTGGCATATCAAGGACCTGGACCAATGGAGAGGGTTTCAAGAGACAAAGATTAATTCTGCAACTGCAGTATCATCCATTTGGAAAGAACCTCTGAGATTTTCAGTCTGATTACACCATCATTATGATGAAAGGGCTCAGCCTCAGGGAGGGTCTTGACTTGCTGAAGAGCACGCAGCATAGGAGAGGAAACGCTGATACCAGGACCCATCCTGATGCTCTGTCCCCTGCTCTCCCCTCCCCCGCCATGCCCCCCATCGCTTCATGCTGGGAAGAGGAGGGCAAAGGCTCAGGAATGCCTAGAGAGGTCTGGAAGGCTTCCCCCAGGGGGTCCTACTGAGACAGGGAGCCCCAGACAGTCTGTGGAGGTGTCAGGAAGCAGTCAGGGAGATGTCCGAGTCCAAAATCTAGAAGACTGGGCTTGGAAGGAACTCTAGAATGTCAGTCATTCCAAGCAGCCAGGCAGGTGGCCACTCAGCCTCTGCTGGAATGGGGAACCTGCTCCCTACAAGGCAGATGACTCCAATCTGGTACCCTGAGCAAGGCAGGCTGAGGGGTCCAGAGGGTAACTGAGGGTTCTGGGCTCAGGCAGAACTAGGTCTGAACTCTGACCTGTGTCAGTATCTCTGGGCAAGTGACCATAGTTGTTTGTGCTTCCATTTCCGCACATGCATACAGGGGACAATAATACCTTAGTCAATGACAAATTGGCTATAAACTCTTCCCCCCCTCTATCTACATGCTTTGCTATTACCCTCCCCCTCACTGATTCTGGGCTGGCCATGGGATGTGCTTTGGTCGATGGGACATTAACAAATGTGACACAAGCAGGGGCCTTGAAAAGTGGTTGTTTGGTGGGGCTTGCCCAGAGCTGCTCCTGGAGCCTTGTGACTGCTGCCTGGGAACAGCCTTAGTCCTGACCATCACATGTCTATCACAGAACTGGACATGCAGCAGGCACTCGGCACATGGGGGCTTCCCTCGTGGCTCAGTGGTAAAGAATCCGCCAGCAGTGTGGGAGCTGCAGGAGATGGGGCTTCGATCCTTGGGTTGGGAAGATCCCTTGGAGCAGGGCATGGCAACCCACTCCAGTATTCTTGCCTGGAGAATTCCATGGACAGAGAAGCCTGGTGGGCTATAGTCCACAGGGCTGCAAAGAGTTGGACAGGACTGAAGTGACAGCACACATCTACGCTTGGTACTTGACACCTGTGATTCCAGCCTTTCAAATACGCACAGCTCCAGCAAATATCTACTGAGCATCTACAGCATGCAGGTACTGTGCTGGGCCCCAGAATGAATGAGAAAGACAAGGTTTTCAAATGCACTTCTGGAGAGAAGATAATAAGCAGACCACGATCAGATCAGAGTGACCTGAGGGCTAGATGGGCCACAGAAGAGGAAAGAGGATGAAGAGTAAGGGTGAGGGCAAGTGGAAAGGTCAGTGTGAGCCCTGAACAAGGAGAAAGACTGGTCTCGATCTTGAGAAAGCCTGGGCGAAAAGTTTTCCAAAAAGAGGGAGGAGCCCCTGGGATACAGAATTTAGTGTGTTCTCAAGTAAGAAGAAACAGGACCAGCGTAGATGGCATATGGACAAGAGAGGGGCAAAAGGAGAGACGTGTTTGGGGATGGTCAGGGGTCAGGTCATACAGGGACGTCAAGGTCTCGGTGGGCAGCTCTAAGACTATTCTAAAGGCGATAAGAATGCATCAGGGAGTTCTAATGATGTGACCTGCTGTATGTATATATATATAAAGATCACCCTGGCTGTCACATGGTGAAAGGAGTACTTTTCACTCTCTAGAATGATGCTTTCCAAGCTTCAGCAGGCTCAGGGTCACCTAGGAGGCTTATTACAACACAGATTCCTGGGTCCCACTGCAGAGATCCCTGCTGGGCAGATCTGGGGTGAGATCCGTGTATCTGTGCTCTAACAAGGTCCCAAGAGACGCTGTGCTGCGATGGGACTTAAGAATGGGACCCCGTTAGCTCAGCACATGTTCTCTTTCCCTCACTTGCAGAAAACAGAGCAGGCCCATCAGCCACATGAGTCCCTGGAACTGCAGCTGGTACTTCAAGGGCTTCCTTCAAGAAGCAGGGAAGAGCAAGTGTCTCCCGGCCAGGTGGCAGGGATGCTGTAATCAGGATCCCTCCTGGCCAGCTCCCTCTGTCCTTTCGACCACCCTCCGGAGTGAGTGGCTGGGCAAGGAGCAGCCCTGCCGGGTCCACCACTGCAGCAGGCGACATTCATTCTTTCTGAATGGAATTCTAGAGGGAGCCGGGCACAGGAGCCCACATGCCGGCTCCCCTAATTCGTTGTGGCACTCACGTAGGGCCTCCTTCTGACTCAAAGGTTTACAAACATACCCAAAATGTTTCTTCAATTAAAAATCAATCCAAGAGGCACCAGTCAGCCCACTGCATCGTAATTGGATGTGTGGGGTGGAGTGGAAGGAGGCATTTCCGCCGTCTTCATCAGCTTGTGTGCTACTGCTTTATAATTTCTGATTATGTCCCGCGAAGTGTCTCTTGCTTGGGTGTGGAATTCCTTGAGTTCTCTGAGGTATTGTCTGGATGGCAGTACTTGTCACAATGCGTTAGGGGGGATCACACGTCTGCCATGCTGGGGGATGCGTGTGCTTTGAAGGGAAGGCATCTGCAGTTGGTATTTGCAGCTGAGGTGAGAGGTGCCGGGCCTGTCTTTAAGGGGGTGGTGAGGGCAGGTGCCAGGTCTCCTGCAGCCCAGGCCAGGAGGATGCTCAGGGCTAGCCGCAGAAGGAGGGGCTCTGTCCTGTCTGTATTCTTTCGTTGATAACAAGTATATACATAAGGATGGATTTGGGTTGTTAATAATTAAATTTTTTTCCTTTTGTGGGGGGGGGGGGCACTTATGATGTATATAGGATCTTAGTTCCCCAACCAGGGATTGAACCAGTGCCCCCTGCAGTGGAAGTGCAGATTCTTAACCACTAGACCACCTCTGAAGTCCTTTCCTTCTAATTGTTTGTGGATTCCAGGTTGCAAATGCCATAGCCAGCATAAAGGTAAAAACCATTAAGAGAACTGTGCTAGTGTTTGTGGCACATTTGCTGATCACCAGGTACTTTCCAGTCTCTTACTTTATAAAGCAGATGGTAACCTATGAATGGTATTATTGTCACTTCATAGGTAAGTAGAGTGAGGCGCAAACAGCCTAAATAACATGTCTAAATTCATATGGTTAGTCTGTAGTGCAACTTGACTTTGAACCCAAGTCTTCCTCTCCTTTATCCCCCTACTTCATTTTCCCTCTCCTAAATACCTATCCTGTGCAGATGCTGTGGTCAGAGTCTCTGGATCTGCAAGCACTAACTGAACATCATTATGTCCCAGGGCTTTCCCAGAGAGTCTCACATTTTTCTCCTGAGTTCACAGGTGGCCATTGGCTACTGATCTTGATGGGGAATATCTTGGCGATAAACTGAATGTACAAATAGAAGGTGTGAATGTGACCAAGGAAAACCAGGGTGCTCTGAAAGATGGGAAACTGGGATCGCCTGGAACTCACTCACCCGGGCAGATCATAGTATCTGAGCTTCATGTGCTTCCTCTGGGGGGACTGAGATATACTTATACTGCCTGGAACAGAAGACCAAGCCTGACCATCGTTCAGTACAACGATCAAGGATTAGGTTTTGTTTTCATTTTAAATGGCACAGAGAAGAAGGAAAAATAAACACAAAGAGTGGACTGTTCTGGCAGGTAGCCTGCTCTTGGGCTTGGTGGGAGAGGGCGTGTGCACCCAGACTGGTAAGGAAGGGTAGGGGTGACTTGGGACATGGGTCTAGGTCAGTCCCTCATGCAGCCTCACCGGCAGCCTGGCAGGTTGGAGGTGGAAGGGTTGGCTACCTACCCTGGTTTCCCCAAGCCCTGCCCACCTGGCTGACATCATTTGCTCTCTTCTTCCTCACCCGAGCACCTAAGCCCTAACTGTGTGCATCCCAGCGGGCCTGGTGTCCTGCTTCCTCGCAGGGGGCTCCTCCTTTCCCTACAAGGCTTCTAATGTCAGTCCACTCAGCCTCCAGCTCAATGTAGGCAGAACCTCTCTTGGGGGTATTCCCCATTCCTTCCATTCTCTGCCCCAGCCGGGACAGGGGCTCCTCCCGTGGGTTCTCATAGCACCCGTCTGTTGTCAAACCTGTTCCCTGCCTGTGACAGCCTGAATTCTCAGCTGGCCCCAAGACTCTTGCCCCAGCTCCTGGTATACGGTCCTGGATCACCCCTCCCCCGAGTGTGAGCAGAACCTGGTACTATTCTATACGATAGAATAGTATGGCTGTGATTATGTCATATAACAGACTGGGGAGATTCTCCTACTGGCTTTGAAGAAGTAAGCTGCTCCACACAGCTAAGACCTAAGGGTGACCTCTAGGAGCCCAGAAGGATCCCAACTAACAGCCAGCAAGGAAATGCAGACCTTGGTCCTAGAGCTGAGTTCAGCCAAAACCTGAATGAGCTTAGAAGTGCACCCTGACTCCCAGGTAAGACTACAGTCCAGTCAACAGCTGGATTTCAGGCCTGAGACCCCAAGCAGAGAACCTGCTAACATGTATCCAGACTTCTGATCCATGATACAGTCAGATAAGAAAAAAGTGTGTTTCTAAAGCTGCAAGATCTGTGGTGACTGATTAAACCACAATAGAAAACAAATATATGATCTGAGCCCTGAGTTCACTACATATTCTGTGAGGGCGGAATAGAGTCTTATATATACATTCCCAGCCCTACAAGAGTTGGCCACAACACAGTAATAGATGCTTACATAGTATCTGCTGAGAGATCATATGAATTTTGCAGATGAGAAAACTGGGGTCATGAGAAGGGAAAGACCTTTCCTGAGAGGACACAGCAGGTCAAAGACCTAGCTGGTGCCAGAACCTCTGTACTTGTCCTTTTTGTCCCATTTGTTTCATTCCATCTTTGTTGTTACTTGTTATGAAATCACTGTAGACAGTGACAACAACCATGAAATTAAAAGATGCTTGCTCCTTGGAAAGCCATGACAAACCCAGACAGCGTATTAAAAAGCAGAGACATCACTTTGTCGACAAAGGTCTGTATAGTCAAAGCTATGATTTTTCCAGTAGTCATGTACAGATGTGAGAGCTGGACCATAAAGAAGGCTGAGCACTCAAGAACTGATGCCTTCAAATTGTGGTGCTGGAGAAGACTCTTGCGAGTCCCTTGGACTGTAAGGAGATCAAACCAGTCAATCCTAAAGGAAATCAACCCTGAATATTCATTGGAAGGACTAATGCTGTAGCTCCAATACTTTGGCCACCTGATGCAAAGAGTCGACTCATTGGAAAAGACCTTGATGCTAGGAAAGACTGAAGACAAAAGTAGAAAAGGGTGGCAGAGGGTGAAATAGTTAGAGAACATCACCAACTCAGTGGACATGAGTTTAAGCAAACTGGGAGATAGTGAAGGACAGGGAAGCCTGGTGTGCTGCAGTCCATGGGATTGCAAAGAATTGGACACGACTTAGCAACTGAACGATGGCCAGCAAGTTCTGCACAGGTGTTCTGGAGTCTGTGCATCTCCAGGAAACCACTAGCCATGAAGCGATTTAATTCTACAAGCTGTCATTTGCTAAGAAGCAGTGGGACTCACCGCCTCCACAGCTACTGTCAACACGTGTCATTCCCAGATACCCCCGGAGGCCAGGTCCCCCCACTCTCTGGGACTCCCAGGCTGCTTACTGTCTGTGAACCATCTCGTGTCCCCGTGCTTGCTTCTTCATTTTGCTCATTCTCCAATCACTCGTGACTAATCACAAGTGACATTCATTGAACACTTACTAAGTGTGCCAGGTACTGTCCTCAGCACTTTAAAGGCATGAACTTATTTCCTCCTAAAACCACCCCATGAAATCATATCCACAGGCATCTCCAAAGTGGCTCAAAGACAGATTGAGGCCATCAAACTCCCTTCCTAACTATGGGAGTGGAGAGGGAATGACATGGAGAAAGCTGGGGCCAGGGCAGCCACTTGCACACCATGTGTAAATTGGAGAGGAAGCTGGCTAGCAGAGGTGGGCAGGAAGCACACAGGACAGCCAGAAATGAAAAAACAGCATAACCCTGAAAGGCTTTGAATCCACTCACCTCCTGGCAGCCAGAGATGTTTTCAAAAACATAAACCAAAGCAAAAACTCTGTGTGTAAATTTCTATAATAAATTCCCATCACATTTAGAATAAAATCCAAATATTTTATGAGTTTCTAATGTTTACAATCTTAACCTCATGCAGCTTCCATCTCAAGTCCCTCTCAAGTGATGCTTTAGCCACACTGGTCTTCTGTCAGGGTATCTGGATACACAAGGCTTTTCCAGCCACAGGGCCTTTGCACTTGCTCTTTTATCTGCCTGGAAAACTTTTTTTTTTTGGCAATGCACATGCTTCCCTGGTGGGTTACACAATAAAGAATCTGCCTGCAATGCAGGAAACCCAGCTTCTATCTCTGGGTTGGGAAGATCCCCTGGAGAAGGGAATAGCTACCCACTTCAGTATTCTTGCCTGGAGAATTCCATGGACAGAGGAGCCTGGCAGGCTACAGTCTATGGGGTCGCAAAGAGTCAGACATGACTGAGCAACTAATACTTTCACATACCCCCACGCGGCTTGACTCCTTTTCTTATCCTCAAGTCTCTGTAGAAATGTCCCCTCCTTTGAAAGACCTCCCCCTGATCATACCACCTAAAGAAGGTCCCTCTCTTGACATTGTTAATATCGATCTCTGTTCCTTCAAAGCACTTATCACAATGTTAATTATTTGACTTAACTATTTACTAGTCCCATATTATCAACACTGGATACACATGGCAAACCTAAAATGATGCAAGGTCTTCACAAAGATTCTTACTTAACTGGTTTGCAATGAAGCCAGACCATGATTTTTTTTTTCTAAAGCTGCTTTGGTAATTTGATTTGTCCCCAGTTAAGGCTGAGAATCAGTGCAATAGACTGTAAGCCACATGAGGGTAGGGACCATATCAGTACTTCCTGATAAAGGCTCCAAGAATGATCCCTGCATCAACACATGTGTAGGAAAAGAAAGAGCAGTTGCTTTCCAACATCAACTGTGGGTCCAGTCCAGGTGCTTCCTTATAATACACCTCCCCTTTTCCTTGAGGTAATTTGACTAGAGCTCTATTTTTTAAGAATCAGTTCTTCCTCCATCCTCAAAAATAACCAGCATCATCAAAATACAGGAGCCCTTGGTTTTCAGTGCTGGAGAAGGGATGAGACATAAGCCCTATGTTATCAGGCTTCCATGTTCCAAGCTGGTGGGGCCATCTCTGCCTTCTCCAGGTGAAGGGCAGCAGTGAGGGGACTGTGTGGGCAGCGGGGTCCGCCTGCCTACCTGTCCATGGAGAGCTGAGCGACCAGGGTGACGTCTGTGTTGTCTGAAGCGGGCTCATACTCATAGTGCAGGAAGTATAGGTGGGTTCGGTGGACGGTGAACCGCTCTCGCCGGAACTCATAACACAAGTCATCCTCGTCCAGTTCTGAGAGCTGCTTCTGGAGCTGAAAAGTAGGAAAGAAGGCTTGGGAACAAGAAGGGGATCCCCAAGGGGGTCAGCCTGTCGTGCCCTGTCCTTCCCTGAGTTTCTTATCCGCTGGACCTTGCTGATCGGCCGGTCAGAGAAGGACAGGATCCTATCTTCATTTTCTTCTGCAATATAATCTGATGTCAAAGAGGTGATGATAGAGGGCCACTGCCTCATCATCTGAGGAATGAGACCCTCTGAGCCGAGAGTGATGGTGGCAGCACTGACAAATGGATAAGCAACCATAAACTCCTTATACAAAACCAAAAACATTTTCCTTGATGACCCAGCACAATTTCAAACAACAGGTGGTAACTGTCAAAGAAAAGAGTAATGAAAACCAAACTGAACAGTACCTTTGTGTGACCTGATGCTCTTCTCTCCCTAGAGCTACAGACTTAAAACTCTATACCATGTACTGGAAAGGAAAAGCAATCCCATAAACAAAAATATCTCTTCCTTTAATTTCATCCAAGTTCAATCAGTCTCAGTACCTGCTCTTTTCTCTTTCTCCCTCTCTTCTGGTACTCTGAGATCTTTTACTTCATTAATCTGCCAGTAGGACTTCTTCACTTAGCTCTCCTATCCTCCCTTCCTAACCAACTAGTCAAAGAGTGAGCTGTCCCACTAATGGGAAAGGAGGAACTTAGCATCCAACATAAACGCATGCAGATCTGCAGGTTTCCTGATCTGCTGATACACAGATGTTCGATACACAATATCCCTCCCAGGCAGAGGTGATTATACCTGTTCTACAGGTGAAGAACTGCAATGAAAAAGTTAATGAACTTCGACAGTGATGGAAATCAGACCAGTGGATATGCGGTGGCAGAATGAAAGGGCTGGGAAGAGACAGGAGAGAAGCTCTTTGGGTGATGGGGATGTTTTATGTCGTAATCAGGATGATGGTTATATGGGTGCACACATTTGTGAAAACACATGTACACTTAGAATAGGTGGATTTATCATAGATGCAAATCACATTTCAATAAAATTTGTTGAAAGAAAACAATAATTTGCCAAAGGTCATGTGGTTGTTTCCAATATTTTTTCTGTTACATAAGCCTTGTCCATTATATGATGATACATAGTTGAATATGGATGAAAGTTTAAATGACTAGAGTTATTAAGAGTAATAGCTGAATACAACAGAATATTTTTCCAAGAAGGTATATATATATATATATATATATAAATATTTTTTTAAAATCTCCAAACCAACAGTGTAGTAATCAAGAAGAAAATACATTCACTCACTTCTCTATGACCTTCATATGACTTCTATGACTTCATATGACTTTCATATGATTTCTATCAGTTAAGACCATTGCCTTGATAGACTAAAGCAGGTGTCCCCAAGCCTTGGACCAGTACTGGTCTGTGGCCTGTTAGGAACCAGGCTGCCCAGTGAGAGGTGAGTGGTTGGCGAGCAACCAAAGCTTCATTGGTATTTACAGCAGCTCCCATCACTCTCCCATCACCTCCAAATGGGACTATCTAGTTGCAGGAAAACAAGCCCAAGGCTCCCACTGATGCGATGGTATGGTGAGCTGTGTAATTGTTTCATTATCTATCATAATATAATACTACTAGAAATAAAGTACACAATAAATGTAATGTGTTTGAACCATCCTGAAACCATTGCCCCACCCAATCGGTCCATGGAAAAACTGTCCTCCACAAAACCAGTCTCTGGTGCCAAAAAGGTTGGGAACTGCTGGGTTAAACTATGATCTTATTTCTCAAGATGTGTACTCTGACAGCTGACTGCATTAAATGGTCCGGTTTCTTCACTTCCCCCTGCCTTTTGTCATGTGACTCTGGGTGCTGCCTACTACAGAGGCAAAGATTATTTCCCCAATCCTTGAAACTCCTTGGCTGGACTTGTGACTTGCTTTGGCAAACAATGGAGGGGAAGCAATGGTGTCCCAATCTTGAGGGATCAGGTTGAAGAGGAAGTGCATACTTCTTGGGAAAATGCCTGGACTGGCCTGCTGGGAGAGCAGACAGATGGAACAGAGTAGAGTCTCCCCAACTGCCCGTCACGGGAGTGAGCCCAGCCAAGGTCAGCAGAGCCGCCTCCATGAGCACTTCTCACTGTTTACGCTTCTCTCTGTACACCACTGAAGTTTTATGGGTTTTGAGCACTAGATGACAGATAGTGTCACTTTCATTACATGAGTCTGTCCCACACAACACAGGGTGGCTAGCCTCCTGGGCCCCAGCCCAATAAATGATCGTAGCATTCTCCAGATGACTGAGTATAACTCCAAATGCTCCCATACATCCCCAAAGGCCACTTGGGTAATCAGTTGTGATCCAGTGATCTATGAGACATGCTCAGCTATCTTGGACATTTTTAACCTTTAGAAAGGATGCAGTCAGGGATATTCCTCCGCTTCTCAAGACCAATTTGATGTCCATGCTTATTTGAAAGTTCCCCCTATGCCAACAGGGTAACTGACTGATATAAGGCTGGGAACTAGAATTTTCCTTCTGCCTAAGGCCCTAGGAGCCAGGTGACCCCTTCTGACTGCAGGATTAAGTTCAGTGTCTCCTGGCCTACAGGACTCCTCCCTGATCTGCATGCCCAGCAAGCCTCTAGTGGACATACTCATAGCCACTCATAGCTAAGGGAAAGGGAACAGTGGCCAATGAAAGTGCGTCTAGAGTCACTTTCTAAGAGGGTCTACCAGCAGTCCTGGGGGATAAGGAGCCTCCTCCTCCACTAGGAGCTGCATGGTACTGATGTGGTTCAGTGGCAGCTACTTCCCAAGGTCACCCCTAACCATCACGATGCTTAAAGGCTAGGATCTATAACATTGCTGTTTACCAGCCACACAGGGGGCTGCGGAGAGCCCAGTGGATATGACATCAGACATACACTAGTGTCTGGGACTCTGTACCAACCAGTGCCTTCCTTGAGTTTTAATATTAATTATCAACATGGTGCTTTGCACCTCTGTGCCAGGTGCAGAGCTAAATCAGATGCGCCGCTTTGTTTTCAGCACAGATCTCTGTTTTACAAAGGAGGAAACTGAGGCCCAGAAAGTGTTGCCTGCCAATTACCACTAGAGAGCAGCAGTCTGGACTGTGAATCTAGCCCTCGGACCTTTCACACCAGGGACATCTCACAACACAATTACTTCTCTCCTGGGGGATGGATGTGAAGGCCAAATGTGCTGGTGGAAGATAGCATGCTGCGTGAACAGAACAGGCCACACAAATGCATTTGCAGTATGATCACAACCCAGCGAAAAGACAGACCAGCCAACCCCAGGCAGAAACAGACCAAAGGGAATCCACTGCAATGTTAACAAGCTTTTTTCTGAGTGGAGGATTCACAGATGAATTTTATTGGCCTTGTTATACTTTTTGTACTTAAGTAATTCCCTTCAGTTTTCTCAAATGAGCTAATGCCTGTACAAGTGCTTTGTAAACTGTAGAGTGCTACACATACCTCAGAAATATTATGATTGCATTATGTTCCTTTTCAAATTCTAATCTAGGACTGCTCACTGCTGACTGCATGGCTGATGGGATTTCAGGCTGATCCCAAGGAGAAGACTTTCAAGCAGCTTGAAACCTGTCTCCTTCACATCCAGGTAATATCTCCAAGGGAGATGCTTAGCTGGAGGGCAAGGGTGGTGTGGCTTTTGTGAACAGGGTCTGAATGCTACCCCCACTCCACACTCCAGTCATGTGGGGAGCAGGGGGTTTCCCGACCAGCAAGTCGCAGAAACAAAAGACAGATCCCTCCTGAGATAAAAAGCATTTGCTAAACTGCTTCTTTGGGCAGCCAGCTGAGGCATAGGGAAATTTGGACTCAAAGGAAAATGGCCGTTAAGCCGTTTGCATTTATTTCTTCCCATCCTTAAGGACAGTGGCCTAGACTGACCCCTGAGCTGCCAGAGATGATGGCTGTCATGCCTGCGGACTCTAGAGGGATAGGAAGTGTGTCCTGGGGCTCTGGCCTCTGAACTTCTGCTCAAAGTCAGGAAAAACTACATGGAGAGATTATAGGGATCAGTGGGCAATGAGGCCTGACTTCTCTGACCCTCATTTGCTATGTGACCTGGAGCAAGTCACTTCTCCCAAGAGCAGGACAAAGACTTTGGGTTGCAAGGATCATGTGCTCACCAGGCCAGGTGAGTGCTGAGAGCACTGCCGACTCTTCCTCATTAATACTCACATGGGTCGGAGACCACCAGCAGTCCTGTTTTACGGACGAAGACGATCATCATCTGAAAGGTCTGGCCATTTGGTCAAGGTCACAGTAAATGAACAGAGCAGCTGAGATTCACAACTAGCGGTATTTCCTCCAAGTTCTTGTACGTAATAAAGTCACTGCAATGCCTTGTTCATCAACCTCTGGGTCTAATGCTAGATGTTTCAGTGACTGTAGAGTTCTGAATCATGTGTCCCCCTTGGTGACAGAGATCTTTGGTGCTCAGGCTGAGAGAAGTGGCCAAGTTCAGGTCAGTAGAACGTGGGTAGATTCTGGCTACTACAGGCTCCATTTTTGACTGTCTCATGCACAAGCAAGAGTACCTAGTGGAGGATGCTCCCTGGAGGGCAGAGCCACAAGATGGGAGGAGTCTGGACCCTGAACATGGAGAAGAGCCACCTGCCAATTAGGAACACCCACTTGGACTTTGTGTGAGTCATAAACTTCCAGCCCCCCAAGCCCATTTGATAAGTAATTGTGTTCTCTTAACTAACATGCTTACTTGAACTCTTTGAGTCAGTAAGTGATGAAGACAGTGCAACAGACAAATTCATAAGTCTCTAAGGCCACCCCTTCTTGTGACATGTGTCCTTCTGATGCCTTAGGACAACGGGTAGACACATCGGGATAAAATAACACTCAGGAGTGTTGCTTTACACTTTCAGCACTTTTCACTTTCAGCAGCCTTGATATCCATTTCTTCATCTGTCCCTCCCAGTAAGCATATGAGACCAGGAGGGCTACCCTCTTGCCCCCAGTTGACAGATGAGGAAACTGAGGCACCAGGGATGTGCTCAGAAAAGCTGGGGCCCTTAACACATCTCTTGGAACCTCATTCACGATTCTTCCCTGTGGTTTCCATGAAGTGGTTAAATTTTATTAAACCACGTGGACAGGCAGAAAAAGATTACCAGCTCACTGGTTGCCTGCTGTATGTACTAATGATCAAAGTTCCAGAAACCCAAAATACTGTTTTCCAAGGAGACCAAACCATGGGCCACTTTCATTCTTTCACGGGAATGGAGAGGCATGGGCTTAGGACCATTCAGTGAAGGTTCAGAGACGTCTGCCCAGCACTGACTGAGACTCTAAGAAAATAAAGAAGAAAATGGCATGGTCTGCTCCTTCCCAGGTATTACTATTAATGTGAACATCCCACACAATTAATCGGCCCTTATTTTATGCCAAGCCCCATGCTAGGAGTGTGGAATGAACCCCAGTGTCTGCATTTAAATTGTTTATACAGTCTGATTCCCATTTTACAGATGAGAAAACTGAGGCACAGAGTTTGAGTGGCCTGAAATCCCATAGGGAGTAGTCCTACCATTTTACGTGAGGCAGTGTTGCTCCAGCACTTTCCTCTTACGTTTCATGCAAGGAGCCAGTTAGGGCAAAAGTAAAAGTAGGCAGAGGTCTGTGACAAAGATGTGGGAGAGTCAAGCACCTGGCTGGTTTGGACAGATGACGTTTGGATAGATCAGAGCACAGGGGTGTGAAGAAGGGGTGTGTGCCTGTGGCCCAGACAGACCCTGTGAGTCTCTGGACCCTGGGCTCCTTCTTCATCCCCTCTCCTGGCCACCCAGGCAAACACTGGGATGCTTTAGCTCTGAGGTTTAACATGCCAAGGAGGGTCATGGGAGGCCGGCCTTGGGCAGCCTGTCATGGGACTCTGGGTGCCATCCACTCTGGGTTCCGCTGCCCACTGCGTGATGAAGGAGCTGGTGACACGCGGCTCGCATGTGAGAGCAATGATGCACTCCGGGGTTTCTCTGGGGTTTCTCGGGGATACAGCTGTTTCTACAGCGCCATCTGTTCCCTGGAACTGCCGTGCAGTGATGCTGTAAAGGGTTTGTAGGATCTGTTTATATGTGTCTTATTTTTAACTTCTCATTAAACCATGGTGTTGCCGCTTTCTTTCCTTCTTAGTGAGCTCAGCATCTGGGTATGTGACCCTGCAGGCAGCCCATCACCCTTGTAGCATGCGGGCATTGAACTTGGAAGCACTCATTTCAGCGATGAGGCAGAGATCTCAGAGCAGCTGGAAGGGACGGTGTCCAGGATGAGATTTCTGGTCAACACTAGTAATGAGACCTCCTGCACCCTGCTCACACCTTACCCCCTCGAGCCCTCATCCCAGCCTGGGCTCGGCTTGTTGAATGACCATTTTATTAGTGAGAAAACAAAAGCTCATGGAAGGCAAGAGTTACGTTCGAAGGCACAGGTCTAGTCCTAGGGCCAGGTTTTCTGATTTTTAAGTACAGAGATCTTTCCGGAGCACCACAGATACTTTAAGACAAGGACTTGTAATAGTTAATCTGTTTGACAAAATTTATCGAGCACATACCAGGCAGTCTTTTATAGGCATAAAGATATACTGATGAATGAAACAGATAAACAGCCCCGCGATCCCAGAGCTTACATCCTAGTTGGAGAGATATAACCAAAAAAAAAAAAAATAAGTCCAGAATATAATCATTGATTGGTGATAAGAGCTGCAGCGAAAATGAGAAGCAAGAGCTCTGGGAGACAGGGTGCGGGGGTCGGGGTGGGTAGGTATGACAACTTCAGATTGGGGAGTGTGTTCAGTAGTTGTAAAATGACCACTCAGCTTGACACCAATTCCAGAGCTGCTGCCAACCTATCCTCTCTCTAGATTCCATTCTCTGAGCCTCCTTTTTCTCCTCTAAAAAGTAATGCTAATAATAAACACCTTGCAGGCTCATAAAAGAGTAAGAAAAATGATACAAACTAAAAACCGCTAGGAGAATCACTGAATGACTTGTAGTTCCTCTTATGTTTATTATGTATGTCTTTCTGGGGCTTCCCTGGAGGCTAGGTGGTAAAGAACCTGCCTGCCAAGCAGGAGTTGCAGGTTTGATCCCTGAGTTAGGAAGATCCCCTGGAGAAGGAAAGGGCAGCCAGCCCACTCCAGTACTCTTGCCTGGAAAATTCTATGAGCAGAGGAGCCTGGCAGGCTACAGTCCATGGGACTGCAAAAGAGTCTGACATGACTTCGTGACTAAACAACAACAACTATATATTTTTTTTGCCACGTCACGTGGCATGCGGAACTTCCCTAAATAGGGATTGAACCCATGTCCTCTGCAGTGGAAGCACGGGGTCTTAACCACCAGGGCACCAGGAACCACCAGGGCAGTCCATCTTCTGTTCATTTTAAATAGGGATCTACATTCACTTGAGAAGCATGGAAAGTCAGGCAACCTGGTTTCCAATAATGGCCCCACCATGTAGGAGTTGCTTGACTTTGAGCATGTAACTCATCTCCTCTGAGCGTTCTCATCTGTGAAATGTGACTTGTTAATGCTTCCCTCCCTTGATTGTGGTGAAGAAGAAAGTTGCATTTCTTCTTTGCTTTCTCTGCAGGAAATCTCCAATTGTCAAAGGCCAGAAGAAACAGAGAAAGCTCTTTGAGCAGCACAGAGAGCTCTTCCAATGCAGGAGAGGACACAGTGACTAAGGCCTAGGGCATGGATGCCCCAGTCGGCTTTGGCATCTCCCGTGTCATCACTGGGAAACTGTTACTGGTTCACGGGTGTGCTGTCTTGGGGAGGATTCTGAGTCTGGGGCTGACCCCAGATGGCTGAGTGAGGTCATCAATTAGTGATGTCTGCTGTGGCCATGGGATAAGAAAACTCTAAGTTGGGGGCTTCCCAGGTGGCTCAGTAGTAAAGAATCTGCCTGCTAATGCAGGAGACACAGGTTTGAGCCCCAGTCAGGGAAGATCCCACATGCCTTGGAGCAACTAAGCCTGTGCACAACTACTGAGCCTGTACTCTAGAGCCCGGGAGCCGAATCTACAGAGCCCATGTGCCACAGCTACTGAAGCCCGCATGTCCTAGGGCCTGAGCTCCACACAAGGAAAGCCACTGCAGTGAGAAGCCTGCATGCTGCAGCTAGAGGGTAGCCCCTGCTCAGTGCAACTAGGGAAAGTCCAAGCAGCAGTGGAGACCCAGCAAAGCCAAAAGAAAGAAAGAAATAAGAGAAAACTCTGTTTGCTGACACTGTCTATCGACTTACAATGACACATAAATGTGAAAACTCAGTGATGTCCGGTCTTCTTCTTTTTTTTTTTTTTTTCACTCCTTGGATGTTATGTTTCATAATTTAACTTCTAACATGACAGTGGATAATTCTTTTACCATTGACTTTGACCACTGGATTTCCTTTTTTTTTTTTTTGGGCTGCCAGAGAAAGATGCACAGGGTGGTGAGCCCAGAAAGGGCTATTTTGAAGCTGATGAACTGAAAGTGACAGCTGTCAGAATGAAATCTGCAGAACAAGCAGCAAACAGTCCGGGGCCATTTCCTGCCAGGATAAACAGCATCTTCCCTCCTCTGGCCAATTCCTGCCCCTTCAGCCTACTCAGTGCAACCTTAGCCATTGAAAACTGTAAATTGAGTTTGGTACACTTTGGTTACTAAGGAAGGGCATGTACTTTAAGCAAGATTCCCATCCAAATTGGAAAGTATAAAATATTTGTAACAATATATATTTTAATGGCCTTGCACTTAAAAAGGTGAGCTTCTTTTATCTGGAAAAAAATCCCTGAGGTGAAGCAAGGCACTCTTGATGATAAAAGCAGCCTGCTATAAATACACTGCCTTGGGGAAGGGTTATGTGTTTCTGGATAACACACTGTACGGAAGCAACACTATCTGCCCAGCTGTTGGGGACCACAGGGGGTGTCCTTATTTTTCACTGCTCCAAAGGACAGCACTCAGATTAATGGATTATTTCCAGAAGCGGGGATTTCAACTCAACATGAGGAAGAATGGGTTAGCATCTGGAGCTTTCTAACAGTGCAGTAAGCTGTTGGAGACGGTGGGCTCCCTGTCTTTGGGAAGATTCCAGCAGAAGCCAGATGCGAGCCTGTTAGGGATGCTGTAGAAGGATTTTTGCATGGATTAGGGGGTGGAGAATATCCGTGATTATCCAGCTGTGTTCTGAGGAGTCCCAGGGTTTCTTGGCTATGCTTGAGGGGCTGGGTTGCTGAGGAAAGGGGAGAGAAATGCTAATATATAAAATTCTAGCCTCCATTGCGACTTCAATCAAATTATAGTAACTAAGGCCAAGTAAATGCTTATTGCATTACACAGATTAATTTACTGGTTCCAGGAAGAGATGCCCAGACAAACTACAGGACAGGAGTGACTGTGTCCCATTAGCTACTGTCATTCTACACCACACGTGGAGCCCAAGCTCTTCCAAACAAAATCATCTTGCTTTGGAGCAAGTACCTCAGAGGCTGGAAGATGAGGTCTGCTGCTTACTGAAGGGTTGAATCCCCAACTTTCTGAGTTTATGCTCCTTCCCTCCTACTTCTCCTTTTTCCTGTCTCTTTCCCTCTCTTTCTGGCACCGAGACCAATCAAATGGCTTCTTCCTTCCTACCCAAATTCTCCTAATTGCAGGGAAATCTACCTGGGGTTGTTTGAACCAGAGCAAATGTGACAGTCCCCGCCTATGCTGTATACACAGAGGTGTAGGTCCATCTCTCTACTAGGCCTTCCTAGAAAAAAAAAACCTTAAAAACCCTAAACCCATTTGTGTAACAACAGATTACGATAAGGCAGGCAGTTTGTAAAAACCCCATCTCAATGAATATTGTGTTCTGGGTGCTGAGTCCTATTACTGGTGATTTAACACAAATTATCTGTGAGACACTATGGCAAAGGCATCATTGCCTGCAGTTACTGATCAGATGATGAACCCGAGGCTCAGAGCATCCATGTGACCTCTCCGAGATTCCTGTGTCTACTGAATGAGCGGCCTGGAATGACCGCTTATCATCATCACGTTCTCCATGAAGGAATAATAATAACACAAAATTGAACTTGTGCAGTCCCTGTGTGCTCATGTTGGCTTTGCTGGAGGCAGAGAGTGCCATGCTCCTGTTCACCTCTGGTCTCCACGGACCATGTTGCTCCCTCCACCCTCCATACCTTCTCATGCCTCCTTATTCATCCTTTGAATCCCACCTCCTCCAGGAAGTCTTCCCTGATGCACCTCTCTCCTCTTCTTGTGTGCTCTCAAAGTACCACACTGTCCCGGCACGTCTCACACTGATGACAACCTCCTGCCTGTCTGCACCCCTCACTAGACAAGCACTGTGAGAATCGGGCTTCGATCTGCACTGCTGCCCCAGATCATGGGCCCTGTGGCTGGGAACTGTTTGAGTGATTATCTGCCGACTGGATGAACGTGTCTTGAGACCTGGCGCCTGCCACCGCAGCCCTTTCCCATCTGGGATCCGCAGTTCAGTGGAGAGGTCCCTGACTTCCTCTCTTTAAGAGGACCACTATCAGTACACTTCTCACGGCTCCAATGACCTCTTCCCAGAACGGAGAGCTGTCGGCTTTGGGCCAGATCCAAGGTCTTACCCTTTCCCTCTGGCAGTGTTTGCAGATAACACTGGGCAGGCGGCGAGGGCCCAGGGTGCAGAGATGTGGTTCCAGGCTGTGTGTTACAGACTCCTGCTCTAGCCCTCCTCACTCTGAGCTGGCCGGGCCGGAGGCGGCTGACTGAAGCAGGGCACTGGGACCTGCCGTCTCGGTTTGTGGGTACTGGCTGCACTTGCTCCCCTGTTCTCAGCACCCACAAAACGTCCGTCTGTCCTCTCGTCCCCACTCCTGCTGCCTGCGCCCAGAGCCCCACCGCCATCCTTTCTGCCCGGGACGCAGCAATGGGCTCTAACCAGGCTCCCTGCCTCTCGTCTAGACCCTTCCGTTCTATTCTCCACACAGAGCAACTGTTCTCCAATGTAAACTTGACCATGTCTGAAGCCCTCTGGTGACTCTTCACGGCCAACAGGATTAAATTTAAATGCCCAAGCATAGCCACGGGCCTGCCCTGCAAGAGTCAGCTTCATTCTCTGCCCTTCTCCCCATACGCCTCTGCTCCAGTAGAGAAACCATCAGCATGTTCTTTGCGAACTCTCTACTTCTTGGCTCTTCACGTCTGGTCCTTCATTCTGCTCTTTTTGTAAATATTTATTGAGTGTTTTTGTAAATATTTATTATGTGCTTGCTGCTATGCTAGGGGCGGACACCCCAGAGGTGAATGGTACAGGCAGAGTCTCTAACAGTCTTATACTTGGGGGAAAAAATAGGGGAAAAATGACATGAATGAAATAATTGTGGACAGCATGTGTGTGCCGATGAAAAGAAAATAGGGCACCTCACAGAGTGATATAAAGGGCTACCTGAGGTTGGGACAGGCCGGGTGTGCCAGGACTTGAGAAGCAAGTGCAAAGGCCTTGGGATGTTGGAAGGAACACAAAGGTGGGGGGTGTGGGCTCAGTGTCAAGGGGAGAGTTTTTTTGGGGGACAGCTGAGGTGAGCCTTAGAGAAGGCTGCTCTCCCCGCACCTGGGCAGACTGTCCTCTCGCCATCTCTGACCCTGTCCCGTGGTGAGCACCATCTCCAGGGTCTGGAGCAGCCTCTGATTTCAACCGTGGTGCCCTGCATGGCACCTGGCGGGTGGCTAGCTCTCTTAAGTGCTTATTCACCCAAGGAAATGCAGCCACAGATTCCAAGAAGGACCATGGAAGATTTCTCCCCTGATGATCCACCAGGGGAGACTGGTGTAGGAAGGGCTGGTGAGTCACTGTTAAAGGCCGTTCCATTTCGTAAGGCATTGGGCAGCACGCCACGGGAACTCACCCCTACAGAGATTAACGGATGACATCACCCTGCAAGGCTTTGTATTTGAGCCTCTTCCGTGGAGGAAAAAAAAAAAAAAAAAAAGGGAGCAGGAGAACAGTTTATATTTAATGTTTGGGGGGAAAGTGCTGAATGGGCACTCAAATATTGATGATGATAACACATTCTGACTTGAGTGAAAAGAACGGAAGGAAAACCCAGAATAACACAGTGTTTGTGGAGACCTCTAAAGGCATCCCAGAGTCTGAGATGGAGGTCAAGAGCTTAATGGGTTTGTTTCCTCTCTGGTGAGTGGAAAAGAAGGGCAGATGCTGACGGAGGGTGACTAGAGAAAGGCTGGAGATTGAGGGGATGATGCTGTGACCTGGGGGTAAGCGACAGAGAACAAGGGAGGCCATGCTACTGGTCATCCTGATAAAGGGCCAGGTAGGTGTACGCTGGCAGAGCTTCCCGCTCCGCCCCGCCCCTAGAGCCTCAAAGAATTCTCCTGACATCCAAGAATACAAACAACAGTAGTAAGACAAAATCCTGACTCTCTAACCCACTTCCAGCATCCTTCCAGCCTGCCTCCCGCTTCCCCGCTGCTCGGCATCTCCTGCTCTCCACCTTTCCCATCAGCCCCCAGGCACACGGTCCATCCTTCCGGTCCTCACAGCAAACCCGCCCAGCCTCAGGACATCCGTGCCAGCAACTTCATCTGCCTGGAATGCGCTTCCTCTGCTGTTCTTTTTTCCTTTTCCAACTTTACTGCCTTATGTGTATGTTTAGTCACTCAGTCGTGTCCGACTCTTTGTGACCCTTTGAACTGTAGCCCACTAGGCTCCTGTCCATGGGATTTTCCAGGCAAGAATGCTAGAGTAGGTTGCCCTTTCCTCATCCAGGGGATCTTTCCGACTCAGGGATCAAACCCACATCTCCTGTGTCTCCTGCATTGCAGGTGGATTGTTTACCCACTGAGCCATCAGGGAAGCCTTACTGCAGTATAGTTGGTATACAAAAGCTGACACATAATGAAAACAATCCAGTGAGTTTGGCTATGTTTATATACTTATGTTACTATTACAACATTTAAGGTATTAAAGATAACCATCACCTCCAAAAGTTTCTTGGTTTTTCCTTTGTGTGTGTGTGTGTGTGTTTGTGTGGTAACATCACTTAACACGAAATCTACACTCTTATTAAACATATTTGTAGAGGGCATTTCTGGCACTAACTGCACCTTTACAGCCCCTGAACATCAACTCCTCATGACCCCCTCTCCCCAACCCCTGGCAGCCACATTCTGTTGTCAGCATCAATACGTGGGACTAGTTCAGAAGCCTTGTATATGAGACCTTGTGCAGTATCTGTCCTTCTGTGACCGATTCATTTCATTAGCACCATGTCTTCCAGGTTCATCCATGTTGTCACAAATGATAAGACTGGCCTCATTTTTAAAGTGGAACAACATTCATTGTATATGTACAGACTGCATTTTCCTTATCCATTAACCTTTCAATGGATACTTAGGTTGTTTCTGTAGCTTGGTTATTAAGAATACTGCTGCACTGAACATGGGAATGCAGACACTGCCCCCAGGATCCTGATTTTAATTTACTTTAGGACATATGCCCAGCAGTAGGACTGCTGGATCATATGACAGTTTTACTATTATTATTTTTTTTTTTTGAGGAACCTCCATACTGTTTTCCATAGCAGCTACACCATTTTACTGACAGTGGACAAGGTTTCAACTTCTCCGCGTCTTTGCCAACTCTTACTATCTTTTGTTAACAGCCTTCCTGACAGGCTTGAGGAGGTATTGCCTCCTCGTGTGACTTTGACTTGTATTCCCCTGATCCTGCACGCTTCCACAGCTGCCTCTTTCTTGAATCTGAGTCTCAGATAAAATGTCACCTCCTCAGAAGTCCTCCTTGACTTCATGTCATTATGTCACATGTGCTGCTGGCGGATAATTTTTCCTGATAGCTTGGCTAGTTACTGTGTCCTTCCTACTAAAATATTAATAGCAGCACCATGAGAGCGGGGATCACTGTCCTGTGAATGAATCCTCAGTGCTCAGATCAAGAAGGCCTTCAATAAACGTTTGTTGACTGGCTGAATGAACCAGTTACTTGTGTGTTTAATACTAAGGGTCAAGGAGAGGACAGGGAGCAAACATCTATCAAGCATCTAACACAGGGCAAAGATTGGAGGCAGGAGGAGAAGGGGACGACAGAGGATGAGATGGTTGGATGACATCACCGACTCAATGGACATGAGTTTGAGCAAACTCCTGGAGATGGTGAAGGACAGGGAAACCTGGCGTGCTGCAGTCCATGGAGTCACAAAGAGTTGGACACGACGTAGCAACTGAACAACAGCAGCCACATAGGGCAGATGCTGACCGAGATGGATTACACAGTTTCTCTGTCTCAGAACAGCCCTATGACAGCTTTCCTTATCTCTATTTGACACATGAGGAAACCGAAGCACAGAGAGACTGAGTAACTTGCCTGAGATCACAGAAGTGGAAATCAGAAGGGATTAAAGCCCAACCAGGCCAAGCTGACCCCACACGCCCTGCCTTTTCCACTATAATAAACTGCTTCCCCACATCCTGCTCCTTAGAGCTTCAAATCAGTCTCAACTTTGCTCCTACGTGCTATGTGACCACAGGCAAACTGCATAACCTCTGTGTCTAAAATGTCTTCAACTCTAATTGGGGGGAAAAAAAAGGTTTCTATGAGCATCAAATAAGATATACAAAGAAATTATAAACAGTGAAGAAACAGGATAATACAGCAGATGTCAGCTGTGTCTGTGATCGAGCTGTGAAAATATTTTGTGCCACCTCATGTACTGACCCTGAATCCTGGGTGTCCCATGTGCGTGCCGTGTCCACAAAGCCCTCAGAGTCCCCAGTTGTGGAGAGACCCTCAGCCTGTTGTTTCACTGAGGCTTTTCTCACTCTGATCCCTCTACTTGGCAGCTCCCTTCTGACTCCATCTGGTCTGGGCACGCGTATCCCCTTTGCATCCACAGAGATGAGCATGGAAGTGACCTGCTGATGTGTCTGTCCCCCCGCTGCCCCGTTCCCCACTCCAAGGTGGGGATGGCACCTGGTTCCTCCTGGGCCTGCCCAGAGCCTGGCACAGAGCCAAGCACTGGAGGTCCTTGGCAGACCAGCAGAGAGGCCACCCCCGCCTGCGTGGCCGAGCCCTGGGGCCACTCACGTTTTCACTGTTGACGTCAGCCTCACTGGGGCAGCCGAACAGCTCCCGTCGCAGGAGGTTCCCATCGTACTCCAGGAAGGTCAGGTAGAGGTTACGGAAAAACTCTACGTGCTTGTTCTTCACCCGCAGCTTCTTGGGGGAGTTCCAGTGAATGACCTGGTGGAACAAAGAGACAGTCAAGCCGGGAGGAACTGTGCTTGTGGGAAGCATGGCTGGGCACTTGTCTAAGCACTATCTGGGGGCCTTCCCATCCATCCATCCATCCATCCATCCATCCATCCATCCATCCATCCATCTGTCCATCCGTCCATCCATCCATCCATCCATTCATCCATCCACCCACCCATTCATTCATCCATCCATTCATCATTCAGCATTTACGGTCCAGGGGTTAAGAGCCAGGGTGCTGAAGCCAGACTGCCTGGAGTCAAATCCTGCTCTGCTCTAGGTAGTGGTTTAATCTTGGGCAGACTGCTGAATCTCTCTGTGCCTCAGTTTCCTCATCTGTGAAACTGAATAGTAACAGCTCCAGCTGAGATCAGTCTTTTAAGCTTTTGCCTCTCAGCTCCAAACCTGCTTTGTGATGCTGAAGCCAGGACTCTGCAAGCCCTACTTCTGCTCTGCCAGCCACCTCCTATTCATGAGAGGGAGACAAAGTCAGGAGGGGGAAAAAGAAAGACTTGCCCGTTCCTTTTGCTTCCTGTCCCTAAGTCCTTTCTCCACACCAGCTGTGGCACCTCCTTCCTTCAGCAGCAGCTAAACCCACTCCGCGGTTTTTCCAAAACTCAGACCCCGCTTCCTGGTCCTCTGTCCCCGCCTGGTGCTGCTGGCTCAGGAGCTGCTTGCAGACCCCACCTCAGAGTGTGGCTTCCAGCCCCAGGCTGGACTAATTTCCACCTCTTCCCTCTGTTACTTCAGCTCCAGGGGTGGGAACTGCTTCTTGCAATTTTCTATTTTTGCTTTTATAGTTACCAAGTGAACTCTTTACATCTAGTTATCATTTTTAAAGATTAAATTCTCTGTTCAAATAATTGGTATGGTTTTTGCCTCCAGCCAGGACTGACGGATGCCCTGTCTCCCAGAGCTGCTGGGAAAAATCAACTCATTAATACATGTAAAGCATGGAAGTACTGCCTGGCATAGGACGACTGCGGGCTCTGACTATTAAGTGCCTACAGTATACGGAGCTGGGAGATGGCAGAGGCCCCTGCTGGCCGTGCCCGTCTGTGGCCTGCTGGGGAGATGGGTCCCCAGGCAGGTAATAGGAGGCAATCATGGAGAGAGGATCAAGAAGAAATGGCATCTCTGGAAGCTCAGAGAAGCATCTCTTAGAAGGAGACTTAGCCCTTGCCACCAGCTGGGGCTTGAAGGGTGGAAGAGGGGAGACTCTCCTGAGATATGCCCAATTGGGTCAGGAGGAGGTCTGGGGCCAGACATTAAAATAATTGCATGCGAGCTGGTGACACTCACACCCAGTAGGGATCATGTCTCTGCTGTGAAAGATGCCGGTGCTTGCCAAGTGCTGAGCCAGCAGGAAGGCTGATGGATGTGCATCTGACTCAGGAAACCTGAGCTTCTTCATCAGGGAGAAACTTTAACTAAGGGGGATGTCAGGGCCGGCCTGTGAGGCTCCCAACAAACCAATCGGAACTTCGCATTCACAAACCTGCTGGAAACTCTGGAGATACCGTGTCCTTAAATACTCCAAATGAGCCCATCTGAATCCCACTGTCCATTTTACAAAGATGGTGCTTTGACCTGCCCATATGTCACAGCAGTCAGGCTGCAGAGCTGAGACACAAACCCAGCTCCGAACCCCAAACCCCAGGTTCCTGAGTGCCATCGTGTCCTGTGTCACCGGCTGAGAGCTTTACAGGTGTGGAGAGGGAAACCTGCAGAGGAGAGATGGTTTGCTCACAGTCACGTGGTGAATTTGGACCAGGCCAGGGCTGGGAAGAGGATTCAGGCCTCCTGGTGCTCCCCCACTGCCTCCCCCCCTCCACTTACTCCAGGCCATCTCTTACCCCATTATGCCTCATTCTGCTGTGTCTGCCCAGGGATCTAGATTTGTGTATCATCTAAGGCAAAACATGAGGTTCCATAAAAAGCAGCAAAGGTTAAAGGAAGGTAGGGGGAGACGATGGTGGGTCGCTAGCAGGCCAAGGGGGTTTTAGAAAACCCTAGGAACTTGGCTTCGCTGGTGGCTCAGGTGGTAAAGAATCTGCCTGCAGTGCAGGCGACCTGGGTTCAATCTCTGGGTCAGGAAGATCCCCTGGAGAAGGGAATGGCTACCCACTCCAGTGTTCTTGCTTGGAGAATCCCATGGACAGGGGAGCCTGGTGGGTTGCAGTCCATGGGGCCCCAAAGAGTCGGACACGACTGAGTGACTAAGCACGCACGAACCTGGCTGCCTGTGATAGGTAAGTGCATGCTATGTCTAGTAATATGTGTTCAGATTTACCTTTGCCACCTAGGACTTAATCATCAGAACACAGAATACTCCATTCCCCTTTGCTAGCCTCTATAGAAGTAAGCAAAATATCTATTGTTTACCTAATACTAATTATATGCTAGACATAGGCCAGGGCTTCTGGTGTGTGTGTGTGTGTGTGTGTGTGTGTGTAAACTTTCACATTCAGTCCTCAAAACAACCTGGCAATTTTTTTTCTGTTATCATTCTTATTTTACAGGCAAGATCCTGACAGTCTCTCAGTAAGTAGCACGTCCTAATTCTAAATTGGGTCTTACTCCCAAATCTTTTTCTTTATACCACATCATTCATTCATTCAAAAAAATATTAGAATGAGCAATAGCTCTGTGCCAGGTCCTGACAGGGTCTGTGACCGCAGCGCGTGCATGTGCTAAGACGCTTCAGTTGTGTCTGACTCTTTGTGACCCCATGGACTGTAGCCCTCCAGACTCCACGGGATTCTCCAGGCAAGAATACTGGAATGGGTTGACATGCCTGCCTCCAAAGGAATCTTCCCAACCCAGGGATGGAACTCATGTTTCTTAGGTCTCCTGCATTGGCTGCAGTGATGTACTCAAAAGATCAAAGTTCTATTTCTGGAATTTACAACTGAGGGGAAGAGGCAGATATTACATAACCATCCACTAGGTATGACGCATGCTTTTTAAAGAGATGGCAAAGAGAGGCTGTTGGTGATCATTTGGGGGCTGGGTCACTGCAAGTTTAGAGAAACTAAGACACAGAGGGAGAAAGGGACTTGCCCAGAGTCACAGCAGAGGGAGAAGCGGTGCCCAGCTCTGCCTCCCAGGCCACTGCTCCTGCGACTAAGTCATGCGTCTGCTTCTGAAACTCGAACTCAGGATGAGTATGTCTGATAATTCTGATCAGCACGTCTGACTACTGAGAAATGTCATTTCCTGGTCCCTTGAGGGATAGAATCACCCATCATCGCTGGCTCAGGGGCAGCAAGTTGGTGGTGTAGATGGTATACACTGACGAGCTTTCACATGTGAGAGAAACCAACACTGGGAATGTGCCCCCAAAACATTTTTGCAAGAAGCTGGTACTTCTGAGTCTCTCAAAACCAATCTTAACTTATTCTGCTTGCTGGGACACATTAGCACAGTAATAAAAATATTATTAATATTAGCAGCTAACATATATTGGATTCCTGCTATGTGTCAAGCACTGCTCTGGACACTTCACTTTTCATAGTTCATTGATCCTTTACTTAATATTACAAGTGATATTCTCACGATCCCATCTTATGGGTAAGGGAAGTTCAGCAAATCTCCCCGAGTCATATAGCTAGAGAGTGGGAGACACAGGATTCAAACTCAAAGACGTAGAGACATTAAGAATCTCTTTCTTATTCCTCCCATGCAATCATCAAATGACTGATTGCAGCAATGAACATGAGATTTTCAGATTACAGGATGAGAAATGATACCTGCTCTCCCCTCCTGAATGTAGAGACTGTACCCAAACCTGGAATGCAAAGGCTGCAGGGTGATTTAGCGCTTCTCAGATATACAAGCTGAACCTCCAACCGAGGGGGAAGTGGAGGGGTGGCACCCACATTGCAGGGCAGGTGGGCTGCAGAAGCTGCCAGGCATTGGGGGCCCGAGGGGTGTGATCTGATTGAATCTGAAAAGTCTGTAAAGGCTGAAAATATGTGCAGACTTAGAGTCAGTCTGAGATAAGCCTGAGAAATTGATGGAAATTGACTACTGTCCAGGAAACTTAAACATCATCTGAGAAGACAGTGTAAGTCAACGTGATGAAAGGAGAAAAACTCTGTCACCCATCAAGGGTGCAGGAAAAAGCATTTCAAAGACAGAAGCAAGGCCCTGGTACAAGGATGAGGCTATGGGAAGAGTGTAGCCAATACTTTGACTTCTGAAGTCCTTGGAACCCACAAGTGAAAGTGTTAGTCACTCAGCTGTGTCTGACTCTTTGTCTGCACATGGACTACAGCCTGCCAGGCTCCTCTGTCCATGGGATTCTTCAGGCAAGAATACTGGAGCGGGTTGCCATGCCCTCCCTCAAGGGATCTTCCTGACCTAGGGATTGAACCTGGGTCTCCTGCATTTCAGGTGGGTCCTTTACCATCTGAGGCACCAGGGAAGCCCTCTGGAACCCACAGGGCTCATAAAAATAATAGATGGCGCAAAACTGCTAAGAAATCACAACCTGTGTGCAAATGCCAGGTAAATAAGAACAAAGGGCTAATGTGTTCCAAGTTACTGAGATAAAAGAGTATTTGGAAAATCAGTCTCTGTCTCAAAACCTCCACTGACTTTCTTGGTTTAGAGAATAACAACTATCCTCTTTAGATCGGCAGTGAAATCTGTTGCAAAGTGGCTTCCACTTACAATTCCAACTCTATCTCCAGGAGAAAAGAACTTTCTGGTATTTCTTGAACATGTCTTCCATGATTCAGTGCCTTTGCATATGTCCCCCTCCTCCCTAGAATATTCTTATTTCTCCTCTACCATACACATGCCTGCTTATCCTTCATGGATGAGCTCAAATGCACCTCTTCTGTAATTCCCTCCTTGACTACTCATGTCAGAAGGCTGCCTCTGAGCAGTCTTTCTCTGTTCCCTATTTTTCATTCCTAACATTGATTTTGTTTGTAATTGCAATGTCCCTAGCCCCCATGAGTGGCTCATGATTCATTCAAGATTCAGCTAATCATGATGATTCTACTCTGATTTCCCAGACTCCCTTGCTGCTAGGGGAGGCCATGTGGCCCAGGATTGCTCAAAAAGAGATGGCAAAGCTTATATTTGATTTCTTAGTCATAAGGTTCAGATATCATTCTCCCACCCCACTCACTTTTCTGTTATGAATAAAGATGTGAAGATTGGCACCATGACAGCCATTCTGTGACTGTGAGGTCAACACACTGCTAATCTACAAACCAATTCTATAGTTGCTTACACCAGAACTCTTAGGGAAGAAATTCAAACACCCTATTTTATTTTTAGCCACTACAAATTGGGTTTTCTGATTTTCATTGTGAGCATTCCTAATATAACACCCAAGGCAGTTGTTGGGTCCTTCCTTAATGCTCTTATATTTAATTCTATTAGATAACTCATTGCATGCTCTTGTAATTATTTATTTACATTCCTGCACCTGGCAGCATTGGAATAGGAATTTCTGAACCAGCAGGGACCATGACTTATTATTCTTCCTGAGTGCCATACAGCCTGCCAGGTAGTTAGTATTCAATAGTTGCAATTTCGTTCAAGAATGGAAATCATGATGATGACATTCTCAATAATCCTCATTTTCTGTCTGTCTACAGCAAATCAGTTATAAAAGCCCTATTCATGTGGGCTTTAGGATGGAGAAACATAGTCCCCTTTTCTTCGTCTAAGGACCAAACAGCTTGCCATTTTCTCGTGACGGAGTTTAAGCTCCTCTGTTCTTCCCTTGTCTGCTACTTCAAGAAGGACAATGGTCTCACAAGTCTCCTTTCCTTGTCATCTTCAGGATTATGATGCATGCTAGAAAAGAACAAGACATACACCTTTCCGAGACCCAGCTCCAGCTCTTATCTGCGAGGTGGCTTGGACATGGCTGCCTAGTATCACGAAGCCAGTCCCTCATCTCTAAAAAGGACTAAGAGCAACTGCCTTGGAGTGTGTGGTCAAGACCAGGACTGATGGATTGATGGGCATGAAGGCATTTCACTTGTGCTTATTAAATTACAAAATAAATCTGGTTATAGACTTCATGAAACAGCCACCCTATCAACTAGGAAGGCTGGAAGAAAACAGGAAAGCAAAGAGGAATAAGCAAAAAGATTTAAGAGGATAAACTGCAGGTTGAGGGAGCCAGGGGCAGAACAGTAGGGTGCATACAGACAACACAGCCCAGAGGAGGGTCCTCCTGGTAGAATCTCAAGAAGAGGCTATGCAGGAAGGCAGACACTCAGGTGGATTTAACTCCTTGGGCAGAGACTGGAGAGTGCTAAAAGGCAGGGGAGAGAGGCAAATCTTACCTTTGCTTTTCCCAACTCTGTCACCCAAACAATGTATCTGCACCTCTATTTTCCAATCTGTTAAAAGGAATTATCAATAACAATATGTGCTTCAGAGTATCAGTGAGACAAGAAATGGAAAGATGTCCGCTGTGGAGCCTGAAACAGACCGGCACTCATTGTGCAGGAGTCTCAGGAATATATGTGATCTGTCCCCAAGGATTGTCTTCAAGGTGATGCTGACCCTCAGGCTGTACTTAAACTTAGACTGATGGTTCTGTGACTGCAAGACCTGTGTTTGTCCATCTCTGCACACACAGTGACAGGCTTGGTCAGTGTTTCCTGACTGCCATGGAATCCACTTCGATTTCCTGCTCCCCAACCATCAACTGCTAAAGGTTCTATTCCAATTCTCTCCCTTCTCTTTTCTAATTCCTGACAAGTACCAGGTAGCTGCTGTTAAATAAAAACGATGTCCTCGATGCTCAAGACTACAAGCCACAGATCCTCTGTGACTCTCAGCCTCCTTTTACAAAGGTTCCTGTTGTCCCTTGGTTTTCACAAGTCCCAGAAAAAATTCTCCCCAGACAAAAATGCATCATTACCCAGGAAAGGGGAAAGACCAAACTCAGTGATTATTTAGCTCCCTCATCTGGAAAATGTAGACACTTAGGCCAGGGCATGCATCTGAGGCCTGTCTTACAGCTGATCATGTCTAGTCTGTCATCTGTAACATTTCTCATTTTTCCCTGCCTGAGGTGGTAGAGGTTGAGGAGAGGCCAAAAAAAAAAAAAAAAAAGAAAACGAAAAATAGGAAAGTGGATAACTTTTAAAATACTCAGGGCTGGGAGGGTCATAACTCCAAGAAGATTCAGTTATGTTCTCTAACATTCATCATGTTCAATGTTTTGTTTTGTTTGCTCTAAAATGGGAATACCAATCAACTTGAACTGCATTCTGCCTGGTCTATCTAAAGAATTCCAGATGGACCTCTGAGAGCCAGAAGTGGGTAAGTGATGCACTCAGCGCAAGGATCTTTTATGACGTTGCCTAGCGTGACTTCTCTGCAGTCACTCGACCTGTGGATGGGGACCAGCCCTACGTGTTCCCTGCAAAGGGAATTAATTACTAAAACTTTACACTAAGTCCCACATCCAAACATATGAACGAGAGCATGTGCGTAAGTCCAACCAAGTTAGCCTAGGCACCCAACTAACACAACTGGGTATACACTACTGTAATAGGATTATAATACTTTCCACACAAATAATACATAAAAAACAAAAAAACTCAAAAAATAAAACATTTTTCATCTTACAGTACAGTACCTTGAAAAGTATAGCAGTGCCAAAAATATCACTGCTGCTGTTAATGCTTACTTCTAGGCATCCTGGGCTTGAAATAAAGATACTAGACTATTGTATTCTATACACTGCTGTCAGTCAGTCAGTTCAGTGGCTCAGTCGTGTCCGACTCTTTGAGACCCTGTGAACCGTAGCACGCCAGGCCTCCCTGTCCATCACCAACTCCCGGAGTTCACCCAAACTCATGTCCATTGAGTCGATGATGCGATCCAACCATCTCATCCTCTGTCGTCCCCTTCTCCTCCTGCCCTCAATCTTTCCCAGCATCAGGGTCTTTTCAAATAAGTCAGCTCTTCCCATGAGGTGGCCAAAGTATTGGAGTTTCAGCTTCAGCGTCAGTCCTTCCAATGAACACCCAGGACTGATCTCCTTTAAGATGGACTGGTTGGATCTCCTTGCAGTCCAAGGGACTCTCAAGAGTCTTCTCCAACACCACAGCTCAAGAGCATCAATTCTTTGGCACTCAGCTTTCCTTATAGTCCAACTCTCACATCCATACAAGACTATTGGAAAAACCATAGCCTTGACTAGATGGACCTTTGTTGACAAAGTAATGTCTCTGCTTTTTAATATGCTGTCTAGGTTGGTCATAACTTTCCTTCCAAGGAGTAAGCATCTTTTAATTTCATGGCTGCAATCACCATCTGCAGTGATTTTGGAGCCCAGAAAGATAAAGTCAGCCACTGTTTCCACATCTATTTGCCATGAAGTGATGGGACTGGATGCCATGATCTTAGTTTTCTGAATGTTGAGCTTTAAGACAACTTTTTCACTCTCTTCTTTCACTTTCATCAAGAGGGTCTTCAGTTGTTCTTCACTTTCTTCCATAAGGGTGGTGTCATCTGCATATCTCAGGTTATTGATATTTCTCCTGGCAATCTTGATTCCAGCTTGTGCTTCCTCCAGCCCAGCGTTTCTCATGATGTACTCTGCATAGAAGTTAAATAAGCAGGGTGACAATATACAGCCTTGATGTACTCCTTTTCCTATTTGGAACCAGTCTGTTGTTCCATGTCCAGTTTTAACTGTTGCTTCCTGACCTGCATATAGGTTTCTCAAGAGACAGGTCAGGTGGTCTGGTATTTCCATCTCTTTCAGAATTTTCCACAGTTTATTGTGATCCACACAGTCAAAGGCTTTGGCGTAGTCAATAAAGCAGAAATAGATGTTTTTCTGGAACTCTCTTGCATTTTCAATGATCCAGCGGATGTTGGCAATTTGATCTCTGGTTCCTCTGCCTTTTCTAAAACCAGCTTGAACATCTGGAAGTTCATGGTTCACGTATTGCTGAAACCTGGCTTGGAGAATTTTGAGCATTACATTACCAGCATGTGAGATAAGTGCCATTGTGCGGTAGTTTGAGCATTCTTTGGGATTGCCTTTCTTTGGGATTGGAATGAAAACTGACCTTTTCCAGTCCTGTGGCCACTGCTGAGTTTTCCAAATTTGTTGGCATACTGAGGGCAGCACTTTCACAGCATCATCTTTCAGGATTTGAAATAGCTCAACTGGAATTCCATCACCTCCACTAGCTTTGTGCGTAGTGATGCTTCCTAAGGTCCACTTGACTTTGCATCCCAGGATGCCTGGCTCTAGGTGAGTGATCACACCGTCGTGATTATCTGGGTCGTGGAGACCTTTTCTGTACAGTTCCTCTGTGTATTCTTGCCGCCTCTTCTGAATATCTCCTGCTATACGGTACTGTGTACAGGGCTGTTCAGTGCTCGGAGAGGACGCACACATGTAACAATGGACGCCAGAGAGATGAACTGACTTGCAAGACTGGACATGCAAATGTATGTTCACATTGCTGAAAGTTTACAACTTGAAGGTTCGTATGTAGAGGACTTACTGTGTACTCACTTTCACTGAATCCCCACAGGGTCCTCCAGGGTGTCTCCGTTGATTTGAGGACAAGGAGGACAGAAAGAAGTAGTTTCCACTTCCAGAGAGAGGTATGAACTCTTCAGGTGAGGGATGCTATCAAGGCTGGTTGAGCAGCCAGTTTGGTAGAATGTTAGTAACGCCCCCCGAGTCATTGCTTGGAAACTCCGAGAAGGCAAAGCTGGCTTCCAGGATCCCAGCAGGCCTTGCTGTCGCTTTTCTGCATGCTCTGCACTTTCCTTCACAGAACCAGACCTTGCCTTCTTCCGGTGATTATAACAGGGCTACTGGTCAGGCCTGACCTGCCAGAGCAAGGGCATGCAACTCGAAGGGCGTAACCAATGAGACATTCCAGACCATTCATGCACATGAGTCCCAGGAAGGGTCAACAGAGTTGCCCTGCAGGGTCACTGGGGGAGAGAGGGGTCTCTCTCTTCAATTTGAGATCCTGAGTACTCGTCACTTTTATATTCCCTTGCTTGGATTTCATCACAGTGTGTTTTCCTGCCTGAAAGGACCAGTTTGATCATTTGTTTTCTTGGTTGATATCTGTCTTCTGCACTGGAATATAAGCTTTGGAGAGCAGAGCCGCCACTATCTGGTTCACCATGCACGATCAGTGCTCAGGATGGTGTCTGGGCCACAGCGAGCGTGCAATATGTATTTGTTGAATGATGAAGCTCTACATACTAGCTGAGGAGGCTGCCGGAAGTCACCCTGCCAGGACAGAGGAGGCAGACAGAGCAAGAAGCAGAGAGAGGAGGAGAGGCAGGAGGGCTCTGTCACTGGAGTTTCCACGTCTCACTGTGTCAGTGCAGAGGGCAGGATCCCGAGCCCTCATATCGAGCTGTACTGAGGAACAAATATGCCTGGCTAAGTGTATTACCAGTCATGCTAATATCTCTTTCAGTGCATTTATGAATATTACTTGATAATAACAATAATATTTAACTAAAATAACTGTCACAAAATGAACAAAGGACTTAAAAAGAGTCCTGCATTATAACCCAAAGTGCAAAATAAATCTGTATGAGCCCATGGGGATATGACTTCCTGATCTAAGAAATAAGGATAAATGGGGGAAAGAGACAAGACTCCTTAGAGAAGAATCCCAGTGACAGACGTGGATTCCACCCCCTCCTCAGGAAGTGGAGCTCAATTTGCTCACTTCCAGTTCAGGGTAGGTATCGGTGACTCACTTCCAAAACAGGAAGAAGGAAAGGGAAACATAGTAATTTATGGCACAGAAGCCTGGCAAGGTGGTCCGGTGGCCAAGACTGCAGGGGGCTCAGGTTCAAACTTTGGTCAAGGAACTAGATTCCGTATGCTGCAATTAAAGATCTCATATGCCACAATAGAGACCCAGCACAACCAATAAAATAAAATAAAATATTCAAAAAGAAAAAAGAAAAAAAAAGGAAAGGTGGTTATCAACCTTAGTGGTGCCACGGGTAGAGATGAGATTCCTCCAGACAGAATGTCATGAGGAGGGCATTTCACTTCTGAGACAGTCTTGCCAAAGACCTATATAACCTCAGTCTGATCGCGAGAGAATACATATTTGAGGGATATTTATAAACTACCTTATCAGTTCATACCTCCAAAGTATCAAGGTCAATCATGAAAGAAAAACAAAAAAAGACTGAGAAGCTATCGGAGACTAGAGGAGACTATGGACATAAAGGGAAGAACTGGTGAAGTGAAGCTAAAGCCTGACGTTTAGTAACAGCAATGCATCCATGTTGGCATGTCAATTTTGACAAGTTGGCAGTTGTTACATAAAATGTTGGCATCCCCAGTGGCTCAGCGGGTAAAGAATCTGCCTGCAATGCAAGAGACACAGCAGATGCAGGTTCTTTCCCTGGGTCAGGAAGATCCCCTGGAAAAGGAAATGGCAACCCACTCCAGTAATCTTGCCTGGGAAATCCCATGGACAGAGCAGCCTGGAGGGCTACGGTCTAAAGGATAGCAGAGCCAGACACAGCTGAACACACACACAAAGATGTTAACATTAGGGAAAACTGGACTCTACCTGCTACTTCTAGATTTTTTCTTCAAGTCTAAAATTCTTCAAAATAAAAGTGTATATTAAAAACAAAAAAAGAGCTCTACAAAGGGACGACTGATTGAGAATACTAAGAACACAAGCATGTGACCAGCAAGAAAACAGCTGAGCTGATTCTTCTGTTCCCAACACGAGCTCTTTCTTAGTTACATCCCCAAGTACAGAAACGCCTAACTAATTAGATCTGACAAGAAATTGGTTAAAGAAAAATTAAATCCTCAAGACTACTTCAAAAACAATTTACAAGCATGATCGTAAAGGAAAAACTTCACCCCAAGTGCATATTATGCCTTGAGATATTACTTAACGTTAGTACAAAGATGCATGATTAGCAAGACATTTAAAAACAAAGCATCCAGAATATAAAGATGAGCCTCTATAAATTTTTGATGACGTTTTAAGTCTTGTGATAGCCAGTCTTGAACTTTACAACGTTCACTAAAACCACATGAAAAGAGTTCTGCAGTCTTTTTGGAGATTTCATACATCAAAATGAAAGATAATAAAATCCAATAAGGAAAACACTTGTTTTTCCTGCCTTGGCAAAAATGGCTGGAAAAATACACAGAAGATAATCTGGTAACAAACGAAGTAAATTCCTTGGTCAGCAAATATTGTAGGAAGAGTCCTAGAAAACAGATGATGAAAGCCTGAAGAAATTAGTATTAGAACAAATTACATGGGAGGTTTGCTATAGAGTTAAATCAAAGTACAGAGGATTCGGACGTGTATCATCTTATGTTATTTGCAAGATTCTGTTTAGAAAATGAAATACACAAAAAGCAACTCCCCAGTGAGTGCTACAGGAAAGATGTCCTGGGGAAATTCTATTCTGCGCAGTGAATTCCTACTTCAATGATGATAATGTTTTATGGAGAGTGCATGTGTGGAATCACTGAAGGTACAGTTGCTTTAACTGGAATAACAAGAGGATTCTAAGAAAAGTTACAGAAGGAGCGCCCCTTACTGAATTCCAGTACTGCGCCACTGATGGGCAAGTTTGTAAAAAACACTGGAAGCCTGTGCGCATCAGTACTTTGGTACTATTATTAATAGATGGCCTTGATTTGGGTAACTATAAAGACTGAAGATATCAGATTTTTTCCAATAAATTCTAGTGACATGAGGAATGAGAATGAAACCCTCTGGCCAACACAGAGCTTCACTAGTTAACTCAAGGCAAAGGAAGTACAATAGATGAAATATGTAAAGATGATTCATGCATTTCTGCTTTTATGAAAAAATGGTTGTCGGTGGTATGCTATCTCATGCTTTTGGGAAAAAAAAAACACCACACCCCTGAATCTGACCCTTGAATGTAAATGTGATGAATGTAAAAGTAACTCCTTTTATAAAGAATCTGTAACAGAGATGGAGCTTTTAGAAATATATATTTGAAATTGTTTCCCTCTTCATACAGGGATTTTTAGGTAAAAATGTTGTTTCCTATCAAACTCATCATCTCTCCATTCTTAAAAACTTCAGTGACTCATGTCCATAATTAACAAACACTGCTTAGTTGGTGCTCCACTCTCTCAAAACCCTTCTCCTTCTTAATAGAGCCCACTGTATCTGGGGAAGTGTTTCTTATGGTGGGCTTCTCAGGAACCTGTCCCAAAGGCATTCCACAGTCATTTTTGTGTGTTGACACAGAATGTGTGGGGGAAAAGGCTGGGGGATCCATAAAACTGGTCAGATTTCCCTGGTGCAGGATTTTATAATATGGCATCCGGTACAGTACACAGTATACAGAAATTCCCTCTCCCCAGCTCTCCTCTGTCTTAAAGAAAACCCATTAACGGTTCTCAGAACCATGTGGCCACATGCTCCACAAAGTGCTATATAGCAAGGCAAACTCTCCAAGGGTCATTGGCTGGCTTCTAGGGTTGATGTTTGCAGGAATAAATGCATCTAAACTTCAGCTTTGTGTAACCAAGCCAGCAATGGATAACTTAAATCAATAACAATCAACAGAGTTAAGTTCTAAAAAGTACCCCATGAGCCAAGAATGGGTGAGTGTTGAGGAAAGACAAAAGACTAAGCTAAAAGCACCTCAAGTCCCTTCCACTGGGTGAGCCATTCTCTAGCACAATGTCAAGACATCAGGCGATGGGCCACCCATCAGTGCTTAACCTGGGGTGAGCCCCTTCCCCTCTGCAAGTCCCCGATTCCAGCCTGTGAAAGGTAAGCACTGGAGTGGGTGAGGAAGAAGACATCTGGTTCACAGGTTTTGCCTGCTAGTCTGACTGAACATTACCCCAAGAGGGTGCAAACCATACTCACAGGTTGTTAATAACAAGAATCCTGGCTCAGCTCAGTGTTCTGTGATGACCCAGAGGGGTGGGATGGGGAAGGCGCTGGGAAGGAAGCTCAAGAAGGAGGGAATATATGTATACACAGAGCTGATTCACAGTGTTGTAAACAGAAACTAACATAGCATTGTAAAGCAATTATACTCCAATTGAAAAAACAAAAATTCAGATAGCAAAAGAAAAATAAAACGAAGGACCTATCTTTAATGGACTGGAGTACAATTCAATGGAAATACAGCAGGCGTGCACCTTTTCACGTCAAATAACAGTCCAGAAATAGACAAACAAAAAGACAAGAAAACAAAAGACCACAACTGAGATGTGCTATAGGAAAATATCTTTTTATAGGCTGGGGCTCTTTAGCACTGCCACGTGAAAAACCATCCTTCTCTTTGAAAACAAATGGAATTAAGAAATTGGCAGTTTTTTCTTTTTTTTAAAAAGAATACTAGGTGTAAGAGATATATACTACTATATATAAAACAGATAAAGAACAAGACCTACTATATAGCACAGGGAACTATATTCAGTGTCTTGTAATTACCTATAACGGAAAAGAATCTGAAAAAGTACGTATGTGTATATATAAATATTGTTTATATATATACACACATAAACATATATATGTATATATATGCACACATACATATATAAGTGAATCATTTTGCTATACACCTGAAACAAACACAACATTGTAAATCAACTATACTTCAATTTAAAAAAATACAAAAGGTAAAAAACAAAGAATGCTAGGCTTACTACATGTCTCGTATTAAAGAGCCACTTCTTTTAATCTTTACATCTCCTCCGTAGAATGATTACATCTCTACTTTCTCAGGTGAGGACAAGGTGCAGAGGTTAAATAGCCCAATGACATCGCTGCAGTCTGGCCCACAGTGGGTGCTCCCGTTTGCTGGGTGAATGGGCGATTCCCAGGTATGAGCCACAGAGCGACGGTGCCAAAAGACAGGCTCCTTGGATAGGGGCCAGCCGCCTCATATTTAATCCCAGAACTCCTCGGGTTTACCAGCCATGGCAGGGCACGGAGACAATAAAACACTCGAGTCCTCGGACGTGGGTCGTGCAATGAAATCAAATAGGCACTGGCCTGAAGGAAAGACGGGGCTGGATGGAAGGTGGTAATTCTAGATTTTAGATCTTCTCCCCCAACGCAACTGTTTTTTCTTCCTCAATCCACCCCAATCTTCCAAAATCAACCTCACCATTCATCATTCTTATTACCCTCTCTCAGGCTTTCCCAGCTTCATTTTTCACTGCAGTCTGCTTAGCAGACTCAGGATGCTAATCCACGGCGGTCCCTTATCTTCCTCAAAAGATGCGAAATCTGACACCTCTCTAAGTATTATAAAATGTTTTAAAACTTGAGTTATGTGCTACTCCTCTTATGCAAATGCTACAGATTGCCTCTAGGAACATAGATCATTTCCCCATATGGATGGCATGTTTTCTCTTGGTTTTTCTCCTCTCCTTTAGGGTTTTTCTTTTTAAGTGCACGCAGTTCCCAATTCAAAAATTCAGCATCCGTGCCTGCTGCTTCAAATTCAAATGTTCTTTCAAGGAGAGAATGTTATACTAAGGGTCTCTGTTCTGGGGTTAGCTCTCAAAATTCCACTTAATTTAAAGAGGGTTCACAAGAAGTTGGCCTTCTCAGGTGACACTAGTGGTAAATAACTTGCCTGCAGATGCAGGAGACGTTAAGAAATGCGGGCTTGATCCCTGGGTCGGGAAGATCCCCCAGGAGAAGGGCATGGCAACCCACTCCAGTATTCTTGCCTGGAAAATCCCATGGACAGAGGAGCCTGGCAGGCTACAGTCCATGGGGTTGCAAAGAGTCAGACATGACTGAAGTGACTTAGCACACACACGCACAAGAATAATTCTATAGAACTGTTAACTAACAAAAAACATTTTTCTGGGAAAATACATTCAGGTGGGAACTCAGAAGACAGCTCACATCTGTCATACTGAGCTGTGTGATTTGGGGCAAGTAAGTGACTCATGTGTATGATGCTTCATTTTCTGATGCATAAAACAAGCTGAACGGAATTCACCCAGTGAAACCTCTGTCAAGATTAAGTGACACCATGCTGGGAACACCATTCACATCCAATCTACCTGGAATATTCCATTCTATCCTTTGAGGTCCTGGTCACAGTTGGCTTCCTCTGAGGTGTTTCCTGTTGATCCCAGAAAGCGGTCAGTGCATTCTTGGCAGTGTTTCTGTAGCCATGGCGCCATCCCTATTGCTTGCCTACCCAGCATCTGCCTTGTCCTTCCTAACTTCCATGTGAGTTTCACTCCCCATTCTCCAAGTCCCTAAGTAGAGGAGCAACAGGGAAAAGACTTGGCGAGAGGGCCAGCCTGGGTGTTTGGGGGCTGAAGAGTGACGTGAGGGCAGAGGACACGGAAGCAGTCGAATTTGGATAACAGGATACAGAAATCCCTCCAAGACACAGATGGCATCATGCTCCCAACTAGACAGGGCTCCTCCTGCGGCTCTCACTCTCCCTTTATTTCCCTGCTTCACAGCACTGAGCACTTCCCTGGTGGCTCAGATGGTAAAGAATCCACCTGCAACATGGGAGACCTGGGTTTGATCCCTGGGTCGGGAAGATCCCCTGGAAAAGCAAATGGCTACCCACTTCAGTGTTCTCGCCTGGAGAATCCCATGCACAGAGGACCCTGGCAGGCTATGTGGGGTCGCAAAGAGTCAGACACGACTGAGTGACTAACACTATCACTTCTTCACTTTTCACAGCACTTAGCAGGCTGCACTGGGATTTTCTATTTCCTTACTGGTTAATCCTAAATAGTCTGTGACTTTCCCAAGGGCAGGAATCATGGCTTACTCAACCGTGGGCTCTTCAGACCTGAGGACTGGACCCTCTGCTTGCCACTTCCTGCCCTTGCCCATTATTTCTGAGCAGGGCTTCCTTAGCTAATAAACAGTCTACTCAAGACTCAAGGACCAGACAGTTTCCTAGAATCTCTTCCTATCTCCCTCCTTTAAGCCAGCCCACAGCTTCTTTGCTGGTCTCCTGAGTCTGCACTCCTGGTGAAGGGATAAAAAGTTGCTCCTTGGAGTCCTTCTCTTTTAAGATTCAGCCAGGGAAGGCTGAGTCATCAAGCTTTAGGATGGAAGAGATAAAAATGAAGGTCTTTGAAACACAAAAGGCTGAGGTAAAGTCAAGTGCATTTCAATGGAGTACTCAAGGGGCCTGGCTGAGATGGGGCGAGAATAATGGCCTCCATTTTATCGAGAATCTTGTAACTGAGCCTGAGAGGTTAAGTGACTTACTCAAGTCCTTCAGAGAAAGAACTGATAAGAGGCAGAACTGTCATTAGAATTTACAAGATTGCTTAGCTCCAAAAGCCTATCTACTTCTGCCTCCTCAATGAAACCATTTCTCCCCTTAGACCTTCTCTTAACCAACCTATACTTAGCACAAAGTTGTCGGCTGATATTCAGGGCAGGCTAGATGCCAAGGCTGGTAAACCCTTCTCTAGCAGGAAGTGGGAGCCTGTCAGCTCCTACACTTGAGCTCTGTGCTACCAGGAGGAAGCCCTATTTGTCACCAAATGTGTTCCTATGCCACTTCTACTTCAAATGTGATTGGAAATGCAATTAAACATTCTTTGAATTAAGTGAGAGTCACTATTTCCATGAAAGGCAAGTTAAACATTCTGGAACAACTTAATGAAAAGAAATGACTACAAAAACAAAACAAAACTGTCAGATGAGGTGTGGGTGAGATGAGTGCAAAAGAGTGGAGGAAATGCAAAAATACAGGACTCTTCTTCAGTTGATTTGTGAAGTCCTTAACTTCTTGTTTGACTTGAAGGAACCGTGAGAAGGAACCTCTCCGCAGAGGACCAGGAGGACAGTCACGTAAGTGTCCCACTGCACGATCCACCATAAAAAGACCTGGCCCTCATTTGCCCTAGAGGACAGTCAAGGTTAACATAATTTTATGATTCTCGCTTAAGCCGACATTTGCCATCAGCTGACCCAGCTCAGGTGCCTGGGGGTCCCACAGGTGGGCTTCTCACAGGTTGGCTACCCTTTTGGGCAGCAGAGTGTGAGCTGATGGAGAGCAGAGCTCAGGGTACCCTGGATACTCCCCAGGAAGGGACATAATAGCCAGCAAACAGGAGGTTCTTTACAGATCTTGAACACAATGAATGAATGAATGAAGAGGGTGGGAGGAAGAAGAAAGAAAACATCAAAGTTGCACCTTTCATCGGAATCTGAGGACCAGGTTGGCCTGGAAGGACCTACAGACATGCTGGGTTCTAGGACCAGCTCTTTAGGCTCCTTATCAATGTTCAAACTCTGGGCTTAAGTCTCCTGCCTCTGGATTTCAGTTTTATTCTTCCTGTAGTCTCAGGACTTCTCCAACTATACAGCCCTGATAAGAAAACTTCTAGGTTAATGGCTAAAAGATTCTCCCCCGTTAGGGACACCCAGAGAGGTTCACAGAGTCACATGAAGAAGAGGAGAGGGAGGAGGGAGATAGAGATGAACAGGAGGAGAAAAAGGGGGACTCAAGAGGAGAGAGACAGATCTACGCAGCTGTCTGTTCCCAGAGTGTTCTCCGTAGCCCAGTCACCTACAAAGATTCACAGAATTGGATTGGGAAGAGAAGGGGAAAGGAGGAAATAGAGGTGTTCTGAGGTAGAAAACAGAGAGTCAAGATTGGGAGAGAATAATCTTCGGTTTAAAAATAGGGCTTCTCTTCTTTTTTTTTTGTAAGGTTATAGTGTATTGGAAATGAAAATTAAGGAGTAGTAGAGGAGTACTAGAGGACTTTAAAAGAAATAAGAGAAAAAGAAAAATAGAAAATAGAAGAGAAAAAGGAAAGAAAAAAAAAAGAAAAAGAAAAAAAAGAAAAAAAAAAAGAAAGAAAAAAAAAATTTTTTTTCCCCCCTAATTAAAAAATCGTAAAAGTCTATGGAAATGAAAGTTAAGGAGTAATGGGGGAGTAATAGGGGATTTTAAAGGAAAATAAAAGAGAAAAAATAAAAAAGAAAAAAAAGAAAAAAATAAAATAAAATAAAAATTTAAAAAAAAAAAAAAAGAGAAAAAAGTAAAATTATATCTAGGAGTTTCTCTGGAGCTGTTGCGGTCAGTGTGGGTTCGGCTCAGTTTCAGATAGCTCCTCGTTCCAGCTTACGCTTCTCGATATCTACAGGCTCCTCCGGTGTAGTCAATGTTTCCTAGAGGGATTTTAATCTGTTGCACCAGTCCCTTCTGAAGCGGTTCCCTTTGTTTATTTGGCTTCTGTTTGCCGGTCTCTTCAGAGCCTCATTTCCGCCCTGACACAGGCGGGCGGAGGTGGACTCTTATTCAGGTAGCTAGTTCCGTCGCTCTGCGGGGAGGGGCTGGCGCCGCGGGGACGGGCTGGCGCTGCCGGGAGGGGCTGACGCTGCTTTCTCCGCCTGCGCTGCTCAGGCTCCCGGCTGTTCTATATGGAGCGCGCCCCGCGCTGCGCGAGGTTCCAGCCCTCGGGTGTTCCACAAAAGCGCGGAAGGAAAAGCTGCGCCTGCTCTCAGTGCCTTCCCCGTCAGAGCAGTCCAGGCAGCGAGGGGCTTGGTGGGCGCACTCTCCCCAGGTGTGGCGCGCCCCCTCCCTTCCGCGGACCCAGTCTCAGTTTCCGCTGGCGCCAGTCGGGTGCGCGCGCCCTCTGCCCTCCGCGTCCCCAGCCCCAGTCCCCGCCCGCGCCGGTCGGGTGCCTGCGCCCTGTGTCTCGCCGCGACCTTCCCCTCCCCCCTGCCTCCTGCCTCCGGCAGGGCTGGGCCGGTCCGCAGTCTGCGAGCTCTTCTCTGGATTTTCTCGGTCTCTTTGTTCTGCGAACGGCCGGCAGTGTGTTCGGGCCGGTTAATTTACTCTCTCTCTTTTGGTCTCCCACAGTTCAAGTTGGCAACTCACAGAAGCTCCCTCCGGTTGTCCTCAGGGCACTCAGGCCCGGACCCTACCCCAAGCAATGCCGCCTAAGAGCTCCCGGGACGGATCTCCGTCCTTAGCTCTTTTGTCTCACTTTTTATCTTTTATATTTTTTCCTACCTCCTTTCGAAGACAATGGGCTGCTTTTCTGGGCGCCTGATGACCTCAGCTAGCGATCAGAAGTTGTTTTGCAAAGTTTGCTCTGCGTTCAGTTATTCTTTTGATGAATTTGTAGCAGAGAAAGTGGTCTCCCCGTCCTACTCCTCCGCCATCTTGGCTCCTCCCCCTCAATGTTCAAACTCTGATAAGACCCAGAGGGTGGGGCTCAGACCTTCCAATCTCTCTCCCTCATCTCTTAATTCTCTCCCCTCACTCCAGGGCAGTTCCTCTTCTAATATATGGCCTGTATTTCAGGCTTCAGTGTCAGCCTTTGTGAGATAAGCTGTAAGTGGGTAAAATGACTTCTTTTCTAGGTTTATCTAAAAAGATATGGATGAATAAACTTGGTTTAAATCATTCTTTGTGGTTTTGTCATATCATGTAAATTCCTCTACTTACATACAGAAGAGGCTGTCAAAGAGGGTTCACAAATCATTGTCACTATGAACCCATCAAATGAAATAACGAAGCAACCACTAAGCAAAATCAAATTTGCTGCATCAATGGCTAAGCTGTGTGTGACCAGTGGCTTTGTCTGCAGCATCATGAGGACCTGTAACAGTGCCTGGCGTATAGTACCACTCAGTAAAGACTGGAACGTGAGCACATTGGTACATGCGTGGTGGGAAGATGGGACACACACTTGGAGACCAAGCTTTGTTGGCATCTATAAAATGTCAAAATTGAAAATTCACAACTGTGGCTGCCGATACAGAGCTATTCAGAAATCACGCCAAATATACTGGCTTAGGATTGGTTTCTTTAATGAAGCTCATACTAATCCTTCTAGGAACAACCAATTTCATAGGACACTTGCCAAGTTCCTTCCACCCCTATAATTTTTTTACTGTGGTAAAATATATATAAAAGCTACCATTTAAAGCATTTCTAAGTGTACAGTTCAGGGCCCTTAGCACATTCACATAGCGGTGCAACCATCACCACTGTCCGTCTCCAGAACTTTCTCAGCATCCCAGACTCAATCTCTGTACCCATTAACTCCACATTCTCCCCTAATCGCAGCCCCTGGGAACCTTTATTCTACTTTCTGTATCTGTGAATTTGACTGTTCTAGGTATCTCACATAAGTGGACTCAGACAGTACCTGTCCTGTGTTTGGGGTATTTCACTGAGTACCTCTTCAAAGGTCATCAATGCTATAGCCTGTGTCATAATTTCCTTCTTTTTTAAGGTCTGCTAGGGTTTTTAGTTGCACCAATTTTGGTGGAAGTTTTATGTTTTTTTTTTTGGATCTGTAAATAAGACTTGAGAGTTTAAGTCCACCACATCCTCTCCTACTCAAACAATGTCATTTACTATGAGGACGCAAGACCTGACTTCCATCTGTCTCCGTTTGCTTTCTGCAGGAACGTCTCAATTTTTGACCAATTCCAGCCAAGTCTAGGTTGTAAAACAGGCATGACTCCAGTTTTACAAGATGGTGCCAAAGTGTTTATCCAATTGGATTGTATCCACTTACACTTCCATCAGACTTAAACTGAAGAAAGTAGGGAAAACCACTAGACCCTTCAGGTATGACCTAAGTCAAATCCTTTATGATTATACAGTGGAAATGACAAATAGATTCAAGGGATTAGATCAGATAGACAGAGCGCATGAAGAACTATGGACGGAGGTTCATGACACTGTACAGGAGGAGGTGATCAAGACCATCCCCGAGAAAAAGGAATGCAAAAAGGCAAAATGGCTGTCTGAGGAGGCCTTACAGATAGCCAAGAAAAGAAGAGAAGCCAAAGGCAAAGAAGAAGAGGAAAGATATACCCATCTGAATGCAGAGTTCCAAAGAATAGCAAGGAGAGATGAGAAAGCCTTCCTCAGTGATCAATGTGAAGAAATAGAGGAAAACAATAGAATGGGAAAGACTAGAGATCTCTTCAAGAAAATTAGAGATACCAAGGGAACATTTCATGCAAAAGATGGGCACAATTAAAGGACAGAAATGGTATGGACCAAACAGAAGCAGAAGATATTAAGAAGAGGTGGCAAGAATACACAGAAGAATTATACAAAAAAGATCTTCATGACCTAGATAACCACGATGGTGTGACCACTCACCTAGAGCCAGACATCCTGGAAAGCGAAGTCAAGTGGGCCTTAGGAAGCACCATTATGAACAAAGCTAGTGGAGGTGATGGAATTCCAGCTGAGTTATTTCAAATCCTAAAAGATGATGCTGTGAAAGTGCTGCCCACAATATGCCAGCAAATTTGGAAAACTCAGCAGTGGCCACAGGACTGGAAAAGGTCAGTTTTCATTCCAATCCCAAAGAAAGGCAATCCCAAAGAATGTTCAAACTACTGCACAATTGCACTCATCTCATACGCTAGCAAAGTAATGCTTGAAATTCTCCAAGCCAGGTTTCAATAGTACGTGAAGTGCGAACTTCCAGATGTTCAAGCTGGTTTTAGAAAAGGCAGAGGAACCAGAGATCAAATTGCCAACATCCGCTGGATCATTGAAAAAGTGAGAGTTCCAGAAAAACATCTATTTCTGCTTTATTGACTACGCCAAAGCCTTTGACTGTGTGGATCACAACAACCTGTGGAAAATTCTTAAAGAGATGGGAATACCAGACCACCCGACTTGCCTCCTGAGAAACCTGTATGCAGGTCAGGAAGCAACAGTTAGAACTGGACATGGAACAACAGACTGGTTCCAAATAGGAAAAGGAGTACGTCAAGGCTGCACATTGTCACCCTGCTTAATTAACTTATATGCAGAGTACATCATGTGAAATGTCGGGCTGGATAAAGCACAAGCTGAAATCAAGATTGCCAGGAGAAATATCAATAACCTCAGATATGCAGATGATACCACCCTTATAGCAGAAAGCAAAGAAGAGCTAAAGAGCCTCTTGATGAAAGTCAGAGGAGAGTGAAAAAGTTGGCTTAAAACTCAACGTTCAGACAACTAAGATCATGGCATCCGATCCAATCACTTCATGCCAAATAGATGGAGAAACAATGGAAACAGTGACAGACTATTTTTTTGGGCTCCAAAATCACTGCAGATGGTGACTGTAGCCATGAAATTAAAAAATGCTTGCTCCTTGGAAGAAAAGCTATGATCAACCTAGACAGTGTATTTAAAAAGCAGAGACATTACTTTGTCAACAAAGGTCCGTCTAGTCAAGGCTATGGTGTTTCCAGTAGTCATGTATGGATGTGAGAGTTGGACTATAAAGAAAGCTGAGTGCCGAAGAATTGGTGCTTTTGAACTGTGGTGTTGGAAAAGACTCTTGAGAGTCCCTTGGACTGCAAGGAGATCCAGTCAGTCCATCCTAAAGGAAATCAGTCCTGAATATCCATTGGAAGGACTGATGCTGAAGCTGAAACTCCAATACTTTGGTCACCTGATGCAAAGAGCTGACTCACTTGAAAAGACCCTGATGCTGTGAAAGACTGAGGGCAGGAGGAGAAGGGGACAACAGAGGATGAGATGGTTGGATGGCATCACTGACTCGATGGACATGAGTTTGAGTAAGCTCCAGGAGTTGGTGATGGACAAGGAAGCCTGGTATGCCGCAGTACATGGGGTTGCAAAGAGTCAGACATGACTGAGTGACTGAACTGAACCGAACTGATACTTCCATCAACACTATAGGAGAGGGACTTCCCTGAGGTCCAGTGGTTAAGACTCCATCTTCCAGTATAGGCGCCTGGGTTTGATCCCTGGTTGGGGAACTAAGATGCCACATGAAATAAAGAAATAAATGCTAAAAAAACAAAAAAAAGTACTGATTTTATTCTTTATCACCAGTGAAACTTAGGAACAGTCAAGGTAAACACTAAAAAAAAGAAACTAAAATAACAAAAAACACAGTATAGAAGCATTCCTACTGATAAATGAGACTGTATTACTACCACTTTTCTAATTATCTGTGGTCTTAATTTTCACTTTCCTGATTAACAAAAAGGTTGTCCATCCTTTCAAGTGTTTATTGGCCATTTGTTTTTTTTGCAATTCTGTGAAATCATTCTATAGCTTTCACATGTTTTTCTTAAAATTTAAAAATTTTTCTATACTTTGTTTACTAGTCCTTTGTTAGTGCTACATGTTGCAACTATTTATTTGTTGTCTCTTTTTGATACCACTTTGATCAGTTATTAATTTCAATGTGGTTGAATTTACTGATGTTTTCTTTTTTTTTTTTTTTTATTATTATTATTTTTTTTTTTTCCAGTGGGTTTTGTCATACATTGATATGAATCAGCCATAGATTTACATGTATTCCCAATCCCGATCCCCCCTCCCACCTCCCTCTCCACCCGATTCCTCTGGGTCTTCCCAGTGCACCAGGCCGGAGCACTTGTCTCGTGCATCCCACCTGGGCTGGTGATCTGTTTCACCATAGATAGTATACATGCTGTTCTTTTGAAATATCCCACCCTCACATTCTCCCACAAAGTTCAAAAGTCTGTTCTGTATTTCTGTGTCTCTTTTTCTGTTCTGCACATAGGGTTATCGTTATCACCTTTCTAAATTCCATATACATGTGTCAGTATGCTGTAATGTTCTTTATCTTTCTGGCTTACTTCACTCTGTATAAGGGGCTCCAGCTTCATCCATCTCATTAGGACTGGTTCAAATGAATTCTTTTTAATGGCTGAGTAATATTCCATGGTGTATATGTACCACAGCTTCCTTATCCATTCATCTGCTGATGGGCATCTAGGTTGCTTCCATGTCCTGGCTATTATAAACAGTGCTGCGATGAACATTGGGGTGCACGTGTCTCTTTCAGATCTGGTTTCCTCAGTGTGTATGCCCAGAAGTGGGATTGCTGGGTCATATGGCAGTTCTATTTCCAGTTTTTTAAGAAATCTCCACACTGTTTTCCATAGCGGTTGTACTAGTTTGCATTCCCACCAACAGTGTAAGAGGGTTCCCTTTTCTCCACACCCTCTCCAGCATTTATTGCTTGTAGACTTTTGGATAGCAGCCATCCTGACTGGCGTGTAATGGTACCTCATTGTGGTTTTGATTTGCATTTCTCTAATAATGAGTGATGTTGAGCATCTTTTCATGTGTTTGTTAGCCATCTGTATGTCTTCTTTGGAGAAATGTCTGTTTAGTTCTTTGGCCCATGTTTTGATTGGGTCATTTATTTTTCTGGAATTGAGCTGCAGGAGTTGCTTGTATATTTTTGATATTAATCCTTTGTCTGTTTCTTCATTTGCTATTATTTTCTCCCAATCTGAGGGCTGTCTTTTCACCTTACTTATAGTTTCCTTTGTAGTGCAAAAGCTTTTAAGTTTTAATTTTTCTTTTAAATAATTGAGGTGTTTTGTTTGGTTGTTTGATTTTTCTTATTCCATACCATCCCACCTCCTTTTTCAATTCTATTAGAGCTTAATCTTGAAATGTTAGCGTGTATAGGCAAAAGTGAAAGTGCTATTGCTCAGTCGTGTCCAACTCTGCAACCCCACGGACTGCAGTCTGCCAGGCTCCTCTGTCCATGGGATTCTCCAGGCAGGAATGCTGGAGTGGGCTGCCATTTCCTCTTCCAGGTAGTCTTCCTGACCTAGGGATCGAGCCGGGGTCTCCTGCATTGCAGCCAGATTGTTTACCATCTGAGCGGTCAGGGAAGCCCATGAATACAGTTCTAACTTCTCTCATACCCCACTTCAACAAAGCAATAATTTCAGAGTACTTTAAGTCTCATCATTTCCCTCCTGATTACACACTGTTATTTTCTCGTAATTTAGGTATAATGTTTTTAAACTGACATGCCATAGTATTATTACTACTATTATTGCTATCATTTAGAAATTCTATTTAAGTTCTGACACATTTCTAACTTGTTTGTTCATCATTCCTTCTTGAACGTGGAACCATTTTCCAACGGATTCCAAAACATACCCTTTGGAAGCTGCTTTGCATATGTATGTTGATGGAAAACTCTCTTTGTTTTTACTCATCTAGATATTCCTCTCTCATGCTTGAAAGATTGTTTTCATAGGTATACAATGTGTTGTTATTGTCTCTCAGCACATTGAAAGTATTCTTTTTACTCTTTTCGGACATCCATTGCTGTTGGAACTCTCATCACACATGGAAGTGCTGTGTAGAGAATCTGTCTTTTTACTTTGGCTATTTTTAAAACCACTTTTCTTTATCTTGGTAAAATTTCACTCTTGTACGTCTAAATGTGGCTTTCTCTTTATTTAAACTGCTTTGCAAACACAATCCTTTCTCTTTAAACTGCTTAGAAAACACAATACCTTTTAACAGTTGAAAAATACCCACTCACCATCCCATCCAGTGATGCCTCACTTCCAATTTTTCTCTTTATTTCTTTCCTATAATCTAATTAGACACATCCCAATATCTTATCTTCCCTCTGTTTTTCTATCTTTTTTTCCCAGTGTGTTGTGTTGGGTAATTTCCTCAGATATTTCTTCCTGTTCACTAAATCTGTCTTCAGCTGGCACTAATCTATTGCTTAACATATTCATTTAATTTATAATTTCAATAATTACATTTTTCACTTCTAAAAGTTCTAGTTGATCTAAATAGGCCTATTCATATTTGGTAATCTCTTGTTCTTCTAACCTACTTTCAATATTCTTTTTTTATTTCTTATATAATACAACGGAAAGCAAGGGAATTCCGGAAAAAACATCTACTTACATTAAAGCCTTTGACTGTGTGGATCACAACAAACTGTGAAAAATTCTTAAAGAGATGGGAATATCAAACCACCTTACTGGCCTCCTGAGAAACCTGTATGCAGTTCAAGAAGCAACAGTTAGAACTGGACACGGAACAACAAAATGGTTCAAAATTGGGAAAGGAGTATGGCAAGGCTATGTATAGTCACCCTGCTTATTTAACTCAGATGCAGGATACATCATGCAAATACTGGGCTGGATGAATCACAAGCTGGAGTCAATTACCGGGAGAAATATTAGTAACCTCAGATATGCAGAGGACACCACTTTTATGGCAGAAAGTGAAGAGGAACTAAAGAGCCTCTTGATGAAAGTGAAAGAGGAGAGTGAAAAAGTTGCCTTAAAGCTCAACATTCAGAAGACTAAGCTTATGGCATCCAGTCCAATCACTTCATGGCAAATAGATGGGGAAACAATGGAAACAGTGACAGATTTTATTATCTTGTGCTCCAAAGTCACTGCAGATGGTGACTGCAGCCATGAAATTAAAAGACGCTTGCCCCTTGGAAGAAAAGCTATGACAAACCTAGATAGCATATTAAAAAGCAGAGACATCAATGTCCACAAAGGTCCATATAGTCAAAGCTATGGTTTTTCCAATATTTCATGTATGGATGTGAGAGTTGGACCATAAAGAAGGCTGAGTGCTGAAGAACTGATGCTTTCAAACTGCAGTGCTGGAGAAGATTCTTGAGAGTCCAAGGGATCTCCAGCAAGGAGACCAAACCAGTCAATCCTAAAGGAAATCAGTCCTGAATATTCATTGGAAGGACTGATGCTGAAGCTAAAGCTCTGATACTTTGGCCACCTGATGCAAAGAGCCGACTCATTGGAAAAGACCCTGATGCTGGGAAAGATTGAGGGCAAGAGAGAACGGGCAACAGAGGATGATGTGGTTGGATGGCATCATTGACTCAATGGATATGAGTTTGAGCAAACTCTGGGAGATGGTGAAAGACGACGATTATTCCATGAAACTCATGAGAGAATCCCCTTGTTTGAACAAATAATTATACAGTTGCCTACCTTGATACCAGGCTCCCAGCCACCAAGAATCAGCAAACACCCAGCAAGGATCACATGCAGCTGCTTTCTATCAGCCTGGAGTCACATGTTAACATTGTTTTCTGGACTCTGCTTACTTCATGTATCATATGAACTGATCAACTATGCCTTCAAAACATTAAAAATTTTTTATGCAGAATATTTAGGTGTTCTTTATAAGGCTGTTTTTACTTTCCTATCCTGTGAACTTTTTGTTCATGATTTTCTTGGAAATATGTGCATTTCAGCTGTTTTCCTTATGTCTATGAAGTACATGGCCTATTGAATGAATTGCATAAATGCTGATTGAAAGAATGAATAATGCAAGTACTTCTGTTTTAAATATTTTGCAATGAACTTCAACTGTGTTTAAAAAAACAGTTCTTTCTTTTTGACTCTGTGATCTTACTCCTGAGAAGGTGTGAACTTTGAGCTGTTGATTTTAACATATTTATATCTGCGAAAATTTGGAAACAACTAAGGTAGCAAAGAGTCGGACACGACTGAGCGACTGAACTGAACTGAACTGAAGGTATCAGTTATGGCTATGCAATGGAAGAGTATAAAATTCCATGTATATTGTGACCATGAATAAGACATAACATGCACATGATGTAGACATGGACCAAAAGTCAGTAAGAAAACACTGACTTATTAGAAAAGTAAGGTTTGGTTCCCTTTTCCTTTTTATAACTTGCAATTATTGTTACCACATTGTCACCTGGGCAATGGGTATAAATTTTTAATGAAATAAACTCTCTGTGGATATATGTATCTTGTTCCTCTTTGTTACAGCCAGAGGGAAAACACACTTGGTGTCAGACAGGCCTAGGTTAAATCGTTAAGCCATCATTTAATAGCTGAAGTCAGCTCTTCACTCTTTCACTCCTTCACAACTATAGGTAAGGAATTCTGACACACCGCTTAACTCTGGGCTCAGTCCCACAGTTCCTTTGGTACATAGGATGGCAGCAAAAGGGATTCAGGTTTCCTTATGTGCCCAAGGGCTTCCTTTTCTACCTCTGCTTTGCTGCGAGAACAAGCTAGACTGGCCAGGTGATGGGACACAGTAGGGACTAGAGGAGAACCCAGTTGCGCTAGCCACCAGTCTCCTGGTCTGAAGCTGACCACAGACATTTGGCTAAGCCACCAAGTAACCGACAATCATCTAGCCAACTTTTAGACTTATCAGCTAAATTGTCTACAAGTAGATGATTTAATTGATGATTAAATCAACAATTTAAGCCCTTATTAGAATAGCTTGTTATGCAGAATTTCTATGGCAGTAGGTAATTGATACATCCCCTCCTTTATCTAATGCTAGGCCCTACCAGGTGTGTTTGGAGACACCACAGTGAAGGCTTTTCTGTCACTGTCCCTTCTCCCTGGAGTTGAATGAAAAATTTATGCTATCATAAATAGCTATCCATATATGTGTGTTAGTTGCTCAGTCATGACCGACTCTTTGCAAAACCCCATGGGGTATAGCCCACCAGGTTTCTCCGCCCATGGGATTTCCCAGGCAAGAATACTGGAGTGGATTACCATTTCCTTCTCCAAGACCATTCTCCAGGGGATCTTCCTGACCCTGGGATCGAACCCAGGCCTCCTGTATTGCAGGCAGACTCTTTACCTTCTGAGCTACCAGGGAAGACCTAGCTATCTATATAGCTATCCAACAGCTCACCTCATTCATAGCTATCATAGCATCTGTCATTTTTTTTTAACATTTATTTCTTCACTTGTTTCTCTGTTCCTCTCTGCAAGAATGATTTGAAAGTAGAAAACAAATTGTTCATATCCATATCTACAGCATCTGGCTGAACAACATCTACAGAGTAGACCCTCCCTAAATGCTTTGTTTGAATTAAATGACTGGATTTGGGGAGCTGACATGAACCCAAACAGCCAGCAGCAGGTGGCAGGAAGCATAACCACATAAGCTGGTTCTTGTGCTGGGAGGCCTTATGCTTTCCAGAAAGCCCAAACAAGGCTTTGGGGTGGGGAATCAAACAAAGAAGAGAAGCACATTCATTCTGCTCTCCTGCACCCTTCTCTCTTTCCCCACACTGCACACAGGCTCTGAGCCACTCATGCCCCTGAAGAGTGCTGCCCGATCCAGGCTCCCTCTGCCACTGCTGGGCACCTCACTCTACCCGGGGGATGAGCCCATGCCCACCAGGGCTTTCCTCATCCTACCTTTAGATCAGATACGTCTCTGTAGCACTGCTCGGAGCGGGTGTGGTCCGACAGCTGAACGTTCCAGAAGCAGGGCAGCTGATACACGAGGAAGGGGTTTTGTTTGATGACAGCGTTGAAAATGTCCTGGGAGATAAAAGCCAGAGACAGCAGTCAACCAGTCACATGGGCTCAGCTTGTGATGCTGGCTCTGGAGGCATGACATCTCTCCTGTGCAATCTCTCATGAGCCTCCTGCTTGGAGCACAGGCTGGCTTGCCCTGCTGGGCATTTCCCGTGCCTTTTATCTCTAGAAACCAAGCATTCCTGTTTGGCTAGATCCCCCTACACTGGGGCGAATGCCCCACGCTGACTTGATGCTCACAGGTCCTGCTGGTCTGAGTGATCCCCTTTCAGCAAAGGGACATGGGGGCAGACAAAGAGCATATTTCCCCCTCGAGCCGGTCTATAATAAATGAAGTCGCTTTTCTGGCCCTCTTCTCACCTCACAGACGGACCCTGTGTCATCCATCCTGAGCCTCCTGGAGAGGAAACTGTGTGATGACAAGTCGCTCCGCTGATTCAGGGGCTGAGACAAATGGTACATCCTGCTTCAGCCGCATTTCCTGGGGCTCTGGGCAGACTTGAAGATGGATGTGCCTGGGACTCCTGTGGGCCAGGGTGCCTGTGTCTGCGCTCTCCATCTCCAAAGTCAACTCTGACTTTTCTATGGGGCTTTCCCCTCTTTCCAGCTTTTCTCCAAGCTCCTGCACCAGCAGGCCATGCTTATTAACTAGCTGCTGACAGGTGGTGCCGGAAGGTGAATTATGGGTCTTCACAGAAGGAGATGGCTGAATAAACTATCCTCACTGGACATGGACATGCAATTGCTAGCTTTTGGGGACACGCTCAAGTCATTGTGACCCGACTTGAAATATGATGACGGAGGACAATTTTCCCCTCAGGTTTAAAACACCTACCTGGGTAATTTTTAACTCATTCATTATACCATATCTCCTGTTTGAAAAAGGAAATTAGTTTCTGGCTGCTTGGGAAATACTGAATAATAACAATGCTAAAAAAAAAAAAAAAAAAGTAACCCTACAGAGTTTCTTGTTTCCTTCATACAAGAAAACTCCAAGAATTCAGTGAATCAGGCAGCTGAATGATGAACAAAAACAAGGAGAGTGGGCTTGCTTTTTGGTTGAACAGAAAAGGATAACATGCAGCGAACTCAGAGATATCTTTACATTTCGAGATGGCCACATATAACATGGGAATCTCAGAATCAAGATGTGTGACCCTAGTAGATTCAAAGTCAAAGGCTCAGCAAAAATGAGAAGTGGGGATTTTATGAATTTATGTTAGTTGCTTGCTGTAGTTCATGGACTTTTTCAGACTGCCTGGATTAAAAGCTGATTTCACCAGCCAAGGAAGTTTGTCCCTTCTATTTAAATTCATTCCCCTTGAGGATGGGGGTCACAGTATAGGAGCTAAGCAAAAGGCTTGGCTTTAAAAGTTAGATTCTATTTGCCACAAAGGCAAATGAAATCTTGTCCGGGAAATATGCCTTGGCATTTCGGAATCTCAGGGGGCAGGCACTGTGCATTCTACACTGAGGTGAAGACCGTGACCTCCTCTTAACACACCAAATTATCATTTACTTGTGAGTTGACATCAATAAACTATGAACTTTCTGAGGCCAAGGATTCTGTCCTTCGTTTATCCCTGTAATCCTATTTCTGAAGATAGTTCCTGGCATGCAGTGTGCAGGAAAAAGTGTGATAAACACGGATGAAGAAGGGGAATGAACTAAGGAGAGGGCTGTGGTCTTAGGCTGGCAAGAATGAGGCAGATCTATCCAAGTGTGAAGTCACGCAAGAGCTGGAAAAACAATGTAGACCCAGCCGCACGCAGGTTTGAGAAGCAGCATACCAGGCGGCTTGGGAATAACTGTACCTTCTAGACTGGTGACTCACCTGGTCAGCTAAGGACGTAGAGAGCATGCCCATCAGCTCCCTCTCTGCGGTCAGCCTCCACATCTGCTCCCACTTCATCTTCCGCAGCTTATCTAGAAGCAGCAGGATCACCCCTGGATAACAGTATAGGATGAAACAGAGGAAAAAAAAAATACAGATAAGAGAGAGAGCCAGGCACACCTGACCACATGTTTCAGAGACGAGCATGCCTGGGTTCACCCCAGGCTCTGCCAGGTACTTGGTAGGAGACGATAAATAGTCTCTCTGAAATATCCTCACTGTATTTAGAACATTAACATAGATTGCAGAAGCCGCTGCAGGGATCAAGTGAGATGGGCAAAGGAGCCTAGCGCTCCCTGGAGATGGATGGTGATGATGGTCACACAACATGGTGAATGTAACTAATGCCACTGAACTGTACACTTAAAGACGGTTAAAACTGCATTTTTATGTTTTGCATATTTTACCACCAGAAAAAAGAAAAAAAGAGCCTAGCACTGCACACCGACATATGGTACATACCCTGTAAACAGATTCTCTCCCGTTTTCCCCAGATAAATGACAAGCTACTGAGGGTTAGCTGATAGATGGTGTTTGTACAAACTGTGTCATTCATCTTTACAGAAACAAAGCAGATCCTCTCTGACTTTATTATGGGTGTGTCTTTGCCAATTTGCTTTATACCACCTGACAAGCCAGATGAGCTCATTGCAGTATTGCTGCTTTTAATAGCTGTCTTTGGCCCAATGCATTAGGCACAGGTAGAAACTATGGTGAAGGTGGTGTTGATGCTGGGTGTTCAAGATGGGGCCCTAAGAGCCTTCAAGTTCATAAGAAACTAATTGTCAGAGGTTGCTTCCTCCTCCTCCTCTCTACCTTCTTTTTTTGGGGATGGTTTATGGGAGAAACTTGAGTGAATGGGGGACTGTATAGGAAGGGAAGGGATTTCCTGGTGGCTCAGTGGTAAAGAATCTACCTGCCAATGCAGGAGACATGGATTTGATCCCTGGGTCAGAAAGATCCCCTGGAGAGGGAAATGGCAACCCACTCCAGTATTCTTGTCCAGGGGAAATCCCATGGAAATTCCCATAGAAGGAAAACTGTCATTTTATGCACTTTTGTATTTTTAAAAATGTTAAAAACAACTAAATGTATTATTCAGGTAAAAATAAATTAGTAAAAGTCTAAAAAGAAAAGTATATTTTTGGCTTAGCTGAATAGCTTAGGAGCGAGTGTCTACTAACTGGTTGGTGAGCGTATGCAGAGAAGGTACACAGCAGAGAACACAAACCGCCAAAGGACGCCCCTGCAGGCTACTGCAGTTAATTTGGTGGATGGAATTGTGGCACCCATGGGCTCCCAAATCAATCCTCCTCAGGAAGCCCTAGCTCAGCAGAACAGTCAGTGGAGAAAACTCCGGGCAGCTGAAAAACGATCTTACTTGATACCTAGTACATACATTTCTAAGATTGTTGGAAAGAAACCGATTCCCCAAATCACACATAAATGTCAACACTGAGAGACTTTTTTAAAAAACTTACTCCAGTGGAACATATTTGGAGAAAAAAGTATATTTACTGTTTTGTGAAAGGTGTTTGGTCCATTGGGTAGAGTTGAAATAAAAAAAAATACATATATATGGTTATGGCAAGAATGGGCTAATACACAGAGCTCTGAACTTGTAAGTCTAAAGGGCAAATCATACCTATTGCGCATCTCCCTGGTGCTTTGTTAGGTTTTTTTTGCACATGGATAAGCTAGATATTGTCACCCTTATTTTGCAGGAGGGGAGGCTGAGGGGGGTTGACGCTGGGTCAGACACTTGAACAGTTCACTGTGCAAGAGCAGTTCTATGAGATCCAAAGTCAGATCTGCCTGACTCCAAAGCCAGAGCTTCTTCAGCGACACCACGCAGACCAGAGTCCCAGCAACGCCTCTGTGGAGTTCTGTGATTCAGACCAAGACTAGTTCTTTTTCTGACTTTTGGTTTCTACCTGGGTTGTTGTAGTTTAGTTGCTAAGTTGTGTCTGACTCTTTTTCGACCCCATGGACTGTAGCCTGTCAGGCTCCTCTGTCCATGGGGTTTTCCAGGCTGGAGTGGGTTGTCATTCCCTTCTCCAGGGGACCTTCCTGACCCAGGGATTGAACTCCCATGTCTTCTGATTCTTTACCATTGAGCCACCAGGGTTCCTTGCCCTTGCAAACTCAGAAAACTGCCACATGCCCTAGGGGTAGGCTGGTAAATGTTTAACCATACGCATTGCAAAAAATGCCAAGAAGGCTAAGTGGTTGTCTGAGGAGGTCTTACAAAGAGCTGAGAAAAGGACAGAAGGGAAAGACAAAGGAGAAAGGGAAAGATATACCCAACAGAATGCTGCAGAGTTCCAGAAAATAGTAAGGAGAGAGAAGAAAGCCTTCATAAGTAAACAATGCAAAGAAATAGAGGAAAACAATAGAATGGGAAAGACTAGAGATCTCTTCAGGAAAATTGGAGATACCAAGAGAAAATTTCATGCAAAGATTGGCACAATAAAGGACAGAAATTGTATGGGCTTAACAGAAGAGATTAAGAAAAAGTGGCAAGAATACACAGGAAAAGTATACAAAAAAGTCTTAATGACCTGGATAACCACAATGATATGGTCACTCACTTAGAGCCAGACATCCTGGAATGTGAAGTCAAATGGGCCTTAGAAAGCATTACTATGAAAAAAGCTAGTGGAGGTGATGGAATTCCAGCTGAGCTATTTCAAACCTCAAAAGATGATGCTGTTAAAGTGCTGCACTCAATATGCCAGCAAATTTGGAAAACTCAGCAGTGGCCACAGGACTGTGAAAGGTCAGTTTTTACTCCAATTCCAAAGAAGGGCAATGCCAAAGAATGTTCAAACTACCATATAACTGTGTTCATTTCACATGCTAGCAAGGTAATGCTCAAAATCCTTCAAGCTAGGCTTCAGCAGTACGTGAACTGAGAACTTCCAGATGTACAAGTTGGGATTAGAAAAGGCAGAAGAACCAGAGCTCAAACTGCCAACATCCATTGGATCATAGATAAAACAAGAGAATTTCAGAAAAACATCTACTTCTGCTTCATTGACTATGCTAAAGCCTTTGACTGTGTGGATCACAACAAACTGTGGAAAATTCTGAAAGAGATGTGAATACCAGACCACTTGACCTGCCTCCTGAGAAATCTGTATGCAGGTAAAGAAGCAACAGTTAGAACCGGACATGGAAGAACTGACTGGTTCTAAATTGAGAAAGGAGTACATCAAGACTGTATATTGTCACCCTGCTTATTTAACTTATATGCAGAGTACATCATGTGAAATGTTGGGCTGGATGAATCACAAGTGGGAATCAAGATTGCCAGGAGAAATATCAACAACCTCAGATATGTGAATGATACCACCCTAATGGCAGAAGGCGAAGACGAACTAAAGTACTTCTTGATGAGGGTTAAAGAGGAGAGTGAAAAAGCTGGCTTAAAACTCAGCATTCAAAAAATTAAGATCATGGCATCCAGTCCCATCACTTCATGGCAAATAGATGGGGAAAAAGTGGAAACAGTGACAGATTTTATTTTCTTGGGCTCCAAAATCACTACGGATAGTAACTGCAGTCATGAAATTAAAAGACACTTGTTCTTTTGAAGGAAAACTATGACAAACCTAGACAGAGTATTAAAAAGCAGAGATAGCACTTTGGTGACAAAAGTCCGTATAGTCAAAACTATGGTTTTCCCAGTAGTCATGTACAGATGTGTGAGTTGGACCATAAGGAAGGCTGAGCACCAAAAACTTGATGCTTTCAAACTGTGGTGCTGCAGAAGACTCTTGAGAGTCTCCTGGACAGCAAGGAGATCAAACCAGTCAATCCTAAAGGAAATTCACTCTGAATATTCATTGGAAGGACTGACGCTGAAGCTCCAATACTTCAAAAGTGTCTGGTATAAGCCATGATTTATGATTTTCTACCTTGAAATAAAGATTCCATGACATTTAAAAAAATTACTGAGTACAGTAGAAACTGTTCTCAATACTGCTGACTTCAGAAATATTGATAATAAATGTCTACACCCACTCATTTATTTATGAACCTAAATTCATTGGTCTTTCTAAAAACCTCCTTGTGCATGTAGAATGCACTGGACACTTAAAAACTGTGAGATATTGCCAGGTCCATATTGCTTCTTAGTCTTTTGTCAATAGGTAGCTTAAGACTCTTGAGAGTCCCTTGGACTGCAAGGAGATCAAACCAGTCAATCCTGAAGGAAATCAACCCTGAGTATTCATTGGAAGGATTGATGCTAAAGCTCCAATACTTTGGCCACCTGATGCGAAGAACTGACTCATTGGAAAAGACCCTGATGCTGGGAAAGATTGAAGGCAGGAGGAGAACAGGATGACAGAGGATGAGATGGTTGGATGGCACCACCAACTCAATGGACATGAGTTTGAGCAAATTCCGGGAGATGGTGAAGGACAGGGAAGCCTGGCGTTCTGCAGTCCACGGGGTCACAAAGAGTCGGACTCGACTCGGCTGAGCGACTGAACAGCAACAGCTTAGGGGGTCATCAGCTAAGCACTTGTGTGACTAGGCTGTCCCTTGGGGATATTGCAAGCGGCTGCCAAGGCATACAACCCACAGGAAATAAAAAAAAGAAGATCGAAGGAAAGAAAATACACTCCAGGGCTTCCTGATGGCTTAGTGGTAAAAAGAATCCACCTGCCAATGCAGGAGACACGAGTCTGATTCCTATCAGGAAAGATCCCACATGCTGCAGGGCAATAAGCCTGTGCACCACTGGTATTGAGCCTGTGCTCTGGAGCCCGGAAGCCATGACTACAGAAGCCCGCACTCCAGAGTCGCAACAGAAGCCATCTCAACAATGAGCTCACATATCGCAGCTAGAGAGTAGGTCCCGCTTGCCACAACTAGAGAAAAGTCTGCTCAGCAGTGATGACCCCGCACAGTAAAAAAAAAAAAAAAAATAATAATGATTTAAGAAAAAGAAAATACACTCTAAGTATTTATAATCACGTACATAATTGTGTCTTCAAGCAGCTAAGGAGTCTGTTAGGCTGTTAAATATAATCACATGGGTATGCATTTGTAAGAGAATCTTCGTGTTTCGTCAAAGGTGGGGAATTTGTACCCAGATTATACAAGAGCTGAAAAACATCTCCAAGGGAACCACAGCTCTCAGTACTTACTGACCTCACTCCGACAGTGCTGAGAGTTGCCCTGATAAATGATTGTGAAGGTCTCTGGAAATATGAAGTGGTACATAAAAGCCTGTAAATAACAGTTACAGAAACTATACATTTCTTCATTAAGGTACCTAATTATCACTCACTGAACTTGCTTGATTCCCACTTGAATTAACACAAATTAATGGGAATGCACGCAATGTGGGAGGAAGCTTTTTCAGTGAACCCTAGTTAAAAATGATGAAAATGGCTTCTTCTGCAATTGGACCTTTTCAAGCTGAAACAACACAGCTTTGGCTTTGGAATATGGGCCCCAGGACAGAGATTGACACTGCTTCCTGCTGTCAGGGGGACAGAGGTGCCAAAAAGCTTGACTCTGGCCTTTGCCTGGCATTTGCTGCTACGTGATTTGCCATTTCTATTCTTGCCCTTGGGGTCTGGGAGCGAAGAGCGAGCCCTTGGCCCTGGAGGCCAGTGCTCTGCATGGAGGCAGCATACCTGGAATTTGAAAGGCCCTCCCAGTGGAGCTGGCTGGTATGTGTGGGGCTTGCACAGCCTTACCTTCTGCTGCTGTGCTGGGAGCTTAAGAGACTAACACTAAATAAATAAATGAATAAATAAATGAAAAATCAAAGGCTTCTCCTGTGAACATCTGGTCCAGTAGTGGGGCATTTCATCCCTGGATCAGAGGACAATGTTTCTTTTTCCCAAACTGAATATGTAGTAACAGCTTGGTAGCCAATATGGCAGGGAGAGGAGGCTGGATGTGAATATGCAGACAGAATATAATGCTTTTTTAAAAAAATGAGCCAGATACTAATTTTTTTTTTTTTTTACCAATGCAACTGCAAGAGAGAAGCAGAATAAAAATGGTGACAAGCTGATGAGTGTCACCTACTATTTATTAAGCAACTTCTGTATCCGAAAGACAAGTTGCATGACCTAGATGACCTCCGACTCTTATGATGAGCTGGCTAGGTTCATGGAATTATTCCCATTTTTGAGATGAAGAAACTAAGGCTCGTGTCTAGCTGGTAGGTGACCAAATTCATCTCACTCTTAGCCCTGTGGTCTCTTGAGCTACACCAGACCATCTTGTGGTATGTGTGTGTCTGTGTACATGACCATAGTAAATATGGTGAGACTTTGCTGAATCTATGACCTGAAGCCAAAACAAGTCAGGGAGCCCCTAGAGGAACAGTTAGTGAATGTTTGAAGGATTCTGCGAAGACCACAGGCCAAAATCAGATGGCATGTGTCAGAACCTGGAGCAAACCAAGCATTCAAAGACAGGAGAGGCAGGGAGCCTTGAGTGACTGAGGCTGCTCGTGTAGGTGGGGTCTGAACCTGTAAAAGGGACCATGGGTTGCAGCCAAGAATAATTTAAAGCAGTGTGCTGTTCCATAGCTAACATGTCAATTCCCCTCCCACATGGCACAGAAATCCTCTTCTTTCTGTATCTGAGTCCACAGCTAACCTCTTAGCCTGTGCTCCACCACCTCCTGCAGACCAGGAGAATCCCTTAAAACCCTTCCAGCAAAGGGAAGACCTCAAGCTCGTATTAAAGAAAATCTGCTGTTTAAGAGGAGGTTCTGGGACTTTCCTAGTGTTTCACTAGCTAAGACTCCATGCTCCAGGGAGTCTGGGTTTGATCCTTGGCCAGGGAACTGGATCCCACATGCCACAACTAAAAAGATCACCGTGACTCAGTGCTAAAGAATCTTCCTGTAATGCAGGAGATGCAAGAGACACAGGTTCTATCCCTGGGTTGGGAAGACCCCCTGAAGGAGGAAATGGCAACCGACTCCAGTATTCTTGTCTGGGAAATCTCAAGGACATGGGAGCCTGGCGGGGTATAGTCCATAGGATCGAAAAGAGTTGGACATGACTTAACAACTGAGAATACACGCTACAACGAAGATCAAAGATCCTTTGTGCTACAACTAAGACCTGGCACAAATAAATACTTAGTGTAAAAAAAAAGTAAAAAATGAGGAGGTTCTGTCTCTGCTTTCTTTCTTTCTTTCTTTCCATGCAGTCTGCTTTCACATTTCAGCCAAGCTAAAGAATATGACTGGGACAGACTAGGTCAATTCCAATCACGTGCTTCCTTAAATCAGTAGAAGAAACTGAGGTACAAAGTGGCTACCTGATGCCTTTGACCAGTGGAGAACAAATTTCAGATTAAACCTTTTATTCCCAGAAGCTGTGTTTCCCACAGTATGTTCCATGGTCTGCTGCAGAATGCTAACAGACGTTATGGGAAGCAGGGTCTGCGTTGTTAAATAAGTTTAGGAGATAGGGGGTTAAATACAGTTAAACTGTGTTGGTTTTATCAATGTGCCTCATGAATCTCAAAGGTGGTAGCCACATCTACACTGTCTAGATTTATTTACCAGGACCTTTCCCCCAGGAAACTGGTAGAATATTGCTTTTTCCCTTTGCCTGAGTCCTCTCTGGCTTCTGTCTGCATTTCCTCAGCATTCTGCCTGCACTTCAAGGGCTGATATATGAAAATGGAAGTCCATCCCTTCGTTCTTCCTTTAGCCCTTCCAGTTGCCTTGCTGGCCTCAATCAAAGAAACAAAACTTAAAGTGGAGATGGAGTGGTTGTCTACGCAGGAGCCTCTGGGGAAGATGCCGGCTCCCATCCCAGAAATGTTTATGACAATGTCCCACGTAATTCTGACTTTCCTCTCTTCTGCTTTGAAGCACTAGAGTTCTCTTCTTATGCATGATGACCCAATAGAAGGTGAGTTTATTAAAATTCATTTAATTAAAAATCCCCTGCTGATTTTACCTAGGACTTACTTTTGATCATATAAATTAAAAGGTTCTACTTTTCACTTTTTAAGTGTTTTCCTTCTCAAAAACTCTCTATCAGAGAGAGAGAAAATGGAAATCCTTTCTCCTGAAGCATTCCCTGACTTTGCTGGGGTTTCTGAAAGTGTGAATGGATGAAGTATAAAAAGCAGCTCTATCTTAATAAAAGGCTAGTGGTCATTCACTCACTCACTCATTCGTTCATTCAATAAATGTCTTATCAAGTGACTTTAACATGCTAGGCACTAGGTATACGAAGAAGAACAATACAGTAGTCCCTGCTCTCAAGAGCCTGGAGGTGTTTGGGGCACTGAAATAAGAAAGGTGTGTTTCGGGCAAGCAAGGTTGGTTCAAAGAGGTGAGTTCAGATCTCACACCACTGGGAGTGGCCCTTTAAGAGAATACAATGTTACCATAATCTCTTCTTCCCAAGGAACAGAGCTAAGAACATAAAGGGGTTCAGTTCAATTCAGTTCAGTAGCTCAGTCGTGCGGACTCTTTGCGACCCCATGAATCACAGCACGCCAGGCCTCCCTGTCCATCACCAACTCCTGGAGTTCACTCAAACTCATGTCCATCGAGGCAGTGACGCCATCCAGCCATCTCATCCTCTGTCGTCCCCTTCTCCTCCTGCTCCCAATCCTTCCCAGCATCAGGGTCTTTTCCAATGAGTATAAAGGGTTTGGTGGCTGGCAAATACCTTTTAACCACTCCTTTTATAAGTGAACTTATACTGAAGTATTATTAATATATACACTCATAGAAGTATATAGATCTTAAGTACATAGTGTGATGAATTTTCACAAAGTGAAATCACTGTTTTAACTGGAACCTGGACTAAGAAACAGAACATCACAGAAAGACCAGAATCTCTCTTACTGTCGGCTCAAAGTCACATATATACATACCACCCTGCTGTGATCCTGAATTCTCACACCACAGTTCAGTTTCATCAGGTTCTGCCAGCTAGCCGGTGCGTGCTCAGTCATGTCCAGCTCTCTGCAACTCCATGGACTGAACTCCTTCCAGACTCCTCTGTCTTTGGAATTTTCCTGGCCAGGAATACTGGGGCACATTGCCATTTCCTACTCCAGGGGATCTTTCGACGCAGGGATCAAGCCTGTGTCTCTTGTGTCTCCTACACTGACAAGTAGATTCTTTACCAACTGTGGCACCTGGGATACCTCATCAGGTTCTGAATTATATATAAATTGAATCATACAGTATGGACTCCTTTTATGCCTGGCCTTTTGGCTCAATATTACTTCTGTGAAACCCATATTACTGCATGTCATTGTAGTCTGTTCACTTAACGCTGCATTGTTACCTACACTAAGAATATATCCACCCTACTTATCCATTACATTGCTGACAGACATGTAGGTTGTTTTCAGTTCTGAAAGCGGATATAACATTCTGGAACGTGTCTTTCGGTGTCACAAGTATGCATTTCTGCTGAGTGCAAACCTACTGTACTTAAGGTAGTTATTACAGACTTCAGCCCATCTCTTTCAGTTTGAAGAAAGTGTTTTTTTGGATTTGTATGGGGAAAAATACAGAGTGTCCAAGATTTTGATCTTAAAATGACCACTGAACAAAACGGGACATATTATGGTGCTTAGAAAAGTCAGGGGTGGGTGCAAAAGCCGAGGACGGTGCCGAGCCTGCCTCGGGGTCCTAAGGCCCACAGACTTTCTATCAGGAACCGAAAAATAACTACTCCTTGAAGAGAAGGCAGATCTGCTGCCCGGCTTGTCGGCATGCAGATTTTAATTTTTAACAAATAATGAGTCTGCATCTCCCTACCAGTCTGGCTAGATGCTTCGCTGAACAAGATGATGTCTCATTTGCTCACCAAGAAGGGCGAGACGGCTCGGGAGGCCGAGCGGTATGGACCAGCCGATCGTGCATTAGAGCCTGACTGAACATCGTGCTAATGGACAGCGGAAGGGCGAGGAGCATTTCTGCAACTTCCAGCTTAAACAAAGTGAACCCACACGGAAGGGCACCCTACATATCCTCATCACTCACTCGCTCACACGCTTGAAAGAGAAGTAGGCGCTGAAAGAACAGCCGGTGAAGAATGTAGCGCTCACGGCCTTCAGAAGGAATTGCTTGGGATCCCTGGTGGCTGGTTTCCCACTGGAAACATCGCAACGGACCAGAGGGAGGGAGGCAGGAGGGGGCGGTCTTCTCGGCACACTCTCGTGTCTGAGCAGTGCTTCCAGTGGGGCCTGACTCCCACCCCCTGCAGCTTCCTCCAGGCAGCTACCCTTCACAGCTCAAAGTCTCAATTGGTGTCTGACAGCATCACCTCCTTCACATCCTGTTATGGGCTGAACTATGTCCTCCCCCTAATTCATATGCTGGAGTCCTAACCCCTACCCAGGACCTCAGGATGTGACTATAATCGGAGGGAGGGTCTTCAAAGAAGTGTTAAAGTCATGAGTGCGGGCCCTAATCCAAAAGGAACAGTTATCCTTATGAGAGGAGGCCATCTGGACAGACCGGCAGAGAGGGATGACCACGTGAACACACCAGGAGAAGACAGCCGTCTTGTGAGTAAAGGCTGGAAGCCTCAGAAAAAACCAACCCTTGATCTTGGACTTTCAGCCTCCAGAACTGTAAGAAAATAAATTCTGCTAAGCTGCCCAATCCATGGTCCTTAATTACAGCGGCCTCAGGAAACTAACACATATCTCTTGGCCCAGAGGTGGTAACAGTGACTGCTTCTGCTGGTCTCTGCGGCCTCAGCCTGCTTGCTGACACATCAATGCTCTCTGTCCACTCCATAAACAGTCCTTTCATTAAAAGAACTGGAATTAATCTGATAAGATGATGGGGTCCTATTACACATGTTATTTTATTTAATCCCCTGGACTGCCCCCATTGAAACTGGAATGACCATGCTTATTCTGGGCTTGCCTGGTGGTTCGTGGTAAAGAATCTGCCTGCCAAAGCAGAAGACACAAGTTTGATCCCTGGGTCAGGAAGATCCCCTGGAGAAGGAAATGGAAACTCAAGTATTCTTGCCTGGGAAATCCCATGGACAGAGAAGCCTGGCAGGCTACAATTCATGCAAAGAGTTGGCCATGACTTACTGACTAAAAAACAACAACAACAATGCTTATTTTATGGATAAGGAAATTGAGGCTCGGAGAGGTCATACAGCTCCTGAGTGGCAGAGCTGGAATTTCCACTGAGGTCTTCCTGACCCCAATGGCAGTGTGGCTGACTGACTCTGCAGGCCTGCAGCATGCTGAACAAACAGGCCGTCTCTTTGACTGAAAGGCCAATAATGCTGTATTGTTTACCTACGCTGTGATTATATCTCACCCTGGTTATACATTACTTTGCTAATGGATATGTGAGTGGTTTCCAATTTTGAAAGCTGACATAATATTCTTGAACATGTCTTTTGGTGTCATAGGTATGCATTTCTGTTGAGTTCAAACCTACTATAGTTAAGTCAGTTATTAAAGATTCTTCGGCTTGTCCCAGTTTGAATAAGAAGCCCATCGAGTGGGAAGGACTCACAGACATCATCCAGGGCAATCTCTTAATTTGCCACAGAGAAATCAAAACTCAGAGAAGTGAGCTCAATGTCCTAAAGCCAAGATGCTCATGTAAGTGGCAGAATCAGGATTTGAGTGGAAGTCTTCTGACTCCAGTTTCAGCACTTTTTGTTGCTTCCCTGACTAGTCTGAGAAAGACGGCAAGAAGAGAGTTCCCTTTCAAGTCCCACACTTGGATCACCTGGGGGAATCGACACAAAGATTGGAGTAAGGTCCCAGCATCCATCCACACGTCAGCTCCCTGTTTATCAGCTCTATGACCTTGGCCATGTGCCCTAATTACTGCTCTATGTACTCCTCTGTAAAATAGGTATGAATAATGACTCATAGGACCATGGCAAGGATTAAATAAAACAGACCACTTAGCATAGTGACTAATACCAAGGCTTTGTGGTTGTTTAGTTGCTAAATCATGTTGGTTTCTTTTGCAACCCCATGGACTGTAGCTCACCAGGCTCCGGTGTCCATTGGATTTTCCAGGCAAGAATACTGGAGTGGGTTGTCATTTCCTTCTCCAGAGGATCTTACCGACCCAGGGATCGAACCCAGGTCTCCTGCATTGTAGGCAGATTCTTTACCATCTAAGCCACCAGGGAAGCCCAATACAAAGGGTAGTCTCAATTAAATAAGAGCCATTGGTACTGCCTGGGGAAAATTTTTTAAAACCCAAACTAAGGTCCTATTCTCCTGTAGACACCAAATGCATAGGACTGTAGTGAGGATTAAAGAAGATAAAACAGACCACTCAGCACAGTGACTAATACAAAGGCTTTGTTGCTGTTTAGCTGCTAAATCATGTCCGACTGTTTTTTGATCCCATAGACTGTAGCCTATTTGGCTTCTCTGTTCACGGATTTCCCAAGGCAAGAATCCTGGAGTGGGTTGCCATTTCCTTCTCCAAGGGATCTTTCCAACCCAGGGATTGAACCCTAGTCTTCTGCTCTGGCAGGTGGATTGTTTACCACTGAGCCATCAGGGAAGCCCAATACAAAGGCTGGTCTCAATTAAAGAAGAGCTATGGTTGCTACCTGGGGCAGATTTTTTTAAAACTCAAAATAAGTTCCTATTCTCTTGTAGGCACCAAAGCCACCACTCATAAGTTGACCAAAAATAAATGATGGCGGTGACAGCTAACAATGCTGGCAGCACACTGCTGCTTGGTGCCTGCCTGGCCCCAGGCCCCAGGCATCACCCCTCCTCCTTACAACATCCCAGAAATACTCAGTAAGTAAGAGGCTAATAAGGAAGGACCCAGATTCATACACAGTTTCCTCCGGCTCCCAAGCCCATGCATTTTCTAATACCACTGTTGATAAGATAAAATGAAAATGCAAGCGTTAGTCGCTCAATCGTGCCCAACTCTTTGCAGCCCTGTGGACTGTGGCCCACCAGGCTCATCAGTCCATGAAATTCTTCAGGCAAGAATACCAGAGTGGGTAACTATCCCCTTTTCCAGGGGATCTTCCTGACCCAGGGATTGAACCTGCGTCTCCCGCATTATAGGCAGATTTTTTGCCACGTGAGCCACCAGGGAAGCCCATAAGATGAAGTAGGATGTGACTAGTATAGGAAACTAGATGCAGAAAAGCACCAGGTGACCAGTCAATGTGTGACATTAAAACATTAAAATGCACAGTGAGTGTAGATACATACAGGCAGTCATGCATCTCACTTTGTACCCACAGCTTCCGACACTATCTACAGCACACAGTAAGTCTGCTCATTCAAGCATAATGACCTGCACTGGTGTTGAATGGAACTGAATTCTCTCCAGGGAGTTGGATCTCAATAAGCAAGTGCCCAGAGCAGAGGCGGGGCTGAGATGGTTCTTCTATTAAGGTGAATCCCTATTGTACCAAAGCCGACTTCAATGGGACATTTCAATCCATGAACAGGTAGTTCTGTCCCCTTGTTTCCCAGCACAACCACAGTTCTAGAGAAGGCTTTGGATTTGGCCAAGCGCTAGCTCTGTAGTGTCAAAAAGACTTAGAAGCCAAAGATGCGGGTTAATTCTGGATCAATTACTTGTTTTCCATAGAACCTGGGGCCTGTGGGTGAATGTCTGTAAACATCTCTTTGTTGTCACTGTTCAGTTGCTCAGTTGTGTCTGACTTTTTGCGACTCCATGGACTGCAGCATGCCAGGCTTCCCTGTCCATCACCATCTCCTGGAGCTTGCTCAAACTCCTGTCTATTGAATGCCATCCAACCATCTTGTCCTCTGTTGTCCCCTTCTCCTCCTGCCTTCAATCTTTCCCAGCATCAGGGTCTTTTTTAATGAGTCGGCTCTTTACATCAGGTGGCCAAAGTGCTGGAGTTTCAACTTCAGCATCAGTCCTTCCAATGACTATTCAGGACTGATTTCCTTTAGGATGGACTAGTTGGATCTCCTTGCAGTCCAAGAGACTCTCAAGAGTCTTCTCTAACACCACAGTTCAAAAGCATCAATTCTTCAGCACTCAGCTTTCTTTATAGTCCAACTGTCACATCCATACATGACTACTGGGAAAACCATAGCTTTCACTATGCTGACCTTTGTTGGCAAAGTGATGTCTCTACTTTTCAGTATGCTGTCTAGGTTTGTCATAGCTTTTCTTCCAAGGAGCAAATCTCTTTTAATTTCATGGCTGTAGTCATCATCTGCAGTGATTTTGGAACCCAAGAAAATAAAGTTTGTCACTGTTTCCATTGTTTCCCCATGTATTTGCCATGAACTAATGGGACCAGATGCCATAATCTTAGTTTTTTGAATGTTAGGTAAACTTCTCTTACCTAACCTGTAAAATGGTTATGGTGATACTGCATTTAGTTTTTCCACTCAATGGATACCTGCTGAGAGACTCGGATATACCAAAACCCATTCTGCAAACAGAAATACTTATCTTCATGGAGGCTTCAGGCAAATAGAGAACAGACAGTAAACAAAGTAGGTAGGTTAAACATACAGGATGACATATGATAATGACAAAGTAGAGAAAGCCAAGGGGACTCAGGTGGGGGGACTATTGAGATTTTCAATGGGTGGTTGGCAAAGGCTTCTCTGAGAAGGGATATGATTCAAGCAAAGAATTGCAGGAGGCGCGGGAGCATGCCAGGCTGATACAAGGCAAGAACTCAGGCAGAATCAGCAACAAGTGCAAAGGCCCTGAGCGAACTGACTGACTGCAGCAGCAATGAGGAGTGCTTGCCTCCCGGGTTGCTGTGAAAGTTAAACAAGATAATAACCCATTTGAAATATCACATTCATAACAAGTGCTCAATAAATGTTAGCTAGGACTATTAATGTTATTCCTGTGGGCACACAAAGGCCCTGATTTACTGGAAAGTGACTCCGGCAGGCGAGGAGGCCATGGTCACCCTTTGGGGTCAGGACCTTCACTAATGAATGGGCTATGTGCTCTCTGCCAGCCTGATGTGGCAAAACCATGGGCTGTCCAGTTCCTGGGAGAGGATTTCCTGTAAACTGGATTAGCAGGGCATGCATTGAGTGCTGGGGAAAAAGAAGGAAGAACTAATAATAAACCCGGCTTTGTTGTGGTGGTGTGTGGTGTCAATGATTCTAAAGAATGTGGAAAGCGATCCCTGGTTCAAGCTTTTGGGCAAGAGTGATCAATGTCCTTCCCTTGATAATTTTTCTAGCATTCAATAACACAGAAAGAAGGAAGGAGAGGTAGGGGATGGTGAAGCCAAGTCCTTCATCCTTTTAAGGAGCTCTTTAATGCAGGGTGAAATTTTTCCCTGGAAACTAATTTCTGCTTCTCTTAAATGGGGGAGGGAAAGCATGTGGTGAGAGCTGAACCTGTCAGCAATTGTTCAGGGGGGATTCTCAGGAATCATGTAACTAAAGGGGATCCCAGGTGGATAGACTCTGTATTGGGAGGCTGGGGACCAGAAGATAAAGGAATTTGCTGGCCTCCTGATGTTGGCTTTTAAGGGCATGCAGTTATCCTAAGCTATGCTTACTTCCCCCCCGGCCCCCAAGGTCTCCTATAATTGGTCTCTTCAAGACAATGATGAATCTATTTAAAATCATGCACTATACTTTAAAAACCAACCAACTAACCTCATGGAAAACGAGATCATATTTGTGGTTAACAGAGGTGGCAGGTGTGGGGGGTGAACTGGATGAAGGTGGTCACAAGGTACAAACTTCCTGTTATAAGAAGACTAAGTGCTAGTGATGTAGTATACAAGTATTAGTAACACTGCTATATGCTACATGTGAACAAAATAAATAAAATGTTAATAAAATAAATTCTAGGAATTCTCATCACAAGGAAATTTTTTTTCCCTTTCTTTCTATTTTGTATCCATATGAGATGATGGATGTTCACTGAACTTACTGTGGTGATCATTTCATGACATATGTAAGTGAAATCAGTATGCTGTACACCTTAAACTTATACAGGGCTCTATGTCAGTTATATGTCAATAATACTGGAACAAAAAAACCCATGAAATTCTGAGCTCTTCTCCCTCTTGTCTTCCTTTACCTGCTTCCCTCTCTGCTTCTTGCCCTTCCCAGCCTTCTCTCTGAATGCCTTCCTGGACCCTGCAGCACAACTGGCCACACACAGCTCCACCCATAAGCTAGTCCCTTACGCTACTCACCTTGCTTCTTGGGGTCCCCTCTAGAGGATGAGTTCTCTGAGGCAGGGAGAACCCATCCCTATGGCAGACCTGGCAGACAGATCCAGAGAACACTTATGACTTGAGCTGATAAACAAATGAATGAGCTCGGAAATAAGAGAGAACCTGCCCAGAGGTACCCAACGGAAGTTCAGTTAATATCTACTGAATGGCTAATGGTAAAAAGGGCTTTGATATATGCAAGTAAACTGGTTAAAGACAGAGATCTGAGAAGCCCTGTGGAGCATAGTAAGCTTGTCCTGGAAGGGTGGCCAGGACATCAGACCAAGAAGTCAGAACACTGCTCCTGTATTAAATGACTGTCCATCTCCCAATCATAGTGAAAGGTGCCACAACTTTGCATCAGAAAGCTCCTCAGGCCATCTCCTTAGCCCACTTGCTAACTCTGGGCCAAAGCAGAGGGTTTTGGAAAGAGCTAGGGTTGGAAGTCAGGCAGACCTGGGTCTGAATCTGGTCTCTGATGCTCCCTAGTTGTGTGATGCTGGGACAGTCACTTACTGTCTCGGTTCTCAGAGACGTGAAATAGGGGCAGCAAATACAGCTCTTTTCTCCAGAGGCAAGATTCTCTCTGGGGATAGTCTGCCCTGTGAGGAGTTACTTCTGTGGCTCTGTCCTTCAAATACAATATTATACTTCAGTTACACAAAGATTTTAACATACCTGTTGGTGATAATTCCAAAGAAGGAAGGCAATGGGGGAAGAGGACAGTAAGATAAAACAGTAGAAGGTGCTGGAATGGCCATGCTCCACAGTCCAGAGCCATCTGGAGTATCTCACCTGAGTGCTGGAAGGAGCCACAGGAGGCCAGAGGTGGGGAGATGATGCAAATATCCAGCTAAGAAATACTGAAGGGCGAGTGAAGGCTACTGGGAGTGCCTTTCACCCCAGTCATTTAAGTCACAGCTGGGACACAGAATTGGAAAGGTCTCCCTCAATGTCCTACAATTGTATGAACATTTGGAGAGAGTATCAGATACGGCAGGCAAAGCAAACACACTGATAAATGGCTTACTGAGATGCAAGTGGGGGCATGTCCTGTAAAATCAGCATTGAATGAGTAATGATACATGGGAATTGATTTTATAATAGTCATTATTACTAATTACTAATAGACAAAAGATCACTGATGCTCTCAGCTAGAGGCTTCTTTACCACCGTGTTAGAGAACAAAATCCACACTCCAAAGCATGTCATCTCAGCCCAGGAGGCTCTTGCATGACTTCCAGTCTCACCTCCAGCTTCTCCTGCCCCTCAGTTCTAGAATAAGGCAAGGGCGTACCTCCCGTCAGGGCTCTTGTGCTCTTGATTCCAGATCAGGCCCACTGTCGGCTCCAATGCACCCTTCAGGTCTCAGCTCAAACAGCATCCCCTCAAGAGAAGTCTGTCCTGATATCCTCACCCACAGAGTCCTGGTTCATTACCTCAGGGAGTAATCACAACCTGTAACTCCTGTCTTTCTTCCCTCCCTCTGTCTCTTCCTTATAGGTGGGGAGTGAAGATTTCAACAAATTGCATACATACATGAGAACCATTCCTTTCCTCTTTATTTTTGGGGACATCTCTCTCCAGTCCTGAATATTCACTGGCAGGACTGATGCTGAAGCTGAAACTCCAATACTTTGGCCACCTGATGCGAAGAACTGACTCAACGGAAAAAACTCTGATGCTGGGAAAGATTGAAGGCAGGAGGAGAAGGGGACGACAGAGAATGAGATGGTTGGATGGCATCACTGACTCAACGGACATGAGTTTGAGCAAGCTCTGGGGAGTTGGTGATGGACAGGGAAGCCTGGTGTGCTGCAGTCCATTTGGTCGCAAAGACTTGGAAACGACTGAGTGAACTGAACTCTCCAGTTAAGTGTAGGACTAAAACTCAAGCAATTCTGTCCTTCTTTCGGTGCCTAGAAATGAAATCATATACCTGCACAATAATTAAGGTAGGAGTAGATAACCAATATTGATGGAGCATCTACACTAGTTATCACCTGCCTGTCAATGCAAGAGACTCAGTTCGATTCCTGGGTCAGGAAGATTCCCTGGAGAAGGGCATGGCAATCCACTTCACTATTCTTGCCTGGAGAATCCCACGGACAGAGGAGCCTGACAGGCTACAACTCTTTGTTGGACATGACTGAAGCTACAAAGCGGGCGCACTCGCATACGCACGCACGCACACACACACTAATTCTAGATCATTGGATTCTGTGCTATGCTTACAATAGCTTATTTAATCCTCACAATAGCCTATTAAGGACATCTTCCTAGTCCCATTTTCCTGATGTAGAAAACTGAGTAGCAGAGGTAACATCTTGATCCAAGCCTGAATTTCCCAAATTATGCTCTTTCTCCCAAACTACAAGCTTTCCCTGGTAATCTTTTTCTGAAAAGGCCAGACTATATATATATTTTTGGCATTGTGAGCCAAAAAGTCTCTGCAGCAACTGCCCAACTTCTGCCATTTCAACCCCAAAGCAGCCACAGACGACACCAAAATGAATGGTGTGGCTGTGTTATCACTCAATCTTAGTTACTGGACACAGAAATTTGAATTTTATATATTTTTTCTTTTTTTATGTGCCATAAAACATAACTTGCCTTTTGATTTTTCCCTCAATTATTAAAAATGTGAAAACCATTCCTCGCTTGAAACAGACAAAAGCAGGTGCTGGGTAAATCTGGCATGAACCAATCCCTGCTGTAAAGAGTTAAGCATTCCTCAGGAAGGTATTAAATCGACTCTGAATAAGATTAAGAGTTACACGTTTCCTCAGTATATTTACCTGCTACTCCAACTTGATGCTAGGGTTTGTTTTTTAAATTTTTTTGAACCAAGAGCCATGTTTTCTACTTCTTTTCTTGCCTCCCTTGAACAAGCTTCCTGGATGGCTCAGACAGTAAAGAATCTGCCTGCAATGCAGGAGACCCAGGTTTGATCTATCAGTCAGGAAGATCCCCTGGAGGAGGAAATGGCAACCCATTCCAGTATTGTTGCCTGGAGAAATCCACGGACAGAGGAGCCTGGCGGGCTATCGTCCACGGGGTCGAGAAGAGTTGGACATGACTGAGAGACTAACACTCACTTTGACAGAGATGAGGAGGAGCCTCCCTACACCACGCTGGGCACACAGTCTAGCCTGAATGAATACATGTGGGTCTAGTCAGCAAAGCAAAGCCTGAAAAGAGCAGCGTCAGGGGCCCAGAGCTGGGCCATTTCTCTTGGATAATTGTCTGAGCTGAGACTCCTTTACTTGTAGCAGGTCCCACAAGGCTGCAGTAACCAATTCAGGATCAGCCATGCCATTCTGATTCAAATACATCTGACCTGCTGGGACAAAAAGTCAACTGTGATCTAAGAGGAGATTCCGTAACTGCAGGCTTGGGGGACAGGGCAAGGGTGGGCAGAGAGGATGCTCAGGTGTAAAGGTTGCTGAAAACCACCGGCAGGCTGCTCCCTCCCCTTCTACTGTCACTCACATTTTTTGCCAGGTTCCATCAGTCCCAGAGAAAGCACAGGATCGTAATCCAGACAAGAGCCAGGTGCAAATCAACCCCTGGAAGGGGCATTCCTGCACCGCCTTTTCCTGACAAGTAGCCCAAGGGTGGTCTCCATCTGGGCATTTATGTATGATAATCTCTTGCAATTTCTCCTAAGTCTTCTTTCGGTTTTCAATATTATTGAGGAATAACTGACCCATAGCTGTGTATGCTTACAGTGTCCATCATGATGATACGGTATATACTGCAGAATGATCCTCAAGACAATTAGCACATCCATCACCTCTCCAAAAGAACCGAAATCAGTATCCGAAGAGATATCCACACACCATTTCACTGCAACATTATAGCCAAGATATGGAAAAACCTACATGTCCCTCAAGGATGAATAGATAAAGAAAAATATCATATATATATATATATATATATATATATATATATATATATATGAAGATCAAAGATGAAATGTTTCCTCAGTGTGGGTATAAACAATGCATACACATGCGCGCACACACACACACCAGAAAATTAATTAGCCTTAAAAAAAAAAGCAGTCCTGCCATTTGTAATACCAGGGATGAATCTGAAGGGCATTTCATTGTCCTACGTCCTTCCTGACAGTAGCCTTTCAAGGTCAGGATTCTGGTGTCACTTAAGCATCTCCATAGCCTAGTTGGGGGAATGGTATTATTCATAGCTAATACTCAAAATATCTTCCTGAATGAATATACAGAAATTCAAACAGCTATGGAGATCCAGAGTCTGGTGATGGTTAGGAAAACAGGACGAAGAGAATAAAGAAGAGGGAAAGAAGGTTACAAAAAAAGATACTAATGTGTTTTTCTAATGCAATATTTGCAAAGATAAGCACACATTTCTATCTAGTAGATAGGAATCACCTGCATGCTTTTACTTTTTTTGTTGAAGTATAATTGACTTAGAGTATTATATTAGTTTTAGATGTATACCTGCATGGTTTTGGGTTTCCCACGGGCTCAGGGGTAAAGAATTTGCCTGCAATTCAGGAGATGTGGGTTTCATCCCTGGGTTGGGAAGATCCTCTAGAGAAGGAAATGGCAACCCACTCCAGTACTCTTGCCTGGAAAGAGACAAGAGGAGTCTGGTGGGCTACAGCCCATGGACTCATGAAGAGTCAGATATGACTTAGAGATTAAACAACAACAACAACAAACTGCATGGTTTTAGAAACTACTAATAGAGGGGTCCCATATCACAGGTTCTGATGATTTAAGGAGAGCCTTGGATTCAGAGCTTTTAAAAATTTCCTCAGGTGATTTCCATGTATAGCCATGATTCTGAAGGATGTTCTAAAGAATGACTTTTGAATAGACATGTAAACCTTGCAAAGAATATATTGAGAACTGAATGAAACAAAGCATGAAAAGCACTTAGCAGAGACTTGGCACAAAGTCGGTGCTCAGTGAATGTTAGTTGGTGATATGAACATGTGTGTATATATATGGGTTCTCAATTAAAGGATGGCACCAGGTTTACAAGACGGTTCTCAGCTGTCTAGTCCTGTGTGTTGAGGAAGGGTCTCTTCTGAGCAAATGCTCCATCAATCTGAAGCCCTGAAGCACCAAGAAGAGACTGGAAGGTAGGCTGAAGCACTGGGCTCTGTGGTCTGCTGCCGCTAAGTCGCTTCAGCCGTGTCTGACTCTGTGCGACCCCATAGACGGCAGCCCACCAGGCTCCCCCATCCCTGGGAGTCTCCAGGCAAGAACACTGGAGAGGGCTGCCATTTCCTTCTCCAATGCAGGAAAGTGAAAAGTGAAAGTGAAGTCGCTCAGTCATGTTCGACTCTTAGTGACCCCATGGACCGCTCCTCCATGGACCAGGCTCCTCCGTCCATGGGATTTTCCAGGCAAGAGTACTGGAGTGGGGTGCCATTGCCTTCTCCGGCTCTGTGGTCTACTAGCTGCCAACTTGTGGAGTCGATAAGCCTCTCTGCAGCTCCATCGGCTCCTCTGTAATGGGGATTACGTGAGCTAATGCACATGAATGCATGAGTCAAATCGAAGAGCTGGGGACTGTGAACTCACGAGACCTCCAGGAAATCAGATGCCTCTTCTCACCATAAATATGCCTTCACAGAAATCGTGCACTGAATAAACACAATTTTCTTTATGGCAGGAGGATTCAGGATCACATCTCCCCTTCTCTCCCTTGCACTGCAAACTGAATAACGTAGCGTCAGGGCGGCTGGGTCACAGCTCTTGTTAGCGCTTATTATGCCAAGACCTGAGTGAGTGACACAGAAACCACTGACCTTGCATGGGTCGGCAGAGCAAGGCAGAAACACTTTCAGGAAATGGCCACCCCCTGTGTCCACTCACAGGCCAGGTCAACTCACTGAAATACCACAGCCAGGTAAAGTTATCCACAGCAAGGAAAGGCCCATCGTTTATGGCTTCAAAAGCCTGGCTGGACCTTTTAGTTAAGAGACCATTTGCCCATGTTGACAAAAGCTGAAATTAGGTTCTCTGTTGGGTGACTTGGGATACTGCAGCAGAATACCATGGACTCTGAAGCTTATGCAACAGAATTTTCTCAGAGTTCTGTAGGCTGGAAGCCTCAGATCCAGCTGCTGGTACGATGAGGGTTCTCCTCAAGGCTTGCAGAAGGGAACTGTTTCACTGTGTGGTCAGAGGACAGAGAAAGCAAGCTCTCTGGTCTCCTCTTAAAAGGGCAATGACTCCACCCTGAGGGCCCCACCTTCTTGACTTCATCTGAACCTAATTAACCTCTCAAAGACTCTATTTTCAAACTTCAACACATAAATTTTGGGTGGGGGAAACAATTCAGTACAAAGCAGGTTCTTCTAAAGCAGCTACTCTGCAAAATAACAATTCTTCTGCAACACACACTGTATTCCCAGCACAGAAACTAAACAAGCAAAAGACACACACTCATTTGTTTAATTTTAAAGTGGTTTACTTACAAATATTACTTCTATTTTTACCTATCTGACCTCTGACACATTTGGCATTTTTCAAAGCATACAAATTTAAAATATCTATACTACAGCAGTACCATTTCAGAAAATCCACTGCATCAGCAAACAAAGATGAATATAAAGGATGTTTGTGTGTGGTGCTGCTTATAACCGGGGGCATGGAGAATCTAGGAACTAAAATACCAATTAAGAGGAAATGAGATAAATTATGGTACATTCATCAAATGGAAAAACTATGCAGTTTTCAAAAAATTATACTTTAAGTATCAATGTAGAAAGATAACCAACATTTTATTTTTAAGTAAATTGAGCATTTAATAATTAAAAAGGAAATGCATACACAGAGAGAAATAGATAATTACACAAGTGGAAAGAGGAGAATCTGCAAACTTCTAACAGTGTTTAATTCTAGAGAACATGATGAGGAGAGGAGATTTCATGTATTCGTCTATTTCAGTGGCAGTTGGTAAAGTCTGACAAGAAGGGAGGAAGTGAGGAAGGAAGGGAGGGAGGGAAGGAAGGGAATGGAGGGAGGAGGGAGGAGAGGGAGGAGGGAAGGGGTGAAGGGAGGAGGGGAGGAGTAAAGAGAGGAGGGGAGGAGGAAAGGGAGGAGGGGAGGAGGGGAGGAGGAAAGGGAAGGAGAGGAGGGAGGGAGGGAGAGAAAGAGAGAGAGAGAAAGAAAAAAGAAAAGCCCTGATTTGTACTGTTTGCTCATTCCCATGGTGTAAATACTCTCACCACGGCAGATGTCAGGCTACTAACCAGAACTGGGAAGCTATGTACAGTAGGACATGCAGCGTTTCTATTTATACCATATAGACAGAGCAGATGTAAACAACTTTAAGAGCCTAGATAACAGTAAAATGATTAGGAAGTAAAGAGTTTTGAGTATTTGAACCATAAAGAAGGCTGAGTGCTGAATAATTGATGCTTTTGAATTGTGGTGCTGGAGAAGACTCTTGCGTGTCCCTTGGACTGCAAGGAGATCAAACCAGTTAATCCTAAGGGAAATCAACCCCGAATATTCATTGGGAGGACTGATGCTGAAGCTCCAATACTTTGGCCACCTGATGTAAACAGCCAACTCGTTGGAAAAGACCCTGATGCTGGGAAAGATTGAAGGCAGGAGGAGAAGGGGGCAATAGAGGATGAGATGGCTGGATGGCGTCATTTACTCAATGGACATGAGTTTGAGCAAACTCCAGGAGATGGTGAAGGACAGGGAAGCCTGGTGTGCTGCAGTCCATGGGGTCACAAAGAGTCAGACAAGACTTAGAGACTAAACAGCAACAAAAGGTCATTGGGTTGGAGCCCTCAGAGATGGAATCAGTGCCCTTATAGAAGAGATCCCACAAAATTCCCTCACCCCTTCCCCTAGGAAGGCAGCTGACTATGAACCAGAAAGTGAGCTCTCGCCAGACAGAATCTACCAGCTACCTTGATTTTGGACCTTCGGGTCCCCAGAACAGTGAAGAATAAATATCTGTCATTTATAAGCCCCCAGCTTACAGTATTCTGCCACAGAAGCCTGAAAAGACTAAGACAGCATCATTAGTCTCAGTTCACAGAAGAGGACACTGGGGCTTGGAAAGGCCTTAAGTTCAGAAGCATAAGCAGTGAGTTACAACCCCAGGAGGGAGCACCCTGTGTCCAGTTCTACAGCCTGACAGACGCAGTCCTTCTAGCTCATGTGGACAATGGCAGGTGAGGTCCAGTTCAGTGGAAAGGTTTTGGTTTCTTTTTGTTTTGTTTCTCATTATCCAGCATGCAGAAGCCTTGCAATTTACTTAGCAAAGAGGTGAGGAAAACCATACCATCAGAACCACTCAGGAAATAGAATCATTTATAAGGAAAATAGTTCAGGCGAAAAGGTCTGATAGAGGGAGAGGAGAAGGGGCAGTCTTCTTGAACTTATGGTCAGATTCTGGAAGCCTCAAATTAAATACACATTCTCTCCCCGCCACGAGGCTGTGCAGGGGGAAGGAGGAAGCAATGATAGAGTAACTTTTCTATAACAGCTGCTTTGGCTCAGGAGGGTGGGTGATGGGAAATCTTCCCATCTTTCCAGTATGCAGCTGGGAGAACGCTTCAGCTTAATAAGAGGCCCCCAAGCCCCAAAAGCAGGGGTGGAGGGTGGGGGGAGGTGGTGGTGCTTGTGCTTGGCTGCCTCCAGAGGGTACTTCAGAGGACCCAGCACCACTGAAGGTGATGCGGTGGGTTAAGTGCCCGGGGCTTGCTGTAGGGAACATTTGCATAGCGTTTGAACAGGCTCAGCCCCTGCCTTAGGAGATGAAAATTTGGCTCAGGGACAAGACATAAATGGAGACCATATAAAGCGAAGAGGATGGTGGGGGAGGGTGGTTTCTCCCTGGGGCCTGGAGTGAAACTGTGCATTGTTTAACTGACGCCCCCCCCTCCCTGCAGCCAGTGGATAAAGCTAAACTGCCTCTTCAGCATTCAGACCTTTGATCCACCCTGCTCCCAGCCTCCCTGCCTGCACCTCCCATCTAGTTCCATGGCCAGGACTTCCAGGAATCCTGTAGGGAGTGCTTCCTGTTTGCCAGGTACTTCCATTCACTACATCTTTCCCGTGGCACTTCCCTGGTGGTCTAGTGGTTAAGACTCTGTGCTTCCACTACAGGGGACACAGGTCCAATCCCTGTTCGGGGACCTAAGATCCCAAATGCAGAGCGGTGCATTTAAATAAATAAAACAAACAAACAAAAAAAACCCAACAAACAAAACCTTTACAGCAATCCTGTGAGTCTGTACCGATACCCTTACTATACAGATGAGAAAAGTCTGACCAACACACAAAAAAAACCCAAGACAAAAAAAGATGAAGGAATGTAACCAAGGTTGCTTTACTAATAAGGATGGAGACAGAGTTTGGGCACTTCAGCATACCCTGTGTACTGGGCAGATTACACAAGTGATTAAATAGACAAACTATGTGTTGTTCCCTACCCCTGCCGAGTATTTCCACACTTGCTCTTCTATTGGCCTGGAACATCTGCTCCATCTTCCCCACCTACAGCCCTCCTGGCTCTGACACCCTTCTCAGTGTATCCAAGCCCACCTCCAACCTAGCTCTCTATACCATGGATGCGCTCCTCCATCACAGCACCCAACCACGTGGCATTTAGCTCTCTTTAACCTGCTGACCTTTAATTATATGGTGGGCCAACTGTAGCGGGCAGGGGGTGATGACGGTGCAAGCAGAGGCTTTTTGTTATTGTTCAGTCCCTAAGTCATGTCTGACTTTGTGACTACATGGACTGCAGCATGCCAGGCTCCACTGTTGTCCAGTATCTCCCAGAGTTTGCTCAATGTCATATCCATTGAGTTGGTGATGCTATCTAACCATCTCGTCCTCTGCCACCCACTTCTCCTTTTGCCTTCAATCCTTCCCAGCATCAGGGTCTTTTTCAATGAGTAGGCTCTTTGCATTAGGTGACCAAAGTACTGGAGCTTCAACTTCAATGTCAGTCCTTCTGATGAACATTCAGGGTTGATTTCCTTTAGGATTGGCTGGTTTGCTCTCCTTGCAGTCCAAAGGACTCTCAAGAGTCTTCTCCAGCACCACAGATAAAAAGCGTCAATTCTTTGGTGCTCAGTCCTCTTTATGGAGACTATATTTTATTTCTAATTTCAACTCCTGGTGCAAGATCCAATGCCAGGTAGCCAGTACCTGCTGAGAGCTCTGCCTATTGAATGGGCAACATGGTAAGACCTGGGAATACAGAATGTTCCCCATCAACAGTTTTCCACGCTCTCTCCCATGACCAGAAAGTCACGAGTACAGAAAACTAGAATTTGCTTCTTCATTCAACAAATATTTATTGAGAGCTTTTCATGTTCCAGATGGGGACACAGGAGCAAACAAAACAAGATCCTTTCTCTCGAGGAACTTTCATTTTTACAGGCAAAGTCAGGGACATGAGTCTCCTCTTGCTGCCATGACAAAGAATCTTACTGACTTAAAACACATCGGTTTGTTATTTCACAGTTGTATGGCTCGAATAACTAGGGCCTAGCTGGGTTCTTTCCTTGAACTCCCACAAAGTTATAATCAAGGTGTTAGCCAGCTGAATCTTACCTGGAGGCTCTGAGAGAAAGTCTATTCCAAGCTAATCAGGTTGTTGGCAGAATTCAGTTCCTTATGGTAGTAGGACTGAGCTTCCCTACTTCGTGTTGACTGTCAGATAGGACACTTTATTGGCTCCTAAAGGCTACTTTATTGTCACTTTGTCTCCTCTATCTTCAAACTAGTTAAGGCACAATGAATCTTTTTTGTGGTTCAAATCTGAATTCCTTTCTGTAACATCTGTTCTGCTTCCAGGTGGAGGAAGTTTTCTGCTTTTAAGGACTCCTGTGATTAGACTGGGCCTATCGGATAATCCAGGATAATCTCCCTATTTTAAGATCCATAATTACAGCTGCAAAGTCTCTTTTGCCATGTAACATAACAACCACAGGTCCAGGGATTAGGGCATGAACATCTTTGGGTGGGTAGGCATTCTGCCTGCCAAAGCGGCAGCAGGGGAATAATCAAAATGTTATTTGATTTTGTAGTTAATTTTTTTTATTTGATTTATGTATTTTATAATGTTGCTGGAAAGTGCAGTGTAGAATAATAAATCTGAGTGAGGGCACTGGAGGTGCTATTGATACTTTGGATAAGACAGGGAGGCCCACCATGAGGAGATGACAGCCAAGAGGACCAAAGGAAGTAACAGGGTGAGTGGGGGTGTGGGGGGCTGGTGGAACAACATCCAGGCAGAGGGCTGAGGCCTGGGATGGGAATGCATTTGGGCAACAAGCAGAGGTCAGCGGGGCTGAACAGGAGTGCCCAGGGAAGAGCAGGGGCCATGTGTCTGCAGAGCTAGCCAAGACCAGCCCAGGAAGACCTTTTCCCAGATGTTCTGCTTTGAAACAATTCACTCTGGGCTGCTGGCGGTCTTTACAAACTCTAAAGCTAAGGCAGGAAAACAGGATCAAATGTCCAGCTCTAAAGCATGTTAATCAATTCAGAGAGCTCGAAGAGCATGGAAGGAAGAATTGACAGCATTCTCAGTCTGAGAACTTACAGAATCTGATTCACTAGAGCATCACTAGATTGTAGGCGAGGGGGACAGGAATGGCCTGGACATGGGCTACTCATCTGGAGCCTGGTGAAGGCCTGCTTGATGTCTCTGACCGGGGAGTGTGAGGCATGATGATGTGAAAGAAACATATACATCCAGGTCCACTTCCACTCAGAGGTCTCTGCCGTCAAGAGGTCTCTGCCTAGAATATTATTATTCTAGATCTCAGCATGGCTGCCAGCTTCCCTTCCTCAGATCTTTAGCTCAAATGTTACTCTCTCAGAGAACCCTTCTGTAAAAGAAGGTTCCTTTTAGAAGAATCCAATTCCTATGTCAGGGTGTTCCAGTCTCAGAACTATGACTTTTAAAGTAGGACAGCTCTTTAGTGTAGGAGACCCTCCTGTTTACTGCAAGGTGTATGGCAGCCTCCTTGGCCTTTATCCACTAAATGCCAAGAGCATCTCCCTCATTGTGACAACTAGAAATGTCTCTGGACATTTCCAGTGTCCCCGAGGACATCAAAGGGGCCACCAACATCCTATGATGACCACGGTTCTATGTTAGTCTTCAAAATACCATCTTCCAAAATTATTTCATTTCACAACAAAAACTTACTCAATATGTAAGTAGTATAGTATATGCCAGGCATAATTCTAGGGACAGGAAATAAAGTAGTGAAGTTCACAGCCAAAATTACAACCCTTAAGGAACTTACATCCTCGGAGAAAGAGACAGAAAATTAAGAAGAAAATTGACAAAATGATCACAGACCAGATGGCAGTGAACACTATTGGAGAAAAAGGAGGCAGGCAAGGGTTAGAGTGAGGCTGCAGTCTGGAGATGGATGGAGAGGCTCACAGGGTTAAACAGGTTCAAGGGACAGCAGGAAAGGCAGAAGGGCTGGAGTTGGGTGGGTGTGGGAGCCCAGGAGAAGACAACATCAAAGGACACCAGGGCAACATTGCTTCTCTCCCTCGATGACAAGAGATCTCCTATGGACAGGGCTCCTATTTGTCCCAGTCAGTGGCATCTCCGGGGCCTTGAAAGGTGCCTGATGAATGTTCCTAATGAATGGACACATGGATGGTCAGCTCTGGGGAGGGAGAGCTCAGCCCCAGGTGTCTTCACTGGATAAAAGACAGAGCTAATATCAAAAGATGCTGAAGAGTCACACTTGTCTGCCCCGCCTGTGAATCTCAAATAGAAAAGGAAAGGGCAAGTAATACTAACATCTGACAATTTATTGATCCAAACATCGTCCCAAGCACTTTTCCAATATGATCTCATTTCCTCCTCAAAGCAACCTTGTTAGGTGGGAACTCTTCTTGTCCTAATATGATAACTAAAGAAAGAAACTGGTCATTGCCCCAAATCATGGAGGCAAGAATTTAACCCAGGATAGTTCATCTCCAGGATATAAGCAATACTATCTTTCAATAGGAAAAATGAAATAGGAGCTCGAGAAGCATAGGGTGATCAACATGGTTAGAGGTCAGACATCCTGCAGTCTCTTTTTCTACCTTGTAATTGATGACAACATGCGACATACATACTGAGCCCTGACTCCGTGCCCAATCTTGCCTTATCATATTAAATGTACTCTGTGATCTCACTGGCCTACAACAATCCTCTGTGAGGCAGGACCAGCCATGTTCATCTCAATCGGAATAAACGGGGACTCAGAGAATCAGTATGTGCAGGGAACCAGGGGTGGTGAGTCCCCAGAAGGGGAGACTACGATGTATTGTTCACCTTCTCTCCCTCAGATACCTACGGGGTCATCAGGTAGATGAGGGAACAGATTTATCCTGTGTGAATCCATAAGGCAGCATTTAGGCCAAAGGAGACTTTGGTTTAGGACATGAAGTGGATGAGCCTCAGGTAAAATCATTGAACCTTAGAAAAAAGGTAAGTGGAGAAAAGTAGCTTGGATGGAATATCTGCTGAGTAGATTTCTGGTGGGTTGAACCCTCTCTGTGAGCAGGAAGCACACTTTTTTAAAATTTATTTTATTGAAGTATAGTTTATTTGCAATATTGTGCTCATTTCTACTGTACAGCAAAATGATTCAGTTATACATGAAGTGAAGTTGCTCAGTCATGTACGACTCTTTGTGACTCCATGGACTGTAGCCTACCAGGCTCCTCTGTCCATGGGATTTTCCAGGCAAGGGTACTAGAGTGGGTTGGCATTTCCTTCTCTAGGAGATCTGCCCAACCCAGGGATTGAACCTGGGTCTCGCGCATTGCAGACTGATGCTTTACCATCTGAGCCACCAGGGAAGCCTAGTTATACATATATATTATATATATATATGTGTATATATTCTTCATATTCTTTTCCATTATGGTTTATCACAGGATACTGAATATACTCCCATGTGCTATACAGTAGGACCTTGCTGTTCATTCATTCTATTAACCATTTGGCTGTTGTTCAGTTGCTAAGACATGTCTAACTCTTTATGTCCCCTTGGACTACAGCACATTGGGCTTCACTATCCTTCACTATCTCCCAGAGTTTGCTCAAACTCATGTTCATTAAGTCACTGATGCTATCCAACCATTTCATCCTCTGTCACCCCCATCTCCTCCTCAATCTTTCCCAGCCCTCTATCTTTCCCAGAATCAGGGTCCTTTCCAGTAAATTAGTGCCTACTAATCCCAAATTTCCAATTCATTCCCCACCACCACTCCAGGCAGGAGCTCTCTTACTCACTGACGTCAATGTCCAGGAGGATCTTGGGCACATCACAGCTTTGTGAACCAGCCTGTAAGATCTTGGGTTCATGATCTTCAATGGTGACAGAGAACTCCTTTCCCAGACAGGCTGGCACAATGAAGAGTATAGCCACATCTCACTTGGGCCCCATTGGACATTCATGTTATACTTTTGTATAATTGCTGCAACTATCTGAGCCTGAAACTATTAATACTACTACTTACAAAACAGTGATTTTGGCGGGGGGGGGGGGGCATCATTTAATAGACACTGAACTTGGAATATAAATCAAGAAAATATGGTACTTCCTGCTCTCTGAAGAGCCATTTGCTAGTTTGGAAAACTTGTCACAAATGGCAAACCCCACTCAACGAACCTGGATCACTAGTCACTGTCCCATTAGAACCATCTTGCTTTGCAGCCACCACGCTGAAGACAACTCTATTCCAAATGTAGAAGCATTTAGTACTTCATTATGTCTTTGTAGCCAAGCCTGAACAATTACACATTGCAGTCAATATTATTTTACAGTAAATTAATTTCCTTTTTGTCTTTATATCATAGCTAGGGCATTGTATTGATTTATTGAAATTACACTTGTAGACAGTGTAATATAGGTAATCTTTGAATTTTATTCCAGGATTATAAAAGAGGTGCTCAAAATATTTGTCACAAAAAACAGGGCAAGACCATGGGCTGAATGCAAAGAAGGCATTTTCATTATTTTTTTGATGGACCTTAAGTTAAGAACTAAAATGAAGTCAAATAAAAAAAACACAAGGATTTAAGTTCATATCAATTTCTCCAGGTTAGGGCCTAAAAACAGACACCTTAAACAGACATGTTAAATGATTCAGAAAAGTGGGTGAAAGTGTGCATGTGGAGGTGTGAGCCTCCGATAGTCTGATAAGAGCCAGAGCATGTTGTCAGCATTAGAATGTCAGCCTCAAGCAGAGAAATTGGGCTATGGAGGGGTGACCTACCAATCAAGATTAAAGCCATCTCACACCCCATTCTTTCATATGGAAAGTTCTGGAGGGCTGTTTCTGATGACTAGCTTAGATATGCAACTGCCGTACATGTTGTTAAGAAGGTGCAGTGTATACACTATTGATACTGTGTATAAAATAGATAACCAGTGAGAACTACTATATAGCTCAGGGAACTCAGTGCTCTGTGGTGATCTAAAAGGGGAAGGAAATTAAAAAAGAGGGGATTATGTGTATATGATTCACTTTGCTGTGTAGTAGAAAACAACACAACATTGTAAATCAACTATTCTCCAATAAAAATTCATAAGAAAAGGTGTAATAATATGGTGTCTATGTCCTTACAGTAGGAAAATGAATGAGATCCTATAGTACAAAAGAGAATAAACATTTCTACTAAGTGTGGTATAAGATGAATGGTTCCTAGAACAGCAAGCATCTTTCACAGGGACTATTCTACACACTCCATTTAAATACTTGTATGCCAAGGACTTGGGATACAGAGCTCAAAAAGTGATAATCTCTGTCCTGAGTTCATGTAAAGGTGGTTTCTCCCAAACTTGTTTCCATATTCTTAGGATCAAGTAAGAGTGGGGAATGCTAGTGGGTTTAACAGCTTTACTTCTGGACTTCCCAGCATTTCTAATATGCTAGCATGTAATCTGAATGTCCAAGGGAGGGATAGAATATGTGGATTTCTCAGCCTCTCTGTCCACAGTTTCCGAACACATATTACCATCTCCTGCAATATCTTCTAGAATTCATCTAGAAAATGCCAGTCCAGGGTTACTGCAGGGCTGATGTTCAAATCTGAATCTCAACCAGGCTACAGGCTCAAGTCACACTGAATTTATTTGTAGATATGCAAACTCTCCTCTACTAGACAATCATTTTCTTGAAGGAAGGCTCTTGGTATCACATTTAAAAAATAATTTTCTGTCTCAAATAACAGGCACTCAGTAGCATGTGCTGAATGAACAAGCTACATTTAAATCTGGTTTCTCTGGATGAAATTATTATAGACAGAAATCATCCAATCACAATATTGCTTTCCAGCATGAAGAGATCTTTGTTCCTGACCCAAGGAGGGCTCAGGGAAATGAAGAATTGCCTAGGGTTGTCAGAGGCCAGAGCAGAGGGTTGACCTACATCTCACACTGCCAATCATCCTACTCAAAGAATCTCTTTCACAGTTATTTAGCGAGTTGTCAAATGTTGGTTTCCTTAATCACCACCATGAAATTTACCATGGTTTCCAACTTTGCCATCAATTACCTTTCCCTTACTTGTTCATGACCCAGTTCGATCCAAACTCAGAGGTGAGTCAGTCCTTGAATATCCCAATTTTGTTGTTCTGCAGATAAGGATTCCTAGAGAAATTCTTCCTCCCTCCCTAGAGAGCCAGGTATCCATCTGCCTGTCCCTGGCCTAATTTGGAGACTGAAAGAAACAGGATGCAGTTTACTTTTAAATTGTTCCTTAAAGCACATCCTCTGGTTAATATTATGTCCTTAATACAGAAGGACATGTCCTCTCTGTAAGCAATGTCTGGGATCCTGTGCAAACAAGCCTCCTATAAACTTGCCATCTTCTCTCAGCTGGCCTGTCTTCCCCCACTCCTTCTCCCAATCATCTGCTCCTTTGAGCTGTCTTCCCCTTCTCTTTTTTGCTGGTGTTTGTTTTTAAGATACTCACTAACAGCATATGAACTGAAGTGGGTTGAATCTTTACGAGACTATCATCATCTTAGTTTTATTTGTTTTTAAAGTTCTGCAGACAGCTGACTGCTGGGTGAATGACAGCTGCTTGCACATAAAAGATGATGAATAGACAGAAGAGTTGGAAGTGAAAACATCTCTGTGCAAGGATGTGGGAGTTCCCTTTTATTCCACCTGGGCAGCTGCAGCAAGGACCCTGTGCTGGTGTCTATCTGGTCATCCACAGCTGTTATGGTTTAGGGGCTCCCTTAATACGGAATTAACACATTATTGACTAGAGACATCTGGTCATGACATATTGTCATCATCGGAGACATATTAACACATCTTTTGTTACCTGAACGTTATTGACTGGAGACATATCAATACATTTTTAGAGAGTGATGTAATTAACATCACCATGGGAAGTTGTTAGAACTTAAAGTTGATCAAGAGTTCATTATACAGCTTATGATTGTTATCATTCACATTTTGCTCTGTTATGTTTTTGTTCCAATCTTGCATATATTATAAATGCAAAATTTTCAAAAATGGCCCATCGTGAAATTTCGAGTGAAGAGGAAGTTTTAGGTGAATTTTATGCAGACATTTTCTCTTATTGTCCGAGCAACACATATACTAGTGTCTCAGAAGATGATAGCTCTTCAGAATATAGTTCTGATTCAGAAGACATGAATATTAGATCAACAATAAGACCAACAACTTTAGTGATTGATTCTGATACATTAAGTGAACATGAAACTCAGGGTGCTGGAGAACGCTCCTTAGCTTCTATAGAAGAGTGGGTTGAAGACATTTCACGAAAGTTAGAAGACTTTACAGGTATGTCAAGTGTAACTCTTGACTATTATAACCCATTGTTAGTTAAATACCAGACTTAATTAGTTTTGGAGCAGCCAAAAGAAAAAGCACCAGCCACAGTCCTTAGTTTCTACAAAAATCCCCTGGTCAATAACGGGTTAAATCGTAAATCACTTCAATAAGAAGGGAGGGGGCTAAATGGGAGAGGTGGGCAGATCTTCCCACCTATTTTAGGGGCCTGTGGGTTGGGTGCAGCTGGCTGGGAAAGGGAAACAAAGAGGAAGTGGATCTGGCTGGCTCTTGGAAGGTGAATGTCTACCACAGAAGATAACTCTAGGAACGAACAAAGACAACACATGGTAACGATGCTCTGTAGGACGCCTGGGGAACACAGCTGGATCCGATCAACATGGCTGAAACCTGAATTCCTTGAAAACAGGTACTCGGCCAGGCTATGGTCAAGAAGAGAAAGAAAAACAACCAAGTTCCAAAATCCCTTGGATTTACCAGCCCTACCTGGAGCTACACCACCACCTCAGAGCCTCACTGACAGCTCTGGGCGGGACTATCACTCTCAGATCACCGACAAGGAGGAACTCAAGGCTTGGAGAGCTTGAAGGTGAAAGTGGAAGTCACCTCGTCCTGTCCGACTCTGCGACCCCAAGGAACACTCCAGGCCAGAACACTGGAGTGGGTAGCCATTCCCTTCTCCAGGGGATCTTCCCAACCCAGGGATTGAACCTGAGTCGCTTTCCAAAGGCACAAAGCGACAAGGTCAAGTCTTGAAGGCCCATCTTCCAGCTCTAAGATTTCATGCATTTTCTGGGGATTTTCCAAGCAGAACACAGCTGATACACAAAAACTGTAATTTTTTCCCTAAAATAATATGAAAAAGTTAACCTTTTCTACGAAGTGGAGAGATTAAAAAACTGCAAGGTAGACTATGTCATACTTGGGGAAAAGCAAAAAAAGGACTTTTTTTTTTCTGACCCAAGGGCTTAGGAGACCTTAGCAAACCCTAGGCAATCAGTTAATCACCATTTTTAAAGCAAGTGGGGGCTTCCCTGGTGGTCCAGTGGTTGAGAATTCACCTGTTAATGCAGGGGACATGGGTTTGAACTCTGGTCGGGGAGGTTCCCACATACCTTGAGGCAACTAAGCCCTCCTGCCACAACTACTGAGCCTGCACATCTAGAGCCTGTGCTCTGCGACAAGAGAAGCCGCCACAGTGAGAAGCCTGCACACAGCAACTAGAAAGCAGCTCCTATTTACTGAAACTAGAGAAAGCCCGAGAGCGGCACCAAAGACCCAGGGCAGCCAGAAATAAGTAAATAAAATCTTTTAAACAAAGATCATGTTAAAAAAAAAAAAAAAACAAAAACAAAGCAGGTGGATCTCATTCTCTAATGGAATAAGTGGTAGAAAAATACAACAGGCCACAGACCAAAAGCTGATTAAACAAGTTACCTCATTAATATTCACACACTAGGTACTGTTGTTATTTATCCTATTTTACCAGGGAGAGAACTAAGGTTCAAGCAGGCAACTTGGCTAAGCTCCCAGAGACTAAGCAGCCGAATTCCAGCCTAACCCGAACCTGCCTCGGTTTCCCAGCACCAAGCTGAAGGCTCAGCACGGGGCTTGGCTGAAGACACCCTGTCTGTATGCCTGAGATGCACTCGGATGCAGGGAGACAGGTTCCCTCCAGTGGAGTCCTCACGATTTCCAAGAGAATCTAAATGTCTGGTCTGGATGACTCATCTGCTGATGTGTGGCGCAATCCTCGGTCTTAAAATAACAAATCCCCGTCATGAAAGTCAATGCATTTTGATGTCCCATAAATCCTTTTCTAATGATCACTTGATGTCACTGGCTGATTTAAATGGACACATCACTTCTAACAGGGCTTTCCCCCATCTGCTCTGCCCTTTCAAAAGCAGCAAGAAGGGAAGGAACTCACTGTCTTGGAATACCAAGTAGGAGCTGGAGAGGGTTTAGGCACCTGTCTGTCTCCTGACCTCACAGTCAGAGATAGACCAGGAGGAGCAGGAGGGGACATGCCATTTTGGTCATAATAAATTCCCCAGTGTGCTACATTTTTCTTTCCCCCTGTAAACCCAGATTGATGACCGGTGGTTTTTGTTTGATGTGGATAATCACGACCCTGATCCTGTGCCCTGGAGGCACTGTAGTTTATCTCCATGTGACATTTTCTATTATTCCATGCTGCGTGAGGCAGGGCCTAAACACACACCAGGGTTTACCTGCGATGCCCCTTCACCCAGCAGAGAAGCATGGGTGTCTCCAGCTTTATGAAAGCCTGGAGTGAAGGTGCTGAAATCCAGGCACAGGAGATCAACATGAGGTGATCATTCTCTGAGCAAAAGAAGCATGGGAAGCCCTCTCATTGGCCCACTGTGGGTTTCTAAAGGGTCCAGCCTCAAAGGCACTGAGAAAAGAGTCCTTGGGGAAGTTTGCTGAAAGGGGAAACAAGGTATCATGTTTAATCAGAACAGATCCTTGCACCTTCTGCTCCAGAAACGTCCTGGAGACTTTGTATAAGGCAGAACCCTGGGCTCCTCCCAGACCTTTCAAGGTGCAGAGTCTAGAGCCCACATTTTTTTAAAAACAATATTAGAATCTGTTGTATTTTGTGATTTGCTGAATAAGATAACAAAAGCATCAAGAGTTCTTACATTATTGTTTGCCTAAAATATTGCAACGATTCCAAAGTCACAGAAAGAAGAAATTATTTTCAGGCTTTCTCTTCTTGATCGGGTCAAATTTCTCTCCATGCACTGTTAACTTTGTAGTTAAGGTAGAGCAAGGATTTAAACAATTTTGCAGTTCTCTTTCCTCACTTTGTATAACCTGTGTGGTCCAGGAATTTCACATAAAAAGGTGCCTTACAAAGAACTTTCTAGTAGCTAAAATGATCTAATACGCTTATAGATTTAAGTAGTCAAATCTCACCTGTCCCCAGATCTTTGACACGGAGCCAGGTGGCCAGTAGACAGTCCCAACTGAAAGTGATTTACTGAGATAGGGTTACTTTTTAAAAATAGGATTCTTGATTTTGAAGCCACTAAAATTCAAGCTAGGAAGGTTAGTAGTTAACAGCAGGCTCCTTACTTATCAGACTCCAACCTTTAACTCTCTTTCCTAGGTATAAAATAGAGATGAGAACAGCTCTTGCCCCATGAGGTTAGTGTGAGCGTCAGTGAGAGTACCACCTAGAACACACTGGGTACATCACTTGGCCAGTACTGAGCTGGGATGCAGAGACATTGCCTTGCCCATCACCATAACAGAAATACCTCCACACCAGCTAATCAGAGCTGCTGCTTTAAGCCCATTTTGGGGCCCCCTCCCCGAACCTGAAGAATCGATGCTTTCGAACTGTGGTGTTGGAAAAGACTCTTGAGAGTCCCTTGGACAGCAAGGAGATTATACCAGGCAATTCTAAAAGAAATCAACCTTGAATATTCATTGCAAGGACTGATGCTGAAGCTTCAATACTTTGGCCACCTGATGTGAAGAGCCAACTCACTGGAAAAAGACTCTGATGCTGGGAAAGATAAAAGGCAGGAGGAGAAGAGGATGACAGAGGACAAGATGGTTGGATGGCATCACCGACTCAATGGACATGAGTTTGAGCAAGCTCTGGGAGATGGTGAAGGACAGGGAAGCCTGGCGTGCTGCAGTCCATGGGACTGTAAAGAGTTGGACACAACTGAGCAACTGAATAACCACCACCCTGAACCTGGCCTCTCTCAGGGATGCCCCAGAATCCCCCACCATTCCGTGACTCAAGGGTTAATGCCTTGTAAAGCAGGGAAGTGCTGGAGGTTAAAATTCTTCAGCTGCACCCCCTGCAGGTTGCGATGCCTGGTAGGTGTTAACAGAGGAAAATGACATCCTGTGAGGCACACCCGGACCTTCTGGCAAATGTCAGCTAAGGAACGTGTCCCCAGTCAGGACGGCCTTCAGTACAGGCATCCCTGACCTCTGGCCGCCCCGGACATTCAGCCTGGACCTTTCTTCCCTTGTCTTATTCCAGCTTTGACCTCACTCTGACCTGATCTCTGAATGTGCACGTCTGGATGCTCAACTCTCATCTTTCGTCCTGTGGCCACTGGGGCCTCATATTTGCATCTGACCCTCAGCACTCAGAGCTGACCGACTCCTCCCACTACAGACTCACCTGAGCCTCCAGGATTGGCTACCACCTATCACCTTCAGGGGACACCATCTCCAGACCCCTGCCCTAACTCAGTAGAGCTGGTCTAGGTTCCGAGTCCCAGCCCTTCTTGGTCTGACCTATCCTGCTGCCCTCCTTGAGCTCCAAGTTCTCATCCTGACCCACAACACAGGTCTGCACCCTTGAGAACAGGGTATCAAAGCAAAGAGGATCTCCAGAGGCATTCTGAAGGTAGACAGTGGCAGGACCAGAGCCTAAAGAGCAGAGGTTACTCTAGTTTCCTCCTTTATAAGCTCCACAAGGTCATGGGCTATGTCTGGTACACTAGCTCAGGGCCCAGCACACAGTAAATGTTAGAGAGACAGGAGGTGAACAAAGAATGAATGAATGAATGACACTATTAATAGAGACAGAAAGAAAAGAAGAGACCCATGTGTGGGGTTAGCAGCAAGACAGAAAATGGATTTGGTTTCTGGCACAAGGTGTTTAGCGGCTGTGCTCCTTTTAAGTACCAATGGCCAAATATATCTGCCTTTTCTCCTTGCAGGCACATGGCTGTGTTACACTTGGCCACACCCTCTGAAGGTGGGCACGACCACATGGCATCCTTTAGCCAATTTAATGTTGTTGGAAATGTCACTTCTTGGAAAAGACACATGCACCTCAGTGTTCACTGCAGCATTATTTACAATAGCCAAAGCATGAAAACAACTTGAACATTCCTCGTTAGATGAAAGGATAAGGAAGATGTGGTATATATACATGATGGAATATTACTCCGCCACAAAAAGGATGAAATAACATCACGTGCAGCAATGTGAATGCAACTAGAGATGATCACACGAAGTGAAGGAAGCCATTCACAGAAAGACAAGCATTATATGACATTACTTATATGTGGAAGCTAAAAAAAAAAGATACAAATGAACTTATATACAAAGCAGAAATAGACACATAGACACAGAAAACTAATTAGCATATACATACTACTATATAAAAAATAGATAACCAACAAGGACCTACTGTATAGCACAGGGAACTATATTCAGTATTTTGTAAAAACCTATATGGGAAAAGAATCTGAAAAAAAAAAAGATCTATGTATGTATAGCGGAATCACTGCCACACATCTGAAACTAATACACTATAAATCAACTCTTCTTCAATTTAAAAAATAAAAAACCAAACGAAAAATTAAAAAAAAATTATGTCACTTCTAATCAGAAACTTTAAGAGTCAGTAAGACATCAGGGGACTTCCCCCGTGGTAGAGTGACTAAGGTTCCACACTCCAAATGCAGGGCGCTTGGGTTTGATTCCTCGTCAAGAAATTAAGGGCTTCCCAGATGGCACTAGTGGTAAAGAACTCTCCTGCCAATGCAGGAGACGTAAGAGATGCGGGTTTGATCCCTGGGTTGGGAAGATCCCCTGGAGGAGGAAATGGCACCCCACTCCAGTATTCTTGCCTGGAAAATTCCATGGACAGGGGAGCCTGGCGGGCTACAGTCCATGGGGTCACAAACAGTCAGACACGACTGAGTGATTTAGTACCCACGCACACACAGGGAACTAGATCCAACATGCTGCAACTATGACATGTTGTAGCAAAAAAAAAAAAAAAAAAATCAGCTACTTTCATCCCCATACAAAGACAATGAATCCTCCAGGTGACACTCGTAAAGATGCCAGCTGGATCAGGGACTGAAGGTCAGGAGAGAAGGCCAGCCACTGCCACGGCCCAGTAGTGACAGTGCCTGTAACTGCAGCCCGAAGCGAGAACCAGAGGGCGGACCTGAGAACAGTCCACGGCCGAACTCAGGCAACTGGGCGGCTTCTCCCGTGCTGTGACTCACCTCCTCTTCCTGAGACAGTGCTCACATCACTCCGCACCCCACCCTCCAGTGCCCAGCATGTCACCCTCCTGAGTTTACCTGTGTTGTAGCCTCTTCCAAGGGCAGGCCAAGGACGGTGATTTTTCCACAGGTTTCCAAGGTACCAATCACTCTGGTTCTCTACCAGGCCCAGGACCTGCTGACCTGCAAAGAACAGAGAATGCAAAAGTCAAAAAAGAAGCCGAGCCACTTCAACAGCAAATCATTGTAACATGGCTTTCGTTTACGAGGTACTGAGACCTGATTTAAGTGCTTAACATCTATCAATGTATTTAATTCTCACACTTAGGCAGCCTAGCCATTTTCATTATCCCTATTTTATAGAAAAGAAATGGAAGTCACCCACAATAGCTAATTAACTTGCCCAAGGTCACTCATGGTTTCCCAGGTGGCACTAATAGCAAAGAATCTGCCTGCCAGTGCAGGAGATGTAAGAGATGTGGGTTTGTTCCCTGCGTCCTCCCTGCAGGAGGGCACAGCCACCCACTCCAGTATTCTTGCCTGGAGAATCCCATGGACAGAGGAGCCTGGCAGGGTACAGTCCATGGGGTCGAAAAGAGTCGGACAGGACTGAACTGACAGTATGCAAGGTCATTCAGTTAATTTGTGATAAAGCCAGAATCCCCAATCATTCATTTATCCATCCATCCATCCCTTAACTCATGCAACATGTATTATTTTTTTACTGCTATACTCTTTTTAAATGTTCCAGTTCTTTCTCAAGGTGTATTAATGTACTGGCTTTCAGGGCATGAGCTAATTTTCTCACTCAGAAAGGAAGAAAGGACCCTTGGCTAGTGAGAAAGGATATCCCAGGGAAGAGCCACCCTCTCACAGCGTTTTGACTCTCACATCCACTTTGTCTTGTGTCAGCAAGGCAGGAGCATTTTCTAGAGTTGCTTCTCTGTCCCCAGAGCTTGGCTCTGACATTGGCGTTGCTTGTGAGTGTACTGAGAATCACATAGGATCAAAGGTGAGTCAGGTCTCTCAGTCAATTTCTTAGCAGCTTTAGCACCTCAGGTGAGTCCACCACTCACCCTAACTTCTTGGTGTGTTAATGTTTCTGGACTCAGGTCTTCTAGGTAGGGCAGGTAGGCATCAGAGGCAACTGTCTTCTCTTAGACAACCCTATCCCACCACGTGCAGAAGCAATCCTCCACGCGCCTATGATCAGCAGCTTTTATAGACTAGGAAACTGAGGACTCACATAGGATCATGATTTGCACAAGTAGCAATGGAGCCAAGATATGCATCCACAGTCATCTGACATCCAGATTCTTTCCACTGTCAGTGCATTATTGCTTACCTCTAGGGCAAAGGTTGGAGGTAGAAATGATAAATCTACATTTTACAGGATGAGAAACTGAGATTCAGAAAGTTTAAATCACTTGCTAAAGGTCACAGGAGGGGGGGAGGAGCCAAGATGGCGGAGGAGTAGGACGGGGAGACCACTTTCTCTCCTACAAATTCATCAAAAGAATAACTGAACGCAGAGCAAACTTCGCAAAACAACTTCTGATCGCTAGCTGAGGTCATCAGGCGCCCAGAAAAGCAGCCCATTGTCTTCGAAAGGAGGTAGGACAAAATATAAAAGATAAAAAGTGAGACAAAAGAGCTAAGGACGGAGATCCGTCCCGGGAGCTCTTAGGCGGCATTGCTTGGGGTAGGGTCCAGGCCTGAGTGCCCTGAGGACAATCGGAGGGAGCTTCTGTGAGTTGCCAACATGAACTGTGGGAGACCAAAGGAGAGAGTAAATTAACCGGCCCGAACACACTGCCGGCTGTTCGCAGAACAAAGGGACCGAGAAAATCCAGAGAAGAGCTCGCAGGCTGCGGACCGGCCCAGCCCCGCCGGAGGCAGGAGGCAGGGGGGAGGGGAAGGTCGCGGCGAGACACAGGGCGCAGGCACCTGGCCGGCGCGGGCGGGGACTGGGGCTGGGGACGCGGAGGGCAGAAGGCGCGCGCACCCGACTGGCGCCAGCGGAAACTGAGACTGGGTCCGCGGAAGGGAGGGGGCGCGCCACACCTGGGGAGAGTGCGCCCACCGAGCCCCTGGCTGTCTGGACCGCTCTGACGGGGAAGGCACAGAGAGCAGGCGCAGCTTTTCCTTCCGCGCTTTTGTGGAACACCCGAGGGCTGGAACCTCGCGCAGCGCGGGGCGCGCTCCATATAGAACAGCCGGGAGCCTGAGCAGCGCAGGCGGAGAAAGCAGCGTCAGCCCCTCCCGGCAGCGCCAGCCCGTCCCCGCGGCGCAAGCCTGTCCCCGCAGCGTCAGCCCCTCCCCGCGGAGCGACGGAACTAGCTACCTGAATAAGAGTCCACCTCCGCCCGCCTGTGTCAGGGCGGAAATGAGGCTCTGAAGAGACCGGCAAACAGAAGCCAAATAAACAAAGGGAACCGCTTCAGAAGGGACTGGTGCAACAGATTAAAATCCCTCTAGGAAACATTGACTACACCGGAGGAGCCTGTAGATATCGAGAAGCGTAAGCTGGAACGAGGAGCTATCTGAAACTGAGCCGAACCCACACTGACCGCAACAGCTCCAGAGAAACTCCTAGATATAATTTTACTTTTTTCTCTTTTTTTAATTTTTTTTTCTTTTTTTCTTTTTTCTTTTTTATTTTTTCTCTTTTATTTTCCTTTAAAATCCCCTATTACTCCCCCATTACTCCTTAACTTTCATTTCCATAGACTTTTACGATTTTTTAATTAGGGGGAAAAAAAAATTTTTTTTTCTTTTTTTTTTCTTTTTCTTTCTTTTTTTTTTTCTTTTTTTTCTTTCCTTTTTCTCTTCTATTTTCTATTTTTCTTTTTCTCTTATTTCTTTTAAAGTCCTCTAGTACTCCTCTACTACTCCTTAATTTTCATTTTCAATACACTATAACCTTACAAAAAAAAAAAAAAAAAAGAAGAGAAGCCCTATTTTTAAACCGAAGATTATTCTCTCCCAATCTTGACTCTCTGTTTTCTACCTCAGAACACCTCTATTTCCTCCTTTCCCCTTCTCTTCCCAATCCAATTCTGTGAATCTTTGTAGGTGACTGGGCTACGGAGAACACTCTGGGAACAGACAGCTGTGTAGATCTGTCTCTCTCCTCTTGAGTCCCCCTTTTTCTCCTCCTGTTCATCTCTATCTCCCTCCTCCCTCTCCTCTTCTTCATGTGACTCTGTGAACCTCTCTGGGTGTCCCTAACGGGGGAGAATCTTTTAGCCATTAACCTAGAAGTTTTCTTATCAGGGCTGCATAGTTGGAGAAGTCCTGAGACTACAGGAAGAATAAAACTGAAATCCAGAGGCAGGAGACTTAAGCCCAAAACCTGAGAACACCAGAAAACTCCTGACTACAAGGAACTTTAAGTGATAAGTGACTGTCCAAAAGCCTCCATACCTACACTGAAACCAACCACCACACAAGAGCCAATAAGTTTTAGAGCAAGACATACCACGCAAATTCTCCAGCAACGCAGGAACATAGCCCTGAACATCAACATACAGGCTGCCCAAGGTCACACCTAACACATAGACCCATCTCAAAACTCATTACTGGGCACTCCATTGCTCTCCAAAGAGAAGAAATCAAGTTCCACGCACCAGAACACTGACGCAAGCTTCCCTAACCAGGAAACCTTGACAAGCCAATCGTCTAACCCCATCCACTGGGTTAATCCTCCACAACAAAAAGGAACCACAGACCTCCAGAATACAGAAAGCCCACTCCAGATACAGCAATCTAAACAAGATGAAAAGGCAAAGAAATACCCAACAGGTAAAGGAACATGAAAAATGCCCACCAAGTCAAACAAAAGAGGAGGAGATAGGGAATCTACCTGAAAAAGAATTTAGAATAATGATAATAAAAATGATCCAAAATCTTGAAAACAAAATGGAGTTACAGATAAATAGCCTGGAAACAAAGATTGAAAAGATTCAAGAACTGTTTAATAAAGACCTAGAAGAAATAAAAAAGAGTCAATTACAAATGAATAATGCAATGAATGAGATCAAAAACACTTTGGAGGGAACCAAGAGTAGAATAACGGAGGCAGAAGATAGGATAAGTGAGGTAGAAGATAAAATGGTGGAAATAAATGAAGCAGAGAGGAAAAAAGAAAAAAGGATCAAAAGAAATGAGGACAACCTCAGGGACCTCTGGGACACTGTGAAACGCCCCAACATTCGAATCATAGGAGTTCCAGAAGAAGAAGACAAAAAGAAGGGCCATGAGAAAATACTCGAGGAGATAATAGCTGAAAACTTCCCTAAAATGGGGAAGGAAATAGCCACCCAAATCCAAGAAACCCAGAGAGTCCCAAACAGGATAAACCCAAGGCGAAACACCCCAAGACACATATTAATCAAATTAACAAAGATCAAACACAAAGAACAAATATTAAAAGCAGCAAGGGAAAAACAACAAATAACACACAAAGGGATTCCCATAAGGATAACAGCTGATCTATCAATAGAAACCCTCCAGGCCAGAAGGGAATGGCAGGACGTACTGAAAGTAATGAAAGAGAGTAACCTACAACCTAGATTACTGTATCCAGCAAGGATCTCATTCAGATATGAAGGAGAATTCAAAAGCTTTACAGATAAGCAAAAGCTGAGAGAATTCAGCACCACCAAACCAGCTCTTCAACAAATGCTAAAGGATCTTCTCTAGACAGGAAATGCAGAAAGGTTTTATAAATGTGAACCCAAAACAACAAAGTAAATGGCAACGGGACCACACCTATCAATAATTACCCTAAATGTAAATGGGTTGAATGCCCCAACCAAAAGACAAAGATTGGCTGAATGGATACAAAAACAAGACCCCTATATATGCTGTCTACAAGAGACCCACCTCAAAACAAGAGACACATACAGACTAAAAGTGAAGGGCTGGAAAAAAATATTTCATGCAAACGGAGACCAAAAGAAAGCAGGAGTCGCAATACTCATATCAGATAAAATTGACTTTCAAATAAAGGAAGTGAAAAGAGACAAAGAAGGACACTACATAATGATCAAAGGATCAATCAAAAAAGAAGATATAACAATTATAAATATATATGCACCCAACATAGGAGCACCGCAATATGTACGGCAAACGCTAACAAGTATGAAAGAGGAAATTAATAGTAACACAATAATAGTGGGAGACTTTAATACCCCACTCACAACTATGGATAGATCAACTAAACAGAAAATTAACAAGGAAACACAAACCTTAAATGACACAATGGACCAGCTAGACCTAATTGATATCTATAGGACATTTCACCCCAAAACAATCAACTTCACCTTTTTCTCAAGTGCACACGGAACATTCTCCAGAATAGATCACATCCTGGGCCATAAATCTGGTCTTGGAAAATTCAAAAAAATTGAAATCATTCCAGTCATCTTTTCTGACCACAGTGCAGTAAGATTAGATCTCAATTACAGGGAAAAAATTGTTAAAACTTCAAACATATGGAGGCTAAATAACACGCTTCTGAATAACCAACAAATCATAGAAGAAATCAAAAAAGAAATCAAAATATGTATAGAAATGAATGAAAATGAAAACACAACAACCCAAAACCTATGGGACACTGTAAAAGCAGTGCTAAGGGGAAGGTTCATAGCATTACAGGCTTACATCAAGAAACAAGAAAAAAACCAATTAAATAACCTAACTCTACACCTAAAGCAATTAGAGAAGGAAGAAATGAAGAACCCCAGAGTTAGCAGAAGGAAAGAAATCTTAAAAATCAGGGCAGAAATAAATGCAAAAGAAACTAAAGAAACCATAGCAAAAATCAACAAAGCTAAAAGCTGGTTTTTTGAAAAAATAAACAAAATTGACAAACCATTAGCAAGACTCATTAAGAAACAAAGAGAGAAAAACCAAATTAACAAAATTAGAAATGAAAATGGAGAGATCACAACAGACAACACTGAAATACAAAGGATCATAAGAGACTACTACCAGCAGCTCTATGCCAATAAAATGGACAACTTGGATGAAATGGACAAATTCTTAGAAAAGTATAACTTTCCAAAACTGAACCAGGAAGAAATAGAAGATCTTAACAGACCCATCACAAGCAAGGAAATCGAAACTGTCATCAAAAATCTTCCAGCAAACAAAAGCCCAGGACCAGATGGCTTCACAGCTGAATTCTACCAAAAATTTAGAGAAGAGCTAACACCTATCTTACTCAAACTCTTCCAGAAAATTGCAGAAGAAGGTAAGCTTCCAAACTCATTCTATGAGGCCACCATCACCCTAATTCCAAAACCAGACAAAGATGCCACAAAAAAAGAAAACTACAGGCCAATATCACTGATGAACATAGATGCAAAAATCCTTAACAAAATTCTAGCAAACAGAATCCAACAACATATTAAAAAAATCATACACCATGACCAAGTGGGCTTTATCCCAGGAATGCAAGGATTCTTTAATATCCGCAAATCAATCAATGTAATACACCACATTAACAAATTGAAAGATAAAAACCATATGATTATCTCAATAGATGCAGAGAAAGCCTTTGACAAAATTCAACACTCATTTATGATTAAAACTCTCCAAAAAGCAGGAATAGAAGGAACATACCTCAACATAATAAAAGCTATATATGACAAACCCACAGCAAGCATCACCCTCAATGGTGAAAAATTGAAGGCATTTCCCCTGAAATCAGGAACAAGACAAGGGTGCCCACTCTCACCACTACTATTCAACATAGTGTTGGAAGTGCTGGCCACAGCAATCAGAGCAGAAAAAGAAGTAAAAGGAATCCAGATAGGAAAAGAAGAAGTAAAACTCTCACTGTTTGCAGATGACATGATCCTCTACATAGAAAACCCTAAAGATTCTACCAGAAAATTACTAGAGCTAATCAATGAATATAGTAAAGTTGCAGGATATAAAATTAACACACAGAAATCCCTTGCATTCCTATATACTAACAATGAAAAAACAGACAGAGAAATTAAGGAAACAATACCATTCACCATTGCAACAAAAAGAATAAAATACTTAGGAGTATATCTACCTAAAGAAACAAAGGACCTATACATAGAAAACTATAAAACACTGATGAAAGAAATCAAAGAGGACACAAACAGATGGAGAAACATACCGTGTTCATGGATTGGAAGAATTAATATTGTCAAAATGGCTATTCTACCCAAAGCAGTCTATAGATTCAATGCAATCCCTATCAAGCTACCAACGGTATTTTTCACAGAACTAGACCAAAGAATTTCACAATTTGTATGGAAATACAAAAAACCTCGAATAGCCAAAGTAATCTTGAGAAAGAAGAATGGAACTGGAGGAATCAACCTGCCTGACTTCAGACTCTACTACAAAGCCACAGTCATCAAGACAGTATGGTACTGGCACAAAGACAGAAATATAGATCAATGGAACAGAATAGAAAGCCCAGAGATAAATCCACGAACCTATGGACACCTTATCTTTGACAAAGGAGGCAAGGATATACAATGGAAAAAAGACAACCTCTTCAACAAGTGGTGCTGGGAAAACTGGTCAACCACTTGTAAAAGAATGAAACTAGAACACTTTCTAACACCATACACAAAAATAAACTCAAAATGGATTAAAGATCTAAATGTAAGACCAGAAACTATAAAACTCCTAGAGGAGAACATAGGCAAAACACTCTCCGACATAAATCAAAGCAAGATCCTCTATGACCCACCTCCCAGAATATTGGAAATAAAAGCAAAACTAAACAAATGGGACCTAATGAAACTTAAAAGCTTTTGCACTACAAAGGAAACTATAAGTAAGGTGAAAAGACAGCCCTCAGATTGGGAGAAAATAATAGCAAATGAAGAAAGAGACAAAGGACTAATCTCAAAAATATACAAGCAACTCCTGCAGCTCAATTCCAGAAAAATAAATGACCCAATCAAAAAATGGGCCAAAGAACTAAACAGACATTTCTCCAAGGAAGACATACAGATGGCTAACAAACACATGAAAAGATGCTCAACATCACTCATTATTAGAGAAATGCAAATCAAAACCACAATGAGGTACCATTACACGCCAGTCAGGATGGCTGCTATCCAAAAGTCTACAAGCAATAAATGCTGGAGAGGGTGTGGAGAAAAGGGAACCCTCTTACACTGTTGGTGGGAATGCAAACTAGTACAGCCGCTATGGAAAACAGTGTGGAGATTTCTTAAAAAACTGGACATAGAACTGCCATATGACCCAGCAATCCCACTTCTGGGCATACACACTGAGGAAACCAGATCTGAAAGAGACACGTGCACCCCAATGTTCATCGCAGCACTGTTTATAATAGCCAGGACATGGAAGCAACCTAGATGCCCATCAGCAGATGAATGGATAAGGAAGCTGTGGTACATATACACCATGGAATATTACTCAGCCATTAAAAAGAATTCATTTGAACCAGTCCTAATGAGATGGATGAAGCTGGAGCCCCTTATACAGAGTGAAGTAAGCCAGAAAGATAAAGAACATTACAGCATACTGACACATGTATATGGAATTTAGAAAGGTGATAACGATAACCCTATATGCAGAACAGAAAAAGAGACACAGAAATACAGAACAGACTTTTGAACTTTGTGGGAGAATGTGAGGGTGGGATATTTCAAAAGAACAGCATGTATACTATCTATGGTGAAACAGATCACCAGCCCAGGTGGGATGCACGAGACAAGTGCTCCGGCCTGGTGCACTGGGAAGACCCAGAGGAATCGGGTGGAGAGGGAGGTGGGAGGGGGGATCGGGATTGGGAATACATGTAAATCCATGGCTGATTCATATCAATGTATGACAAAACCCACTGGAAAAAAAAAATAATAATAATAAAAATTAAAAAAAAAAAAAAATAAAGGTCACAGGAGATGAAGAGGCACTGTCTGTCACAGCTAACCAATGCTTTCTGGAGCTAAAATTCTTATACTGTTGGCCAGTCTGAGAAATAAAGCCGCTTCTGACCAAATGAAAGCCCCAGCAGCACGTGAAGAAAAACAGTGGTTCTCCGGGAATACCATGCTGGGTGAAATAAAACCTCCTTGGTGTGATGACAGCTCCTTGAAATGATGGTGTGTGGGTTTGGTGTAATTTACTTGATCAATTTATCGAGCTCCCATCTAAATCATCACCCCAGCACAAATACATAAATTAGAGGCATAGGAAAAATACTACCACCCACTTTGTCATTGTATATGATCATATCCAATACGTGTAGAATCCCTCAGAAAAACAGATCACCAATTCAGCAAGTGCAAGAGCCAATCAATTTCACACACAACAAGCTTGGGATGTTCGTGTAAAACAGATCTGAAAGGCACGGTGCCCTCAGTCAAGCAAGCTGCGTGCTGAGTCCCAATGCTGTGACCTTGTTAGAGAGCCTACTAAATAACCTCGCTCTGAGGTTAGAATGCAAAGGGGATGTGGGTCCTTGGGGGAGCTTGTTCATCATTACTAATGACCCTAGTTGGCACCATCATGGCTTTTTTGGTGTGATGAAGGAAGAGTGTCATCTGCTCAGAAATTATAAAAAGGGAATGAGGTTTCATTGAATCTAGGGTGGCCAACCAAATTTCACAAAAGATAGTCTTCAGCTATCTGAAAGTCCAAATTCCACTTTCTGGAATTCTATAAACTGTATTCTGCCTCAATCTGCTTCTGCAGACGACTTCTCTAATAGCCACATGAAAGGGCATAGTTCTGCTGCTTGTGTCCTCACGTCCGTCTTGCTCATACAGCTCTTGCTAGGCCTGCCCACCTGCCAACCCCCCAACAGTAATCCTTTCAGGCTCATCTCTAGCAAGAAGATGCCTGTGAATTCCCACATCAGATGGGGGACATTTCTACCTAGCACTTCTGGGTATTTCTGCCATCTGCTGACTTACGTTCTGCCAAGGACACAATGGATAATATTCACATACACTAATCTCGTCTGTAATTGTCCATCTCTCCATTTGACCAAGGGCAAGGACTGTGTAATACCTAACACACTAATGCATTAATAAATGTCTGCCAAATAAACGATGTCTGGTACATAAGTCTCTCCTGATTGGAGACCACTTATGTTAGTATATTAGCGTCCCCACATTTCTGACACTGCAAAGCATTTCATCCTTTCCCCATTTGCCAAAATCAACACATTCTCCCACTCAGCTCTGGGAACCCTGGCGTCATCCTCAGTTGCGCGGAAAACTGCAAACACGGGGTGACAGCCCCTGAAGCATTTTTTATATGGGTTGCTCTACTGGAGTCTTCAACTGAAGGTCTTCATCTCCAGAGAAGGAGTAATTTGCATTGTCAACCTTAAAACATGTGATCTCAAAGAATAACATCCAAGTTCTCCTTCTCTCACTTTGCATCTGGGCTGTATTTCTTATGATGGTGGCATACAGCCCTTTCACGTTACACCAGTCCTCTTCAGGTGAAGAAAACAAAATCCTTAATTAGCAACATGATAGCTATAATTTTAATATTCACTGGTTGGGAAGGCAAAATAATAAACAGTTACTAAGACTTCATTTTGCTTTTTTAGATGAATTCATTAGCTGCTCTGTCAATGAGTAAATTGATGGCTGGGTTTTGCAAGTGGGCTTGGGAACACCCTGGGCTAACTGCTAGGTGCCTTGACCCCTGCAGAAATCTGTGTCCGTGGATAGGGAAGCACTTGTAGCAGTGTAGCCAGAGGGCCAGACTGGAGCCAGACGTCCTGGTTCCCATTTCTAGCCCTGCCACTTTTCAGCTGTGCAGCCTGGAGAAAATTACTTAACCTCTCTCTGCCCTAATATCTAACTATTGTGACTTCACATGTTTAAATGTCTTCACATATGTTAAGGGCTAACCACAGGGGCTGGCCCACATGAAACAGCATATGAGTAATACAATAGCTCTTTTGAAATACCATCACTCAAGCTCATCCATCAGCTTCTGAAAGACAGCAAGCCCATCCACATGGTTTTCTTTTTGGAGGTCAGCTAGCACTTTGTTTCTAGAACAAAGACTTTCTAGCATATTATTTTTTTTAAGATTTTTTTTTTTTGACATGGGCCATTTTAAAAGTCTGTTGAATTTGTTACAGTATTGCTTCTGTTGTTTATGTTCTGACTTTTTGGTCATGAGGCATGTGGGATCTTAGCTCCCCAAACAGGGACTGAACCCACACCCCCTGCATTGGAAGGCAAAGTTTAGCCACTGGACTGCCAGGACCCTAGACCTTTATTTCTTAAAGTGTGCTCTGAGGACCAATTAGGGTTTCCCTGGTGGCTCAGATGGTGAAGAATCTGCCTGCAATGCAGGGACCTGGGTTCAATCCCTGGGTTGGGAAGATCAAGGAAGCACTGGGGCTTCTTGTTAAAAGTGCAGATTTCTGGGCCTCAGCTGTGAAATTCATTGTGACTGGAAGGCTGCTTCCCATTTCCCACTAAGGGCATGTGGAAGGAATTACCTGCCCCGATGAGTTTCACAGAGAACTGAGTTCAGGCAGCTTAGCCCCGCCCTCCCTCCAGGAGCCAGCCTGCCAGCAGAGCGCTGCCTCGGGTGAGTCTCGCCAGGCAGGCCCCCTCTGGAGGAGGCTGCGGTCGCCGCACGCTTCCTGTGACGAGGTGGGCCATTCCAGCTCTGGGGTTGGTATCCTGAATATCCACTGCTGCCGTTTGTTCAGTCACACTCAGTCGTGTCTGACTCTTTATGACCCCATGGACTGCAGCTCGCAGGCTTCCCTGTCCTTCACTATCTCCCGGAGTTTGTTCAAATTCATGTCCAGTGAGTTGATGATGCCATCCAACCCATCTCATCCTCTGCTGGCCCTTCTCCTGCCCTCAGTCTTTCCCAGCATCAGGGTCTTTTCCAATGAGTTGGCTCTTTGCATCAGGTGGCCAAAGTATTGGAGCTTCAACTTCAGCATTAGTCCTTCCAATGAATATTCAGGGCTGATTTCCTTTAGGAATGACTAATTTGATCTCCTTGCCGCCCAAGGGACTCTCAAGAGTCTTCTCCAGCACCACAGTTCAAAAGCATCAATTCTTTGGTGCTCAGCCTTCTTTATGGTCCAACTCTCATGTCCCTACATGACTACTGGAAAAACCATAGCTTTGACTATACAGGCCTTTGTCTGCAAAGTGAATATCCACTGTAGATACACATCAAGTCAAATCCTCCAAATTTACTGTTATCAGCAAAATCAGGTGACATTTTGTTCTCATTTTTCTATTTTATCTCTAAGGTCTGGGAGTGTGGGTGTAATATTATATATTAATTACCTTGTCACCTAACACTCATCTAAATAAGAATTCTGGCCACTGAGTCTGGTAATGTGCATTAAAATAAATCCCCAGGTAATTTGGATGTATATTAAAATTTGTGAATTATTCATCAAGGTCTGGGAGCTCTGTCTCTGCTTTAGTCAACGGCAAGGTTCCCTCAAAGGACCACTAGCACACAGTCAACCCACGTGGTGTATAAATCCAGTTCATCAACCAGCAGAGTCCAGCGGCCTCCTCTAGGGCTATGCTTCCTGAGTACAGTGAAGTGGGGATGAAAATGAAGAACAGAGCCAGACTGCCTGGGTTCCAACCCTGGCTCCTTACCCAGCTGATAGCTGTGTGACCTTTGACTAGTTACTTAATCTCTCTGTGCCTATTTTTTTTTCCGTTTTTTTGTCCGTTCATTTATAACATGGTGTGGACAAAAAGTAAATACTGTAGAACTAAACATTTTCTTTTCTCTAGGTACAAGTCAGGGCTTTCCAGGTGGTGCTAGTGGTAAAGAACCTGACTGCCAATGCAGCAGACTCGAGAGATGTGGCTTCGATCCCTGGGTAGGGAAGATCCTCTGCAGAAGGGAATGGCAACCTGCTCCCGTATTCTTGTCTGGGAAATCCCATGGACAGAGGAGCCTACAGTCCTTGGGGTCGCAAAGAGTTGGACATGACTGAGCGTGTGCGTGCACACATACACACAGAGGCACAAGTTAATTTGTGAAAATGAAGCTGTGTTCTTTGCCTATTCATAGATCGCCAGTAAACAAGTCCAGAAAACAGTAAAATGTCCAGTAAGTATCTAAGCTTAACATTATACCCAGAGTCCCCCAGCCCTATACTCTTCCCCCTCTACCTGGATTCAGGCATCTGTGGTCTCAGCCGTCTCCTCGCTTCCTTAGCTGACACCACCCTTACTCTGCCTAGGCTTTGGTTCAGTTTAATACTGATTGAGGGTTTATTTTGGGCCAGATACCACACAAAGTACTAAGGAATCAAAGAGAAATAAAATACAGTCTGCACTCTCGAGGCAGTTAGAAGGATAAAGATAAACAGTTATGACTCAGCTAGATGCTTGCAATGACAGAAATGCTGGTAAGTCAGAGGAGCGGAGGGCAGGGAGTAGTGGATTCTCTGGGCAGGGTGGGCGAAGTCTACTTCCTGTCTTCCCTGGAGCATCTACCACAGCCTCTGCTGAACCACAGCCATACTTGCCCCTCTACCCAGACCTCCAAGCTCCCGGGCTTCCCCCAAAGCTTTTCCGATGACAGCGCTGTCCTGTCACACCCTCCTAGACACCAGGTCCCCCCAGGTCCCCAGTGACACAGCTCCACCAATCCCAGCTGACCAGCCAGGTGGCGTCTGCAGTCTGGGTCTGGTCTCTGGAGGTCAAAGTCTAAAGCCTTAATCTTGATGACGCAAACACGTCCTGGGCTTGCCATCCCATTAAGAGGAAAAATCCCAGGGAATCCTCTAGGGGAGATGACCCGGGTGGCTGGTGTGCCGCCTCCCTCAGCATCCCACACTGCCTGCCTCCTCTCCTTGGGAGTTATTATCATAAAACACCATGGGGAACAGAAAAGGCTTTGTCATTGTTTTCTGTGCTGGCCCTGTGGTTATGATTAAGTGCATTGTTTCCCGTCTTCCTTACTCCAGGCACAAGTTAACTTATGAAAATGAAGCTGTCTTCTTTGCTTATTCATACATCACCACCAACAGCCAGACGAGAGCGAACAAGCTTGCTCTTCTGCTGGGGCCCTGGTGTTGGTGGCAGCAGCCAGCAGACGTATGGCTCCAGACGGGGAACTCCCCAGGCTCCCTCCTTCCGCAGCTTCTGGCTCCCAGCAACGCTCCTGCCATTCAGGAGGTGAGGGCCCAAGGGAGCAGGGCATGGTGATGCTTCCAGGTGGCACGCTGGATGTGGCAAGGACAGGTGGGGCATTCACCCACCAGATATAAATTAGAAAGACAAAAGGTTTTAGAACCAGGCAAAACAAGAGTTCTAGCCCCAGTTCTCTATGGCTTGACCAAGGCATGATTTCTCTGAGCCTCAAGTTCCTTATCAGTAAAAGAGCAAGAATAGAATTCCCCCACTTGCCTCGAAAAATAAATGTGCAGATAAATAATATGCATAAATAAGGCACCCGGCCCTTGGTAGCTGCTCAACTAAAGGCATTTTTTGACTTCTCTTTTGTGATTGTCATTGTTCATGAAGTCTAGGTTTTCTCTTTGAAGCACTGACACTAGCTGCATAGGCAGGACTCTAGGAAATTTGGCCAACTTCTCCCCTACCTGCCGCCCTACTGGCCTCTCCCCCGCCCCACTGAAGCCTTTAATTTCTGTGACACTAGTCTCCTGGCTGTTTTCTTCCCTCTGAGCATTCCTTCCCTGCCTCCTTCAGGGGCTCCCCTCCCTCTGCCTCCCCTTCAAAGTTGGGCTCCCCAACTCCCATCCTCGGCCCCTGATGGAATCTACTCCAATGGCCATCCAAATACCACCAAGAGGAAGATCATTACCCATCTCCATCTCAGACTGCTTTCCAGAGCTTCTTACTCTTAAATCCAACTACCTGCTCACGGCTTCATTTGGCTCTTTCACAGAGACCTTCAACTCAAACTGATCAAAATCAGATCCACAATTTTCTCTTCCTAAATAACAGCCTGACTCCTGCCTATTCTGTTGGTTCGTAGCATCAAGACCCAACTTGTCACCAAAGCCAGGACCTTTGAGTCAACCATGACACCCCCCGCCCCCACCTCTCTCATCACTGCTATAACCAGCTCCTACAGGTTTTATCTTTTATTTTCCAAACTCATCCCCTTCCTGGCTCCATCCTCATTACTTTTCTTTCCCTGATACCTTAGCAGATTCATACTTGGTTGCCTTTCCCTCAGGGAAGCCCCTTGCTTCTCTATTGGGTTGGCCAAAAAGTTTGTTCGGGTTTTAGTATGCTGTTATAGAAAAACTCAAATGAACTTCTGGGCCAACCCAATATTTTGCTTTACTTGGCCACAGAAATATTTTAGAAGTCAAATTCAATGATTTTGCTTCCTTGATTGAAAAAGTTAATGCTCCTGGGGCCTAGTATAGTGTGGATGGATGGATAGATGAATGGATAAATGAAAAGTAAATACCATCTGTCTCCCATAAACCTAGCCTATCTGGAACTGGTGGGCTCTATGTGAATGACATGGAATTAGGTGGGCACTAGTTAACCTCTCCAGGTAAACACCAGGAGCAGCAGCTCTCATCCTGATCACGGATGCTTCCAGAGCTCTCTTTTCCGCACCCCCTGGGAAGCTCCTGGATACACAGGGAGTCTGCCAATCACGGCTGCACACCAAACCAGCTGTGCTGAAGGCAGCAGGTGAATATGAAAACGTTATCACCAGGGGCTGTCCGAGTATCAGCAGAGAAAGTTAACAATGCGCTTCCAACCTCTTACGTATTCTAATAAGCTATTTTAAAAGAGACAGGCTTTAATAGCACCATTCCATGCATGTCTGAGTGCAGGATGGCTGTAATAAGGAAAACACAAGAGTATCACGTTGCCATTTACTAAACATCTGAAAGAACCGCTTCACAGTCACAGGTGCACCCCCACCCCCGCCCCACCCACCACTAGTGGGTGTAGAACAATAAAACATCTCCTGAGAAGATGCGACACAAAAGACTATTTAAACAACCCTGAAAGGGTTGAAAAGAAATGTTTCTGAACTTGCAGGTTTCACATCTCCAACTTATTCCGTTCAGTTCATTTTAGTCACTCAGTCATGTCTGACTCTTTGCAACCCCATAAATCGCAGCACGCCAGGCCTCCCTGTCCATCACCAACTCCTGGAGCTTACCCAAACTCATGTCCATCGAGTCAGTGATGCCATCGAGTCATCTCATCCTCTGTTGTCCCCTTCTCTTCCTGCCCCCAATCCCTACCAGCATCAGGGTCTTTTCCAATGAGTCAACTCTTCGCATGAGGTGGCCAAAGTACTGGAGTTTCAGCTTCAGCATCAGTCCTTCCAATGAACACTCAGGACTGATCTCCTTTAGGATGGACTGGCTGGAACTCCTTGCAGGCCAAGCAACCCTCAAGAGTCTTCTCCAACACCACAGTTCAAAAGCATCAATTCTTCAGCACTCAGCTTTCTTCACAGTCCAACTCTCACATCCATACATGACCACTGGAAAAACCACAGCCTTGACTAGATGGACCTTTGTTGGCAAAGTAATGTCTCTGCTTTTTAATATGCTATCTAGGTTGATCATAACTTTCCTTCCCAGGAGTAAGCGCCTTTTAATTTCATGGCTGCAATCACCATCTGCAGTGATTTTGAAGCCCCCCAAAATTAAGTCTGACACTATTTCCACTGTTTCCCCATCTATTTCCCATGAAGTGATGGGACCAGATGGCATGATCTTAGTTTTCTGAATGTTGAGCTTTAAGCCAACTTTTTCATTCTCCTCTTTCACTTTCATCAAGAGGCTTTTTAGCTCAGCTCCAGCTAAATGCACTCTGGGATCACAGAGGTTCACAGGGGCTGAGGAGGGCTTAGTAATTCCTCTTGAATCGCCTACTTTGACAGATGAAGCCCATAGAAAGGGAGGGAGATGTTTAGAAACACGCCATCAACACAAGAGCTGGGACTCCACCACCAACTCTACACCACATGGTTTGTTTTTTTTCCCCTATGTTTAAGCTTCTCCAACTTGGCCTCCTCTTCTTTCCTTGAACTTTAATTCTCATCTGGTTCAAATTTCTAGCTCTTCTACGCCTGAATGGTAACACTGAGCAAATTTTTAGCTTCCCAGGTTTTGCCTCTCTAAAATGGTAAAGGATTCTATTTCATGAGGGTGCACTGAGACCCTTAACCAGGCTTCTATACCCCACGTTTATGTTGCATGTCCTTGAGATGGAGTCCACGTGCTCTAGTTAAAAAGGCCCATCCTTTTGTTTCCTTTGGGCTGCTTGGTGAAGCACCCCTGGCTCCAGTTTATACCTTGGTTCAGCCAACCCTGATTTCATTTGGACAAAAATACTTCACCCTTACTGACCTCTATAGCTGAGGGATAATCCCTTCTAAGAGGAATTAGAATCAGTGTCACTCTAGAAGGTAGAATTAGGCTGCATGAGTTAAGATTGAAGGAAGATAGATTTTGCTTCTTATAAGCCAGGCCATAAGTACCACCGGAGTTCACCCAAACAGAAGTGAGCTGCATTTTCAGGGAGAAGCTTCTGGGCGCTGGGACAGTTCTAGATGAGGCTGTGTGACTGAACACCTGGCAGGTGTTCATCACATCCCGACTGTGCACGGGGGCCCCTGCCAGCTGCAGGAGACAAAGCGCTAAAGGAACAGACCCAGTCCCCACCTTCCGGGTGATGTGATCTCTGCAAAAAGCTTCTCAAGCCTTGTGGCTGTGGTCTGCCAGGCCCCACCCAAATCTTACTGAAGCAGATTCCCCCAGGGTGAGGCCAGGGAGTTTCTTTGCCAAGGACAGCTGCACGGATTCTGATGCAAAGCGGGCCTGGGGACCTTTGGGAGAGGGAGGTCACCCAGCAGGCTGGAGGTGGGAGGGGGCTTACCCACACCAAGCAGAACACTAGATTTGAGGACCTCGAAGCTCCCTTCCAACCTGACTGTGAGATCTCTTTATTCTAGACCAGCAAAGCCTTTCTCCTCATGCTGGACTGTCCTCAGACATGTTCTTCCTGTGTGTGCATGCAGAGCTGAAGGCTGTGTTCTCAGGGCAGTCCCTGCTTGGTGAGCACTTCGCCCAGGCACCGGACTCTGTGCTTGTCTTGCATCATCTCAGAGTGCCTTCCAACAACCCAGTGAGGTGAGCACAGTGCTCATCGCATCTTTCAGAAGGGAAGTTGAGACTGAGAGGGAAAGTCATGTGTCAAAGACATGTGACTAAGGACCAGAGAGCTGGGGCTTGTGTTCAGGTCTCCTTGTTGCAAAAACCCATGTTTTACTGCTATACTCGTGGTTGGGAACCAGCCATAAGGTATTCTTCTCCCCAGGGGAAGGGCTGCAGCTGGCATAGTTGTGGGCAAAGAGCTCCAAAGGACCTGCAGAAGATGGGGGGAAAGGCTGGCCAAGGAATATGTGATGAGCCCACTGTTTCTGCCCACTGCACCTCCTGGGACTACAGGCAGAGGTTAGGGTTAGGGGACTCTAAAGAGTCCTTTGGTCCCCAGCAGGGCACTTTGAATCTAATCTCTTTTAGTGGTGATCCCAGGGCACTGAGCTAAGAGCACATCCTACCCAGGAGCATCTCGGGAGAATAAAAAAGGCAGGACTGAGACACAGAGAAGAGCCTGCAATCCAATAAAGGTCCAGACGACGATTTCGTCTGCCAAGTTACAAGGACAAGTTCCCATCCCTCGAATCAGCCCCAAGTGAGCCCACTTTAACTTAATTTATGGTTTGAAAACTCCTGCTCGATCTCAAATAATGATCTCTCTCTCCTTCCTTCTGTGATCTCTGGTCTTTGGAAATGGGAAAAATGAAAAAGGGACGTGGAGCCAGCTGCTGGGCTCTCTTCCAAGGCTGCTTTTATCACACCGACTCCCAGGACACTCGGTGCTGTCAACCTCTCAGACGGGGCCTCAGCTGGGGCGCAGAGCTGGCCTGAGTCCAGCTGCCACTTCCATCCGTGAACTCCTTGGGTCAGTCTCTCTTTAAAAACACAGTGGGTTGGCATCTTTCAGATCCTTCACGCACAGACACTCCTTGAATCACTGATAAAAAGGCCTCGGAGAAACCCTGCAACTTTGCCCACGTGGGTTGCAGAAGAAGCACTTGCTCGCAGGACTCAAAGGGCAACATTTAAAGTTCCGGCTTTTCCAATTACTCACTGCGCAGCCTGGGCTCAAACAACTCCATTTTTGAGCTTTAGTTTTTATTATTTTGTCATTATTTTCATTTTACAAAAGGGATGATGATAAAATTCACCATCAGGCCATCACAAGGTTGTTTTAAGGGTGAAATGAAAGGTTGTAAACTCTAAAATACTGCTCAACTTTAAGTCTTATCATTATGACCAAGCCTTTCTGAACCTTATGTAGCTATTATCTAATTTTTTTTTCCTCGATAGCAGTGTTTCTGAAATTATAAGATTATTATTCACCAGTATTCTATTTCTGCAAAGGCCAGATACTGAGCAAACTTTATTCTTTGACACACAGCCTGGCAGGTGGGAGTTATCAGGAGAGGCCCCTGTGTGTCCGAGAAGCACTCAGGAAACTTGAGCACAAAAGCTCTCTCTATTCTTGAGGCCGGTCCTTGGGCAGATTATCGAGGTATAGTTATGCCCCTTCAGTGAAGAAGGACAGGCAGGAAATTCAGAACAGAGAAATTGAAAGGATAAAGGAGCATTGGCTATGGACCAGTCTGTACAGGGTTAGTGGAATATCCATATTTCAAAGACCTCCGTCATCACCTTGAGGTAAGTTATTCATACATTCACCGAACAGTTAATGAATACACATCAGAGCCAAGCTGAGCAGTAGGAATGCAGTGATGGGTGAAGCCTGAGGTGGTTCCCGCCCTGGGGGGAGTTTACATCCTTATAGTGTGCATTAGTTTGTTAAGGCTGCTCTAACAAAGTACCAGAGACTGGGTAGCTTAAAGAGTGGATAATTAAGGCTCGGCTGGTAAAGAATCTGCCTGCAATGAGGGAGACCTGGGTTTGATCCCTGGGTCAGGAAGATCCCCTGGAGAAAGGAATGGCTACCCACTTTAGTATTCTTGCCTGGAGAATTCCAAGAACTGAGCAGCCCAGCTGGCTTCAGTCCATGGTGTTGCAAAGAGTTGGACACTACTGAGTGACTAACACTTTCATGGTCCTGGAAGCTAGAAGTTTGAGATCGAAGTTTTGACAAGTTGTTTCTCCTGAGGTCTCTCACAGGGCCCACAGAAGGGTCATCTGCTCCCTGGATCCTCCTGTGGTCATTCCTCTGAGGGTCAGTGTCCTCATCCCCTCTTATAAGAACACTAATCAGGTTAAATTAGGGCCCACCCTAATGACCTCATTTCACCTAGTGATGTCTCTCAAAACCCTAGGTTCAAATACAGTCACATTCTGAGACGCTGGGGGTTAGGATTTCAATAAATCAACTTTGGGGGACACAATTCAGCCATCCCATAGGTCAACGTCGCTTAACATTCACAGCAACAAAGGCGGAATTGTGACCCTGAAAGGGATTGGGGGGAGCAGTCCAGAGTAATGTCCAGGGTCTGGAAGAGGGGATGCCAGTCCGGAAGTCACCCGAAGAAATAAGGATTAAATCAAAATCTGAAGGAGGATGTTTGGAGAGTGAAGACAAGAGGAACAGTGTGCTCTGAGACCTTGCAGGAGGAGGCTTGGCTGGGATGAGTGCTGTGGTGCCCCAGAAAGATGTTTGGTGTTTGTCCCTGGCTCCTGGCACGGAGCGCCTACAATCCTTGGAATTTCCTGAGTGATAAGAACATCTTTTGTTGTAATGAAGAAACCCTCAGCAGCCCCTAGAGAGTTTTGGAATGGGGGCTGCTTGCCAGAAAAGCCACGCCTTGATTAGAAGCTTAGAACGTTCAGCTCCACTCTCCCATCTCTGGGTGAAAGGTAGGTAGGGCAGAGAATGAGTTAATCACCGATGTCTGGGGACTTCCCTGACGGTCCAGTGGCTCAGACTCTGCACTTTCAATGCAGGGGGGCCTGGGTTCCATTCCTGCTCAGGGAACTAGATTCCCTATGTCACAACTAAGACCAGGTGTAGCCGAATAAGTAAATTAATTAATTAAAAAAATCACTGATGGTCAATGATCATCACTCATGCTTGCCGGATGGAACCTTTATACATGCCCCTAAATGACAGGCTGCGCAGAGCTTCTGAGATGGTGAACACATGACGATTCTGGGAGGGTGGTTGGCCCGCAGAGGGGATGCATCCCACGCCCCCCATACCTTGCCTCATGCGTCTCTTCCATTTGGCTGTCTCTGAGTTGCATCCTTTATAGTTAACCACTAACATTGTTTCCCAGGTGCACTAGTGGTAAAGAATCTGCCTGTCCATGCAGGAGATGGGGGTTCAATCCCTGGGCTGGGAAGATACCCTGGAGAAGGAAATGCCAACCCACTCCAGTATTCTTGTCTGAGAAATCCCATGGATGGAGGAGTCTGCCGGGCTACAGTCCACGGGGTCACAAAGAGTGAGACACAATTGAGCACACACGCCACAATGTGTATGAAACTCTTTCCTGAATTCTGTGAGTCATTCTAGCAAATTAGCAAACCTAACTGAGGAAAGGTGGGTTTGGAAACCCCATGACTTTGGAGCCAAATTTGACAGACATGGGGGTAACCCAGGGACTTGATACTTATGACTGGTATCTGAAGTATAGACAGTCTTGTAGGTCTGAGCCCTAAACCCATGGGGTCTGTTGCTAACACCGGGTAATAGTACCAGAATTGAAATGAACTGTAGGACACCCACTTGAGTTTTTAGAGAATTGGAGAAAAGTTTTCAGGCAAGAACACTCAATCATGCATGCATCCTCAGGAGTCAGTGTGGGGATAGAAGTAGAATAATAATAAAATAAAATAATGTATTCAGCCACAAAAAGGAACAAAGTACTGATACATGTTGCAACTTGGATGAACCTCAGACACATTATGCTCAATGAAAGCAGCCAGACACAAAAGGTCGTATAGTCTACGATTCCTCTTATAGGATATATCCGGAAGGGGCAAATCCATATAGAAAGAAAGCAGATCAGTGGTTAGCAGAGGATGGGGGAGAGGGGATGTGGAGCGATTATTTGATGAGTATATGGTGCTTATCTGGGGTGATGAAAAAGTCCTGAAACTAGACGGAGGAGATCACTTCATAATGTTGTAAGTAACTAAACATCACTGAATTGCACATTTAAAAATGGCTATTTATATGAACTCATGTGAATTTCAACTTAATAAAAAAAGTGAGGATGATACAGCGAGCATGGCAGGAACAACTGCAGTAGTACTTTTACGCAGTTTATCCTGTTGAATCTTCACTATAAAGGCTGGTGTGCCTGGGACGCCCTCACTCCTGACCCCAACCCCCATCTCCCCAAGCTCTTCTCTTTTCCATTCCTGCCCTGCATCCCTGGTCATCTCCTCCAGGCCACTGCTTCAAATACCACCCATGTGTTGATAACTTCAAAATTTATGTCTCTAGTCTGACCTCTATACTGAGTTCCAGAATCATAAATCCTACTGCCCACCTGACACCTCTACTGTGGACAGCTAAAAGGCATCTCAGATTTAAAATCCCAAATTGAAATCTTGACTTTTCTCCTTTGCACCTGCTCGAACCAGTGTCACTCAGGTCAGGGAAGAGCAGCTCACTCTCTCCAGCTGCCCAGTTGCTTAGACCAGAAACTATGGAGTCATTCTTCTCCCCTAAGCTTTACTGAAGTACAATAAAACTCAATAAATTCATCCATGTTAAGTAAGTGCAGCTTGACAAACTGTGGCAGTTGGGTACAGTCACATGACCATCCTCACCATCAGGATACATAACTATTCCAGCGGCCAAAGTTTTTTTATGGCCCTTTTGCAATTAATCCACTTCCCTGAAACTCAACTCCAGGTAACCCCTGATCTCCTTCCTGTTACCACAGTTTAACCTTTCCTAGAATTGCACATAAAAAGAACCACAAAATCACAGAGTGTGCAGTTTTGTGTGATTGACTCCCAGGACTCAGCATAATGTTTTTGAAATTCACCCAAGTTGTCACTTGTATTATTATCACATTCCTTTTCATTGCTGAGTGGTCTTCCAAAGTATAGCTACAGCACCATTTGGGTGGAATCAGGAGTTCTGTTTTTCCTAACTTATGCCTGAGACCCAAACTGCAGATTTTGACCTTAAATGATATTTAAAAACATAAGCTCATGTATAGGAGAGGTTAGTGGAGAAGATCACCAAGGTGGAGGGCTACCCCTCCCCCCCAACGCTTAGCTGCTATTGAGTAAAAGAGGACAAGAAGCCAGAAAAGGAGTCTTCCTAAAAGAGGTTGTGCATGTCCCCCTCCTCCCCCAATAAACAGCAGAAGGCCTCCACGCGGTGTTGTGTCAAGAGGAGCCAATGTGGATCTAAGGGTCGAGATCCTAGACGGTCCCTGTGTTAGATCTTTCTAGATCTGAAAGCTGCCGACAAGCAGTCTTGACCCCAAAGCTCATATTTACCACCATTTAATTATAGCTGCCCCCACCTTCCCTTCACAAGATGCTCTGTGAGGTCCTGAGATCTGTAATAGCCTTCCTCAGCATCCTCAGTGAAAAATCAAGGTCTCTTCCTCTCTTCTGCTTCAGCTGGAAACACCTGGTACCCAGGTGTCCTGATGCACATTCTTCCAGGAGAGAAACCAGTGCTGGTCCTCCCCCCTAGAACAACATGATGGTCAAGCCAGCCTACTTCTGAAGGAAAGCTGAGCCCCAAACACATTCATCTTTGTCAACAGCCTGAGGGCTGCTGCTCACGCAAGAAGACTGTGCCTCCCATGTGTAGCAAGGCCTCTCTGTGTCGAGGGAAACTCCTGCATCCAAGAGGAGGTTTTTGTACTTTTGTTAAAACCTGATACAGCATCACAGCACAGGATATTAAAACTGCAAGGGCCTGGGGAATATTTTGGTCCAAACTTTTCATTTGAATGATGAGAACTAAAGCAGAAAGAGGGCCCGTGATCTAGGCAATGCCACATGGTGAAGATGCTCTGCTTCTGCTACCCCTCCCCCCCAAAGTGCTGTCGCCTTTGCCATCAAGCAGCCTGAACTGAGCGCCCGTTATTTTCAGGCCACTGGGCTATGAAAGGAGGAAACACTCCCGTAGGCACCACGATGCGCCCTGACTCTTAGCATCCTATAGTCCTTTTGCAAAAGTCAGTTTAGATGTTTCCAGACAGATAGCAATAAAGGTGTCACAGACTTAGATACCTAAAGAACAACTGCCAAGGGTTGGCTGGGAAAGTTCTGAGGGGAAGAGGTGTCTTGAACTAAACCCAGGAGGGAACAACTAAAATTACTGAGTACCTCTTAGGTACTGTGCTAAAGGCTACTTTGATCCTGCAACGAGCCCTGCAAGGTTAGTATTCTTATTGTCATTTACAATGAAGAAACCTGAAGCTCAAAGATGGAAAGTAACCAGGGCAGTTTCGCACAACTAGGTAGTAAATGATGGAGCTGGGATCTGATTGTGACCCCAAAGCCTTGGTGGTGTTTTACTGGGATGAAGTTAAAGGAGAAGGATTAAAAAGAAGGTTCCTGTATCCAAGAGGTGTCAGAGAGGGCATGCACGGGCGATAAGATTCTGAGAACCTATGCATGGATGATTTATGAATTCTGTACAAGTTACCTGTCTTTGGGCATGCTTCACTGCACGTTTATAACTCAACCAATGAGTATGCAAAAGGAGAAGGAAGAGGTGGGTTGTTCTGTCCACTGAATGCATGAGTACTGGGGCATTGGGTCAGTCTCTGGGTGCCAAGTCTGTAGATAAGATGGGGTTCTCCCCCTTGAAAAGGCTGTGGGGCAAGGCACACATGACCACATAGCCTGAACTATTAATATGTGTTATGGAGATATGCTAACAAAAGACAGACTTTAAGAGGAAACACCATATAAACAGGAGATCTTAATATAATTAAAAGCATTACACCTGGCAAAAACCTTAGTGATCATGTAGCCTAACTTTCCCACAGTATAACAGATGAAACTGAGTTGTAGCCAGGGGAAACGATATTCTCAAGATCACACAGCTGAGTAGGGACCAGAACCCTTGTTTCTTAACAAAACTGAGCCTCTCAACCGCTCCATATCAACTTGGAAATGAAGGCTGCTGAGATGAACAGCTAAAACTCTGTGCGTAGATGAACCACAGCTTCCTTGAGGCCCTGACACAGACTATTCCCACCCAACACCCCTGAATGCTGAGCAGCAAACATGCCACATGAACCCCTGGGGATTCAGCTAGTGAAGGCACCCTCTATAAGCCTGCGCCTTGCTGCCCTTCTGGGAGACAGTCCTCTCTTAGCAAGCCAAGGACAACACACCCACAAGAGTCAGCGAACGGCCTTCCCCTGGAATGGCACTGACTCACCAACAATAACAAGGAACAGGACCTTGACCTTAATAGCTTTGATATCCTTTCTGATAGAAACTAAGTGGAGGCTTCCAAGTTCAGGGTAGAAAATGTTTGTCTGGTAAAGTCACAGACATGGTTGGGCAGCGGCTGGGGACAGCAAGGGGAGGGGGATGCCTGTGATGACCACCAAGCAGTCACTTTTAATAAGGAGCCAGAGACTGCACTTCAATCTACGTTCACCCGCTCACCCACTCATCCATCCACCTATCCATCGGTCTATCCATCCACCCATCCATTTGTCCATCCGTCCATCCATCCATCCTCCATCCAAGTGCCAATTATGTGCCAGGCACTGTTCTGGGCTCTGAGTCATAAACAATGACAAAAACAAAGCCAAAATCCCTAGGTCTCTGTCTCTTGGGCATGTTCATTCCAGCAGGGAAGCTGGACAAATAGATATATGATAAACTCCAAGGGATGCTAAAAGATACTATATGAAAGTAACATAGATGAAGAGATGGAGAGTGATGGGGGTGGGATATCTACTAGAGGAGATGGGGGCAGGGTTGAGAGCAGGGCTGAGCTTCTATTTGAGGAGAAAGGACATTTTCCCTGCTCAGAGGAATGCCAGGGGAAGCAGAAAGAATGGCCAATGAACAGGGAGGCTCCAGCGCTAAGGCCTCTAGAAAAGGCACGCTGGGGGCAGCTCCCACGTTTCTGCCCCAGGTGAGTTGACTGCATAAAACGCTGTTGTCACAGGCTCGATTTGGAAAAGGTCACCAACTTTGTAGCAAGTGGCAGGTGAAAAAAGGCCTGGGATGACATTTGTTCCTTACTTAGGGCTCAGGAGTGTTTGACAATGAATAGGTCAGCAAGGCATCTGGCTGCATGGTGGATATGTCAGGATAACACTCCAGCGCCATCCAAGGAGGGGAAGATGCCCAACTTGGGTAGAGACTGAAAACTGCAGGAAAATGACACACTCCCTTCAGCCCACAGGTTTGGAAGTTCTAGTGTGACGCCCTTGCAGAGGGCTGCAGTTTTCCCATCCTCTTTCCTAAGTCAAAATGAGGATTATTTCCATTAATTTACATTATAGTTTACAAAATGCGCTTGTTTTTCCTCTGCAAGAAATAAACGTTGGATAATTTGCTATGTAGGTCTTCCAAAGGCCCAGCAGAGAGAAGACACAGTGATTGACTCTCTGAAGGCCAGTAGGGGAATCATAGAGTCCTGCATGCCTGACCCACACTGCCTGGGTCTGCATTGAAGTCTAGCGCCCTTAGGGGGAAGCAGGATGCTGGACACAGAAGAGAAGGGATTTATAAAACTTTCTGTTGCATTTATAGCAGGGATACTGTTGAGGACACTGTCCACCACAGTTCTAGGTCAGTATTCCTTTTGGGAAATCCAAGGTAAGAAATTCCTTTCAAAACTAAACAACTAACTCAAATCCACTGAAAATAAATGATATATATTCTTTTGGAGCAAGAATCCTCTAACTGACTGAGCAGACTGCCAAGAGGCTCAGAGTTCAACTTTCAAAATAGAGTCAGATACAACCAGGTGACGCTAGTGGTAAAGAACCCGCCTGTCTGTGCGGGAGATTGAGAGATGCAAATTCAATCCCTCAGCTGGAAAGATCCCCTGGAGAAGGACATGGCAACCCACTCCATTATTCTTGTCTGGAGAATCCCATGGACAGAGGAGCCTGGTGGGCTACAGTCCCTAGGGTTGCAGAGTCGGACACAACTGAAGCAACTTAGCACGCACAATGATGCTTGTACATAAATTCCTACATCTCTTCTTACAAGTTGCCTAAAACCTTTTGTAAAAGAAAGCAGGCTATAAATGAGTAATAAATAAAACAGAACATTTGCACAAACACAGTGCCTGTTAGATTCCTGTTTGTTTAAACGTCTTCCACGGTCTCTGTGACTTGCTGTAGGTGAGTTTTCAAAACCTGTTTCCCACTTTCCGGTTTCTAACAGTGGGCCAGGGCCCAGCTGACTTCACTGTTACCCTATAAAAACTTAGGACTGTCTTAGAGCTAAGACTTTGAGATGCTGTCCTTTCACTGGCTTCCAAACGTGGTCAACTCCATATACTCAGTTTAATATCCCACAGAGCAAGCCACTTGTCCCTGCCGCAGTAGGTGGAGTTTATAAGCTACATCTCACGCACAGAGTCACTTACAGTCAAGGAGAGAAAGCTTCACCCATGTCACCAAGGGACCTGGCCCTGAACACGAACCTTGACCTGCAGCAAAGCCAAGAGCTGCCTGGGGCCAGTTCCTCCTCATTCTGTCTCCACCGGACTCTGTCTCCCTCTCTCTCCTGGATCCTGTTTCTTCTTTTTTTATAATTGGTTCTGCCTAAATTCACACAGTAGTAACTCTGCTCTGATCTCCAGTTCCTAGGACTGTTTTACTTTATGTAGTTTCCACTACTTGCCTGGGTTCTCTCAAAGTTTTCTCAAAAAACTGAAAAATGGGAAAACCCCTCATTTGATCTGTTACCCAGAACATCTTGAGCATACATCAGAGGTGCTCTTCACTGAAGCACATTTAATCTATGCACTGGATGAAGCAACTGAAATGTCATCAAGGGTCAGATCTACAATGGTCGGAGCTCCTTCCTAAAATCAGGGAATCCCGAGGCATGAACCAGGCAGAGAGGAGCCAGGAAGGCCAGTGTCACGCCCTGATTCCTCTCCTCGCTGGCAAGTGCTCTGGTCCAGATGAAACATGCGAGGTCTCTGAGCTATGATATGTATCCTGCCATCGCTTACACTAAAGGGAACATGTCAGCCATGAAACATCCCTATTTTATATTCCAACAGTTACACCGTTTATGTGCTATTGTCCATGGAGCCCTGTCCCATAAATCCACTGATTAGATTTGTTTACCATATGCTACAGACTGAATGGGCTTCCCAGGTGGTGTCAGTGGTAAAGAATCCACCTTGCCAATGCAGGAGACACAAGAGACTCAGGTTCAGTCCCTGGGTTGGGAAGATCCCCTGGAGGAGGGCACGGCAACCCACTCCACTATTCTTGCTTGGAAAATTCCATGGACAGAGGAGCCTGGAGGGCTTCAGTCCATGGGGTCACAAGAGTTGGATGCGACTGAGCACACATACAGACTATTTATGTACTCCAAAATTCACATGTCAAAATCTCACTCCCAATGTGCTATGTGGAGGTGGGGCCTTTCGCAGATTATTATGTCTTAAAGGTAAAGCTCTCTTAAAAGGGATGAGTGTTCTTAGGATCCCCAGAGGGATCCCCAGAGACATCCCCTGCCCCTTTCTCCACTTGAGGACACAGCGAGATGGCCATTCGTGAATCAGGTTGCAGGTTCTCACCAGACTTCGAATCTGTTGGTGACTTGATCTTGAACTTCCCAGCCTCCAGAACCCTGAGAATGAATGTGTGTTGTTTCTAAGTCCCGTAGTCTATGGTATGCTGTTACCACAGTCCAAAGAGACTAACACACCAAATTAATCCTAGTACAGGCTGCTAGAAGAGCACACAGATGAGAACTCCCTCCCAGCGACTTCCCTGGTGGTCCAGCAGCTAAGACTCCACACTCACAATGTAGGGGGCCCGGGTTTGATCCCTGGTCAGGGAACTAGATCCCACATGCTGCAACTAAGAGTTCATATGCTGCAGCTAAAGATTCTGTGTGCCACAAATAAGACCTGGTGCAGCTAGCTAACCAGCCAGCCAGCCAGTGAGGTAGAGAGATGGAGATAAAGAGACAGATAAATAGATGATAGATAAGAATTCCCTCCCAGTAAGTGCTATGAGTGTGTGATGGAAATTCCATCATTGACATGCTGATACATACCAGGTCACCTTTCTTTCTTTCTTTCCTAGGCCCATAAAGGGAGGGGTGGTGGTTTAATTGCCAAGTCGTGTCCGATTCTTGCGACCCCATGGACTATATGCCCACCAGGCTCCTCTGTCCATGAGATTGCCCAGGCAAGAATACTGGAGTGGGTTGCTATTGCCTTCTCCAATAAAGGGGGGGAATGGATTGCAATACACTGAGGGCCTGCTACCAGCCCTTTCCTTCTTTCCCAGGAGTATTTTTATACGGATGAGAGCAAAAGCAGCTCTCAGCACACGACCTGTCCCTGTCTCCACACCCATCGGGTTGTGTGTTTACCAACAGTGAGTTGTGGTTGTTCTCAAACCTGTTTATATCATTTCTTATTGTTGCAATTAAGTATGCTAAGTAAATATTCTATAAATGGATTAATTACAAGTGTGAAAAGAGAGTTGTTTCTCTGAAAACTAAATTGAATTCTTGAAAAAGATTTGATATGGATGAGTGCTGGATTCTGGATTTCAGTGCTTGAAGCATGCCTTTAAATATTAACTCTGCTTTAAATAACTGGAATTGGAAATAACATTACAGGTATAGGCTACATAAGAAAAAATGCCACAAAAGTCTAATAAATGGACTCTAACTCAAAGAAATATCTGTGGCTGTAAAAACACCTTCACTTGGAGCAATTCTCCTATCATACAGTGATGATTTGTTTGTACATTTTCTTCCTATGTTGTGGCCAGCTTTGTGATAGTCTGAGTCATTGCTACAGACAGTATTAGAAAAAGCCAATGAGAGACCTTGAGTTCTAGGCCAGGCCCAATTGTTCTGAGACCTTGACCTACACTTTTGTGAAAGATTTCCAAAAAATAACCCCAAAGGCTCTGCTGAGTTCTCATAGTCAAGGATTCTATGGCTGTCAATTATTCCATGGCTGTTTAAGATCTAGACCCAATCACTAGTCCATCTATACCAAAAAATCTCCCATATGATCTAAGAACCCCAACTTACATTATTTGCCGACTCAATACTCCCCATTTTGGGTGTTTTGAATCTTAGAGAAAGGAAGATTTTGGAAATATCACTGCCTTAACAGTTTTCAAACATAAAGTCTTTGGCTTGCCTGTGACTTATGCATCTGTACCTAAATCAAAATGTAGACTAATCCTGAACATCTTATAAAGTCCTTTTTGCCTTTGTGCTTGATGTTTTTCCATTTCAATTAACTTTCCACTGAGATGTCATTGAATAAAAGACATCAGAGAAATGGAAGAACCTGTTATAAATGCAACCTCTTAGCCCCGGAGTGATTCTAATCACTCCATTTATGCAATTTTTGACTGATGCTGACCCAGGAACTCGGGTGTAAGGCTCCTCGTGGTGAATTACTTTAAAGAGCCTGTACATGGGGGCAGCTGCAGCTCCGATTGGAGAGAGCTTGACATGCTGTCCAGTCACCTTCTGCAGACTTGAAATACCATGCCAGGTGAGAACTGAAACGCCAAAAGGGGCCAGAGAGAAAGATGTGGACTGGGAACAGGAGATTTGATCCAGCCACCATTTCCACATCATATGCGACTCGGGTAGAGGGAATTTCTTCTGCTTGCACGCTGCAGTTGGGAAACTTTAGCAGACTATAGTCAGCATGTGAAGACAGAAGCCTGGTCTCGACCTCTTTGGAGAGAAAAGTGCATATTCAACTTTCTAAATAGGAGAAGAACATGAAAATAATCCTTGTCCTATTTATCTCAGGGTTTTTAAGAATCGTAAGAGCAACAGCAAAAATAACAAATAGGCACCCAGTACCCACTATACTGGGTACTTAAGTTTTCTGACAACCTTAGAAGACAGATATTATTATCTTCCATGTAACAGAAATGGAAAAATTCTGATGCTCAGAAAGATTAAAGTCCCCTCCCTGCCTCTGGTTATGCTGCTAGTAAGTTGTAGAGCCAGGATTCAAAACTAGGTCTTCCTGACCCTAGATATGGAAGCCTCTTGAACTGTTCAGCATCTCCTTTCAAAGTGGATCTAGGGGTATGGTCCACTAGATCGACTAGGTGTGAAAGCCTTTATAGGGTAGTGAAGAATAAGGTCAAACAAAGCTCTATGGGCATCATAGGGTTTGGTACAGCTCAGGATCATGTAAGAATGGGATCTGACCTTCTGAGAGTTGTCTTCTTGGCAGAATCCTCCTTGCCCAGGCAATATAGTTGAATTTCTTTGACTTTCATGCTCTACCTGTGAATTCAGAAAGCCCACTGCATACCCTCAATTGGACCAGAGAGCAATGCCAGTGGGTTCCTGCTCTGTAGACTGGACTCCTGGCAGCTCTGAGCCCATGCAACGGGCAGACATGTGGATGGGCATTAGCAAGTGCTGGGGAGCCTTATACCACAATGCAGGTCAAGTCACGTGATCTCGATACACACACACACACACACACACAAACACACACACACACACACACAGTGAGAAGATGGCTGCCTTGGGACATCCCCCAGGGGTGTTCAGATACATGAAGCGATGCTGATGGTGGGGGGGGGGGGGGGTGGTGCTCACACACCATAAAGCTAACTGCAGCAGTTAAAGGATAAAAGAGAGTGTTTAGAAAAAAGGCAATTTCTTCCTCTATAAAACCTTCCCCAACATTGTGGGCCAAATTTAGCTCTCCTGCTGCACTTCTGTTGCTTCTGGACCATGTCTTCACTGTAATAATTATCTCTTAGCAGTAGTGGGCATCAGGCTCCTCTGGGGAGACTTCTTAAAAAAATATATATGTACTTGGCTCCATCTCAGGAGATTCTAATTTGCTAAGTCTGGGTTGGGCCAGGGATTTTGTATTTTTAAAGTGCTTTCCAGGTCCATGTGTATCTAATACCGTGGAAGGCAATATATCCTGAAAGATAAAACCATGGTAGAGAACAATCTAAAAATGCTGAATCAATAAAAAGTAATATATGTATGTATCAATGCACATGTGTATGTAAGAAAAAAATGAATAGGCAAGAAAATAAGGTAATTCTTCAGATTCAGTAATGAAAATTATAAGAGAACATAGTTCAGACAGGGAAGCAGGCCGAAGGCAGGACGTAAGCTGGAGAACCTGCCCATCCCTGGCATCATGAAGCACTGTTTTGAATGAGCCAAACACAGCAAAAGGAGAAGACTAGCTCTGTGTGAAAGCAGCCTGGAGAACAAGGTGTAAATCCAGTCTCCCAAAAGTCAGACCCTTGGAGCGTGAAGTGGTAGAAAGCCAGCACCATAGAAGAAGAGGGTAAAAAACTTGTCTTAGTCTTGGATTTGGGTGAAAGGCAATGATAAAGAGGTCACTACTGACAATGCTTAACTCTAAGCCCAGAGTTAGGTAGTTTGAGGGCCAGAACTCATAGCTATCTTTTTGGTCTCATGGCCATGGTGAAAACTGTTGTTTGGGAGAAGTAAATATAGATTCTCTCCAGATGACTGCATTTTAAAACCTGGTCTCAATTCCCACAGATAAATATTCAAGGAAAATGAACTGATACACAAACACACACACACAACCACAAACACAAAATCTATCAGGAAACGAACGCTGCAGAAGTAACAACGAATTTAACTCCAAAAGACTGATTGAAATTAATACATATAGAACACAAGGCAGATCTGTTTAATATATTTAAAGAAATAACAAGAAATAGGTGGTGGTTTTACAACATATCCCCAGATTCTTTCATTCTTTTTGCATGAAAAGACACAGTCTAAATCCCCTCCTTGGTCTTTTAGAATTAAAAGATGTTTGCTCCTTGGAAGAAAAGCTATGACAAACCTAGACAGCATATTAAATAGCAAAGACATTACTTTGCCAACAAAGAAGCTTTGAATAGTCAAAGCTATGTTTTTACCAGTAGTTGTGTATGGATGTGAGAGTTGGACCATACAGAAGGCTGAGTGCCAGAGAATGGATGCTTTTGAACTGTGGTGTTGGAGAAGACTCTTGAGAGTCCCTTGGACTGCAAGGAGATCCAACCAGTCCCTCCTAAAGGAGATCAGTCCTGGGTGTTCATTGGAAGCACTGATGCTGAAGCTCCAATACTTGGGCCACCTGATGTGAAGAACTGACTAACTGGAAAAGACCCTGATGCTGGGAAAGATTGATGGTAGGAGGAAAAGGGGATGACAGAAGACTAGATTGGTTGGATGGCATCACTGACTCGATGGACGTGAGTTTGAGCAACCTCTGGGAGATGGTGAAGGACAGGGAAACCTGGCCACGGGCTCACAAAGAGTCGGACATGACTGAGCGACTAAACAACAACAAAACCCCTCCCATTAAATGCTTCATTTCAGTGACTCTTTTTTGATGAACAGAATGGGACAGATGCGATACTATATGCCTCTTGAATTCAGGTGATGAAAAGGATACCGCCTCTGTTGGCTCACCATCCTTCTCTATCTGCCTGTTTATTCTTATTCTCTCTGTCCTCTCTCTCGCTGTTTACAAACTTTGAGAGAGGTCAGTCTCCATGTCATGGGATACTCAAGATGTACTGTGAAGAGGCTCCCAAGGAAGGAAAAGAAAGCCCCTGGCCTACAGCAGTCATCAATCTGCCAGCTATGTCAGTGTATCTTAAGTCAATTATCTAGTCTCTTCAATAAATGATATTAGAAAAGTTGGATAACCATATGTAGGAGAATGAAATTAGACCCCTATCTTATACCAGTCACAAAAATTAATTCAAAATAGATTAAGAACTTAAAGATAAGAACTGAAACTATAAAACACCTAGAAGAAAACAGTGAAAAAGCTCTTTGACACTGATCTTGACAAATATACTTTAGATATGACACAAAAAACAGGACAACCTAGAGAGGCAGAGGCAGGGAAATTTAAGAGGGAGAGGCGTATGTATACTTATGGCTGATTCATGCTGTTATACAGCAGAAACCAATGCAACATTATAAAGCAATTATTTTCCAATTAAAATAAACATAGGAATCAAAAGCAAAAGTTAATCAGTGGGATTGTCAAATTAAAAAGTTTCTGCACAGTGAAATAATCAACAAAATGAAAACAAAACCTATGAAACGGGAGAAATATTGCCCATAGTATATATGATAAGGGTTAATGTCCAAAAGAATTCTTACAGTTCAACAGCAAAAAAGTAAAGTCTGATAAAAACATGAGCAGAGGACTGAAAAAACATTTTTTCAAAGATACATAAGTTACACAAAAAGTATCTTATCATCATGAACCATCAGGAAAATGCAAATGAAAACCACACTGAGACATCACTTCCCATCTAGTTAGAATGGGGTGGCACTACTCCAATTTAAAAAAAAAAGAATGGCTATCATCAAAAAGATAAGAGATAATAAGCATTAGCAGGAATGTAGAGAAATGGGAACACTTGTGCACTGTTAGTGGGAATGTAAATTGGTGCAGTCACTATGGCAAACAGTATGGATGCTCCTTAAAAAACTAACAACAGAACATCACATGATCCAGTAATCCCACCTCTTGGTGCATATCCAAAAGAACTGAAAACAGAATCTCAAAGAGATCTCTGCATACTCACATTTATTGTAGCGTTACTTTTAATAGCCAAGAGATGAAAAACCTCAGTGTATATCTATGGATAAATGGATAAGGAAAATGTCCCCTGCCAAAGGGTGTACTATTCAGCCATAAAAACAGGGATATATTGTCTTTTGGGTCAGTACAGATGGACTGTGAGGACATTAGGCTAAATGAAATAAGTCAGAAAGAGAAAGATATATACTGTATGATCTCAGTTATATATGAAATATGAAAGTCAAACTCCTAGAAAACAGAGAAGAGAATGGTGGCTACCAGTAGCTGGAAGCTGGGGGAATTTGGGAGATGATGGTTAAAGGTATACACTTCCAGTTATCAGTTAAGTTCTGAGGAAATAATATAGAACATGGTGATTACAGTTAATAATAGCATATTATATACTTGAAAGTTTCTAAGAGACCAGATCTTAAATGTTCTCATCACCAAGAAAAGAAGTGGTAATAATGTGATGTAATGGAGTTGATTACCTATCACTACGGTGGTAATCATTTTGCAGTGTTTAAGCGTATCAAATCAATGAAGTGTAGACTTTAATATATATACAATAAGTCAATCATAGCTCAATAAAACCAAACACAAAACAAACAAAACCCAAAATACAAACACCATAACACAATATCATTTTTTAATTGAAAAAAGTCAATTATCCAGCCCAAGCTGACACATGACTATAACTGCATGAGCGCTGCCAAAAGAGAGGAGCCTAGCTGAGACATTGCTGAATTTCGGTCTAACAGAAACCATACAACCTAATAAAGCAACTTGTTTGAACTTACTAAGTTTTATTGTAACTTGTTATACATGAATAGACAACTATACAGACTATAAAAAGTACAACAAAGAACAAGAAAACTGTCAAAAAAATGACCCAGCATATTTGAAAATGAACCAAGTAAAAGGTATAGAAATGAAAAATGAATGATAGCTGACTTATCAACAGAAACAATGTAAGCCCAAGAGAGTGGAATAACATCTTTGGTGTGCCAAGAGGAATAACTGTCAACCAAGAAATATAGATCCAGTGAAAACATCCTTCAGGATGGCAAAATAAAGACTGTTTTCTCAGAGAATCAAAAACAGATATTACTAGTAGCAGATACTCACTACGGGAAATTTTACAAGATATATTTCAGGAGGAAGAAAAATGATTCCAGAAGGAAGTCTAAAATGTGAGAAAGGAGAGTGAAAAAAGAAAACAGCCAATTTATAGATAAAATTTTAAAAATGTACAAAGTGAAGTGGCAACCCACTCCAGTATTCTTGTCTGGAGAATTCCATGGACAGAGCAGCCTGGTGGGCAACATTCTGTAGAGTTGCAAAGAGATGGACAAAACGGAGTGGCTGGGCATGCACTCAGGCACCAAGTGAACATCATCAATACCATGTAATGAACGAAACTGGAGCAACAGGAAAATAAATAAGCATACTTTAAATAACAGGCATATAATTCAGGAGGAGGTAATTATAGATAAAGTATTCTAAACTTCTCACATTGTTTAGGAAAGGGAAGATACTAATTTCAAACATTAAGTATTCATGTTAAGATCCCTGCTGTGTAACTTTCAACTAGTAGATGTTAAATTTTGAATGAGTAATAAAAATCCATAATCAGTTCACAGAAGGTAAGAAAGGAGAAATGAAGAAACATGAGACAAACAGGAAGCAAAAAATCAAATGGTAGAAATAACACCAACCATATTGGTAACAGCTACCTGGCTAAATAAACTAAACTTCCTGAGAGAAAGAGAGATACTTATACAAAATTTTTAAAACTGCAGCTATGTATCATTGAAAACAAAGAAACTGAAAATAAAAAGATGAAAAAATACCCAAAAGGCAAACATGAAATATGGCTATTAATAAAAAGACATTCTTACAGGATGTATTTACATTATGGAAAAGCTGAAGTCTATCGATAAATTATTAGAATCAATAAAAGAGTTTAGTAGGTCCTGAATAACAAACATTAATTGCCTTTTCATATGCTAGCAATAGTTAAAAAAATACACTAAAATATCATTGGCAATGTCAACAAACTATATTAGATATCCAGAAATACCACTACCAAGAGATGTTTGAAACTTGTATTGGGGAACACTGTAAAATGTTTTGAAAGATATGAAAGAAGAACAAACCAAAAGTATGACAAATCAATTTTATAGACAGGAAGACTCATTACCATAAAGATAACAATTCTCAAAGTGATTCATGGATACAAAGTCAATAAAATTTCAATCAAAATTCCATTGTGTGTTTATATGTGTGTGTATGTATGTACATGCACAGAACTTGACAAGTCTATTCTAAAACATGTATATTTGAGATTACCCAAGACTGTGATAATTCATTTTTCTATATACTTATTAATATGTAAACACAGTATTTTTGTTACAGTTCAAATTTTAAAAGTTCTTAAAAAGGAAGGAGAACAAGTGAGGGGACTAGAGCTAACAGATGTTAAGATTTATTATAAAGGTATAATTATATAAAGATAATATGGTACTGACATAGGGATATGCAATGCAACAACATCATGCATATGTAGGAACTTGACCTATGGCAGATAAATGAAGGAAAGGTTATCTGAAAAATTATGTTGGAACAAATGATTACTATACAAAAAATAAACAAAAAACTTAATCCATACATCAGATAGGAATCACTCCCACATGAATGAAGGAATTAAATGAAAGGCAAAACTCTAAGGAAAATATTTTCACAACCTCAGAGTATCAGTTATTTTTTTAAACCAAATATAAAAACATGCTATCCATAAAGGAAAAGCCTGATAAATTCAACTACACTACAATTGAGAACTTCAGTATATTAACTGAAATTGACACCATAAAGAAGTAGAAAGACACATAGTAAGCCCAGAGATAATATTTGTGGCATATAAAATTGGCAAAGGCTTGGCATCCAGAACATATGAGAAATGGCCACAAATCAATAAGGGAAAGATGAGCAACTCAACTAAAAATGTGCAAAAGACATGGACAAATACTTCTAGAATAGAAAATTCAACCAGCCAATAAACATATTAAAAACGTACAACCTCATTAGTAGTAAAAATGTGAACTAATATGCCATTAACATATAATTCTTCATCTACTAGGTTGGTAAAGATTAAAAAAGGGAAACTAATGAGCAAATACTGCTGAAGATGGGTAGCTGTGGGAATTGTTCATCACTAGGATGGGAATGTAAATTGTAACTACCACTTTGCAAAACCATTGACAACCATGAACAAAGTTGAGCATATATACTTTATAACCCAAAGTCCTCAGGAAAACTCCAGGAGATTTTAAAATAATATTCAGAGAAGTATTATTGTGAATAGTCTAAGTGATCTGTGACAAAAGAATTGATATACTGTGACTTATTCATACATGGCATGAAAATGAATGAACTTGATTAACATGCTACAACAATGAGCCAAAAAAGGAAGTCATAGAAGTGTGTATGTAGAATGCTGTCATTTACATGAAGTTAAAACAGGCAAAGACTCTTGAGACTTTGGACTGCAAGGAGATCCAACAAGTCCATTCTAAAGGAGATCAGTCCTGGGTATTCATTGGAAGGACTGATGCTGAAGCTGAAACTCCAATACTTGGGCCACCTCATGTGAAGAGTTGACTCACTGGAAAAGACCCTGATGCTGGGAGGGATTGGGGGCAGGAGAAGGTGACGACAGAGGATGAGATGGCTGGATGGCATCACCAACTTGACGGACATGGGCTTGAGTAAACTCTGGGAGTTGGTGATGGACAGGGAGGCCTGGCGTGCTGTGATTCATGGGGTCGCAAAGAGTCGGACATGACTGAGCGACTGAACTGAACTGAAAACAGGCAAATACTATGTTTGGGAACATGGGAGTTTGACTACCAAGAAGATCATGGAATTGATAAATCCAAAATACAGAATAATGTTTAACTCTGAGTCATAGTGTACATAGGGCTTCAAAGGGTTTGATGAAGGTTGACTTGTTTGCCTTGGTGGTAGGTATATGGATGTTGGATTTATTATTACTTAAACAAAATGTAAATATTACATATATTCCTTTCCATGTAGAGTATGTATCATACCTTTTATTTTTTGCTGAAACACTAATTGTTTATATTCCAAAATCACAGGTTAGAAGGAAAATTCTTCCATCTATGTATATAGACTATAATGTCCTTATTCTTTAATCTTGAATGTTTTAAGGTAATTAGCACTTTCTCACGTATTGCAGTGATGTTGATGTACTTGTTTTTAGATGATAGTTTTTAGGAAACATTTAGGAAATGCACATAAAAGCTGAAAATAAGCCCAACGCTACAATTACTTATATTTCCATCCTCTCCTTGGCTTCACTTTAACGCATGTAAAACATTCCACATGGCTCTACTGCTACCTGACACATTCAGTGTAAACACTGTCCACCTATGAGGAATTTTGAAACACAACGTTTATTTCATTTTTACTGTTGCTCCAATCTGGAGGAATTTGAGTTGTTTCTAACTACTCATTATTTTCACAGGCATTTGTTATAAATTTTTTTTTTTTACCTTTTTATTTTGTATTGGGGTACGGCTGACTGACAATGTTGTCATAGTCTCAGGTAAACAGTAAGGGGACTCAGCCATACCTATACACATATCCATGCTCCCCCAACATATATTTTAAATATCTAAGCAAGACCAAAAATGACAACAATTGTTACAACATAAATATAAACCAGAGTAGGGAGAACAAATGAACAGGGGGACTCTGACAAAGCCTCCAGCTGCAAGTTTGTACCTACAGGTTTTATTACATTCTATTTTGTCTTTCTGTTTGAACTGTGAACCCACAGAGGGCAGGGCCTGCAGTCCACTCGAGTCCATTTCCCTAGCCCTGGCTGGGGAGGTGCAGAGCACATTGCTAACTGGCCACCAGCATTTGTGGTGACCACATCCTCCTCCTGTTGCTCAAGCCAGAAAGCTGAGTCAACCCTGATTCCTCCCCCTCCCGCTTCAACCACATCCTAACATCCAAAATAGCACATCTCAAATGCATCTGAGGTCCAATCCCCTCTCTGCAAATGCTGCTGGGTACTGGTCACCCTGCTTCCACGCTTGTCTCCCCCAATTCATAATCCACAGCAGACCAGCAGGGCTTTTGGAACGCAAATCAGCTATCACTACAGTTCTTAGCCCCCCACTACAAAACTCTATTATAAACATAAAAAGAAAACTCACTATCATGGCCTCCGGGTCCCTTTAGGAACAAGCTCCTGTCCATCTCTTGTCTCTCCCAACACTGCCTGCCACTCACTCTTCCAGCCACAGGGGACTTCCTATTCCTCCAAGGCTACCAGCTCTTTCCCACCCCAGGCTCCACACAAGCTGGAACACTGTCTTCCACTTCCTCCCCTCTTCAGTATCAGCAACTCTGCGCTCTTTTAGCATAAACGCCTCCTCCTCAGAGAAGCCTTCCTTCACAACCCTCTCTCCAAAGTAGCTTGTTGGCCCTTATTCTCTACTTCTCAATCTCTTACATTTCCTTCAGAGCTCCCACTGATATGTTTCTCTTGCCTCTCTTCCATACTTGGACCTAAGCCTCTTAGTAAAGGCTATGAGTTGTTGCTATTATATATAAATATCTAGAGCCCAGTAGGGTCTGGAATATAGTAAGTCCTCAATAATTTTTTTTTTTTTTAATTTTTTGGCTGTGCTGGGTCTTTGCTGCTGTGTGTGGGCTTTCTCTAGTTTTGGCGAGCAGGGCCTACTCTCTAGTATCCATGCAAGGGCTTATTGTGGTGGCTTCTCTTGTTGCAGAGCATGGGCTTAGCTGCCCCATGGCATGTGAAATCTTCCCAGAGCAGGGATTGAACCCATGTCCCCTGCATTGGCAGGTGGATTCCTAACCACTGAATCACCAGGAAAGTCCACTATTTGTTGAAGGGAAAAAAAAAAAAAAAGTGGTAGCCTGGATTAAAATTGAAGGTATTCCTTGGATGAGCCATTAACTGTGATCCCAGATGTTCTTCCTCTTTCCTGATCCCTCACACAACACCTGCTTTCCTAAGGAAAGAACACTTCCTTGTAACAAAAGGGCAGCAGAACAACCAGCCCTTGCTTCACTTTTCCCTGATTTCCTGTTCTCCCCACTCTGCCACATACACACCTTAAGAGGTTGTTTTCCCACCCTAATCCTATCTTTTCATCACTTCTGAAGGAATGATATTATTGTTTCAATAGTCGCTTATACTCTCCAAGGGGCAGGGCCAACTCTAAAGAAAAGCCTGGAGACACCCTCCCTTCCCTTGGTCACCCTTCTTTGCCCACTGACCCCATGGCTATCTCTGAATCTGTACACATCCTAATACTCAGTTCAGTGTGCTCAGTATTGAGCTGATCCCTGGAAGGAAAGAACAATTCAAAAAGAAATAGTGTTCATGCACAGGGGACCCGGTGATTACCAGAAAAAGCCTTCTAATCTCATCAACCATTTTCCTAATTAACTAGTCCCTTTTCGCCTTAACTGATGCATATTCCATTTTTTTTTTTTTTTTTCATTACAGCTCATTCATAAAGAGGCAGAATCCAAAGAGAAGGCCTTGTGAGTTTTGTTCAAAGGAGTCAAATTTAAAAAGCAAATAAGGTGAAGGATTAACAGAAGGTTCAAGTTTCATTAAGTAGATGTGTTGATGTTTCCGGAAAGTAAAATACAGTGGGCCAAGCGTTTCCATTCCCTGAACACAGCGCCGCCCATAATGAATTCTGCACAGCCCTGCTTGCAACCCTGCGATATCTCATTCATTGATTTTATTGTCAAATGAGAAGGCTCTGGCTCCAAGTGGCATTTACTGAGACAGATGGGGAATGACCCAGACTTCATTACTTGGCACTCAAGCTCTGGACAATTTCAATGCTACACGGGCAGAAAGCAACAGAACAGGGTGCTCTGATTCTAACATCTGGGGTGGCTTTGGTTGAGTCCCAAGCCACCTGAAGCCTTGCTTGTTAGTTCCACTCATCTGTGGGGATGGGTAGAGCTCAGCCTCTCCAGAATGCTATGAAGTTCCAGCTCGAGTTTCTCTTCTATCCTGATGAAGCTCTGAGGGGTGGCCCCGTGAGGAATCTGACAGTAACATCTGAGAAATATCCTGTTGAATGGAATTAAGCAGCTTGTTTTCTAAAACATGGTGTTGCTACTGAACACAAAGACCCCAGTCTCCACTCTGATCCTATCACCCTCTCAGCAGGAAGGACTATTTGCTAAGGACTACCCACTCCAGTATTCTTGCCTGGAGAATTCCATGGAGAGAGAAGCCTGGTGGGCTACAGGCCAGGGGTCACAAAGCATTAGATATGACTGATGACTAACATTTTCACTTTTCATTCCACATCAACATTCCCAGAGCTACTCACTCTTATCAAATCTGTTCTGAGTTTCATGTCACCAACACCACACCTAGGCTGTCACTCAAATTCAACACATCAAAAACTCAAACTCCTAAATTTTCTAACATGGTCAGTAATTTTTTAGGCAACACATCTGGGGCCATGAACTCAACTGGTTATCAGATTCTGATCAATCATTCCATTGGGGAAAAAAAAAAGACAAAATGGCACAGCATTTGTTGATTATTTCCTAGGAACAGGAACTTCACAAGTATTCTCTGCTTTATTTTTTCCCAGTAGTTTTCTGAGGTATGTTATCTCATTTTTTATAGATGAGGAAACTGAGGTTGATGTCTGAGGCTTCCCTTCTGGGGCAGATGGTTAGACATTGGCAGAGCCAAGATTCAAACTCACGTTTGCGAGACCACAGAATTTTGTTCTTTCAATCACCCAGGGCTATCTCCTGGAGGATCTCATAGCCTCTCACCTCTTCCCATCTGGATTCCTTGTGAGCCCAGATCTCCATCCGGACCTTCCTCCATCTCACACCACCAGATTACTCTTCCTATAACACCATGTCCACCATTAATCATTCCCTGGGAGCTGTGAGTTTCATTAGTAATTAGAAACCACAATATTATTAATGGACTGACAGGTTCTCTCTTGCTGGAGACAGGTTCTCTCTTGCTGACATCTTTAAGTCTAAACTCCTTGGTTGGGGACTTCCCTGGTGGTCCAGCAGTTAAGACTTCACCTTTCTATGTAGGGGGTAAAGATCAAATCCTTGCAGGGAACTAAGATCCCACCTGCCTTATGGTCAAAAACAAAACATAAAACGGAAGCAATACTGTAACATTTTAAATAAAGACTTTGAAAAACAGTCCACATAAAAAAAAATGGTACCGATGAACCTATTTGCAGGTAGCAATGGAGACGCAGACATAGGGAACGGACTGTGGACACAGTGGGTAAAATAAAGGATGGGACGAATTGAGAGAATAGTATGGAAACATAAACATTACCACGTGAAAAAGAGACAGAAAGTGGGAATGTGCTCTGTGACAACTTAGAGCGGCGGGATGGGGAGGGAGTTGGGAGTGGGGTTCAGGAGGGAGGGGATGGATACCTGTGACTGATTCATGTTGATGTGTGGTAGAAACCAATATAATGTTGTAAAGCTGTTATTCTTCAAAAAAAAAAAAAAATCAAATAAAAAAAGTCTGTCCTAATATGTAAGAAATCTCAAAAAATAAAACAACAACAACAAAAGACTCCTTGGCTTGACTTCAACCTGCCCACACAACCTTCAAGTGCACATCTTTTAGGCACCTACTCTGTTTCAGGCATCTATATTCCGTATCCTGGGAAGATAAACATGAATAGGCAGACTTTGGTCTGAAAGACCTCAAAATCTCTTCCTTTTGTCTCACAGTCCCTTCCCAGTCAAAATACACACAAGCGCCTACTGGCCCAATAATCCTGGTTTCATTATGAAGCCTCCCGGCTTTCTTGCAGGCACCCCCGTCTCCCTCATCTCCTGGGAAGAGCCCCTCACTCCCTTCAGAAATCTTCGCCCCATTTCTAGACCTAGTTTGAGTTTCAGTTCTTCCATAAGGGAAAGCAGGCCCTGCCATCCCTCTTGTACAGCCCACACATCTCATGCTTCATATAGATTTGTTCCACAAACAGCCATTGTGTAAAGACCAGTGTGGTGTGATGGAAACCATACCAGTGGATAGGAGCCAATTACTTTCTCGTTGTGAGACCTTCGCCAAATCACCCATTCTCACTGAACCTCAGGTTACACTTCTATAAACTGGAGACAGGAAGCAGGTTCTTCTGAGCACAGTTGGCTCGCCTCTGTGGATTCAACCAACCTTGGCAGGAAACTATTTGGAAAAAAATTCCAGAAAGTTCTGAAAAGCAAAATTGGAATTTTCCATGCCCAGGGAATTATTTACATAACATTTACATTGCATTTACAACTATTTACATGGCATTTATATTGTTTTAGGTATTATAAGTAATCTAGAGATGGTTTAAAGTATACAGAGGATGCGTAGGTTACATGCAAATACTGCATCATTTTATAGAAGGGAGGCGAGCATCTGCAGATTTTGGTATCTGCAGGGAGGCTTGGAACCAATCCCCATGGATACCAAGGGATGACTGTTTATATGATAATGCTTCTAAAAGTGACTTATAAATGCAGTGAGATTCAACATCTGAGTTCTTCTTCTAGCCCTGAGACGTTGATTTTGGAAAAGTCCAAAAGAACCCCATGAAGTATGAAAATAATTATTATATTTTTATTGTTCTACATTATTATTGCTGTTATTACTGCTGCTTCTCGAGCAGTAGGAAACATCTGCTCACATTCTCAATGTGCTTCTCTAATTTCTTTCAGGTCTCTTTCCTCATTCATCTCCAATTTTGTATGTCTTATCCATCTTATTTTTCACCACTGAACCTCACCCCACTTGAAAAACTGCCAATATGTAATATGTTGAATAACTGGTTGAGAGCAAATACAAGACCACCCAGGATATTCTACTCCAGTAGGTATGGGTCTGAGCTCCCTCGTTCCCTCCCACCGCCAAGCTAGGAGACAAAAAAAGGGGCTGGAGAGACTGGGCTGATTTTATGATCCATAAAAGAGAAGTGGATCTGAAGTTCTTCGGCCACCTGATGTGAAGAGCCAACTCATTGGAAAAGACCCTAACGCTGCGAAAGATTGAGGGCAAGAGGAGAAGGGGGCTACAGAGGATACAATGGTTGGATGGCATCACTGACTCAATGGACATGAATGTGAGCAAACTCTGGGAGATAGTGAAGGGTAGGGAAGCCTGATGTGCTGCAGTCCATGGGGTTGCAAAGAATCAGACATGACTTAGCGAGTGAACAACAGAACAGAACAGAAGTGGAGGCTCAGATGAAAGTCAGCGAAGGCATGGAAAGCCTGCCCTCCAGTCTATCAGCAGCAGTTGGAGGTGGCAGACATCCCTCAGTTAGTGCTGTGGGTCATTTCACAGATGACCCAACTTCTGCCTGGTTTTATTTATTTTTTGAAATGGAAATTTGGGGCTTCCCTGCTGGCTCAGATGGTAAAGAATCTGCCTGCAATGCAGGAGACCTGGGTTTGATCCCTGGGTTGGGAAGATGCCCTGGAGGAGGGCATGGTGACCCACTCCAGTATTTTTGCCTAGAGAATCCCATGGACAGAGGAGCCTGGCGGGCTATGGTCCATGGGTCGCAAAGAGTCAGACACAAGCACAGCAGAGCGCAGTTAATTTACAATGTCAGTTTCTGCTACGCAGCAAAGTAATTCAGTTATACACATTTATTCTTTTCTGTCATAATTCATTGTAAGATACTGAATATAGTTCCCTGTGTTATACAGTAGGACCTTGCTGTTTATCTATTTTACTGTTTGTATCTGTTAATTTAAACTCCTAATTTAAGCCTCCTGTTTTCCCTTTGGGAATGATAACTTTGTTTTCTATATCAGTGAGTCTGTTTCTGTTTTGTAAACACATTCATTTGTATCATATTTTAGATCCCACATACAAGTGATATCATATGATATTTGTCTCTGTCTTACATACTTAGTATGATCATCTCTAGATCAATCCATGGTGCTGCAGATGGCATTATTTCATTCTTTTTATGGCTGAGTAAGAGTCTCCTGTCTATAGATATCACATCTTCTTTATTTATTCATCTGCTGAATAAATTCAGATTGCTTGTATGTCCAAGCATACTTTAAGCCATTTGCAGACAAACATGGTACCTATCTGTAGACTTTTTAAAGCACTTTGCAGGATGTTATACATAAAGAAAATTTCAAAAGTTTATAGTTGATGAAGGAGGGAGAAAAAGAATAAAGAGAAAAGGACAGTCAAAGGATTCAGCTAATACTTTATCTTTTCTTAAATACTTATTTCTTCTCAAATATCTAGTAGAATGGTTCCCAAGGAAGACAAAACTGCTGTTCAGTGGATATTTTGGAAGTCAAAGCATGTGGTTTGTTGTTGCTTTGACTGAAGGATGCCATTGGCTAAATGGAGAAGCAAAGTCAAGGGATATCAATATTCTGCAATATATGGGACAATTCCACACAACAAAGAATTGTCCCTTGCCCCTCATGGCTTTCAAAAGATATTCATTTAAGCGAAAAAGATGTCAATAATCATTTGTGTATAAAATCCAAGTCATATTTTACACTCAAGCTTCAAGCGTTTTGTTATCGCTCAGTTACTAAGTCACGTCTGACTCTTTGTGACCCCATGGTTGGAGCACGCCTGGCTTCCCTGTCCTTCATTATTTCTTGGAGTGTGCTCAGATTCGTGCCCATTGAGTTGCTGATGCTATCCCAGGGCTTATGCACCTGTTAATATATGCTGAATTTTGTAGCAATGTACAGCTGTGGAAATTGAGGGAAGACTGACTCTGTTTCGTTTGGGATTTTACCAAGAGTTGTTCATCCTTTTGTAAAATAATGGCAAAGAGCAGTGCTGCTTGGAGTCCCTGAGTCACCGACCCAGCCACCCTCGCATCCTTCTGCATGTATGGCTGTCACATGCACAAGAAGGCTACATGCTGATGCTTGCATGTGATGCCCCCAGCATTTCTTCTTGAGGGGTCACTCTGAGTGTTAGGGTGACTGTCCTGAGGGGGTTCCTGGATGTAGGACTTCTCATGCCAAATCAGGAAAGGGAAAGTTCCAGGCAAAGTGGGATGAGCTGGACACCCTACTAACAGGAACATTTAAAAATATACTGGGTGGTCCAGACTAACTGGGTGGTTAAGACTCTGTGCTGCCAATGCAGGGGTTGTGGGTTCAATCCCTGGTTAGGGATTGAACCATGTGCCATGTGGTGTGGCCCAAGGGGAAAGAAAAACACCAAACAAAAACAACCCCCCTCCCCAAAAAATATACTATACTTTCAAAATCATATCATCTCTTTTTCTTTATATCCTCCATACATACAGTACAGTTTAGTTCAGTCACTCAGTCGTGTCCGACTACTTGCGATCCCACGGACTGCAGCATGCCAGGCTTCCCTGTCCATCACCAACTCCCGGAGCTTACTCAAACTCATGTCCATTGAGTCAGTGATGCTATCTAATCATCTCATTGTCTGTCGTTATCTTCTTCTCCTGCCTTCAATCATTCCCAGCACCAGGGTCTTTTCCAAGGAGTCAGTTCTTCACATCAGGTGGCTAAAGTATTAGGGTTTTAGTTTCAGCATCAGCTCCTTCCAATGAATATATGGGACTGATTTCCTTTACAATCGACTGGTTGGATCTCCTTGCAGTCCAAGGGACTCTCAAGAGTCTTCTCCAATACCACAGTTCAAAAGCATCAGTTCTTCGGCACTCAGCTTTCTTTATAGTCCAACTCTCACATCCATACATGACTACTGAAAAAACTATAGCTTTAACTAGATGGACCTTTGTTGGCAAAGTAATGTCTCTGCTTTTTAATATGCTGTCTAGGTTGGTCACAGCTTTTCTTCCAAGGTACAAGCATCTTTTAATTTCATGGCTGCAGTCACCATCAGCAGTGAATTTGGAGAACCCCCCCTCCCCAAATAAAGTCTCTCACTGTTTCCATGTTTCCCCTAGTACCTGCACATGGAAAGTGCTGAAAAAATATTATTAAATGAATGGGAGATGAGAGAGAGAGAAAAAAAAAAAAACAGAGATAGGAGGGCATTTTTTCAGAGTCATACAAATTTTACCCCCATTCATGCTCCTTTCTAGAAATGTGTGGCTTATATGAAGGCATACCTTCTGACTACCCTGTAACGTGACGATATCTCATACATAGTCTTAAAGTTGAATGCAAAGTTGCTCCCCAACACAGTTTTTCCAGTGGCAAATAGGATGACTCAACTTCCACAAAGAAATCATTATATCACAGGATCATGGACTTTCACTGGAACCTCAAAATCCTTCAGATGGAATAATCTTTTTCACTCAAAGGGTCTCAGACACGTATTTGTGGCCACTGTGTTTAGCCTGTCCTTTAAGAGGCAATGTAACTCGACAGGTGACATACCTAGTTATGATTCCTGAGACAGAATGCCTCTCAACCTGCATTTGGAGAGCTCTGTGTACTGACATGACCTCCCTTCTGCCTGCATGCATACGAGTTTGAGTGCATGCGCTGTGACTTGGAGACACAGACACCTTCTATATTTTTGATACGTAATCTTGAGTCTCACCTTGAACATCTGCTTTGAGATAATCAGCATTAACTAAAAAAACAGTTCTCTGTGAAAGTAAGCTGTGGTCACAAGAGGAAGCTGACCAAAGCTCTCAGGAAAATAAAGGCAGGCAGAACAGGAGCAGGGAGCTGATGGTGGGCTGATGTCCCCAGAGGAAACTCAGCTGTCAGCAAAATGTGAAAGTGCCTGTGCCCAAAGCACAGCTGCTCATCTGCAATCTTGAAGCAATTTTGTTTAAGGGAGAATTGTTCGCAAAAGCAGACAGACAGATGGAAGTGAGAAGCCAAGAGCATCTGTTCCTGAAATGTCAGGATTTAACAAGACCTCATGGCCTCTTAGGTTGAGCCACACCTCTATATGCAACCATCTTTGGGAACCCTATAAGTGGTATGACAAGGCATAGACAGAAGACCTGAATTTTGGAAAGGGAATAGGGAGTCAACTCATAAAACAGTGCGTTTAGAATAAGTTTATTTTTTCCCTCCGAAATCTTGCCTGATCCAAAATCAAATGTGGGTTCTGGGGTTGGACCACTAGGTTCAAATTCCTAATTGGTCCTTTCCTTCTTCCATAACGCTATCAGTCAAAGCCAAGTTGACTATTAAAGAATTGGCTGCCTTATTTGTTTGGTAAGGATGATTTGTTGTTGTTCAGTCACTCAGTCACGTCCAACTCTTTGTGACCCCATGGACTGCAGCATGCCAAGCTTCCCTGTCCTTTACAATCTCCCAGAGCTCGCTCAGACTCATGTCCATTGAGTCTATGATGCCAACCAACCTTCTCGTCCTTGGTTGTTCCCGTTTCCTCCTGCCCTCAATCTTTCCCAGCATTGGGGTCTTTTCTAATGAGTCAGCTCTTCACATCAGGTGACCAAAGTATGGAGCTTCAGCTTCATCAGTCCTTCCAATGAATATTCAGGGTTGATTCCCTTAGTAACAGAATTTACACCACAGAGGCTGTTCTGAAGAAAACTGAAGGAGAACACGCAGAGAAAACGTTTCATCCAGTTCCTGCTTCATTCTGGATAGTCAGTATCAGTTATCCATTATTTATCTTTTATTTACAGTTTTATTAAGATATAATTAATGCACTGAACAAGTAGGCATTCTTTTAAATCATATTACCGCCACCAACACTCCGTCCAGAACCCATAGCTTGAATAGGAACAATTAGAGAAGGCTGTCATTTAAACAAGGTAACATTTCATTTTTATTCTGTTCCATACCTACACCTCAGGCAAAAACTGAGTATTCATTATGCAGGCCCTAAATGCAAGGCAAGGTCACGAACAAAAAAGAGAAGAATCAAAGACCAGAATGGCTGCATTGGGGTGTGGATAACACAGGATTTTTCTTTATCAATGCACATCAAGATTCAGTGACATGACTCAGAAATGCAATGTGATATCTTGTTGTTAGCAGCTGCAAGTTCTTCCAAATTTCTTTTATTGAAGCCTGTAACTCTAAGAGAAGGGATTCAGAGAGGGGGACTTTGGGAGGTAATTCAGGTTAGAGGAGGTCATGATGGCAGGTCCTGGTCTGACGGGGTTAGTGCCCTTATAATAACTTTTGAAGAAGAGACACCAGAGAGCACATGCTCCCTGCCCCATGGGCACAGAGAAGAGGCTGTGTGAACCCAGAGTGAAGTGGCAGCCACCTAGAAAGCCAAGGGAAGAGGCCTCCTGATGAAACCTGCCTCGCTGGCACTTTGATCCTGGACTTCCTAGCCTCTGCGCTTCCCAGGTAGCTCAGATTGGCAAGAATCTGCCTGCCAATGCAGAGATGCAGGGGATACAAGAGACGCAGGTTCGATCCCTGGGTCAGGAAGATCCCCTGAAGTAGGAAATGGCAACCCACTCTGGTATTCTTGCCTAGAGAATCCAATGGACAGAGGAGCCTGTGGGTTACAGCCCATGGGGTTGCAGAGAGACACGGCTGAGCGACTCAGTATGAATGCACGTGCATTCCTGGCCTCTAGAACTGTGAGAAAATAAATGTCCACGCCGCCTGGTCTGTGGTGATGTGTGACGGCAGCCTGAGCAGATTAATACACTGGCTACTCCTCAGTCTAGCCTGCTTGAAATGAAGGGCAGTGGGGAGGCACAGCGCTGCCCAGGACACGAAGAAACTTCTTACAGGAGGCCGCCTCGTGAGCCTGTCACAAGCTCTCCTTTCTCAGGTCATGCAGAAATAACTTCTTTGGAAAAAGTTTTCAAAGAGATGAAAAAGAAGTGCTAAGAGCTTTGCTGTGACTTACAATTTTCAAAGTGCCCCTGGTGACAAGGGGACTGATAGGAATGGGCTTAGAAAAAGTCCCACCTGGGGCTGGAGAAATCCTGACACTTGAGTGCATAGATTCTCCCTTCTTATATGACTCGGGAGGAGCTCAGCAGCCTGTCATTACAACACAAGCAAAAGGGAGGCATGACCAACAGGTCTCTTCCGAGAAAGAATTTACTTGTCAGTAAATGACTTTTTCCTGGAAGCCCACTTCTCAGTCTACAGCTATTTCTATGACCTTCTTCAGGGTCAAGATCAGGGCCCACTTCACTCCTTTCCTCAGACACTAATTAAGCTCTAACCATGACAAGTCAGTGGGCACTGGGGAGAGGAACACGACACAGTCTGTTTACATCCAGAGAGAGGCAAGAGCATGGACCACAGGCCATTCTCAGAGCAGCAGCTCATCAGATGCTTGTTAAATGAACAATACTTCCCAACCTGGCTTCCACAGGTCATCAGTGCCCTGAGGCACTGTGTGTTTGTCTATGCCTACTGCAATTTCTCCTTGAGTTTCACAATACTTGGGGGTATACTGAAGGCATGAAAGAGTTCCCTCCTGAAACCTGTTTAACTCAGTATCTCCTCAATGTATTTAACCACAAACACCTACTGGCATCTTATCTTCTACAAAACAGTCTGGGACACAGCATTGCATTAGAAAGTAGGATGAAATAATTGCTGGGAGAGAACTTCAAATAAAGTGCCAGAGGGTACTCTGTCCTTCATGTGGCTTTCCTAATTGCAGAAGGAGGGAGAGGTGAGACAGCTGTTTGGGAGCTGAGTTTAGCAGTTAGATACCTGTGACCTTGGTCAAGTCAATTAACCTCTCTGAACTACTATTTCATTATCTATGAAAACATAATGAACCATTTGTCACAGGATTTCTGTGACAATTAAATGAGATAGCACATGGAGGCATCTGATACAACGCCTGGGAGAAATCTAACAGGTGATTGATAGGAATTTGTTTCTTGTCCCTCTGGTTGTTCGGTCGTCAAGTCATGTCTGACTCTTTGCAAGCCCATGGACTGCAGCATGCCAGGCTTCCTTGTCCTTCACTATCTCCTGGAGTTGGCTTAAACTCATGTCCATTGAGTCAGCGATGCCATCTAACCATCTCATCCTCTGTCACCTCCTTCTCCTCCTGCTCTCAATCTTTCCCAGCATCAGAGTTTTTTCCTGAGTTGGCTCTTTGCATCAGTGACCAAAAGTACTGGAGCTTGAGGATCAGTCCTTCCAATGAGTATTCAGGGTTGATATTTCTTTAGGATTGACTGGTTTGACCTCCATGCTGTCCAAAGGACTCTCAAGAGCCTTCTCTAGCGCCACAGTTTGAAAGCATCAATTCTTTAGCACTTGTTCCTCTTAGTTCATGGAACTCCTTTCCTAGGGACAGTCTGAGTCACTGACTTGGCATTTAAAGGTGTAGGTAAGTACTACTAGCTCTCTTTTCAGAATGCTCCTTGGGGCTTAGACCTTGGGTCTTCCAAGACTTACACTTTCATTGAACCCCAGAATGCAGCAGGTGGCTCAATGTGTGGTTGACATCAAGGATTTTGCCAGTTTCCCCAAGGAGCCTTATTATTTGCATGCTTTAATGCAAGTGTCAGCAGCTACTTCCTCAAGAAGCTGTACTATCCACCAGTGTGATTTTGGAAAAATGGCAACATCTTTTGACTTCTTGATGCCCAATTTCTGAGGCCCCTCCTTCTACCAGAACAGATGAGCTGCAGTGACAGGAACTAGATCATGGCAGGTACCTCTGTGGCAAGAACCGAGGTGAGCTGTTGCTGGTGGGGGGTGGGCCCATTTGCGCCACCTTGACACCCTGGAGTTATGCCTGGCATAGGTCTTATGGATGCCCTGGACCTTGTCTCATTTCCTCCATTAAACTATATAACCTTTCAGAATATGGATGGGGTCTTGTTTACTGATATCTGCCAATGCCTAGCATAGCACCTGGCACCTGAAGAACACTCAATAAATGGTAGGTGGACAAAAAGAAGGATGGAGGATAGGAAAAAGGGAGGAAGGAAGGAAAAGAAGGATTAAAGAAAGGAACTAACTGCAATGCTCCTGAAATATGAACTCCCTAAAAACAACACCTTTGTCCCTTGTTAGCTCTCATGTATCCAATGGAACTAGGACATTGCCTGGCACTGGTAGAAACTATTTATTGAATGAAGAGATGCACGACTGAAAACTAAGCCAAGCCACCACTGGGAAAACTGGCTCCGAAGGATGCTTTCTCACTGACAGATCAAACTGCTCTCAGATTGCTTTCTGGTCTGTTTATTCTCCCAAATTATTCAGGTATTTTAATCTTCATATAATCCAAAATGAGGGGCAGTAAGAAAAATGAGTGTCTCCTGCACGCTAAGCAGCAAACAGAACTCAGGGGATGCAAGAAGACAAGGTCACTGCCCTCCAGGAGCACAAAGACCCAGGACCCTGCCCGGACTGAACACAGTGGGGCGACAGCAGCTCGGGGAGAAGGAACACCACCCTCGGCTTAAAGGATCGCTGAGAAGCGATACCTATCCCAACTAGCGTGTGCTCTGACAGCAAGGCAGAGACTGACAGCATCAATTAATCCCTCTGTGATCCCAGTGTCAGAAATGTAAGCCTTTTATGATACAGTAAAACAATTTTTATGGGTTTTTCCATCCGTTTCATGTCTTGATGTATTTTTTAATCAAAAGGGATAAGAACAAGAAGTCAAGTGGGTATAAATCTCTTGCTTGATTCTCTGGTTCTCTGTCCCTCCCCCAGCCCAGGGAGGAAAGGTGAGCCTCCAGTGCTCCCGAGCAGACTGCCCTGTCATTCCTGGGTATACTTTCCAGAAAGAAACCCTTATTCTAATTGTAGAGTCCTGGGCTTTGCTTTCAACAATGAACATGTTCTCCAAAGGCAATTCCATAGATGGAATCCCAGTAAATCAAATCTCACGTGTCCAATAACTTTACACATATAATTACCTTTATTTCTGAGGACAAAACCAAAAAGTGTTCCTGGCATGAAATGTGCAAAGTAGAAAAAGCACAGACACAAAATCAAAAATTACTTGCAGTCTTACCACCTAGAAATAATATTAGACTGTAATCAGACTTTCATAACATGCTTGGATATACAGACACATGTTTTGACAAAAATAGGATAATGGTAGAATGATTATATAACCCACTTTTACAGCTTATCTATGAATGATTGGAAAGACTGAAGGCAGGAGAAGGGGGCGACAGAGGATGAGACGGTTGTATGGCATCACCGACTCAATGGACATGAGTTTGAGTAAACTCAGGGAGACATTGAAGGACAGGGAAGCCTGGCATGCTGCAGTCCGTGGGGTCTCAAAGGGTCAGAGCAGACTGACTGACTGAAAACAACGGCAATAAGCCAATTCTACATCTTATTTATTAGTTTCATGTTATTCTATGAACACACCAAAATGTAACAAGCCTTTGTTTTTAGAAGTTGGGTTTGTCTGAAATATTTTCTTATCATAAATAACGATAAGATCTCCCTGTTTTCTTCTGCTATAATTTTCTAGAAATGAATATGCCATGTCCTGATTCACTTTGCTATACAGAAGAAACTAACATAACATTGTATAACAACTGTACTCCAAACAAAATTTTAAAAAGTGCTATGTTACACACACACACACACACATATATAGTCTTTTAAAAATTAGATACATGTCAGGAAGCATTTAACAAGAGGCTTCCTGTGTGCTGTTTTGGATCTGTCAGGAACCCTCTGGCCCTTATTGATTCCTGAATATTCAGGAATTAAGAGCAGAGGCATGCCTTTCCTGGGGCTGAGGAATCCAGGCATTTCTCATTACAGTGATAAGTAACCTCTTCCTTTTTATGAGCCAAATGGTAAAAGGTGATTGTTTGCAACTCTCTCTCTTTGATAGGGATCATCTTATGTTTTGTAAGTCTGGAATTTTAATCTTTGTCTTTGCTGAGAATAATCACCTTGTAAGACAGTATATACGCCCACGCCATGTTGATTAAAACACTTTTGCTCAGATTAAAACATCAGAGCTTTGGTCCCCGTGTCTTCTTTCTTTCTTTCTATTCCTTCTTTCTGTCTTTCTCTCTATTTCTGGCTAATTCCTTGGAGCGCGGAGGCCCCGCTGAGCTCACTTTCTTGCCTAGGCTTCTAAGACCCTTTGGAGAAGGCACACTGCACCTTCACCCACTCAAGAGGGCGCCCGGTGCCTACGTGCAGCGGCGCAAGCCCTAAGAACAGGGCTCTATCAGCTTTCCGAGGAAACCAGGGGACATCAGCCTCTTTCTCTCTCTTACTCTCCGGACCACCAGGTTCCGGTCCATTAAAGGACCAATAGATACATTCTGTCAAACTGTCCTACAAAAATGCTTTATAGTATCTCCAGCAAGAAGGGTGTACATTTTTTAAATCTTTACTATCACTGGAACTATGTATATAAATTACTGCCAGTGTTTAATCCCTGTTATATTTTTCCTTTTTTGATTACTTGTGTCATAGAAATTTTCATGTGTGTCAACTGACTTGTAGTCCATGACAGATTTCAATTCAGTTCAGTTCAGTTGCTCTGTCGTGTCCAACTCTTTGCGACCCCATGAATCGCAGCATGCCAGGCCTCCCTGTCCATCACCAGCTCCCGGAGTTTACTCAAACTCATGCCCATCGAGTCAATGATGCCATCCAGCCATCTCATCCTCTGTCGTCCCCTTCTCCTCTTGCCCCCAATCCCTCCCAGCATCAGGGTCTTTTCCAGTAAGTCAACTCTTCACATGAGGTGGCTAAAGTACTGGAGTTTCAGCTTCAGCATCAGTCCTTCCAATGAACACCCAGGACTGACCTCCTTTAGGATGGACTGGCTGGATATCCTTGCAGTCCAAGGGACTCTCAAAAGAGTCTTCTCCAACACCACAGTTCAAAGGCATCAATTTTTTGGCACTCAGCTTTTTTCACAGTCCAACTCTCACATCCATACATGACCACTGGAAAAACCATAGCCTTGACCAGACGGACCTTGGTTGGCAGAGTAATATCTCTGCTTTTTAATATGCTATCTAGGTTGGTCATAACTTTCCTTCCAAGGAGTAAGCGTCTTTTAATTTCATGGCTGCAGTCACCATCTGCAGTGATTTTGCAGCCCCCAAAAATAAAGTCTGACACTTTAGAGGGCACCAAACTCTTCTTAGAAAAGATGGCATTTTTACTTTTAATAATTTATTATCAATATTAATATATTTATTTACTATGTATTGATGGAAATGCTCTCCCATACGACCAGTAGTCCAGCAAAGTTTGGGGATACACTGGAAGCTTGGGGAGGAAAGGATGGATGGTAAGCGGGTAAGGACAGTGAAGAGGCAGGTTAGAAATTGTGAAATGGAAGCTCAGGGCACTTAAACTCAGAGCGAGGTAAGTGAGGGTGGGCAGAGGAGTAACGACAGGGAACTAAAGAGGAGGAGACCGCACCAGGATAATAGATGCTTATAATGATTGCTGATGCTCTTAATGATAACCAGAGGCACTGCAGATCCTGCCTTGTTAAGGAACAATTAAATTATCTTCAGTCAGTTAAACTGATGGAGGCAGGGCCGTGGGCCTCTGACTTTTAGAATCCTCTTCAGAAACAGGGATGACACACCAGAGGGCCGGAGATCTGAAAGGGGTAACACACTCGGATGGGCAGGAGAGCTGTACCTGTTAGCAGGTACTTCCCGTTCCTTGTGAGGTTCAGTCTGCTGCTGGGCGTCTCCTCGTGATGGGTGCAGCCATCATGGTGATCTGGGAAGGTGAGACCCATGCCAAGATAGTTGCGAAGTTTTTAGATTTTCTGTTAACCCTCAAACACATCTGAGAAGACAGTTGACTGTAAGGAGTGGAAAGCAGTGATCTAGGCTGATGACCACTGCCTCCTCCCTACATAGACATTTCTCTTTCCAAAGATTCTCCTGAAGATGACCAAATTCTCAAAGACACTCTTCACTTAATAAAGAAACTGGGATAAAGGACAACTTGGGGGAGATTCTGATGTCCCTATGTTTAAAAAAACTAGTTAGCTACATTTCCACGGCTCCTTTCACTTTCTCAAACACTCTTTTCAAATAAAATCAATAAATATTTATGGGGCTAGGTGCTACGGGTGATACAAAGAAAAATGAGCCACAGTTCCTAACCTTGAAGAGATTCAAACTTAATGACTATTTAAGAGTCTCCCCCCCAACCAAAACTCAATGTCATCATGATTTTAATGCAGGAACAGAACTTAATAAATCTTATTATGAATCATACTTGGAAAGGGAATAATGCTCTGGAAAACAAATGTTAAAGGATGATAAATTCCTCTTTCCCATCTTCTCGGAGTTTCTGCATCTGAAGGTGGGAGCAATGCTAACGAGCTTGAGGACGCTCATGTCTTAAATTGAGGAGGGACAGGCATGGAGGAAGGCTCTGGAGGAGCCTCAAACTGAAGAAACACAGATATTGGAGAGGCTGAGGAGGTATCCTCCTGCTGACTTTACTGGTCAATCATAATGGCTGCTCTTTCTTTCCTTCTCCCAATTTTTTTTTAGTTAAACCTGCCAATAGATGCTGAGCCAGAACTAAAGCCCTGCCCCCATCTGGTACTCCAGTTCAATCTCTCTTCCCCCGCACCTCTCCCTCCCTCCCACACTGGCTTGCTGCCACCACACTACAGTAAAATCCCCACATCCATTGTAATCAATGAGTCTTTGGGGTTTTTTGGTTTGCTTTTAAAAAAGAATATGCATTCCTTGTAGAAAAGTCAGGAAGTAAAAAAAAAAAAAAAAGACAAAAAAAGGGAATTCTCTGGCAATCCAGTGGTTGAGACTCCACGCTTCCAATGCAAGGGGCATGGGTTTGATTCTTGGTCAGGGAACTAAGATCCACATACTACGTGGCCAAAAAAAAAAAAACCCACAAAATCAAAATAATTGTAGTCCCATGAATTAGAGATTGGCACTGAACATTTTGGTGGATATTCAAAGACTTTATCAATTATGCTTTAAAAAAAACCTTAACTATTTCTACCAAATTCTTACTTTGAATTTGGATTTTAACACATTACTGACTGGGGGGGGAGTGGTTTGCAGAAACTAATGTCTGCAGCCAACAACTTTTTATGTATTTGAATACTGAAACACTCCAGTAAATAACGTTCTGGTAACAGAAGATATACTAATCCGTCTCTGGTCAATAAGTTACGTTAGACCACTGTCCAAATTCAACAATCAGTCTAAGTATCATGTTGTCAGCAAGGCCTCGCTGACCCACACCTGCCATTTACCACAGAGACCCCCTTTCTGGGAACCCTGGAATTCCCAGTCCCCCTAACTCTGGCTTGCTTTATACCAAGGCAGGTAATACCATCCAGCATGTATATAACAACACATTTTCCCAAGGGAGAATATGAGCTCCATGAGGACATGGATTTTGTTTGTTTGTGGCTATATCCCCAGTGCTCAAGGGCAAAGAATGCTGAAGGAATAAGCCCAGATTATCCAGAGAACCATGAATGCTTCTCTTCGCCAATGGTCAAGAGCTGTTAGGAACAAACGATGGCCTTTGCAGGTTTGCTTGCTCCTTGGCACTTCTGCCAGCAGAGGGAAGGGAGGCAGAGACAGGAAGAGAACAGGAGACCTGTGGCCAGTGTGGGCTCTGTTGCTAATTTTTGGGTTGAGCTTGAGCACGTGGCTTGTCCACCCTGAGACTCAGTCTCCTGGCTAATGCAAATGAGAGGGCCTAATGCCTACAGGCTCTTCCATTGCCTTGCTCTTCAATACTATACAGTGTCTTTGAAAACAACATGAACCCAGAGAAAGCGGGGTGTGTGTCTAACCACAATCTCTCCATGCAGTCCACCACTGGCCTTCCACTGGCACAGCAATAGACAGTTCTCTAAGTGATTTCATTTCTATTATCTCATTAATTTGTTTTTGTTGAGTCGCTAAGTCATGTCTGACTCTTTTGCAACCTCGTGGACTATAGGCCACCAGGCTCCTCTGTCCATGGGATTTCCCAGGCAAGTTTACAGCAGTGGGTTGCCATTTCCTTCTCCAGGGGATCCTCCTGACCCACGGATCGAACCTGTGTCTCCTGCACTGCCGGTGGATTCTTTACTCCTGAGCCACCAGGGAAGCCCATCTCATGAATTCACCTACCGGCTAACCAGTTTGAGATTCTCAAACAGAAGGATGGAGGGCACCCAAGACACCTTGGCTGAGCAGGACTGAACAGAAGAGACAGGGAGAGGCAGCTGAAAAAGACCGAGAAACTCCACCCATCAGATTAAATGTTAACTTCAGAAAAAAGGAGAAGAAGAGCACCCAAAAAAGCAGGGGAGCTAATTTTCACACAATCCTTGCAAATCTTATTTAAATCCTCCTTATGCAATTGTCACACTGCACTAATCCCACGGGGATTACCCAAACGGGTGCCAATCTGAACCTGGCGCCTCCTTCTCCACTCCTCAGAGTGGGAGCAGGAAACAAGGAAGGGCTGCAGGGTCCTCCGACAGCTGCCGCTAAATCTCCTGTAACTCATTTAGGAGAATATATCTGGATTCCTATCAACTCTGTTTACTGCATTATATAACTATCTTATTGTGATTCTGTGACTTTTATCAAAAGGCTAGATCTGAATTGCCGACACAAATATTCCTTTTCACATTCTCTCCAGATGAGTGATTGCAGTCCAAGTTTATTCTCCAGTCTTTCTGGATTGCTGTAAGCTTGCAAGAGCAAACACCATTTTTTTTTTTTTTTTTTAAGGAAGAATGCTTCAGGGCAACAGCAAATTTATACTCATCAAGTGATTTATTTGTTCACCTGTTCATCCATTCACCAAATAGTTATTGAACATCTCCTATCAACAAGACACTTATCCAGGCAAGGGGGATAAAGAATGTCATTTAAACTTGGGGAAAAAGATGCCAGTCACCAGAGCTAGGAGTTAGAAAGCAGCCTCCTGTCCTCATTGCAGGTCTGCTGAATCCTTAGACCCTAGTCCTACTTGGAAATGGAGACCGTCCTCCAGATGGAGACCTCCTGCTCTGACTTACATCAGTCTGGGGGTTTCTATGTGGCAGCCTATGTTCTTCCTTTTTTCTTCCATGTCCTTATCCCCAGTACACACCCCTCTGGCAGCTTTTCTGGCTCGTGAGTTACCTGAGTCAGGACCTTTGGAGAGCACTTTGGTTTTTAAAGGCCTTACCCAGCTGGGTAACCAGAGAAGGCACCTATCCATTCATCTCTCAGAGTCAGCATATGGACTCAATAAGGGAGACGGGTGAACGGGCTGCAAAGGACACAGTGTATGCGGGCTGCAAAGGACACAGTGTATGTGCTGGTGCTCTGCAGAGGTCACTGACCTCATTTAGCAGAGGAAGGTGATAAAATGCACTGAAATCTGGAAAACAAGTTTACTTTTTGGCCTGCTACTCAGAAAGCACAAACAGACCTGGGTAAGGAATTTCTCTTCTGCTACTCACTGGCTGCAGGACCATCTTGGGTGTGGATTTAAAAAAGAGACATGGATGGACCTGGAGCCTGTCACACAGAGTGGAGCATGTCAGAAAGAGAAGAACAAATATCATCTATTAACACATATTTGTGGAAGCTGAAAAAAATGGTACAGATGATCTTATTTGCAAAGCAGAAACAGAGACACAGATGTAGAGAACAAATGTATGGACACCAAGGGGGAAAGAAGGGGGATGAGATGAACAGGGAGATTAGATGAATGGGGAGGTTAGATGAATGGGGAGATATAGATGAATGGGGAGATTGGGACTGACATGTATACACTGGTGATACTATGTATAAAATGGGTAACTAATGAGAACCTGATGTCTAGCACAGGGAACTCGACTCAATGCTCTGTGGTGACCTAAATGGGAAGGAGATCCAAAAGAGAGGAGCTTTATGTACACACAGCTGATCCACTTTACTATACAGTAGGAACTAACACAACATTGTAAAGCAACCATCAGTTCTGTCGCTCAGTCGTGTCTGACTCTTTGTGACGCCATGGACTGCAGCACGCCAGGCCTCCCTGTCCACCACCAACTCCTGGAATTTACTCAAACTCATGTCCATTGAGTTGTGATGCTATCCAACCATCTCATCCTGTCATCCCCTTCTCCTCCCACCTTCAATCTTTCCCAACATCAGGCTCTTTTCAAATGAGTCAATTCTTCGCATCAGGTGGCCAAAGTATTGGAGTTTCAGCTTCAGCATCAGTCCTTCCAGTGAACACCCAGGACTGATCTCCTTTAGGATGGACTGGTGGGATCTCCTTGCAGTCCAAGGGACTCTCAAGAGTCTTCTCCAACACCACAGTTCAAAAGTATCAATTATTCGGCGTTCAGCTTTCTTTATGGCCCAACTCTCACATCCATACATGCTTATACCCTAATTTAAAAAAAAATGTGTTTCAGTTTCCCTATTTGTAAAATGGAGATAAAGAGATCTCCAGGGTTACTGTGAGAATTAAGTAAACACTACTTTATTGAGCATTTACAATGAGTCAGGCAGCATGTGAAGCATTTTCACAAGCAGAATCTTATTTAATCTCGGTTGTTCGAACTCATGCTGGCCTTGGTGAAGGATTTGCCATTTCTTTCTGCCAGGAAGAATGTTTTCCTGGAGTAACCAAGATAGTTCTGGGCTTAAATCAATGGTGCACACAAAATTTGGTGAAATTTCAGAGAGAGTTTATCCAAATGTCTACAGTTGTACTAATATGATAGCCACCAGTCACGTGTAGCTACTCAATTTTACATTAATTGAAATTAGATCAAATTAAAATTTAAGTCTCCTAGTTACAACTGCCACATCTCAAGTGTTTAATGACCAATGTGGCTAGCAGCTACCTTGTTAAACAGTGCAGATATAAATCATTTCCATCATTGCTGAAGGTTCTGTTGGGTAGACTTGGGAGATGGAGAATCAGCTATGACAGGAGAAACGGAAAAAGGTCAGTCCCACAGAGGCTCATGCAGTCCTTCTATGGCTTCACACATTTGTGGGGACCAACAGTGTTCTCACTGGGGGGCTGTCCTGAAGAAGTGCGTTCAGGATACTTAATGGCTTTATGAGGCTTTTCTTTACCACTACCCACCCCCCTCCCCCACAGTAAAGAATCCACCTGCCAAAGCAGGAGACACAGGAAGTGCAGGTTCATCTTCTCCTGGGTCGGGAAGATCCCCTGGAGGAGGAAATGGCAACCTACTCCCAGTATTCTTGTCTGGAAAACCCATGGACAGAGGAGCCTGGTGGGCTAGAGCCTGGGGTCGCAAACAGTTGGACAGTACTGAGCCCGTAGAACAATGGCTCTATAAGGCAGCTTTAGTAGCTATGGTTACCAACAGTTCAGCATCACTCAAAGGTATTGCATTTTCAGATCTTTTACTAATTAGCAAAAATAAAATAAAGACATTTTTTAGAAAGCCATACAGAATCCACTCCTACCATTTGCCCTGACAGTGTTAATTCTGATAATCTATCCCTAAGCGAGGAGACGGCAATGGCACCCCACTCCAGTACTCTTGCCTGGAAAATCCCATGGATGGAGCAGCCTGGTAGGCTGCAGTCCATGGGGTCGCGAAGAGTCGGACACGACTGAGCGACTTCACTTTCACTTTTATGCATTGGAGAAGGAAATGACAACCCACTCCAGTGTTCTTGCCTGGAGAATCCCAGGGATGGGGGAGCCTAATGGGCTGCCGTCTATGGGGTTGCACAGAGTTGGACACGACTGAAATGACTTAGCAGCATCCCTAAAGGGCCATTTCCCAAAACAAGGAGCTAGTTTAACCGATCATATACTAGTGCTCCTAGCCTCTCTCAGGTCACATCCAATGCTCCTTGGAAAATGCAAATGTGATCACATCACCCAGCTTCAAAATTCCCTTAAAGCACTCCATTCCCTAGAATCCCCATCAGAAGCCCTTGGGCTGTGACAGGATCCCCTTCACAAAGGGACTATGCAATTTGTCAAATCTCTCACCATCACTCCTTTACTCCTACCCCTGCCCTCACTGTCTCTTCTCCATCCAACCCTCCAGCGGCTGCCTCATTCAGTCATTCATTCCTTCCACAAATATTACTCCAGCACTGCTATGTGCCAGATATTACTCTAGGTACTAGAGATGTAGTAGGGAAGACAACAGAAAACAAGATTAGATTCCTACACTCATGGAGCTTCCATTTTAATAGGAGAGGACAGACAACAGAGAAATAAATATGTTTAAGACATACTGATAGGATGCCAAATAGTGATGGTGCTACAGAGGCCAAAAAATGGGTGGTGGTGGGGCAGTTTTTTATATGTAGACATTACATTATTCTCTTAAAAGCCTTTGAAGCTGTATTTGTTCATTCATTCCCTCAATGAGATTTTGCTGAACACTTAGTATGTGCTAAGAGATGTTATGTACGCTGGGATTAGACCAATGAACAGAAAAGACAAAAACTCTGCCCTGAGGGAGCCTACCAATCCTAAAGGAAATCAGTCCCGAATATTCATAGGAAGGACTGATGCTGAAGCTGAAGCTCCAATACGTTGGTCACCTGATGCGAAGAACTGACTCATGAGAACAGACCCTGATGTTGGGAAAGACTGAAGGCAGGAGGAGAAGGGGACAACAGAGGATGAGATGGTTGGATGGCATCACTGACTTGACGGACACGACTTTGAGTAAACTCTGGGAGCTGGCGATGGACAGTGAAGACTGGCGTGCTGCAGTCCATGGGGTGGCAAAGAGTCAGATGCAACTGAGCGACTGAATTGAACTGAACTGAGGGCGCTTACACTCTAGAGGCAGAGATGATACTGTAAAAGCTCAGATGAAGGTAAGGCGGATAAAGCAGGTGAAGAAAGATGGGAGTACACAGATGGGGCTGGCGTAGATGGTGCTCCCACCCATAGAGAAGGTCACCACACCTGCACATGCAGATTACGTAAGTGCATGGCTTACGGTTGCTGGAATGCGCTTTCCCCACACGGGGCCACCTGCTCCTTTAAGTCCTGACTGCAGTGGTGCTTCCTTGGAGCTTTTTGGATCCTCTCTCCCTGTACATTGCAAATACCATGATTTACATAGTATCACACGGTATTACATTATGCTTTTGTGTTTAGGTATATGTTAGTTCTGCTGGATTCAAATGCCTGAAGGACAAGGACTGTGTCTTATTCATCCTCACTTATTCACTCTAGAAACTTTCATGGAACACCCACTGCAAAGCCTGCCCAGCTTCCCTATTGTAGAGAATAAAAAAGGAACCCCTGACATTTTGTCCCTGCTTGAAAAACTGCCTTTCTTTTTACTGCACTCATCTATAACAAAGGACTCATGTGCCATTTAAATGAAATAATAGATGGAAAGTGTTTACAACAATACCAGAATGTGGAAACTGCTCAGGACTTATGGGCAATTTAGATTATTACTAATCTATATCAATTTTTGGAGATCCACTATAATAACATGTTCTGTTACCTAGTATACTATAGATACATTTCTGATTTTAGTCTCGGACCAGAGTGGTCCCGCAGTGTGTGCTACAGTTCCTGGGAATTCTGTACATCTCTCACTAACGAGATGGTGCAATGTCTTCAAATATGAGCTGAGTTAGAGGTGACCTATGTCACTTCCAGCACTCTTCATACTCAGACATGGTGGAGAGACTCTTTGTCTTCAAAGCCTACAGTGCTGACTCTTTGGTGGCCCTTTGCTCCCGAGCCTGAGCTGCGGAGCAGCCCTCGCTTCATAAACCTTCTCTGCTGTTTGCCTCCTCCCACCACTGCTGCCAACTCCCTGGGGATTCTTCCCTTTTAGCCCCCTATTTCTCCTCTCTTATGTCGCCTATAGATCATCCTTTAGAAACCAGAAACAACCTCAGCAACTCACCCAGACTAAACCGAGTGTGGCACCCACCTGTCCCACTTAAGTGTGTGACACCAACTGGGGCAGATATGTCTCTGGGTCTCAGAATGTTCTTGTAAAGTGGGGACAACACTGGCTTTTTGTCTGTTTTTATTTTGGCTGAACTGGGTCTTAGTTGTAGCATGTGAGATCTAGTTCCCCAACCAGGGATTGAACCCAGGCACCCTGCATTGGGAGCACAGAGTCTTAGCCACTAAACTGCTAGGGAAGACCCAACACTGGCTTTTAAGGCAGCTAAGAGGATGCTCATATCTTTAAATAACAGGGCTGGCACACAGGTTGAATTGGTATTAGTGCCATGGCTGTCCTGTGTCTACTTCCAAGCTCAGGGACTTCTGAAAGCTTGAGGACACAAAAACATTCTTGCTGAATAGCTGGCCATCTATTTGATGTGGTTATGTAAGACGCAGCTCAAGAATTATTAATTAAAGGCTCAAGCAGGAACTATGTCTTTATATAGAGCTGGGAAGAGACTGAGGTCACTAGACCTGCATCAGACGCAGGTCAGACAGAACTGCTGATAAAAGTAGTTAAGATGATGAATGCATAGTCTCCACTGTGCATCCCAACCAGCCAGGACTCAGTAATTTAAAAGACAATGCCAGGCACTCATTTCAAGGTGAGAGGAAATTCTGAAGATGAAAGAATCTTCTCAAAACTTCCTTTTAATTAAAGTGTTGGTTGGCTGCATTTCCCCTGAGCTTATAGCTCTTTGTCTATGATGAAGAAGTCACAGAAGGCTCTGCCTAGACAATAAGCCACTTAATCTAAGCTAGAACTTTATCACTGGCTTTACAACTCCATTTCTGTGCCCAGCACTGGGTAGGTTTGAAAAGCTTTCAGATAGCATGGATCCATCTGTCTTTTCGGCTATTGCTGCCTGCGTAGCTGAAACTAAGCAAAACTGTCCAACTGACACAGAAAAGAGGAGGAATTCAAGATGTAGCTGAACTACTACAAAATGCAACAAGGTCAGGGGCAAAAAAAAAAAAAAAGCATTCCAAAGGCAGCCGTAATGCACAGTTTTTGCTGAGATGGGGCCAACCCACTGAAGGGGCCGTGGGACTTGACAGATGACAAGAGTTTCACCAAATATTAGAGAACCAGAAAGATACAAAAGTTGCTGTGTTCTGTCTGCACAGAGTGGGTGCCAGGAAAGTGCTGAAGTACTAATGGGGTGATGAGAGAAAAGAAGAAAAGCAAGCAGATGAATAGGTGAAATCAAGACTGATGGAGACTGGTTGTCCGCTGGCAGGTACAGAGGGGACAATGTGTCACCAAGGGAGATGTGAGGAAGGCATTGAGATGCTCAGCTCCAGATGAAGCCTCTGTAGCGGGCAAGCACAGAGGGCTAGCAGTTCAGGCTGCAGACTGTCAGGCCGGCAACAGAGCCCACCTTGATTCCCCAAGGCCAAAGCAAGCTGAAGGAGGGTGGGCGATTAACTGGGTGTCAGCTACCTGCTGGGCACCGTGCTCTCTCTGGATGCAGGCCATCTCTCTTGATGCTGCCCCAAACCCACCCAAGTGGAAAGTAATGCTATCTTAATTCTACAGCAGAGGAAGCTGAAGCTCTGAGCAACACTGGTTGCACAGCAAGTGGGAAGCAAGTATGGACTCGGGCTGATCTGTCCAAAAGCACAGACTGTGCGCTCCCAGAGTTCTGCATGCCCTGTCACTAACACAATCCCTAAGAGTCCTTGGGAATGAATATATGCCCAAAAGAGTCAGCAGGAGAAGGGGGCCACAGAGGATGAGATGGCTGGAGGGCATCGCCGACTCAACGGACTTGAGTTTGAGCAAACTCCAGGAGACACTGAAGGACAGCGAAGCCTGGCGTGCTACAGTCCATGGGGTCGCAAAGAGTCAGACTCGACTGAGTGACTGAACAACAATGACAACTATATGGAAGGGCCTATTGATCTTGTCCTGGGGTTTAGAACAGTATCCGCCATAATAGCGAGTTCCCTCGGGAGGGCAATGGGGGATGATGAGCACTCTGTCTTGAAGGCAATGTAATCGACCATCCTGCCTGCTAAGATCTCATTTCCAAGGCCAAATAGGAAACAGCAGCATACCCCATCAAAGTTATGTTTAATGACTGGGTTGGTAAGGAGGGTAGTAGGGCTCAGGCAAACAAAATGCATGTACTCTCTTGAACTGAGAAAGAACCTATCTCTGCTACCTTCTTGGTAAAATTCATCTCTATCCAAGTGGATGTCCCTACCGGCATAGTGTGGTATTTTTGTTGTTGTTGTTGTTTTGTTTTGTTTTTACATGCTCACGTCTATAAGCACCTTTTGTGGAAGTAGTACAATTGCTCAGTCTAAAGGAAATGACAGATTGACTCTGAGTGCTGGTCCAGTCCATTGGCCAAAGGGCTTTACATGAGTTCTGCCCAATTATCCACCTTCAACAACCCTATGAGGTGGGCAGCACAGTCACACACATTTTGCAGATGAGAGAAGTGAGGACACGGTGGTTGAGCCCCTGCCCCAGGAGAGGACCCAAGCTAGGACATCCTGGGACTGGGGTTCACAGCTCAAAAGCCTTCATTTTACCCAGTGGTCCCAGGCAGCTTATCTCCTTGGTCCAAATTTGCATCATACAAAGCTAATATATATCAGCATCCATTCTCTTGACAAAATTATGAAGCTCTTCTAACATATTTGTTGGATCCTCTGTCTTCTGACGGTAGCACTCATAAGGTGTTTTATGTTTGCAAAGCACACAGCAGTCGTTCAATCCCTTCTACAGGTCCTCATCTCAAATTGTTACTTCAAACATGGCAATGCCCATCCTAAGTTTAACATGGTACAAGGGTAAACGCCCAAGAGACGTTTGCTTTTGAATCTCTTCAGCCCAAAGAGCTGAGTCTGAGTATTAGAAAATTTGTAGATACCAGTAATGCTTACAGCTATAGAGAACTTTGCCAAGAGGAGGCAGTACATTGTCATCAGATAATCAGCTTTGGACACAAACAGCCCTGGGTGTAGATCTGGAATTTTTCCACTTACGGGCTGCAAGCTTCTGAGCACTGAATCTAACCAACATCTTTGTTTCCCCCAACTGTAAAATGCAGATAGCAATGCTTGTCTCTTGGTGCTCTTGTAAAAAGTGATGGAGATGAACTTCCCTAGGTAAGTGCTACCTGATGGGTTGTATAAATGACTGGAATGACTGAGCTGCTGTTAAAATCCAACACAGATTACTGCCCGTGAAAGTGTTCAGCATAGTGCCTACCACGTAGTGAGCATTCAGTAAGTGGGAGCTGATGATGACAATAACTGCATAAAAATATTAGCCACTGTGTTGCCATTTATATTTTGAATTGGTCAGATCAATAACATTAATGCCTTGTGAATTTGTATCTTTTCAATTGTCTCAAACTGCTTTCCCACTAGTTTTTCCAGTGGAGAATCACAACCCTCCTTGCAGGTAGGTAGCTCAACTAATATAATATTCATTTTGCAGATGAGAAATGTGATATTAAAGAACTGGCTTCAAGGCACTAGGTTAGTGAATATCACTTCTGCAGCTAAGACCAGGAACTGGATTCTCCTTTTTAATCTGCCACTGCTCTTAGAAAACACCTGCAGATCCTGCAGAATCACAGCCAAGAGAGCTCATCCACTTCTCCAGGACCACTCAGCAAGCCCACGAGGAGGCAGGAAACTGTCCTGGAGTCTCTGTCCTCTCCTTGTGCTGCCTTCAGGCAGATGGCTGCATCCTGGGGTTCAGAGGGAGAGCCAAACTCCATTCACAGATGCCATCCAAGCCCCAAGTCCAGGAAGAATTAAGGACTTCCTCTCTTCTGTCTCCTGCCTCCAGTTCATCAGGAAGTCCTTCAGGAACTAGTCTCTGACTCCTGCTCCTCCATTTGCTTCCCTTCAGTGACCCTGGCTTCCTTTTTCTTCATCAAACATCACAAACTTGCTCCTGCTTCTGCATATGCTCTTGTCTGCTTAGAACATTCCTCCTCCTGCAAGTGATGGTATCTTGTCTCAGCTGAACCTTCTCATCTTTTGTGACTTAATTTTTTAAACTTCTTGGCAGCGTTGCATGGCATGTGGGATCCTAGTTCCCCGACCAGGGATGGGACTCCTGTCTTGAAAGACTGGAGTCTTAACCACTGGACCGCCAGGGAAGTCCCTCATGTTTTGTGACTTTCAACAGTAGCCTCCTACAGCCTCCAACTCCCACCCCTCAATCTATCGTGTTGTTCCTTCTTGCACTTCTCACAGCACTGACTCCCATCTGAGATAACTCCCTTGTTTACGGTCTGTTTTCCCCAACTAGAAATCTAAAGCCCTGTGCCTATATTGTTCACTTCATGCAGCTCTTGGAATTTAGCAGGAAAAGAAAGATTCATGTCCCCACCAGCACCTGCCTAGGGGAGATCAAAACTGAAGTTTGTATTTCAACAGACTAGCATCATGGCAAGCTCCAACTTGGTCTAATGTGATGTTTTCTCATCTTTTCTAGTCAATGAACAACTTTGTACAAACCTATGAATTTATTCCTTCCTATGCAGAACAGAGTCTTCAGACTCCATCTATCTGATCTTCCCCATTTTGCACTTAAAAACTCTCAACTTTTCTCTCTGCCATCTATTCAGTAATTTTTCCCCATTGGTGTGTGTTCCCTGACCTGACAAGGAAGTAAGTAATAAATTCAACTTTGTTTCTTTTTATTGTTTTTATGTCTTCTTTTTATATTTGCTGATTTTTGTTTTTTGCTTCTATCAATGAAAACTGGGCTCTCTCTGTAGTATTCTGAGATACCTGGAGAAGGACCCAAATCCTAGGCTCAAGCTCCAGACTGTCAAGCTCAGACCCTATTTTTGCTATTTACTTAATTAAGTGAAATAAACAGTCTATGCTTCAGTACCCTCAATAGACACTAAGGACCATGATAAAATGCTTGCCTCGTGGTGACTGGCCAAGAGGGCTATGTAAGTGCCAGCTATAGTAATTATTCTGCACAGTTTTAAAAAGAGTCCTGTACTTCAGTGGAGATGATTCATGGAAGATTATTGCCAGAAGCATGGGGCTATATTCATGTCATTTTCTTAATGTGATAAAACATACAAAGTGCCCAGAAACTATTGAATAAGAGCGAGCAATACTTTTAGTGCGAGGCATGAACATCAATGTAATATATTATTTGTTACTTCTGACTTTCTCTTAATACCCTGTTTCCATAGTACCTTATGTCATCAGGCCTTACAATAATTGTTAGATATGTGAACGTAGTGTCAAAATTTTATAGCATAAATATATTATGTATACATTAAAACACATATGTACATATGAATACATGAGATAATATGTAACTTTGCTTATGTTTTTCTTTTCTTCTTTGTGTAAGCTTCTCAAAGTAGAAAATGGGTTTAATTCACTTGTGAATCCCTGGTGCTTAGCACACAGTGAGGTGCTAAGTAGGAGAGGATTCTCTCAAAAGACCATCACATCTATTGATGGACATTTTGGTTGCTTTCATGTCCTGGCTATTGTAAATAGTGTTGCAATGAACATTGGGGTTTGTGTATCTTTTTCAATTATAGTTTTTTCAGGGTATATGCCCAGTAGTGGGATTGCTGGATCATATGTTAGTTCTGTTTTTAGTTTTTTAAGGAATCTCCATACTGTTCTCCATAGTGGCTGTATCAATTTACATCCCCATCAACTGCGGTGTGTATATACACAATGGAATATTGTTCAGTCACTAAGTCAGGCTCGACTCTTTGAGACTGCAACATGCCAGGCTTATCGTAATGGAATATTACTGAGCCATAAAAGGAATGCTACTGGGTCAGTTATAGAGATGAGGACGGACTTAGAGTCTGCCATGCAAAGCGAAGCAAGTCAGAAAGAGAAAAACAAATATCATACAGTAAAGCAGATATGTTGAATCTAGAAAAATGCTACAGATGAACCTATTTGCAGGGCAAGAATACAGACGCAGATGCAGAGCATGGATGTGTGGACACGAGTGGGGGAAGGGGTGGGTGGGACAAACGGAGACTGGAAGTGACATATACACTGCCGTGTGTAAAACAGAGGGCTAGTGGGAACCTGCCACATAGCACAGGGATTTCAATTTAGCGCTCTGTGATGACCTAGATGGGTGGGGTGGGGGTGGGGGTAGGAGGGACATCCAAGAGGGAGGGGATATATGTATACATATAGTTGATTCACTTCACTGTACAGCAGAAAGTAATACAACATTGCAAAGCAACTATATTCCAATTAAAAAAAAAAATAAGACCATTACATTTAAGCTTTGGAACGTCTTTAGGCAGTGAGGGAATTAGTAAGGCACTTACTTCATCTCAATTGCCCCCAAATCCCTAATCTCACCTGTCCAATTATAGGAACAAACACCATTTGAAAACCATGATGTTGACAATTAATGCAAGGGAAAAGTATTATTTAAAGTGCCAAATCTCCCAAGGGAGACCACTCAGATACACAAATTCTAGTGCATTTTTCCCATCACTTCCTGGTTTATAAGGTGGTTAGTGTACATGCTTTCACCATTCTGTCCGATTCTAAGTTCAGAGCCTCTGTCTGCTGACTACTTAACCTCCCTAAATCTGTGTGTCCTCATCCATAAAGTGGTGCTAAAAAGAAAAAAAAAAAAAAAGCACTTTTCTTTCAATGATTGTTGGGAGATTAAATAATGCAATATGTATGAAGCCGTTAGTCTAATGACTAGCTTTATCAATAAATGGAATGTCTTATCATTACTGCTGGCATCACTACTATTATCACTGTTATGACTTTAGTACTTGCTAACACAGAGGCCAGTCCAAGCAAATGACCTAATGGAGATTCACTGAGCAGTTAAAGGAAGAGTCGCCATCCCCAGAAGGACGGGAGGAAGATCATGTGCCCTCAGCCCAGATGTGAGTGCAGTGGAGAGGGGCGGACCTCCATCTCCGGACCAGTGAAAGGATGCAAGCTTCTGGAGGTCCCACGGGAGGCCCAGTCCAGGACCCTCCATGGACAGGCTTGGAACATAAAGAGGAAGCAAGAGAGTAACGGCGTGGTACAGGAGGGTGGGGGGGGGAGGTGTTGAGACACTTCAAAGGAGCTGCTGGGCTGAATGTGAGAAGTACGGGATTGGAAATGATACATTAAAGAGTTGGACTCAGAAGGCAAGTGGATTAGAGCCACTCTCCAAGTCAGGGATGAAGCTAATGAGGCTTTTCTTGTCACCATCTGTAAAAGTTTATTACTTATACTTCAAAGGCAGCGAGCAGCAGAGGGGCTGGGGAGAGGCACTGTTCCTCCGAAGAAGAGGAGCAGGAAACAGAAGATGTTGCCTTGGATAGAGGGTGGGAGGTCGCTCCTGGGTCTCTGCTGCAGAAAGAGCCCAGCTCCAGGGGGCATGGATCTGGATGCATGCACCTGTGGTGATCAGGAGCTGGCAGTCGTCATGGGGTGGGAGGACAACGGATTAGAGGGACGAATAATGAACTTTATTGTGGGGTAGGAGATGGGCTGACTGCCCTGAAATCGCCTTTTGGCAGCCCTCAGTTCTGGTCTCATGTGCTCTGGGGTCCTTTCCTGGAACCGGTAGGAAGTGCTCCAAGTCTTTCTTAATCTCAGCTTTGCTGAACCCCTGGCTGTCCATCATCTCACGCTCTAAATAAACACAGTGGTCTGGATGGGGTGGCAGGCAGCTTGCACAACAAGGCGGCTTGTTCACTCACCCAGGCATGATGCGGATGATGCTGCCTTCCAGCTTGCACCAAGTCACGGTGGACAGTTTGTAAGACAGGGAGAGGAACGGGTATTCGTCCCCTCATTAGACGTTAGTTGAGCATTTACTACAGTGTCTCAGGTGCTGGGGATACATCAGTGAACAATGGCAGCCCAGGTCCTGCACTCCTGGGGCTTACAGTCTACTGGGGGACACAGACATTAATCAGAGAATCATGCAAACACAGATGAACGCAAAATGACAGCCAAGATAAGTGCTACAGGAGGGAAACACATGATGTTCATGTAGAGACGAAACAGGAGGAACTGATCTGAACACAGGGAAGACAGCTCCACCATGAGGGAGGAACATGCGGAAAGGCCCTAAGGAGGGAAGGAGTTTCACTCCAGGACCACTGGAACACCAGTCTTTCCAGAGTGAGTGGGAAGAGGGAGGTGTGGACAGGCAGAGAAGAAAGCAGGCTGGTGTGGACCTTTGTATTGTCCACTGCTTACCCCTCCAGCTCCTGCTAGGTGTTTTGATAGTGCATAGAAGGAGTTTAAGCAGAAATACCAAGTGAATGAAAGAAGATCTACTATGCGCCAGGCTCTGTGCCGAGCTTTTATATCCTGTACCACACCGATTCTCATCAAATCAACTCACCTTGCTGACAGACTCGACACACCCAGAGTTATGGAAGTGGCGTATCCCATGGGTGAGGCCCCAATCCAGTATGCTTCAGAAGGTTTCCCGTTTTGTGCAGTGTGGTAAAAAAAACAATCACCAGGTGAGTTACTGAACTAGAATAATGAGGTGGGGAAGGTTTGCCCAGAATACCTTAGACACAACTCCTGCTCTCAGAAAAGCAGTCAACAACAGTGACTAGAAGATGGCGCAGTCACCAAGGAAAACGGGGCGGCAGTTGCTCAAACTGTTACATATGGACCCAGAAAGTCTCCTAAGTATACACCAAAGGAAGACATACATCCATGCAAAAATCTGTACACAAATATTCATGGTAGCACTATTCATAAAAATTAAAAAGTGGAAATAACCTAAATGTCCATCAATTGATGAATGGATAAACAAAATGTAGTCTACTCATGCATCTATAGTACATACAGAAACGTAACCCTGTTCCTTGCAGTAATATGAATCTTGAAAACATTATGCTAAGCCAAGGAAGCCAGTCACAAAAGGCCATATGTTGTATAAATCAATTGATATAAAATGTTCAGAACAGGCAAATCCATGGAGAGAGAATGCAGATTAGCAGTTACCTAAAGCTGAAAGGATGAAGGAATGAGGAATGATTGCTCATGGGGACAGGTTTCCTTTTGAAAAAGTTCTAAAATTAGATTGTGGTGATGGTCACACAACTCTGCAAGCACACTACAACCACTGAACTGTACTCTATAAACGGGTGGGTTTTACATCTGAACTATGTCTTAAAAAAGAACAGTAAGTAAGAGTTCAAATATTAGAGTCTAACGGGATTTTGAGTCCTAGTTCTACTAATCGCTAAGCCATGTGAAATAGGGCAGGTGAATTTTTTTCTCTCCAAGCTTTAGTTTCCACATCTGTGCAAGATGCATAAATCAACTCATGGGGCTGCTGCCGCTCCAAAATGAAATATTTCACCTGAAGTCTAAGCATCCTATTTGCCATAAGACACCCGCATCTCAAAGGGAACAGAACAGTTAACAAAATTAAATCCCATAGCTAGATGCTGTGGTTACTGAAACAACAAATGGAATTCAGGAGCACAATGAATCACATTTTCAGGCAAGTGCTGCGTTGCTCATGTGTTCACTGTCCTAGTCTGGATGTGGGGACAGAACTCAGGTGGCCAGCCCAGGTCCGAAGGTAGGCAGTGGCTGGAGGCATCAGGGGTGAGGAGGCAATGACGGGCTGACTGCCAGACTGACTGAATAAGCTGCTCCATTTCTAACAGATCAATATTCAAAGTTGAAAATGCTCAGAACATAGGGCCTTCCTGAAGAGTCTCTGCTTGTCAGTCTGGCCAAACGGAGTAGGCATGGGACTTCAAGAGCCCATGTGTATCTTCTCCTGCCCCCTCCCATATCCTGAGGAACAGAGAGAAGCCCTGGGCTATGAAGAAGTGAACACACAGCCCACCAGAGCGGCAGGCATCTCCTCCCCGCGGCCCATCCAGAAGTTGGGCTGAGCCAAGGCTTGTGCTGCCGGGGGTTCAGAGGCTTCACCGCCTTCCAGGTAGAGCTGTTGTAAAACCCTCCCATAGCGGAGATGAGACATTCAGACGGGCTCCAATAATCCCTTCCCCAGCCTGCATGTCAGCCCCAGCCCTCGAAGGGCTGCATGGACAGAGGATGGTTTCTTGGAAGAAGAGTCCCACCAGGCTCATCAGAGATGCTCCAGACATCGAAAAGGTAATGCTGGCAAGAGGACTTATTCTGTGTGGGGAGGGGTAAGACCCACACATAGGGTCTTCCTGAAGAGTCTCTGCTTGTCAATCTGGCCAAAACCGAGCAGGCACGTGACTTCAAGAGCCCGTGTGTAACTTACAGGAGGAGATCTGGGACTCAAGACGAAGAATTTCCAAAGGTCAAGAGCTCTTCGCAGCAGGTATCGTGGGTTGCAGCGAGAGGTAGTGAGTTCCCCGTCATTGGGGTGTATTTGTGTGCACATGCACAGGCTGATGATGATTTAGGCAAGACAAGCAGGCATTCCAGGCTTTCAGGATTCCTTGTCATGCTGAGCATGGGTCATTTTTGGTATCATCTCTCACTTCCTGTCATTTGGAATCAATTTCCCTTGTCTTCCCTCACTTATCAATGCTTAAGAAAAAGAAGGATCTGACGACAACTGTACTCCAGGGCAACCTGCTCTCTGCTCGACAAAGCTCGGGCCACGTTTTACTGGATATAATGATGGTGCTGTGCTGCCAGCCTGGCCAGGGGCACCTCTAGTCCCAGACACTCTGGGGCCCTAAGGCACAGTCAGGGCTGAAAGTCCAAGTCAGAGTGGCAGCAGCATCCGCTATGCTTTACAATTACGAAATGTTCTCACTCAGTTTTAAAACTCACTGCAATGCATTCTCCCCGACACCTCCGACTCTCCTCTGAGGTTACATCTTCCCTGAAGGGAGAATGCATCTCCTTGCAAACCTCTGGGCCTCACAAGATGCCCTGAACACAGTGCGTGCCTGCATGCTATGTCGCTTCAGCTGTGTCTGACTCTTTGTGACCCCATGGACTGCAGCCTGCCAGGCTCCTCTGTCCATTGGATTCTCCAGGCAAGAATACTGGAGTGGATTGCCACGCCCTCTTCCAAGGGATCTTTCCGACCCAGGGATTGAATATGAACCTACATCTCTCATGTCTCCTGCACTGGCAGTCCCGGTTCTTTACCACTAGTACCACCTGGGAAACCCTTGAACACAGTATTGCTGCATAAAACCTATATAATGTTTTAATCAGAGAAAGAGATATTCTTCTTACTCAGGGCTAGGGAGGCAGCTGCTACTTCTGGAACAATTTTCCATTTAAACCCAGCAGTAAGTGACAATTTTGGACCAGGCATAGAAACCACACAGCTCCTGGGGCCAGAAATTGACTCCCCTGGAGCAAGGATTCAGCATGAGGGGTGTACGACTGCTGATGTATCCTATGGGGAAGACTTCTTCTTTGCCTCGGCTGGACACCACTTGCAAAATTCCACCCAGGAAGGAGCTGAGATGGTATAATAGAGCTAAATAAAGAATCTGTTTGGTCCCAAATGGATCCCCTTCATTTGTAAAAATTCTAGTGAATTTTTGGGCTTTCTGGCCTAAGATTAGCAAGCTGCTTAGAATCATCTGAACAGTGGAGGTTACCAGCAGACTGCAGGGCTTTGTGCCAGATATTTGGGATACCTCAGAGCAAGAGTCTCTGCTTTCAGGGTCCTCACAGGCTGAAGGGACCAGGAGCAAAGCATCGTGAAGAGATAAGGAACTGACAATTATGAGAGGGTCACAGGTGTGAGCCATGTAAATAGAGGGATGTGAGGACCCAGCCGGTGGTGACACCTGAGAGAAGCCTTAAGGATAAGCTGGCACTTGGCAGGTTGATGAGATGGGCCTTGGAGCACAGGCATAAGCTTTTGCAAAGGCACAAAGATCTGGGAGCTTGTGAGTCTAGTGAACCACAAAGAGTTCAGTATAGCTGAAACAAAGGGTCTGTGTGGGCGCCTGGGGCTGGAAGGGAAACCTAGAGAGGAACCCTGAACATACAGTTAAGGAGGCTGATGGTCCTTCAGTACATGCCCAGAGAAATGAAACTGTGACACAGGCTACTGCATGGATGGACCCCGAAGGCTTTATGAAAAGAGCCGGTCACAAAAAGAACAAACACTGAATGATTCCGTTCACAGGAGGTACTTGGAGCAGTCAGATCCATACAGATGCAAAGTACAATGGTAATTGCCAGGTAGGGGGTCGGGAGGGAGGAGAAGTCAGTGTTAGAAGGATACAGAGTTTCAGTTTGGGGAGATTAGTGGATGGGGTGATGGCTGCAGCTAGTGTGAGTGTACTCAATGCCACTGTACACTTAAATGGTTAAAATGCTGATTTCTGTTATGTATATTTTACCACCATAATTTTCTTATTTAAAAAAGAACGCACCTAGGAAGGATGGTGTGCTGGTAAACACGTTTAGGACTATCCTTCTCTAATCTGTAGAAGTTCAGAAATCTCAGATTGTTTTGCACTGATGTGGTATGGGAATCATATACTCATGGGAATGGTCTCAGGCTCACTGTTTAGAAATAACCGAGCAGTTTTAAGTAGCTGTCACCTCCTGAAAGAGGTGAAACTTCCAATCACACAATTTTCCCCTCTTCCCCAAGTTTTTTTTTTTTTTTTAAACAAATGCCCCTAATTTTATACCTTTGGGTTGAAGGAAGGAAGAAGACAGCTGAGACAGGGAGGCTTCCCTTTGATAACTTGCTCCTTTTCCTAATTAACAAGACCCTGCACAACTAAACATCTGCCAATTTCAAAAACTTTCACAGTGATGAGCTTTGATCACAGTAGAGCACACAGCATCTGCTCTGAACAGGAGAGTTTCACAAAGTCCAAATCAGACCATTCACTCCAACGCCACTTGACTCAATCCAACCTCCTGAAAGACTGTTGGGAAGGTCAACCCTGGGCAAGGAACATACAGTCACTGCCAACTGGAAGGAGCACCATGGGTTCCAAAGTAGCCCTTCCCCTGTTCCAACACACCCCATGTTCATGGACAAGTGGATTGGAGAATCACGTTAATCCTATCCCTCACCATTTCTTGGAAGAATTTTCTAAAACCTGCATTTGGTAGCTCTATGTTTTGGCTTCTTATAAAAATGGAGCCATCATATGATCCTGCAATCCCACTCCTGGGGTATATCTGAAGAAAACCATAAGTCAAAAAGCACCCCAGTGTTTACTGCAGCACTATTTATAACAGCCAACGTGGAAGCAATCTGAATATCCACTGATGGATGAATGGATAAAGAAGATGTGGTGTACATACACAACAGAATACTACTCAACCATAAGTTACAAAATAATGCAGTCTGAAGCAACATGGATGCCATAGAGATGATCATATTAAGTGAAGCAAGTTAGAAAGGGAAAGGCAAATATCACATATCACTTGTATGTGGAATCTAAAAAAAAGATACAAATGAACTTAAAAAAAAAATAAAAACAGACCCACAGACATGAAAACAAACTTATGGTGTCCAAAGAGGAGAGCCGGGGAGAAAACAAACAAGTTCAGTTCAGTTCAATTCAGTTCAGTCGCTCCGTCATGTCTGACTCTCTGCGACTCCGTGAATCGCAGCACGCCAGGCCTCCCTATCCATCACCCACTCCCGGAGTTTACTCAAACTCATGCCCATCGAGTTGGTGGTGCCATCCAGCCATCTCATCCTCTGTCGTCCCCTTCTCCTTCTGTCCCCAGTCCCTCCCAGCATCAGGGTCTTTTCCAATGAATCAACTAGGACCTACTGTATAGCACAGGGAACTATATTCAATATTCTGCAATAACCTATAATGAAAAAGAAACTCAGAAAGAATATATAGATGTATGTATATTCATAAAGGAATCAGTTTGCTATACACCTGAAACTAACACAACATTATAAACCAACGACGTGTTAATCAAAAACCTACGTTTGGTAACTCAACACCAACGTTTACATACTTGACTTCCTATTTGAAAGTTATCCTTTCTCGGTTTCTCCTCCTCCCCTTTGGGTCTATTCTCACAAAACTCAAAAAGGACTGTCATTTGGGGAGCTCATCCATCAACTTCTGTCATGCCGATAAATCACCGGTTGCTTCCGGGAGAAAGTTACAAAGTATATCCTGACA